>NC_092877.1:275903552-277237842 GCF_028372415.1 Notamacropus eugenii
TACCCATTCCTTAGTTGTTAGATATAAGGTTACCTTAGGCTACTAAGGTTAGATTTAAATTATCACATGAAATAAAGATTCCAATTAAAATGTCAGTGAGGCAAATTTGCTTTAAGCATATGGTTTGTTAATGTCTATAATGTCTGCCTTAATAATAATAACTCTTTAATACATATGAAAAGCAATGATTTCATCAATTTAGGTATTCTCTCAGTCCTTTAGTGGCTAGTTTGCACAAAAGATAAGGGTATAGACTTGGAGTCACAAAGTTCTGAGATCAAAAATGACCTCAGAAATTGACTAGCTGTGTGAAACTGGGAATGTCAGTTAACCAGTTTATGCCTCAGTCTCTTCCTCTGAAAAATGAGTATAATAATATATGCTATTCCTAAGTGTTGTCATTATAAAGAGCTTTCCAAACCTTTGTGTACTTTATAAATTCTAAATTCCTAAATTGTTTTGCCTAATGCTAAAGCCAATACTACAAATATGGGCTGACTAGAAGAAAGTAAAATTGGAAAAGCATTCTCTTTATATGTGAGTTTGATGTTATTATTCTTATTTAAAGATGAGGAAACTAATACCAACAATTGTACCATTTACCCAGGGTAACACAGCAAGTGAATCTCCAAGGCATAATTTGAATTCAGGTCTTCCTGACTTCAGGCTTGCTACTCTATCCACTACATCATCTAGTTGAGTACTTCTCTCACAAAATAATCTTAAGTTTTGAAGAGACGTCAGATATCATATAATCTGACCCCTAAATGTATCATCAGTTTTCTCTATATTTCTAAATGTTCATGTCACCTCAACTTGACTTTTTGTGAAGATGAACCCATTACCATCAAGGCAGGCAACTGTGTTAGAAGACAGGTCTAATATATTTATTTATTTTTATTTTCAAATTTTTAAATTTGTTTATTTTTCATTTCCAACATTCACTTTTATAAATTTGTGCTCTAAAATTCCCCACTCTCAACTCTCCCCCTTCACAAGACAGCATGTAATCTGCGATAGACTATACATGTATAATCGTATTGTGCATATTTCAGGATTGGCCATGTTTTAAAAGAATAATCAGAACAAAAGGGGGGAAAACTAGAAAGTGAGAGAGGGAGAGAGGGAGAGAGAGAGAGAGAGAGAGAGAGAGAGAGAGAGAGAGAGAGAGACAGAGACAGAGACAGAGACAGAGAGAGACAGAGAGAGAGAGAGACAGAGAGGAGAAGAGAAAAATATTATACATTGATCTGCTTTCAGACCCCATAGTCTTTTCTCTGGATGTGGGTACCATTTTCAGTCATGAGTCTTGAGGCTTTTGGAACTCTTAGATCACTGCATTGCTGAGAATCAGAGGAAAGTCTAATAAAATTGGTCATCACACAATACTACTATTACTGTATACAATGTGTTCCTTGTTCTGCTTACTTTACTCAGCATTAAATTGTGGCTAGGTTTCTCTGAAATTTACCAGTTCACCATTTCTTATGCAAAAATAGTATTTCATTACATCTATATATATATATATATATATATATATATATATATATATATATATATATATATATATATATATATATATATATATATATATCACAACTTGTTCAGCCATTCCCCAATTGATGGGCATCCCTCCAATTTCCAATTCTTTGCCACCACAGAAAGAGCTGCTATAAATATTTTTGTATATGTGAGTCTTTTTCCCTTTTTAATGATATCAGGTATAATTTGTTTCTAGTTTTTTAAGTTGCATACCCAATTTATTGATCTCCTCTTTCCCTATTTTATTCATGTAAACATTCAATGATATAAAACTTCCTCTAAGAACTGTTTTCCAAGCATCCCATGAGTTTTGGTAGGTTTTCTCAATATTTTCATTCTCTTGAATGAAGTTATTGATTGCTTCTTTGAATTATTGTTTAACATATTCATTACTCAGTATTAGATTATGTAGTTTCCAGTTAATTTTTGGTCTTTCTTTCCATGGCTTTTTATTACATATAATTTTTATTGCATCATGATCTGTAAAGGATGCATTGATTATCTTTGCCTTTCTGCACTGGATTGTGAAGTTTTTATGCCCTAGTACATGGTCATTTTTTGTGTATGTGCCATGTACCCCTGAGAAAAAAAGGTATATTTCTTTCTATTTCCTTTCAATTTTCTCCAGAGTTCTATCATATCTACCTTATCCAGAATTCTATTCACCTCTTTAACTTTGTTCTTGTTTATTTTGAGGGTATATTTATCAAGTTCAAAACTACTAGTGTAGTTTTGCAGTCTATTTCTTTATGTAACTCCCTTAACTTCTCCAAAAATTGGGATGCTATGCCACTTGGTGCATATATGTTTAGTAATGATATTATTTCCTTGTCTATGGTGCCTTTTAGCAAAATATAGTTTCCTCCCTTATATCTTCTGAATCTTTTTGATTCAGCTTTTGTTTTGTTTGAGATTAGGATTGGTGCCCTTGCTATTTTTTCATCAGTTGAAGCATACTGTATTCTGCTCTAACCTTTCTCCTTTACCATGTGTATTTCCGTTTCAAATATGTTTCTTGTAAACAACATATTGTAGGAAATTTTTAATCTTTTCTGCTGATTGCCTCTGTTTTATGGGAGAGTTCATCCCATTCACATTCACAGTCATGGTTGCTATCTGGGTCTTGCTCTTCATCCTATTCCCCTCTTCTCCCTGTTTATGTTCTTATTTCTGTCTTCTCCCTTCCCCTCCTCAACAGAGATTAACTTTTGACCACTGCCTTCCTCGGTCTTCCCTCCCGTTCATCAGCCCCTCTCCCTTTTGTTTCCCTTTTCCCTTTCTATTTCCTTCCTCTTAATCCCCCTTTCCTTTTCTTATAGGACAAGTTAGACTTCTATACTTAACTGAATATGTTGTTCCTTTCTTGAACCAGATCAGATGAAAGTAATGCTCAAACAATGCTCATCGCTCTCCCCTCTTTCCCTCTACTATAATATGTTTTTGTACCTCTTTTGGTGATGTCATTTACCTTGCCAAGCCTGAGGCAGACTGAAGTGTTTCTGAATTTTCCTGAATTCAGGAAGCTCCTGATGTGAGATGTAAGGGAGGGGATGGTCTCACCACAGGAGGTCTCCTTCTCTCTTAGCGTTGTGCTAGAGCACAGGCAGGCTCAGCAGCTGGTGAACCCACAAGTGTCTTCCCAAATCCTCTGCCTGGGTTAAGGAATACCTGGAGTCCTGGTGTTGGAGCTCATGGGCTCCACTCCCCTGGAGCTCAGGATCTCCTCCCGGTTCACTAAGGTGCGGCTGTCTGGGACACCTCCTGTACATCACTGGTCCTATTCAGCCACGGGAAGAGGGACTCTTCTCTTCCAGACTCCTGAGCTAAGAGATTGCTGTACCCCTTCTGCTGATCCCATTGTTCCAGGATTTTGCCTGGGGAAATATTCTCTGGGGTTTTTTCCAGGTCACAAAGGGAGGGTGAGAGCACTTACAGTTTGCTCTGCCATCTTGGCTCTTGGAAGTTCCTGTCACATCTAATTTTAAGGAACTTCATAGATTGATGAGAAATCTGCCCTCTTCTAATTTCTACTCACTGGTCCTATTTATGCCTTGGGGACCAAACAAGATAAAAGTAATCCCCATCACATAAGGTAGTGGTTCACTTATTGGAAGATTAAAAGTGCCCCAAGTTCCTTATAATCTTTCCTGTCCTTTCTTGTTCAGGCTCAATATAATTATTACTTTAACTGATCTTCCTCTGAGCTAGTTTCAGGTCACTAATCAATCTGCTTTCTGAAAAATAAATTCCAACTTGCACAAAATATCTAGTATTTCTATAGCACTTTAAGGTATATAAAGTGCTTTAGATGTATTATTTCCTTTTGCCCTTACACATACAATCTTTTTTGCAGTGTAGACCTCTGGAGTAAACCTAGCACCCTAGATGTGCCTGAAAATGATGCAACATGGTACTATCCTCATTCTTGGACTTTCCATCCCACTTAATCTAGATCTCATATATCTTTTAATGTATCCTGAGATCACATAAGGGTTCTAAGGACAGAACATCAACAGGCTAATCCCAAGGGCTAGAGTCAAGCATAGAATAAAAATTAGAATATATGAATCTTTTGTTATACCTGTTTTGATCCATAATTTCTACAGAGGCAAATCACAGCTGTCTCTCACTAAATATATAATACATATTATGTATGATGTACATGCAGTGATCAGTCTGTATCATTCAGCTAGCTACAGAGGCAAGATTTGAATTCAGGTTCTCTTGAAACCAAGCCCAATATTCTACCATTACCCCACGTGCCTTAAGTGTCTTTGACACTTTTTTTTTTAATTTGAGAAATAACTTATAAGGACACTTTTTATTTGACTGTTGTTCAATCATTTCAGTCATGCCTGACTTTTTCTGACCTGATCTGGGATTTCTCTGGTAAAGATACTGGAATGGTTTGCCATTTCTTTCTCTAAAGCATTTTTATAGATAAGAAAACTGAGGTGGAGTTAAGACTTGCCAGGGGTCACATAGGAAGTAAGTGTCTGAGGCTGCACTTGACCTGAAGATTAGTCTTTTTAACACGAGACCTGACACCCTATTCACTGAACCAATGAGCTGTCTAGGAAAAGTATAAAGTGCCATATAAACATTGCTTGCTGTTCAGTCTTCTCAGTTATGCCCGATTCTTTGTTACCCAATTTGGGTATTTTTTTTGGCAGAGGTACTGAAGTGGTCTGACATTTCCTTTTCCAATTCATTTTGCATATGATAAACTACAGGAAATGGTGGTATATGACTCACTCAGGGTCTCATATCTAGTGAATGTCTGAAGCCAGATTTGAACTCATGAACATGAATTTTTCTGATCCCACCCCAGTGTTCTATCCATTGCATTCCTTAGTTTCCATTTTGATTCGTTATTCTACCATTCAATCAGTTTCAGTCTAATGTGGTATAAAGTTATTAGTATGGAGATCCCTCAAAGAAATATCTGAATATTCTACTGCACATCCTTTCGCTTCCTAGTAAAATAAATAATAAAAACTAACAAGCAAATAGATAGATAGATAGATAGATAGATAGATAGATAGATAGATAGATAGATGGATGGATAGATAGAAAATGTCACTATATACAAGGTAATAACTTCTGGTATATTCCTTGTATTCAGCATGCTGTCATGCAAATTTTTCCTTAATGATAATGGTATTCTCATTGATAAAAGATATTAAGTTATTTTGGGGAGTTGACATAGTATATCACTTTAGTAAAATATATCTTATAGAAGAGGGTCATTGTAGATCTTTGAAATGGCAGTTCTGATGGTAGGTTTTGAATAAAATCATAATTCACTGATTTACTTTAGATACTATTTTTCTTGGCAGAAGTTACTATGAAGGCAAAGTGTCTATTACAGCTAAACATTAAATTTTTATAGTCCTCATTTAAAATTTCTAAAGTGATTACCACATGCTTGACATTACTGTGTGTGAACTTAAAAAATCTTTTCAAATGTAGATTGTTCATGCCTGTAATAGCTTATTTAGATTTAAAATAAATGTTTTATATCTGGAATTTCCAGGTTGTTGCTTTTGATTTTATATCTCTTTAAAAAAAATTAAGACCCCCTTCCTCCAAAATGCAATCCACTGTTTTTAGCTACTTTAATACAGCTCATACTTGCAATATACAAAAAAATTATTGTGATACATAAAAGTTAGGTCTTCTACAAATAGAATTATATGATTTCTGAGTGGAAATGGAAATAAATCTTTCAAAGTAATTAGCATATTGTCTATTCATTTCAAACCAAGTATGACATATGTTTTATCCATATCCATAAGAAAAGCTTTCTTTACTGAAAACATTATTTTTTGCTTTGCTAACTTTTTATAAATGATAGGAAAAAATTTTTCAGGGATGAATGTATAATAGAGTAACTGAAAAACAATTCAAATGGATACAGTATTTGATTTTCACATGAAATCTCAGATTAAGAATATGTGTTAGTGTACCATCTACTAATCTTTGTGGTGAGTTATAGCTCACGTGATTTTTTTTTATTATTTATCCTTTTCTTTACGTGTTCACATATCTTTGTTATAAAAATGATGAAAGGAAAATAATCAATTTTAAGAAATTATCCTTCTTATTAAAAGTTCAAATTAGTACCATTCTTAGAACAATTTATATTTGAGCTTTTTTTTATCATTTTTGTGTTTCTTTGATAGAAAGGATAGTGATGGCATATTTTTAGAAAGTTTACAATTAAAAATTTCTTGTCTTAGCACCAATAATATATTTTACATAATTTTATTTTCCCTTTTAATTTATCTACTTTCTTATCCAAGTAAGGTTTCTAAGACTGAAATTTATATGACTATATTTCTAAGTAAATAGTCTATAAGAATTGAAATAGATACATATTATTAAAATGTGAAGAATAAACATTATGATAGCATATGTTTGTAATTATGTAGTAAGTGGCAATGGAGTCTGGGACTTCTACTGAACATAAAAAATTAAATGTTCACAGCATGTGGCAAGAAGTATACTCTACTGTGAAGTAATGCAAGTGAAATATACATCAAATGTAAAGGAAGACAGGTACAAGAATAAATGAAACATGATTATTTGAAAGAACTTAACTATTTTATTTAAGTATTACATTCTTTCACAATGCATTTATAATTTGCATTCTGGGTCATACATTTAGTTGTGATGTAGTTCAATAGATAGATTGTAAGATAATTCTATATCTATGGATAGATAGATAGATAGATATAGATATAGATAGATAGATATAGATATAGATAGATAGATAGATAGATAGATAGATAGATAGATAGATAGAGATAAATAGATAGAAGAGATATGAGATAGAAAGATGTGTTTCTGTGTGTATTTGTTTGTATATTAAACACATAATTTGTTAGATTTGGGAACACATTCCCCCTATCTCAATACAGAGCTCAATCAATCTAAAACTTACTAGATGATTCTCATATTAGTGTTGCCTAAATCTCAAAGAACTTAAGTGAATTTCTTATTCTAGTAAGTGTTGGATATGAGGATTGAACCCAGATCTTCCTCAAACCAAGTTTAACTATCTATATTATGACATAGCATTTTATATATATAAATATGTACATATATATATTCATAAATAACTCAGTAAAAGCACAAACCACAGACATTTTATGAGTGAATGCGTCTTAACTATACATGTAATACATATACATACATGTAATGCATGTAATATATATTTATATACATAAACCCATATGATATATAAGTAAGTATATGTTGGATTTATTTTGTTTGGCCTCAGAGAACAGAAGAAAGAGGCTCAATTAATATAAGTTCCCAGATCTAATGATTGTATCTAAGTCCTCATTCTTTTTGACCTCTCTGCAACCGTTGACATTGTCAATTCCTTCTTTTTCCAGATACTGTCTTTTCTAGGTTTTCAGGGGATTATTCTCTCCTAGTGTTCCTAGTACTTGATAGTTCCTTCTCTATTTCCTTTTTTGAATATTCTTCTACCTCATATCCATCAACCATTGATGTCCCGAGGCTCTATCAGGGGGCTCCTTTCCCTCTCCTTCTATATTTCACTTGATAATTTCATTCAGTTTCAATGGTTTTAATTATCATTCCAATGCTGATGATTCTCAAGTCTACTTAGTAGCTGGACTCTCTACTTACCTTCAGTCTCACATCTACAACTGTCTAGTAGACATCTCAAAGCAAATATATTCTGACAACTGTAAACTAAACATGTCTAAAGCAGAACTCATTATTTTTTCATTACAAACTGTCTCCTTTTGCTAATTTCCCTGTAGTATCAAGGGTACCACCATCTGCTCAATCACCCAGATTTGCAACCTAGGTGTCATCTTCATCACTTCAGTATCTCTCACTGTGCCCCTACCACATTCAATCAGTTGTCAAGTCCTATAGGTTTTATCTTCCGTATACTCTGGTGCAATACCTCATCACCTCACCTGGACTATTGTAGGAATCTGCTGATTTGTCTGCCTGTCTAAACTCTCTCATCTAGTCTACACTTCACTTAAATTGATTTTCTTTAAAGGTAGATGTAACCACATCATTCTCCCTATTGAACATACTACAGTGGCTCACTATTTTCTATAGTATCAAATATAGTACATTCTGTTTAGCTTTTCATCATTTCACAACCTGTCCCCTTCCTACATTTGCAGGCTTCTTTCACTTTGTTCCCCTCTCCATATTCTGTGATAAAATGACACGGAACTCCTTGTTATTCTTTACACAAGACCTTCAAACTCTCCACTCACAGAATTTTCACAGGATTTCTGCCGTGCATTGAACTGTCTCCTTCCTCATTGCTTTCTCCTAGCTACACTAGGATCAAGTCTCAAGAAATTCTCACCTTCTACTGGAAACCTTTGCTAGTCCTCATTAATTTTAATGTCTTCCCTCTGAGGCTATCCTCAGTTTCACCAGGATCTGTCTTGTTTGTAGGTAGATATTTGCTTGTTGTCTCTCCAATTAGACTCTGAGCTCTTTTCTGCCTTTCAATGTATCCCCAGGATTTTATGTACCTAAAATGTAGTAGACATTTAATAAATATCTGTTGAAAGATTAAGATAACGTATTTTCTTTTGTTTCTTTTATAGTTTTTGCTATTTAAAGTCACTTAATTTTTTTTGTTCTTCTTTGAGAGTGTTGAAGGAAAATGACCTCATATATAATGCTTAACTCCTCCATATGTTTAGAAATAATCACTTTAATTTTTCTAGATATCTCTTATCCCACATGAAAAAATTACATAAAAAATCATCCTCTACCTGTAATATAATTTATTTCACAAGTTGATTTGGACTTTCATTGAGGACAGATAGATACCTTTTTTACCATAACTTCAATTATGTCAGGATTTCAGTTCCCTGTTAGAAAATTTCATTCTACCTTTTCATTTCAAAAGATATTTCTTTCAGGTAGAGAAAACAGGAGCAAAAATAAAGATGAATGATTTTCTTCTTATCCTCATTTATTAACATTGATCAGTCTAACCAAGCAATTATCCTATCCTTTTTTTTGATCATCTGCTTGCTAACAATTTAACTTAAAAACATGCTGTGTTTCTTGTTCTTAAGATGTATGTCTCATTTCATCTCATTACCAGCTTCAAATCTACAAACATTATTCTTAAAGGACAATACACTTTTTTATCCATCTTTAGAAAAATTTCCTTGTTTCTGCCTTCTGGATATGTTTTTAAATGTCATTTGGCTGATGAGAACCCTTTGAAGTCACATCCATGACTTTAGAAAGATGCTTCCTCCCTCTTTTTTTTTTTAATCCTAATCATAATAATTCATTTTCATCATTGAGCTCCCATTTTCAAGTGTCTGCCATGCTTCTTTGCTTAAAGAAAAATTATTTGGGCAATTGAATCTTATTCATTATGTTTAAATCTTTATAACATACTACAAGGTTTAAAACTTCTATGAGTCCCCTCCAACATGGTATGAGATTCTTTTGCTAATAGTCACCAAATGCCTCCTAATTCCTAAATTCAAAGAAATCTTATTATTCCATTGCATTTCATATAAACTACTCTTTCTTCTTCAGTCTCTCTCTGTGTGGGGCTTCCCACACACTCACTTCTTAGTATTTTCTGTGTACCTCATTGTCAGCAAATTTTCTCTTAACTACGGTGCTTTATCCTTTCTCATCTGTTAAATTAAAACATTCACCAAATTTCTACCCTCAGTTGCCTTATTTTATTTTTGTTTATAATCACTCCTTTACTCTTCTCTATTAAAAAAAATAGAATCTATTATTGTAAGAGCGGGAGACGTTTTAGTCAACATAATTTGCTAAGGGGTTATTCTACCCAAAGGAATGAGTTAGCTACAAATCAAAGATTCACGTGCCTGGAAGTTTAAAGTAAAAAACATTTCTGCCCAAGTTACTGAGAATGACTTTGAGGTGGTGGAAGGAGAACTTCTGTATTTCTCTTCTTGAAGAGAGGATAACCATGTACTGCGGAGGTACCAAATATTTGAACATCTCACAATTTGTATCACTTAAATAAAACACTTTCTATCTAAAAATATATTAATCCATTAACGTATATTTTGTGTATTGTTATTCTTCTGGTTCTTATTCTATCTTGCTACATGGACATAAGTACTGAATATTGAGGATCATATCATAAATTCATACATTTTGAAAGGGTTTAGTTTTTAAATAAAAAAGTAAGGCAATTATAGAACATTGCATATAGATCATTTGGATCATGTCAAATTGGAAAGGTTTTGCATAAACAAATCCAGTGCACTTAGGATAATTAGGAAAGTAGCTAACTAGAAGGGGGAAAGCTTCATTTCAAATATATCTGATGAGGTTCTGGTATCCAAGAGAGATATCTATCTGTGTATCTACCTATGAAATAGAAGTATGTAAGAATAAGAGCAATCCTTTAATAAAGTAGTGGCCAAATGATATGAACAAGTAGTTCTCACAAACTATTAATGTTACTTTTAAAGAATTTTCTATGTCATTAATAAGAAAAATGAAAAGTCAAAATATCTTTGGTATTTCCTCTAATACCCAGCATAACTTGTAAAAATTACAAGAGATTTTGTCATCTGTCATAATGCCAATGGATCTGGTGAGCCTTGTATATACTTCAAAGTCTTCAATATCATTACCCATAATAGATATGATCAAAATTGCTGTCTTGAGAACCACTTTTTCTCCAATTATTTACTTACATTATTAATAGAAGGAGTTCTTATTCAACCTCCCTGAATCTAAGTGGTCAATTACTCCAGATGTTGAACCAACACTGTGACACATGAGAATCTTCAGTGTTGGATATTCATGTGTTTCTGGTGGAGTTATGAATTAGTATAAGCATTCTGGAATGGAATTTGTAATTATGGAAAGAATGTCTGGATCAATTGACCCAGAGATTCCACTACTTGATCTATATCTTAAGAAAGTAAAAACAAAAAGGAAAGTTAAGTATTCACTATAACAATATTTATACACATAGTATTGTTATATACTCATATTATAAATATAAACAAATAAGATGTACTTCAGGAAGTAGGCAAATGAAATTTTGCACATATAAATGATGAAACATTACTCTCTTGGGAAAAAAATGAGCAAAGTGAAAAGAGAAAAACATAGATATGGTATTTTTGTAAATTTAAATAAGCAGAACCAGGATAACAATATGCACAATAATTGCAATAATATACATGGAGAGAAAAACAAGAAAATAATCTAAACAATTTTTCAAAAGTACAAAGATCTAACTTGACTTGTCAAAAAAGACTTGAAAAGACATCTCTCTTGCATATGTATAGAATTAGAAAATTTGACTTTCAGTATAAGACTCAAGAAAAGTATATTGTTTATGGGTACAGAACACTTGGTTTAACATCAGACTCTTTTTTTGACAAGTTGATTATATTTGTTTAACTTTTTCTCTCTTTTAAAAATTCAATTGTTAAGTGCAATGATGAGCCAGTAAACATTTCACAACTGGCTATCTCAGAAAAAAAAATGTACACCTGACATAGTTTTATGTTTGATGTACATTATTAACATTTTCTCCATCATTTTTTTAAACCTTTGCAACCAATAAAACAATAAATTGATCTTTGAATTGTAGAGATTACCAAGTTCTGAGGTGTGAATTGCCATCAAAATTTTAAATCAGCTTTTTTGAAGTGGTTCAAGCTATCTCCAGCACACTTCCTCTTATAGAAAATTAGTTACTGGTGGAGGGAGAAGAAATATTTTTAACTGAGAAACACACACACATATGTATGTATGTTTGTATGTATATGCTATATATATGCATATATATTTGTACACATGTATATGTGTACACACACATATGTATACATAAATACAGAATCTCATTCTGGTAGCAAAGATGTCAGTGTAAGCAGTATATTGCTATAAGCTTTTCCATATTTACCACAAAATAACCATAAAATAGCACCCCAGAAGAAATCCTGGAATGACAGAGCCAGCAGAAAGACAGGATGGAGAGGTCTTTTAGCCTGGGAGTCTTGGAGAATAGATAAGAAAGGTCCATCTCACTCAGATACAAGGGGTGTGTACTCCAGGACAGGACCCATCCCAGCAAACCAGTAGCAAGCTCCAACTCTGCAGAATAGTGAGAGATACTGAACTCCAGTATGATGGAGCAGGCAAGCATCAACACTAGGACCCCCAAGCACAGTAGCATAGCCAGAGGAGCCAGTAGTCTCCAGTTCTGAGGACTCCCACATGCTTCAGTGTAACCCAGGACAAACAGGCATTCTCTAGAAGTCAGAACTCCACTTGCTTCAGCATAGCGCAAAGCAAATAGGCCTTCTCCATTGGCAAGATGGACAAAAAACAAAATAAACCACAATAAAGTAATCTGACCATAGAAACTGATAATGGTGGCAGGGAAAGCCAAGAAACAAATTCAGAAGAGGAAAACAATGACAAAATGCCTATAGGCAAAAACCCCAAAGCAAAAAAGGAAAGTGGTCTCAAGCTCAGAAAGAACTTATGGAAGAGATCAAAAGGAGCTTAAAATCAGATAAGAGATGTAGAAGAAAAATTGGGAAAAGAAATAAGAATGATACAAGAAAATTATGAATTATGGGGAAAAAAGTCAACAGCTTGGAATGCTGATTAAAAAGTAGAACTGGCTAAAGGGACAAGGAGACAGAAAAATCCATTGAAGAAAAGAATTCATTAAAGAGTACAACTGGCCAAATAGAAAATAAAGTATAAAAGTTAATCGAGGAAAACACCTTAAAAGTCAGAAAATGGGCAAGTGGAAGCTAATGATTGTATGAGACATCAAGGATCAAATGAAATAAAAAAGAATGAAAAATGGAAGAAAATGCAAAATACCTCATCAGAAAAACAACATGATCAGAATCATTAGACTTCCTTTAAGCCATAATCTAAAGGAAGACTTGGAAAGAACTTTTCAAGAAATTGTCAAAGAAAATTGCCTTTATGTCCTGAATTATTGATAAAGGGATATGATACATTAACCTGGATGATACCTGGTGGAAGGGATGTTTGAAAAGTCTATTTATCCTACAAAAGAGGGAATTGAAATCCTTGGGGACAACTGGCACCTGGAGGAATGAAAGAGCATGGAAACTGACATAACCGGTCAGGGGATAAAAATCAACATAAAAGGGTAAGGAAACATGAAGCATAAAAATCAACATAAAAGGAAAGAGGAACCCATGGGGCAAGACCTACAAGAGAATACATAGAGGGAAGAGACTAGAATAAATACTTGGAAGTTTTGATTGCATGAAGAATACAGAGAAAAGAGAAAGAGGATAGATAATTTATAAGAGTCATGAATCAGAGAATATGGGTCTAAATAAACAGTATTTTTAATGGGTAATGAGGAGAGTGAAAGGAATCCTGATTGGTAAAGGGTGCAAAAATGAAATCTCAAATCTGAAAGGGAGAACTGGAAGGGAGGAGAGGAAGTAAGAATCTACTTGACTGTGTGGGGAGGAGGAAGGAAAAGAAATAAATAACTATAAAAAGTAGGGAAACAATAGTTTATCTTCAGATCTATGGAGAATGGATTAATGTATGATAAAATGAGATAGCACTATTAAATGCAAAATGAATAATTTTTATTATGTTAAATTTTATATATATATACATATATATGTGACATACACACACATATACACATATACACATATATAAGTATGTATATAACATACATATACATGAAAAGTGCAAAAATAGAATTTATTTTTAAATACAATATCTCCAAAACACATATTCATTTTTTGCCTACATAAAGATGGCCATAGTACCCAAGAAGATATAAATTATAATATCACTTCATTTTGCCCAAAGCATAGTATGTTTGAAGGCTTTCATTAAGTTGTTGGTATTATATTTTTTTTAAAAAAAAAAGATTATTAAGAAACTTTAAAATGTGAAACATGGGATGTGAATGATAGTAATGAAAAAAACTATATGAAGAAAAGGAACTGAAGTATAATAGTTGTCTTCAAATATTTAAAAGATCTATAGGATCTATAGAGTTGTCTTTAGAAGATGACATGTCTGTGGATGATTTCAGAAGGACTTCGTACATAATCATCAACATGATAGACTTCTTGCAATATACTCCAGTCTTCCTTACCTCCTACACACATCCCTGAAACATTTCCATATTTTCAAAAGTCTTTTATCTTTTTTTTCTTTCCCTCATTCCTCTGCCTTCACCTGAGGCATAATACATAGGTCTTACTCAGGAATTATTAGTTACTGGTCAACTAACATTTGTTAAGTATCTACTTTATGCCAGTTACTGTGCTAAGCACTGGAAACACAAAGAAAGACAAGAGACAGTCCCTGCTTTCAAATGGTATATAATCCAATGACTGAGACAATATGCAAATAGGTGTCCACTCCACAAGGAAAGCAAAGCCTAATTATAACAAAAAAGTTGAAAGTCAAGAGATAGGCTGGAAAATGAGCAAAGAACAACAACAACAGGAGCTGATCATTGAAAGTAACTTTGGTGACAGGAATTATTAAGACAAACTCAGAAGACATCTCATAAAAACTACATGCAAACCTTCAAAGAAATTTTCACATACTCAAAAAATGATTCCTTTAGGAGTTCTAAACGGATCTTCAAAATCAAATAATAGAGAGAGAGGGAAAAAAACAAAAGAACAGAACAATGAATACGGCATGCAACTTTAAAAAATGGAAAAGGACAAAATTAAAAATCCAATATTAAACATTAAACTGGAAATCCTAAAAATTGAGAGAGATGAATAAAACTGAAAATGAGAGAACCATTGAACTTATACATAAAATTAAGAGTTTTTTTTGCGGGAAAAACATTGAAATACATAAAATATTAGCTAATTCATTTTTTAAGAAAGAAAAACAAATTACCTGTTTCAAAAATTAAAAGGGTGAAAACACCACCAATGAAGAGGATGTTAAGGCATGAGAAGCTATTTTCTTTTATTGTATGCCATTAAGTCTGACAATCTAAGTGAAATGGATGAATATTTTCAAAATTATATAAATTACCCAAATTAATAATGGAGGAAATAGAATAGTTTCATAAAACTATCTATCTTGGAAAAAATAAATTTTGCAAGCTATAAATCAATTCCCTGAGGATAATTCCCAAGGCCAGATGGATTTACAAGTGAACTGCACCAAACAATTTGGGGAGTGAAGCAAAGAATGCTACTGACCTCCATTTACAAAACAAATATTGTAAAGATACATAAACCAGGAAGAGTTAAATCAGAAAAAGAAAACTCCAGAACAATTTTTATAATGAGTATTAATGCAAAAAAGTAAAATAAAATGCATGCAAGCAGATTAAAACAACATATCACAAAGATTATACATTATGACCAAGTGGGACTTTTAGCAACAATAGAGAACTGGTTCAATATTAGAAAAAGCATCTGCAAAATTGACCATATCAATAAAAAATGAACAAAAATCATAATATTGTTTCAATAAATGCAGAAAAAGTTTTTAACAAAATACAGTACTCATTCCTATCAAAAACACTAGGAAACAGAGAAATAAATGGAACTTTCCTCAAAAGAATAAATGGCATTCATCAAAAACCTATTTTAAACAGAATTGGGATGAGCTAGAAGACTTTACAATAGGATCAGGGTGAAGTAAAGATGTCCAATATCATCACCACTATTGGACATTCTAGAAATTCTAGCTATAGCTAAAGCAATAAAACAAACTGAGAAAAGAAATTAAAGGAATTAGAAAATAAAATGGGAAACAAAACCGTTACTTTTTGCAAAAAAAAAGAAAATGTGGCACCTTTTTGTAGTGGCTAAGTTATAGAAATCCTAGGGATGCTCGTCAATTGGGGAATGTCAAAACAAGCTGTGTATATGATTGTGATGAAATGGTATTTTCCTATAAGCAATGATAATCAAGGCATCATAGTCAAGATAGCAAAGAAAAGCCATGAAGTTGTCTGAGTTCTCCCCAATTTCCTTTAGAAATAACATTAAATCCATCCTCTAAATGTATACTGGAGCAGAGAACCTACAAGAAGATACATTGAAAAATTTTCCAGCATAAGATAATTTGAAGAGACTTCAGGAAATGTCTAACACACTTGGGTACCAGGGGAATGCAACCTTGAAAAGACTGTTTGGGGAAGCCAGTGGAAGGCTCTTAGCCACAGCAAAGATCAACAACTGAGGCCCCACAGTTCTGGTTCAGAAGACCAGCAGAGCATACTGAGTGAGGCAATGGTCATAAGCAAAACACTGGTGAGGATGGACAGGGTGAAACGAGAGAAAATTTAAGCAGGGGAAAATGTAGGATAGAGGGAAATACATAGTAATCATAACTGTGAATGTGAATGTGATGAAATCTCTCATAAAATAGAAACACATAGCAAAGTGGATTAAAAAAACATCATTCTACAGTAAGTCATTTACTTATGAAGCAGAGAGATACACACAGAGTAAAGGTAAAAGACTGAAGCAGAATGCATTATGCATTAGCTGAAGTAAAAAAAAAAAAAAAGGAGTAGAAATCCTGATCTCAGATAAACCAAAAGACAAAACAGATACTTAAAAGTATGTGTGCGTGTGTGTGTGTGTGTGTGTGTGTGAGTGAGTGTGTGTGTAACAAGTGGCATAGCATCCAAATTATTACAGGAGAAGTAAAGAGAGTTATAGAAAAAAAGAGAAAAACTGTACTAGTGAGGGACCTCAAATTTCCCCTCCCAAAACCAGTTCAATCTAATGAAAAAGAAAGAAGTCAAGGAGATGATTAGAATTTTAGAAAAGTTAGATATGATAGGTCTCTGGGGAAAATTAATTGCAGATGGAAAGGATTATACCTTTTCCTCAGTAGCACATGACATCTACAAAAAAAAAAAAATGACCACGTAATAGAGCATAAAAACCTCAAAGTCAAATGCAGAAAGGTACAACTATTAAATGCATCCATTTCACATCATGATGTAAAAAACATTGCATGACATAAACAGTCATAAAAAATAGATTAAAAATTTGTGTTCTTTCTTCGTTGCTGAAGAAGATCATGCCATCAGAGAAATGATGATATGACTTGCACTTGATTTTGTTTTGAGTGAGGGAGGGCTGTGCAGGTCACCAGCCTCATTTCTCCTACAGAGCTATCTGAATCCCGTGATCTAATATTCCTCAGGATGACTGGAGATGGTCCAGGATATTCTGGGAAACCTTGGGCCCTTTAGGCCAAGATCTTTGCAGGTACTCACTTAGGGTGAGGCAATGCTCACTCATTTAGGCTTGTTTAAGAAGTAACGAGGGCATGGTTCCTTTAATGAGGTCAAGAAAAACAAAGATTAAAAATTAATTGAAAACTGAATAACCTAATCCTAAAAAATGAGTGATTCAAAGAACAAGTTATATAAAAATGAATTCGTCTAAGAGAACAATAAAAACGAGACAACATAAAAATTTATAGGATGCAGCCACTGTAGTTCATAGGAGAAATTCTATATCTCTATATGCTTACATGAATAGATTAGAGAAAGAGGGTTTCAATGAATTCATCATGAAACTAAAAAGCTAGAAAAAGAGCAAATTTAAAATTCCTAATTAAATAACAAATTAGAAATTCTGATGATCAAAGTAGAGATTAATACAACTGCAGTTAAGAAAAATATTGAACTAATAGATAAAACTAAGGGCTGATTTTATGAAAACACAATAAAATAGAAAAAAATAGTTAATTTGATTAAGAAGAAGAAAACCAAATTATCCATATCAAAAATGAAAAGGGTGAATTCACCACCAATGAAGATAAAATTATAGCAGTAATTAGTAGCTATTCTGCCCAACTCTATGCCAATAAATCTAGCAATTTAAGTGAAATGGATGAATATTTACAAAAATATAAATAATCCAGATTAATTTAGGAGAAAAAAAAAACCTTGAATAATTCCATTTCAGAAAAAAAAAAATGAGCAAGACTTCAATGAAATTCCTAAGACAATCTCTAGGGATAGATGAATTTACAAGTATTTAAGGAACAATTAATTTTTATTCTATATAAACTATTTGGAAGAAATATGCAAAAAGGAATCATAAAAAATTATCTTTATGATACAATTATGGTACTAATGCCGAGATCAGAAAAGTCAAAAGAGAGAAAAGAAATTGTAGACGAATTTCCCTAATGAAGACTGATACAATAATTTTAAATGAAACATTAGCAAACAGATTAAAGTAATTTATTATGAGGATAATGCACTATGACCAAATAGGATTTATAACAGGAATGTGGTACTGATTCAATATTAGGAAACCTATAATCCTAATTGATCATATCAACAATAAAACTAATAGAAATCCTGGTTATCTTAATAAATACAGAAGAAAAGAAAACTTGTGACAAAAAGCAGCATGCATTCCTATTAAAAACATTAGAGAGCACAGGAATAAATGGAGATTTCCTTAAAATGAGTACCAAACATTAAAAGAACAATTAATTTCAGTACTATGTGAACTACTTGGGAAAAAAAAGACAAAAAAGAAGTGCTACCAAATACTTTTTTTTAATGACAGGAATATTGTACTGGTACTTAAAACAAGAAGATTAAAAACACAGAAAGAAAATAATAGACCAATTTCCCTAATGTATATTTTTGCAAATTTTTAAAATAAAATATTAGCAAAGAGAATACAACAATTTATCATGAAGATAATGTACTCTAACCAAGTGGATTTTATCCCAAGAATGCAGGGCTGGTTATATTATTATTATTATTATTATTATTATTATTTTATTATAAAATCTTCATTTCTAAAAATACATAAACTATTGAGATAAATTTATAAGAATACAAGTCATTCCCCAATTTATAAATGGTCTAGGGACATGAATAGGCAGTTTTCAGGTGAAGAAACTATGACTATCTATAGTCATAAAATAATGCTCTAAATCACAATTGATTAGAGAAATGCAAATTAAAACAACTCTAAAATGCTGCCTCACACCAATCAGATTGGTTAATATGACAAAAAAAGGAAAATGAAAATTTTGGAGACGATGTGGAGAAGTTGAAATCCAAATGCATTGTTGCTGGAATTATGAACTAATCCAAAGGAAATCAAACTGTGCATACCCTTTATTCCTATAATATCATGACTAAATCTGTATCACAAAGTGTTGATAAAACAAAGAGAAAAGGAGCCAGACATACAAAAATATTTGCAGCAGCTCTTTTTGCCATGGCAAATTATTGAAATTGATGGGATACCCATTAAATGTGAAATGACAGAGCAAGTTGTCTTATATAAATGTAATGGAATACTATTGTAGTATAAGAAATGATTAGCAATGGATTTCAGGAAAACCTATAAAGATTTACATGAACTGATACTAAGTGAAGTCAGCAGAGCTAGGAGAACATTATACACATTAAGAAAAATGCTGTGCAATGATCCACTATGATAGATTTTGCTCTTCTCAGTAATACAACAATCAAAGACAATTCCAAAAGACTCATGGTGGAAAATGCTATCCACACTAGAGGAATATCTATGGAGTCTGAATGCAGAATGAGGCAAATGATTTTCACTTTTTGTCTTTTTTTTTTCTCTTAGATTTTCTATTTTGTTCTGATTCTCTTTCACAACATGACTAATGTGGAAATATATTTAATATGATCATATATGTATAACCTACATCAGATTGATCATTGTCTTAAGAAGGGGGTGGGAAAGGAGAGAGGGAGAAAAATTTGGAAATCACAGTCTTATAAAAGCAAATGCTGAAAACTATCTTTACAAACAATTGGGAAAAATAAAATTATATTAAATATGGGGAAATAGAAATGAGAAGGAAGATGACTTCAGAAAAACCTGGAAAGACTTATAAGAACTTATGCAAAGTAAGCAGAACCAGGAGAACATTATACACAGAAAGAGCAATGTTGCACAATAAAGATTTTTGAATGACAGTAATTTCCAGCAATCCAATGAACCAAGAACATCCCAACACATTAATGATGAAGTATAAATCTGCCTCAAGAAAAAGAAGTGATATTTTTTCAAATGCAAACTGAAGCCTATAAATTGTCATTTCTTCTATTCTTTTCCTTATTTGAATCTGCTTATACAAAATTACTAAGATAGAAATGATTCAGATGATTGCATGAGAGTAACTTATATCTGATTGCTTATTGTCTCAGGGAGGGGGGAGGGAGGGCAGGATAGGATTTGAACTCAAAACCTTTTAAAAGTTTTACATATATACATATGTATGTATCTATGTATGTGATATATATATGTACATATACATATATATTCATGCAAACAGTGACCAAAGACTATAAAACTATGTATACCTTATCACCTAGCAATATCACTACTAGGTCTGCAACAAAAAGAGATCAAAAGGAAAGAAAAAAATTCTATACATATAAAATATTTATAGCAGCTCTTTAAGTGGTGACAAGTAATTGGAAATTGAAGAGATGTTGGTCAATCAGGAAATGAAAGTCTGAAGAAGATGTGATATATGATTCTCATGGAATATTACTATGCTATAAAAAGTGACAAGCAGGATTCTTTCAGGAAAAAAAAGGATGACTTACATGAACTAATGCAAAGTGAAATTAGCAAAACCAACTAAGCATACAGTGTAAAGTCATAGCTGTGTGATAATCAACAGTGAATGACAATTATTTTCAGTTACATAATAATCCAAGATAATTCCAAAGCACTTCTTATGAAAAATGCTATCCACATCCAAAGTGAGTACTTATGAAGTCTGAATGCATACTGAAGCATGTTTCCCTCCTCCCAATTTCTTTATTATTCTTTTTTTTGCTTGTTTGTTTTGATTTGTTTGGTCTGTTCTTTCTTTTGCAACATGGTTAATAAGGGGATTGCACATCTATAACCTATATCAAATTGCTTGCTTTTTAAAGGAGGTCATTGGGAGGGAAGGAGAGAATTTGAAACTTATGGTTTAAGAAACAGAATGTTAAGAAAAAAATGTGTTTACATGTAATTGAGAAAAAACATATTAAATGGTAAAAACAAAGATTGATCAGGAAAGACTTCCTGTGGAAATTTGAATTTTACAAGAGACTTGAAGGAATATAGAGAAGACAGGTGGCATGGAGAAATAACAAGATCCCATGAAAATGCCCATAGCTGGATATCAAGATCATATTTATGGAAAGAATTTGGTAGGATATATCTTTTACCTATTTTTTCAAACAATCTATGTAGCATGGAAATTATTTTTTTTATTTAAATGTTTGGTAGATAGAGCATCCTATTTGAAGAAAAGCAAGGAAAATGTCACTGTAGAAAGATTATTAAGAGGTGTAAAGTGCATTACTGCTTATTGATAAGATCACCAGGTGTAATAGAATAGTGGGAGAAGAGAAGAGGAACCAGGACACAAATCTGTTGGATTGCCATCTTTAATATTCTCAAAGGCAATGCCAGTATTGTTACAAAGAGCTACCTTCTGTGGTACAAAACATATCTTTGATAGAGCCTTTGATATGACTCAATATGGGGGATTTTTCCTGAATAACACCATTGCCACATATCACTGAAGGTAATCTATCTCAAAATGCAGAAGCTGTGGCTTAGGGACTGCTATACTCTTGTCTCTATGTGCTCCAATCTTGGATTTTTTTCTTTTACATTTGTCTTCTCACTTTTGAAGATTATTCTGTCCTTATCATTCCCTATTCCCATGGGATAAATCTTAGACATCCTTATATTTGGGGGAGAGTGTTCAGTTCAACCATCCTTTGCCTGTTTATGCACAGCTATCCAAACTACTCAGATTTTGCCTCCATGAAATCATATGGAATCTCTTCCCCCTGCACACACTTTTTAATTCACTCTTTTTAGTTGACTTGACCTGCATTAGAATATAAGTTCCTTGAGAGCACAGATTGTCTTTCATTTTGCTTATATTTGTGTTCCTACTACTTAGGACAGGGTTAGCTCAAAATAATTGCTTTAAGATTTGCTTGTTGAATTGACATGATTCCTTGGTATTGACAATGGATATCAGGGTTGCTGATTTCCACCTTATCCTCTCATAAACATCTCTAGTCTTTAAGTCTCTTCTGTCAGTGTTTTCAGTGTTGTAATTCAAACTCAGGCACTAACTGACTGAATTGTCAGGCTAGTACAGACTGTCATGTGGAAGAGGCATAACAGCTTCTTTACTTGATCCAAGAGAGCAGATGGAGGTGTAGGAATAGAAGCAATTTTTAAGAATATACACTTTGGGTTCATGTAAGGAGAAGCTTCAGAGGGAGAGCAGTTAAGAAATAAAATAAGTTTCTTTGATACTTAGAACATTGCCCATAAACAGAATATCTTTAATGAATGAGAAAGGACCAAATGTCATGGATTATATAGAAGAAATTTGCACTTGCATTTCCAAAGTCAACGTTTCAAAAATTCACATAGTTTCCCCAAATTTGTTAGGAATCACAGCTCTCATTTCTTTTAATGGCACCATCCCCATGACTCAAATTTAATATGCTTGAGTTATCTTTGAATGATATTTTTCCTCTACCATTCTCCTTGCTCTATATGGATCTCCAAATTTTACTTATACCAGTGCTACCTCTATTTTCTTTTCTCCATTGCCTCAGATACTATATAAGTCATCTCTCAAAGCCTTGAGATTAATGTACATGAAAGCTCACTAAATGGATTTTATAATTAAGTTTTTTTTTTCTGTTTTCACTTCCGTCCTACATATTGTTTCCAGTTCAATTCACCTCTAGCTAAAGGTTCATAAAATTACCCAGCTAAATCACCTTTAAAGGATTCCCAATGTGTAAAAAAACAAAAAAACCACAAAACCAAATCTCTTCATTCAGTGCTATATTTAATTTTTCCACAGCTTAACTTGCCAGCCTTATTTCCTATGTATGCTCTTCATACATCTTATGTTCGTGCTTGCCAGTCCCTAAATAATCCCAATAATCCCTGGTTTCCGTACCTTAAAAGATTAGTTTATCTACACTTTAAATGTTCTTCCACGTAAAAGCTGTTTAACCAAACAATTCACATGCTTTAAAGCCAAATTCAAATATCAGATGCTTTAGAATAACTTTCCCGATTATGTAAATTATTAAGAATTCTTTCCCTCATTCATCCTTCTGAGACCCTTATTTAGTAAATTTCCTAGAGTATTTGAGTAGGACGGTTTCTAAAATTCTTTTAGTATCTTATTTCCCCCCACTTCAAGTAACAATAACTTTTAACATTTTTTTTTTAGATTTTTTGCTCCAGATTCTCTCTCTTCTTCACCTCCTTCCAACTTATTAAGAAGGTAGACACTGTGATATTGTTCATATATGTGCAGTCATGTAAACATATTTCCATGTAAGTCATGTTGTGAAAGAAAACAGAATAAAAAACTACAACAACAAACCCAAGAAAAATCAAGATTTAAAAAAATGTATACTTTGATCTCTATTCAGAATCTATCAGTTCTTTTTCAGGAGATGGATAGCAGGTTTTGCCATAAGTATATCAGAATTGAATTATTAGATTGCTGAGAATAACAGTCACACAGTTGAACATCAAAAAATATTTCTGTTACTATGTACATACGCTCTTGGTTTTCCTGATTTTACTTTGCTTCGGATCATGCATTCTGCTCATTGTTTCTTTTAATTCAGTCTTATTCAATCACAATCAAATACCACAAATTGTTCAAACATTCCCCAGTTTATCTCCTTAATTTTCAATTATTTTCCAACATTGAAGGAACTGTAATGAATATTTTTGTGGGTATAAATCTTTTTGCTTTATCAGTTTTATTGCTCTGGGGTATAGACCTAGTAGTGGTATTTCTAGGTCAAAGATTTTATAGCTTTTGTGATACTTCTTGAGGACAGCTAATGTGGCTTATATAAAAATAGAAGATGTCATAAATTTGGAAAACTCCTTAAAGTAATACACCCTCGAACATAAATTCATGAATCAAAAATGAACAATATGTAGTGTTGTGTTGATTTGTAGTAGTTTGGCCCTAAGATACCGCAATGTTAAAGGACTAAAACTGCTCAGTTATTGTACTTATGGTAATTTATGTGATGGTCTTGAGATTTATATCCATTTGCTTTATAATATTAGGACAATATTGACTACCATTGAGAATGGGGAAATTATTCTGTAAGTCTTACTACATATTTCAATTAATGACCAATTATATGTGAATGACGATTACAGTATGTTGCTACTCTATAATCAAGTGACCTTTAAAAATAGAATTTCTAATGTGATAAGCACAGAGAAGAATGTGCTTATCCTGTAAGTATAAAATGAGAGCTAATATTTTTTTTCTTCTTTGGAAAAAAGTATTCAGTGTTGAAAAAATACACAAGTTATGACTTTATTAATTTTGCACTGCTGCATATAAGTTGCAATAATTGTAAAGATTAAATAAGAAATGAAATATGTCATTATTTTCATAAATAAGAGAAATCCTAAGTCAGAAACTACCAAAAAAAGTTCAATCTGATATACTATGGAAATAAGTTAACAGTAAAAAGCATTCATAAATTTCTGAAAATTCATTTCGGACTTCATATTAATTTTAGAATAGATGATCTTAAATATAATTTCAAAATAACAGCTAAACATTATCTTTAATATATAACTCAAAGTGGGATTTTTTTCCTGAATAGCTAAGAATATTATATTGAGGAAAAATTAGTAAATTTTACATAGTATATTTTTAAAGAGATTTCTAAATATTTTAGTCATGTGTAATTCTATGTGATCCCATTTGGGGTTTTCTTGGCAAAGATATTAGAATAGTTTGTTGTTTCATTCTTCAGCTAATTTTATAGAAGAGGAAATTAAGAAAAACTGTGTTAAGAGATTGCCAAGGGTCACATAGGTAGTGTCTGAGGCCCTCCGGTATTCCTAACTCCAGGTACTGTGTTCTATTCACTGCACTTTTTGTCTGTCCAAACCTCAACATAAAGATAAACTATATGCTAACAGCTGATTACATTTTCACAATTGAAAATGTTTCCTTTTATATAAGAATATACATTTTTCTCTGACTTTCATAAAATTAACAAGATTAAACTTATTCAATTATATATACATCCGCCAAGTTGCTATTACAATTAAATCTTTGGAGACTTGCATTATATCTGGGAATAAGAGCAAACATTTTGGAAAATCTAAAATTATCTCTATCCACAAAATAGTTCACTAAATATTTTAAATGATAAAATACATTTTAGAGTGAAAAAATTTATTCATACTGAATAATGCTTAATGTGAATTAAGAAATGTTCTACCCTGCTAGATTGTTAAGACAACAGCTATTTTAAATTTAAAGTTCTTTCTTGGGGTAAAACTGTTTCTTTATTGGAACTCTTTTTGAATGTGTTTTTTCTGCTCTCTTTCCAAATTATTTTTTAGTCCATTTGCTTATGATACTGATTTTTATCAAATTACAAAAAGTTTGTATTCAATAGAGATTTTAAGAGCTACATAGCCCAAATATATCATTTTAGACATGACTTATGAGAACTATAGAGGTTTGATAAATTGCCCAATGTTATTGATCAAAGAAGTTAGATAGTCAGTTTTAAATCTGTGACCTTCTGACTCATTTTTGTATTTCTTCCTTAGTAACATTAGCTAAGTAGATTCCTTCACTATTAAACTACATCATTTCTCCTTCAGATTTTTATTCCAAGTGATGAGAGGTAAGTTCAGGAAACCATAAATGGAAAAAAAAAAAGAGTTCTTAAGTAATTTTAGAAATCTGAGCTTGATGATCTTAGAAAAATATGGATAGGGCAGTGGAGTCAAGATGGTGGATATAAGGCAGAAACTCATCTGAAGTATACCCCAAATCCCTAGAAACACCTTTAAATAATGCCATAAAATAATTCCTGAAGTGACAGAAGCCATAAAAGGATGAGATGAAATAGTTTTCCAGCTAAAGACAATTTAGAAAGTCAACTGGAAAGGATTGTCACACCTGAATGAGAATAGAAAACAGGTCATGACAGCACAGTCCCCCAAAACTAAGTCAGCCTTGGGAGCTATTGAATCAGAAGCAGCCTCCAATGCTTCAGGAGTTCTCTCTCAGAAGGTAAGAGCATGGAACAACTAATCAGAAGGAGATTATAACAGTCTCTTTGGTGACCCTGGGGGCAGGTCTCTGTTGCCTTGCAAATACTCACATCTGGTTTCCACTCTTGGGTGTTAATCCTATGGTGAGGAGAAGCAGTAGAAGATCTTGAAGACACAGTGGAAAGCGCACACTCATCATGACTCCAGGGCAGAAGACTGCTTGTGGCTCTTCATGGAACAGAACAGAGGCCACGAGAATAGTAAGTGCACTTCTCCTAAGATCATACTACCTTGGAAGAACTGAAAACTAAGAGGTCCCTAGAAGTATTTCTGGAAAGAACTGCACAAAACCCCTGAGACATTGGACAGTGCGACTTCCATCCTGTAAATAAAGTTACAATTCAACAAAGAATAAAAAATCAAGAAATACACTGGAGACATGAATAAACAACAGAAAATAAATTCTCACCAAAGAAAGTTACTATGGTGACAAGGAAGATCAAGATACACACTCAAAAGAAGACAATGTCAAAGCTAAAACATGCTAAGCCTTCAAGAAAAAATAGGAAGAGAAATAAGAGTGATGCAAGAAAATCATGAAAAACAAATCAACAGCTTAGTAAAAAAGAGCCAAAAAAAATAATATCTTAAAAAACACAATAGGCCAAATGATAAATAGGTACAAAAAGCCAAAGAGGAGAAGAATGTCTTGAAAAGTAGAATGGGAGTGGAGGTCTTCTGAGAGCCAAGATGGCAAGGGAGCTGTAAATCACTCTCCCTCTCCTACATTCACCTCAGAACAACCGAAACAACTATAAAATAGTGGCCCCTAACCAATCCAGGAACAATGGAGTCAGAAGAAAGATGGGCTAGAGACTTTTAGTCTGGGAGGCTTGGAGAATCAAGCAAAAACAGAAAGGTCAACATCACTCAGGTAAAAGGAAAGTAAAGTCCAGGACAGGAAACATTTCACCAAGCCACCAGCAAACCATGCCTCTCTACAAATTAGCAGGAGATCTCGAGCTCTGGTGGAGCAGCCAAACACCAACACCAGGACCAAGCTCATACCTTAGCTCAGTCAGGGGAATGGGTAGACTCCAGCTGAGGGAAACACTATGGGCTTCAGGGCAGGCAGGTGTCCTCCACTGGCCAGATCTCCACTGGCTTTAGGTAAATCCAAGGCTGCTGGACATATTCCAGTGGCTGGACCTCTAGGTGCTTCAGTGTAGTTCTGGGGAAATGCAGAAAAGCTGTATATGGCCTCAGCACACGCCAGACACCACAATTTGGAACACAGGTCAGCTGCCAAACTCTTACAAACCTCAAACCTGAGCTCCAGTATGCAAAGCCAAGGACCAGGTTTCTGGTCCTCAAAACAAGGAACTTAGGGCATTGCCCCTTATGCTCCTACAGGACAGCTCAATTTTAAAAGCCAGGAAATAAGGAAAAACCCATTAGCTAGAAGCAAAAATGAACCTTGACTGTATAGAGTTTCTGTGGTGACTGGGAAAATCAAAGCACAAACTGAGAAGAGGATAACATTGTCAATATACATACATACAAAGTTTCAAATATGCATATGAACTGGTCTCAAGTTCAAAAAGCATTCTTGGAAGAGCTCAAGATGGATTTTAAAAGTCAAATAACAGATAGAAGAAAAATTGGGGAAATGAATGAAAGATATGCAAAAGGGAGTTAACAGCTTGGAGAAGGAAGAACTAAAGTTGATTGAAGAAAATAACTTATTAAAAAGCAGAATTGGTCAAATGGAAATGTAGGTGCAAAAGTTAATTGGAGAAAATAAGTCCCTAACAAATTGATTTTGGCAAATAGAGGCTAAAGACTCTATGAAACATCAAGAACCAGTTAAAAAAATTAAAAGTATGAAAAAAATAGTAGACAAGTAAAATACTGTACTGGAAACAAAATAAAACAAATGAACAAACAAACAAACAAACAAAATAACTGACCTGGAAAATAGATCCAGAAGAGATAACTGAAGAATTATTGCACTACTTGAAAGTTATGATAAAAAAAAAAAACATCTTGGACAGCATCTTTCAAGAAATTATCTAGGAAAACTGCCTTAATAGTGTAGAACCAGAGGGCAAAAGAGTCATACAAAGAATCACCAATTACCTCCAGAACGAGATCCCAAAAAGGAAAGCTCCAAGGAATATTTAGTCAAACTCCATAATTATCAGGTCAAGGACTACAAGCAACAAGAAAAAAATAATTTTAATATCATTGAACCACAGACAGGATTACATAGGACTTAGCAGGCTCTACATAAAATGATAGGATGCCTTGGAATATGATATTCTAGAAAGGAAAGGATCTTGGATTACAACCAAGAATCAATTACCCAGCAAAAGTGAGCATAATCTTACAGGGGAAAATATGGACATTCAATGATATGGGGTACTTTGAATCTGATTAACAAAAAAACAGCAGAATAGGAAATTTGACTTTCAAATAGAAGACTGAAAAGCATAAAAAGGTAAACAGAAAAGGAAAAAAGAAAAATAGGCCAAGAAAGAGTCTTACCAAATTCTGTTTATGATACACATATGTGACTGAAACCTAAACCAGTTAGAATCAAAAGAAAGAAAGGAAATTATAGACCAATTTCCTATTTAAATAAGTTTTAAATAAAACAGTAGCAAAGAGATTATAGCAACTTATCATGAGGATAATACATTATGACCAGGTGGGATTTATACTAGGAATTCAAGGCTGGTTCAATATTAGCATCATAATTTACCACATCAATAACAAAACAAGCAAAAATCATATGGTTATCTTAATAGATACAGAAAAAGCTTTGAAAAAATATAGCACCCATTCCTGTAAAAAAACAAAACACAGGAGAGAGTATTATAATAAATGGAGTTTTCCTTAAAATGATAAGTGGCATCTATCCAGAACAATGAACAAGCAAGCATTATATGTAATTAGGATAAGTTAGAAGCATCCCTAATAAGATCAGGGGTGAAACAAGGATGTCCATTATCACCAATGTTATTCAGTATAGTACCAGAAATGTAAACTTTTGCAATAGGAGAAGAAAAAAAATGAACAAATTAAAGTGGACAATGAAGAAACAAAGTTATCACTCTTTGAAGATGATATTATGGTATACTTAGAGAATCCTAGAGATTCAAGTAAAAACGTACTTGAAATAATTAACAACTTTAGCAAAGGTACAAGATATAAAATAAACCCACATAAGTCATTAACATTTCTATATGTCACTAACAAAGCCCATCAGCAAGAGATAGTAAGAAAATCCCAATTAAAATTACTAGGAAGTATGATGTATTTGGTAATCTACCTTCCAAAACAAACTCAGGAACTATATGAACACAATTACAAAACACTTTTCACACAAATAAAGTTGAATGTAAATAACCGGAAAAAAAGTATCAGTTGCTCCTGGGTAGGCCAAGTGATTATAATAAAAATGAGAATTATACCTAAATTAATTAAATTGTTCTGTGCCATACCAATCAAACTACCAAAGAATTATTTTATATAGTTGGTAAAAGTAACAACAAAAATCATCCAGAAGAACAAGAGGACCAGAATACCAAGGGAATTACTGAAAAGAAATGCAAGGGAGGGTAACCTAACCCTACCAGATCTAAAACAATATTTTAAAATGACCATCATCAAAACTCTTTTGTACTGACTAAAACAAAGTGGTAGATCAGTCAAACAGATTAGGTACAAGAAACAGTAGTCAATGACTACAGTAATCTACTGTTTGATAAACCCAAACTTTTGGGATAAGAATTCACCATCCATCAAAAATTGCTGTGAAAACTGGAAAATAGTATTGCAGAAATCAGACAGAGAACAAATCTAACACTCTATACAAAGATAAGGTCAAAATGGCTGCATGATTTAGACATAAAGGGTGATACCGAGAGCAAAGCTTTCCTTTCTCTTTCTATACAAATCTCATAGAAAAGCACCTTGCATATATATTAAATGACTGGAGAATTGGACAAAGTTTAATAAGATGATAAATTTATTAAGGGTAAGTACTATATCTTATGGTACAAACGTAAGTTTCCAGTTCCCTCTCCTTAATAAACACTTACTAAATTGTGGTTTGAAAAAAAGTGCATTTAATATTTCTTTTCTGTATCTGTAAAGTTTTCATGCCCTAAAGTATAGCAATTTTTGTGGCAATGTCATGTATAGATAAAAAAATAAGAATGTGGATGGCATTCCATTTAGTAAATATGTATTCAATATTTGTATCAATTCATTGCCTATTTTAAGAAAATGCAGTTTGCCTGATCATGGCATTTAATTTATTCTATATTTGCTTTTGTTTTGCTGAGATAATGATTGTTACTTCTTTTTTTTTTTTTTTACTTTAACAGATAGATAGTAGATATTACTCTACCACATTGTTTTAACTACATTAATGTCTTTCCATTTCAATGGTGCCTTTTTGAAAAAAATAAACATATTTTTGAATACTGGTTTCTAATGCAATTTGCTCTCCTATTTTATTTGTGAATTCATCCTAACACATTCAGTTATAATTGCTGTGTTTTTTCCTCCATTCTAATATTTTCTTTTGTTGTTGTTTTTCTCTGTCTCTTCCTCAAAGTCTTTTTTTTATTATTTTGACCCATTTCCCTTAATCTGCCCTCCCTCTTATCAACACTACTGCTTTCTCTTCTCTCCTTGCACTCCTATTTTCTTGTTTTATGAAATGAATGTTTATGCCTACCTAGGAGAGCATGCATCCTCTTCTTTCCCTGAGTCAATTCAGATGAGAGTGAAGCTAAACTGTTACATGCTTTACCTTCCATTTCCCCCTCCATTGTAAAAAATCTTCCTTGCATACCTCTTTCATGCGAAATTATATTCCTCCTCCCTTTTCTCCTCTTACCCTTCTCTCAGTGCATTCATCTTTCTCAGTTTTTTGTTCTTTTAATGTCATTCCAAAATAAACGACTTACTCCAGTGCCCTCTATATAAGTAGACTCCTAACTTTTTTAATGAAGACAATGTCCTTAAAGGTTTCATGTATCATGTTACCATATGGAAATGTAAACAGTTTAACCTTGTTAAATCATTACACATATACACACACACAGATACACACACACACACACACGTGGATTTCTTATTCATCTTTATTTTTATGCATCTCTTAAACTTTGTATTTGAAATATAAATTTTCTATTTAGTTTGGGTCTTTTCCTAAAGAATGTTTATAATCTTCACATTAAATATTTGTGCTCTGAATTCCTTGCCTGGTTAATAAGCCTAATTTCTCTTGACTGAAACTATTCCACTGCACTTTGGAGAGGGTAGAATTGAAATTCCTTAGAATCAGGTAATGGGCAACAGTTGCCAAATGGTGCTTGAAGTGCAAAAACAGTCCCTCTTCACCAAAATTGCTGTGTTCCGTTGCCACCAATCAGTGCTTCTTCCACTCTGCCACCCTTCTGAGTATTCTTCCTTCCTAGTATCCACAGATCTCTCTGCCTGTCTTCTTAAGCCTCTTTCAGCTGGAAAAAATTACTCCCCATAACCGTTTCTGAGCCTGAAAACTCAGATTTCTCTTTGGTGTACACATACATAAAAATTTATTTTTTTTTGTTTTTGGTTTTCATCATTTCCATAAGTCTTAAATTTCCTCTGCTTCCTTCTCCTCTCCCTCCCCAAGGTGGCATGCAATTTTATATGGGTTCTACACATACATATTTATTAAACACATTTTCACATTAATCATGTTGCATAGAAGAATTAAAAAGAACGAGAGAAACCATGAGAGAAATCAATGCAAAACATAACATAAGAGAAAATAATCTGTTTCATTATGTATTCTGATTCCATAGTTCTTTCTCTGGATGTGAGTGATATTTTGCCTCAAGTGTCCTTTGGGAATGTTTTAGGTCCTTGAATTGCTGTGAAGGGTTATGTCTATCAGAAACAGTTCTCGCACAATGTGGCTGTTACTGTGTACCCATGTTCTCCTGGTTCTGCTCATTTCACTCAGCATGAGTTCCATGCCTCTCTGAAGTCCTCCTGTTCATCATTTCTTATAGTCCAATAGTATTCCATTACATTCATATAACACAGCCATTCCTCAATTGATGGACATCCCCTTGAATTCCAGTTCTTGGCCACAACAAAGAGAGCTACTATGCATATTTTTGTACATGTGAGACCTTTTCCTATTTTTATGATCTCTTTGGGCTACATTCTTTAAAGTGATATTGCTGAGTCAAAGGATGTGCTCATTTTTGTAGCCCTTTGGGCATAGTAACCCTTTCCTTTTAAAGAGTCTGAAAGAATATTTATGTAAAGCACTGTTTCATTGGAATTGGACTTTGAAGGAGTTGAGCTAAATACCTGAAGAATTCAATTTTGATTTTGTCTTCCTTTAATTTCTATTGAAACAAAAACCACCTACCATAAGTATAATACTACTTTGGCTATGGTAGAATTTGCCCAGGGTAAAGGAGGAATTAGAATTTTGTAACCTCTGCACCTCACTCATTTCATGCCCTTGTGGAGATTTTGACTTGTCAGATAAATATGTTAGAAATTGATTTGAACAATTACACCAAATACTCTCTCACAGTAATGAAACATTCCTGATAGTTATATCAAAGTTATGCAATAATGGGACTCTAAAATTCTTTCATATCTTCTTTCCATTTTATATTTTGTAAATATTTCATATAAATGTTCATTATTCAGTGTTATTCACACATTTAGAAAGAATGAAAAAAAGGTGGAAGATTTCTAAAATTATTCTTCATTCTTTTTAGTCATTTTATACAGAAAAAAACAAAAGCTTGAAATTATTCACAAATCCAGAGTTACCATGTTTGACTGATAAAATGTCAGATGAATTCAGAGCTGTCTTTTTCAGAATTTGATTAAATCTCAATCCTTCCCCTTTTAAAATGACATTTGAAAACAAAAAATAAATGTATTTCTTTAAAAATTCATAAAAGACTTAAAAATCTGTGGTAAATACAGTACTTGGTATAATTGTTATGCCTTTTCATCTCACCAGTGTAGAACAATATGCACTTGAAAGACAATGACCCACTGAGGTATCTGTGAGCTCTCATGATCATTTACTATCCATGACTAACTGTCTGTGAGCCTATGACTGTTGATCATCTGGGATTTGTTCTAAGGGAGCTGACAAGCACTATGGGAAATATGCTGAATTCAGAATGAATGCTAAGTCATGAGAATGGATATGTTGCTATCTCTACTTCCATAGAAGCAATTATTTTAAAGAGTCATAAATAATAATTATCTTTCTGCTGCTATAACTTCAAATGGCAACTTTTTTCCATTCTCTGACAGCGTGACAGAGTAGCATGTGCTATCCCATACTTTTACCTTTCTTCCCAGGTCATCAATTTATTAAAGCTTAATCATAAAAATGTTTGACAATAAATCCAATCCCATGACCTATGAAAAATACTTTAAAATTTAACTTTTGCTTAAACTTTTCCACTAAAATAAGTTTGTGGGGTGTTTTGGGGGGATCCTTATTATAGCTAGAAAAACTAGCAAATTTAAAAAAGAAAAATTGGGAGCTTTGAACCTTAGATAATTTTAGTTAGTGAGAGAGAGATATTTACATAAGTACTGGATTAAATTCCTGTTTTTTATGCAATTAACAGTTTTAAAGAGTCTTAAAAAATTCTATAAGAATAGCCCCAAAGAAAGATGGCAGAACAAAAGCATTCAAGTGGAAATATTGCAAAGTGATTTTCCATATAGACCTTTATCCAACTTTATCTCTGAGTCTTCATTATAGTTACTGCCATAATATATTCTCCCTTTAGATTATATACCTAGGGCAAGCTTTCAATCATCAACATTATTGAGAGGGTGAAAAGAAAAAAAATTGGAAATGGTAAATCATCTAGATATCTGGAATATTTCAATGAAGGGAGGGAAGAGGACATCGTTGATCCTGTGAGTATTTCTTCTATTTTGGATTGTTACACTATACATTTTTTACTCATTGCTCATAATTAAAGAATTATTTGCATGTGGGGGATGATTAATAATAGTTAATGATTTTTAAAAAAAATATATGAATAATATATTCACAATATAATAACAATATCCCCTCACAAAAAACTAGGAAAGTTCAGTAAGAAAAAATAATTGAGATTAGATTAAATATAACTCAAACAATTCAAGCAAACAGGATATCCTTTCAGATGTTAATTGATCATGTATTAGCTTTGTGTTGTATGAGGGAGTCAAAGTGGGTGGGAAGAGAGGCTAAAGGGGATAATCCAGATGTACAAAGTACAAGGAAAAGAGATTCATTTGATATGGATGCCATGTGTTATGAAGGTCCAATTTGTGCAAGATTAAAACCAGCTCACTTAATCAAGATTATCAAAATAGTGTGACTAGGATATTAAATTCGTAGATTTTGAAGCTGAAATGGATTTGCAGTAGTATTGTGCAGGATATAACTTATATTAGCTGTCGAAAGCCAATGCATGCTTTTACAACTTAGAAACATAGAAATGCTATAAATCAGGGGCAGCTAGGTGGTACAGTGGATATAGTGCCCAGCTTGAAGTCATAAAGACTCACCTTCCTAAATTCAAATCTGAACTGAGACACTTACTAGCAATATGAACTTTGGAAACAAGAAAAGACTGAGAAAAATTGCCTTGTTTGCTCAAGTTTAAAAAAGATAGTAAATAGCATGTTTAATTTCTACAAATCTTAATTCTCCCCACAGATACTCAGGTGCCAAGAATCATGTGACAGTTTCTTTTTTCTTATTTTCCCATAAGGTATTTAAATCAGCTTTAGAGACATTTTAAATTTGCAATCAATGCTATTGATTTGAATTGCACATTGGGATTTTATTATTTTAATTAAAGAGTAATTAAGACCTCTGGCTCCTGGCTCCTAATACAGGACCGCTTCTATGCAACTCATTAAAACTCCATTGTATTTTACCCAGGGAAAGCTTCCAAATGCAAATGACAACTATCTTGTCATTCTCTTCATTTGTGTTCAAGTTTATCCAACCTCTTTCCTTATTTGATAGTCAAGAAAAATAAAATAAAGTCATATTTTATTGCATTTTCCTTATTATTTGTGTGGAAATGCTATTTGAGAATATGACCTAAATTACATGATAACTCTAATTTGTACATAAACTATATTCATAAAATTAAGTGTTGATTGTATTATTCTTCTTTTAGAGTATTATGAGAATCAACATGGTGGCTGAAACAGTTAAATAGCAAGGTAAATATAGATATAAGAATGTCTGAGTCCAATTTAAAAAAAAAAAACAATTTGTATAGTTAGAATTATTGCTTTGTGACTTCTCTACCCTCAATGGGGTTTTCTATTTACAATGCAATTGTGGTACATACTGAAAATTTTGCCAAAGACTCTTGGAAGTTCATTTCAAGCAAATGTAATTATTCAAAACCTATTATATTAAAGTGAAGAGGACTGTGATCAAGAGGAAAGAAAGCTTGGCATGAATCACATCTTACTCTATGCAAAAGAAAGTTAAGTGAGATTAAATGTAGTTTGGCTTTGAAATATACTGGGACCATTCTGTAACACTATTCCATAAAGTGAAATTCAGCATAAAGTGAATCTACTTTGGGCTTTATCCAAAAGAACGCAATTACTAAAGAACTAAGTACTTAACTATAAGGAAGTTTCATATAGAAGACACGGATCTTGAACTCAGTCATAAGTTCTTCATTTTCTATGTAAATACTGCTTTAGTCTTTACATGTTGGTCTTTCTAAGAATGTATTAGCTACCAAATCTTTATGTACATCAGCCCCCATCATAATTAAATTCAACACAATACAACAAATATTTAGTAACCACCTCTATGTACAAGGCAAGTTGATAGCCACCTGAGATACAAAATTAGAAATGAGAAACTGTGACTGTTATCCAGGAGCCTATATTCCATTGGACATGTTCATGTGAGGGAGGAGAAAGCACCAATAAGTAGGGGCACTAGAAAGACCTTTCCACAAAAACTGGAACCCAAAGTGTGCCACAAAAGATAAGGTTTCTAAGAGGTTGAAGTGAGGAGGGAAAACATTCCAAGCTTGAGGACAGCTTGTAAAATGTTATGGAAGGGAAAAATCACACAATAATTCTGTATTTAAAGATAGCATTTATATATAGTGGTCTGCAGCTTGCAAATGCTTTTGCTTTCTTCACAAAAGAGGATAATAACGTCAATTCCAGGAAAGGTACTATGATCTAATGGGGGGAAAACATGGGACCTGGAGTTTGTATTTTAACCTTAACTCAGAAAATTGCTAAGTTATTTGATGATTACAAATCATTTAACATCTCTGAATAACAGTTTCCTTATCTATGAAATAAGGATAATAACATCAATTATAGTCGATACCCTATATTACTTTATCTTATCTCACTTCACATCATCTCTCCTCTCTCTCTCTCTCTCTCTCTCTCTCTCTCTCTCTCTCTCTCTCTCTCTCTCTCTCTCTCTGTCACACACACAAGTGTGTGTATACATACATACATATATATGCATATATATATATGCATATATATGTATATATTTTAGAGCTAGTCAAGCTCAAAATGTTCCAGATTATGAAATTGAAGCCCTGAAGTGTTTATAGACTTATCCAAACTACAGAGGAAGAAACTAGAAATATAGGATTCAAAAACAGGAATCTTTCAAAAGAATTCAAAATATTTATGAAAAAAAGATAAGTTAAAAATCATCCTCTGTGCCCTCCCAACACACGGGTGTTGCCATTGTCACTATATCTGAAATCTTCTTCAAAGATCGTGTTTTGGAACTGTCTCAGATTTTTGTTTTGCTGTGAAGAGCAAAATCTATCAAAGTCAGGCATCACACAATATTGTTATTATTGTGTAGTGTTCTCCTGGTTCTGGTCACTTCACTCAACATCAGTTCATGTAACTCTTTCCAGAATTTTCTGGTTTATCTGCTCACCATTTCTTATGGAATAATGGTATTCCATTATAGTAATATATGACAACATGTTCAGTCATTCTCAAATTGATGGGCATCCTTTCAATTTCCAATTCTTTCCACAAAGAATTGCACAAAAAAGAGCCGCTGTAAATATTTTTGTGATTTGTGATTGTAAATATTTTTATGATCTCTTTGGGATACAGACCTAGTAGTGGTATTGTTTGATCAAAAGGTATGCACAATTTTATAGCCCATTGGGCATGGTTCCAAATTTCTCTGAAGAATTATTGGATCAATTCGCAACTCCATAAACAATCCATTACTATTCCATTTTCCCCACATTTTGCCTAATATTATTATTTTCCTGTTTTGTCATATTAGCCAATTTGATAGGTGTGAAGTAGTACCTCAGAGTTGTTTTAATGTGCACTTCTCTTACCATTAGTAATGAGAGCATTTTTATATGACTGTAAATAGTTTTAATTTCTTCATCTGAACACTGATTTTTCATATCCTTTGAACATTTATCAATTGGGGAATAACTAGTATTCTTATAATTTAACTCAGTTCTCTTTATATTTTAGAAATGAAGTCTTTATCAGAGACACTGGCAAAAAAAAAAAAATGTTTCCCCCCTTTCTGTTCTTCTCCTAGTATTTGATGCTTTGGCTTTGTTTGCAAAAACTTTTCCATTTAATGTAATCAAAATTATCCACTTTGCATTTCATAATGTTCTCTGTCTCTTCTTTGGTCATAAATTCTTTCATTCTCCATTGATCTGGCAGGTAAGCTATTCCTTGTTCTCCTAATTTGCTCATAGTATCACCATTTAAGTGGCATTTTGACTTTTCTTGGTATATGGTATAAGATGCTGGTCTATGCCTAGTTTCTGTAATACTATTTCCCAGTTTTCCTAGCAATTTGTTAAGTAGTGAGTTCTTATTCCAGAAATTAAAGTCTTTGGGTTTATCAAATAGTAGATCACTATGGTCATTGACTGCTGTGACCTGTGTACAAACCCTAGTCGATTGCTCCACCATTGCTTCTTAGCCAGTACCAAGAAGATGTGATGGTTGCTGCTTTACAATACAAATTTAGATCTGGTATGGCTAGGTCACTTTCTCTTGCATTTCTTTTCATTAGTTTCCTTGGCATTATGGATCTTTTGTTCTTCAAGATGAATTTTGTTATTATTTTTTCTGCCTCTATAAAATATTTTTGGTAGTTTTTTTGGCAGAGCACTGAATTAGTAAATAAATTTAGATAAAATTGTCATTTTTATTGTATCAGTTGAACCTACCCTTCAGCAACTCGTTTTTTCCAGTTATTTAGTTCTGACTTTATCTATGTGAAAAGTGTTTAATAATTTTGTTCATATAGTTGGTGGGTTTGTCTTGGCAGGTAGTATCTGAAATATTTTATACTGTCCAGAGTTACTTTTAATAGAATTTCTCTGTCTATTGGTCTATTGTTGTTGAACTTTGTTAGTGATACATAGAAATCTCAATGATTTGTGTGAGTATATTTTATATCCTGCAACTTTGCTAAAGTTGTTAAATATTTCAAGTCTTTTTTTTTTGGTAATTGAATTTCTAGGATACTCTATGCCATCATATCATCTGCAAAGAACGATAGCTTTATTTGTTCTTTGCTTATACCAGTTCCAGCAATTACTTTTTCTTCTCATCACTAAATGTAATGTTTTTACTACAATATTGAATAACAGTGGTTATAATGGATATCTTTGGTCCCCACTGATCTTATTGCAAATATTTTTAGCTTATCTCCATTATATATAATGCTTACTGATGGTTTTAGATCGACACTACTTATCATTTTAAGGAAAATTCCATTTATTCTTATGTTCGCTAGTGTTTTTAATTGGAATATATACCGTATTTTTTCAAAAGATTATCTGAGATATCTGTTGTTGCATCCCGCAAGTTTTGGTATGTTGTCTCATTACTGGCATTCCCTTTCATGGAGTTATTGATTGTTTCTATGATTTGTTGTTTGATCCACTCATTCTTTAGGAATATATTATTTAAGTTCTGATTAAGTTTTAATTTACCTTTCCATGTCCCTTTATTACATGTAAATTTTATTGCACCATGATATGAAAGAGATGTTTTTTAACATTTCTCCCTTTCTTCATTGGATTGTGACATTTTATGCTGTAGTATATGGCCAATTTTCATGTAGGTGCCATGTATCACTGAATAAAATGGTATATTGCTTTATATCCCCATTCGATTTTCTCCAGAGTTCTGCTATATCTAACTTTCCAAGAATCTATTCACCTCCTTAACTTCTTTCTTTTTTTTCTGGTTAGATTTATCTGGTTCTGAGAGGAGGAAGGGAAGGTCCCACACTAGTATAGTTTTGGTGTCTATCTTTTCCTAAAGCTCGTTGAAACTCTCTGAGAATTTGAATGTTATGGTACTTGGTGCATATGTATTTAGCACTTGATATTACTTCATTTTCCATGGTACCTTTTTGAAGGATGTATTTTCCTTGTTTATCTCTTAATGAGATCTAATTTTCCTTTTTCTTTGTCTGAGATCAATATTGCTACCACTGGTTTTTGTTTACCTCAGCTCAAGCAAAATATGTTCTACTCCAGCCATTTACATTTACTCTGTATATATCTCTGGTTCAAATGTGATCTAAAGGTTATGTATTGTAGGATTATTTTTTTTAATCCACTCTGCTATCTTACATTTTATGAGTTCATCCCATTCACATTCAATGCTATGGTTACTTATTGTGTCTTTCTCTCCATCCTATCCCTGGCCCCCTTTATGTTTTTCTTTCTCTTTTTCCCTCCTCACTAGTGTTTTGGTTCTGACCACTTCCTTCTTCAATCTGCACTCCCTTATATAAGCCCTCCTCTCTTTTCTTTCCCTTTTCCCCAACTACTTCTTCCCTCCATTCCATCTGCCCTTTCCACTCCCTCATTTTTCCCCTCTCACTGCCTACAGGGTAGGTTAGATTTCTATATATGATTATGTTATTCCCTCTTTCAGTCAAATACAATAAGAGCAAGGTTCAAAGAATGCTTACCTCCCTTTCTTCTTTCCCCTTATTGTAATAGGTCTTTGCCCCTCTTCATTTTATGTAATTTTCCCTTTTCTGCCTCTTCCTTTCTTTTTCTCCCAGTACATCCTTACACCTCCATAAGTATTTTTATTTTTAGCATCACATCAAATTTAACAAATTCCCTCACCTTTTCTCTATATAAAGCCTTTCTAAATATTGTAATAAAGATATAACTCCCAAGAGTTATAAGTATTACTTTCTCCTGTAGGGATATAAACAGTTCAACATTATTAAATAACATAGTTTTTTTTTTTCTTTGCTGTTACCTTTTTGTGATTCTTTTGACTCTTGTATTTAGAGATCAAATTTTCTTTTCACCTGCTTTTTTTTTAATCAGGAAAGTTTGGAAGTCCCTATTTCATTGAATATTCATCTCTTCCCCTAAAATAGTATGCTCACTTTTGCTGGGTAGTGGATTCTTGGTTGCAATCCAAGATCTTTTGCCTTCAGGAATACCATATTCTGACTTCTCTAATGCTTTAATGGAGAGGTTGCAATATTCTGCATAATCCTAACTGTGGTTCCATGATATTTATATTGTTTCTTTATGGCTGCTTGCAGTATTTTCTCCTTGACTTCATAATTCTGGAATTTGGCTACAATATTCTTTAGAATTTTCATTTTGGGATCTCTTACAGGAAGTGATTGGTGGATTTGTTCAATGATGATTTTACCCTCTCGTTCTAGGATCTTGGGGCAGCTTTCCTTAATAATTTCTTGAAAGATGCTTCCCAGGTTGTTTTTCTGATGATAAATTTCAGAAAGACCAATAATTTTTAAATCATCTCTCCAAGATCTATTTAAGAGGTGAGTTTTTTTCCAATGACTTATTTTACATTTTCATCTATTTTTTTATTCTTCGATTTTGTTTAACTGATTCTTGATGTCTTGTAGAGTCATTAGCTTCCTCTTGCTCAATTCCAATTTTTGATGAACAATTTTCTTCTGTGAGCTTTTGTACCTCCTTTTTCAATTTGGCCAATTCTCCTTTTTATGGAGTTCTATTCAGTGAGATTTTGTACCTCCTTTTCCATTTGGTCAATTACAATTTTTAAGGAGCTGTTTTCTTCAGTGGATTTTTTCTCCCATTTTGACCAATTGTATTTTTTAAGGAATTGTTTTCTACAGTGAATTTTTGTCCTTAATTTTCCAGGCTGTTGATTCACTCTTGCATACCTCTCATTTCTTTTCCCCTTTTTTCTTTTACCTCTCTTATTTGACTTTTAAAATCCTTCTTGGGCTCTTCCAAGAAGACTTTTGGGGCTTTAGGTGAGTTAATAATCCCCTTTGAGGTTTTGGATGTAGAACTACATTTTATTTTCTTCCCTGTCCCCATAGAAAGAGTCTATGGTAATTTTTTTCTTTTCAATTCTTATTCATGGAGTTTGCCTATTTCCTTGTTTTTTAAAGTTGAGCCCTTCTAATGGACTAGTGGTCATCACAATCTCAAACTTCTTGTACTGGGCATCAGGAGCCTTTCACTGGCTTTGTATACTGGGACCTCAGTTACTGGCAGTTTGAGGCTGTACATGTCTGTAGGTGGTGAACTGGAGTCACAGTAGTCATGTCTAGAGTGTACTGAGTTCAGAGGATGTTTTTTCATGCTTCTTTAGGGCTACAATGAAGCAGGTGGAGGTCCATCTCTGGAGGAAGACTACCTACCTGATGCTGAATTGACAAACATAGTGGTTCTCCAACCTGGAGTCCGCTAATTTCCCTGGGCACATGAGTGATCCTGGTGTTGGCATTTGCCTGCCTTACCACACTAAAGCTCAGAATCCCCTGCTGGTTTGCTGAATTGGGGCTTGTTTCTGGCTTGCTAGAACACTTCCTGTTCTGGAATGCTCTCTTCTTTTACTGAAGTGAAATGGACCTTTGTTGTTGATCCTCCAAGTTTTCCAGGGTAAAAGTTTGCCCTGTCTTTCTACTGGCTCTGCTGTTCCAGAATTTGTCCTGGGGCAATATTTTCTGTTTTTTTTTTTTTTTAGAGGTCAACCTGGAAAAATAATAGCAACTTACTGATTATTCTGCCATCTTGACTCCCAGAAGTCCCCCATAATCCTGGACTTTCAGCAGCCTGTTCTTATTCAGGTATGTCAGTGTCATCTCAGCCACAAACTGTAGAATGCAGCAACCACAAACCAAAAACTGAGTTGGATGTTGCAAAAGAAAAATCTTTTCTCCCTAGAAACAAAGCTCTCAGTGTTCTCAAAACACCAAAAGAAATAGCAGCAGCAACAGTACAAGGTAAATAGAAGTAGATAACAACTCAAAAGAAGAAATTTGGAATTTATGAAAAAATGTTCAAATAGAACTGCTTACAACTTTCTCATCATTTACTCTGTATATTTCATACAAAACAAAGGGAAAAAATGTAAATAGCTTTGAAAAAACTGCTTTGTTGTAACATATTATATGCACACAGGAGCACAATTTAAATTATATGTAAAAAAATCTTGTCTATGTTTTATTGCTTTTTTATGGATGGAGGATTCAATTTCAATATCAAGAAGTTACACTAATTTTTTCAGTAATCTATGATGAAAACTACAATTTCTTAAATCGAAGATATTCAAGGGATATTGCTGCAGAGTTATCTGCCCAGTGTCACATAGCTATGTGAAGTCAGTATATACATACCTACACACATATATATGTGTAGGTATGTATGTACATGTATGCATGTATACACATATACATGTATGCACACACAAAAATATATAGCATGTATATGTATATACATATATGTATATATGTATACTCAATGAAGTTTGTATATTATTGCATATTATGTGATACAGAATATGTACAGTATTAGTGTAGAACAAATATACATGCAGTTTAAAGATGGAGATCATGATTTTATTTTCACTTGATGGGGAGTGAGTGGAATGTGGCAATAACAAGTTGTTTTAAAATGCAACAATTGCTTTCTATTTCAATCCTCACTAAATATTTTGATTAACCACCAAAAAGAAAAGATTATTGACTGCATAGAGATTTTGGTTGAATTTAATTTGATGTCATTCATTATAAATAAATGTAGTCTTATACTTGTATGCAAAAAGTCAAGTGCTCAATTATTAGACAGCACAGACATGGTCAGACAGCTCTTGTTCTAAAAAAATATCTGACAGTGTTGTTGAACTCTAATCTCAATTAGCTAGTGTTGTGAAGTGGTAGCCAAATAAATTGGTTATTATAGTTTTGGACTACATGAAGAGAGAAACATCTTAGAGGAATAGAGACCATGTAATTCCAGTTTATTCCCCTGTTGCATCTTATCTGGAGGATTGTTTTCAGTTCTGTGCAGCTAAGTAGTATAAAGGATAGAGATAGTGGGCATGGAGTCAGAAAGACCTGAGTCCAAATTTGGATTCACATAACTGTGTGACACTGGGCAAGTCACTTAAATTCTGTCTTCACCAATTTCCTTATTCATAAACTGGGGATAATAATAGCACCTACCTTCCAGGTTTATTGTGCAAATCAAATAAAATAGTATTTGCAAATTATTTAGCACAGTGCCTTGCATACAGTAAAAACTATATAAATATGTGCTATTATTACTCCAGATGACATCAAGAGATAATATTTATAAGTTGAATGTTGGCTTTTGTCCTTCATTTTCTAAGAGTGCAAATAATAGAACAGTGTGATGTCTTGACTGGTGCATGACTTGGATTTAAGGAAAGCAGAGTTGCACAAAGTTGTCAGTCTTATTTTCATCAAAATCCAGTAACAAAAGAAAAGTCAAGATGACTGGCAAGGGCCCAGAATACTGTGGATGATTTTGGTGTACTTGATGTCTGACCATACTCTGAGAACTCCATGGCCCCTGCTTCAGCTGTCTTCATGACCTTTGGAACAATCATCGGGAGAAGTCTTCACCTATTTGGGGTAGACACTTCCCTAACTCACTGAAAGGTTTGTGGCCCTGTGATTACTCTCAAGGTTGTTTAATCCATCTGCTGAGACAATTTAATGGGTTTATCTCCTACATATGCTACAGCTTCTTGGAGCCACAGGTGAAAATGGAGTGCCAGGTGGACATCAAAGGTAGATGAGAAAGCATGAAAAAGACAGCAAGACCTCACATCATTGGTGCTAGGCCTTCTGGAACACCAAAACATTCATCAATAGGCAGCTTGGTGGTTCAGTAGATAGATAGCATGTTAGGACTAGAGTGAAGAAGACTTCCCCTCCTGAGTTCAAATTTATCTTCAGAAACTGTGAAAGTCACTCAACCTGTTTATGTAAGCTGGCCTAAAAGAATGCAGCAAAATGATGAATGACTGAATCCTTTTTATAAGAGATTCAGATGAATGAACAATGCAGTTGAGAAGATTTGATACATGATAGTTGAAACATGATAGTTTTTTTCAAATCTTTGAAGAATGGCAATGATGGAGAGATTTCTTTTGTTCTGTTTTACTACACATGGCATGACTGAGAGCACGTGGGAGAGGGGATTACAAGGAGAGTAATAAAGGCTAATGTCAGGAAAACAAAACAAAAGAAAACAACTGGAATAAGAAACAGAGCTTATAGAATAGACTAGAGAGAAAGCTTCTGGGTTCTTAATTTTTGGATGTCCTCAAGCAGAAGCTGAATGCATTCTTTTCTTTCTTTTTAACATTTATTTACTATTTTATCCCCAGTTACATGTAAAAACAATTTTAACATTTGTTTATAAAACCCTAATTTCCAAATTCTTTCCCTTCCTCCCTCCCCATCCTCACTGAGAAGGCAAGAAATTCAATATAGGTTATATATGTGTAGTCATGCAAAATATATCCATAATAGTCATATTGTGAAAGAAAACATAGACCCTTTCCAAAAAAAATCTTAAGAAAAATAAAAGTTTTTTAAAAGTGTGCTTCAATCTGTATTCAGACACCATCAGTTCTTTCTCTGAGGATGCTTAGCATTTTTCATTACAAGTCCGTCAGAGTTGTCTGGGATCATTGTATTTCTGAGAATAACTAAGTCATTCACAGCCAGTCATCTTACAATATTGGTGTTACTTGGTACACAGAGTATTGTGTGTGTGTATGTGTGTGTACTTCTTTTTGAGTTGAATAAACAGTTGAGGTGCTTGATTGAACAGTGTAGGAATGAGAGAAAATTTCTATGAAAAACTATTTGTTAAAGACATAATGTTGTGGAGTTGCATGATCACAGAGGCATATACTTCTATTGTGAGTCTGTCAGATGATAAATGAGGATGGAGCTTACAGAAATTAATTAGCTGGATAAAAGAATCCACCTATTACAGTAAGCTTGCCATAGGAAGTGCTAAGTCAAATGCCTCCAGATTTTTCTAACAATTACTCACTAGTTATAGAAGGGGAATTGATGGAAGTGGTTTTACTCCTATAGTACTAAGGATAAATAAGTCACAATTTTGTCTTCTATTATTGATATGTTATCTTTATATAATACTTATAGGTTAGACTAGGTGACATGGGTAGTGTAAATGTTATTTCCAATTTTACTTTTATCATTGATGAGACTAAGAAAAGTTAGGCAACTTGTGCAAGGTTACAAAGCTGGGTAAGGTGGAATTCAAAATGATATCTAACTCCTTCTTTAGGGGATAGTGAGAAGAACCACGAGATCAATGTGTATAGTCAACAATGTTGTGGTCATGATCAACTGTGAAAGACTTGGCTTCTCTGTCTGAAACAATGATGCAAGGCAATTCTAAAGGATTCATGATGGAAAAAATGTCATCCACTTCCAGAGAGAAAATTGAAGAATATTGTGCACAAATTAAGGTGTGATTTTCTTTATGTTTTGCTTTCTTTTTGGAATATGGCTAAAATGAAAATGCTTTGCATGATTTCACCTGTATAACTGATATAATTTCCCTTGTCTTCACAATGGGTGGGGAAGAGGTGGGAGGGGAGGGAAACAACTTGGAACCACAAATTTAAGGAGAAAGGAACAGTAAAAGTTAATAATAAAATTGAAAAAGTTGTTTCTGGATATTAGAGTTAATATAAACACTGAAGCTTTGTTTTATTTGACTCTGTAACATCATAAATGTACATCTTTTCATGTACGTCTATGGTTTTTTAAAGTATTAGCTAGTGAATAATTGAACTCTTTCAAAACGATTATTTTTGGAGTTGGATAGGTCTGAGTTGCACGGCTTTGACTCAAAAGTTCACTTAATTTGAGAAATAATTAGCTGTTTTATCTCTTATTTCCTCATAGAAAAAGTGTGTGTATGTGTGTGTGTGTGTGTGTGTGTGTGTGTGTGTGTGTGTATGACATGAATAGGCTCTATCTCTTTTTGTAACTGACCATTTGCTATAAATATAATGGTTAATGAGTAAAATAAATAAAATTTAAAAAAAAAAGTTTTGTTGTCGCTTTTGCTACTTTTTTTCAATGAAAAGCTGATATTTTAGCCCCTGACATGTCATTATATGAGAAATGAATCTTAACAATTAAGTGCAGTAATGCTGAAGAATCTCCATATGTCATGAGTATTTTCAGTGATCTTTTCTTCATAAGAAAAAAGTATATTACAAAATATTTAAAAGTTTAAGGAATTTTTTTCTTTTAAATTACACACAACTTGGTTGAGATGCTGTCTTGGCAAGGATGTGTGCCCTGAGGTTTACTATATCTAAAATAGTCTTTTTTCCCCTTTTTGTACATCAAGGAATAGTTCATCTATTTTCAAGTACGTATAGTGAAAAGAGGAATCATAAATTATACACTCACATATAATATATACATATTCACAAATATATGTTCATATACATATACATAAACACATATATTTAATTCAGTAAAAGTCTTGGTTAGAATCTGTGTTTGATAATTAGATCAAGATCCAATCTTTGCTTTATGGATGAGCAGAGTAATAGCTAAACATGTGACTTAATTTGTTGTTAATTTTTTTTTTGAAATTCACTGTTAATGAACACAAAAAATAAGAGTTTTATTACTACACATTAAAAAATTCTTCAAAAACAAATACCCAATAAAAAGTAAAATGTATATCTGTATACACACATATAATAGTTATTGTTATTATATCTTCTTGCATTTCATTTCCAAAGTGTATTCTTTTTCCATTTATTTTAGATGATAGTTTCCTATATTGTATTATCTTTCTCTAGGTAAAATGTCACATTTCTCAAAGAGGTTCAGTGTTTTTCTTTCCCACCATCTAGCAAGCCCCTAATAGTAGTGATCCATGACTCTGCGATCAGAAGGTGATTGATGGTTGCCCATAGGTCTGATAATGACATAGTCCGAAATGAAAATACAATTTATCTGGTGTGAAAAATGCCACAATCCCTTAAGCATCAATGGGGTTGTGGGATTGAGAAAAAGTGGCAGTGGTCATTCTGGCTGAAGTTTGCCACAGTTAAATTTCATTTTTGAGACTCTATTACAGTCTTGAGAACTGACTTTTTGTAGTATCCATAAGCAAATTTCATTGCCAACCAGAGAGACCAAACTTATAAGTTACTATATCAACTTCTAAAAGTTAACAAGCAGCCTAGGGAGTTATGATTTATTGTCAGTCCACCAAGAAATGTCAATGCCCTGGAATATGAGGAGACGTGTCATATGGCCAGATTTGTGAACTTTTCACATTGCCATCCAGGAGACAGCAAACAGAAAATTAGCCTATAAATAATTGAACTTGAGGGCTTTTTAAAAAATCTATCACAGCATGTTAAAGTAATTTTGTTCTTGAATTAGCTCTCCACAAGTAGTAAATACGTCAAACAATCTTTAAATAATGCAGCATATAGAGTCACAGATAAGAAGAATTTAATAAGAGTAAAATCATGTGATTTTTGTCAAATGTATTTCCTTCCAAGAAAATTTTATTATCGATCTGCTATGTGTCAATTAACCCTAGATAGTTTGCATACTTATTTTTTAACATATTGAAAAAGTGCTGCAAAATTTAGAAATAAGTATTTTTGTATGTGGTTCCTTACTTTGAGCAACCAAACATATATTTGAATCAGCATTTTTCTGGAATGAATATAAAGTTAGTGAATGCCATAGAATATTACAAGAAGTGTTAACAGAGAAGCATCAGATTAGTTTCATTTAGATCAAGTCTTACTCTGCTGGGCATATGAAAATGTGATGGTTGATAGTCATCTGCAAAGATGACCTAATCATTTCAGACTTTTTCAGCTACTCATTAAAAAACATAAACCATTTCATTTATTTCCATTGTCTTCTCTGATACATGGAGTAATTCCATCTTTCAAAAAGTGTATTCCATATGCCTTTTTAAATACATTTTATATTTCATAGTTAGAGTAACCACTTCACTATGTCAGATGTTTTTTGTCATAGTAGATGTTCTTCATGATTTACTGTCACTATTTATTTTTCGATTATTCCAGTGAGATTATTGGTGTTGACCCTTTATGAATTTTATTAGGTAGTTTCTTGGATTACCTATATATATATATATATATATGCATGTATATAATCTATTATTGGGCCAGTACTTGAAGCCAACCAGCTTGACAAAAATAATAATAGCTCATATTTATGTGGTATTTTGAGGTTTGCAAAACATTTTCTTCCCACCAAACCTGTGAAATATTTTCACATGATTTATCTCTTCTTTTAAATCCCACTTCCAGTATACTTTACTAGGGTCTATAACTGAGTCTTCTCCATACTTGGCCATTACCTTCACTGGTTAACTTCTATCAAGTACCAGAATAGCTGTCACGTCCTTCATGAGGTTTCATGAGGTAAACAGACCCTTCACTGTCAAATGTAAGTGACCCCTTTACCAAATTATTTTTAATTTATTATTTATTTTAATATTCTTTTCTTTTTAAATGTTAGATTACAGATAAAAGGTGCTCGACTACCCAGGAATTGAACTTGCATTTTCCTGACTCTACATCTGGCACTCTAATTCCTTTGACACCTACCTAACTGTGTCTGAATGTGGAGAAATATGAGTTTTAGAAAGCAGATGCTGTGAGTTTCCTCAAGCTTGACCTCAAGTTCATTTTCAATTTGACTCTATGTACTTGTGGAAGAGTATGACTGGTGTGAAATTTGTAATGAGCAACTTAGTAAATAAATATTTCTAAAAGATTATTCTATTTGGCTGGATTATTTTTTATCAATTAATAATGAATGTGAACATATTGGTGGGCTTTCATGAGACATAATAATAGAAAAATAAATAGATGGGCAGAGCCAAGACAGCAGAGTAAAGGCAGGGACTCATCTGATCTCTCCTAAATTCCCCTCCAAACAACTTTAAAATGATGCTTCAAATCAAGTTCTAGAACAGCAGAATCAACAAAATTCAGGATGAATTCTTCAGTTCATTTTTACTGGTGGGAAAACCGAGGCAAACACAATAAAAGGTCAGTGAAAAATAGAGTTAATTGACTTGCCCAGGGTAACACATCTAGTAAGTGTCTCAGGTCAGTTTTTAAGTTAGGAAGAGCAATGTTTCTGACTTCAGCCCCAGCACTGTATTCCCAGGACCACCTGGCTGCACATGGATAGTGAATAAACCTACATAAATCATCAGGATTTCTATATACTAACAACAAAGCCTAACAGGGAGAGCTAGAAAGGGAAATAAAATAACTGCAGAGAATATAAAATACTTAAAAGTCTATCTGCCAGGATAAACCCTGAAACTATAAGCACACAATTGTAAACCACTTTCACACAGATGAAGTCTGATTTAAACAACTGGAGAAATATGAATTGCTCCCAGGTAGGTCAAACAAATAAAATAAAAATGGCAAATCTACCTAAATTAATTTACTTATTCTGTGCCATACTAATCAGACTACCAAATATTACATTATAGAGCTAAAAAAACAATAATAACACAAATCATTTGGAAGAAATGAAGATTAATAATATTAAGAGAATCAATAGGGAAAAATGTGAAGGAAGGTGGGTTAACAGTTCAGGTTTCAAACTATATTACAGCTTAGTAATCATCAAAATTGTCTGGTGCTGGTTAACAAATGGAGTGGTAAATTAGTAGAACAGATTAGCTACATATTATACAGTAGTAAATGACTACAGGAATTTAGTATTTGATAAACCCAAAGAAATAAGATTTTGAGACAGGAAATTGGTATTTGACAATCTTTTGGGGAAAATAGCTTGCATAAACAAGGTATATATCAACATCTCACACCAGAAAGTGAGATACAGGCTGATATCAGAAGCAAATTTGGGGAGTATGCAGTATTTTACCACTCATTTATGGCCAAGAAAAGGAATCTGTAACCAAATAAAAGGGAGAGGCTATTACACAAAGTAAAATTTTGATTAGATTAATATAATTTTCTTTTTGTAGAAATGAAATCAATGTAGCCAAGGTTAGAAGGAGAGTAAAAACCTGGGAGAGGTGAAATTCCAGTAAGTTTCTCTGATTTAGGCCTCTTTTTTCAAATATATAGAAAATTGAATGAAATTTATACGGATGTGTCATTCCTCAAATAATAAATAATAAAAAGATGTGAACAGGAAATTTTCAGAAAAAAGTCAAAGCTGTCTATATTCATATAAAAATGCTCTAAATCACTATTGATTAGAGAAGTGCAAATTAAAATAACGCTGAGGTACCACTCTCATCTAACAGATTGGCTAAAATTGCAATAAGAGAAAATGACCAATTCTGGAGGAGATGTGGAAAAATTGGGACACTTATGTGTTATTGGAGGAATAGTGAACTAATTCAATCATTCTGCAATTTTGGAATTATGGCCAAAGGACTATAAAACTATGTCTCAACAATATTGCTATTATGTCTATATCCCAAAGAGATCAAAGAAAAAGAAAAGTACCAATATATATACATAAATATTTATAGCAGCTCTTTTAGTGGTGGAAAAAAGTTGTAAATTTTGGGGATGCCTAGCAATTGTGATACGGCTGAACAAGTTGTGATTATATAATTGTGATGGAATACTATTGTGTTCTATGAAATGATGACGGGTAGTTTCAAAAAAGTCAAAAACCTGACACGAACTGAAATGAGTAGAACAAAGTGAACATTGTATACTGTAACAGCAACATTGTATAATGATCAACTCGAAAGACTTAGCTATTCTCAATATAACAATCATCCAAGACAATTCCAATACCAAAGGACTTATGATGAAAAATGCTATTCACTCCCACAGAAAGAACTAATGAAGCCTGAGTGCAGAAGGGAGCATATGTTGTTACTTTATTTTTCTGTTTTTTTTTTTTATTTGTGCTTTCTTTTACAAGATGGTTAACTTGGAAATATATTTTGCAAGACTTCATATGTACAGTTCACTTCAAATTTTTTGTGTAGTCACTGAAGCGTGAGAGGAAGGAGAGAGGGAGAGAATTTAGAACTCAAAATCCAAAAAAGAACAAATGTTAAAAATTGTTGTTACTTGTAATTAAAGAAAATAAAATATACTTTAAAATAGCTCCAAACTATCCATGGTTATCCCTAGAAAATAAGGAGAGAAATGATAAACTATCCTCAGCAGTGACCAAAACTACAACAAATACACAATGCTCAAAAGCTTTTCATTTTAAAATTGCTATATGATGATGCATATACCAAAAATCATTTAATACTTTTCTTCCTCTATCTTTTGATTAACCTATAATTTAGAATTAGCCTTTAGAATTAATTTAGCACCTTGTAGATCTTTGGTCTACTGTTCATTCCTTAAATAATCATTATACTATCACTATGTGCAAGTCACTTGGCCTAGAGCCACCTTGTTAAAAATATCATGGTCCATGTACAAAAATAATTTGTCATTAATTATTGGGAATAGTCATTATCTATATTGTTAAGTATGCTAACAGATAAAATGTTATAATTCAAAGGAATGTTGTCATAAAGGACTAATGAAAAGTGATAAGAAAGAAATTGTTTTCAACTTGGCAAATATTCATGAAGGAAATGGGAACTGAGCTAGATCTTGGAAAATGATGTTTTCATTGTATGTCTGTCATTCTTTGACCTATTCAAATGCATATAAGTGGCCGAGTACATGTCAAGGCCTGTGAAGAGTCAGTAATACTAGTTGGCTTAAAAAATAGAGTACACAATGCAAAGTCACATGAAATAATACTAGAGAGGTAAAATTGAACCACATATTGAAATCCTTCAAAAGCAAAATTAAATAATTAGTACTTTATAAAGCAGAAAAGGGAGAGTCATAGATTTTTTTTTTCTTAATGGTGAGTGTTTTGTTCATGTGAATGATTGAGTAGAAAAGCAAGAAGGTGAAAGTAGAATTATTAATTAGGACACTCCCACACTGGCCTGGGGGAATAAGAGATGAAGTCTTGAAGTAAGCTGGAGACAGTGGAGACAGTTAGACAGACGCCAGGTCCAAACTCTTTGGAGTCAAAGGCTAAAAAGCACACTCTCTAAAAAACAATAAACCTTCACGCTAACTATGTTGCTCTTGCATTGTTGCAAGAAATTCATACAATCAAGCAAGGGACCTAACTTGGCTCCATAGCATTCAAACATTTTTAATATACATCAAACTTCAAAATCACTCTGAGAAACTGCAAAGAAAATCATCTCCAGAAATTTAATTGAGAGAATTTTATTGAAGCACAAGAAGTGGTTTCAATTAAATTTGAGATAATTTTTCTTTCATATTAGTTGAACACAGTATGGAAACACCTATTTTTTCAATTACCTCCTTCAATTATTCCTCAAGTTGCCCCTGAATGGAACTTGCTTTTTTCTGCTTTGGACCCAGTAAGGATTTGTGCATCTAACAAAAAGGTGTATGAACTAGATCATATTTTCCCAGTTTATTGAGAAATATGTCATATGACGTAGAATCAGCATCCTTCCTGAATTGAAGATAAATTTCATCTATTGCTTCCCCTTGATTCACCAAGTTTAGTTTAGGTCGACATGACTTCGTCTTCAGCAAGCCAATGGAGTTATTAACCAATTCTAGGGCTGAATTACCACCATAAAACAGAGCAAAAAATATTCTCTGATGACACGTAGAGAGGCAGAGATTCTAGGGAAAGGAAATCAGAGAACATTTCTTTCTTCATACCTGAAAATTGTAGGGGAAAAAAAAGAAGAAGAAAGGTGAATGTATTCCATATATAACTTAAGTAAATAGCCAATTTCTCTCAGATTTAATCTTGCCATTTAGGGTGCCCTGTTTACTTCTTAATTTTGCAAATTGATTATTATGACATTTTTCTATACCTTTCCTAGGAAGTTAAATTTGTAGATCTTTAATTTTCACTTATTCATTTTCCCATTTAAAATGTAGGTACATCATTGCTTCTAATCAGATGCTTCTATCACATTAATAAATTTTAAACATAGGTATGATGACTGAAGAGAGAGCAAAGAAGGTGGAGTAGAAAGATGTACATATGCTAGCTCTTACCCCACAGCCCATAAAATATCTGTAAAGAAAAACTCTCAACAAATTCTAGAGCCGCAGAAGCCACAGAACAATGGAGTGGTGGAGATTTCTATCCCAGAGAGACCTGAAAGACCAATGGGAAAGGTCTGCCACACACTGGACATGGAGCAGAGCCCAGGCCTGCCTTGGCCAAGCAGCACCAAAAGGAGCAGATCCAAGAAGGCTTCAGGGACAGAATCTCCAGCTGCAGCACAGATCCCTCAACCCATAGGCACCAAAGGTAAGCGAGAGGGTCTTTTCAGCCGGCTGAGAAGTGAGTAGGGTGTCCTCATAACTCAGACCTTCTCAGGAGGCAGCAGTAGAGGCAGAAGTGGAAAGGAGCTCCCAAAGCAGTCAGTAGCCCACATCCATTGTTGAAGGTCTCATTGTAAACTCCCTTAGGGAACTGAGCCCTGTGTGGCAGACTTGACCCCTCCTGAGCAGCTGATCTTACTCTCATCCTGAATAGAAGCCCTGCCACCATTTAAAACCCCTGAGGCTTTGGAGCATCTCATCTGAATCTCAGCCCCCAGGATTGGCTTGGTGCAACTAGAGGCGAGATAGTTGTGGAGAGGAAACTCAGAAGCCAAGTAACTGGCTGAGAAAATGCCCAAAAAAGGGAAAAAAAATAAGACCGTAGAAGGTTACTTTCTTGGGGAACAGGTGTCTCCCCCTATCCTTTCGGATAAGGAAGAACAAGGCATATTGTCAGAGGAAGTCAAGGCCTCTGTCTCCAGGGCCTCCAAAGGGAACTTAAATTGGGCTCAGGCAATAGAAGACCTTAAAAATCAATCTAGCAGCTTACTAAAGGAGAACCCCCAAAATGCTGAGGACAATAACATCTTTAAAAAGAGGTTAACTCAATTGTAAGAAGAGGTCCAAAAATTCAATGAGGAGAAGGAGGTTTTAAAAAAGCAGAATAAGCCAAATGGAGGAGAAGGTTCAAAAGCTCACTGAACAAAATAATTCACTAAAAGAGAGAATTGAGTTGAGGGAAAGGAATTAGTATGAGTTAAATCAAGCAGTTAGTAAACAAAACCAAAAATTTGAAAAAGTTGAAGATAATGTGAAACATCTCATTGGAAAAACAACTGACCTGAAAAGTAGATCCAGGAGAAACAATTTAAAAATTATGGGACTACCTGAAAGTTTTAATCAAAAAAAGAGCCTAGATATTATCTTCCATGAAATTATCAAGGAAAACTTCTCTGATGTTATAGAATCAGAGGGAAAAATAAATATTGAAAGAATTCACCAATCACCTCCTGAAAGAGACCTGAACAGAGAAACTCCTAGGAATATTGTGGCCAAATTTCAGAGTTCCCAGATCAAGGAGAAAATACTGTAAGCAACTACAAAGAAACAATTTGAGTACTGGGGAAATACAATCAGGATAACACAGGATCTGGTAGCTTCAACATTAAGGGATCAAAGGGCTTGGAATGGGATTTTTCAGAGGTCAAAGGAACTGGAATTGAAACCAAGAATCACCTACCCAGCAAATCTGAGTATAATACTTGAAGGGAATAGATGGTCATTCAAGGATACAGACAACTTTCAATCATTCATATTGAGGAAAAGACCAAATCTATATAGAAAAATTTGTCTTCCCAAAACAAAAATCAAGAGAACCATGAAAATGCAAACAGGAAAGAAAAATCATAAAAGACTGTCTAAAGCTGAACTGTTTACATTACTACATGGAAAGAAAATATTTTTAACTCGAATCTTTTCTCAGTGTTTGGGTAGATGGAGAGATTGTACATACATGCAAACACACATACACTTATATAGATAGAGAGTACAAGGTGTGTTATATCAGAAGAGATGATATTCACAGAGAAAAATAAAATAAAATAAAAAATAAAGAGTGAAGGAGAAAAATACAGGGAAGAGAAAGGGAGAAATGGAATGGGGCAGGCTATAACTCGTAAAAGAGATAAGAAAAATCTTATTCAATGGAGGAGAAAAGGGAGAAGGGGAAAGGGGAAAAATGAAGATACTCTCTCCACATGTGGCTGAAGGAGGGAATAACATGCTCACTAAATTTGATGTGAAAATTTATATCACACTACAGGAAAGTAGGAGAGGAAATGACAAGTGGGGTGAGGGGAATGTTAGAAGGGAGGACAAAGGGGAGAAGGGAGTTACTAGAAATAAACACTTTCTAGAAGGGACAAGGTCAATTGTGGGGAAAAAAATAAGAGGGGATAGAGTAGGACAGAGGGCAATATAATTAGTGTTACACAACATAATTATTATGGAAGTCTTTTGTAAAAGAACACATATTTAGTCTGTATTGAATTGCTTCCCTTCTCAGTGGGGCTGGGGAGGGAGGGGAGGAGGGAGAGAAATTGGAATTCAAAGTATTAGCAACGAATGTTGAGAATTTTTGTTCCATATAATCGGGAAATAAGAATTGCAGGGATAGAGGTATGGAAATTTATCTTGCCCTACAAGAAAAGAGAGAAGATGGGGATAAGAGAAGGGTGGGGTGTGATAGAAGGGAGGGTACATTGAGGGAAGGAATACTCAGAATACAAAGTATTAGGAAGCAGGGGGAGGGGAGTGATGGGGAGAAAAATTGGACATGTTACAAAGTGAGGTAAAAGCAATTAGTATTAAAACAATTGACTGAATTAATTACTGAGAATAAATCAATGACATCTTTAGTTTGGGGAAAAGAATTTCGGTCTAAATTTCCTAGAGGAAGGTAACCTTGGATAAAATTTGGCATTGATGGAAGAGTTAAGGTTTTAATGGTAAATCTGATTTTTATGGTTACTATTTAATCAGGAACTAGCACATGTATAGAAAGGCATGTAAGCCACTAAGACTTGCCTCAAAAGATATTCCTTAGCCAAAGTGAAGTTATAATCATATTGGAAACTTGGTTATTGGAACTTGCCATTTTTAGATGCTATGGGACTATTAAATGACTGTTCTTCTGAGTCTAACTCCACGTATGGGTAGCAGGAAAGGCAATCTGAGCCTCCAATCCATGATGCTAGAAAGCTGGTGAGATGCTGGTATGAACTGCAAAAGGAGATCTCATGAGAAGGGTGGGAGAGAGGTTGTTCAGCCTGGGCTGAGGTAGGATTCTCCTGACTCAATTTCCCCACTGACACCTGGCAGACTTTAAGCTTGACAGAATGCAAGTGGACAATCTAATTCTGCCTGGAATTGACATGAAGTTGGGGAGATGTATCCCTGCAGTGTCCCTAGTTTTGGTGGCAATTTCCTATAGTCAAAAGGTTTGTAAACTTAATACCAGATCTATTCAATTATAGATTATTGCTAGGGGCACATTCAAGGTTAAGTCTAAAATTAAGCTATTAGGCATAGGACTTTAGACCAAAAACAATAAGTTAGGGTCCTTTAATTCTTAGTAATACTGTGGAGACAATTAGGTCAAGAGCTTGTGAAGTTGGCAATATAAATATTATTTGCGTCTCAGTTGGTTAATGTTTAAAAAAAAAATTCTTTTGTGATCCATATTGTAAGTGCTTTTAAAAGAAGTATCACCCGACCAGAAGTTTGAATTGTTTTACCTGTTATAAATTGTGTTAAAAATGAAAATAAAATTAAAAAAAAAGAAGTATGATGACTATCTTCCCCATAATTTACCGTGTGTAATGATTGCCTTTATGTTTATACTCCTTTAGTCCCTACCTTCTTATTTTAACAATTTTGTCTTCATTCCTGTTGTCTTTTGTGCTGACAGATGCCTACCTTTCAATTACTTTCTAATTTAAAATACCTTTAAAAAGTTTTCTCTGATATACAATAAATCTTGTTTGACAATAAGTATATATATGACATGTAATTAACACAAGAAACAAAAACTTGTGGGGGGATTATCTTTATTAACCTTCCTCTACTGACAGCTGCTCTCTGTTATAGTACAATTGCTTACATATAATAGCCCAAAACAAGAGGCAAAAATAATTAAAAATTAATAAAGAGGGAGGAAGGGATGAAAAGTATGGTACTACTTGTTTTGTAGTCACTAGGGGGAAAAGAAAACTTTTCATGAAAATTCGCAGATTTAGCCAACTTAAAGGAAAGAACTGGGTCTATGATTTTTTTTTAGAATAAGGAACTCTCACATAGGGAAAATTACTCTAAAAATGCAAGTTAGTACCTTCTGTGCAACTTCATTTTAGTGAGTTGCCTTGAGCACTGAAAGCTTAAGTGACTTTCCCAATACATAACAGAGACAGCACATCAACCCTACTCTTTCTGACTCTGAAACAGTCAATACCTTTTCTACAACACTACCTCTCTAGTTAATATATGTTAAGATAACAAAATTTTTTTTTGACATATATCTTTTCCGAATCTTATTCTCTCTACTTCTCTTTGATTGACTGGTGGATAGATTGAGAATCTTGAGAGAATCGCTATACCAGTTCTTCATAAAGGAAATTGAGGGCAATAACATAAGGAATTAAATAATTGTTAAAATATTTACTCATTTGGTTTTCCTTTAAATTTGTTAAGAGCTTATGAAGGGGAGAAGTTTAGATCATTTTCAAAATGCAGAAAATCTCATCAAAGTCTTTTCTTTGACATTTTGTTTGTTGTAAAATGATTCTGCTCAAATATTTTTAACTAAAATTTGTATTTGCTTGTTTCATATAGAAATAACGTACACTTTTTCTTTAATTTCTTTAATTGTTTCTTAAACATAATTAAATATTTTGATCTCTCAAGATATGACTAATATGTGGAGGACAGCTCTCCATGGACAAAATTCATTACCACATAGTGAGAGTGAGTAAACGTTCCATTGTCATATGCACTGTTTCAAGAGAATGTACACCATCATCCCCATTTAAATCAAGTAAATTCACTGAGACAAACTTATAGAATGGTCAGGACCACAGTCTTATAGAACATATAAGTATAGATGGGTAATTATATGGATAATGGGAGTAAAAATTTACAACAGTCTAGATCAGGGATCTTTGTGTTTATATATGAAAACAGTATGGCCATAAGATGCTTCAAGAAAGAAGTCCAGTCAAAAGGGTAATTCTTTTTTGCATATGGCTATATAAGGCACAGGTCAAGATTAAGCTATTTTCCAATTATTTTTCAATCTATGCTATCATGGTCCTTTATTTAATGTATTTCATTGCAATATAGTCTAAAAAAATGTGTTCCTGGATCAAAAGCCTTTCTTTGTCCATACTTGTCTTCACAGAGTATCTCTTTACTACTTGTTAAGAGAAAAGTTCCAATTAAGTCTTTATGACCACAACTGCCTCATAGATTAATTACTTGGTTTAGAGATGTCCTTTGGCCACTCCTGGAGGGAAGGGGGTAATTCAACAATAGGACTCTTCTCAAGATGAAGTTATTGGGTCATACTCTTAGCAATATGACTCTCTTGAGAGAAACTTCCATTTGTCTTGGCATATGCAAGTGAAGCAGCCAATTCATTTCTCCTACTTTCTCTTCTTTGATTTCTTTTAACCTTTTCCTATCTGACTTTCTTCTGACAGTAGCAAATCTTTGAATGCCCAAACTCAAAGAAGACGTTAATATTTTCCTGCATTTGTGTGCAAATTGAAGAATGAAGGAGAAGGTTTGTATTGCTTCCCTCCCCCAAAAAAGCAAAATTGTACTTTATTTCACCCTTAGCAGTCTGTTGGCTACCTTTTTAAGCACATTCCTATGATTTCCTTAGGTCAGCACAGATCGCATAATATACTACCTCAGCATTTGCTTACTCTGAGTAATATTCACAAATCCCCTGGCCTACCAAAGGCTCCCTTGTCAATGACATCTCGCTGGACCATCATGTGACTAGGTTACTTTTCTATGCAGCAATAATATTCCTGGTCAGCTTGGGATATCAGGGGTAGGGGTTGGATCAGAAAGGAAAATAAAATTCACAAGAAGTCTCCACTCTCATATGATTTAAAAAAATTTCCGTATAACACTCTCTTCTTCTCCCTAGCATCTAGAACAGTGTCATGAATGAAATGTTGTCTTTCATTCTTGAAGATGACCCAAATGACATCACCATGATAAGTGAAGTTTGAGTGTGTCCAACTGTAATTGATTCAACCAAAATGAGCTTGAAATGCTCTACCACAGACTTGGCACAGATAGTCCCTGTGAATATTTGGGGTAGATACTCCAAATTTGCTCAAACTATCTTTCCTTTGGGCTGTCTCAACTCTGCTTTGCTCATAGAACACAGCACCCTTTCTAATGTGGGCATGCCATGCTGAGCAGTCCTGTACCAGTGTCTCCCATGTGGCACAATCAAATCAAAAGTTCTTGAGAGAGACCTTGAGAGTGTCCTTGTATCATTTCTACTGACTGCCTCATTATCTCCTGCCCCATGTGAGTTCTCCATCATCAATCAATCCTAAAGCCATTGACTATTTAGCTCATGAATGAAATAAAGTTGCTTTCAATGTGTACCCATAAACAATTAGAATGTTACTTGTTTGTTTCTCATCTCCTGACAAACAATCTATATCCTGAATCCTCCTCCATTGCAATCTGACTTGGAGATTGGATCTTAAAGTCAGAATCTTCAGAGGCACTTATACCTTATTCTAATTAAAACTGTAGTCAATTTACTTTCTCCACTTGTAACTATTTATGTCTGATAGCTAGCAAATCCTCACTTTTGGTTTCTATAATTCCAATGACTCATAACTAACTTTTTTCTGGGTAAAAATAATTTTCACTGCCTTCATCTCCAACACTATTATCCAACTCAGCCTCAGGCCTTCCCAGTCACTATTCCCTTTGGTTCTTCTTTTTTTTAGTGTCTTCTGCAACCATACTATATTTTAGAAATCACCCTTCCTTCTTCCTAAATCCCTTCCTGTCATAACACTTTCATCTTCTGGTCTTCATTAAAACACAAATTTATCCTGAAGATAGAATATATGTTGCTATAATATCCTAGATTGTCTTCTTCTTTCACATGCAAAGTCCAGAGGAGAATTCAGTACATTCTTTCCTCCCATTTCCTCTTTCAGAACTTTACTGTGACATCACAGTTCACATTCACTTCTCTGTCTTTAGACTTCTCCATTCTGTTTAGAAATTTGTTATTATCAAAGAGAGCACAGCTTTGGACACATGGTGGGCACTTATCATATTCTTATGATTGATTTATCTATTGACTTCTAAGTGACTTTCCTTCTTTCCCAATAATTTCAGCATCCAGCCCATGGAATAAAATCAGACAAGTTAATATGTTTCACAAGTAATGTAATTTTTTCTAATTACATTATTTTTAAAAATTCAATTGACTTATATTTTAATATTAAACTGCTCTGCCATTAGGTGTGTATATATAAGAATGAAATATTGTCATGTAAAATTCTAGCTTTTACACATATTATTCTTGAATACATGGCATCCTTATTGTTAGACAATTTGAGACACCAGGTATAAAAACTCACAGTTTATTGTTTTATGTATTTTCTGTCTATCTATCGATCAATCTATGCATTTATATACATAAACATACACACATACATATATACACATATATACATATACATACATACTCATACACACATATACACACATATTTGGCAACCTGGTTGCTGGCTTTCTTACATTTTCATTCATTGACAAGTGAGGTGATGCATCTTGATATCATGCCATAGATAGATGTATTTTAAAAATTGTAATTTTTAATCTAGAAATGAGAACATTTAGGAAATTTAAATGTTGAGGTTTAGGGGTGCCAGGTACCACCTAAATTAATTCAGCCCAAGCCTTCTTTCAGCCAAAGAAAAATGAAGTTTATTAAAGATTAGCCACTTTGGATAAACTCTTAATAAATCTCACCATTGACTATACTCTTAAGGAATCTGAACATTGGTGATGGTTTTATTGACAAGCAGGCCATAATGAATCTGGGCCATAATGAATCTGAGCCAGAATGAATCTGAGATAGGTTGAATCTGAGCCTCTTCATGGAGACAATATGGATCGTATATACAAAAGGATTGTGAGAGGGATCTAGGGGTGGTCAAGTAGTCTGGCGTGACTGGAGCTCAGATTCCAGGAACCAAGAGAATGGGATTTTGACAGGATCAAGGGTAGGAAGTAGCTAGAGGCAATCTGAAGGTAACAGACAATAGAGGGCTAGACTTGGTTAAGGATAACAGAGATTGGGGCATAGTGATAACAAAAAACTTATGGTCTCAGGCAAATGCCAAACCAAGTGGGAAGAGTCAAGGAGTGTTCAAGGGGGCTCCCAGAGCTTATACTCCATCATAACAACTGTCTTGAATAATTTCAAATGATATCATATGATAGAGGAAATAGTCTTATTTATCTTGACCTTACTAGAAGTGGGCAGAATTTTCAAAGAGCACATTTAGTCATTATGTAATTTCATACATCATCATTACTACATTATTATCAAAACAAAATAATAATAATTACTATTATTATGGTATTTGTATGGCATTTTAAGGGTTGCAACATGCTTTACATCCATTATCCAATATGATTCTCATTGATAAAATATTCCGAAGTGGATTTAACCACCTAAAGAGGTTGTGACTTCCCCTTCCCTGAAGAACAGTAAGAGAGAGGGAGAGAAAAATCAACTGAGCACTTCTATCTTTTAAAAATACTTTTGTTCAAGTTCTCATGAAATGAAAGACCTATGGAATCTCTTGTAAATCTAGCTTGATACTGTGAGATAAGATTAAAGAAACAAAGGGAACAAAAAAAAATAACAATCTTATTTGGTTTAATGGTCTGGTGGCTTTAAACCTATAAAGGAGATCCAGACAGCAGATAGAAGGGACCACCCCTTCAATAAATTGTAGAAGAAGAGAAGACCCAGAATTCAGAAATAAGGAAGCAATCAGAACTTTATGAAATTTAATTGGCCCAAAAAAGATAAAATTTTCATAAAACTAGCAATGTATCCATTTGACAGAGAACTAGGACATTCAGTTCATATATACCATAACATAATAAAATAGATGCTAAATAGAAAATATAGACAACAAAATAATCGATTCCCTTTGTATGAGAGTTGAGAAAACAGGATCCTTTATTTGTTCACTAAATTTCTTCAGATAACTCAATGTGTCCCCAGGGAAATCCAACAGGAACTGGCATATTCATACAGAATGGAATTTTTAATTATATTTTCAAAAAGAATTCCAAACAGAGAAAACTTGTGCCCATGCATGCTGACAGCTTTGTTGCAAGGTATGTTTGTATAAAGTTTCCTAGAGCCTTGGACTTTTCCACACAGTCCAGGCCCTGGAGTTCACCTGAGGCTTCTAGCCCACCCCAGAGGATGTTGATTAATTAATTAGCTTACTTGGCATTTCCTTAATCCCATCTAGACACCTTTCTCTGTTATCTCCAGACCACCACAGGCTACTTGCTACTCCTAGATCTCATCCAGATCTTCCTACAGTCTTTCTGTATAAAATTATCCATCTTATCCTCATCAAATATACAGACAACCTAGGAGCCTGGACCACTTGTATTGCTGTCACAAATAAACTTGGACTGGAAGACTTGAACGCCTGAATTCTTTTGGGGCAGACCTGCTCCCTGTACCCTTACATTTCAGGGTTCCCAGCACCCTATGAGAGCAAGCAAAGTTGGATCTTTTGCTGTTTTTGTTTTAATATAATCAAGTGCCTCTGATTGAATCTTGCCATTGTCAAACAAGAGTCTTTATTAAGAGTAAAGTACGGAAACAAGAGTTTAACTAAAAAAAAAAAAATGTAGTTTCCTAGAGCACTTAGAAATTACATCACTTGCCTGAAATGACAATGTTGCTAGCAGGATTTTCAAAGAACACATTTAGTCATTATGTAATTTCACACATCATCATTACTACATTATTATCAAAACAAAATAATGACAATTATTATTATTATGGTATTTGACAATGTTGCTAGCAGGAAGTGAGCATTGGTCTTCCTATTTCAAAGGCCATTTCTTTATCTACTGTACCATAGCTGCTTCATGCAAAGATAAGCAGAAACTGACCAATCCTTCAGGAAAAAAGTACTACTTGTTAGTACTTAAGTATAGTTAACTATAGTTAAGTTAGTACTTAGCATAATTGATAAACCATAAAAATTTAAGGTAGAAGAACTACTATATATACACATATACACACACACATCTATATCTATATCTATATACCTATATATATCATATCCATGTATATCTATATCTATATACCTATATATATCATATCCATGTACATCTATATCTATATACCTATATATATCATATCCATGTATATCTATATCTATATACCTATATATATCATATCCATGTATATCTATATCTATATACCTATATATATCATATCCATGTATATCTATATCTATATACCTATATATATCATATCCATGTATATCTATATCTATATACCTATATATATCATATCCATATATATCTCTATATCTGATACATATACATATATATATATCCATATCCTTTCCAAATCCCTGATATGTTATAAATCGATATTTTGTTCTAAAATAATAATTATCTAAAAGTTAATAGTTGGTTGTTGTCTTTCGTTTTTGAAGAGGACCAAAATGACATAACCATGATAAAGTGAAGTTTCAGGGTGTCCCACTCTGGCTGATCATAACAATAAGAGCTCAGAATGCTCTACAACAGCTTGGGCACAGATAGCCTTTATGAATTTTTGGGGTGGATACTGCAAATTTGAGCATCCTATGTTTACTTTGTGCTGTGTCAATTCTGCTTTGTTCATAGAGCACAGCACCTTTTCTGATGTGGGCACACCATGCTGAACAGTCCTGCACCAGTGTCTCCCATGTTGCATAGTCAAATCCAAAGTTCTTGAGAGAAACCTTGAGAGTGTCCTTGTATCATATCTTCTGGCCACCATTTGATTATCAACCCCATGTGAGTTCTCCATAAAATAGTCTTTGTGACAAGCATATATTTTGCATTTGGACAACATGGTCAGCCCAACAGAGTTTCATTCTGAAGTATAGTTTGAATGTTTGGCAGTTCAGCTCCTGCAAAGACTTCAGTGTCTGGTACCTTATACTGACAGGTGATCCTCAAAATCTTCCTAAGACAGTTCAAATGGAAGAGATTCAGTCTCCTGGCATGGTGCTGATAGATTCTCCATGTTTCAAAGGCATACAATGATGAGGTCAGCACAATGACTCTGCAGACCTTCAGTTTGGTAGTCAGTCTCATGTCTCTTCTCTCTCATACTTTCCTTGGGAGCCTCCCAAACATGGAGCTAGTTCTATCAATACATGTGTCAACCTTACTGTCAATATGTATATCCCTGGAAAGTACACTACCAAGGTAAGTGAACTTATCCATAGCATTCAAAACTTCTCCATTTGTTGTAATTGATGGTTCGGCATATGTATGGTGTGGTGGTGGCAGATGAAGCACCTGTGTTTTCTTGGTGTTAATTATTAGGCCAAAATTAGCACAGGCAGCAGAGAATTGATCCATACTTTATTGCATCTCAGCTTCAGAGGCTGCATTGAGTACATAATCATCTGCCAACAGAAAATCATGCACCAATACTACCTCCACTTTGGTCTTGACTTGCAGCCTTTTCAAATAGAAGAATTTACCATCAGTATGGTGGTTGACCTTGATGCCTTGTTCATCCTCATGAAAAACATTTAACACCATGGATGAAAACATTGTGCTAAAAAGCAAGGGAGCAAGTTCATAATCCTTTTTCACTTCATTAGGACTGGGAAGGCATGGGAGCATTGTCCACTGTCCAATACCTGGGCAAACACACCATCATGAAATTGAGGTACAATACTGATGAAATTCTCTGGGTAGTCAAATTTTGAGATAATTTTCCATAAGCCCTCAAGACTAACATTGTCAAAGGTGAGATCTACAAATATTGTGTACAGACATCTATTCTGCTCCTGGCATTTCTCCTCAAGTTGTCGGGCAACAAACACTATATCAACTGTTCCTCAGCCCTTTCTGAAGCCACACTGACTCTCAGATATATGACCATCTTTCAGGTGAAGGATCAGCTGATTAAGCAGGACTCTAGCAAGAATTTTGTCAGTAATGACTAAGAGAGAGATTCCCCCCTGTGACTGTTGCAGGACAATCTATTCCCTTTACCTTTATGGAGATGGAAAATGGAGGCATCCTTGAACTCCTGGGGGATAACTTCCTCTTGCCATATAACCTGGAAAATTTCAATCAGCTTTTGTATGAGCAATGGTCCCCCTGCCTTATAAATCTCAGCTGGAATAGAATCAGCACCAGGTACTTTGTCACATGAAAGGAGTCTAATGGATCTCAAAACCTGTTCTTCAGTTGGAAGTTCAGTTAAGGAGGGATTGACTTCAACTTGAAGTAAACGGTCAATGGTCTCAGCATTGATTGATGATGGTCTGTTGAGAAGATTATGGAAATGTTCAACTCATCTCTCTAGGATCGTGTCCTTATCACTAAACAATGTGACTCTATCAATACTGAGTATTTATAATGCACCATAGGTTTTTGGTGCATAAATAACTTTCAGGGAATCAAAAATCATAAAAGCACTTTGGATTGTTAATATCAGCATAAGACTGAATTTCATCTGCCTTCTTACTGAACCAGGAATCCTGCATCTCTCTAAACTTTTGCTTGTACTTTGCTTTTGATGGAATTAAATGCTGCCTTCTTAGAGGCAGATGAACTATCCTGCTTGTAAATCCTGTGGAGTTCACGTTTTTCATTTAGCAGCTTCTGAATTTCCCCATCATTTTCATCAAACCAATCTTGGTGTTTGCGAGTGTTCTGACCCAGATGCAAATTCAGTGCTATACACCAAATCTCTAATTGCTGCCCTCTCCTTTTCTGCTCCACAGTTATCAACTAAGTGTTGGTTTAACTTTCCCTCCAAGTTAGCAACAAAATATTCACACTCAGAGAAATGTTCTAATTTGTTGACACTGATTCTTCTGGTAGTCATTTTGCTTTGGAGGCAGCAATTTTGAGGAATGCGAATATTTAGCTTGAAAAGGATAAATCTATGATCAGTCCAGCACTCTGCACCACACATTACTTTTGTCACTCTCACATCTTGTCTGTCTCTTCTCCTTATAATCACATAGTCTATTAGATGCCAATGTTTGCTACGAGGGTACATTCATGAAGGTTTATTGCATTTAGGTAAACAGAAAACAGCATTGTTGATAAAAGGTCATGCAATGCACAACTCTTCAGCAGCAAATGACCTTTGCTACTGCTGTTCCCAACTCCATTCCTCCCTAGGACTCCTGCCAAGCTGGTAGTCTGAGCCTACTCTGGCATTAAAGTCATCCAGAATTATAAGTTTGTCCTCTTTTAGCACATCGATGATAAAGGTTTCTAGGTCCTCATAAATTTTTTCTTTGACCTCATCAGGGTTCATCATGGGGTGTAGGGTGTGTTCAGGAAGGAACAGAACCTTGGTGTGATGGCTGCTGAGCCCTTTTGGGGGCTCTTTCCACTTTTGGTGTTCACCTGTTCTGACCAACTCTCACCTGTGACTTCAAGAAGCTGCAGCATGCACAGTGGCCACACACTGGTAAACCATTTTGGCAGATGGTCCAGACCAGACTGAGGGTAACCAAAGAGTCTCAATCTTATTGATGAGTTAAGATGGTGTCGACCCCAAGTATGTGAAGAATTCCTCTGATGAAATGGGCAGATGAGAAAATTTTGTTCCAAAGGCCATGACAGCAGCTGAAGAAGGTAATGTGGACTGCTTAGAGCTTCATTAGATACCCAAGATGCCACGGTCATCCACTGCACCCTGAGCCAATGCCAGCTGTCTTGACTCTGTCCCGCCAGAGGACTATAATAGCTCTGGAGTAGAGAGAAAGTTTGATGACCATTCAATTCTGCCTCACTTAAATCCGATTTGTGCACAAATCAAAAGACATCACCAATACTATTTTACTACTATTCCTCAAAGTCCTGTAGCAACAGGTAAGTGATGAAGCAGCAGGTGCAGATACACTGGGAGCTGGAGTCACAAGCCTGCACACAGGTGGCCCGGACCCTAGGCTAGTTTCTTACTGGAAGCAGCAGTGGGACTCAGCAGTCCCCTGGGTGTCTGAGCAGCCTTTTAAGGACTGCACTGCTCACCTCTTAAGAGTGAGGAAGGGGCTAGAAAATGAGCAAGTGATTACCATGGCAGGCGGGAAATCCCACTATGCAGTTGAAACACAAAAAAATGCACAAAATGTACAAAAACATCTGCAAAGATGATTCTACTCACCAATGGCACATGTAACATGTGCACACTTATAGACAACACAAAATCCAGTAAACCTGAAAGATGAACTGCTCTTGTTGCAAGAGAGCTAAACAGGTATTGCCTCCAAATGGCAGCCCCCAGTGAAACAAGGTTGGCAAATGTAGGCCAACTTACTGAAGCTGGAGCTGGATACACATTTTTCTGGAGTGGATACAGTGAAGGGGAGCATTATGAAGCTGGCAAGGGTTTTGTAATCAAAACTAATCGAGTCAGCAAGCTGATATGCTTGCCAAAAGGAGTGAATGACAGGTTCATGACAATGTAATTGCCACTCACAGGAAAACACCCTGCCACCATCATCAGTGCCTATGCTCCCAGCATGAGGAGCCCTGATAAATGATAATAACAGAAATTTTAAAGTTTGTCTTAGATAGGCTCATAATAAGTCATCATTTCTATATATATATATATAACTGTTTTTATTATTCATTACATATGGAAATCAAAATGGATTTTTCCATACTTGTCTGTTGTTAAATAGACCAGTAAATTAGTTTGTTAAGAAAAGTAATATTTTTTATTTAGTTTTCAATAAACAAATCCAGAAGAAACCAAAATGGGACTTTCATAAACTGACAAAGTAGTGGGAACATGCAAGGTCATCAGCCACACTTCTCCAGAGCCATCTGAATCCAGTGACATGAGAGTGTTCAGGATGAGTGGAGATGACTGAGGATACACTGGGAGACCTTGGCCCCTTTAGGCCAAGGTTTATACAGGTACTCACTTAGGGTGAGGTAATGCCCATTCATTGAATAGGCCTCTTTAAGAATAATCAGGGCATGGCCCCTTTAATGAGGCATTGAAAAGAAATACTAATGATTCAAAATAAATGAAAGAATAGGGGTAAGGCCAACTGTGAAAAATTGAAAGAGAGAAAATGAAAAGAAAAACTGCAGAGGATAAAAAAAAGAAATGAGGTAGTCATTATACTTAGAAAAAGAAAAATGAGAAATGCATAATAAAATTTGATTGGTTTAAGTTTAATGCAAAAGAATATAACTAGGTACTTAAGTATTCAAGTAAAAACAGGAGCAAAGTGAAATGGACTCAAAGATTAGGGACACTTTTTTTTTCTTAATGCAAATTCTGTAAAATGATAAAAAAATTTTTTAGACTTTTAGAATACCCCAAATAAACTCTATTATGTGAATTTTGTCACAATACTGTAAAAATGTCCTGAAGAAGTATCCCCTCAGGCTTAGAATTAATGATCTTTGACTCAGTGAAAAAGGATGTCACATTTCACTCTGATTTAATTTATTTTTTTTAAATATATACAATTGAGTTTTTCACTAATTAAAAGATGAACAGTTGAGCTTCATTCTTTAAGGCCTAAGCAGCTTCTTCCTTCTACAAAAGTCAAACACAATTCTCTCAATGTCATTTGTTATGCCAGCTACAGTCACTAACCAATTGTCCTAGAGAGTGGTGGTATATGTAGAAAAAAGCAACAAAGAACTATCAAAAAAGCTGTAACTGAAAAACCAGTTCACTTTCTGTTTGGTAGAAGTCCATTGGTGTGCTTTTAGTAACATTGATTCCACAGCACAAGACTGGCACAAAATGTCCATGATTAACAACTTTACATTTCCAAGGGATGACAGAAAGATAGGAAAAAAATGTGAAGGACCACAAAAACTTTTTTCTTTTGCTGACAGTCCAGAACACAAGAAAATCAAGGTGAATAAGATTTTGGGTAATATTAAAAAGAAAAAAAATCATAAAAGCTCTTTTGCTGTAATGAGTAGGATTTAGTTAGGATTTTATGCATAGTTGATTAAGTTCTAAGATAAATCACTTTTAGGAGACCTCCATACTCTTCCATTTAAATGCATTTTCTGTAGGATTTCTTTGGCTGGTTTTGTTATTGTTTGTAAATAATTTAAAGACTATTACTATTAGCAAAGAAGAATGTTAATATTTTGATTAACAGTAAAGTATGATCAATACTATGATTTTAGCTGAGATTGTTGGTAAAAACAAAAAAGCAATGGTCAATTCCTAATTAAATAAGTAGTTTGACATAAAAAGAAAATATTAAGATCATTATGATAGCAATTCAAAGTAGTAAACTGAAATGAACTTTGGAGAATAGATTAGAAAATATAGGTGCCAACCTGATATTGACTGTGGGAATTTGGGGTGATCAGTGAAGCTCTTTGTCTTATTTTCTTGAGATTTAAATTGGTGGGGGTAGGAATCAGATGAACTTTAGGTCTGTTGCAGCTCTAAAACTATTTGAATGTCTGAATATCCACTGTCCCTTTCCCACTGTATCTTCCTATCAGCAATCTGCCATATTGGAAAGCACCAAAGAATACAGTTCAAGCTAAGATATAATAGAGATTATGCTTCTGGTTAAAACTTATCTGTGTATAGAGAGATTTCATTTGTAATTCTGGTATTATCACTCCAACTGTAGGTAACTTTTAACAAGTTATTTGAATTTGTTAAATCTCAGTATCCCCATAGGCAAAGTGAAATGATTAGATTAGATAATCTCTAAAGTTCCCTTTAGCTCTAAAATTTAATTAGTATCCATCATGACTTACTGAGTTTTGTCCTTGCAGGAGCCTTTTGTATTAATTACAAAAATAATTTATCTCTAATATTAAAATTCCAGAAATCATAATCTAATTGGAGGAAAAATACTTTGCAAAATGAGCTTTTCAAAGTGTACACAAGAACCAGATATTCAAGTACTATATTTTGACTTTTCTGTTCTTAAGTTCATTTTACTAGTATGAGATGGATTCTTGTTTTTTCTCAGTCATAAAGTTCTTGCTAAATAGCTTCTAAGTTGTAAAGATAAATGACTTGTTTTGGTGATTCTTGGTCAGGTGAGCTAAAAATTGTTGACACACTTCCTTATACTGAAATTCATTAGAAGTATACATTCTAGCCTCTATAATCTGGAGGAAATGAAGATATCTCAAATCAATCATTTTGTTTGCTTAACTTTCTGGTCAATTTCACTTATCCACAAATCTGATTTCTTTAAAGCAGGATTTGGCATTATTTCTTCTGTTGTCACCAACAAAGTTTCACATCTTTCTAACTGTAATTACTGCCCTCTATCCCTGGACATTACCCTGAGATACAACATATAACAAGGTCCAAAATCTTTCTTCAAATGACCACCTGAAATCAAACAGTTCTCATGTGACTGCAAGGACTACAAGTTGGAGATGGAGACTCCTTCACCTCTAATTTGTCCAAGTACTGAGAAAAATGTTGCTATTTTAAAATCCACCAAAAGGCATTCATAAATCCAAGATCACATTCATCAGTGTCCAGCTGACTTCCATCACAATAGTGCACTCCAGGGAATATCTTGTGCCTACTTAAAAATGTTCTCTCCAATCACCATTCTTGCTCAATATGTTCACTTACATGAGCCTCAGCCAGTTCTTATTTGGACAAGGGGGAGCTAACCCTCAGGGGGCACTGATTGCAGTCACCTGGGCAAGCATTATTCACTATGTATAAAGACAGAGTCTGATGAGATGCCCAGAAAGATTAGAAATTGCAAATGAGGCTGCTTTTTCTAAGAGCACTAAGATAGCAATGAATACTTGCCATGTAAGTGGTACCTAGACAGCTTTAAGCAGGCTAGTTTCCCACTTAGGATGCAGGAGGAAATCATTCTGTTTCCTACAGGAGACCTTTACTTACTATGTGCTTAATGGAGCTTATTATACTCATGATGACCCTAGGGTATGTTTAAGCAACATTTATGCCTAAATGAACTACCAACATGCATGATTTATGGATGGGAATCTCACTAAACCTCCATCTAAGAGAGACAAGCCAAAACAGAGCCTACTGATAACCCAGAGAGTCAGAATGAATTTATTTTAATTGACCCCCTCAGGTCTGAACTGTGATTTTCTTGAGTCAAAGTTTTATTACAGTAATATGTCCACTGTAGTGATTACATTCAGAAAAGTCTTCTCTATTATAATCAATATTCCTTGTTTTTATTTCAGGAAATTGTTCTCAAATTTATCAATATTGTTCTTTTGGAGTCATTGACAAATACTTCTCTCAAGCACCTGACAGGTATAAAGTAAAATGCACATGTTCTCAACTGGTGCTTCTCACTGTAGGTTGCTTATCAAACCCACTTAGAAGTATCTACTTGGCAAACTTTGTATGACTTTAGTTGAGTTTAAAAGGATGCCAGGATAATCCAGGTTCAGGGAAGAGGAAAAAGGTGACATGATAAGATATGTGTTTTAGAGGTTAAATTAAAATGAAGTGAAAGATGGATTGGAAGGGAAAGACTTAAGATGTGGATATAAAATAGTTGGCTATTTCAATAATCCAGCACATGGTGATGCTGAGGTTCAGGGAGGTGGGGACTTCAAAATAACAACACATTGGGTCCAACTTGAATAAATTCGACACAAGCCTTCTTTAAAGCCAAAGAAAAACAAAGTTTATTAAAGATTTGCCATATTGGGTTGACTCTTAAGGAGTCTAAGCAATGCTTGTATTCACAAGCTGGCCAGATGCAATCTCAGCTAGATAGTCTGAGCTGGATTGAATCTGAGCCCCTTAATGGAGGGGAGATGGAATTTAAATACAGAAAAAAACTGTAGGAGAGATCTGGGAGTGGTCTGGTAGTCCAGGGTGATGGGAGGAGGGGTTTAGGGAGGGTCTTGAGGAGAGGTCCGAGGAGAACCTGAATGGGAGTGGGGTGACTGGCCAAAGGTTGGAAACAGCTGGAGGCAATCAGGACATATAAGACAATGGAGGGCTTTGGAAGCAAGTGGGACAATCAAGAGATAATAAACAATGGAGGGCCAGGCTAGGCCAAGGGCAGCAGATTTGAGTATGAAAGGCCAGGTTAAGTAGGAAGATTCAAGGGGAGTTCAGGGAGGTTCCCAGAGTCTGAACCCCATCAGTGATGACCCACATCAGTATGGTGGCAATAACAGAAAAGAAAAGGCAAAATATGTGAAAAATGGTATTAAGTTAAACTTGATAGTTCTTCATAATATATTGAATAGTGTGTGTGTGTGTGCATGCACTTGCTTAAGTGAAAGAGAGAGAAACTGAGAGAAAGTATGTGTGTGTGTGTGTGTGTGTGTGTGTGTGTGTGTGTGTGTGCGTGCGTGCGTGTATGCTGATGATAACAGTGACAGCATGGTTGCAATATCAGATGTCTAGGACAATTGTTGTAGCATTGACAACAATAAGGAAATTCAGAAGAAGAGGACATATGGGGAGGAAAATAATGAGTTTGGTTTTGGATATAATAAGGTTAAAATACCCGGGGAGACATCCAGTTTGAAATGTGCAATGGGCACATGGAGATGTGAGACTGAAGATAAGGAGAGAGATTAGGGCTGTGCAGTTCAATCTGAGAATCTGCAGAGCTGATTTTTGAATCCAAGGGAGTTAAGAAGATCACCAAGTGGAATAGTATAGAGGAAAAAGAGAAGAGGACCAAGGACAGAGGCTTGCATATGATGACACCAGCAAAGCAGACAGAGAAGACAGCTAGGTTTGGGAACAATCAGCAAAGAGCAATCTCATGAAAGCCCAAGGAGAAGAGAGCAGCAGGAAGCAGACAGTGATCAACAAAGTCAAAGGGGCAAAGAAATCCAGAAAGGTGAAGATTGAGAAAAGGTCATTAAATTAAATTTGACAAAAGGTAATCTCCAACTATTGTGAGAGTAGCTTCAGGTGAATGATGAGATCAGGAACCAGGCTGTAGAGGTTAAAGAAGAGAGTGAAAGGAAAGGAGTGGTGACTTTGATAGTGGACAAACTTAAGGAGTTTAGCCAGAAAAATAAAGAGAAAAGATATAAGATGATACCTAACAGAGATGAATTTTATTCACTTTGAATCTACTAAAATGCATAGGGGTTAAGGAAATTGCTTTAGGCATAGAGTGATTCAGCTTCCTTATATGTAAATCTTTGAAAATAAAAAATGTAATATCTAAAATTGTGTCAATATGCACAAACTCTTTTCCACTAACCTCACCAAACTTATTTTTTAAGAGAAATTTTTTTTTTCTTCAAAAAGAAATCCCTTTGGAAAATGAAAAGATTTTCAAGTGTATCTGTACAGTTGTTTTTCTTTTCCTTTTGTTTTCATCAAAACATTTTGCTTATATAATGCAGTCTTAAGGCAAGAAGCTGTCTTAAAGTTTAAGGGTTTATAAGGAGTTCGGAGTTGCTACAAGGAAAATAATTTTATTTAAACAGGAATTATAATCATCATGTTGTTTTGCTTTTTTTTAAAACTTCCCCAAGAGCAAACAATGAACATATTAAAATAACTTGGCTTTTCTCAGAGTAATATATGATTGTAGAGATCAGCAAACAGAGGACATACAACATAAATGAAGCTATTAGTGCAGATTCCTAGACATGTCATGTCATAAAAGGTAGGAATGTGATATAGTTACTCATTCATTCAAGGTAATTTAAACAACTCTATGATTATTTCAATTTTGGAACTAGAAGAGAACACTAGATTGAGAATCAAATTTTGGAGTACCTTTGTCACCATTGACAGAAGATACCTTTACTGTGCCTGTATCTTCAGAATGTCAAATGATTAGGTGAAAATAGAATCATTCCATTACTTTCCTGGATATCTCTTAATATAAGGACCAACTTTTTTTGTTTGTTTCTTTCTTGAACATATTTCACATAGTCTAATATCCTCCTTGTTACCCACAAGTTGAGAAGCGCCATGATGATTTATTATACTGTTTTCTCTTTTCTTTTTTTTGCACTTGATTTTCAGAATCACATTGATTATGGTTCTTTTTAGTTACGCTTTGTGGAATGAAGTTTGTTGATATGATTTCCTGAGTTTTCTTGATAGCTATACCAGAAGGAAATAAGTTTTCATCAAATATATAATTCCAAAATTAATTTTGTAATAGAATATTTTTGGGTTTTAAATATATTGAGACTGATGTTTGGAATATGAAATAAACCAGAGAAAAAGAATTGGAAAGGTTGACAAAAATGGAAATAGCTACTCTTATTTGTCTAAGGAAATATGAAAAATGCAGCAAATTTTTTTTAAATGGTCAATATATACTCCTGGACCATTGTGTTCATTTTTAAGCACCACAGTTTTACATATATATATATATATATATATATATATATATATATATATATATATATATATATATATATATATATATATACACACACACACACACACACACACACACACACACACATATATATGTATATATATATTATATATGTATGTATGTATGTATGTATATATATATATATATAATGATATGATGGAGAAGTTCTCAATAGAAACAGGAATGATGAATATTCCTAAATTCCATACCATAAGTAGAACTGGAGATTTTAGCCTAGAAAAGAGAAAACTAGGTGGGTGGCAGGTGGGGGAGTATAAGATTTGGAAGACCTATGTTCATTACACTCACAGATTTTTAAAGGTTACTTAAGGAAGTGATTAGACTTATCCTGTCTGATTCCAGAGAGTAAGATTATATATAGTTAAACAAAAGTCACATAGCCTACCTTTCAACTGTCAGGAAATTATTGTTCATGATTTTGTCATGTAGCAGCTATTCATGTTCCATATATGTTGAGGCATTAGTTCAGTCCTCTGCATTTTTCCTTTAACCAAGGCATTTATTCTTTATAGCTTCAAGAGAAGAACAAGACTATAGATACATATTTGCTAACAACTGCCACAGTCAAGCTCTCAGCAAACTGTTAAAAATATGAACTCTATGTCATTGAATTCAACTGGAAAAAGAAATACTGTAGTAGAGAACTGGAAAATAACTAATAAATTAATAAGATATTATTGCAGTATATTAAGTGGAATTTTTTTTTATAGGAAAAAAGACTTCTTATAGCCCTTTAAGATAAATTATCTTACATACTAAAGGCACTTCTTTAGAAGTAAAGCTTCTGAGAAGCACAGCAAAATAAGAAAGTCTAGGATCCTCATTTGTCATTCCCCACTTACTGTGTTTCTATAGTGCAAAAGTCATTATCCTGAGAATCTGAACTTTCCTCATAGTCATTGAACATGAGCTAGCTAGTATCCTCTATTTGAGAACGTTGGTCCTTACAGCAGTCAAAGACTTTATTATTTTGAGACATATTGCTTGGGAAAAAGTAGCATATAGGTTGTAACAACTAAATATTACCCAAGGACTAAAATAATAACACAGATAAGGGAAATAGGAATAACTTTTGCTATTTATGCTCCAAGGTTCCCATGGTCTAGCAAGTTATTGAACCATTTTATCACCATGGACTTAATTAACTACATTTAAAGGAATGTGTGACTAACATTTTTTAAAAAATAATACTAGCAATATCATTTTATTCTTTTCTAATTTATTTTCAGTTTTTAACATTCTTTTCCACATAATTTGTAATTTCAAATTTTATATCAATCATCCCCTGCCCCACTGCAAGACAGTGTGTATTTTGATGACCCTTTCCTCAAATCTGCTCACCCTTCTATTCCCTCTTCCCCATGCCCTTCCCTTCAATTTTCCTGTAGGGCAAAATTGATTTCTATATGCCATTGTCTATATATCTTATTTCCTAGTTACATGAAAAGCAATTTTTAACATTCATTTTTAAAGCTTTGAGTTTCACATTCTCTCCCTTCCCTGTTCCTCACCCGCCCTTACTGTTGAGAATTTTTGTTGCATATAATCAGGAAATAAGAATTACAGGGATAGGGGTATGGAAATTTATCTTGCCCTGAAATAAAAGAGAGAAGATGGAGATAGGACAGGGATGGGGTGTGATGGAGGGAGGGTACATTGAGGGAAGGAGCAACCAGAATGCAAGGTATTAAGAAGTGGGGGGAGGGGGTGATGGGGAGAAATATTGGTCATGTTTCAAAGTGAGGTAAAAGCGATTAGTATTAAAACAATAGACTGAATTAATTACTGAGAATAAATCAATGACATCTTTAATTTGGAGAAAAGAATTTCAGTCTAACTTTCCAAGAAGAAGGTAACCTCTGATAAAATTTGGCATTGATGGAAAAGTCAAGGTTTTAATGGTAAATTTGATTTTATGATTGCCATTTAATAAGGAACTAGAACATACATAGAAAGACATGTAGACCACTTAAGACTTGGCTAAAAGAGGTTCCTTAGCCAAAATGAAACTATAATCATATTTTAAACCTGGTTATAAGAACTTGCCATTTTGAGATGCTATGGAACTGCTAAGTGACTGTTCTTCTGAGTCTAACTCCAGGTATGGGAAGCAAGAAAGTCAATCTGAGCCTCCATTACGTGATGCCAGTATGCTCACGAGATGCTGGTATGAACTGCATAGGTGATCTCAAGGGAAGAGTGGGAGAGCAGCTGTTCAGCATGGGCTGAGATGGGATTCTCTGGACTCAATTTCCCCATTGACACCTGGAAGACTTTAAGCCTGACTGAATGCAAGTGGACAATCTAATCCTGCCTGGAATATACATGAAGTTGGGGAGATGTTGTTTCCCTGCAATGTCCCTACTCTTGATGGAAATTTCCTGTAGTCAAAAGTTTGTAAGTTTAATTCTAGATCTATTCAATTATAGATTATGGGTAGAGGAACATCTGAGGCTGTCTAAAATTAAACTATTAGGCATAGGACTTTGGACCAACAACATTAAGTTAGGGTCCTTTTATTCTTAGTAATACTGTGGAGATAATTAGATCAAGAGATTGTGAAGTTAGCAACATAAATATTATCTGTGTCTCAGTTGGCTAATGTTTAAAAAAAAATCTTTTGTGGTCCATACTATAAATGGTTTAAAAAAATGTATCACCTGACCAAAAGTATGAATTACTTTACCTGTTATAAACTGTGTTAAAAATAAATAAATAAATAAATGAAGTGATTTAACGCCCATTCAGTGAATAGACCTCTTTAAATGTAGTCAGGTGGATGGTACCTTTAATAGAAAAGAAAAAAATAAATAGATAAATCATTCTGGGAGGAACAGGGCTTAAGTTACCAGAAGACAAATCACCAATTTCACAATTTAATTGTGTACCAATATTAGGAGTTTTTGTGTAATTCTTTATAGTTAATCTCTGGTCTTTTTATGGTTTTAGAGGTTACTATTTAGTCATGATGATATGCTTCATGAAATATGTAGACTGGAGCACTGCAATAGATTTAATAGATTTATGTATCTTCTAACATTAAATTATTTCAACAAACTATTATTGAATGTCTATTATTTGTAAGCACTGATATATGCTATTTTCAGAGACAAAAACATTTATTAAGCACCCATTACACTGAGGACAATTAAGGATTTTCTTTTTGTATAAGAATAATTCTACTAAACTGAGATTGAATTAATGCTTTATTTTTTAGTAATTTTTGTACTTAAGATGATGTTTTCAACATAACACAACTTAATACATATAATTTTACCTCAGCAGCATAATGGACCTTAGCAGTCATCTGATTCAACTCATAAGTAAAGGATTCTTCATTAAGAAATTGCTGACTAGATTAAGTCAGCAATCTGTCTATCTCTCATTTAATCTTGCTTGCCAATCTCAATGTCATGAATGGCTTCAAAAGGACTAAATTCAGGGGAAGCATTTATTTCACAAAACCAAAATATGGAAAGATCGAGCCATTATCATTTTGTTATACTACTATAGTGAGGCAAATAACAAGTACTGGAATAAATACAAAGCTTAGGTCAGTGAGTTATCCCTCCTGTTCTTGTATGAATATGCATTATATAGTGGGAAGGGAGTGCTGCTTATTGTTGTGCAGCATTTATTCTTTTCCCTAAAATTTCCATCTTGTTCATTTGTTCATATTTGAATAACAAATTTCAGGAATCATATCTATACAGTCTAATTAATATGAACTTAAAATTTAGCTAAATTACTCAATTGCAGAATGATTATTTTTAAATATAAAATGAGGATATATAATGGGTTTCTTTTTTCATAATGCAAGTTGAAATGGTGAGGAAACAAAGGCTTGAGATTCTGAGCATATCAATTTATTAAGTAATGCATGTCAATTGCCCCAAAGATTGAGACCAGTCACCTTTCTCAACTTTGACACTGGATGATGAGTATAGGGAGAGACAGATTTTTATATATTAAAATAGAATTAATAAAATAAGATTAGTTAAGTAAAAGGAAACAATAAACCAGGAAATATTAGATATGGAAAGATTAGGGACTTTCTTAGTTCAGAGGGGAAGAGTAAACAGGTACCATTACTTGAAATGACAAAAAGTGATGTACTATACCCCCAAGCTGACAGACAAAGGTTTGTCATAATCCATAGAATATAGAAATAGCAACTGATTGAACAGCATGGAGCCAGTTTTCAGATAATATATATGGATTGCTAGAGATAAATAATAGTAAGAAAACTTCTTATGTCAGTCTTTGGATTTGATGAGATTTCTGGTCAACAGAACCTAGGTCCTTAGTTAAGGTTTCTAAGCAATGCGCAGGGGTGGTTCAGCTTACCAGTCAAGCAGGGTGAAGTTCAACAATATAATAAAGTTTTCTCCCAATTCCTGTAATTGAATAATGTTTTCTCACAATACAGAAATGAGACTAGGCTAGAACCGTAATTAAACTGAAAGAGAACTGAGTTAGCTCCAGAATTGAGTAACAAGGTGTAGTCAATGTGATTCACTCAATAACCACTTTCATTTAGTTTTCTAAACCCCTTAATTCCCTTGGTAATAAGAAAATATTTCCATGAGAATTAATTTTCATTGTGAAAAAGCATATATTGAGTAGCTTAATCCTTTTTGCATGTTTGTTTTAAATTGTTCCAAAATGATAAAACTTTGACCATTTAAATAAAGGTGGATAATTCTCCAGAAGATGAAGAAAAAGAAGAAAAAGAAAAAGAAGGAGCAGGAGAAGTAGGAGGAGGAGGAGGAGGAGGAAGAAGATGAATATACATGTGTGTATATGTATATGTACATATGCATTCATATATATTAATTTAATTTATTTAATTAAGGTGAAGATAATGAAAAATTACCAAATGGAAACACATGTATATTTCATTTGGATACATAGGAAGACAGATAGATAGACAGATAGATAGATAGATAGATAGATAGATAGATAGATAGATAGATAGATAGATAGATAGATGGATGCTAGATGGATGGGTAGATATAGATACAGAAATGAGGAGATATATAGATATATATGTGTATACATATGTGTGTATATATATACATATATACATATAGTGTGTGTATATAGACTATATACATATATGAAATATACATGTGTTTTCATTTGGTAATTTTTCATTGCTTTCATTTTAATTAAAGAGTTAGGGACTCAAAGTCAATGCAGGCTGTTTTTGGAAAAAAAAAATTAACACAGTTTTATTCAAACTAATTATATTTATGCTACATAATACCAATAAGCATTAACAAAATAAAAAAAAGCATATCATGAAGACAATAAAATTCTGCAACAATCTGGTTTGTAAAAATGGAATAATCTGAAAAACAAAAATCTATCAAATAGTCTAGCCTTCTGCAGAAAAAAAGCAAGTTACTTTTTTCATATCCATAAATTGAATAAGAACATATTTACTTCTTATAGGTGTCATAACAAAACTGATGTAAACAAATCTAGGTTTTTTGACATGCAATACATTGTAAAATATACCAAATTTCTAATGCTGGACAGATATAACCTACTAAATAACTCACTTTGGAAAACATAAGACTTATTTTTTTAATGTATTAAAATTTCTTAATAGGACAACAAAAACTTTGGTAAAGCCATATTCATTCTCATAAAGAAAATAAAATATTGCTGAAAAATTATTTAAATCAACAGAAAAAATATTTGAATATTCTAAGAAATAGTCATCTTACCAAAAAACACAGGACTATCAGAGAATTAAGGAAAGATTTCATTTTACATTCTCTTGCAAGAGACTGGTAACCCATAAAAAGACATGCCCTTTCAGACAATTACAAAATCTTTTATGTCTTATCCTCATTTGCATTTCCCTTCCCTGTTCCCCATTGGCAGGATGCAACTTCCTGAATCTCCTATTACATATTTTTCTCCTAGATGTGTTCCCCCTTCCTTGTCATGCATTACACATGCATTTAAATTCGCTAGCTCCACCCTAGGGGTGTGTTGGTTAATACTAAACAACTCAGTAAGCATATGTCTAAGCTTCTGACCTTTTACCAGGTCAGAAGTCTGGCTCTCATAGGTCACAGCTCTGGGTGGAAATGATTATCTCTGACTTACTTTCTGCCATCTTTCCTGCTAGGTTGGGAGTATGTAGGTGTCACTACTGTGGAATCAGAACTTCTTCCTTTTCTCACAAACACCTATTCAAAATAATGATTTCTATCTGTGTAAACTGAATGCATTTAATGGTAATTTATATGAGATGATCTTTCCCATTCACTGATAGACCCATGTGACCTGCCTGGGTCACATGGAGTCCTGAGTCACATGAGTCTAAATAACATGGAACAGGAAAGGGTGGTGCAGGAGGGGATCAGCAAGGAGCATAGATAAAGCAGAGCTGAGAGAAAAATCAGTCAGAGCAGTCAGAGCTAGGAAGTATTCAGGCAAGCAGACAGCTGGCTAGAGTGAGTGAGAGTGTTTGCTTGAGATTTTGTTTAAGGGAGCAGGTTTGCGAGAAACGTAATGGGGAAAGTTTGGAGCTGGTGTTACACTCTGTATTGTTATTGTGTATAGATGTCTTTGTTATGTTGATGGATGTGGCTTTCTGGTGTCTGAATAAATGTTTTAGTTCTCCTCTGTGGAGAGTCTGTTGTATGTTTGCAATTCAGAATTGCATTGGCATATTCATGTCTACCATAGGTACTGTGAGTATCACATTGGTGATACAGTGCAACACAAAATATGTCCATTGAAAGCTGCATCTTTGGATATCTAAATCTAATTTTTAATTTAAATATTCTGAATTAGTTAGAAATGAAAGAAAGGCTGAAAAATGCATACACATAGAGAGAGAACAGATACAGAAAGACAGAAAGGACTTAGAGGAATTAGATATTTTCATTCTGTTTATATGTTTTGAGAGAAGTGATAATTAATAACTGATTACTAATATGTCAGAAAATACAGGGTTTTTTTCCTTTTCTATATACTCATTTACAGCAAAGGTCAAAGCACCCCCTTCAGGACAGAGTTCATAATGAGATTGAGTTAACATTCTTCTCTGTCTCAAACTGGGAAAGCATAGTTCTTTTTAAAGGGTAAAGATTATGTTATTGTAGCACCAATGCGATATTCACATTGCCTTCAGCAGCAATGAATATCATGGAGAAATTGTGAATCACAAAATACAACAGCCTCTTCACATGGAAAATAAAACCAAAACATTTATTCAGACACTGGAAAGCCAAATCCATTATAGTAACAAAAATCTATACACAATTAACAATGCAGAGAACAACACCATCTCCAAGGTTTCACCTCATCCACCAGGCTTCCCACAAACCAGCTCCATTAAACAAATAACAAGCAGGCCCTCTTAAACAAAATCATAAATAAGCCCTTTCACTCAAACTAGACAGCAGCTTGCATCCTTCCTAGCTCTCACTGCTGCCTCACTAATTTCCTCTCAGCTCTGCTCTAAGTCTGCCTCTTTTTGTTCCACCCTACTTGTTCTACCCATTTAGCAAACTCCTCCTACTACAGGCTCTATGTGACTCAGATTCATGGACTCAAGTTTCCATGTGACTCATGCAGGTCACATGGGTCTATCAGTGAATGGGAAAGATCTCTCCATTTAAATTACCATTATACTTATCTAAGTGAATTTTGGCCCATTGTTCAACTACAAGTGGTATGGGTAGAGGATAGATCCTTTTGTAGAGATTGCTGGAGGCAAAATGATCTGGGTGTGGAGTTTTATTTCTTTGTTCTGGTGACAAGATCCATTTCCCAGCTCCTCTTTAGAATAACTTCAACTTTCGTTATAATATTCATTCTCTCAACTGTTAACTAACCAGAGTTATTTTCCCGCCAGCCACACCCACTCTCCAAGAGCACTTAAAGTTCAGAAGGGGGTGGGGCACCAAAGTTCAACTTTGGTTTATAAGAGAAAGCTACTAACAACAATCTCTAATTATTTACTAGCCATAATTAATAAATTACTTATTAATTATCCAGAAACTATGTCTCTCAGACTTTTCATTTGTCACATTATTATAAAATAAACACGAAAAACAAATATAACATTGGAAAAGCGTTGTGCACATATATGTATATTTATGAATTTTAAATATATTTATGTATACACACATATAATGTTAAAAATTTGTCAACATTTAGAGAAGCAAGAGTTTAGGAAAGTATACACAAAAGTATAGTCCTGTTACTCACTCAAATTTGATCAGACACTTCTCTAAACATGCCTTGCTGCCCTTTGCCCACTTATTGGTTGCCCTAGGCTATTTTCACTGCTTCAGGCTGATTCCATCTGGTACTAGTTGAAGGAAAGACATTAAATACCTCATTAGCATCTTTCTGCTTCTCACTCAGAACTAAATGACCTTAAGTGGCTCTTAAGTTTTCTTGACATAAGTCTTGTCTCTGCCTTTTGGGTTTCATCCTCAGCATCTCTTCTCCATTCTCCTGTTCTTCCTTCCATTTTCTCTTTCTTTGTCAGCCCTCAAAGCCCTTGTTACCATTTTCTTCTGTCTTCTCCCTGCCACATTCTCTGTTTCTAATTTCCCTACTTCTTTTCTCCACTTAATTATGTTTATGGATTAAATACCTCTTGCAATAGTTCTGTGGTATTTTAAGGAATCTACACTCCACAAATTGAGAACCATTTTTCCATTTTATTTTTACAAATTTTATAAATAAAAGGTTCTTAATTTGTAATGATATCCAAATAAGTAGTCTTTTTATTTATAAAAATGTGAATGAATATATTAAAGGAGATGCCTTTGATATTATAAAGTTATTAACAGTGTAACTACTGCTTATGCTATTTTAATATGATATAAACTGACGGCAAGAACCTTGAAAACAAATTGTCCTGTTTGAGGGACAGAGGGAGGCTTTTCTTTCCATTTTTGTCTCTATGACTTGCCTTGAATTATTTGCTTGTTTTAAGTGATATTAAGATAAAACTAATTTATTTTCATAAATATGTTTAAGCTTTTGAAAAGAATGTGTTCTTGTTTTTTTCAATCTTCTGAGCATGTTCATTTGCTCATCAATTCATTGTAACTGCCAAACAAACTCTCAGCATATACCTGGACCCTAAATATAAAAAGAAACAGACTTTTATGCATTAAAAACAATTAATCAAAATAAGGTTTATTAATTAAAAAAGAAACAATACAAAATTTGATAACCTGGTTTCTTTGTTAACTTTTTCCCATTTATAATAATTTATTTCTTCTAATTACTTGTAGATGGCTTTCTACATTCACTTTTATAAGGTTATGAATTGCAATTTTTCTCCCTATCCTGTTATCTAAGACATCAAGTAGTCTGATATAGTCTATATATGTACAACATATTAAACATATTTCCACATAAGTCATGTTGTTAAAGAAGAATGAGAACAAAAGGAAAAACCACAAGAAAAGATAAAAAAGAGAAAATGATGTTCTTTAACCTGCCTTCAAACTCTAATTCTTTCTCTACACGTGGAAAGAATTTTCCATCATGAGTCTTTTGGAATTGCCTTAGATGACTGTATTGCTGAGAAGGGCTAAGTCTATCAAAGTTGATATTGCACAATGTTGCTGTTACTGTGTACAATGTTCTCCTGGTTCTGTTCACTTCATTTAGTGTCAGTTCACGTGAGTCAAGGATTTTCTGAAATCCACCTGCTCATTATTTGTTTTGGAATAATAGTACTCCATTATATTTCTATACCATAACTTGTTCAGTCATTCTCCAATTGATGAGTATTTCCTCAATTTCCAATTATTTGCCACCAAAAACAGAGCTGCTATAAATATTTTTGTATGTGTAGGTCCTTTTCCTTTTTTTGTGATTTCTTTGGAATACAGACCTAGTAGTGGCATTGCTGGATCAAAGGGTATGCACAGTTTTATGAGCCTTTAGGCATAGTTCCAAATTGCCTTCCAGAATGGTTGGATCAGTTAACCATTCCACCAACAATGGTGGAATTTCTCCACATTTTTTCCAACATTTATCATTTTTCTTTTTCTGTCATATTATACAACATGATAGGTGTGAGGTCTTTTCCTAATTTGCTTACTATATCACCCTTTATATGCCCATTTTGACTTTATATTGGTATGTGACATATGGGTTAACCAATGAGTAGATTACTATGGTCATTGGCGTCTTGTGTACCTAACCTATTGCACTTAATCATCCCTCTATTTCTTAGCCAATACCAAACAGTTTTAATGATTGCCACTTTATAACATAGTTTTAGATCTACAATTTCTAGGACACCTTTTTTTGAATTTTTTTTTCATTTTCCATTGAAATTCTTGAACTTTTACTCTTCCAGATGAATTGTATTATTGCAATTTCTAGCTCTATCACTTTCTTTTTTGTTTGTTTTAGTGATTTGATTCGTATGGAACTGAATAAGTAAATTAGTTTAGGCAGAATGGTCATTTTTATTATATTAACTTGGATTACACAAAAGCAACTGATAGTTTTCCAATTGTTTAGATCTGACTCTATCTGTGTGAAAAACATTTGGTAATTGTTTTCATATAGTCCTTGGCTTTATCTTGACAGGTAATTTTTAAAAAGATAAAGCCAAGAGATTTTAAGAATTACTAAATTGCTTCAGGGAAGAACGAGGTCTTCTTGTTTCCTGAATGCCGGGAACATATAATTACTACAAAAATGATTTCACAAGAAAATAATACTTATGGAGGATTTTCCCCTCCACACTGAGCATAGGTTGCTGCAGTCCACAATTATGGTTTAATAATTGAATCAATAATTTGCCTTGTCATTACACCAAACGTATTTTGAAACCTGATCAACTCAAAGAATGATCAATTTTGAACCAGAGGATTTGATTTTGAATTTTAGCTTGCCAGTATACTATCTAATACAAACATGCTCAATTCATTTTGCTTCCTTGGTCCTCAGTTTTCTTATCTGCTAAATCAAATAGCTTACATGACAGATTAGATCCCATTCGTGTCTAAATCCAGGATCATCTATTGCATGTCTGCACAACTTGGCAGTAGGTAGGGGCCAAAATTGAAACAGGCTAAACTTCTTCAGATCACAGGTTAGACTAGAGACAGACAGATGATGCATAGTTGTTGCTGGTCACGTTACCAAGAGGAGAACTGACAGTGACAACCCTACATTTTTCACAAGCCTCCCAAAAATCCTTTGATAAGCCACAAAATAAGAGTGGTTAGGGTTGCTGCTCACTCTCTTATTTGTCATGTGATCTGTGACCCATGGACTATATGTTATACAGGCCTCATCTAAAATTCTCATATCCAAAATTGTGATCTCCTTTTATTCCCTATACCTACCACGCCTATTTTTCTGTCTCTAAATTAATTGACTAAATTTACTGGATGTTTAGGTACTGAAAAAGTAAAACCAGCTATATACATGAAACAGGTACATGTGTGCTGTTAGACACAACCAATCTTTTATTATAATTATTATATTGATTAAAAATGTTAATCCAATTATGCTACACAATCTTTGTTAAATCATGTAGCAGTCTACATTTGTGAAGCTATAAACTTCTGATTATAAGCTCTAAACACTGATTATTACAACCTGATTCCCTAAGTGAAAGTAAAACACAAGTAATTTTGCACCTCTCCTGAAATTATATAGCCCTTCTGCTATCTCCAGTAGAGATTCAGATATATTTGGGGATCTAGAATTAGAACTCAAAAAAGAAATTCAGTTTCCATGTAATAATGGTAATAATGAATAGTATTAATTAACAGCTTTCAAAAATGGATTACAAACTATTCAGATTACAAAAATGATTGCTCTAAATCATTTATTAAAAGAGAAAACATTTTTAAAGTGATTTCCTTTGTACTCAGCAAATAGAAAAAAAAGGTGACAAAAATCCTGATAGTTTATGTTGGAGGGTTGTGGAAAGATGGGAGTACTAAAATTTCTGGATAGCATTTTGGATTAATTATTCTCTATCAAATGACAGGTAGAAGAGATATGTGGATATATATATATATATATATATATATATATATATATATATATATATATATATATATATATATATATATATATATATATATATATATAATCGGATGCAAAGTAAAATCAGTAGAACCAGCATGCACAATAATGACAACAATTTAATTCAAAAACAGCAACAGCAACTAAACAAATGAAATTGAATACTATGAAATTACAACAAAGAAGATTGGCTTCAAAAAGAAGATATGAGAAGACACTTCTCAGTTTTTTTGTAGAGGTCAGGGATAAGGATGGGTAGTCTTACATGTGATATCCGACTTCTTTTTTGAATATGTCACTGCTTTGCTAAAATCTTTTCTTTTTCATTTTCTTTTATTTTAGGGATTACTCCCTGAGAGGGGAGATACATTGGAAAATAAACGTAGATCTATGATGTAAAAATATATCAAACTTTTTTTTTTAAATCTTAGGTACTACATAAATTTGTATTACTATTTGAAAGAGTATGCTTTGCTAATTGACAATAAGTTATTGTGTTACCATCACGGAATTCAATATGGGTGAGACATTTTGGGACACCTGCTATTTCATTATGCCCTTCCTGCTGTTAGAATAATCCAGGCAGATACTGACATTACAGTTTTCTTTAAAATCTAATTATCATATTTCTAAAATTTACTACTCTGTGCAAAAATGAACTCTACTACAATCTGGGTTGGTAATAACATGTATTGATGCTAATAACACACGTCAGTCTCTACAAATGTAAGAAAAAAACCTCGTTAAGCCATTTCACAAGTTTAGACACAGTCAATCTTTGTGATTTTAGACAAAAAACAAAGAAGCAAATGTGGAAACAAATTAACACATTACAGCTGAATCTGTTCCTCTTTAATGTCAAAACATCATTCTGAGACTTTCAGTTGGAGCTTGTGGATGCATCTGTTAAAGACATAAATGAAAGCATGGAATTACTTGCACGTGAACTTTGCTTGTTGAATATCACTGTATTAAATCTTTAACTGAATATTCTTTTTCAAATCAATGTCTTTTTTAAAGACATGTTTCAAATGTATTCCCCCCGCAAAGCTAGAAATTTGATATTAATCATTATCAAAGGGTTGTTTACAAAGACAGTGCCAAAATTAAAGTGCATTTTTTGCAATGAATTTTTTGTATTTCTCCATAATTTCTTTTTGAACTTAATATTAATCGTGCCTTTTTGCATTGAGACCTCTGACTACTTAACTAATTAATTTATATATTTTCCCATAAGAAATGATGTGAAAGATAACAGTTATTCTGGGCAAGTATTGAGAATATCATAGAAGATGTGTTGCTCTTTGTTTAGAGGTCATAGCTAATTACAAGAAGAAAACTTCTCTCTTTCGGCCCCAATTTGCTCCATCTGAAGGATGAAGAAGATGGGGCAATAATCTCTTAGACCTGAGTAGATTAAGTAGAATGAAAAGATCAATCGAAAATTGTCAAAGTAGGTGATATTGCCCCTTGGGGGTGCAGGACCAATCCAGTCCAGTAGTAGACTCAGGTTCAATTGGGGGCATTAAATAAAAATGATGGGGCAGCGGCATCATAAGGAAAGAAAAGAAAGTAAGAAAATTTTGAAAAAGAAAACTTGTGCTTATTTCATCTGTTAGATAACAGAGTTAAAGTCATTGTGATTACATTATTTTCGAAATATATGCACAAAATGCAAGTTATAAATGATCAGAGCTCAAGTTCGTGGACTGGTCTTAACAAGCAAGTGCTGGAAGGTGAGTGTGTCATGCATTGTTGGAATGTCCAGCATGCATGGGCAGGAATATGTGCATGTAAAGATTTGTTTACAATACCACATTATATGATTCCTTGACAAGATATTGTGTCATCAATATTTCAATGAAGGACAAAACACTCACAAATTTTAAATAAAATATTAAATTTAAGATGCATCATTTAAAAATGTATGTTTTTTGAAATGATGCAAATTTAAACAAAAAATGTTGAAGGGTTAAGGAAAGCTGACTTTGAGGGAGGGCTGAGAACTGTTTCTTAGAAAGAGTGATAGACCAAATAAGTTTGGAAACTTCTAATATAGATTTAGAATGCATTATAGAGGTCATATAGTATATACTTCTTTTCTGCCACGTTATTTAAGAATGAGGAATCAGAGATTCAATGAGATTTAGATCTGATTTTCTCCCATCCATGTTAAATGCTCCATGATTTTGGTTTTGTTTGTTTGCTTGCAAAGTTACTGTAAACAGCAAACGGTAGTTTGCTGTTTCCTTCTCCAATTCATTTTACAGATGAAAAAACCGAGGCAAGCAAGGTAAAGTGATTTGTACAGGGTCCTACAACCAGTCAATGTTTGAGGCCAGACTGGAACTTTTGAAGATGTGTTTCTGATTATAGACCCAGTACACTATCCACTGTTCCCTCTAAATTTAAATTGGCTTCCTGTAATTCCTGTATTTGCTCTTGGCTTTAACTATGTAGAACTGATTGTTTAATGCAGTTGAAAACATCTTTTATTTTTCCCTTTGAGTATATCAGCTAATAATTTATGCTAACTATCCTCTTATCCTGAAATATTCATTTTTATGAACTCACTTTAACACTCTAAAAATCCCTGGTTTCCTTTAAGTCTCAGCTCAAGTGTTACTTTTGACTGGTGGCGTTTTCAGCCCCTCTCTCCCCCTACACACATATCCACTTTGTATATCTCTTGGATATACGTATTTATGAATATATTGCCTTAAATATTAGAATATAAACTACATGATACTTTGTTACATTTTTCTCTTTTGTCCTGTCTGCCCTCCCTCAAGGCTTAGTATAATGTCTGAGGTTCAGTGCTTAACAAACTACTAATTAATACTATATGTTAGAGTATGATACATCATTGTATCAGACCCTTAAGAAAAACTTTTTTTATTTAAGTTAATTTGATTCTGTATTAATACCAGATTAGCTGATTGGATTGTATGTGTTTAAGTGGTTAACATTTGGCGAATGCTAAATTAAATTAAATTTTAATATTTCCTTACTATTTTCTTAGGATAGCATTGAGAAACTGAACTTAAAGGCAGAAAGATCTGCATTCAAATGCTCCCTAAGATATACACTGATTGTGGTGGATGGAGAAAAGAGGAAATAATTTTCACTGCTCCCTCCCATTGCACCCTTCTAAATAACTTTAAAAAAAAAAATGTCAAATTGAATTCTGAGTGGAACAACCAAAAAATGTTAAAGTATTTTTTTCTAGCCCTGGGAAGCTTAAAAAGATAGAATGAGAGGTATGTAGACTCTGAAGTAGGAATTGGTCAGTAGCAAGGTGTAGCCAGAGTAATACTGGATGTGGGACTTGGAGGAAGCAACATCAAAAATGACAGCAGTGCTGGGCAGAGTATAAACTAGCATTTACATCACTAAAAGAGAAAGAGCAGATCGATGATTTGGGCATACAACTAAAAAATTACCCAATTAAACACCCAAATAGAATCCTGAAAATCAAAGAAGAGATTAATAAAATTGAATATGAAAATCTGAATTAATAAATAAAGCTAAAATCTAGTTTTATGAAAGAAAAATGATACAATAAACAATTGCTTAGTTTTATTTAAGAAAATAAATCTTGCCAGTAACAAAAATGAAAGGGATGAATGCAGAACCAAAGAAGATGATGTTTAAGAAATTATTAGAATATCTGTTACCTAACTTGATACCAACAGAATTTAAAATCTAAATGAAATGCATGAAAATGTACAGAAAGTATAAATCAAGAGAAGAAGAAATAGAATACTTAACCCAATGTTAGAAAAATAATTGAACAAGCAACAAATGAATACCTGAAGAAGAAAAGAAATCTCTAGGATCAGATGGATTCAGAAACAAATTCAGACTGCTTCAAAACATTGGTAAAGGAATTCTACCAAATATAATCTATGACACAAATATGATTTTGATACATTAGGGAGAGCAAAAAAAAAATAGTGAAAGAAAACTATAGAGCAATTTACCTAATTTAATGATGTAAATGTTGTAAAATTTTAAGTAAAAACTAGCAGGGAGATTAAATCAATAAATCATAAAGATCATAAACCATGACCAGGTTGTATTTATGCCAGGAATGCAGGGTCGGTTCAGTATTAGGGGGGAAACCATGAGTGCAATTGATTTTCATGAGTGCAATTGATTATATTAATAACAAAAAACAACAAAAATCATGATTATATCAATAGATGCAGGAAAAAAAGCCTTTTGACAAAATACAATACGTCTATTAAGAACATGAAAAACATAGGTATTATTGACCTTTTTAAAAAAATAATAAGTAGTGTCTATCTAAAACCAAGAACAATCATTATCTATAATTGGGATAAACTAAAAACCTTTCCAATAACATTAAATATGAAGCAAGGATGTCCATTATCACCATTATTTTAATATAGCATACTAAAAAAACATTAGTTACAGCAATAAGACAAGAAATAGAAATTAAAGGAATAAGCATAGGCAATGTAGAATCAAAACTATCACTTTTGCATATGTGACAATATTCTCAAAGAACCCTAGAGAGTTCTTTAAAATGAAAAACATAGTCAAAATCAGTAACAACTTCAACAGTTACAAGACATAATAACCTTCCCAAGCCGTCAGAATTTCTATAACTTACCAACGATAAAATACAATTACAAAACAATGCTTTCCACCTCCAGAGAGAGAACTGATGGATTCAGAGTTCAAATTTAAGCATATTTATCCTTTATTTTTTCTTGAATTTTCCTCTCTCCCCCCTTGAAACATAGCTCATGTGAAAATATTTTTTTCATGACTTCATCTATGTAACAGCTATTGCATGTCTTTCTTTTTCAGTGGGTGGGGAAGAAAATTGAAGGAATGTGAAACTGTAAATAAGTGCTCCCCCAAAAGAAGAGGATGTACATGGGTAGCTAAGTGGCACAGTGGATAGAGCAGCAGCCCTGGAGTTGAGTATCTGAGTTCAAATACAGCCTTAGACAATTGCTAGCTGTGTGACTCTGGGCAATTCACTGAACCCTGAGTCCCTTAAAAAGAAAAATGATATGCACAAGTTGTGTGTTTATAGCTCTCAATGCCTCCAAGTAATTCTATGAGCATATGAAAAGCATATAAAGAAGCATCTATCTATATATCTTTAAGAAATTTCTTAATAGAGAACCCCCCCTTCATTGATAAAATTTTGCATCCAAACTATACCACTCAAAAGTTTGTGTGCTGAGGATATGACATTTTGGGATTTTGCTTTTTTATTCTGCTATTTTCTCACATCTCTTGGGGACATAGACAATGGAGCCTTGAATCCCATAGAGTGAAAGCTCCCTGATATCAGGCGATGTATTGTTGTTACTCAGTCCTTTCAGTAATAGTCAATTCTTCTTGAACACATTTGGGGTTTTCTTGGCAAAGATGCTAGAGTGGTTTGACATTTCCTTCTATAACTCATTTTAGAGATGAGGAAGCTGAGGCAAGCAGGGATAGTGGCTCACTCAGGGTCATACAGCTAGTCAGCATCTGAGGCCACTTCTAAACTCAGGAAAATAAGTCTTCCTGACTCCAGGCTTGACATTCTATTGACTAAGCCACCTGTTTTCCAAACCTTGCACAATTTCTTGCTCAAAATAGGCATTTAAAAATATTAGATGGATTGATTGAACTCTGAAATACAGTATCCTCTGAAATTCTTTTTCATCTTTGTCCAGTTAGTTTGACAGTGAGTTTCTTTTGGAGAGTTTTTAATCCCACCCATTTTTTCTTGGTGGCCCAATCAGATCCAAGTAAGTTGTTTGTATAAGTGTTCTTATGTTACATATAAGTTCATATATAATAACATTTATGAAATGCTATAAAACTTTCAAAGCCCTTTACAAATGTCATTTCATTTATTCCTCAAATCAACCGCATAAAATGGATGTTATTATTATCACCACTTTACATATGAGGAACTTAAGGTGAGTAGGTTAATTGACTTGTCCAGGATCCCATAGTTCTTAAGTGTCTAGAAGTATTCAAAGTTAGATCTTCCTGATTATAAATCCAATTCTATATCCAATATGCCACCTACCTTGTAAAATGAGAGTCAAAGTGGTTTAGTGAATTGAGCATTAGCCACAGATCTAGGAAGACCTGGATTCTTTTCCCATCTCTGACACAAAGTGGCTGTTTGGTCCTAGAAAATCCACTTAATCTCTCACCTGACCCTCCAAAAATTATTATAGAAGTAGCAAAGGAGATTAAGCTCTATATTGGTATATGAAATTTCCTCACTCAAAGTGCTCTAATATACTCCAATGACAGATTCCATTCAAAAAAGGGAAAAAAAAAGAGTTGGCTTTACATTTTGAATTGAAAATCAGTTTTTAACTCTAGGGCTGACCAATAGCAATTTTTGGGGGTGAGTAAAGAGCTTTTTCCCTAGGTAGTTCTAATTAAAAGCATTAGTATAATAATAAATGACATCTTTTAAAATACTTTTTGTCCATGATTTCTCCTTTCTATGAAATTTTTGCTTAGATCCCACACAGGTACAAATATAGATACTGACTGTTTGGGAATGAGTCTTCAACCCCACTGTGAAATTCTTTATAATGGCTTCCTGACTTTCCCAGTAAATTGAATCTCACTGTGATGACTATAAAGAACAGCACTTTTGTCAATTAGATGAATGTAATCTTTAAAGAGAAGCTCAGTTTGATATCCATTAAGTGCACCTTAAATTAAAACTGAGAACAGTACATTTTGTCTATGAGAAAATTAATTCAACTATATTTTGTACCACATATATAGATTAATTTTATTTAAATGACACATATTGATAATCCCAGTAAAATAACTTGAGAAATCCACTGACATTCTTTAATTATGTCAACTGCCTGTCTGCACAATACAAACTTATCTGTTCATTTCTTAAGTGCTATCAGCAGGTTCATTTGCTATACTTGGGCTTGTGAAGACTCTCTCTCTCTCTCTCTCTCTCTCTCTCTCTCTCTCTCTCTATTACATACACACACACACACACACACACACACACACACACACACACAAAGGAAAGATCATTAATTTATAAGGTCCTTGTTTTCTTGTCTTCTAAAGCACGTTTTTCTTTACTGACTTATTTCCATGCGTAATCTAAGCTTTCTTATGAAATATAAATTCTATCAAAACTTTGCTTGTTGCCACCCTAATTTGTATCCTAGCTCTCTTTTGGTTAGATTAGGATTTTTAAAAATCACAAAATTTCCTATAGCATTTCTGAAGACATGTAAGAAATCAAGAAGGAGACTGCTAAGGATTTGATTCAGCATAGAATTAAGATGTTGCCCTAACAAATTCTTCCTATTTGAAATAAGGGATGCTACAAAACTAAAGGATGGAATGAATAAATTCATGAAGAAATGAATGAATGAATGAATGAATGAATAAAGAAACAAAAACAGAAGTGAAAAAAGTACTTGCCTTTGAAACATATGGAGTTTACATTCTAGGAAAGGGAGTTTTCATCTGAAGACTCAAAATAATTATGAGTGCAAATATAAGATAGCCAATTCCCTTGTACTTTACATAAGCAATGGTATTTTTAATAGATTATTTTCCCCATGGGTGGTTCCCATAGGTTGAAAGGGTGCAAAGGATATGTGTGTGTGTGTCTATTGGGGGAGGAGGAGAGTATATATATATATATATATATATATATATATATATATATATATATATATATATATATATATATATATAAAACCTTTACCATTGAATCAATAGGCCTATATTAGGTATTTACTATTTGTCAATGCCTATGAGAAACACTGGGCCAGTTAGATGGTACACTAGATAAAGTGCTAGGCCTGGAGTCAGGAAGATTTATCATCATGAGGTGAAATGTCAGTTCAGACACTTAATAGCTGTGTGACCCTGGACAACTCACTTAACCCTATTTGCCTCAGCTTCCTCATCTGTAAAATGAGCTAGAGAAGGAAACGGCAAAGTACTCTTGTGTCTTTGCCAATAAAACCTCAAATGAGGTCATGAAGAGTAGGACACAACTAAAATGACTGAAGAACAACAATGAAAAGCATAAGGGATAAAAATAACAGCAAAAATTGTCATTATCGTAAAGATAGTAGTGTAGTGGTAGAGGACATATATGAATAGGTTCACACCAGATACATGCAGACTAGGTAGAAAGTAATTTTAGAAAATAAGGCTTCTGTTATTATCCTGTTAAAATGACCTAACAATGGGGGTGGAGTCATGATGGCAGAGTGAAAGCTGGGACTTAATTGAGCTCTGCCACAAATTCCTGTAGATACCTCTATAAAGTGAATCTGAACAAATTTTAGAGTGTTGTAATTCACTAGGAGACAGAGTGTGACAGATTTCCAGTCCAGGACAGCCAGGAAGGTAAATGGGAAGAGTCTGTTATATGGGGTGGGGGAGCATAAAGTGAGCAGGCTGCACCAGCACATATTCTGCCATACCAGTGAAGCCAGAATGGCCTGGATGGACTGATTCAGAAGCAACAGTGTCGATTCTCATGTCTCTCAGTGTGGAATGGGAGTCCAGAGGAACTTAGTGAGAGAGAAGTGCAGGGCCCACAGCAGCAGCTGCAGTCACTCTGGGGACATTTAGCCCACAGATTAAATTCTTGAAAGTCACCTACTTGAACTTCCAGCAAACAAGACAGCAGAGTAAACTGCAAATGCTCTCACCCTCCCCTTGTTGAGCTCAAAAAATGCAGAGACAAGTTCCCCAAGAAAAATCATGGAAGAATGGAGTCAGTAGAAGGGGTACAGCAGTCTTTCAGCTCTGGAGGCTAGAGAGAACAACAGGAAGGTTTCTTCTTGCTGTGCATGAAGGGGACCAGTGTAGGACTGGAAAAGCACCAGCAAGCACCACCTCAATGGACCAGCAAAATAGCTTGAGCCCCAGGAGTTGGCATTGTATACCCCAACAGTAGGAACCCAGGCATGCTGTAGCATAACCAAGGGAATTGAGCAGATGTTATCACAGACAGGGTTCACCAACCTCTAAACCTGCCTGTGCTCCAGGGAAGACTTAGGGGAGGAGGAGACCTCCCAAGGCCAGATCACACCTCCCCCACCCTTTATTCCAGAAGCTTCAGTGCACCTGGGGGAAACTAAAAAAAACTTCACCTGACCTCAGCTTTGGAATACACTAGCCAGCTCAGTATCAGGTAAGCTGCAGCATTGTATAGTTTCTAGCTGAAAGAACAAGAGACCACAGCACTCAAAGTCAGTTATGAGGTCCCAAACTCCCAGCAAAACAAACATGGGACAGAGTTCCCTGTGCCACAGAAGCAGAGACTCATTTTAAAAGCTAGGAAGAAGGATGTCCCAGAACAGGACTGGGTTAGAGAAGGTAGGCCTAGGCCCAGTGTTGTCTTTGGAAGGGGAAGGGATATTTTATCAAGAGGACCAAGTTAACCAATCAAACCTAGCTAGTAGAATTTGTTAGCTCTCATCATTTCCCAGTCTGGGCAATCCTTGGAGATAATGGAGCATAGGATAATTCATGATATAAGTGAGCAAGAAACAAGTCAGAAAAACAAAGACTATAGAATCTTACTACAGGACAAGAAAGAGTAGTATAAGAATTCAGAAGAGGACAATGCTGATAATATACTGACATCTGAAAACTCAAAAAGGAGTATGAACTTGTCTCAAGCCAAAAAGCATTCTTGAAAGAGCTCAAGAAGGATTTTAAAAGTCAAATTAGAGAGATAGAAGGAAAAAATTGTCCAACAATTTTAAAAATACAATTGACAAAGGAAAAAAACAATTCACTAAAGAAAACAACTCCATAAAAAGCAATTGACCAAATGGATAAGGAAATACAAAATTTAGCTGGGAAAATTGGAGAAAGGGAAATGAAAGTACAAAAGCTAACTGAATAAAACAATTCATTAAAAATTAGAATTGGACAAGTAGAAACTAATGACTCTATGAGGCATCAAGAATCAGTGAAACAAAACCTAAAGAAGAAAAAAAATAGAAGAAAATGTAAAATAATTCATTGGAAAAACAACTGACCTTGAAAATAGATCCAGCAGAGAAAATCTAAGAATTATTAGTCTACTGGAAAGTCATTATAAAAAAATATACCCTAGACTATATTTTCTAAGAACTCATGAAGGAAAGCTATCCTGAAATCCTGCATGAAGAGAGAAAATAGTTATCAAAAGAATACACCAGGCACCTGCTGAAAGGGATCCCAAATTGAAAATGCCAAGGAATACTGTTGCCAAATTCCAGAACCATCAGTTCAAGGAGAAACAGTAAGAAAGAAACAATTCAAATATAGAAGAACTATCAACATCACATAGGATCTTCCAGCTTCTATATTAAAGGATCAGAGAGATTCGAGTATGATATTATGTAAGGAAAAGGAGGTTGGACTATAACTAAAGATCCATTACCCAGCAAAACTGAGAATAATATTTCTGACAAGGAGATGGACATTCAATGAAATAAGGGATTTCCAGGCCTTTCTGATGAAAAGGCCAGAGCTCAATAGAAAATCTGATCTTCAATTACAACACTCAAGAGAGGCATAAAAAATAAACAGGAAAGAAATTTTTACTCAAAATGGGCAAATCATTTACATCCCTATATGGGAGGATCATACCTGTTATTCTTGAGAACTGAATATTTATGATGACATTTAAAAGGGATATACATAGATAGAGGGAGTGGGCATAAATTAACGGATGTGAATATAAAAAATATAATTGAAGAGTGTGAAGAGATTGTAATGGGAGAAGAGGAAAGGAGAAGGCAGAAAAGAGCAAACTACATTACATGAAGAGGCACAAAACATAGCACAGTTGAGGGAAAGAGAGGAGGGAGATGAGCGTTGTTTGAGCTTTACCCTCATTGGATTTAGTTCAAGGAAGGAATGACATACTCAGTAAAGTAGAGAAATCTAACTTACCCTACAGGAAATAGGAGGGAAAGGCAAAAGAAAAGAGAGGATTGACTAGAAGGGAGGGAAAAAATAGAAAGGGAAAAGAGAAGGAGGCTGATAGAAGGGAGAAAAGACTGAGAGAGGCAAGTGGTCAAAGTAAAAACGCTTGAGGAGGGAGAAGGGAGAAGGCAGAAATAAAAGTATAAACAGGAGAGGAAATAGGATGGAGAGAAAGACAGAGATAGATATCATAACTTTGAATGTGAATGGGAGGAACTTTCCCATAAAGTGGAGGTGTTTAGCAGATGGGATTAAAAGCCATAATCCAACAATATGTTGCTTATAAGAAACACATTTGAAATGCAGGGATACACAGGGTAAAGGCAAAAAGCTGGAGTACAAAATATTATGCTCCAGCTAATGTAAAAAAAAGTTTGGGTAGTAATCCTAATCTCAGACAGAGCAAAAGCAAAAATAGATCTAATCAAAAGAAATAAGGAAGAAAATTATATCCTGGTAAAAGGCACCATTGAAAATGAAATAATATCATTACTAAACATATATGCACCAAGTTGTATAGCACCCAGATTCTTAGAGGAGAGGCTAAGGCAGTTACAGGAAGAGATAGATAGCAAAATTATATTGGTGGGGGAGCTCAATCTAATCCTCTCTGAACTTCATGAATCTAACCTCAGAATAAAAAATAAGGAACTTAAGAATGTGAATACAATTCTGAAAAACATGAATATGACAGACCTCAGGAGAAAATTGAATGGATATAGAAAGGAATGTACCTTTTTCTCATTAGTACATGGCACATACACAAAAAATTGACCATGTATTAGGGCATTACAAACCTCACAATCCAGTGCAGAAAGGCAAAAATGTTCAGTACATGTTTTTCAGATCATGATGCAACAAAAAAAAAAAAAAATTTCAAAAAATAGGTCATGGAAAGATAGACCAAAAATTAATTGGAAACTAAATAATCTAATCCTAAAGAATGTGTGGGTAAAATAACAAATCATAGACACAATAACTTCATTCAATAGAATCTCAATAATATGAGAGCCTAACAAAATTAATAGGATGCAGCAAAAGCAGTTGTTAGGGGAAGTTTTATAACTTTGAGTGCTTACATGAATAAAATAGAGAAAGAGGATATCAATGAATTGGGCATGTTTCTGGAAAAGCTAGAAAAAAGGACAAATTGAAAATCTCCAACTATACAACAAATTAGAAATAATGAAAACTATGGAAGAAATTGATAAAATAGAAATTAAGAAATCTATCAACTAATAAATAAAACTAAGACCTGGTTTGATGAAAAAATAATAAAACTGATGAATGTTTGATGAATGTCATTAGAAAAAAAAGAAGAAAATCAAATTTCCAGTAGAAAAATTAGACAGGGTCAACTCACCTCCAGTGAAGAGGAAATTAAAACAATTATTAGAAATTTCTTTGCCCAATTGTATGTCCATAAATTTGACAGTCATAGTGAAATGGATAAAAATTTGTAAAAAAAATATTATAAACTGCTCAGATTAGCAGAAGATGAAGTTAAATACTTAAGTAAACCCATTTCAGAAAAAGAAATTCAACATACTATTAATGAACTCCCTAGGAGTTCAAAAGATCTCCAGGTCCAGATGGATTTACAATCTAATTTTATCAAGCTTTTGAAGAACAGTTAATCCCAATATTATATAGACTATTTTGGAAAATTGATGAAGAAGAAGTCCTACCAAATTCTTTTTCTGATGCAAACATGATGCTGATACCTAAACTGGGAAGAGGCAAAACAGAGAAAGAAAATTATAGACCAATTTCACTAATGAATATAGGTGAAAAAAATTAAACAAGATATTAACAAAAATATTACAGCAACTTATCAAGAAAACAATACACTTTGATCAGACAGGATTTATAATTATATGCAGGGCTGGTTCAGTATTAAAAAAACCAATCTGCATTATTGATCATATAAACAACAAAACTGAGAGAAATCACATGATTATCTTAATATATTCAGAACAAGTTTTTGACAATATGCAACACCCATTCCCATTGAATACATTGGAGAGCACAAAAATAAATGGAGCCTTCCTCAAAATAATAAGTAGTATCTAACTAAAACCATCAGCAAGCATTATATTTAATGGAAATAAGTTAGATGCATTTCCTATAATAACACGGGTGAAACAAGGATGTTCATTATTATTATGACCCTTATTCAATATGGTACTAGAAATGTTAGCTTTATCAATAAGAGAAGAAAAAAAACTGAAGTGGTTTGAAAAGGCAAAGAAGAAATTAAGCTGTCATCTTTGCAGACTATTTAATGATATACTTAGATAATCCTAGAGAATCAAGTAAAAAATTACGGGAAATATTAAACAACTTTGGCAAAGTTGTAGGATACAAAATAAACCCATATAAATCATGTACATTTCTATATATTACTAAGAAAGCCCAACAGCAAGAGATAGAAAGAGAAATCCCATTTAAAGTTACTGTAGACACTATAAAATATCTGGGAGTCTACTTGCCAAAACAAACCTAGGGACTCCATGAACACATTGACAATTGTATCTATATTAATTTATTTATTCAATGCTATACCAATCAAACCACCAAAAATTGTTTTTCCAGAGCTAAAAAATAATATCAAAATTCATCTAGATGAACAAAATATCCAGAAAACAAGGGAATTAATGAAAAAATGCTTTGTGGATATCCAGCTCAATCTTTGAAGGCTGGTTTTTCTTTTCTTTTTTTTTTTTTTGTATTTTTAAATAAAGTACAAAACTGCAGAAATTCTAGTGTTCACAAATGTTTCAAGGTGATTGACAAAATTTGGAAATTTAAATTCCAAGGGGATTAAGACAATGATTCATGGGCTTTGGAAATTGGGAGATTTAGACACCAGTGTCATTTAAGAGAGTGTCATTTAGATTAGGATAACAATGTGATAACAGCCAAACAACTACATCAGCTAATTCAAGCTGTTAGCTTTTGGTTTTGCATCTTGTAAGAATGTAAGAGTTAGTTAATCCAGAGAGCTTTGAGGGTGAATGGATCACTTAACTTTGGTAGATCCAAATAAAACCTAAAGTCAAATAGATCACCAGCCACCTAATGTTAAACAGGTTAAACAGAGTGCCTAGAACTTTTACATAGGGCTTTTCACAGTCTGAGCAAGTCTGTGTGAAAGATCTAAGGACAAGAATAAGTTTATAACATTTTAAAACAAAGATTTCTTAAATGTTTAATACATACAATAATATATATATATATATATATGAAGGTGGGATATATGTATATGTACATATACACACACACAATGGAAAGAGAGAAATAGATAATATAAACACTGCTATATAGGTATGTGCATTTCTCTGCTTTTCTAGAACATAGAGTATAAATATGTTACATACATTTAAAAATTTTAAGTTCATATAAGTATACACACATTATACATCTTTTCATTTATACACACACAAATCAAGTATAAGGTACTTTTTTTTTCAGGGGAGGTAGAATATCTGGAGCATCAGATAAGGCCTCCTATAGGTCTTGTGAGAAGACCTTTAAGGAAATTAGGGACTCAAGTGGAGGTAAGGAGATAGTATATTCTACTCAAGTAGATTTTGTTTATATGGAGACCATAGACACAATGTTTATATCACCAAAAAGACTGAGTCACCATGCTGTCAAAAGAAGAATTCTATAATAATTCAATGCTAAAACCCTAAAAATTTCCTTTTCCACCAATTATGACATCTATGACAGTTTATCCACACATTCTCTTTTCATTCTATACCATTATTCTTTGTGACCCCAACAGCTTCCATGGTTTTAATTATTATCAGCATGCATCAGTATGAGTTTTATCCTTCATTTTCTTCCCTCTGAACCCTAGTCCTGCATAATCAACTATTATGTAGACATTTCAAATAAGAAATTCAAAGAGGGTCTGAAATCCATCCTATCTAAAATAGAAACCATTATATTTCTTGGCAAACCTTCCACTCTGTCTAACATTCCTGTTACTGTCAAGGATATCATCATCCTCTCAGTCAACAAGGCCAACAACCTAAATGCCATTCACAGTTTCTCACTCATATTCAACCCAAATATGTAATTTGATACGAAGTCTTCACAACATCTCTTATGTTTGTATGTTCTCTCCATAAGCATAATTCAGACCCTCATTAAGTCTTCCATGAATTATTACAATAGTTATTTAACTTCTTTCGACCTCACATCTCTCCTAACTCCAATTTGTCCAGTCAATTATTGTGTGGATTTTTCTAAAGAATAGACCTGATCATATCACTTCTCCTGAATAAAATCTAATCTATCTAATCCAGAGGAACAAAAAGTAATGTCAGGTTTGAACCACTAAAAGTTCTTCATCAACTGGACCTTCCCTGAATTCCCAGTCTTCTTCAATTTTACTTCCTTCTACACCCTTTTGGGATCCAGATATTGTGGGATCTAAAGTCTATTGGATCATCTTTACATATTGCACTCCACCTTTGAGGTCTCTGCTTTTGCTCAGGTTATCACCCATGCATTGAATGTTTTTCAACCTTACCTAGCCCTCTTAGTTTCCCTAAGTCTAAGCTAAAATTCAACCTACTACAGGAACTCTTTCCCAGCTGCAATTACCTTCCATCCCTCAGAGTCACTTCCATCTACAGTTATCCTTTCTACATTCTGTAGGTGAGTGGCACAGTGCCCTTGTGATCTGGAAAATCTGCATAAAATTGTTTGGCCCTCCCTTCATACTAATGATGAAGTCTGAATTGTTAAGCTATTAACACATAAAATATACTGATATTATGTAATACTATACATACACTTTATGCATTTCTGAGGTTCTAAACTTTTTGTGGGTTAAGTATTTGGTTATAAGGTTCTGTGTTGCCTGCTGGACTTCACATGTCATCTGAAGCTTCCATAATACTCCCCCTAAATTCTCATTTAATTTCTGATGTCAACTCACAAAATGTCGAAGCTACAGTGGAGAAAGTTGCAATGTGGAAGGGGTAACTGTACTATGTTTATAAACTGAGCTTTCTTCATTTTTGCATATTCTATCCCCTATCAGAATGGAAGTTCCTTGAAAACAAGGACTTTTCTTTTACTTTCTTTTCTTTGTCTACAAAGAATAATGCCTAGCGTAGTAAGGATACAATAAATGACTGTTTATTTGATTTTAATTGCATCCTGGTTTTTCCACTAACTTGCTATTATGACCATGGTCAACTTATTTTTCCTCCCTCAACCTCATTTTCTATGCCTATAGAATTACAGAAATGGACTAGGTGTTCTCTAAAGTCATTATTCTATATTTACTACTTTATATTTCTACTATTTCAATCTTTGAAATGTACAAGAAAAGGCAAGAGTCATACAGCTTCTGTGAACAGTGAAATGATCCTCTAAAAAGCGCAGCTCAAACCCCTGAAGACAAGATGCTACACAATTGGAAACAATGCAATATCAGTGCTGATTGCTAGGAAATGGCAGTAGTCACAGTGTGCTGGTATGTGGCAATCAGAGATAAGACAGCTCAGTTTGAACAAAAATGTTGTTTGAACCACCATAAAGACGATCTCACAGCAATGGGAAATTACGGGAGAGGGCAGCAGGGTTTTCAGTTTCTTAACCTATCATCCCTGTCATTAGTATGGGCAGACATTAAGCTGTGGAATTAGACTCAGAAAGCCAGGAAATAAACCCATCAGTTATATCATCTTTGAATACAAAGGTCAGGGGCAGAAATGGTAGAGGATTCTTATCTCTTACTTCTTTCTCACAGCCAGGAGTAAAGAGAAGCAAGGTTGGCAAAACTGAAAAATAATAAGCCCATAACCTTGATGCTATCTTTGCTTTCCATTATCATCTATACCCATTCAAAAAAGGTCAGCTGTTTACTTGTATAAAATATCATTCAAAATTCCTTTTACTTTTAATATTGACTCCCTTATTTTTATTCAGCATCGAGTCTTCTCTCGAACTCTTATTTAATTTTTTTCTTAAATATATTCTCTGTGTCTTATATTTTTATCTTTCAATCTTTTCTTAAGACAACTTTTAATGTTATTATTTTGTTGCTGAGAATTGCAAGCATATCAATGACTTCAGGGTCATACTTACAAAAATTATGAGATCTTGGAAGTTATTTATTCATTTGGGTCCTTATTGTATTGTCTATGAGAAGATTCAAAATATTTGCAATTTATATGGAAGACAGGAAAAAAGAAAGCAACTGACTGGATGAGAAAAAGACTATAGTGTTACCATAATATGATATATTGCTTTTTCATTTGACAAAACAAAAATGATTTTCCTAGATGTATTCAAATAATTATTGATAACATAAGTATTCAGTTATCCCGTCATTCCATTTGTAAGTTAAATTATTTTGTCTTTACTCTGTACTATCCATGAAAAATGATATGAAGCAACATCAAGGACAGGTATGTGAAAAAAAATGGGTTGGTTCAGTTTTGTAGTGAGAGTCAGGAATAACGATGGATAATTTAACTGTTACACTGCTTTCTATGAAACATTATGCTACAGAGAGAAGATAATTCATGGCAGTTTATAAAAGAAACATGATTAGAATTTAAAATGTAAAAGTGCATATTTGATTGCAATCTGTACTACTGCTGGTATCACAGATTCAATGAAAGAAGATTTGCTGTAGATGAGTGGTATCAAACTCAGATAGAAATTATCATCAACAAAGCAGACATAAGGATATCTGGAGCTGTGTATTGATGTGGAAAATCATAAATCAACACTACCTTTGTTTTATTGTAGTTTTTATTATTATTTTTTCCAATTATATTTTCTTTTGGTTCAGGCTGTTTCAGGTGTTAGTCAATATATTTGACATCTTTGTTCCAGAAATTTCCTCTGATCATAAATTCCATCTCCTACTACTTACTCAATAAATATTAAGTTGATTTTTAAAATAAAAAGTCTCAAATTAAATCTATTACTCATATGTTGTTTAGCTGTTTCTACATTAAGTAAAACTAATATTAAATACTACGTATCATCTACATTTTTCACATAATCAGATTAATTTCTTTGCAATAATAAAGTTTAATAATTTACCTCAAAAGGTAAAGAGAAATGGAGGATAAAGGCCTGAGAATTTAGGGTAAATTTATCATTTTTGTAGTTCCAGGGAGAGGGAAATTAGAGTAGAATTCCACAACTCTCATGTTAAAGTTGAGGAAACTGAAAGTAAAGGTAAATTATTTGTTCAAATTCCCAAAATTTATAACTGGCAGAAATAGGATTTGGACTTCATCCTTTGGCTTTGAATCAATCCATGGATCTCCCTACTCTCCCATGCTGACTTTACTACCTTCCCTACCTCTGTTTCCAAAGCATCTCCATTTAGATAATTTTTTTTTCATTTTCCCATGGTTTCTAATATTTCTTCCCTGAAGAATACATCAAAATGTCATATTGAGGTTAAATATAGCAAGATTGCAGAGTAAAAGCAGGGGCTTCTCAAACTTTTTTCCCCAAATCCAGCCAAATACTCATAAAAATGACTCTAAACAAATTCTGGAGCTGCAGTATCCACAGAATGAGGGAGTGAAGCAAATCTCCATTCTGAGATGGACTGGAAAGCAGTTATAGTACAATGCTGGGAGCAGAGCACAGACTAGCATGGGCCTCTCTGGTACAGACTGAGCAGGTCTTGAGGGACTGAATCTCTCACACCTGAGACAGTTTCCAGACTCCAGAAGCTCCAACCACTGAGGACAAATTGAAAATTGGTAGAAAAATCCTGTCAGACCTATGTGAGAAAGCAGAGTTGTTTGGCCCCAACCCCTGGGAGGTGGAGGGTTGGGAGGAGCCCACAGGAGCCATAGCAACAGTAAGGACATTTGCAGCAGCTGTTTCTGTAGTTTTAAGCCCCCAAATTGTGAGAGGATTGAGAAATTGACAATATAACCCACTGGAAACAGAGAACTTGTAAATGGTTGGGCAAATGAACAAAAACCAGAAAAAGAATCAGACTGTAGAATCTTACTTTGGTGACAAGAAAGAACAAAATTTACAAAGAGAAGAAGACAACGCAGTCAAAGCTCCTACACCCAAAACCTCCAAGAAAAATATGAATTGGTCTCAGGCCATGGAAGAGCTCACAAAGGATTTTGAAAATCAAACAAGAAAAGTAGAGGAAACATTGGGAAGAGAAATGAGAGTGATGCAAGAAAATCATGAAAAACAAGTCAACTGCTTGCTAAAGGGGACTCAAAATGCTAAAGGAAATAACACCATAAAATAGACTAACCTAAATAGCAAAAGAGATCCAAAAGGCCAATGAGGAGAAGAATGCCTTAAAAGGCAGAATTGGCCAGATGGAAAAGGAGGTTCAAAAGCTCACTGGAGAAAATAATTACTTAAAGATTAGAATGGAGCAGATGTAAGCTAATGACTTTAGTGCCCTAACATTCTAGAACTAGAGAGTAAAGTACATATTGAAAGAATCCTATGATCACCTTCTAAAAGACATCCTAAAAGGAAAACTCCTAGGAATATTGCACCAAATTCCAGAGCTCCCAGGTCAAAGAGCAGCTAGAAAGAAACAATTTGAATATTGTGGAAACACAATTAGGATAATGCAGGATGTAGTAGCTTCTACATTAAAGGATTGATGAGCTTGTAATATGATATTCCAGAGATCAAAGTGGATACTATTAAAACCAATAATCACATACACAACTAAACTGACTATAATACTTCAGGGAAAATTTGTCATTCAATGAAACAGAGAACTTTGAAGCATTTTTGATGAGAAGACCAGAGCTAAATAGAAAATCTGACTGTCATACACAACAATCAAGAGAATCATGAAAAGTTAAGCACAAAACAAAAACAAACGTAAGTGACTTACTAAAGTTGAACTGTTTATATTCCTACTTGGAAAGATAATATTTATGACTCTTGAAACTTCTCTGTGTATTAGGGTAGTTGGAAGGATTTTATAGCCTGCTCAATATGAGTTGAATATGAAGGGATGAAACCTAAAAAAATAAAATTAAGGTATGAGAAGAATATATCAAAAGAAGGAAAAGGGGAGAAATAGAATGGAATAAATTATCTGTCACATAAGAGGCAATAAAAAGCTTTTTCAATGGAGGGCAAGAGAGGGGAGGTTACAGGGAAAAAGTGAACCTTACTCTTGTCAAATCTGGCTTAAGGAGGGAATAACATGCACACTGAATTTGGCATGAAAATCTATCTTGCACCACAAGAAAGTAGGGGGCAAGGAGTCAATTGGGGTTTGGGGGAGATGATAGAAGGGAGGACAAATGGGAGGAGGAGGCAATTAGAAGTAAACACTTTTGAGGAGGGACAAGGTCAAAAGAGAGAATAGGATGGAGGGAACTATAGTTAGACTTTTGCAGTATGACTGTTATGGCAGTGTTTTGCATGACTACGCATGTGTAACCTATATCAAATTGCTTGCTTTCTCAGTGGAGATGGGTGGGGAGGGGAGAAGGGAATGAAATTAAGACTCAAAATTTAAAAAACAATCAAATGTTAAAAAATGTTTTAACATGCAACTGGGAAACAAGACATATAGGCAATGGTACATAGAAATCTTTCCTGTCTACAAGAAAATGAAGGGGAAAGGGATAAGATGAGAGTGGTGTGTAAGAAGGGAAGGCAGGTTGGGAGAAGGGGTAATCAGAATGTGTGATATGTTGGGTTGGGCAGAGGGGAGAGGTGGAGAGAAAATATGGAACTCAAAATCTTGTGGAAGTGAATGTTGAAAGCTAAAATTTAATTAATTAATTTAAAAAAACATTTATCACAAAGGAGATAACAATGGTGATTTGGAAAAGTCATTCTACATGCCACATCCAAAAGAAAAACAGTTGAAAAAGAAGTGGGAACACAGCTGAGAAGATAGGGGTTAAAATGCAGTTATATAAATAACTAGCATTGATACGCTCTTTCACAATTCAGTAAATACTTTGCATGTAAAATTAAAAAAAAACAAGAATATAAAACTTCACTCAGTAAGCACAGAATCTTATTTAAAAAAATAAATATTTGTCAGATCTCAATATCTCACTTTAATAAGAGGTTTGTAGACTTTAAAAACATAATTGGGAATCTTTTTAGAATGTGCTCAGTTGCCAAGCAAAACAGCTTCATCACAAATAGTTTGAACCAAAACTCAGCTCTTGAGAACAAGGAGAAATGGTAAGGAGAGGAGGAATGTTAAGAGATGCATAATCTTCACTACCAAAAGTCTAAAGACTTGAAAATGTGTAAACTTTAATATGGGTTAATCATTCTGTATTTTGGGGAAGCTGAAGGGGCAGCTTTGCCCATATCCTTAACATTTTAGCCCTGACACCTCCAAACACAATCCTCTAACACGATCATCTAGAAAACATGTGTCCTTGGCACTCTAGTTTTCTTTACCCCAAAATATCACCACTTGACTCTTGTGTCTTTTTTGCTATTCATTAATTTGAGAATGAGTGCGCAACACTGTAGTGTAATGAGAGTGAGAGAAGGAAGAGGAGAGAGAGAGAGAGAGAGAGAGAGAGAGAGAGAGAGAGAGAGAGAGAGAGAGAGAGAGAGAGACAGACAGACAGACAGACAGACAGACAGAGAGGCAGACAGACAGAGAGACGGACAGAGAGACAGAGAGAGACAGAGAGAGACAGAGAGACAGAGAGAGACAGAGAAAGAGAGAGACAGAGACAGAGACAGAGAGAGAGAGGAGACAGGAGAGGGGGAGCAAGGCATAGGAGAAGAGGGGATGAGAAGAGAGGAAAGCAGAGGAAAGAAAAGAAAAGGAGAGAAGAGGTAAAGGAGAGAAGGAAGGAGACAGGGAGAGATAAAGATCAAGACAGAGAGAATGATAAACTCATCGCCAGCTGCTTTGTTTGCTGCACTAATTTTTATTACCCTCCATAGCTATTCTGATAGAAATGCAAAAGAGGAAACCACTATGATTTCTAAAATCAATGAGCCATTAAAACTGTAGGTGACAATCTGAATACTGTGAAAGTTCAGGTAAGATGATTAAAATGAAGAAGAATACTCAGTGAACAGGATTACTATGACATCTTCAGAAAATACCACTCCAACATAGAGGGTGTAATGGTTCTTAAAAGTACTCCTTATGTAAAAGCTGTCATTAAATTTCTGTAAATCATCTTTGAATCTTCAGAGAAATTTTATTGATTCTCCCTTTCTAAAAGCAATAAATGGAATAGGAAATAGAGCATCCCACTTTTAGGTGGCATTATTTCTAATTCAAATCAGATCATACACAATGGAAAGTTTCAATGGAAAATTTTTACCCAAAGGCCTGTGAGTTAGTTGTAACAGTCTGATGAAACTGTATTGTTAAATTCTAATCTATAAGCATTCTAATAACAACATCTAACTATATAGAGTAGCTGGGAATATGATGAAAATAATTACCCTGGAAGCACTGTATTGATAATCTCAAAATAGGGGAATTAGAACTTGAGGACATTCTTTCCTGTTTTTATTAAGTCAGTCATTTGCCTAAAAATGTACACTGTAAAAAGCAAGGTGTTTTGTGGTGGAAAAAAACACATTTCACTATATTGAATTATTAATATTGGTGGCAATTTGAGAGTCAAGCTAACATATGACAAGTTCTGTACAAATCAAGTCAAATCTATTCCAACCTCTTATCATCTGGGCACTTATTTATTTGTATTGTTGATAAGTTCTTATCCTAGCTCTCACTCTTACAGGCATTTCAGGTTCCAACAGAAGACTAACTGGAGACCGATTCTGTGATTTTCCCCCAAACTGCACTCTTATTGGCAAGTAGGTAGCATGCTGACTATAGATTGTGAAGTCCTTAATTCAATTCTCATTCTCACTGGAAAATCTGATTAGCTCTCTGGTATCCTTTCTGATTTATAGTGTTATGCCTGAATTATTGGGATTATTCTTTTCAGCTCTACGGACTTATAGATTCTCACATTTGCTAGCTGTGTGACCTTGAATAATTCTGTCTATTTAACCTCTACCTATTACAGTTTTGTCATTAATAAAATGAAGATGATAGTAATACCTATCTCACAGGGTAGTTGTGAGGATAAAATGAGATAATATTAGCAAAATATAATGCAGATATTATTATTCTGATGACTATCATCATCAGTATAAATCATCCATAATTAGTGCCCCAGTGGTATTTAACCAATGATCAACTATTTTTTTTACAAAAAGAATATTTCTTGGAAACATATAGAAAGAAACAAAATAATGATACAGGGAAGACAGGGATACTCTCCCCTATCCCATTTCAGTCCCTGAAGAAAATGAGCTCAATCATAATGTGGTTGTGATAAAGTATTTGACTCACATTCATCTGAATGGTCCTTATACTATTGACAAAAGAGCATGTCATCTTGATTCAATATATTAAAGGGTTAAGTCAAGTATGTCCTTCCTTGAGGTGTACAATATCATCTATGTCAGCTTCCAGGTAACTGGAATGGAATCCAGTTCTTACATCCCTGAAGGCTTTCCTGACTTTTTGGAAACTCACAATGTCAAAGCTTCATTCATTTCATCTCTAATCTTCCTTTACCTATAAGCAAAAAAGTATAAAAAGCCATAGAAAAGTGATAACCTTTATAAGGTCATGGGTATACCTACATAGGGAGACAGGTAGTTGTACTGTTACTAGTACCTTTCTCCCTCCTTGGAGTCTCAGAGCAATTATTGCCTCATTTACTAGCAGTTAGTTTGCCTGGTTTTGCCTGATTAGTGTCCTTTTCACCACACTCAGTTTGAGTATATCACTCAGAATTAGTTAGAAGTTGAAAATGACCTATTGGTTCTCTTTTCTTTTATTGGCTTTTCATTACCTTTCTTTGTAATTTAATCAACTCTCATGAGTTTGACAGTCATCTCTATGCAAATGACTCAAATCTGTTTGTCTATCAGTTCACTAGTCTTCTTGCCCATCATTTATCTATTATGTCATATAATATGTACATATACATATATATATACATATGCTATACATTTCTTTATGTGTTTATATTTATATAGAGAGATATGAATATATATAATGCATATACATACAAATATGTATATCTAGTATGTATGTGCGTGTGTATGTGTAAATGTAGCTAGCTGTCTGTCTGCACCAATTGCCTAATGGATATCCCAAACTGAATGTCTCAGAGACAACTAACTCACCATTTTCAAAAGGGAATTATCTCTCCCTCAAATTCAACTTTCTTCCAACCTTCCCTTTTTGCAGAAAAGGGACTATCATCCTCCCAATCTCCTAGGTTCATAACTTCAGCATTGTTCGCATAATCCCTCTTCATACATATCTGATCACTTGCTAAATTTTGCTGTTTCTTTCTTCACAATATTTCTTACATCTGACCTGTTCTCTTCACTCATAAACCTATCTACTGTGGTAGTTTAAGCCCTCAAAATGTCTTACCTCAATTATCACAACATCCTCCTAATTAGTTTCCCTATCTCAAATCTCTCTCCACTCTAGTCAATTCTACACATTGCTGCTAAAGTAATTTTGCTTAAACAGAGTTCTAAACATATGACTGGAAGTAGAATATTAGAGGAAGAAATATTTTGCTAATGTAATTAAATTGAGTAAAAATGATACTAGTGACATCAGGTATCGAGGGATCAGAACACATACATGTTTATGGTATAAAGCAATCTGTTACCTGGATTCAATTTCTTTCTTTAGTCATACATTAAGAATTCTCTCTCTCTAAGAAAAGTTCTCTGGGAAAGTGAAGTTACAATCTTCAATTGCAATTCGAAAATCCTATTTCATTCTTTTTTTACAGTTTCCTATCACCATATGATTAAACTAACAGCTTAGTAAGGACTCAGCCTGGTCAAACCTTACTCTTTTTCAGCTTTCAATTATGCCCCTAATAACCCTAGCCAATATGACCCAATTTCTTCTTTATGGTATTATAGAATTTGAACTACCGTTTTTCCACTTCAATTGGTGTTGAGTGTCAGATACCGTCATCAAGGGATCACCAAAAACAATTTTATTTAGCTTAAGAAAGTCCAAAAGTCATGAGACGGTTTCTCATTCTAGTGCATTTACTCTTAGCCAGTCTTAAAGGGCTAGTCATAGAACAGAATTTTCTTGTTAAAATTGTTATTATTGTGAAATAAAACAAACACAAATGAACAATCATTTTAATTATGGAAGAATATTTATGAAAAACAATTTCATTTTCTTTAGTCTTATGGGCCAGAGTTATATATAATGAAATTCAAAGGTATATTTTTGTTAATAATACAAATTCTAAGTCAAGAAAAGTTCCTTAAAAAGTGTTAAATTATGAAAGAATAGTTATCTGTTTCCATGGGAACTAATGTACTTGCAGAAAAGTGCAATGAACATTATTTCTTCATGAAAAGTCTCTGCTTTGTACTAGATTCACTCAAAGTCATTGCTTCCCCTTAAAAAAAACTTGATAGAATTTCTAGTCAAAGGAAATATTGAAAAATTAACACTTTCTGAAATAAAGAATTGAGATATGATGAACCTCTTTGGATATGCTTGGAATATCTTGTTTAGGAATTATTCAGATTTGTAGAATGATAGTAATTGGATATTCTGAGAATCTATTTATATCTTAATGTAATTGTCTTGAGAGAGGATTATACAGTCTTAAGGACATATTGTATAAAATTAAGGTAATTCTGTTAAAGTAGCAATGACCAAAATTGAAAGGGGGTGTGGGTGGAGAGATAGAACCAAACTATCTAGAAATATGTATTAGAGATGAATTCTGGGACTCAAATTGTGAAGAGTATAATATAAAATTGATGACAAAGTAAAATGCTATGATCTTACTGAAGATCCTGAACTCTGTACTCTTTGACAAAGCTCAAAGTGAAACAGAGAGATGATTTCTGGATGACTGTTATTTTCATGTTGCTTTTGAAAGTGTATGCACAGACTTAGATCACTTTCACAGAACAGCAGTTGCAGCTTTTGTCTTTCCTGCAAAGGGATGTCCAGGCCACAGTCAGTATAATTCCGGTTTCCTCATGTGCTACAAAGTCTCATCCTTTATAAGCAAAACAAATAGCTTTATTTATGATCATGGATATTCCATACTAACTCTTTATTTTCATACATTGCTTTAACATAATGTTAGTGCTGAGATTGATTAACATTGGGAATAATTATAAAAATGTTATTTTTAAATCAATATTTAATTCTGTTCACATATACTTCAATCGAGGTTGTTCTTAGAGGTGTTTTTTTTTTTCCCACACATCATTAGAATAAAACTTATATTAAGTAAAACAAAAGTTGTATCATATTGTTAAAAACAGTTTGAGAAATTAATTTTAGAAAATGGTTACCTATAGTATAAAATGCACAGATCACTTTTCCCAACTTTAGCTGGGCTTTAAAAAGGCATATGGAAATAGTTTAGTGACCAATACTTTTGTATTTTACTATGAAATCCAAACTTCAGTCTTCATTTAAATACTTAATTCAATCCTATATGTAATCTACTACACACTATTTATCCATTCAGTTATAGTTTCATTGAGTTATTCCTAACTTTCAAAATCTGGTTGAAATTCAAACCTCCTCACAACAAAGCCTGTGAGCTCAACTCATTAAATCTCCTGCCTTTAGATAAGGTAATATTTATCACATGACCTCAAACTGTAGCGAAAAGAACATTTTTCCTAAAATAGAAATTATTGAAATAAACAAGAAAAGTACATTAATAGCTAACACCTGCAGTGTCGATGTAAATACTTTAATACTAAGCTTCTAGGGATGGAAAACCGTAATTACTGTGAATATCTGACCCTAAGGTTAAGGTAGGAAAGTCAAACTTAATTGCCTAATTGTATTTCTCTCTGTCACTGTCTCTCTCTGTCTCCCTTCCTCTCTCTCTCTGTCTCTCTGTCTCTCTCTTTCTCTCTCTTTCTCTCTCTCTCCCTCTTCTCTCTCTCTCTTCTCTCTCTCTCTCTCTCTCTCTCTCTCTCTCTCTCTGTCTCTCTCTCTGTCTCTGTCTCTCTGTCTCTGTCTCTGTCTCTGTCTCTCTCTCTCTGTCTGTCTCTGTCTGTCTCTGTCTGTCTCTCTTTCTCCAGCAATGTCAGGAAAATGGTATGTCGATGTCTGTCAGGTTGCTTTTGCTTCTTGCTAATAGTTCATTGAAATATTCAGATCAAGGATTCTTCTGGTTAATGGGGCAGAATCTGCATTAGATATCTAAACATGAAAGCACATTGAGTCCAAGCCAAGCATGGGGACATAACTTACTTCTGAATAAGTGGACACACATGTTAGGACTTTATTGTTGAGTTTGAGTTTACTGCTATGATTCCTGTGACATATATTTATTGAGTACCTATTAGGATAAGATATAAAACTAGGTGCTGGATGAACTTAAAAGGAGATTAAGATATAGATTTTGTCCTTCTAGATTTCACAGTCTCATAAAGGAAACAAGTGATATAAATCAAACACAACATGTGATCTAATGTTAAAATGTTCAAAGGAAGTATGAAATTGTTATCTATGATGATCAAAAAGGAGGAAATGACTTTTAGTTTAAAAGGCATCAGGTCAGGCTTTGTGGAGTAGATAAATTTCAGTAGACAACTTTTTTTCTCTTATTTCAGGATGAGGCTAAACTCTGTCTTTGGAGTATTCTATGCTATCTTATCTTGAAACTTGAATAGCTCAGAAAACAATAAGTATAGAACAATATATACAACAACGATATTTGTACACTGTCACTTTTCAATATATTGTCATGAAAGAAGAACACGCCTGTGAAAGAGCTGACCCTAAGGTCCCTTAAAAGTATTTCCTGAATTAAAAAAAATACATTCAAGAAAATTATTCTTAATCATATGACAATTACTTTATGAATGTTTTTTAAAAGAACTATTTAATATAATGTTTATAATAAATGACAACTGACTATATAGATAAATCGCCAAATATTCTTACCTCTGTTTTGAAGATTCATTCTTAAAATATTGTTTGCATTTTAGTTTATTGAGATGTATTACATTTTAACATTGCGTAATTTTTAAGAGTGCACTGAATTACCATGTGACCAAAGAAAAGAAGAGTGACTATCCCAGGGAAAATACAGTGAATGAAGACAATTCACTCTCCATTACTACAAACGGACACAACTCAAAGAAAAAATACCACATGGAAAGTGAAATCAATGTCATGAAATGAAATGACATGTAATGAATGCTAGACTTAAGGTGAAAATTAAGATGGAAATTTTTTTTCTTATAACATAAAAACAAGGTGTTTTTGCAACTGCTTATGAATAAACATCCTTCTCTCCTCTGATATAGCTTCTGCCTTGGTTGAGGCCCTCATTAAGTCAAGTCCGAACTATTGTAGCTTCTGGTTATTCTCACTACCTCATCTTCCTTCTCTTCAGTACATTCCCCACCCAAATGCAGAAGTGATCTTTATAAAGTCCAGGTCTTAACATGCTACTCCTAACTCAGTCAACTCCAATGGCTCCATGTTACCTACAGGATAAAATAAAAGGTATCTGACTTTCACACACCTTCATTCATTTCTCTCTTGCTTTTGCTTCAAGCTCTCAAATTCAATATCATGCCATAGCTCTGTCTTATCTTTCAGCTTCCATCAGCACCAGGAGTCTCCTTGCACTGGAACATTTGATCATCCCTACAGCCCTGCCTTCCTGGAATGTCCCTCTACCAAATCATCTCCCTTTTCCCCCTGATACCAGTTTCTGCTGGGTCCTCTATTTTACGAAGTAGCCTGGGTAAACTGTTCTTCATCACTAAGCTGACTCTATTGCTATCTTTTCAGACTTCAAAATTATACCTCAGTTTCTGTCTCAATTTGGAAAATCTGTCAGCATTTGGGTTATTCTTCCTGTAATATATATATATATATATATATACATATGTATATATATATATATGTATGTATATATGCATGTATGAATATCTCCTCATGCCTTTCTCTTATTAGAATATCTCTATACCAGGATGGTCCTCCTTTCCCCATTGATGAGTTCTCCTGTGGCCTCAGATTTGTACAGGAACTCAAGCCAGCCAACCTTCATTACCCTTCCATCTCTGCTCCTAATTTTTCAGAACTTCAATCCTACTTTCTTTTTCAGTTCCCTTTTGCATATTATGCTTAACAAATGTTGGTCAAATTGAATTAGTTTGGATTACACTTGGGTAAATTAACATTGGTTTAATGTAATTTTTGATGGAAAAGTCTCCTGGAGAAGAAAGGAAAGGTTAAAAATAAAAGGTTAAAGTTTAAAAAGGGCTAAAAAAGAGGTAGAAGTGGTAACCTTGGTAAATAATATGAACATTTTTATCCTCTATTAAATGGGTAAACAAATGAGATTGTGTGCAAATAAAGGCTATTTTGAAAAAGCTGCAGGATAGAGGTTTAAAAAGCTTACTCTATCTGATCATTCTCTCAAATGTAGGGCGTTCACTTTTTCTCAGACTTGTAGAATTCTATTTATTTCACATAGAACTAATTTCTCTACTTGAGATTCAATTGGCCTAAACAGAGTTAATACGCTCAAAAAGAAAAAAAGTGAATAATCTTGTATAATATTAGGTTATAATTGTTACTACCACTAAAAACCTAAGATCTGGAAAATTTTAACAAAATGAAAAGAAAATGAATGTAGACACAGTGAAAGACTCCATGACTGTTATCTGAGAAGCAGCCTACCTATGCTTGGAAAGTTTATCCCTCAAATGTTAGCCATAAGGTGATAAACTTCAGTCACAGCAACTCATGAAGTCGTGGAAGGGTTTTGATTTGCAGTAGTAGAAGAAACCAAGCTAAAAAAAAAGTCATAGCTCTTTTTAAAAAAATTAAAAGCACTAGACAATTATCACCATTTTGTTTCATCAATTTTATAACTGTAATTACAAAGAACCTTGATTTTTTAAAACGTGCATAAGAATGTATAATTTATAAGAAGAAAAAATGACTATTGTTTTACCAAAAATGGAAATGAGATGCAGTGTTCAGTGATTTACAAATAAATTATCCTTGTAACATGAAGATAAATGCACATGTTGTGTAATCACTTGCTATAAAACGCTTAAAAACAGCAGTCACCAAAATGTGGCTATCTCTGTAATGTAAGGTGGTATCCTATTATACAGCATCAACAAATCTGGCTAAATTTTAAAGGATCATCTCATGTTACTTGTCTTACTTGTAAAATATGCAAAGATATTTGACCTCTTTGAAATTTATGTAATCAACCATAGTATATATATATATATATATATGTATATATATATACACACACATATATATATACATGCGTGTGTGTATATACCTATGTATGTATTTGTATATGCAAATACATATTTCTATACATGCATGCATGTGTGTATGTATGTATTCATATGTGCATGAGCACATATATTTAGGTCTTTTTTCTTTTGTAACATTTATTTATGAATGTATCTCCCTCCCCTTAACTTTTCTCATAATAAACATTAAAAGGGGGGGATCAGTTTAATAAAGCTAACAAGCACACATTACACATACGCCATGCCCAACAACATAAAAAAATTCCACCTCCACAGTCCCCCACTTCTATAATGAAAGAGGAAAGAAGGGAAGTAAATTTATTCAATGGTTTTCTAGGATCAAGTTTGGTTGTTATGTTTATTCATCCTTCAATTTCTTTTTATTGTTCTCCTTGTCCTTTTTTGTGTATTAGTTCATAGCAGTCTTTTCATGATAATCTGAATTCTTCATATCCTAATTTCTAAAGGTACAATAATATTCCATCCCATTCATGTAGCTTGATTTTTTAAGCCATCCGCCAATCAATGGGCAGCTGTCCAAAAACTATTTCCAGAATTATACTGTCAAAAGAAGAATATTGCTGTGAACATTTTAGTACTTATAGGATATTTCTTTCTGTCTTGTCAAATATCCCTAAGAGTCAAACATATTATCATAATTAGTAAGTTTGTAGCTGGCATAGTTCTTTAAATAAGATAACTTAATTTCTTGATTTTCTAGAACCAGTTCTAGAACCCAATTTCATCGTCATATCTAATTATCCTGGAGTTATGAGACAAATTTTGATTAGGTCTTGTTGTCCGTTGAGAGAAGTTCAGATTATTGAGATGTCTCACCACCTCCTAGTGCTCCAATATTTAACAAAGTTCCCACTGCACACAAAACTTTTAAGAAATAATTCTTCATTGATCTGGGAAGAAATAAGGAATTATGCCTCTTTGTGACCCCATGTGTGGTTTTCTTGGCAAAGATGTTGGAATGGTTAACCATTTCCTTCCCCAGCTCATTTAACAGATGGAGAAACTGAAACAAACAGTGCTAAGTGACTTGCCCAGCATCACACAGCTAGAAAGTGTCTGAGACTAGGTTTAAACTCAGATCTTCCTCACTCCAGGACTGGTGTTCTATTCAAAGAGTCACCTAGCTGACCTAGGCAAGGTGCTTCATTGATGTGTCTCATTTATTAGATGTCAACATTTAAATAAGTCATTAAACATACACATACATGCCAGGACATAAACATGCATGCCTCAAAAAAACAAAAAAAAAGAAAAAAACTATTGTAAATAAAGGATTTCAATTCATAAAATAAACCACAGAATCAAGAGAAATGTTGCATTTATATAATTACTGGGAGTGGTTTTTATATAAATTATTTAATTTAAAGAGCCTAAGAGCTAAAAATTATTTAATATTCTTCACAATGCATATATTTTAGGAAGCAGGTATTATTATTACAATTTTCAATTTAATGTTTAACATCTTTTAGCAGCTCTACAAATATTTTTGACTGAGCAACTGAATGACAAGTAATTAAGTGGTCCAGTCAGTCACCAAACTGGTGTTATTTGTCTATAAATTCTCCTATCTAGTATTTATTAATGCATTAGTCTTAGCGGACAAATAAAAGGAGGCAGATACTGAATAAAGGAGGTTTCATACCGGAATAGAAAGAAGAGTAAATGTTAAGACTTCTCTAAACTTTTTCAAAGTTTAAAAAGATTTTATCCTCCCACATCATAAAAAGTAAAACAATCACAAAACATCCTAAGTGCTTAGCTGTACTCTACTATGTAAATGAAGTCACTTAAAGCCCTATAGATGAATTGTTTTCTATTGAAAATGGCGCATCAGTGATATGATTGTGAAGTGAACCATGTGGTCTTCGTGTCTAAGTTACCAAACCATATGTATTTAAGCATTTAGACCATGATGGTTTTTGCATTGCACTTTTAGCACTTAGCTTTTTTGCACTTACAAAAAGAAAACTATAATAGTGTCTGAGAAAATAAGAGTTAATATAGCTTCCACAGAATCTGACCTTCAGCCAGTGAACAATTAGTCATGGGGAAAATATGATTCAGTATCAATATATTTTTATAAGCACTAAATTTTCCCCTAGTGGTCTGAAAATGCCAGTGTGCTTCTACGAGTGGCAAACATAGGCTACATCTATATGCACAGAATGAATGGACCATGTCCTGCTCCCATCTGTTCATTTCAGTCATGAAGCATTCTAATTTTCACATGATTGATTCAATAGAAGTGTTCAGGATCCATTGTGACGGTCATCAAAACAAACGGCTAGCTTATATGGCAGTCTACTCTTCTGAATATATATATATATATATATATATATATATATATATATATATATATCCTAAATACGTATATATCCTATATATATATATATCCTAAAGTCATTGCTATATATGTCATATATATATATATATATATATATATATATATATATATATATATATATATATATATATATATATATATATATATATATATACAACAGTGACTTTAGGATCATGAATCACTTAGACCTTGGAGAAATTTTGGCCCTGTTTTTCATGTTTCAGTGTACCAAGTAGCATTCTATAGTGACTAAAGGATGTTTTCCCATTTCCCAAAGTTCCTAACTTACAACAGTGCTAAGAATTCAAAAGTAACATAATCTGACTATACAATTTTGTTATTTAAATATAAAAAGAATTTTTACCTATTTCATTGTCAAAGTAAGATAATTTATTTAATTAAAAAGAACAATAATGAGGAAGACATAGGGTTTTTTTTTATTTATGAAACACTATGATTGTAAAATCATGAAACTCTCCTAAAATAATTTAATTATCATCAATTATATGGTTTAATTAATTTTTATGAAAGCCCATAATTTTGTAACATTAAAACTAAACATGAAATTAATAGTAGCAAAACAATTAATATAACATGTGATATGGTAACCCTAAAACCATAATTGAATTGGCCTAGGGGAATCTTAGTGTTGAAATATTTTATAAATATGAAGGTCAGTAAATTTTCTGTAACTTTGTGCCATACAGAGGTACTTAAATGTCAATAGTGTTAGGTGGCATACAGTTGGTAACAAAGGTAGCATTAGTGGAAAGACATGAAACTTGGTTTTCTAGATTATAAAGAAAGTCTTCTATCCACAGTATTGTACTCTTTCAATGAAAATTTAGCTACTTAAAAATACTTTTAATAAGCTATTAATTTATATAGCTAAAATGAAATTTCTTATCATTTCATTTTTCAATGTATATATATGAGTGTACTATGTATACATAGCCATATTTATGCCTATACATGTTTTTCAGCTTAGACAATCTTGAAAGCATAACCATACATTTAAAAATGATAATGAATCTCTCTCTCTCTTTCTCTCTCTCTCTCCCTCCCTCTTATTCAAATGTTCTCAGATTTGAGAGCAGTCTAATGAGGCACACAAAAACATCTGAGGTCTTTTTTTTCTCCTTAGTCTGAATAGTCAAGGATCATACATAAAGTGGCAGCAATTGCTGTATGTCCAAGATAATTGAAATTTGCTTTTATGGATACAAGCATTTGACCTTTTGATGAGGTCTCTGATGAGATTTTACTTTCCTTTAATGGCACCTAAAAGGAACATTTTTGTTTTATTCTGCATCCATTTTAAATTTACAGGATGGAAAAGAGAATCTGCTTTATATTAAACTCTTGTACTTATACCTTTACACCTTTAGCATGTAAGATAAAAACTAGATCTTGCCCTGTAATCAAAAATCACTATAAAATCATTATTAAGTAAGGATAATACAACTAAACACTTACATTATTCTCTGATTGAATTCAGTTTGTGCATGGCCTACAGTTCATGTTTCTACGCAGATTTACTTAGAGAATGTTTAGGAAACAGACACTGAGACTCCAAGATTTTGAATTTTTAAGACAAAATTATGAAATTATTTATTTCTGCCAAATTTGAAGAGTGCTCTATAGGAAATTCATGCTTTCCCCTTTGGTACACAGGTACCCATTCATTCTTCTAAGATGAGTCTTATGCAATGGATTGTTTTTAGTGGTCAAATAGAAATTTATTTTTTTCTCAAATTCTACAAATCTTTTCTTAACTCTAGCTTATCAAGTGAGATATGACAACTGAATAAAGTTCATTAGAATTAATTCAGTATTATCTTGCATTTCAGATTGTTGAATTATTTCAACATTGTCCTATCACAGGGCTTATATGTATTTATTGCATTGAATTTAAATTGAAAATTATACGTAGAAGGTAGGTGGTCATATTTTTTTTCAAAGAAAAGCAAGTAATCCCAAGAGCACAGAAAAACTCCCATGATAGGGAATAGTCTCACTGACTTTATTTTGCTGCCTTTGTACTAGAAATCTGTGGATCATTTACTACAACCTTTGCCCCTAAATGATAAATTTATTTGTTTCTGCACAATTAGTAGCTGTTTTGATCACCCCTTTTTGCCTTCAATGATCTATTTTTGCTTCAGAAAAAATCTGGAAAGAGTTATATGTACTGATGCAAAATAAGAAGAACCAGGAGAACATTTTACACAGCGAGAGTAATATTGTATGATGATCTATTTCAATAATTTAGCTCTTCTGAGCAAAATAATGATCCTAGATAATTCCAGAGTATTAATGATGGAAAATGCTACTCACTTTCGGAAAAAAAAAAACTACTGATGGAGTCTGAATGCAGATCAAAGCACATTATATTCATTTTCTTTGTCTTTTACATGCTTTTTTTTAGTCTGTTTCTTCTTTTACAGCATGACTAATATGGGAATGTTTTACATAGTTGTACATATATAACCTATTTAAAATTCTTACGTTTTTGAGAGAGGGGAAGAGAGGGAGAGAGAAATTTTGGAACTCAGGTTTTTGTAATGAATGCTAAAAATAAGTTTTACATGTAATTGGAAAGAAATAAAACACTAATTTAAAAATGAATCCATTTTTGTTTTACCTAAGAACAATTTGAAATGACTAATTTAGCCATTAAATTCACTAGATATTTAGACATATCTATACATAAACCTTAATGACTTTTACTTCATAACCCTTCAACATGTGTCAATAATAAATTGGTTATCTTTATCATTATCATGACCACCACTAATACTGTAATCATCAGGAAGCATTTGAAAAGCAACTTTCACATGTCATAACCATGGTTGATGATATGGGATATTTATAAAATATATATAAAAGACCCAATTCTCCCTTTGAAGATCTTACAATTTAGTTGCAAGTTGAATATAATAATTAGATAATCATAGATAGCAGAACATAATTCATATTGTATGCTACAAAATATAGTTGCCATAAAAATCAGAGGTAGGAAGCATAATTATAACTTGGAATGTCATAAAATTTTAATGCTGAAAAATTGATAGAAGATAGATGGAGTGATTAGATAGATAAAATTTAGTAAGTGTTCACTAAATGGCTGCCACTAAACCAAATGTTTTAGATATAAATACTAAATAGATAGTCCCTGACCTCAGGGAGTTTACAATCTAATGGGTCAAGACAACTTATAAAAAGAAGATGAAAAATCAGTGCAACATGGCATCATATGGAGATGTCCATAAAGTATGATGGATGCCTTGATCCAAACCAGAGAAGACAAACATGATTCTATCAGAGACAAGAGTAGCTGTAGGAACCATCCAAGGTTCATGCAAGAAGCTAGGGTACTGCAGCACACTATGGAGACAGCATGGTTTGGAGAGCTTCTTCATTTTACCAGTTTAGATAAAGAGAATCAGAGAAACCATGACCTTCCCATAGTCACATAGCAAATGAGTGGCAAAGTGTGAAATCCAGTCTAGTCCTCCCAAGTGTTAATCCTGATTAAATAGTAAATGCAATGGAATAACATCCTACATCTGAGTCAAAAGCAACAAAAGAAACAAACAGACAGTTATGGAATTTATTAAACAGATTAGATAATAGTTCATCTAAAAAGACCTGAGAGTCTTAGTGGTTTGAGAGCTCAAAATGAGCTAACAGTATAACCCAAAAAGCTTCTCTTATTTTAACTTGGCTCCATAAGGCAGAACTAGCAATAACATATGGAAGTTGCAGAGAGTCAGAATTATGCTGGATTTAAAGGGAAAAAAAAAATCTCCTAAAAGTTAGACTTGATAAAAAAGTAGAATGAATTACTTTGAAAAGAAGTAAGTTTCTCCAGTACTGGTGTTCCTTCAGTTAAGAATGCATGTTCATTAAATAAGAAATGCTAGCAAATTTTCCCATTAAATGACAGGTTAGATCAGAAGAGAAATGACATCCTAGTATTCTATGATTTGATTTTCAATTTGGTAGCTGTGCTATACATTTAAAGTGCCTATTTTACTGTCTCCAGGTTATTGGACATCCTTGATGTTATCTACCCTTTCCTATTCCTGGCACTAAATAATAACAATAAGAAAAACAACGTGGACACATACACATATGTGCATGTGTGTGTGTGTATACACACACAAACACTTGCTATCTTTGCCTTCCTTTAGCATTTATAAATTAAGATTGGATTGAAAATTCTGAATCCAAGAGCTACTTACAACAAGACAGACAGATCTACCAGCTTACTAAACTCTAGAGGGCAATGACTTTTTGATTTTAACAATAATATTACTCTCATTGACTTGTATACAAAGCAACACTTGGCATTTCTCAGTATCCAAAGAAAGCCAACTCTTCAAAAGACAAACAAAACAACCAGCCCAGGGTTTCTTGTTTAAGAAAAACATCAATTTTCTGTAATTAATCATCTCTCACATGTTTGGCAGTAGTCTAGAAAATTAACCTAAAGCATTTTTTGATATGGTCAAATCATCAAGTTATAATAAACCTCAAAGTCAGTCTCACCTTCTAGCCAAACCACATTGGGTCATCTCTAATCCTATGATCCTATAATCCTATGACCTTGGATGACTGATTGAGTTCTGCATTTCTCATCTACTATTTGGAAGTCACATGGTTACCACCTAAGTATATCTCAGCTGGCAGGTACCTTTTTGTGATATCTTAACCATCAATATAGTCAGTTTTATTCGGTGGTACATCCAATTATTTGCTTCTTTGGTGCTTGGATTTACATAGGTAGGAGTAATATAAAATTCATGAGCTCATGGAAAACGGAAGAAACATTTTAAAAAATAATTATTATTTGACTCATGTTTGGAATGTATTAATGTTAGTGAGCTACTCATAACTGACTTTTGTATAACTCCCCATAGAAATCAGTCCCAGTGACATCAATGAAAGTTATTTACTCATAAACTTTAATAACTGTAAATATGCTTAAAATATCATACTGTATTGTATATAGCTGACTTCAGTCACATTCAGTCAACTTCTTTTCTTCAGAGGTGATAAAAGAAAGCTATGACTTTGGCTTTTTAGTATTTTCTTTTTTTCTATTATCTCCTTTCCTATGCCCAATCTGATCATGGTTCGTACCTAGCATTCACTCCCTTAGATGGCCTTTTAGAAGAATAAGCACCTTAATACATAATTTGGATGAAAGATGTTAGCTCTGTTCATACCAAAAAGATTAAAATTTGTCTTAATGTGTGTTCCAATGACATTTTCAATGATGTATACATTAATATTAATGGGAGAGCCATGTCCCACATGAAGAGTCATAAATCATGTAAGTGAATATGTCACTTATGGCATAAATGGGACAGTTTTCCTAGTAATGCAAATTTTCATAAATTCAGAAACAATAATGAGGTTGTGACTAATAGAAAGAAAAAAGGTATGCATGGAGTAGATAGAGAATATAGCTTTTAAAGGAATTTGGTGGAGTTTTTTCAGAAACATTGAAAGGAAATTGATTTTTATTGCCTCATTTCAAGTGGAGCAAACTATTTCAACTTATTTGAAAATTTTTTTCTGATTTTTGATTTTTCAGATTTTTAACTAACGATTCACGAATTGATTTTCCTTGGCATAGCACAAATGAAAGTGAAAGACATTTTCCTAGTTTTCATGACAACAGAAAGTCACAGTAAGGCAGGAACACTGCAACATTTGTGTTACATGACATATATTGGACAGATTAATTGAGAAAGGTCAGCTGCTTTTCTATATATAGGGTTTCCCATCTAGTTAACTGTGTTTTAAACTATATACCAGATACCGGAGAAAATAATTACTGGATTCATGTGAATTAGGTTAATTCACGGGTCATGCATGAGTGGAATTGTTTGGCCAAAGCATTCAAATCATTTTATAACTGAAAATGGAAGGGCCTGTGGGTTGCAGCTGCAAAGCTGGAAGTCTGCCTATAGAAACAGATTTTTAACCTGCCTACTTCTGGAAGGAATGGATTTTCAATTATTCTTGTAATTTTGTCTGAATCACAAAACCAACACAAACTAATTTTACTTCTCCCATTCCTATGCTTAATTCTTTATTTAGATGACAGAGACCAACAAACTACCTAAATAATGTTCTGCCTTTAACTTTCTTTAATATGCCAAATCAGTTTAATTACACTTTCTATAAATAATCTATGCAAAATACTTCCCTGAACAGAATGCACTTTTCCTTCTGTGTGTGGCACATTTTAATACTTAAAAGCATTAGAACAGATGTTAGGTGCCTGCTAAACTTGTTTTCAGTTTTCTTTTATTTATATGTTAATGAGAATTTAATTACTTCATGAATACTTAAACAACCTGAGGGTGCCTGATATCATTAGCTTGAACATGACAAGCACCTCAAGTGACCACATGGGAAGACTGAAATTGCTTTCAGTTTACTTGAAGACAGAAAGATGAATTCATTTCACCCCCTGCTATGTTTTACCTGACACATAAAAAATCAAAAGCAGTGACTCAATCTTGCTTCTACGGGACTGAGAGGATTTGAGCAAAGCACCTAAACAGAAAACCATAAATTCTTACTATTTTATTTTGCTTCACTGTCATTAAATACTGCCATAGCAATACCTTTCTCTGGAAACTTATTGTACTCAAATCTGTTCTTTTAAAGCAATTTATTTGTTCTACATGTACGTCCTTGGCCAATCTTGGTAGAACCAGGAAGATGTTAAGCTTTCTTTGCAGTGCTTAAAAATAATCTCTTTAAGCAAACTTGAAAAAGACCCATTTTGGTGAACCATGGGCTCAAGGTAGTAGAGCAGAAAATATTTATGATTTTTTTTCATCAATTCCTGGTGGCAGAAATAATAACTGCATGAAAGTTGGACTAAAATTGAACTTATGCTTATAGTAAAATACATTTTATTTATAATTATATATGTATATTTCTATAAAATATATTTCTAAAGAAGAGTGCCAAGAATAATGTCTGATGGTGACAGTCACACCAATACATTTGTGGACATCTTCTAAGTTCTAAAGTTTATTTCAAATACTCAAAGCACCATTATCACCACTACCAAGGATAAAATCCAATATCTGGTTGACATGTTTAAACCCAAGCAGTACTTTGTGAACATAATTTTGAACATAAAGTTTTAAAAGCCATAATTAGATTATAATGAATTGTGTATTTCTGGAGAATTTCAAAGTGTCAAAAAGATGAAGGGAAGCTAGAGAAATAAGCAAAGTAGGCAATAAACAAACAAAAAAGAATGGTAAAATATATACCATGAAAAATGCTAATTTGGTAAGGAAAAGGAATATTACTGAAACTTTTGCCTTGAAGGGAGTTAAATTAGCCAGCCCGGTATTTAAGATCCAGGTGATACACTGATGGCTCTAGATGAAGAAGTTTAACATTCTTATCCAAATGCAATGTTTGAATGGTCTCTAAACTACTGAAGGAGTTCCACATCCCCCTCAAATTTCAGATGCCTGCATGGAAACAGAGAGATAGTGTTAGATGATAGATAGATAGATAGATAGATAGATAGATAGATAGATAGATAGATAGATAGATAGATACATACATACATACATACATACATACATACATACATATATACACACATATACACCTAGCTTTTCTCAGTGAATAGGTTTACAAAATGAGCATGATATGTGGGAAATAGCAGTATAATATATAAAAAAAGGAAACATATTTCTCCTCATACTATTCTAAAGAAGAGAAGAATTTAAAATTTTAAAAAAATATTGTTAGATTCATTTTTTCATAATATTCCACTAACGTTCTACCCTGATGCCTCATTGTTTTAATGACATAACCCTTGGTTCTTGAATTCTGATGGTGGAACTCAAGTTTTTTTCAAATCCCGCCTAGAAAGCTTAGAATTCTTTGAGAATAGGTATGCTGACAGGCTAAGTATCTTTTGGATGAAGTCCAGTTTAACTAAATTTATAGAGGCTTATCAACAGGGAATTGGCTACCAACTGCTGACATTTTTGGTCAAATAATTCAGAAAACTGTCCTCTAAAGTAACTGTTATGTAGCTGCTAACACTAATTAAATAATATAGTCTTACAGCACCTTCATAATAAAATTATAAGTATTTTATATTTAACATAAAAATTTGGAGGGGTTTTATAATCCATAACTATTGCTGTAAAGTGATGTTTCTGATCCATTCATTAAAAGGGATTACTAACATATTACTTCTTGTCACTAATATGTTTTCATATATTTAATTCATGCAGAGTCCCTTAACCTCTATTTAGGTCCCAAAAGAATGGAGTCCTTTGAAAGTACTTTCTTCTCAGATTTTTTTTCAAAAGTTCTATGTTACACTTAACCCTATTTCCAAATCAATTTTATCATTTAAAAGAATAAATATCTCGTTAATAATACTATTGTTTGTCATTCCTTTAGAATGATTCCAATAGCAATAATCTATAAAAAGAGAAGATTTAGATTTTTCAATCAGTTTTTTTTTTTTTAAGTTCAAATAGTATGGTAGGGGGAAATTATTCAGTTGCCTTTCAGGTGATCTGTTTCTATTTTTATAATGAACTCCTTGAAGAATATTCCTCAGAGTGTCTGCATGAGAGCACATTAGCCCTGTTTGTAGTATGATACAATATTAATCACTCGGGAATTTGTGATTTGATATTAACTTGGAAAAGGAATAGAACCGAGAAATTCAATAGGTCCTAAGAGGATGGCACACTTCTATTTTCTGTGATGAAACTTCTTTCTTTTTATCTTAGAAGAATCAGACAAAGTCATAATCTGTCATGACCATGCAAATAACTATGTGACTAGGGAATGTAGGAATCCAAGTGGTGGAGTTAACAGAAATGTAATATATTCCTCTTTTTTCTATTACCTTTTAAAATAAAATTTCAAAGGTATGCAGGCCTATGAACCAAATGAAAAGGTAAATTGAAGGGGGAATTAGAGAAAAAGAAATGAAAGTAGTGAACATTTTATGGAGATTTGAAAATTTCCACAGGGTCATATTTTCCCTTTGGCATCTAACATATAATCTACTCTTCTCATATGATACTAGGAATTTGAAAATCCTGCTATTTTCCATGATGAAACACACTGCATTTCTTTACTTCTAAGGAGATGACAATGACTTTTTTTTATTCTCCTTATTTGATCATATTCAAGTCCCTGAATTCTCACATTGTCCTATTTATTCATGAAGGTAATGCCTGGAGAATCCAAATTCCTGAAAGTCTGGTCAATATGGAATGATTTAAAGTGCATGAGCAATGATGGACTCTATTTCTGTTATAAAGGCATAACTTAGCTAAATTCAGAGAGTTCTGCCATTCAGTCAACCACTGGTGATTACTTTTCCACCTTCAATAATGTGCATAGTTCATGAACCTTTACATGGCATAGTAGAAGCTTCTACCTTTTCAACCTAGTTTTTCTTACTCTTTACTCACTGCCATGCTCTCTATAATCCAGCTGAACTTGCCTATTTGTTTTTCTTCACATCTCACATATCTGTCTATGCCTTTGGACTAACAATCTCACATACTTGGAATGTTCTCCCTCCTCATCTCCACCTTTTAGGGCCCTAGGCTTCAACCAGAACTCAGTTCTATTTGTAAATTCTACCAGAGGTTTGTTTTTATTTTTGGTCCCCTCAGCTGTTAAAGCCTGAACATCTATGTTACCTTCCACTGAATCATAAATAACTTTATGGGGCAGCTAGGTGGTGCAGTGGATAGAACAAGAGTCAAGAGGACCTAAGTTCAAATCTCACCTCAGACACTTGGCACTCACTGGTTATGTGACCATGGGCAAGTCACTTAACACTAATTGTTTCATCCTGGGTCATCTCCAGTCACCCTGATGAATATCTGGTCACTGGATTCAGATGGCTCTGGAGGACAAGTGAGACTGGTGACCTGCACGGCCCTCCCTCACTCAAAACAAAGTCAAGTGCAAGTCGTGCCATTATTTCTGATAGCATGGTCTTCTTCGACAATGAAGGATGAACACATACACAAATAGCTTTTATGTAACTATTACTGTTTGTATCTAATATTGAAATGTAAGCTCCTTGAAAGCAGATACAACCTTTGTCTGCCGTTGTATCTCCAGCACTTAATGTGGTACCTGCCAAGTAGTGAATGTTTAACAAATGCTTGATTAATTGATTGGTGCTGATTTATCAGTGGATGCAGTAAGACAAAAATTGAATTTTTCTCCCATACCACATAATCAGTATATATTTAAAGGACCATGATCCTATAATTCTTGTTGTTTTTTGTTTCTCTTATACCAATACGTAAATATTAACTACTTTGCAGCTTATGACTAAATATGTTGTCATGTACCTTGTACACTATTAGGAAGCCAAGTAAAATGTCATGAATGAGAAAAAATTTGAATTCTATCACAAATACAAGTAGAAAGATCAATATAAGAAGGGAAGAGAAGAAATGTATATATATATATACATATATATATATGCATACACACACACACACACACACACACACACACACATATAGCTCCTACTATGTGCCAAGCATTGAGTTAACCACTTTAACAAATATCTCATTTGATCCTCATCCTCACAAAAATCTTTCAACATAGGTGCTATCATTATATTTATTTTATATTTGAAAAAACTGAGATGAATAGAGACTAAATGGTTTTCCCAGGGTCACATGGCCAGTAAGCTGGATTTGAACCCAGGTATTCAAGACTTCAGGCTCAATTCATTGTCTGTTTCCTGGAACAAAACTGAAAAAAAAAAAGTAAGACAAGATTACTCCTACCTATTGGATTAACACTAAAATAGTTGAGTTATTAATAGTTCAGATTGGAACTATAGAGCGTAGTTGCCAAATGGGATGACTGTTTCACTTGTACTAATGACATTCAATCTATACTTGGGTATAAAAAGTCTAATTTATGAAAACTTAACAAATTTCTGAAATAAACTTATGCCTAAACCATTCATTCTTTGAAAAATAAAGAAAATAGTTATTTAACTAAAATGATATTCTCTGACATTAACACTGAAAAGTTATCACTGAGAAAAGTAATAGTCTTTCTATTAAAAAACATTCACTTATAGAATGACTTATTGAAGGAATAGCAAGAAGGCTAATGCTACTGAATTACAAAGTACTAGGGGTGGGGCATAAAGTATAAAAAGACTGGACAAGTTAGGAGGTCAGATTAAGAAGGTGTTTTAATATGAAATGAAGAATTCTATATTTGATATTGGAAATCATAGGGACCCAGTGAAGTTTGTTGACTATTTTGGATTATTCAAAAAATTGCCTTCAAGCCCAGGTATTCTGGCAAGCCAAGATAGAGTTTAGGCTCATATTGTTGTTTTCTGGTAATTTGCTTTAGTTCAGAAACTACTTTTGCCATTCAACTGTGAATGAAAGACCCAGACTTCCTTAATTCACAAGGATAAGTTTAAGACACTCACATTTCAGAACTGCTATTCAATATCCATGTTCAGGGATGAAAATATGAAGCATAAAAAGGCTGTCAAGATCCCTTAGACCAAGTCTTATTTTTTTTTTGTAGCTGAGTATCTTAATTATCATTTGATTGTAGAAATCATAATAGAATGGGTGCTATCCCTTCTAATCCCTTACATAGGGAGAACTATTTGTCAAATGAGAGTGAAAGGAAGAAAGAAGCAGTAGGAAGAGTCACTTTCCTTTTTTTTTCTTTTTTTTTTTTAGATTGACTGAGTGGGTCACTTTTTTTGGCATATTGTCCAGTCTTGCATGATACAACTTTGATGCAGTCTATCTCCAACTTCAGCTTGAAAACAGTGGAAAAACCGGGGATCATAAAGGGGTCACTGCTTCTTTCCAAATGGCAAGATTTAGAGAAAGGAACACATTTTCCAAAAAATAGCCAGGAAAAGGTAGTTCATGGTTGATAGGATATTATTTATAGACCTGCTTTTAGCATGTACCATAATGTTCATTTCTTGCTACACACACACACACACACACACAGACACGCACACACATCGTCATCATCTCCTTTATCAATATCATCTCCCATGATAAAGCATAAGCTTCTTGAGAGAAGGGATTATTTCATCTTTGCCTTTGTAAATCCAACCCCTAGAATAGTGTATAGAAAATAGTAGGTGCTCTCTCTCTCTGTATATATATGTATGTATGTATGTATGTATATAGGTATATATGTGTGTGTGCTTATGTGTATATATAGACATATGTGTTTACATAGACATATATAGACATATACTTGTTCATTAAGTAGTAGATTTTATATATATATATATATATATATATATATATATATATATATATATATGTTCTGAAGAATATAGAAAGGTATTTACTTTCTTCTGTTTGTCAATCCAAAAAAGCATGGCCCTGGTTCATGAAAGCAAATCAGATTGGCATCAGACAATCAGCCTAGTTCGTCCTACCAGTAATTATTCTTTGACATATTCCCAAAGCCTCTATTTTTTTCTGTTCCATTATATTACATAGCATTGGCTTAAGACGTGATATTCAACCTCTTCCACCATGCCTAGAATGGGAGTGGGTATACTTGTAATTTCTTGGAATTCTTTTTACAGAAATTCCCTACACCTGTTGTTTTCTACTTCTGTTTTTCCTTCCAGAAATTTTGACGTAAGCACTAAGTAATCAACAAGCTTTTAAATGCACTGTTATAGTTACTGGGAGTGGGGGAGGGCGGGGAGCAAAAGAAAGAAAAGGAGAAAGGGGATATAAATCACCCTTGCCATTAAGGACTTTAGGGGGAGACAATATGTGTGTGTGTGTGTGTTTGTGTGTGTGTGTGTGTAAAACATATATTTAAAGGCAAGATATTACTGCAATACTAAACAACTTTAAACTTGAAATATTTATAGTATAAAAGCAATTCTATAAAATAATTCTTAAGAAGCAGTTTGGACCTTCATACTGAGGTAATAAGCAATGAAAAAAAAATGAGCAGTACTTCTAAGAATGAGTTTTAAATGTAAACCAAATCTATGTGTTATAATGATTCACTTAATTCAGGAACATCATCATGATCATCATCACATTCTCAAATGTCTCTAATTTTGCAAAAGTTTAGAACATAGAAGTGGTGATGCTAAACTAGGTGGCTCATTAAAAAGATATTTAGAGTTTTATCTGAGAAGAAAAATTCCATATGGTGATACACTTTTTAATGCCTCTTTGAGCTGAATGCAAATCAAAGAAAATGTATAGAGTTGAAGACTAGATTACTAATCTTATTTATTTTCCAACTAATTCTTATGGAGGTCAATTAAAAATTAATAGCCCTGAATATGAGAGGTATCAAGCAACATTTAAATTTCATGTACAATTAAACATGTAGTTTCCTTGGGATATTTTTTTTAAGAATAAAGAATGAACAGTGCTTTTAATTTAAATATAACACAATTTTTTTTTTTTTTGTATTTTTGCCATTATCCTTCTAGTCTCACTTTGGTCTACCTCTACCCTGCCAATTTAGACTCATAAATGTCAATGATTTACCCTTTTTCAAGATAGGAAATAGATTTTCACTCCTAAAACTATAAAGCCCCCATCAATGTATTTGCCTTCAAAAGTCACAGTATGCAATTAACTTATAGCAAAGACATTTTCTAAACTGTCAGTATATGAAAAATAATATCTCCTCCATAAATATAGGACACCATTTCTCCCCAGCATGTTCAGTATCAGTGTGCAGAATGAACACAGAGTTTAAAAGTAGAGAGATGGACATTTAGAAAAAATCTAGTTAGGAAATACACATTACAGGAGTGTTATTTACGCCTTCATGTACTCTTGTAAATATCACTGATGATATTTGGACTGGGTGTGCTCTGTGGGACTCACTGGGTCTACTCTATTCAGAATATATTCTTCTTTTCATAGTCTGCTGTATTTTCTGTCTGTAAATTCTGGCCCTGCCAAAAATCTGTGAACAGAGCACTCCCAGAAACTTTTAGATATAAGACAGAATTCTTGATATAGGTGAAGAGAAAAAGCCCTCAGTTATACTACCTCAAAGGCTGGGTTCTGAAGCCTGCCTTCTTCTAACCAGAAGCGTCCTGAATCCAGATCTTTCTAATTCTGGGGCCAAATTTCTATTCACTATGGTATTCTGGGTTAGTTTTGTATTTTTGTTCAGTCATTTCAGTTTTATTTAACTCTTTGTAACCCCAATATGGTATTTTATTGGCAAACATATAAGTGGTTTCCTATTTCCATCTGTAGCTCATTTCACAGTTGAGGAAACTGAGGTAAATATGGTTAAGGGACTTGCTAGGGTCACACAGCTAGTAAATGTCTGAGGCCAGATGTGAATTCAGGAAAATGATTCTTCCTGACTCTAGACCTGACATTCTCTCCACTGTGCTGACTCAGTAGGATCTTATAAGAATATTATACAGTAGGCAATGTGCAACTATACTTTATTTTCTATTTCTTGGTTTAATTTTTCATATAATAAAACATTAGAAATTCCTTTGTGAGTAATTAGGATTTAGAATCATTGCTATGTTAAATTGATTATAAATCTCATTTTTAACATTTAACATATTATTTTATTTTTATCAATTACATTTGAAGAAAAATTTTAACATTTATTTAAAAAATGTCGGTTCCAAATTCTCCTGATCCCTCCTTCACCCCACACATTTGAGAAGACATACAATTTGACGTAGAATATATATGTGCTGTCTTGCAGAACATTTCCATTTTAGCTATGTTGCAAAAGAAAATACAGACAAAAAGATTCATAAACTTTTAAAAAATTATTAAAACCACATTCATACTCCGTCACTTTTGTTTTCCTTTGTCAAGGCAATTGGGTTTAAGGGACTTTCCCAGGGTTGCTTAGCTAGTAAGTGACAAGTGGTCAAGTGTCTGAAGTCAAATTTGAACTCAGGTCCCTTTGACTCCAGAGGTCTATATATTATACCACTTACCTGCCTCCATCACTTCTTTCCTTGAAGACAGGTCATTGTAAATCCTTCAGAACTGTCTTGGAATATTGCATTACTTGGAATAGCTAAGTCAGTCAGAGCTGATCATTATACAATATTGCTGTTACTATGTACATATCCTCCTGGTTCTGTTCCTTCCACATTCTTTCCATTCATGTAAGTCTTTTCAGGTTTTTCAGAAACCGTCCTGTTAATCATCCCTTATAGCACCATAGTATTCCATCACAATAAAAAAGAAAAAAAAATTCACAGCGTGTTCAGCCATTCTCCAATTGACAGCCATCATGTCAATTTGACTTACTTCTTTATATATTTGAGAAATGAGTGCTTTATCAAAGAAACTTAAGTATAAATTTTCCCCCAGTTTCCTGCTTTTCTTGTAATATTGGCTACATTGCTTTTCTTTGTGTAAAAACTTTTAAATTTGATACAGTCAAAAATATCTATTGCATATCCCATAGTTCTCTCTATCTCCTACATAGTCAGAAATTTCAATCTAAATCTGATAGCCATGTTTCTCTAATTTTTTTATGACATCTCTTTTTATGTTCAATATATATACCCATTTTTATATTCTCTCAGTTATTGTGTGAGATGTTGGTCTAATACTTAGTTTCTACCAAGATGCTTTCCAATGTTCCCAGCAATTTATGTCAAAAAGTATTTGTCCCCAGAACTGACAACTTTGGTTTTGTCTAACATCAGGTTACTATTGTTATTTGCTATTATATTTAGTTTAATTGTTTTTTATATATGTCCTGCTCTTTGTGATCCCTTTTGAGGTTTTTCTTGACAAAGATACTGAAATGGTTTGCCATTTCCTTCTCCAGATCATTTGACAGATGAGGAAACAGAGGCAGATAGGGTTAAGGTTACATATCTAGTAATTGTCTGAATCTGGACTTGAATTCAAATCTCCTGACTCCAGGCCAGGTTCTTTATACCTTGAAACACCTAGCTTCCCCTTACTACTGCATATTGGGTATCTAAGCCATTCTAAATATGGATCCACGACTCTATTCCTTAGCCAGTAGCAGAATATTTTGATGATTATCACTTTCTAATACATTTTGACATCCTGTAGGCCACCTTCTTTTGTGAAGGTTTTCATTGATTGCTTTAATATTTTTGAACTCCTGTTCTTCCAGATGTAGGGTGTATTCAGGGAAGACCTGAACCTTTTGTGTTATGGCTGCTGAGCCCTTTTCAGGGGTGCTTTCCACCTTTGGTGTCCTTACTCAAACTAAACTGCCAAGCATTCAAACTATGCTTCAGAGGGTGCAACTCTGATGAGCTGGCATGTTGTTTGAATGTAAAATGTATGCTTGCCAAAAAGACTATTTTATGGAGAAATCGCATAGGGCAGGCAATGACATGGTGGTCAGAAGAAGCAATGTGAGGACACTCTCAAGGTCTCTCTCAAGAACTTTGGGTTTAATTGTGCAACATGGGAGACCTTGGCACAGGATCTCTCAGCCTGCCATGTCCACATCAGAAAGGGTGCTGTATTGAGACAATACCAAGTAAATGTAGGATGCACAGATTTGGAGCAACCACCCCAAATGTTCATGCGGACTATGTGTCCTGTCTGTGGTAGAGCATTCTGAGCCACCGTTGATCTAATCAGACACAGTCAGACACATTGAAACTTGAATTTCTCACTGTCATGTCAAGAATGAAGGATAACAATCAACCACTGATTCCTTTGATATTCTTGACCTTTCATTCTTCCAGATGAATTTTGTTTTCACTTTTTCTAGCAAAAATTTTTTATTCATATGCCACTGAATAAGTAAATTATTTTTTAACTGAATATGTGCTATTCCTTCTAAGTCATATAAAAGTGAAGTTCATGAGTTGCCATCCACCTTGCCTTTCCCACCATGTTCAAGGGTATTCCACTGATATCTGTTTTATCTGAGATAATTTTCCACATTCTTCCACTTTCTTCATTCTTGTAACAGTCTATCCCTCTTTCTTTATTTCCCAATTGATAGTATTTTATTTTTTAAATTACATATAAATATAGTTTTCAACATTAATTTGTATAAGTCTTGGGGTTTCAAATTTTTCTTTCTCCTACCCTCCTCTACTCACTCCCTTCCTCCCTCTCTAAAACAGCAAACATTCTAATATAGATGTACAATCATGTTACACATATTTCCTTATTATTATGTTCTGAAAGAAGAATTAGAACAAAAAGGAAAAATCACAAGAAAAAAAAGTGAAAATAGTATGCTTCCATCTGCATTCAGACTCATTAGCTTTTTCTCCGGACTTGCAGAACATTTTCCATTAGAAGTTTATTAGAATTTTCACTGATCGTTGTATTGCTGAGGAGCTAAGTCAATAAGAGTTGATCAATCACAATGTTGCTGGTACTGTGTACAAGGAACTCCTCATTCTACTCACTTCACTCAAGATCAATTCATGTAAATTTTTCCAAGTCCTTTTTCTTTCTGAAATCTCCCTGCTCATCATTTCTTATAGAAATTCATATACTACAACTTGTTCACCCATGCCCCAATTGATGGGCATCCACTCAATTTCCAGTTCTTTGCCCCAAAAGAAGATCTATTCTAAATATTTTTTGTACATTTTTCCATGTTCTTTTTGGGATATAATCTAATAATATTAATTCTGGATAAAAGAGGATGCACAGTTTGATTGTCCTCTGAGAATAGTTCCAAATTGTTCTCCAGAATGGCTGGATCAGTTCACAACTACACAAACAATGTATTAGTGTTCCAATTTTCTGATATCTTCTCCAATAAAGATCATGCTCCTTTGCTGTCCTATAAGATAATATGATAGGTGTGAGGTGATACCTCAGAGTTGTTTTAATTTTCATTTCTGTCATCCATAGTGATTTAAAGTCATTTAACCTCAATTGCCTCATCCTGGGTCATCTCTAGTCATCCTGATGAATCATTGGATACAGATGGCTCTGGAGGAGAAGAGAGACTGGTGACCTGCACAGCTCTCCCTCACTCAAAACAAAGTCAAGTGCAAGTCATGTCATTATTTCTCTATGGAGTGGTCTTCTTCAGCAATGAAGGATGAACACACACAATTATTGCTTTAATTTCTACTTCATTGGTGGCAAATTCACCATTTTCATTTTTGATTTGGTAATCTGGTTTTCTTCTTTCTTTTTTAAATGAAAATTACCAAATGTTTTTCTATTTTATCATCCTTTTTTCATACAGTCATCTCTAATTTTATTTACTAGTTCAATAGTTTTCTTCCTTCCAATTTTATTACTCCCTCTTTTGATTTTCAGAATTTCTAATTTGGTATTTACTTAGGATTTTTAATTTCTTTTCCTAGCTTTTGTACTTGCATGCACTATTCACTGATCTCTTTATCTATTTTATTCATGTAAGTACTGAGTGATATAAAATTTCCCCTAAGAACTACTTTGGCTGCATCCCTGAAATTTTGGAATGTTGTCTCATTATTTTCATTCTCTTTGATAAGTTTATTGATTGCATGTGAATTTGCTCCTTGACACCTTCATTCTTTTAGGATTATATTGTTTAGTTTCCATTTAATTTTTAGTCTATCTTTCCATGGTACTTTTTCACATGTATTTTTTATATGATGATCTAAAAAGGATGCATTTAATATTTTGCCTTTCTGCATTTAATTCTGAGATTTGTATGTACTAATACTTGATCAGTTTTTGTGTAGTTGCGTTGTGTCACAAAGAAAAAAGGTATATTCTTTTATATTCCTATTCAATTTTCACCTGAGACTATCATATCTAACTTTTCTTAAATTCTATTTACCTCCTTTACTTCTGTATTGTTTTATTTTGTGGTTAGATTTACCTAATTCTGAGAGGAGGAGGTTGAGATTCACCAGTAGTATAGTTTCATTGTCTAGTTTTTCCTTTATTGTCTAGTTTTTCCTTTATATCACTTAACTTTTCCTCTATGAATCTGGATGTTGTATCACTTGGTGCATATATGCTTAGTATTGATATGACTTCATTGTCTATTGTACCTTTTAGCAAGATATAGTTTCCTCCCTCGTCTCTTTCAACTTAATCTATTTTTGCCTTTGCTTTTTCTGAGATCAGGGTTGCCACCCCTGCTTTTTTTAACGTCAGAAAAAGGGTAATATATTATGCCCCTGCCTTTTGCCCATACTGTGTGCATCTCTCTGCTTCAAATATGTTTCTTGCAAACAACATACTGTAGGATGATGATTTTTAATCCACTCTGCTCTGCACTTCCATTTTATGGGAGAGTTCATTCTATTCACATTCACAGTTATGATTGCTAAGTATATATACCTCCATCCTATCACCTCCATTTGTATTTTTTCTCTTTCATTTGCTGTCTGTCCTACCTGTTGTTTTGGTTCTAACTACCACCTCCCTCAATCTATTCTCTCTTTTACAAGTCTCTCCCTCCCCCCCTTTTCCATGCTAATTTCTTATAGGGTAAGATAAATTTCTTCACCTGAGTGTGTATGATATTCATTATTTGAGCCAAATCAGATGTAAGGTTGAAACATGTTCATCCCACTTTCTTCTTTCCCTCAAATTAGTTTTTTGTCCCTCTTTATGTGCTGTAATTTATCCTATTCTATCTCTCAGCAAAATCTTTCTTCTCCCAGTAAAACTTCTTTTTTAATCCCTTACTATCTATCTATCTGTACAAACATACACATGCACACGTGTGCATGCATGTATAAAAATCATGATATCAATGTCAACTTATGTCCAAACCTTCAGTCTGTGTATATTCCTAGCTGCCTTAATGGAGATTCGGTTCTCAAGAGTTGCAACCTTAGTCTTCCCATGTAAGGATGTAAACAATATAACCTTAATGAAAAACATGTTTTATTTTGGTTTTTCCTGTTAAACTTGTTATGCCTCTCTTGAATCTTCTATTTGAAGATTAAATTTTCTATTCAGCTCTGGTATTTTCCCCACAAATATTTGGAAGTCCTCTATTTCACTGAATGTTCACCATTCCCTCCAAAAGATCATGCTTAATTTTGATGGCTAGTTGAATCTTGCTTATAATCCAAGCTCCTTTGCCTTCCTGAATATCATATTCCATGTCCTGTGATTCTTTAATGTTGAAGCTGCTAGGTCCTTTGCAATCATGACTGTGAGTTCTTTACGATTGAATTGTTTCTTTCTGACTGTTTGCAATATTTTCTCCTTGACCTGATAATTCAGCTATTTGGCTATGGTATTCCTTGGAGTTTTCATTTTGGAATTTGTTTCAGGAGGTGTTTCATTGATTCCTTCAATGACTATCTTACCATCCCATTCCAGGATGTCAGGGTAGTTTTATTTGATAATTTTTTGAGAGATGCTGTCCAGGTTTTTTTTTTTTTCCACATGGCCTTCTGGTCATGTCAAATAATTCTTAAATTATCTTTCTTGGATCTGTTTTCCAGATCAGTTGTTTTTCCAATGATGTACTTTACATTTTCTTCTATTTTTTCATTCCTTTGATTTTGTCTAACTGATCCTTGATGACTTATAGAATTGTTAGCTTCTACTTTAACAATCCTAATTTTTAAGGAATTATTAGCTTCAGTTTTTGTTTTTGTTTTTTTACCAGCTTTACCATTTGGTCAGTTCTATTTTTTATGGAGTTGCTTTCTTCAGTGGATTTTTTCCCAATTTGTCCACTTGTATTTTTTTAAGGAATTGTTTTCTTTAGTCAATTTTTGTCCTTCTTGTTCTAAGCTATTGACTCTCTCTTACACACCTTTCATTTATTTTCTCAACCTTTCTTCTATCTCTTTTATTTGTAAATTGCTTTTTAAATTCTTCAAAGAAGACTTTTTGGTCTTGAAAACAATTTATTTTTCCCTTTAATGTTTCACAAGTAGGTATTTTGACATTGTTATCCTCTTCTGAGTTTCTATTTTGATCTTCCCTGTCACCTTAATAGCTTTTTATGGTCAGGGCTTTTTTCTGTTTTTCATTAGCTTTTCAACCTATTTCATGACTTAAAATTGATCTCTTCTCCTGGGGCACAGAGGGCACTGTTGCAAGCTGCTTCTTCTGGGGTCCAGGGGGCTGGTCCACTGGGCTTTCTGCATGGGCTTGGCACCTTGCCCACTGTGCTTGGATTGCCCAGCTTATTTGTGCCTGTTTTTCTGGAGTTTCCCCAGGCTGGCAGTTTGCCTAATGTGCTAGGCCCAATAGCTGGTCTGCTGGGCCAATGGCTTCTTGAATCAGGACTGAGGGATCTCACTTGCTGATCTTTGCAGTTGTCATGGGTCTCCTGCTGACTTACCTAGACACTGGGTGTGCTGGGCTGTATTCCTCTTTTACCCAAGTGAGATAGATCTTTTCTGAATTACTTCTAAGCTATCTTAAGCTGGAAAACTGTTTCACTCCATCTTTATGTCAGCTTGTCACTCCAGAATCTGTTTAGAAGACTGATTTAATGTTTTTTCCCAAGGAAACTGGGGAAAGGACAGACCATTTCCTGGATTTTCTCCAATATTTTGGCTCTGCCTGCATTCCTCTTTATTAACTTTATTATTTTTAAATGCTCTCACCATAATCATCTCATTCCTATGCCCTCTTCTTATGTACACTCCTTTGAACTGATCTGATCATTGTATTAGGAGATACAATTATCATCTTCATATAGAGGGATGCAAAATTTTAACATTTTTAATTTTTTGTTGATTTCTCTTTCATGTTAACCTTTTTTTTTTGCTTCTCTTGAGTCTTGTATTGGACAGTCATATTTTCTATTCATCTGCGATCTTTTCATCACAAATGCTTGACTATTTTCTATTTTATTAAATATCCATTTTCCTCAAAACTATTTTACTTAATTTTATTGGATAGAATATTTTTGGTTATATTCCTAGAAACTTTACCTTCTGGAATATCATATCCTGAGCTTTCTCTTTCTTTAATGTGAGTGTCACTAAGTCTCAAGTGATCCTTATTGTAACTCAATGATATTTGAACTGATTCTTTCAGTCAACTTATAACTTTTTCTTCTTGACCTGAGAGCTCTGTAATTTTGCTACACCATTCCTGGGAGTTTTCATTTTGGTATCCCTTTTAGGAAGTAATCACCAAATTCTTTCGATTTTAATTTTACTCTCTGGTTCTAGATTATCAGGGTGTTTTTTTCCCTTTCCCCCTTGGAACTGTGTCCTGAATCCATGTTCCCCTTCTACCATAAATATTACTCTTTTAGACCTTGGGAATTCAACCTGTAACTGTGTATAAGCAATGTAAGAGAGTCCTGAACCATGTGCCGGCAGAGTATTCCCTTCAATCTCTCTCTGACCAGTTGTCCAATACCACCACCAACACCCCCAACCAACAGTGACCTGAATGGTCCAGAATCCTTTGCCTCTGCTACCTGTGCTGTGGTTCCAGGGCCCACTACCCATAGAGAGACAGACCTTTCTTGTTTTTCTCTTAAGTTGTCTTAGGTTAGAAATTATTTTCATCTAGATTTTTGTTAGTTCTGGGGCTACAGAATTCAACTTGAGGCCTTATTTTAGAGTTATTTGGAAGGAAATTTGGGAGAGCATGGCTGAATGCTTCTCTTCTCTGCCATCTAGATTGTATATATAATGCAAAACTCCTTAAACTAAAACATTTTGACATGTATACTGAAAAAGATTAGTTTTCTTTGTGGCTATATTTCCTTCATAAATTTGTTCATTTTAATATCATTTAATGCTTTAGATTTTAAATGCTTCTTATTGAACATAGGATTCTAATGATTCTCTCTTATAGTAACATTAATTAATAATAACAGATTAACTTGCATGTCCTTCTCCATTTAAAAAAAATTAGCATAATATCATTGACACATTATAACCAACTGGTCAGATTGCAGAAATCTAATTAACACACTGGGCAAAGTGTGAGCTTGAGTGTCAGTGATATTGGCGCCTCTGAAAAATTCTGTTTCTTATCATATTCTACCATTGTTTCTATGGAGTCAGTTGTTCTCTGAACCGTTGCGTTACCTAAAGTATATTTTCATCTAATCAATTAATGGCATAAGGTAGGGGAGACATTATAATAAAACTAGGAATTTCCTACAAAAATATTTTTTAACTCTCTTCAGTCTCAAGTTTTTCCAAAGGTATTAGAAATTTTTATATAAAATTTGGCTTTATTGAACAAAGGTTTTAACAGAGAGAATATAGATTAAAATCCTGACTATTGCCTAAAATGTAAGTGATCTTGGATGAGATACCTTACCTCTCTAGGTCACAGTTCCTTCATTTCTTAATAAATCAGTTAGATAATCTTTGAGGTCCCCCCATATATATATATCCTATGACTTTTAGAATATATACTCATAGCTTTAAAAATCCAAGATAATTTGTCTATGTGAACATAGCTGAAAAATCTAATCCTGTTAACATGTTAAACCATTAAATTTGTTTCTTACAATGTTTTCCTGGGTTTGATTCTTGGCTTCATTTGTTAAACAACTTTACTGGAACCCATACCACCCACTTTAATGGGTTTTTAGATAGCTTTGAGATCTTTTTCCTGGTTATCATAGAAAAAGGAGCTGTGTCTGACATGCATTAATATTACCCATAAGCTGGATTGTATAATGTTTTTCTTGTTTGTCCTACTTGAAATCAATTCAGCTCAACTTGTTATTTATCAACTACTGAATATCTTGTTGCCTTCTACCTTTCTACTTGTTAAACCCTGTAGAGAAAGTTTGACATTAGCCTACCTATGGAGCTGGTAGAAAAGTCCACAGATCATGTTAGAATTAAGCCTTTCTTGCCATTGCACATGAAGATACTGATGAACCTGTTGATGGATGCAAATATGTCGTCTATGACAAGTCCATGTGTGGGAGCCATAAATTCATTTGAACAGTAGCAACACAGCATGCTCACTGCCATGTTGATGCCACACTCTGTTTTTAATCTCAGAAGAGGTATTGATCTTCTTGATACGGTTCCTGCTTTTATGTTTATCAGTGTGTCATTTGACAATGTGTTGCCTGACAAGGGAATAGAACAGTTTCAACTTGAATCTCTGATATATACCTTTAATACGCTGAATTTCCCTTTATATGTCAGCATGTAACTGAGGCCTTCTATAAGCTAAATGTCAATCGGTCTCTGCATTAATTTTGCAAAACTGTTCAAATATTTTTATAGGTTTCCTGTTTGTTCACTGCCAGAGGACAACACTTATCACCCACGTAACAATTTCTGATTGCCAGAATGGCAGATTTATTTAGTTAAAAGAAAACTAAACCAGTAGTCAAGAGATATTAGATCTACTACCAGTAATGCCATAATGAGGTATGTGACAGTTGTCATGTCATTTCGCCTTTTGGGGGGTCTCAGGGTCTCAGTTTCTTCATGTGTAATATAAGGAAATTATATTCCATGATTTCTAATGTCTTTGCAACCTTAAAATATGATTCTCAAGCCTATCATACTTTCAATAACGATTATATTCCCACAAATAGAAAGAGTTTCTTGGAGGATAGAAAATTCCTTAAATAAAGTTTATTGAATAGAACTGCACTGATTACCAGTCATTCCTTTCTTTCTATTGCTGGTACACAATGGTTCACACAGGGTATAATAATACTCTAGCTAATTTTCAAGCTCTTAATTTCAAATTTATTTGAATAGCTAAGTTTATTTCAGACTCACTGATGTCCAAACCCATTGTGATCCTTGGTGAGATGAATAATTATTATGCAAAGGGCACAGACTTATTTCTTTCCTCCTACTGAACAGTCCAATCATAATGTTCACATTATTACCTTTTCAAATGTGAAAGGCACAATATTTTTAGACCTATGTAAAATGGCTGTTTTTCCCCCTAAGTTACTACCTGATGCAGGTTAGGCAAACTTTCCTTAAAGGACATTGAAACTACTCTCCAAAAGTAATTGGCATGAGGACCTAATACTTGGGACATTTATAAGCTTCCTGCTAGCCTGCATAAAAAAAAAAAAAAGGCAGGGACATGAAGAACTCTAAATTCTCTCTCTGGCTTTTGTGTGCGTATTATCATAGCAAAGAAAAAAAAAAGGACAGAGAAGCAAGGCTCAACTCCAACCACGCTGTAATGTTGTTGTGATAGGCCCATTATTTTCCTGAAGGAACTCCCCGGATGGTCCTAGTTTCCCTCAAACAGCTATCTCCCTTGTGCAGACTGGTAGGTCTGGAAGCCAAGTAGATGGGGCCTTTTAGATTAGGTGGTTGCTGAGAACACATGAATCAAGTCATCAACCCTGATGAACTGATGAAACACATTTAGAAATAGAGATGAAGGTGATATCGAAACAAGCTTAGTAGCACTGAAAACACATTGCGTATATTCTGTTTTGACAAACTTAAACATCCTTTATTAAATATTCAGTGGTTTCTGAATGACTTATTTCATCACATCAAACCTGAACTAAAAGGGTGCATAGGTTATAGCTGTATCTGCCACACTTGTTGAATACCATTCCTTTGTTATAGCTAAATACAGCATTTTTGTTGTCATTGTTATTAACTACTAAGTGTTTTACAAGCATCTCATTTCATTTTATTCTTAAAAATGATTTATGTAGTCCTTAGCTATGCCTTGTGTACAAGAAAACAAAATAAAACAAAACAAAGTCAGTCACTGACTTCAACTAGTTTAGGAAGGAATTCAGGAATATTGACCATTTTTCACAAGACATAATACAATGTGATAAACACTGGCCGACTATGTGATAGATACTATACTAAACTCTGAGGATATAAATAAGAGGAAAAAAAGATGGCCCTTGCCCTCAAGGGACTTACAATTTAATGAGGAAAGAGAACACACAAAAAGAAGATGAAAGGGAGTAGGGGTGGGAGAAGAGGGCACCCTACAAAGAGGCATGAGGATGATGGCGTCAAATATAAATAGTGGAACTATATGGAAATGAGGATTTGTCTGATGCTCCAGTCCTCCTATCAGAGGGGAAGAAAGAAAGAGGGGGAGGAAGATGATAAATAAACAACAGATAAATTATCAACTGCCACGTTGTAATAATGAGGAAGTACATGGTTTCAAAGAAACAAAGAAAATTTTATATGAATTGATGCAGAATCAATTGAGAAAATCCAGAAAAATTATATAAACATATACTGTTATGAAATATATATGCATATATAATTGATGTGGTATACTATATGTGGTATATACTATAACATGTATATTATATGTAGTATATGTGCATGTATGCAGATACAATATGCATATAAAACATTGATATTACAAAAATGAATAATTTGGAAGACCTTTATAATGTGATTTACAATGAAATGAGCAGAACCAAGGGAATTTTTTTTGCTTCAAAAAAACCCAACAATATAACAACACAATGATAAAATCATTAAGAATTCTGATAAATTCAGTGACCATTTATGATTTCAGACAAATAATAATAAAGCATATTATGTGCTTCTTGACAGAAAGGTGACGAATAGAGAATGCAGAAAGAGAAGTGTATTTTTTTAACAGTCAGTGAGTAAAATTTGTTTTGCTTGACTAGAGAGACATAAAGATAACTATCTATCTATCTGTCCATCTATCATCTAATACACATACATATATGTATATGTACACATATATATTTATACATGTATGCACATATGTATACATATACACATGTATGTATGTATGTATAGAGATTTGTTAAAAGGAGCTTTTCTTTCTTTTTGTATAGCAGTGGAATGGTAAGAAAATAGATTTCCATAGATTAAAACTGCATAATTTATTTTTTTTAAATGGACAGAGACAGATAGATACAAGGTGTCCCCTAAGTATAACGTAATTTGAAACTCATAGAAAGATTTAAAATTCACTATGTCTTTGGGGAGTTATAGATATAAATATGCATATATTTTCCTTGTATTTGAAAACATATCACCCATTAAAAATAAAATTCAGTGCCAGCTCTGAAAGAGTCAACATAATAAGTGCTAAAACAATGCAAGTTTGGTGAAGAGCTTTTGAATTCACTGTTGACAAACTGAAAATTGATTTGTGATATGCTGGGAAAAAGATGTTTTCTCTTAAAAGATTGGATTAAATTCTGAGAGGGGAGAAGAAAATACTGTACATCAAGTACTGATGAAAGATTTGCAAAAGAACGTCTCAAAGGGATAAGAAGGAAAACAAACCGAAAAGTTGAAGAATAACAAAATAAATTCAGTCCATATAAGAGTAGAAACTTTATAATAAAGGCCTTGAGTTTATAGACAGATTTGACTGGTACAACAGGATGTTCTACACCAAAACTTTCTGTCTGACATTTCAATTAGTTATCTCCTGAGTGAATGACAGTTTAATGTAAAAAATTAAAGTAGCAAAATGAAGATGTTTGACTTGAATAATTTTAGTTTTATCAAGTGGTTCTAACTACTCTCTAAAGCTACATGGAGGAGGGGTGAACAAAGCAGAAGAATAAAACAATTTTACTGAATTTAATACTTCAACCAAAAGTCTTGTGGACCTCTTCACTATTACATTAACTTTTAAAAATCAATTTTATTTTTATATTCCTTTACAATTTGCAAATGGAAAAACCACATGATTAATTAGACTTAATCATAGTGTCAGATATGTCAGTAGAAACTTTTTTTTAAATAAAATTTTAGCTATTGTTTTTCACCTGAATTTTTAAAATAATTTCCTCTGAGTGATTAGTTGAAATAATCAAAATTTTGAATTACTTAAAAATTCAAAATTACTTAAAAATTGCTAAACAAAATATTTCTATTTTAGTTTTTGTCTAAAGACTCTCTGTTATTAATTGTGCCATAAAGTATTGTGTCAGTGCTTGACTCATGAAACCCCTATATAAAAAGATAATTAAAAAAAAAGAACCTTTCTTACAAAAATGGTATATGGAATTATTGGTAACCTCTAGGCAGATAATTCTCATAGGAATTTACATATTTTAACCTGTCTTCTGCTCTCCAGTCACACCTTATCAACTTCCTATTTGACATCTTGAGCTGCATGTCTTATTGACATCTCAAAGTCAATAAATTGAAAACAGAACTCATTATCTTTTCACCAAGCCACCCGCTTTTCCAAAATTGCTTATTGCATTATAGGATATCACCATCTTTCAGTCACCTAGACTCTCCATGTAGTTGTCATCCTTGACTTTTAATTCTTATATCACTTAATATCCTTTTTCTAAATCTTCTTTGTTCCATGGTCACAATATCCCTTCTATATATTTCATTCTCTCTACTCAAACAGCTGCTACCCCCAAGGAAGTCTTTGACATCTCATTGCAACATTCTATTAGCTTCAAGACTTGCCCCAATCTAGTTCATCTTCCATTCAAGTGACAGTGGTTGTACTGAAGTTTTGACCTGGTCAACCTACTGATCAATAAACTCTCATATCTCCCTTAAATCTGCTAGATCAAGTCTTCTATGTAGATTTTAGTCTTTCACAATCTGGTTGCTTCTTATATTTCCAGTTGTACTTAACATTTTACTTTATATCTTCTGTGATCAACAAGATGGTTTTTCTTTTTGTTCTATGCACAAAATACACAAACTCTTGCCTGCATGGATTTTTAGTGGTCATCCCTCATATCTGAATTGCTCCCCCTTTTTGCCTTTTTCTCAACATTTCATTCAAATCACAGGTCAAATCTAACTGCAGGAAGCATTCCTGCATCTCTTCTTTTCATTGCTCCCTCTACAAATAATCTCCCATTTACAGGATATATCTATCTATATATGGATAGATATATCCATATATAGATATATATCGATATATCTATAGATAGAGATATGTCGATAGATATCTATAAAGTATTCACACAATTTGTTAAATGTCTCTTCTGTTAAAAGTGATTTCCTGGAGGGAAAGATCTATATTTTTTTTTGGCCTTTATTTGTTTCCCCAGTGCTTAGTGTAATGCTTTGCATATAGTAAAACATTAATTAAATAATTCTTGCTTACTATGATGATGACATGCCATTGGAAAACAATCCATTTTTTTCATCGTTGTCCTACTGATAAAAAACCACAAGTACTTCAGTGCCCAATACACAGACTACATCAAATTTTCAGTGATAAACTTTCATAAAAGTGAATACAATGGCTTGTGTTTTGCTGTTCAGCTATAGAAACAACTTAATTTTATTGTTGTTGTTATTTGGTCATTTTCAATCATCTCCAACTATCCTGGAACCCATTGTCTTTTTCTTAGTAAAGCTATTTGAATTGCTTTCCATTTTCTTCTCTAGCTTATTTTACAGATGAGGAAACTGGGGCATAGAGTGTTAAGTGATTTGTCAAGGGTCACACAGTCCATAAGGGCCTGAGCCTAGATTTGAACTCAGAAAGATGTGTCTTCCTGACTCCAAATCAAACATTCTTTTCATTGCGCCACCTAGTTGCCCTAAATGTATCAAATGTATTGATAAAACTATATTTAGGGCCACAGTTCCTCACAAATCACTAAGATTGCCCAAAGATGTCAAAAGTAACTGCTCTTGCTAAAGTAAGTTAACAGGTGCAACTCAAGGCTGGAGGAGTATGTAACTATTGCACAGGTGTTCAGCTTCTCATTGGAGGATCTGGGTTCAAATGCCTGCTAGAGGTTACTGCCTCTGTGATCTTGGACAAGTCTTCCTCCCAAGCTTTTTCCTCATGTATAAAAGAAATGTAATGGACCAAATGATTTCTGAGATAACTTCAGTTCTAAATTTGTGAAGCATTATGAAAAGTTATTATGCTGAGAATATACTTTAAAAAAAAAAGAAACTATTTGGCTGTTTTCATCATGTTTATACACCATATAGTCATTCAAATGAATGGAAATTTCTGCTGGCAGAGTATTAGCTTGTTCTTGGAGATGTTCTTGAGATAGACTTTCTGAAGTTAATTGTCATGTGTTTAAGACTGGGGAAAAGAAAACACACACAAATTTGATTCCTGTTCAAATTGTCACAAAGCAAGCAGGTGATATTCTTGCATCTTTCTCCATATTTGAATTATTAGTAGTTGGTGGTATTGGCCTCATTCTGTCAATAAATATCACATGGCTAGTTACTGGCAGAGCTGGAATGAATATCTAATTTTCCTGACCCCAGAACAGTGATCTTTCATTATAACCTATTGTCATAGGGAGAGACAACATCAATGAAAGCAGTATCCATGTTGTTTATAACATAAATAAGAAACATTGATTTGGTTCCTTTGTGAAGAATGACGGAGAGAACTATTCTTCCACAGTAGACAAAGTTGGCAAAGAAACAGAAAATTTTGTATCATTCAGGAAGGATCTATCTAAAGTTCAAGTTATGCACTGTCCTAAAATAAAGTATATGTATGTATGTATGTGTGCATTGAGATTTTTTTTTAATATTTCCATAACTATTCTACTCCCTTGTGCATAGATCTGCTAATGTCACTCTTTAGTTTCTAATGGCATATTTCCCCAGGAAATGTCAAAGTTTTGTTTGGCATCAATTTTTAAAAACACTGTCAACATTGAATATGTGGTTGGATTTTACAGCCCTCCAGCTGGTTCTTCTGACAGTGTCTGATGATCTCTGAATCAACACTGTCTGTGGCAGATACATGACTATTCCTATGGCTAGAGAAAAATGTAGATAATGTATTCAAACAACAACTTTGAACTCTTACTTTTTATCTTTGAATTTCCATATTGTGATGAAATCTGATAATGAATGACTCACAGGTGAATATAGGTTGATATGGATTTTTAAAAATTGTGTTGTCCTCTTATAATGCTCTCTGTGTGCATGTGCATGCATAACAGTAGTAGGTATAAGAAAGGAATTCAAAGATACTTTAGCGTGAGTTGATTTAAAATTTTCCACAACATATAGGAGATTTGGGTGGAGAAGTTTCATCTTAGATTGATGCTTTGGGGGAGAAGTGGGAAGAGGAAATGATTTGACCAAAGCAATAGTGAACATATCTGTAGGTGGATTACAGATTTATCTGCAACACTACCAGACAATTGGACTCATCTATCATATCACTTTTCTTCAAAAACACACTGGCTTTTACCCTAATCTGTCTAGCAAGACCAAAACAAAAATCCAAAGCTCCTTCCCAAAGCATTCGCTACTACACAGATGAGTGCTACCTATTGCAATGAAAAAAACATGGAATTTGGAGTCACAGAATCTCAGATTTATTCTAAATTTTACATATAGACACTGATGTGATCATAATCAAATCACTTTACTAAAAGTCTATTTTTTATCCAAATGTAAATTGACACAAATGCATGGCCCATCTACCTCATAAAGGATTGCTGACTGATTGATTGTGAGGAAAGTAAAATTAGAAACAAAGGACACACAAACAAAATTCTCAAAGTGCGAATAATAACAGATATGAATCTGAAACCAAGGAATTACATGTGACATAAAGATGATAAAGCCTAATTAACACATGCCCAGCAAATTCCCATACCCTTCTAACATTCAATTTTTTTTGTCCAATACCCCATACAGTTTCCTCGTTTTGCAAATAATTTTACTAAATAATTTTTCATTATTTTATCCTCATTTCCTATTGGTTGGCTTTCTCTTGTGTTTTTATTTCTTACTTGCAAAAGTTAGAAACAATGCTAAAGATCGATGAAGATAATTATATTTGTTGGATAATTACATTCATTTTCATTTAATTTATGATGTATCACAACTTTTTTTCAGTTTGTCTTCATACATTGTCATAAAGAATTATCCATTCAGTCTCATTTATTTTTGCTCATATGATCATACTCATCCTGTTCTCCATTTTTCTTTTTCTGATTTTTCTTTGTAAATTTTTAAATTATTTCAAGTTTCCTTTGTATTATTCATACATATCTATCTTATTTCCTTTATAATTATTCAATTACATTAATGAACAACAATTTATTTCATTAACATAAGTAAACATTTAGGTTGCTTACAAGTTTTGGCAATGATACATAATGCTTCTCTGAAAATATCTGAGGAGATATTTTGATCTTGTTACTGTTAAATGTAAGGATACATTCCTAATGAAGGAATCATTGATCAAGAGAACAAAAGTATTTTTATAGTTTTGGGGGCATTTATTTTTAAGTTCTTGATTTCATGGAACTATAAGTTTAATAGAAGAGAAAAAACACAAACAACTATTTATAAACAAAATACATACAGGAAATATTGGAGATAATCTCAAGGAAAAGTATTAGCATTAAGGATTAATAGGAAAAATTTATTGAAAAAAGTAGGGGAAATATTATTGTGGGGTGAGGTTTCTCTTTCTGGAAAGGGTAAAAGAGTCCAGACCAACATAAGATTTTGCTCAGTTGAGGGGAGACAATAGTAGATGTAACTAGGCAGTGTTCCATAACAAGAACAAATAGCAATTACTAGTTGGTTAACGTACTGGCTTTCATTACTTGCCATGGATCCTCAATGAGGTGGGAAGTTTGAGTTCTGAGTGTGATAAAGAGTTTCTCAGCTAATTAGAGGTAGGGTCCTGGTGGTGAAAGGTGATGTGGAATAGTATGACAAGCTGCAATATTCCCAGTTTCATTCATGTGACTTTGCCAATGGCATTTCACCCTATGCCCTGCTCCATTACTCATTGTTTTCTTCCTTCCTTCCTTCCTTCCTTCCTTCCTTCCTTCCTTCCTTCCTTCCCTCCCTTCTTTCTTTTTTCTTTCTTTTTTTCTTTCTTCCTTTCTTTCTTTCCTTTTTTCTTTCTTTCTTTCTTTCTTTCTTTCTTTCTTTCTTTCTTTCTTTCTCTCACTCTCTCTCTTTCTTTCTTTCTTTCCTTTATTTCTTCATTTCTTTTTCACAGCAAGAAGTATTGGCATGGATTTTCAATTTAAGAGAGGTTTAGGACAGAGCTAATAAAATGGATTTTCTCTACTCTGCCATTTTCCAGCAAGTCTCCTCATTGTTTCTTTCATTGTTTGCTCTTATCTGGCTACCTTGCACCTCACTGCTACTACTTTACACAAAAGCAGGAATAGGTATGTTTCCACCTGTATGCCCCATAACTCCTCAGTGAATGAGAAATGAGAAAAGGGGAAACAGGTTAGGTATACAGTGGTTGGCATCATCTCTCACGCATCTCTGCTAATGAAATATTGCCTCAGAAATATTGCCTCAGAAGATTCCCTCATATTTATTTAGTAATATGAGAGCCTCTCTGCTGTAGGACAGAGATTCTATACAGGAAATGCAAAATGGTGACTAAATTATCCTTCCTTTATGTTCCAGGAGAGTAGGTGCTATTACATTGTTACCTTTGCATATTCAGTGCTAGGCTGATATTGGGTGTAGTTGTTTAATAATTAAAGACTTGATTAATTCATACCTGACTCCAAAGTCATCCTTCTACTTCTTTCCTAGATGAAGTTTAAAAAGAAATTGACATCATTCTATCTTTTTTTTTTTAGTTTTAATGAACTAAATTATTTTATCTAGGTGATTATTTAAATTATGTAGCAATGCTGAGAGAATGAAGTGTTTTGAGTCTTAGTTTAGAAAAGCCATTGAAAGATCTTGAAAAAAATTCTCTCAGAATTCTAGTGACTTTTTATTTACTTTGAAATGGTAATAAATGTTTTATAAAGTAATACCATCAATGGTATGGCCATCAGCATAAAAATATATTTCCAGGGATGATGGAATATTGTTCTGCCTAACATCATTCACATATTCAATACAATTTTTGACAAATACCTTGGTTTTTTTTTTTTCTGCAGAAGGTAGTATAGCTATCTCTTTAACATGAAATATGATTTCCTTTTGACTACTCATCTAGTGCTACACTTGATGAAATTACAATAATGTTAGGGCAGAAAAACAACATTAGTAATTCTGAAAAAATTATATTTCTATAAATATTTATATTGCTTATAATGTTTACCTTATCAGAAATTTTAGTTATTCTTACCAAAATTATTAGAATATTTCTTTCATTATTTGCTTTTTAATGAAGTACGTTAGTAAAACATGATTGACTTGGAGGAAATAATTCAACATATAAGCTCTGCTTATATACATATACAAACGAGAAAGAATTTGAAGAAGTGGAACATGATATATATCTTCATTAGAGAAAATCTTGTGTATAGTAGATCAATACACAAAATCTTGTGTATAATAGATCAATAAAATTTTATCCAACAAGTAGAAATCTCAGTACACTTGAGTTTTAATTCTAGATTCTTTATATAGGTAATAAAATCTCTAATAAGCTTTCTTAATTTCATTAACAAAGGAAAATTAGCATTTGTTTAAAGCTCATAAAAATAGACAAATCATGATAATTCTTGCAAGTATAGTCTTACACCTACCTTAAAAAAGACTCCAGAAAAAAAAAATCTTCATTTATTGTAGTCATAATTTTGGATTAATGAATGAAAGATAGTTATATTGCCAGGTAACTAGATTTGGAATAGGGTTCATTATAAACACCTGACAGCAGCTACATTAAGCATCTAATAACAGAAGGAAAAAAAATACTTACTTTCAAAAGTGATTAATGGAGACATTTCCTGGTGTGGTGTTTTTGTTTTAAATCTGTGGTGCTCTTTCAAAAATGGAAAGAAATAAGGAAGATACTAAAATAATTTTATTTTTTAAACAGTTACTATTTCAGGTAGAAATCACCACTTCTGTTCTTAAAAGGCATTTTAAATTTTGATTGGGGGAGGGAGAGATAAGATGCCTGGGCAAAAGCAGGGATGTGCCAGAGTTTTCCCCCCAAGCCCAGCCAAATACCTGTAAAAATGACTCTGAACAAATTCTGGAGCTGCAGAACTCACAGAATGAAAGAGTGAAGCCCAAAACAGACTGGAAAGGTCCACAGGAAGTGTCCATTGTCTCTCACACTGGGCTGGGAACAGAGTAGCATTGAGTGTGAACTGAGCCAGCACACATGGGACCTCAGCAGGCCTCTGGAGCACTGAATCACTGGAACTTGGGACAAATTTCAGATTTCTTGACCCCAAAACACCAAAGACAAATTGGAAGATCAATGGAAAAACCTGTCGGACCTGTGTGAGAGAGTAGAATAATATGACCCGAGTCCCAGGATAGTGGAGGGCCCTGAGGAGCCCACAGCAGCAAGGGCAGTGGGGGCAGTTGCAGTAGCTGTTTATGGAGCTCTAGGCCCATATTGCAGGGGAATCGAGCAGCAAAGAGTGCCCACTTCTCCCACCCCTTTTACACTCAATGGAAACAGAGAACTACCTTGACAAAGAGCTCAAAAGTCAGGAAATTGGCTGGGGAAATTGGCAAAAAGCAGAAAAAAATCAGACTGTAGAATCTTATTGTGATTACAAGGAAGATCAAGATATGCAAACAGAAGGAGACAACAAAGTCAAAACTCCTATATCTAAAGCCTCAAGAAAGATAAGAATTGGTCTCAGGCCACAGAAGAGCTGAAGAAGGATTTTGAAAATCAACTGAGAGAAGTAGAGGTAATAATGGAAAGGGAAATGAGAGTGATACAAGAAAATTATGAAAAATTAGTCAACTGTTTGCTGAAAGGGACCCCAAAAATGATGAAGAAAATAACACCTTAAAAAATACACTAATCTAAAAGGCAAAAGAAATTCAAAAATCTAATGAGGTGAAGCATGCCTTAAAAAGCAGAATTGGTGAGATGAAAAGGGAGATCCAAAAGCTCAATGAAGAAAATGATTACTTAAAAAGTAGTATGGAGCAGATGGAAGCTAATGGCTTTATGAAAAATCAAGAAATTATGAAATAAAATAAAAATAACGAAAAAATAGAAGACAACATGAAATATCTCATTGGAAAAACAATTGACCTGGAAAATAGATCCAGGAGAGACAATTAAAAAATTATGATACCACCTGAAAGCCATGATCATTAAAAAAGCCTATATCATCTCTCATGAAATTATCAAAGAATATTGCTCTGACATTCTAGAACCAGAAGATAAAACAGATATTGAAAGACTTCATCCCTTTCCTCTTAAGAGGCATCTTAAACATTCCAAGGAATATTGTAGACAAATTCTAGTGCTCCCAGGTCAATGAGAAAGTATAGCAAACAGCCAGAAAGAAATAATTTGAGTATTGTGGAAACATAATCATGAAAACACAAAATCTAGTAGTTTCTACATTAAGGGATCATAGGGCATACAATATAATATTGCAGAAGTCAAAGGAGCTAGGATTCAAACCAAGAATCAGCTAACCAACAAAACTGACTATAATACTTCAGAGGAATAAATGGTCATTCAATGAAATAGAGGACTTTCAAGCACTTTTGATGAAAAGACCAGAGCTGAATAGAAAATTTGACTTTCAAATACAAGAATCAAAAGAAGCATGAAAAGGTAAACAGGAAAGAGAAATCATAAGGGATTTGCTAAATGTGAACTATTCACATTCCTTCATGGAAAGATATTATTGTAACTCTTGAGACTTTTCTCAGTATTAGAGTAGTAGAAGGGATTACATATTTATACGTATATGTATGTATATATATGTGTGTGTATATATATGTATATATGTATATATATGTATATCTATCTATCTATCTATCTATCTATCTATATATATATATAGACAGAAGGCACAGGGTGAGCTGCATATGAAGGGATGTATCTAAAAAAAGAAAATTAAAAGTGAGAGAGTAATATATTGGGAGAAGGAGAAAGGGAGAGATAGGATGGGATCAATTATCTCTCACTTAAAAGAGGCAAGAAAAAATATTTTCTAATGGTGGGGAAAAGGGATGCAGTGAGAGGGAAAGAGTGCACCTTACTCATCATATCTGGCTTAAGGAAGGAATAACATGCACACTCAATTTGGTACAAAAATCTATCTTACCATACAGGAAAGTGGGGGGGGGTAATAGGAGTTGGTGGTATGATAGAAGGAATGTCAAATAGTAGGAGAGGATAATTAGAAGTAAACACTTTTAAGGAGGGATAGGTTCAAAAGAGAGAATAGAATAAATGTGGGCAGGATAGGATGGAGGGAAATATAGTTAGTCTTTCCCAACAGGACTTATTTATAGAAGTGTTTCAAATGACTACACATGTATAACCTATGCCAAATTTCTTGCCTTCTCATTGAAGGTGGTTGGTGAGGGAGGAATTTTTAAAACACTTGTTAAAAATTGTTTTTACATATGACTTGGAAATAAGACATACAAGCAAGGGGGTATGGAACTTTATCTTGTCCTGTAAGAAAATAGAGGGGAAGGGGATAGGATAAGAAAGGGTGTGTGATAGAAGACAGGGCATATTGGGGGAATGGGTAATCAGAATGCACACTGTCTTGTGGTGGGCACAGAGAGAGATGGGGAGAAAATTTGGAACTCAAAATCTTATGGAAGTGAATGTTGAAAACTACAAGTAAAATAATTAATAAAATGTAAAAAAGGTGCTTTTTGGTCTGAAAAAAAGACATTTTACGTCTCAAATTAAGAGCTAAAAGTATTATTCACAGTCAATTATATCTAAATAATTTCTATTTATCTAACACATTATGCTCACACACATATATTCTGGGGGAAGATGTGTTCACTGTAGGGACAGTGTAACAACCCTAAATTACTTCCCCTTGTAGTGGAGGAAGCAAAATAAAGATAGTTCCCCCAAATTAAAATACTGTCCAGGTCTCTGAGATATAGACATCCATTGAACCTTTAGGGAATATGGTGTAATTCTTAAATATTTTTGCAAGTATAAATAAAGCTTCCCCTTCATTAAATGTCTAACTGCTTGCATGGGAGATTGGGGCATTGGGAGATTGTATGTTACTATGTGTGCAAATGTGTATGTGCATGGGTGTGTGGAAAAGTACCTATGTCCTACATCTGATATTGCAAAGGAAAACATTTCCACAGGGAATAAGCCAAAAATAGTTATTTAATGAAGGACAACCTCTCCTCCTCTTTGACAAAACCTAAGGTTTGGGATTTTTTACTTGGGTTACATTATTAAAAGATTAATTACACCTCCTTTGGATTGTCTTTAAGTAAGGGGAAAAAAGTTAAGTTCAATATTGCTCAAAGTTAGCATGAAGAACTATGGAGAATAGCCAACACAAAGATATGAGCATTAAAGTCTGAAGACAGGGAAATAAGAAGCAAGAGTTTATCATGTAATGAGAAGATATTTTGGTCTGAACTTGTGATGTTATCAGTGCAGTATCTGCTTGCATGGAAAACTCTCCTGCTAATACAATTCTTGTCTTAGACTCTGAATTTATTTTCAGAAATATTATAATCATAGCATTTCAATACGATCATCAAACACATCTGAATACAAACAATGTTTAGAAACCTTAATCTAGCAAAATGTCAATGCATGTGTAGCTCACGGTCTTAGAGGTATCTGGGGCAATGAGATAATAAGTAGCTTACCTATAGTTGCATAACTAGAATGTCTGAGGTGGAAATTGAATGCATGTCTTCATTCTAAAACTGACCCTTTATTCACTACACAATGGTGGCCACTAAAAGAGGAGAGAAAATCAGAAATTCACATCTGAATGAATTCCAAATATAGTTAGATACAGATAGTAGAGTAGTAGAGGGGAAAGATAATTCAAATTTATAATGCCAGGCCTAGCACTGAAATTTACTCCAATGTCTTTCAGAGTATGAACTAGCAAGCAAAGGCCAATGGATAGAAAACACATGATGGAAAGTTGTATATTTTATTTTGTTTTGATCTGTGCATCTGTTATGTCCATTGGTGTCAATACATTTTCCTCATGCAAGAAATATCCTTTTCCTTTATAGATTAAACATCTTTGAGATCAATGTAATACATTTTAAACCTGAGGCACATTGGATAATGAAAAAAAAAGTATTACTATGTAAAATCAGATGAACTGTTCATCTAACAGTGGAAATAACCATTGTAAAACATTCCTAGAAAACAGGATAAATATGAATCAGAATTTATTACTCTAAATTACCATGATGTGCTAACAAATAATACTTTTGAATGGTAAGCAACAATGAAACCCTGTATATTATATTTTCTCAATAAAGCTGTTATTCCAAGACAAGATATAAAATGTTCATACCAGAATCACATTGAGAATAAATTGATGGTATTTGTCTTAGTGTATATATGATTATACTTATCCTCCACTCTCTGTGCATCAGTTTTTACTGTGCCTCAGAACTGGGCAGCAAATTACTTGATAAAAATAAGGGGGATAAGTATAAAGCATCATTCTCCCTGGAGCACAGCTTTGCCAGCAAAAATGCATTCAGACAACTTGTTACTGTCAGATCATAAGGTTAATATGAGGCTGTATTCAGGGGATGGCTGGAGGCTCAGATTCATAGAAATATTATAAAACAATCTGTAGCACTGACACATCCTCAGCCTGACTTGCTTTGAGCTCATTTGTAATCCACAAAGAAAGTTGGATATACAGTTAATTTTTGAATTGGATGTAACAGGACGGAGCTCACTTTGGAGTGTGTGCATGTATATCATATTGCTAAAATACATTGAATACAATGTATCTTTTGATATGTTAAAATATTTATAAAAACATTCCTAAGCTATCTTTACTTTTTCTTTCTTCATGATGTGATCCATGATGAACTACTTCTTTTGTATTGAACAAAAGAAGAAAGCTTCTTTTCCCCCAACAATTTTTTGTCTGACTTTTTCAGTCCATCCTCAAACTATCAAAAGGTGATTTGAAAGCATTGTGATTACATAGTTATTTTACTTTGACTATAATATACACTATGTTTCCTTCTGAAGCTCAAGAGATTTGCACTGATATCTTTTTCTCTTATCATATAATTCCTTGAATGTATTTTATTCACTTCTCTTCTCTAGAGTTTCTCATTTGTCATACGGCACTACTTGCTCATATTCACCATGTGCCTCTTCTTTGCTTTCCATGTTAATATAATTTTAAATTCTTTGAGAGTAGTTGTATTCCATATCTTATGGCCATACAAGCACATCATTGAACTTTTGCTAAGGGTTAGTAAAGGAGATTTAAAAAAAAACAAAACGTTTTTTCTTCTTGTTAAATTTTGGTTGCAAAATATTCATTTCTACTATGTGTCTCAGATATGCATAATGATGAATTTGCTCTTTAGGGAATATATTCAAACACTTATTCAAATCTGAGAAATAGACATTTTTCATCCACTTCATATTTCCTATGGAGATATACAAGCCAAACATCTTTTACCAACCATCTCTTAGAGGACATTCTACAGTGGACTATGCTTCAGTGAAATCGACATAATTTGTACACAACTGGAAACATCAAGAAGGCATCACTTTCAACATATTACCACTCTTCAATCTAATTTCTGTGATAAAACTCTTCCATCATAGTTAAATATCTTCAGCAGATAGACATCTCTCTATTTTATGCCTTCCTCTTGGTCTATTAAACATTCATGGATTAATTTGAATGGTCCATATTTTATTCTTTACTCTTGTTATTTTACTAACATAAATGTTTACCTTATTATAATATAATTAACCATGTATTTAGCAGCCTTGCTTTCATATAAGGTGACATAAGTAATACAGTATGTTATCTACTCATGCCCTTTCTAAATTGAGATCTATGTATGCTAATTTAAATCTTCTGAGAAGATGGTGGCTCTCCAGAATTAGGAGCTATATATCATTATTTGAAATATAGTTTTGTTTTATTGTTAAAATATTTGTGGCAGTAAATAATGTGGAACTTTCTAAAAAACCCTCCTTTTTCCTAAGTATGATCCTTCCCAATTTTAATTCAAAAGTGTGTTAAACTTACAATCTATTTAAACATCTTTGCAAAATATCTATTCTGATTGAACAATCATAATGAAAAACTGTATTTTTGTCAAATGAAAGTTCTTGATGAATATTTTCTGAACTAGAGTTCAGAATATCATTCAAATAATATAATAATATAATATAATATTCAAAATATTTTTTACATAATTACATTGTTCCAAATTGGAAATGTATCCCCCTATCCATCTTATCAGAAAATATGGTTTATTGTGGTGGTAGTGAGGTTGAGGGGGATGGAGATGTGGATTACAGCCATTGACTTTTTCTTTAAGAAGTTTATGATCTAATAAGGGAACATATCATCAAATTATTGGAATACTGGTTTTTTTTTGTTTTTAAGCTTAAATGCATAACAAGGACAAATTAATTTTATTTAAAGGATGATCTAAAATCAGATGAGGATGTATCTGCATAAGTAAAAGAAAACTGAAAGGAATAAGGAAAATTGATCCATTATTAGTTGTTCTTTGCCTTCTCTCCTTTTCCAATTTAGAATATATTCTTAAAATCCCTACTTAGTTTAATAAGATTTAAGTATACAGCAAATGTAAGTTTCTTTGAGTTTTACATCCAAAGATAGCCAACAAAACATCTTTTTATACTGCTGAAATATATTTGCTAAGATTAATTAAATGCTAAGACATTACCCTGAGTAAAATGTAAGGATTCCTTATGTTGTTGTGAATAAATTAATTGCAGTTCCACAGGCAATTAGTAGATGAAATCTTGACTAATAGATTGTTATGATGGTCAGGATATTTCTAAGTTCCAGGCACTAACAGATTTAAAATCACATGAGTCATTTGCATTTCATTCCAGGGCAGAATATTGTTCAAACACTAAAAAAAAAAAACAAACAAACAAACAAACAAACAAAAAAAAACACAACTCTACAACACAAATTCAGATAATTAGGTTCATAAGAATAAAACATCCTCTTCCATTTTTATCTGAAAATGACATTTTACAACCAAAATAATTATTGACTTTATAAAACCTTGCCTATTTTTCCAGTTATATTTAGAGTATAAACATCTTCCCAGTCATCTCAGTTAACATGCTGGAAATCATTCTCAGCTTTTCACTCCCTTTCACCTCTGTGTCTGACTACTCCCTAATCTTCACAACACTACTGGAACAATATCAGTTAAATCCATCCCTTTCTCTTGACTCACAGTACAGCCACACTAGCCACTAGCATTACTACAACAGTCTCCTAGTTGGCTTCCTTCTTTCTCCAATCTATTATCCACAGAGCTGACAAATACTTGTCTGACTAAATACATACTCTCCCCACTACTGACCAACCAACCAACCAACCAACCAACTAGCCAAGCAACCAACCAACCCACCAATCAAATAAATAAATGAATGAAAGAATGGGCAAATGAATGAATGAATGGATAAATAGATAAATAAATGAATGAATGAATGAATAGAATGAATGGATAAATAAATAAATATTTGGTGCCTCTCTATTGTTTCTGGCTTAAAGTACAAAGTACTATATGGACATTTAAAACCATTCACAATGTCATTCCTATATATTTCATCAGAACAAGTTCACTTTATTTTCCCTCATCTACTCTAAATTCCCTGGCCTACTTTCTGCATTCCAAGAATGCTGGTCCATCTTCTGTCTCCAAGTCATTCCTTTTTTCTTTAATTTAGTTTCTATGATTCATAACTCCATCTAAAATTCAATTCATGAGCCACTTCCTATAAGAGGCCTTTCTTAATCCTGAATACTCAAATGTTTCTATCTATCTATCTATCTATCTATCTATCTATCTATCTATCTATCTATCTATCTACCTATCTATCTATCTACCCACCTACATGTATGTATACTAATATATTTATCTGTGCACTGGTGTAAAAGCCCAGATTTAGCATCAGTAAGTCTTGTTTTCAAATAGTATGTCTAATTTTTAGGTCCTAGAATCATAAATTTAGACCTGATATTGATATGAGGCCATATGTACAACAAACTCATTGACCTGTATGGAGTCATGACCCACAGTTTAAGAAGTGCTGAAGGGGGTGAAAGTGGATAAAGTTTAAGAACTACTGACATTTGAGAAACTTAAAGGGAAAAAAGAACTGTAAAATAAGTTTCTGAGGCTAGAGTTGAATTCAGATTACCCCAATTCTAAATCCAATAATATATTTACTGTCTCCTAATATATCTAATAACAAAAAAGTCTATCTCAAATTACATAACTCTTAAATCAATTAACTTCTGCCATCTTTGAAGAAAGGGTAAGAAAAATAAAGCATAGGACTTAGTTCTATAAGTAACCTTACAGGCTCTAATTTGAATTCTTAATTTTACAAATTAAAAAAATGAGTTTCAGAGAATTCAAGAAACTTGTGTGATATTACAGAGGGAGTTAGTATCAGAATATGAATTTAAACCCAACGTCTCTAGGTAATATTGTAGTCTTTTAGCTCCATTATAGTGGTATAACATTAGTGAAAGCTTCTCTTTTCAATACATTCTTACTCACACTATGTATGTGAGACTAGAAAATCACAACCTTTCTTGCTCCAGGCAGCAATCTAATTCTTTGAATTGCAGATAAGTCGACTGATCTGCTTTATGTTTCCCTTAAAATTCAATATAACTTGACTTTTCACCTCTAAATAAAAGAATTAAACTTACCCTGCTCTCAAAAATTACAACAGAAGTTAAACAAAAAATACATAGTTTATTGATACAAAGTGATATACCATAGTTTAAAGAACACTGTATTTGGAATCAGTATATCTGATATTAAATTTAGGTGAGGTACTTATTTCATTAATGCACTTGTCAAATAACTTCAGTTTCTTTATCTCTGAACTGAGCATGCTTAACTAGGGAATCCACAAATTCCCTTTCAATGAGAGACCTTATTTATCTTCTTTATGACAATAGTTTTCTTTTGAGATATGAAAATATATCAAGATCTTGTGATGTATCATTGTAATGTTAATAGGATTTAAGATCTTCCAGTCCATTAATGGGCCTCACTTAGAGCACATTAAAGGAAGCTTGCTTGGGGGAGACTCGTTTGTGGGAAAGATTTCACACTTTTTGTTAATTTCAAATTAGACACAGTCAGAGAGTTGTGAGGTCTTCTGCCTATGAGAAGTGTATATATACTCTGAGTTGGTCTTCTACTTTGGGGGCTTGCTTATGAGTAGGACCTTGTGATTTCCTGGTCAAGACTCTGAGTAGCTGTATGTTCAGACTCCTTCCCCCTTGACTTCTCAGACATAAAGGCTCTCTGCATTTCGTGATGTATGTAAAGCACATAGCAATATTACTTTGATTCAGGCAGCAGAGCCCTGTCTGTTAGTCTTTATTTCTCTGCTTATATTTTTCGTTTGTATTTTCTCTGGAGTTCAGGATGCTGACTTTTCCCCTGAACCAGAGAACATAATTAAAAAAAAAAAAAAGATTGTTGACCCCATGAAGGAATATTTCATATCCCTTGAATAAAATAAGTTCACTCTGTCCTTTTGGTGACCTCTCAAGGAACTTAACATGAGCGAGTTGGCCATGCCTTAATGTTTTGGGAACTAGCCACTCCCGGAACACATAGATAATAGTTGGAGGATCTGGCTAGTCCTCCCAGTATATGATTAATTAACTTATATCTTGTGGCCCCCGTATGATATGTCCTTGACGAACAAACACCTGCATTCCCATGGCCATGTGCCTGACCAGCTTGCAACAGTGTTCGGAGCCGTTGGCAAAAAGCCTTCTTTGTCTAGGTCCCTATAAAGTCCCCCCGCCTAGTGTAAGTCCTCAGAATCTCACCAATGGAGAGGACGCTCTGCCTGGGAACCTTGTGCTCCCAATTAGGACCCTGAACGCTGTATCCTGGGATTCCCCAGCTGATGAAATTCAGGTGTCGGTGTTCCTCAAATTGGTGATGTTTTATTTTTCTTTTTCTTTTTCTGCTATACTGATGATTATTATACTTATTACTCTGTGCTTATTGTGTATTATCTGTTGTATTGGATGTAATTATAGACAGTCTATAATTAAACTACTTTCATTTTTTTTTATTTCTTTTTTTTTTCTTTTTTTCTTTTTTTATTATTTTTTAATGTTTAACAATCACTGCCATACAAATGAGCTTTTACCCCCCCACACACCTACCCCCCACTACGCCCCTCCCTCCCCACGACTGCATACAATTCTGTATAGGTTCTACATATACTTTTCTATTGAGTATATTTTAACTATAGTCATGCTATGTAGTCAGACTAAAATAAATGAAAGAAATCATATAACAAATCAAAACATGATACACAAACACATACACATACACAAACATGATCTGCTACATTTTGTGAATGACTTCCATATTTCTTTCTCTGAGTGTGGAAGGCATTTTGCCTTGAGAACCACCTTTGGGATTTTTTTTTTTTTTATAAGAAGTTGTTGCGTTATTACAAAATTCCAAGTCTACCAGAAAAAACTCTCACACACTGTGGTCATTGCTGTGCACAAAGTTCTCCTGGTTCTGCTCCTTTCACTCAGCATCAGGTCATATAAGTCCTTCCAGGCCTCTCTGAAGTCTTCTTGTTCATCATTTCTTATGGCACAATAGTACTCCATTACATTCATATACCATAATTTATTCAGCCATTCCCCAATTGATGGACATCCCCTTGACTTTCAGTTTTTGGCAACTACATAGAGTGCTGCTATAAATATTTTTGTACATGTGGGACCCTTTCCCATTTTTATGATCTCTTGGGGATATAGTCCTAGTAGCGATATTGCTGGGTCAAAGGGTATGCACATTTTTGTAGCCCTTTGGGCATAGTTCCAAATTGCTCTCCAGAATGGTTAGATGCGCTCGCAGCTCCACCAACAATGAATTAGTGTTCCAACGCTCCCACATCCTCTCCAGCATTTATCATTTTCTTGTTCTGTCATGTTTGCCAATCTTATAGGTGTGATGTGGTACCTCAGAGTTGTTTTGATTTGCATCTCTCTAATCAATGGTGATTTAGAGCACTTTTTCATATGATTATAGATATCTTTAATTTCTTCCTCTGAAAATTGCCTGTTCATATCCTTTGACCATTTATCAATTGGGGAATGACTTGTGTGATTATACATTTGAGTCAGTTCTCTATATATTCTAGAAATGAGGCCTTTATCCCCGAGCTTAGGTGTAAAAATTCTTTCCCAATTTACTACATCCTGCCGGATTTTGGTTGCATTGGGTTTGGTTGTGCAAAAACTTCTCAGTTTAATGTAATCAAAGTTATCCATTTTGCATTTCATAATGCTTTCTATCTCTCCTTTAGTAAAGAATTCTTCCCTTCTCCATAGATCTGATAAATACATTATTCCTTGCTTCTCCAGTTTATTCATGGTATCAATCTTTATACCTAAATCATGTACCCATTTGGACTTTATTCTTGTGCATGGTGTCAGGTATGGGTCTATGCCTAATTTCCGCCACACTGTTATCCAGTTTTCCCAGCAATTTTTGTCAAACAATGAGTTCTTATCCCAGAAGCTGGGGTCCTTGGGTTTATCAAACAGAAGGTTGCTATATTCCTTGCCTACTGCATCTTGAGTGTCAAGTCTATTCCACTTGTCTACCTCTCTGTTTCTTAGCCAATACCAAGTGGTTTTGATAATTGCTGCTTTATAGTACAGTTTGAGGTCTGGTAGTGCTAGGCCACCTTCCCAAGCATTTCTTTTCATTAGTCCCTTTGATATTCTGGACCTTTTGTTTTTCCAAATGAATTTTGATATTATTTTATCCAGCTCTAGAAAATAATTGTCTGATAGTTTAATTGGTATGGCACTAAATAAGTATATTAATTTAGGTAGAATTGTCATTTTTATTATATTAGCACAGCCTACCCTTGAGCAACTAATGTTTTTCCACTTACTTAAATCTGACTTTATTTGTGCAAAAAGTGTCTTGTAATTGTGTTCATATAATCCCTGGGTTTGTTTTGGCAGGTAGACTCCTAAGTATTTTATACTGTCTACCCTAACTTTAAATGGGATTTCTCTTTCTATCTCTTGCTGTTGGACTTTGTTGCTAATATATAGGAACGCAGAAGATTTGTGTGGGTTTATTTTGTAACCTGCAACTTTGCCAAAGTTGTTTATTAATTCAAGTAATTTTTTACTTGAATCTCTGGGATTATCTAGGTAAATCATCATATCATCTGCAAAGAGTGATAACTTAGTTTCTTCTTTGGCTATTCTTATTCCTTGAATATCTTTACCTTGTCTAATTGCTACAGCTAACATTTCTAGTACCTTATTGAATAATAGTGGTGATAATGGACAACCTTGTTTCACCCCTGATCTTATTGGGAATGCATCTAGCTTATCCCCATTGCATATAATGCTTGCTAAAGGTTTTAGATAGATACTGCTTATTATTTTAAGGAAAGTTCCCTTTTCCTACGTTCTCCAGTGTTTTTAGTAGGAATGGGTGTTGTATTTTCTCAAAAGCTTTTCCTGCATCTATTGAGATAATCATGTGGTTTTTGTTAGCTTTGTTGTTGATGTGATCGATAATGCTAATAGTTTTCCTAATATTGAACCAGCCCTGTAATCCTGGTATGAATCCTACCTGATCATAATGTATTAATCTCGTGATAAGATGCTGTATTCGTTTTGCTAAAATCTTATTTAAAATTTTTGCATCTATATTCATTAGGGAAATTGGTCTATAATTTTCTTTCTCTGTTTTGTCTCTTCCTGGTTTGGGTATCAAAACCATATTTGTATCACAGAAAGAATCTGGGAGGACTCCTTCTTCCTCAATTTTCAAAAATAGTCTATATAGTATTGGAATTAACTGTTCTTTAAATGTTTGATAGAATTCACTTGTGAATCCATCTGGCCCTGGAGATTTTTTCCTAGGGAGTTCATTGATGGCTTGTTCAATTTCTTTTTCTGAGATGGGGTTGTTTAAGTATTCAACTTCCTCTTCTGTTAATCTGGGCAATTTGTATTTTTTAAAATATTCATCCATCTAGTTTAGATTATCGAATTTGTGGGCATAAAGTTGGGCAAAGTAGTTTCTAATTATTGTTTTAATTTCCTCTTCATTGGAGGTGAGTTTGCCCCTTTCATTTTTAATATTAGTAATTTGATTTTCTTCTTTCTTTTTTTTTAATCAGATTGACCAAAGGTTTATCAATTTTATTAGTTTTTTCATAAAACCAACTATTGCTTTTATTTATTAATTCAATAGTTTTCTTAATTTCCATTTTATTAATCTCTCCTTTGGTTTTCAGTATTTATAATTTGGTATTTACTTGGGGATTTTCAATTCGTTCTTTTTCTAACTTTTTCAACTGCAAGCCTAAGTCATTGATCTCCTCTTTCTCTATTTTATTTATGTAAGCATTCAAAGATATAAAACTTCCCCTAATAACTGCTTTTGCAGTATCCCATAAGTTTTGGTATGTTGTCTCATTATTGTCATTCTCTTGAATGAAATTGTTGATTGGTTCTACGATTTCTTCTTTAATCCAACCCTTCTTTAGAATTAGATTATTTAGTTTCCAATTGATTTTTGGTTTTTCCTTCAATGGCCTTTTATTACATGTAATTTTTAATGCATTATGATTTGAAAAGGATGCATTGATTATCTCTACCTTTCTGCCCTGGATTGTGAGATTTTTATGTCCTAGTACATGGTCAATTTTTGTAAATGTTCCATGTACTGCTGAGAAAAAGGTATATTCCTTTCTATTCCCATTTAATTTTCTCCAAAGATCTACCATATCTACCTTATCCAGAGTTTTATTTACCTCCTTAACCTCTTTCTTGTTTATTTTGAGGTTAGATTTATCGAGTTCAGAGAGGGGGAGTTTGAGGTCCCCCACTAGTATAGTTTTGCTATCAATTTCTTCCTTCAACTCCCCCAACCTCTCCTCTAAGAATCTGGATGCTATACCACTTGGAGCATACATGTTTAGTAATGATATTGCTTCATTGTCTATGGTGCCTTTTAGCAGGATATAGTTTCCATCCTTATCCCTTTTGATTAGATCTATTTCTGCTTTTGCTTTGTCTAAGATTAGGATTGCTACTCCTGCCTTTCTTACATGAGCTGAAGCACAATATATTCTGCTCCATCCTTTGACCTTTATCCTATGTGTACCCCCCTGTTTCAAATGTGTTTCTTGTAAGCAGCATATTGTTGGATTATGGCTTTTAATCCATTCTGCTATCCGTCTCCGTTTTATGGGAGAGTTCATTCCATTCACATTCACAGTTATGATTACAATTTATGTATTTCCCTCCAACCTCTTTCCCACCATTTGTGCTTTTAGCTCTCCCGTCTCCCTTCCCCTCCTCAATAGTATTCACTTTTCTCCCCCTCCTCCTGCAGACTTCCCCTCCTTCTTTTAGCCCCCCTCCCTTTTACTCCCCTTTACTCTTATTGCTTCTTTCCTCCCTTTTAGCCACCCTCCCCTTTCTTCCCCCTTCCCCTCCTACTACCTATAGAGCTAGTTAGGATTATCTACTTAAGATTATTGTTCCCTCCTTTAAACAAATCAGATGAGAGCACCTCTCAAACAATGCTCATCTCCCTCCCCTCCTTCTCTCTACTATAGTTTTGTACTTCTTCCTGTGAGATAATTTGCCATTTTCTGCTTCCCCCTTTTCACACCTCCTATTACAATCCCTTCTCATACTTAAATCATATTTTTGACATGACATCATTTACTTTATACCCGTTCCCTCTACATATCTCCCTTTTATAATAATTGCTGCACAGTTCTCAAGATTAACAGGTATCATCTTCCCTTATAGGGAGGTAAACAGTTTGCCCTAATTGAGTAGCAAGTTTTTGTTTTTGTTTTTTCCCCTCTGTTTACCTTTTTATGATTCTCTGGAGACCTGCATTTGAAGATCAAATTGTCTATTGAGTTCTGGTGTTTTGGTCAGGAAGCTCTGGAATTCCCTTATTTCGTTGAATGACTTTCTCCTTACCTGGAATGTTATGCTGAACTTTGCTGGGTAGTTGATCCTTGGTTGAAGTCCCAACTCCTTTGCCTTACTGAATATTGGGTTCCAATTAAATATTTTAGATTTTCTTCCATCTTTTCATTCTTTAGATTTTGTTTGACTGATTCTTGTTGCCTCATTGAGTCATTAGTTTCTACTTGCCCAATTCTAATCTTCCTTGTATTGTTTTCTTCAGTTAAGTTTTGCATCTCCTTTTCCATCTGACCAATTTTTCCCCTTAAGGAGCTATTTTCTCCATTTAATTTTTGTACTTCTTTTTCCATTCGACCAATTTTCACAGTTAGGTTTTGGGTTTCCTTTTCCATTTGATTAACTCTTCCTTTTAGGGAGTTATTCTCTCCAGTTAATTTTTGAACTTCCTTTTCCATCTGTTCAATTTTCCTTTTCAGAGTGATGTTCTCATCAGTGAATTCTTTTTTTTATAATTTTAAAATCATTGGCCAGTTTTTCTTATATTTCCTTCTTCAGCTGTTCCAGGTAATCTAGTTGTGCTTGCGAGAAATTCATAGTCCCTTCTGAGGTTTCAGATGGAAGTACAGTGTCAGCTCTGACCTCTTTGGTGTTTGTGTTTTGGTCCTTATCCCCATAGAAAGATTCTATGGATTTTTCACTTTTCATCTGCTTTTTCCGATTCATGATGTTGGCTGAGTGTTGTAGCTTCTGGTTCTTTCAGTCAGAAGGTACAGATCTTTGTGTTGAGCTTATATGTGTCGAGGCTAAAAGCAGGTTTTTGTTTTTTGTTTCCCAGATCAACTCTGGGGTTAGCTTGTTAGGTGTGTGGGAGGGGTGGTCTGGTCTCAGGAGATCTCCTCAGCTGACCTGAGGCAAAGGCAAGGTCAGGGGATGGTGATCCCAGCTTCCCTATTGTCTTCCCTTTTCCCCTGAAGGACTGGGGAACGCCTGGAAGCTAATGCATGTTCCCGCCCCTCCTGGTGCTCGTCTCCCAGTGCTGAGGCTTGCCTGGGTCTCAGTGTGAATTTTCTCTGCCCTGGGTCATCTGTCCTTCCAGATCGCCTCCACCACAGTAGGAAGAATCCCCCTTTGCTATTTTTCTAGCCTCTGGTGTTATGAGACTATTTGCCCCCTTCTGCTGTTCCCGCTGATCCAGGATTTATCTGGGGAAATATTTTATGGTTCTTTCACGGTCATCAGGGGGGAGGAGAGAGCATTTACTGATCACTCCACCATCCTGGCTCCCGGAAGTTCAAGTAGGTGACTTATCGAAGTTTAGTCTTCAGGCTGAAGGTTTCAAAGGCTGCTGCGCTGATATCTGGTGCTCAGCGGCTCTCACCGGCTCGGTTTGGCTTGTCTCCTGCTCCACTGGTTTCGCCCGCCACTCTCGGGCTTCTCAGGTCCCTTCCGCCCTGCTGTGCTGAGCGCATTGCACTCTGTGCTGGGGGATTACCCCCGCGGAACAGATCCTTCCCGTGGACCTTCCAGTCTAACCTGGGCTCCGAATCTGTCAAAGTCTGTCACCCACTGGATTCCTCACCTCCAAAGTTTGGTCAGATTCTCCTTTCAGAGATATCCAGAGGAGTTTGTCCAGGAGCTTAGGTGAGTTGTTGCTTTCACTCCACCATCTTGGCTTCGCCCCCCTACTTTCATTTTTAAAGCAGTGTGAGAGTGTTATTTACAGGAACGAATCCGAACCCCTAAAAATCACAAAACACCCCACAAGCAGCTATCTTTCATAGTAAAGCAGATCTCAGAACTCGTGGTAACAACCATCCTGGGTAGGCCAGTGTGGTTGCCTTCATAACCACTGAAATAAGGGACCAATTGACCAATAAAATGTATTTATTGAGTGCCCAATATATGCCACTAATAAATATTATATGTAATTACACCTGGGGAGGGATATGAAGGCAAGGTAAGGCAAGAGAAGGAAAATAAATGTAGGGCAAGGAAAGACAAGACAAAGGAGGCAAGGGAAGTTGGAAGGAGAGGGACTGTAAAAATTTAATTTTCTTCCTAAAGAAGAAAGCACAGTATTAATAATATGGCTGTTGCTTTATTATATATGGAGAATGACTTAGAATACACAATGAAATTGTCCTTTTTTTAAAATTTTATTTAGTATTTCCCCCATTCAATATAAAAACAATTTTTAACATTTGTTTTTAAAACTTTGGCTTTCAAATCTTCTCCCTTCTTCACTCCTTACCCCTCTCATTGAGAAGGCAAGCAATTCTATATAAACTATACTTGTATAGTCATGAAAAACATATTTCCATATTAGTCATGTTGTAAAAGAAAAGATAGACAAAGTAAAACATAAAACAAAATGAAAAAAAAAATATGCCTCAGTCTTTATCCAGACACTATCAGTTCTTTCTCTGTGACTGAAAGAATATTTCATCAGAGTCTGTCAAGAGTTGTCTTGTATGATTGTATTGCTGACAATATCTAAGTTATTCACCAGCTAATAATCTTACAATAGTACTGTTACTTTGTAGACTGTATATTTCAGTTTGCAACAGTTCATATAAATCATTCCAGGTTTTCTAAGAGCACCTATTCATCATTACTTATAGCATTCCATCAAAATCACATAACTCAATTTTAACCATTCCCCAAGTGATGGGCATCCTCCCAGTTTCCAATTCCATGCCACCAGAAAAGGGCTGCTATAAATATTTTGGTATGTATAGATCTTCACCCTCTCCCTTTTTTAACTGTCTTTTTGGATACACGCGTAGTAGTGGCACAGCTAGGTCAATGATTTTATAGTCCTTTGGGCAAAGTTCAAAATTCCTTTACAGAATGGTGGAATCAGTTCATAACTCCACCAACAGTGCATTAATGTCTCATTTTTCCTACATTCTCTGCAACATTTGCCATTCTCCTTTTCTGTACTATTTGCCAAACTAATAGATATGAAGTAGTATGTCAGAATTGCTTCAATTTGAATTTCTTCAATCAACAGTGATTTAGAGCACCTTCTCATATGACTCCAGATAGCTTTGATTACTTCATTTGAAAATTGATCCTGTCTTTTGATTATTTATCAATTGAGAAATGGTTCTTATTTTTATAAATTTGACTCAGTTTTCTGTGTGTTTGAGAAATGTAGACTTCATCAGTGAAACTTGCTTCGAAAATTTTAATAGGTATTATTACTAAATCAATTTCCCTCCATTCCTCCCCCATCCCCATTTATTCTATTCTCTCTACTTTTACCCCATTCTCTCCTCAGAAATGTTTTGCTTCTGATTACCACCTCCCCCAGTCTGCCCTCATATCTACCACCGTCCCCATATCTCCCATCCTCTTCCCCTTATACTTTCCTGTATGGTAAGGTAGGTTCCTATGCTCAATTTAGTGTGTATGTTATTCCCTCTTTGAGTCAATTCTCATCAGAGTAAGTTTCACTCACACATCCCCTCCTTCACCTTTCCCTCCATTGTAAAAACTTTTTCTTGTTTCTTTTATTTGAGATAATTTATCCTATTCTGCCCTTCCCTTTCTCTTTCTTCTTAAGCATTTCTCTTTCCCATCCCTTCATTTGACTTTATTTTTTTGGTATTATCCTTTCATATTCAACTCATACCTGTGCCCTCTGTCTATATGTATGTATATATATATATATATATATATATTTCTGACAGCTCTAATAATGAGAAAAGTTGTTTTTTATGAGTTACAAGTATCATCTTCCCATATAAGAATGTAAACAGTTTAAGATTAAGTTACTTATTATTTTTCTTCTCTATTAACCTTTTTATGTTTCTCTTTATTGTTGAGTTTCAATGTCAAATTTTTTATCCAACTCTCACATTTTCATCAAAAATGCTTGAAAGTCCTCTATTTAACTGAATATCCATTTTCCCCTGAAGTATAATATTCAGTTTTGCTGGGTAGGTGATTCTTGGTTATAATCCTAACTCCTTTGCCTTCTAGAATGTCATATTCTAGGCCCTCCAATATTTTCATGTATAAACTGCTAAATGTGTTATCCTGACTTTAGCTCTATAGTACTTGAATTGTTCCTTTCTGAATGCTTGCTATATTTTCTCCTTGACCTGTGAGTTCTGGAATTTGGTTATAATATTCCTGGGCGTTTTCATTTGGGGATCTCTTTCAAAAGGTGATCAGAGCATTCTTTCAATGTCGGTTTTACTCTCTGGTTCTAGGGACATCAGGAGAATTTTTCTTGATAATTTTTAAAAGTTATTTCTAGACTTTTTTTTTTATACATGGCTTTCAGGATCTCCTCCTGAATCTGTTTTCCAGTTCAGTTGTTTTTCTAATGAAACATTTCACATTGCCTTCTCTTTCTATTCATTCTTTTGATTGGTTTTATTTTTTCTTGATTTCTCATAAAGTCATAGGTTTTAGTTGCCCAATTCTAATTTTTCAGGAATTATTTTCGTCAGTGACTTTTTGTAGATCCTTTTTCATTTGGCCAATTCTACTTTTTAAGAATTTTTAAGTGAATTTTTGTGCCTCTTTTTCTATTTGTCCACTTCTGCTTTTCAAGCATTCTTCTCCTTAGTGACTTTTTGTATTACTTTTTTCATTTGGACTGTTCTGTTTTTTAGGGTGTTATTTTCTTCATTATTTTTGTGTCTCCTTAACCAAGCTATTGATTGTATTTTCATGACTTTCTTTTATCACTCATTTCTCTTCCTAATTTTTCCCCTACCTCTCTTACTTGATTTTCAAAATCCTTTTTGAGTTCTCCCATGGCCTAAGACTAATTCCTATTTTTCTTGAAGGTTTTGAATTTGGAGGTTTGACTTTGCTATTATCTTGTGAGTGTGTTTTGATCTTTCTTGTCACCATAGTAGCTTTCCTTGGATAGCTTTGTTTTTTTCTGTTGGTTACTCATTTTCCCAGCCTATTTCTTGATGTTTAACTCTTTGCTAGAGTGAGTCTCTACTTTCAGGGTTGAAGCTACATTGTCCCAAACTTCATGGATTTTGTGTAGGTCTTTTCAGAGACATTTCTAGGGACTTGTAAGTTTTCAGTTCTTCCAAAGTGGTACGATATGAGAAGAGATGGGTTTAGTATTCTCCTGGCTTGTGCTCTGGTCAGTGAGTGATCACAAGCACTCTTTTATTCAACTGAGGATGGTCCTGCCTCCATTGTGGCTATAAGCTCTAGTGTGTTAGTGCTTCTCCTCACCCTGGAACTTCCACTCAGGACTGTGACTCAGACCCTAGTATGGAGTCCTGATCCCCAGTGTCAGCAAGCAGACCCTCATAATCTCCTCTGCCATCTGTGGACTGAGAGCTCTGGAAGCAGATGTTACTGCTTCTAATTCAGTGACTTCTAAGACCTACTTCTTGTTTATTAAGGCCTGGTCTGTGCTGGCATGTTAGACTGTGCTCTACTTTCACCCAAGTGTGACCAACTTTTCCTGCTGACCTATTGTGTTTGGCTGGGAAATTGTTTCATCTCATTCTTTGGTGTTTTCTAACACTTAAGGAATTGTTTTATGGCATTATTAAAATGTGTTTGAAGGGTTTACTTTGTTTTAGGGAGCTCAAGGGAATCAATGCTTTTCTTGGCTCCCCCTCCCCATCCAACTGTTTTTAAGTAATCTCAGAAGTGTATACGAAAAAGAGAAGCTTCATAACATTTTATTTGCTTCAAAATTGAAGAGGTCAAAATGTTTCATGTTTCTGAAGAAAGGGATGCAAAAATGAAAGAAAAAATGAAATTTATAAAGATAAATAAATGAATGAATTTTAAGTTGAAAAATAAATTTTAAAGGAAAAAATCAATTAATGCCATCACATTGTTTGGTGTTTCAAAATGTTTCTACGTTTTACACCACAGTTCATTAATATATAATGTTTCATAATATGTAGTTATAATACTTTCAGAAAGATTGCTTAGTAGAATAGATAGAGCAAGAATTAATGAAGAATGTTCAATTTGAATTTTCTCAAAATGTATGTATTCCATTCTTGCTACTAGTTCAAGAAATGACAATGTACAGAAGAGAAAACTCTTACATAGATATTGATTTAGATATAGTTAAAGATCCATCTGTGGACTAGATATAGATTGATCTAAAGAAAGATATATTTATAGATCTAAATATACATAGATCAATAGATTGTCCTATGTCTTTATCAATATTGTTATAGATATATTGTGAATATGTATGTATAAGTGTGTACCTGTATATACACATTATACACAGATTACTTAAATATACATATGTATTTGTATCAGTATATTGTGATTATATATACATTCGTATATGTTTGTTCCTTAAATATAATATTTTGTTTTGTCGTATACATATATCTATATATTTCTGTTTATTATTATTATATTAAGTATGGGTATATAAACAAAAGTAAGGCAGTTAGATGGCTCAATCTATAGACAGCTGGGTCTGGAGTCTGGAAGACCAGTATTCAGATCTGATCTCAGATACTTACTAGCTATGTGACCAGGCAGGTCATTTAACCTCTATTTGCTTTAATCCCCTAAAGAAGGAAATAGTAAACCACTCCAGGATCTTTGCAAAGAAAACCCCATGAACAGTATGGTTCGTACAGTCATGAAGAGACAGACAAAACTGAATGACTGAACAACAAATAAATGTATGCACGCGTATAAACATACATGTATGTATTTTGCCACCTCATTAACAACAGAGACTAAAATGTCACACACACACACACACACACACACACACGTACTACAATATCTATATTATTAATAGAGCAAGTAGTTATGCAGTGGAAAGAACCATGGGCTTGGAGTCAGGAAGACCTGAGTTCAAAACTGTGCTCAGATACTTACTAGCTGTGTGACCCTGGTAAAGTCAGTTAACATCTATTTCAGTTTCCACAGTTAGGAAATGGAAAGAATTATAGCACTTTCCTCACAGAGTTATCGTTATCATAAAATAAAGTAATATTTGTAATGCATTTAGCATAGTACCTGGAACACAATAGGTAGAACATAGTGTAAATGCTTATTCCCACTCTCTTCCCTTTATTAATCTGGGAAAAACATCATAGGATGTTAGGATCATATTTCAACAAAATATATTTGACTGTGAAAATTTGCAATGCTTTAACAATAGTTTGTTACATGTCTCAAATCACTTTTGCTTATGCTAATAACCAAAATCTATTAATATTAGATATTTTTAACTTTAACTAAGCACTAGAATCATAACAAGAGATTAACCCCAGAGCCAGGTTCCTCCCAAATACAGACCTCTACTGGCCTCAAGCCTCAGTATGTACATAAATTCAATTTAGTTTCCCATTTCTGAGCTTCTATCCACTCAGAATCCTTTCATTTCTTAGCTCACCATCTCCATCCAGTTTGGTGATTTGTTTGCATCCAATTGAGACAGATTACCTGTTTTGTTTTGCCTGGTCTGGGAATCCTCATAGCATCAGATTGCTGTGATTAGTGGCAGTGACAAAGAATGTTAGTTTTCCCAGTAGTGACTGTGAGATCTTTGTCTTTACTCCCTCTGTTGAATTTTCCCAGGATGAAAGAAATTCTAATTGCAGCTTTATTGCACACCAGCATTCAATGTATTTATCTTTTATTTCTGCCAACAATACTCTCCCCTCTATTTACACTCTAAGGAACCCATATATACATGCATACATTTTTTTCTTGAAATATCTCCTCTACTGTGTAAATTATTCATGTCTTAATTTGTAATTCTGTTTTATCAGTCAGTAAACATGTATTTATGAAGTGCTCACTATGTGCCAGAAATTGTGCCAAGTGCTGAGGGATACAAAGAAAGGCAAAAGCAGTTCCTGTTGTCAAGGAGCTCATATTTTATTGAGGTAGACAATATGCAAAAAACTAAGTTTGTACAAGAAATATAGAAAACAAATGGGATATATTTTCAGAAAGTATTTCTTTTTTTTCCCTATAACCTACCTTTTTTCCCCTTATGGAATCAATATCTTTCTTTGCTAAATCTTCCATCATCCTTCTGCTAATCTTTTTATATGGGATTTTATTTTATATGTTTTCATTCTATTTATAAATCTTCATGCTTTCTTATTATATTATACCATTCTTATAATTCTATAAAGATAGTTTATTCATTTAATCATCTTTGCCCACTGCTCCCTGTTGCTATATTCAGGCCATTGAGCCAGTGTTTAATTCTTGCAGAACTCTCCATTTAGAACCAGAGTATCTGGGTTGAAATAATGACTCTGCCAGTTATTTCTGATATTTATCCTGAACAAATCACTTAAAATTTCTAGACTTTGGTTTTCTCAACTGTAAATTAGAGCAGGAAAGGGGAGGGAAAGAGAGCTGAGTTGGAGTAGATCACTTTAAAATCCTTTGCATTTTTAAATCCATGATACTATGACCTTTTCTAATTTCTTTCTATTAATAAGAGTCTTTACTTTTTTATTTCTTAAAATGAGATCTTTAAAGAAAAACTATGGGACTGGTTTAAAATTCATTTTAAAACAGAAAAAACTATGTTGAGTAACTTTTCCAAGGACATATGACGCATCAACATTAAAATATGGAATAAAATTCAACTTTCTAATTCCTCTGTGGTATCTCTGCACTAATCTATAGCTGCTCTATTCTTTCTGAAAATAATGAGGTAAGTATTAGTTTATCCTGCAAAGTGTTTGGAAGATTGAATAATCCTTAAAGAGCTAACAGGTTTTGTTTAACAATTGGAGTTCTATGTATTTGTCTGATGCAAAACGTTATGTACTTGTGTGTTGGTGTTTGTGTGTGTGTGTGTGTGTGTGTGTGTGTGTGTGTTTGTAGCTTCTACCTCTGAGGAGTTTAAAGTAATTTGCATGCCTTAAGTCTAATTAATCTTCACAGTTTCCTAGGGAATAAAATAGGCAGCAGGTAGTGTTATCCTCAATTTGTAAAAGGGTGTGCAGAGGGAAAAGAGGTTAAGAACTCACTGAGGCTTAAATTTGCACATCAAATGTGCAAAGTTAATGGGAACAGAATGGAAGTCACACACTGTTCAATTGCAGTGCAATTTCTCTTCATAAGAATAGATACCAAGGATTGTTCAAATCTTAGACTGAAAACAGATTGCCTAAATCACAGTCTCATCCAATCAAGATATATCTTTACAATATTCCTTCCAGGGAGCATTTTAGCCTATGTTTCAACACTGGCACTGACAATGAATTCAATATTTCACAAGACAAAACACAATATTCAAATAAGTATAATTAAAATCTTATATGGAAACAAAAATTTTCTTTCTTATATTTTTAGCTATGGATCCTAGGTTTAAACTGCTAAGCAACCAAGAGTAAAATGAATCCGTTTTCTGCATGACAGTCTTTTGATTACTGGGATCATGCCTTCCCAAACCCTTCTTTTTTCCAAGAAAAATATTCTGATTTTCAAATTCAAATTTAAAAAAAAAATAAGAGATATTTTTTTAACCTGCTATTTGGAGAGTATTAACCTGGAAGTCTGCTAAAAAGCTTAGAGGACTTAGTGGGGATTACAATCCAACCCTGATCTGGTCAAAGAAGTGATTTTGGATTCTAGGTACATCTGTAGTTGAGCCCAACTCTGTTGAGTTCATTACACAGTCCTACAGAAAATGAAGAAATAGAGACATTCGACAAACTTTAACTCTGTCTAAGTTTCCTTATCTGTAAAATGAGTGGGAGAAGGAAACGGCAAGCCACCCCAATGTCTTTGCAAAGGAGACCCCAAAAGGGGTGAAAAGAGTTGGACACAGCTGAAACAACTCAATAGAAATAAATCAGAAGCAAAAAATCATATCTAAATTAGAAAGATAAAAATAAGAAAAATACACAGCACCATTTTAAAAAATTTGCATGGATTTTAAAATTTTATTGTATCAACTCATGTGTATGAGACTTTTTTGTAAATAGTATTTTATTTTTTTCCAATTGCCTGTGAAGATAGTTTTCAACATTTATTTTTGTAAGATATATTGAGTTCCACAATTTTCTCCCATCTTCCCTTTCTTCCCCTCTCCCCAGAATGGCAAGCGATCTGATATAGGTTATACCTGTGCAACCATGGAAGTGTATTTCCAGTTTAGTCCTGTTGTGAAAGAAGAAACAGAACAAAAGGGAAATCACATGCACACATGCACACACACACACACACACACACACACACACACACACACACACACACACACTGAAAATAAGCCGCTTCAATCTGCATTCAGACTCCATGGTTCTTTCTGTGGATGTGGGTAGTATTTTCAGTTATGTCACAGCACCAATTTTAACAATTAAAATCTGCTCTTTCAATAACAAAGTTGAAAACGTATAAAGCAGAAAATGTATAAAAGTGAAGACATGAGCATTGCTTATTAATCGGTTAAATAAGTTTAACTAAAAAATTAAAAAATTGTCTAAATAGCCAAAGAACCCTATAAATGCATTACTTAACAAACTCTTAAACTCTTGCTAAAGCATGACAGTGAAGACGTAGAAAATAATACTTTTTTAAAGTATAAAACAATGTCGAAAAAGGAATACAAAAAAAAAACTAGCTTATAAATAAGTCATTGAAGATTGTCATCATTACAAAGAAATGAAAATGCATTCTCCATAGCTTATGAGATCATCTACATTTTCTGGCTGATATTCAATAACTTAAAGTGTTTTTTTATCCAAGTCCTGTAACATTACAAAACCTCCTAAGTGAGGTCCATAATCATTTAACAGAGTTTGGCTTAACTGTAAATACGGGAATGACATTTTTCTAGAAGATCATTTCCCAAACTTGCTCAATTCATGGCTGCCTAGCATCCCAGTAATGTCTGTATGTCAACACTAGGCCAAAAGAAACATTACCATTCTGTTTATTAAGCAGTTAGGTACAAATTACTCAATAAGTATTTATGTCTTAGCATATTAGTAGACATTTTTAAATGCACTGAAATTGAAAGAAAATTATTTTATTTCATTCTTAAATAATTACTTACTCATGGGATGTGAGTGGCTGTCACTGTACAACTTCCCAAACCTTGGAATAAGATCGAACATCACTTCCCCCATTTTCTGTTCCATGTTTATTTTCACGCATTACTTAAATTGTTTTTTAAATGAAAGCAGCCTCTGAGAACTAGTTTCATAAATAAATGATGTTTCAGTCAAGAAACGATGAGAAGTTACTGACATAGCTAAAAGTATCTGGAAATAAAAACATATCTTAAGCATTAAAGGATGTCTTTAAGAAGAATATAAGACTTTCTAATAATAATATTGTGAACTGCCTGATCTGCTACTTTGAAAAGTGTCCAACATATATTGAATATTGTGGTGCCCTCAAAATATAAAATGTCCCTTGCTACTCTTGCAAGTTTTTTCTGCCACTATGAGAAATAACTTGGAAAGCACTAGAGTGTGACATGCTGTAGGATAGATAAATCATAGGAGTTGTACAATTATATATATGTATCTGAGAGACATTACGGAAGCATAAAGAACTTTGACCATACCTGATACCTGACTATAAGGAGAGCTGTATCCATTGATTTGGGGAAATTGTACATTTAAACAGCTTGAAACAAGTAGAGATGATTCTTGTACATTTCAACGTTCTTCTAGTTATACTGAATGACTGTGAGTCGCCGAAATCATAGTCTCAAACGAATTTAAGTTACTGGTCACCAAAATAAGTGGAAGAAAGCTGTAACACATTGCCAGTGCAGAAGAGTACAAGATAAGCGTCTTAAAAAATGCCATCAAAGAGTTGCATGATAATCCAGGAGAAGTTAAGAATAGGCTGATAAATTGATGGCTACTTGTAATGGGGGTTAAAAATCTTCCCAACCCATTAATAGGTCTCAGGTGGGGCTATTAAGAGAAGTTTGATTAGGGAAGGCTTGTTTTGTATGAAGACCCACATCTTTTGCTAATTGCTAATGAGGCACTGGGTCATGAGGGTCATGCCCTCTGAAAAGTTTATATATATTGGCGCTTCTCTATCTGGTAACTCTGTATGTATGTAATGGTCAGACAGTTGAAAGCCCTCTCTGTTGCTCTTTCTGTTTGTAATTTCTGTTTGTATTTTCTCTGAAATTCAGGGTGCTGACTTTTCCCCCTGAACTAAATGAATAATATATGTGCTTGATTAAAGTAAGATTGTTTACCCCTTTTAAGGTTGCTTTCCTTAGAAAAGCAGATCTAGTAACCTGTACAGCAGGCCCTCTTGTGTATGTCAGGGAGCTTGCTGTTACACTACTATAGTCATTCATACCTTTATAATGACAACAGTTGTAGATCAATGCCCTGGGTATGTTGGATGAATCTTGTGTAGAATATTTATGGGAGGGTGTTGGGACTGGAAGCTCAATTCCGTGTGGACAGTCTTGGGCAGGTAAAAGTGGGACTTCTAAATCTTAGAGTCTTACGAGGCCCTCCATGAACAGCGGGGGTTCGAGAAGGTCAGACTGAGCTAGCTCGGTTAGCTCGGGTATTTCCGCCTCTCCCCCGGAGATACCTGATGGGTGGAGTCTCCCTGCCCTCGAGGTCGTCCCGGATTGGAGCACACCTAGTTACCTAACAGCATGGTACTGAGATGCAAACTGTGTGGCTGAAGATTAAGTAGGAATGAGGAAGCCAGAAAGCTCTCTCTTAGCACGTGTGGAGCCAAAGAGAAAAGTAGGGCTCCGCTTCTTTTCTTTCCTCTCTCCCCTCCCCCTCTCTCCCCGCTTGTACTTCTACTTCCAATCCCTTAAGCTTAGCCTCCTTAGGAAATCTCCCCCTCTTCCTCCTAAGGAAGACCCTCCCTGCACTTGTAACCGATTCCCTGGAATAAAGCTCAACCCCTGTTCGACTCTGGAACGTCCTTTCTCTCATATGTGCATCCGGCGTGGCCAGCCGAAGACCTGGGACAGGTAGGAAAGACTCGGGTAGCCCAATACAGGCCTCTAGGCTTGACAGGAGGGAATGGACAAGAGTAGGAGAAAAAGAGAAAGCATGGATTGGCTCCTATATACATATGATTGGAGAGAGTACCCCCATTGACAAAATAAAAAACCCCTCAAAGGTTCAAAAGCAGTAGAATATTACAGAAAATTATGAGTACTAGTACCTCACTATAGACCAAAACTCTCTAGAAGGTAGATCAAGATTATAGAAATTTTGGTAAAAGATCTAAATATGCTAAATGATCCAAAGAACATATAAACATAAAATTAAAAGATGAAATGAGACACATTTGTTAAGCCTTACTAAAACTCAATCTTACCATCAATGGCAATAGACTCATCAAATTTGCACCCTAATCCTTTTGGCACCTAGGTGGAATAGTGGATAGTGTGCCTCAACTATAATCAGGAAAACTCATCTTAATGAATTCAAATCTGGCCTCATACACCTACTAGCTGTGTGACTCTGGAAAAGTAACTTAATCTTGTTTGCCTTAATTTCCTCAAAATAAGCTGAAGAAGAAAATGGAGAACCTATCTGGTACTTTTTCCTGAAAAAACAACACAAGCAAAAAAATTAATAGGATCACAAAGAGATGGAAATGACCAAAAAACTACTGGATAACAACAGCTCTGTATAGATCATGAGTTTCTTCATGTGTTATTATTTGAGGATATTAGAGTGAATGCATCAATTCCTAGAGTACTACCAGAATCTTCTTAATAGCTACTCAAAATAGATATGACCAACAATGATTACAAGGGGAAATGGATAAAAAGTATTCAATCATGTAATCGATAAACATTTATTAAGCACAAATTGTATACTAGGTACTCTACTAAAAGTTGGGAAGAGAGCAACACACACACACGCACACACACACGCACACACACGAGACAATCTCAGAAGAGAGCATTAGAATTTAAGAGGATCAGAAAGATTTCCTGAAGGTGATATCTGGGATTTAAAGGAAAGCAAAAAAGCCAAGAAGTAGAGATGACTAAGGAGAGTTTTCCAGATACAGGGAAAAACAAGGAGACCAGTTTGAGGAAGAACAAGAAGACCAATATTCTCAGAGAATAGGGAGGAGGACGTGTTAACTGTAAGAAGACTGACAATTTGGGAGGTGGGGTAATGAAGGCATTTATTTGATCACCAAACTGAGGATTTTATATTTGATTCTAGAGGTGATAACAGAGTTTCTAGAGATTTTTGTTGGATTATTTATTTTTTTGTGGGCAAAGATGATAGTCCTTGCTTTTTAGGAAAATAATTATGATAGCTAAATATATTTTGGACTAGAATGGAAGGAGACATGTATCAAGGAAATCCAAATAGTAGCTATTGCAATATTCTTGGTATAAGTCTATAAGCACCTGAAGCACAGGTGTGGCAATATCAAAGTAGAACAAAGTATGCAAGAGATATTTCAAGGGTAAAATTGAAAGGTTAAGGCAACTAACTGGATAAGCAGTGATAAAGAGAGTAAGGAGTTCAGAATGACATCAAGGTTGCAAGCCAAGGTGCCAGGCAGGATGGTCATAAAATTGATAGTAATAGGAAAGAGAAAGAGAGGAAGGTTTTTGAAGAAATATAATGCATTCTGTTTTAGACATGTTGATTTTAAGGTGTCTATAAGACATGTTCACAATGTAAGCAGAGATGGGGGGATGGAAGTGAGAAGAGAAGTTAGGGCTGCATAACTAAATTTGAGAAATGTCAGCACAGAGATGGTTGTTTGTTTTTGTTGGTTGGTCGGTTGTCCTTTGCTCTCAAAGAGGATCAAAATGACATTACCATGATAAAGTCAAGTTTCAGTGTGTTGGAATGTGGTTGATCAAACCAATATGAGCTTGGAATGCTCTACCACAGATTGGGCACAGACAATCCATGTGAATTTTTAGGATGGTTACTCAAATTTGTGCATCCTATGTTTCCTTTGTACTATCTCAATTCTACTTTGCTCATAAAGCAAAGCAACTTATAGAGATGGCAATGAAATTCATGAGAGCTAATAAGGATACCATGTGAAATAGTGTAGAGGAAGAGGAGAAAAAATCCATGGATAGAAACCTGTGGGACACTCAAGTTTAACAATGTGACACTGAACGTGTTACAACAAAGAAGATTGAGAAGTCAATGAGGGAGGAGGTGGGCCAAGAAGAGAAAAGTGTTAATGAAGGAGTTTATCAACAATAGCAAAGGCTACAAAGAGGTAAAACGGGAAGAGCTTTGACAAAGGGCCATTAGATTTATCAATTAAGATATTGTCATTAACTGGAGAAAGAGGTTTTGTGCAAATCATGAATTAAGAATTTTGACTGCAGAAGTTTGAGAAAAGAGATGAAAAGAAATTGAGATATAGATAACAGACAGCCTTATCAAGAATTTTCATCACAAAATAGTGAAGAGATATGAGTTGTTAGCAAGTTGGGCTTTTTTTTAAGGCTGGGAGAGACACGAGTATGTTTGCTACACTAGGAAAGCAGTAAGTAGACAAAGAGAGATTGAAAATGAGGGAGAGGCTGGGAATGAAAGGAGGGTACATCTGCTGGAGAAGGTGGGATAGAAGTGGGTCTCTTTTACATATAGAGAGATTTACTTCAGTTTGAGGAATAGCCACATCATTATGTGAGACAGGGGTGAAGGCATAGATGTTGGTAAAAGGGATCTGGGAGATGGAGTTTGAGGAACATGCAAAAGAAAAATGACTTCAATATTTTTCAGTGAAATACAAGGGAAAGTTCCAGTCTAAGAGGATTGCAAGAGAGGTAGCCGTGGGACATTAAAAGGATGAAAGTGTTTGGAGAAGGTGCTGGGATGAGTAGAATCAGTGAGTGACTGGGAGGGGGGAAGGGTGTAAAAGAATTGTGTTTCTATAGTCAGGACCCAGCCGAATTTATGTAACAAAAATTTGTAATGGATCCAGTTGAGATCTAATTAGTACAGCTTGCTTATTTTTTCTTATTTTCTTGGTTTTTTTTTCTGTTTTTCCAGCTGCCTGCTTGCTTGCATCCTTCCGAACTCTGACTGCCTTCATGACTAACTTCCTCTCAGCTCCCACCTCTTCCTGTTCCACATGTGACCCAGGTAGGTCACATGAGCCTATTAATGAATGGGAAAGATCTTCCCATTTAAATTACCATTAAAGTCATGAACATGGGATAAAACCATAAAGGTTGTGCTAGTATGTACAACCTATTCAACTACTTTGTGAATTGTCATTAGTTTTTCCATAAATTACTATGGAAATAAATGAAGAAAACCTCATTTCATAATAAAATACATATGAACTGTGTTCCATAAGGATCAAAGACTATTTTGACTCTAGTAATTCCTTGGATCTATTAATAAATTGAACTAGTTTGTTTCTCCTAATCCTTTTCATTTCTATGTCAAACACTAAATATGCTGAATTTCATTCAAATTAAATAAGCTTTTCTCAATTTATCATTGTATACACAGTTTGGTGCAAAAGTTTTGAGTGAGATACAAAGTTAAAAAGAATTAAAGGAGAAAGTCATCAAATTTCTCAAGGGATATGGTATCTAGGGTCTTAACCATGTTAATAGCCCTTATCTTATTAACCATGTTAATAGCCCAGAATCATTCTGTTTGTCAATGTCCCAGTTAAAATTATGCTACTTAGAACTGTACACAATAATCACAGAATATTACAGCTCTAAGGAAACATAGCTATCATTGCCAAATATCTCATTTTACAGAGGAAAATAATTAATTCAAGATAGATGACAAATTTCCAAAAAATATATAATTCCTTAGTGGTATGGCAAGGATTTGAATCCAGCCCTGCCAGTTCCTAGTATTTTCCAGACATCATCTGGATGACATAGAATAGTATCAAACTATTATTTCATTTGATTGACATTGCTTTTCACTTACTTCAACCTAAGATATCATTAGTATTTCAAACACTATACCACACAACAAGATTGTAACTATTTTTGTCAACAAAAATATCTATGTCTTATTTTAATGACCTGCTTTTAAGGAATAATATCCTTTCTCATAATTTTATAGCTGTTTATTTTATCTGAATACAAAACTTTGCATTTATATGTATTAAATTTTATTTCATTATATTCAACTCAGCATTTTAGACTGTCAAAATCATCATAAATGTCAATTATTTCATTCAGTATCTTAACCATTGTTTTCAGATTTCGGGTCCCTGTTTTTGCCTTTCTGTTCTTTCCCATTGCATCGTCACAAAGTTTTCTTACATCACATCTAATTTATGATCATCATTGATGCCACTATCATCATCATCATTACTGCTCTTACTGTTAAAGTCTGGATATGTCTATTTCACTCAGGCTGCAAGTACAGCAGCCATTCATGAGCTATGTCCTGCTACTGATAAGTATGAAAGTTTTGACCTTCTCTGTCACTGACCTGAGTCATTTTGTCCACTGCTTTGTCAGTCCATCCTTACATCAATTCCAAACATTATTACCAGACTTAAGGGGGACAGGGAGATAAAGTCAAGATGATGGAGTAAAAGCAGGGACTTGCTTGAGCTAAAATATCAGTAAAAAATGACAATAAACAAATTCTAGAGCTGCAGAACTCACAAAATGACAGAGTGAAACAAGACTCCAACTCAAAATAGCCAAGTCGACAGGAAGGGTCTATCACTCTGGGCCAGGAGCACTGCACAGTCCAGCATAGATCACCCCAGCACAGAAAGTGCCAGAGCAGGCCTTAGGGAACTGAATCATTGGGAGTTGTGGTAGTTTCCAGACTTTTCTGCCCACAAACACCAAAGAGAGCATAGAAGGTCAGTTGGAAAACTGTCCAGTCTGAGTGAGTGAGAGGCATGGTCCATCCCCAGCCGTGGGGCTGTGGAGGTGGCAGCAGCAGCAGCAATAGCTCCCAGCTGACAGACAGAGTGGGGATTGAGCTGATCAGAGGGTAATTGCAGGGATTCCTTTGCTGGCACTAAGGCAGGATTCTCTAGCTTTGCCCTGATTGGATCTGTCCTGAGCTGGGAGGAGTGGTTGTATGGTGGAGCTTGTTGTGCAGTGGAGAGGGAATCCTCTTACTATTCCAAGGAAGAAGAGAGTGCTTATGGTCACTCACAGACCAGAGCACAGTTCATGAAACGGGTAGACACCTCTCCTTTGTCTTCCACCTTGGAAGAACTGAAATTTACAGGCCCTGAGAAGTTACTCTGAAAACAGCTGCACAAAATCACTGAAGTTTGGGACAGTATACTGCCTCTCTCCTCCCCAATGCCCCCCCCCACCCCCCAAACAGCGTTCTGTCAAGTAATTGGCTTGGAAAATCAGCAGACATCTTTGAAAAATGGGGACATCCTTTTTGCTTGGCCCACTGCAACTCAGAATTCCTGAGTTCAAATGATCTTACCATCCATTCAAAAAGTTAATAAACCTTTACTGAGCACCTATTATGTGCAGAACATGGTACTAAGCCCTGGGAATACAAAAAAAGTCAGAAGAGAGTTCCTACCTTCAATAATATCATAACCTACTGGAGGAAACAACAAATTAAGAAATAAGTTCAATCAAGAAATAGTCAAGATAAATAGGAAATAAATAATAGACATTAACAACACAACAGTCTGCAAACACCATCTTCATGATTTACTCTATTCACAAATTTTCAGTGTTTCTTCCATTGAAATCCATTACCACATGGGCATTAAGGCCCACATTGCTCTGTTTTCAACTTCCTTTCTTTCCTCCCTCCATTTACCTTCAACCAAACTGATTTACTTCATTATTCAACCAAATTTTTCCAACACTTTTTGTTTTTCTCCACTGCTGTACCTTTATCCATGCTATCTGTCTGATCTTTCCCTCCACTTTCATCACCATCTTATATAATCTAACCCATCCTTAAAAGCCTAGATCAAATTTCACTCCATTCTCAAACCTTCCTAGTCTATTCTAGGAGATGTGTCCCTCCCTTGAAAGGTTAGGAATGAAATCTGGATAAGTGGAGATACAAATGAAATGTAAAACAATCAGGGCATTTCAAAGAGAAAATCCCTGCTTCACAGTTTGGTCTATGGGCAATCCAATTGAAACACTCAAATGATGCAATATGAAGAACGTTATATATATACATATGTACATACATATATGCATATATACACATACACACACAAACATATATATATATATATAGTCAGTATATGTATATGGGCAACATAATTTCATCAATATATCCTAAACACATGAAACAGAAAAGAATTTTCTAATGAGATTTTACTATATTAGAAAATAAATTAGGATAATATTATTTAATACGACTTGGATATTTTTCTGTTTTTTTACTTTTTTCTATCTTTCTGAAAGTGAATAATTTATAGGAGTGAAACAATTACACATTAATTTTGCTAATGCTGCTTTTTACCCATTTCCTTTGTATCCTTTTTGGTAATTCTGTTCTTTGTATTTAACCTTTATTTGTGTGGTTCCCTGTAGGTTTTGACTTTAGAAATGAGTAACAATGTTATAAATTAATTTCTTTATTATAGGGATTTGGAATTTATTCTCAATGCAATTCTTTTGGGGACTTAGGGGGTTGCATTTTAGGGAAGTAATTCTATCATCTATTGTATGTTTCTGAAAACACAGGCCATGTTTAAACAATGAGAAACACCAGATTAAGAAATGGTCACTGCAGTGTTTTCAGCTATGTTAATGACTACTGCATGCCTAGTTGGATCTACGATAGAGAAAGTGGCTATTAATATGTGAAAAATAGAAGTGAACTGAGAAAGGGTCAATGTAGAATCACTTTGCCTTGTAGTAGAAAAGAAAATGTATGCTTTAAATTTCAAGATGAATTTCCTATCAGTAAACAGCCTACCACTTTGTTCAGTATTTATTTTGATATTCCCTTAAATAATTAACTATTTCAAATCTGCTTGAGAGTTTTACTACATTCTTTGAAATTCTAGTTTGAGCTTTTGAAAGCCACCTGTAAATATTGCTCTGGGTTGGTGAGTCTTTTCATGAACAAGTTTTAGTTCATTTGAAAGGATAACTGCCTTATCATCATCCTTAATAAAAATCATATTTACTAAGAGATACACCATAAAACACTGAAATGGCTCTGTTGAATATTTTGAATGATCAGTGAATATTAGTCTTTATAATATGTCAAAGCCATTACATGGCACCAATGAAGAATCAAATTCAAACAATTTATTCTGAAATCAAATTTGTTTTATCATTCTTCTAGTCCTTTTCTCACAGTCGATCATGATGGGAAAGTGGAAGACAAGTGTGTCTAATAGGATCATAGTTTTAAAGAGCTGAAAAGAACCTTAGCAATACTCTGGAGTGACTATCTCATTTTATGATAGTGAATTTTATTCCAGTAAGTTTAGGTAATTTTCCCAAGGCCACACAGAATAAATTAGAAGGTTTAGATTTAGAACTTGAACCCAGGTCTTCTGACTCCATGCTCAGGTGCTATTTCTAGCTATTACTGCTGTCAACGGTAGCATCACCACTATGATGTTCACACTCCTCAAGACATCAATCCCACAGTCATGAAGTGATAGAGTTCAGAATTTTAGCCCAAATGTTCTTATTCCAAATTTAGTTTTCCATCCAATACCATATGATGTGGGACACAGTTTTTTTTAAATTAAGTTATTCAGAAATATTCCCAATTCAATATTCATGACAAGGTAGTACTTAGATGACACACAATACCTATTAATCTTTTAGAATGTTGAAAGGAAAGTTAATTTCAAAAACCAAAGTTGTGCAATGCCCAGTTATTTCAGGACTTCAAATTTTGTGGGAAAATATTGTATACGTAGAATTCAAACAGGCCTACAAATGAATTATATCATTATTTTCACAAGCTGAAGTTCACAATTTCAATTTAGTTGAGCAGTGATCTTTCTTTTCTAGAGTTAGACCTTGAGACCTAATGGAGGTTTATGTTCTAGTTCATCACTGAGTTTCTTTGTAAAATATGACAAGAACTGTCAATACCTGGTAAATTCAATAACTTGACCGAAGCTCTCCAGTTTTGCTTTCAGTTTGAGAGTATGGCTTGGTCGTGGGGGAACAAGAACTGTTAGGCTAAATGCTGTTAGTGTTAAATTACAGAAATGAAAGATTTCAATACTTAACTCAAACTTATGCAAATCTTACAGTGTAAGAGCCATCATCCTTGATACTTTCTAAAACCTGCAGTAAGAATCACAATATGAAACTTCAGGGCTTGTCCTGGGCAACCTTGAAAGTATGCCTTCAATGACTTCTAACTTCTTTCCTTCTTCTCTCTTTCACTGATTCTTTAAATTAGGCAATTCATATTCTCTTGACCTCCCTTGATCTTCTAGGATGGCATCAAAGTTTCACCAAAGAGCTGTGAATATTTTTTTCAAAATTTTAATAATCCAGAACTAATTTTTTTACATTGTACTATGTAAAGCTTATCTATCCTCAGTGCTCTTGAGGTCAATTTGCTCATTCCTAATAAAATAATATATGATAAGATATATTTATGTTTCCCTTAATTTTTATATACTGTTACATAAACTTATGTAACCAGTCCCCAAATCTTTATGTCAAAACAGACATGTAGGGGACGGAGTCAAGATAGTGGACTACAAAGACACAAGTAATCTACCTCTTCCCCCACAGCCCATAAAATATCTGTAAAGAGTGACTTTCAACAAATTGTAGAGCAGCAGAAGTCTCAGAACGATGGAGTGGAGGAGATTTCCAGCCCAGGGTGACCCAGAAGGCAAATGGGAAAGGTCTGTCACACTGGGCATGAAGAGGAGCACAGTCCAGCCTTGGTCATGCAGCACTGGGAGGAGCGGATCTAGAATAGGCCTCAGGGGTGGAATCCCCAGAAGCAGCAGCAGCAGTTCTCAGATTCCTCATACCACAGGCAACAAAGACACTTCAAAGGTCAGGGAGAGGGCTTTCTCAGCTCAGTGGAAAGGTCCCCCCTAGCTTGGGCCCCAGGCAACAGTGGCAGAGGCAGCAGCAGCAGCAGCAGTGGGGGCAGCAGCACTACGTGGAGGTGGCAGCAGCAGCCAGCAGCCAGTTTTCTTTGTTGGAGGGCTCATCTTAAAGCATCAGGGGGAACTGAGCAGCTGACCTGAATCTCAGCCCTGAGCATAGCCCTGAGGCATGACTGAGCTGGGAGGCCCCTGAGAAGTAAACTCCCCTCCCTTGATTGTGCCAGCTTGAAAGAATTGAGAACTTACAGGTCCACAGAGTATACCCTACTCTTGACAAAGGATCCAAAATTGAAGTAACTGGTTGGGAAAATGCCCCAAAATGAGAAAAAAAAATAAGACTATGGAAGGTTACTTTCTTGGTGAAAAAGTATTTTCTCCTATCCTTTTGTATGAGGAAGAACAATACATACTCTCAGAGGAATTCAAGGTTTCTGCATCTCGTATCACCAAAATAAATATATGCAATGATGTCAGGAAGAGCTCAAAAAGAATTTTGAAAATCAAGTAAGACAGGTAGAGGAAAAATTGGGAAGAGAAACAAGAGTGATACATGAAAAACATGAAAAGTGAGTCAACAACTTACTAAAGGAGACCCAAAGAATGCTGAAGAAGATAACACCTTTAAAAACAGGCCAACTCAATTGTCAAAAAAGGTCCAAAAAGCCAAAGAGGAGAAGAATGCTTTAAAAACAGTATTAACCAAATGGAAAAGAAGGTTCAAAAGCTCCCTGAAGAAAATAGTTCTTTAAAAATTAGAATGGAACAGATCAAGAAATCACAAAACAAAACCAAAATAATGAAAAAAATGGAAGATGATGTGAAATATCTCACTGGAAAAGCAACTGACCTGGAAAATAGATCCAGGAAAGACAATTTAAAAATTACAGAACTACGTGAAAGTCATGATCAAAAAAAAAGAGTCTAGACATCATCTTTCATGAAATTATGAAAGAAAACTGCCCTGATATTCTAGAACCAGAGAGTAAAATAAATATTGCAAGAATCCATTGATCATCTGCTGAAAGAGATCCAAAAAGAGAAACTCCTAGGAATATTGTATCAAAATTCTAAAGTTGCCGGGTCAAGGAGAAAATACTGCAACCAGCTAGCAAGAAACAATTCGAGTATTTTGGAAATACAATCACAATAGCACAAGATCTAGCATCTTCTACATTAAGAGTTTGAAGGGCATAGTGTAAGATATTCCAGTAGTCAAAGGAATTAGGATTAAAACCAAGAATCACCTATTCAGCAAAACTGAGTATAATAATTCAGGGGGAAAAATGGTCATTCAATGAAATAGAGAACTTTCCAGGATTCTTGATGAAAAGACCAGAGCTGAACAGAAAGTTTGACTTTCAAAGTCAAGAATCAAGAGACACTTGAAAAGGTAAACAGAAAATAGAAATCACAAGGGAGTGCGTTGAGTACGAAGGGATTATACCTCAAAAAATAAAATAAAATTAAGGGGTGAGAGAGGAACATATTGGGAGGATAAAGGGACAAATGGAATAGGGCAAATTATCTCTCACAAAAGAAGCAAGAAAAAAATCTTTTTCAATGGAGGGGAAAAGGGGGCAGGTGAGAGGGAAAAAGTGAAGCTTACTGTCATCACATTTGGCTCAAGAAAGGAATAACATGCACACTCAATTAGGTATGAAAACCTATCTTACACTATAGAAAAATAGGGGAGAAGGGGATAAACAGGGTAGGGGAATGATGGAAGGGAGGGCAAATGGGGGAAGGGAGCAATTAGAAGTAAATACTCTTGGGGAGGGAAAAGGTCAAAATAGAGAATAGAAGAAATAGGGGGGCAGCATAGGATGGAGGGAAATATAGTTAGTCTTACACAATATGACTCTTTGGAAGTCATTTGTAACACTACACATATTTAGCCTATATTGAATTTCTTGTCTACTCAGTGGGGATGGGTGTGGAGGGAGGAAGGAAAAGAAGTTGGAACTCAGAAGTCTTAGGAACAAATACTGAGAATAGGTTTTTGCATACACCTGGGAAATAAGTAATACAGGTAATGGGGTATAAAAATTTATCTTGCCCTATAGAACAAGAGAGAAGATGGGGATAGGGGAAGGCAGGGGTGTTAGTAGGGAGGGCACATTGGTGGAAGGGGCAATCAGAATGAAATGTCTTTTGGAGTAGGGGTAGGGGAGAGATGGAGAGAAAATTCAGAACTCAAAATTTTGAGCAAATGTATGTTGAAAATTCAAAATAAATTAAATTTTAAAAAAATTTAAAAAATAAGCTAAAAAACCAGACATATATATGCATGCTAGTATGTTTATATAAGTATGTATAGAAGGGGAGATGTGTGTGTGCGTGTGTGTGTGTGCATGTGTGTGTGTGTCTGAGAGAGAGAGAGAGAGAATTTGCCTTAAACCAAAGGTATTTATTTTTGCTGATGGGAATTTCCAGTTCTGTGGGATGCCTGCCAAGGACTGCCCTCACTCTTAATAAGTAATCCTGTGGTAAGGTTTTATATACATATACATATATATGTACACACATATATATGTATATACATATATGTATAATTTTGTAAAATCAATAAGAATTTAAACACAATAAGCATGTTTAGATTCAAAGCATGGTTTGAATGAAGCTTCTTTGAATATTTTTATCACATATGAAAATGTTATCTTGAGTGTTCATTAATTCATTCAACAGAACATGAAAAATATTGTATTAGGTACCAGAAAATATTCATGTTTGAATGAGATCTGACCCTTGTCTTCATGGAATTCACATAAACTTAGATAAAAATTAATTAAATCCAAACATACAAAATTTCCTGTTCCTTTAGAAGCAATCAACATCTTTCCATTACCCAGATTTACAATTCCAGAATCATTTAATTCTCTCCCTTCTAGCTCATTTCATATCAATAGCTAAAATGTGTCAATTCTACCAGCACAGCATTTTTTGAATCCTTCTCCTCTTTATTCACATCTTAACCACCCTGGCCATCATTCTTGTAGTTATCCTCCTCATTTCTTTTATGGATTATTTTGAAAGTCTTCTTATTTGACCCTAGTTTTCCAATCTTGCTCTTTTTCAATCATTTTTCCATGCACCTCTCAAAATAATCTTTCTGAAGCACAAATTTTAACATGTAACTCCCTTACCCAAGAAAAACTCCTTATCTTGGCATCCAAATGCCTTTAATTGAACCACAGGCCATACAGCATAGTATTTATATTATAAATGTACTTGACATTTTAAACTGGGATTTTTGCTGTTTCCTGAACTCATGTTCCATATATTTCTGAGCTCAAGGCTGTGCCCTTTGCCTGGATATGCTCCTTCATCGTTTCCTTCTTTGAATCTCTAATTTGGTTTAGAAGTTATCACAAGAGCCATTTCCTATGAAGAGTTTTTCTTGATACCCTTGTTTTTTGTGATCTCTTCCCTTAAATAATCACATGCTTATCTGTTTACATGTTCTGTTCTTCAGACATAGTGTAAGTTTATTGAGGTCGGGGTCTGTTTTCCACATTGTTTTTCTATTCTTTTACAAGAAGGTAATATTTCATAGTAGATAGAAATGTGGGTTCAGAGACAGAAATATCTGTGTTTAAAATTGGCTTCTGATTCGTATTGGCAGAGTGAAACAAGACAATAAGCTTCACAATGATCTACGTAATTCTCTAAAATTATAAATTTTGGAGAAACCTGCATAGTTAGAGATAATTTTCTCATCTGTGAGTTTTCTCTGTCAATAAAGTTCCGGTCTTATACAGTCCCTACCCTATCCTCTTACAAATTACTGCTTAATACATGCACATTCTTAAATGATAAATGTATTAGAGAATTATAAAGAAAATTGCTATGTAGGGTGGGATGTAGTGGGCATTATATGAAAAAGAAATTGGAAAATGTTCCTGTGGAAATAAGTATTAGAGTTGGATTTTTAACAAATGTGTAGCAATTTAATAGGCCAATAAAAGAGAACATATTCTACCCATAGTAAAGAGCTGAAAAAGGACATAGCCAAGAGAATGCAAAAAAAGTTTCAGGAAACACCCAGGTGCATAGCTTGTCATTAATAGAGAATTCTTAACAGGGGAAAACATGATATAATTTGGGAATAATTGGATAAGATAAAATTAGAGAGAATTGTAAGTGCTAACTAAAGGAGCATAAATGATACTAAACAAATACTAAACAAATGATTTCTAAACAAGAGAAAGTCCCATCTCAAGTTTTACCCATAAAAAAGTTCTGGCATTGATGCAAAAGATAGATTGCAAAATTTAGAGAGAGGAAAATACAAAATATGCTAGAAAACTATGACAAAAATACAGACATTTGTAATGAAAATCTCTACTAAAATCATATCACTAGGAATATGATGAAATGGATGAATTTCAGAGGAGTACATCTAGAATGGACATGAATTAGTAAAATATTGGATATTAGAGATGGATGAAGGAAAGATCAATTATGCCAAGATCTCTAACATGGAAGAATAAGTGCTGATATAACAGACAGAAATAAGAAGGCCAGAACAAAAGTAACTTTAAGGAGAAAATGACTAACTCAAAATGACACATGTTGAGTTTCTGGTATTTTTAGAACATGTGGGTGATTTTCCACACAAACAATTGAGATCAATGTTGTGGAGCTTTAAAAGAAAGCACAGGGCTAGAGCTAAAAGTTGAATATCATCTCCATAGAGGTAGAAATAGAAGTTGATTAAATAAATGAATTTGTCCATGGAGGGAACATAAAGAAAGAGAGGAACCAAGAATAGAACTTTGAGAAGGAACCACATATATCAATTGTTAAGAATATGAAGAGTCAATGAAGGACAGAGAAAAAAGGCAGAAAAATAGGTAGGAAGAAATTAGCATAGTCTTGTGCTTCTCACACTAAGACAGGAAAGAGTATCTAGGAGGAAAGAGTGGTCAACACTGACAAAATCCAAAGGAATTCAAGCACAATAAGCACTGAATAAAGAGGAACGAATTTGACATTTTGTTGGTCATTATGACCTGACAAAAAAGTTCCACTTAATTGAAGCAGTCAAGTTTTAATTCCACTTAGAAATGGATGAGGGAGGCAGTGAAGGAGTGATATTCAGAGTAAATAATTTATACAAGAAGTTTAGTTATAAAGGAGAGGAAGGAGCTAAGGAGGTAGCCAGATAGCCCATGAGAAAATCTTTTTCACTTAAATTTGGGAAAAATAAGGTGTGTGTGTGTGTGTGTATGTGTGTGTGTGTGTATAAAACAAATACTAGAAAAAGAGAGATAGAAGTTATATGAAAGATGTCTTTTGGAATAAGATAAAAGGAAAAAATTTAATCACAAGTGCATATATAGGGCATATATTTAATGTGAATTAATTGACATTAATCAATTCATCAATCCATTTTCATGTAACTACTTTATATAGTTCTAGAGGTGACATGGCATTGTGGACAGAGAGCTGACCTTGCTATTAGGAAGATTTGGATCGAAGATCTACTTCTGAGACATACTAGTTGTGTGACCCTTCACAAGTTACTTAACCTCCTAGTGCTCTAAGAACCTTTTTTAGATCTACCAAATACAGAAAAGTCAGAAATCAGTCTTCACTGGTAGAGGAAATTTCCTTACTGGAGAATTCTCTGTACTAATGAAATTATACATTCATACTATGTTGGAGGACATTTAGTCAAGGAGAAAGATTGTGGATGAAATTCCTAAAAATTCCAGTGCATAGTTAATTAGAAATTATGATAGCAATTTTAGAGAAGTTTAGGGAATGAATGTTGTTCTCTTACATGTGCATTTTTGATTTCTTCTTACTGATATCGTTTAATCTGGCCTGAAACATTCTCAAGTATACATAGTCCTTTAAAAACAAAGTCTTCTTCTTATCTCTTTTATCATCTAGATCAAAGAGTTCCTAACTTGTCTGTAAATAATAGTTTAGATAGATAGTAGATAGCAGTCCAATATATTTTTCTTTGTCATTCTATTAATTTTATTAATTAACATGCATTTAAAAATAATCTGCAAAAGAATCATCAGGTTCACTAGTCTGACAAAGTAGTCCATGATGAAAAAAAATTAAGAATTCTTACCCTAGAGAAACTATCTCTCTCCTTCCCTGAGATAGAACACTGAGTGACTAAAGGACTGAAACATAATCAGAAGACTTGACCATGGTCTTGACTATGATCTCATCACTACTATCTGTCCGAGACAGAAATGTTTCAAAAACAGGATTGTGGGTTTTTAGTATTATAGCTAGATAAATAATAAAAAAAAAAGAAAAGAAAAAAGATTCATTTGAACCAATATAAAATATGTGGAGTTATGAATAACATGTTTTATATTAGACCTCCTAAGAATTCCATTAGCTGCATTCCAACTGCCTAAATGATAAAAAAAAAAAAAAAAAAAAAAAAGTTTGACTTTGCCTCAGTTTTGGTTGGACCCAAATTGAGTTCTCAGATTTCACTGTCCAGGCATCAAAAGCTTGAACAGTGGGGAAATACCCCTTCCCTACTTCAGAACAAAATAACTGTCATGGTTAAACTGTCTTTCCACCCTGGTTTTGTGCCATATGTGCCTATAGAAACCCTGCTGTTTATCCAGCTGCCTACAACAGAACTGATGAACAATGAGCGTTAAATCTTGCCTACCATTCTAAAAAGTTACCAGTGAGACATCATGACCTGGCCATGGCTTATCTGTCTGTGCAGTTAAAACTGGTTGTTCTGTCTGCTCCCCAGCCCCAGGAGGCCAAATTTCAGAATTGGCCATTCTCTTTCCTGCTTTCTACAAATATTGATTGTCTACTTTTTAAAGCAAAAACATGTTTACACTAACTAACAAGATGAAAGCTTCTCAGAAAAAAACAACTGTGTCTTTCTTTGTCCTTTTGCCCATTTAATTGTCTCTTTTTCACCTTTTTTTTTTTTTTTTGCAGTTAGCATTCTCTTCCTAATAAAGCATGCCCTCATAGTCTTCTGATATTGGTAGATTATACTAGAACAGGCTTCTCAATACATAGGTAGAAATGCTTAAATAAAAACTTAAAAAATAAACCCTACAATTTGGGGTATAAAGTTATATGCCTAAGATTAAAAAAGCTTAAAGGTGTTAAAACTTGAATAAAACTCATTAACTCTGACATTCTGAGTAGACTTTCTATTATAGAAAACTGTCACAAAAGCTTAAAATATTTGAATCTCTGAGTTAGAAGGGGTTACAAGAGTACTAAATAAGTCCCTTTTTGTATAGATTTGGAACTAAATAAGAGTTAAGAAAAGTTGTCCTGGTCACAGAAGAAAAACAAAGGGTAAGAACTTAACAAAGGCAATATTGAGTGGCTTTCTCATTTATTCTTACATTAGGAGACTAATCGTTTCTGTCATTGTCATAATATAGAAATAAGTGAAAAAGCTTTGTTGTTCATTGAATGGACATCATTGGGGAGGAGGTGGTGGAATATGAGAGGTGTTGGTTAAAAGGTTCCCATGATAGGAAGGTATAGATGCATTTTAATCTTCTTTATTGGAGGGAACTTCCAAATCTATATGCTGTATAGAAATGCATTGAATAGAACTGCCCCTGAAAATTATTGCTTTTACAATGAGAAGTGTGAAGTCCATTAATGAGTTTTGAATTTCCCAGAGGCAATTCAGCCAACTCTATCGTTTAACTCTTAGTCTAACTCAGTATCCATTGATAATGTCATAGATAGACAGACAAAGATAACAGCTGTATATGGTCCAAATGCATGTGAAAATTTGGGCAGTAGACATTATTGATCACTTTCTTCTGTGGTGATGGAAAGTCTAAACTCCTTTGAGTAATAATAGGTAACTTCAAAGAATCTCTGCATTCATTCAGAGCTTGATGAGAAAATGTCAAACTCTTCTGCTCTTTTCACCTTCCATTATCTGTTCTTTCCTCTCTTTTTCTGGATTTGGCCTATTGAAAAGTTGAAAATAAAAGTATATTTGCAAATAGATGTCATATCTAAAAAGGACATATCAACAAAATTAAGAATTAAAATATAGTGTGAGGAAAATATACCCCATATCTCAGAAAGTTTACATTTAAATGTATCTTCAATTCTGAAATGAAAGAAATTATACCAAATATAAAACCGCCTGTTTGGCTTAAACAGCCATTCATAATCTCACTTCTTGCTCCCTTTCCTAGTCTCTTTAGACTCTGATCTGGGATCTGATGACATTGGCCTTCTTGGTGTACTTTGCACATCACACTCCATCTTCTAATTGCCCACATTTTTCTTGGCTATTCCCTTTTCCTGGAATTCTCTCTCTCTTTAGCTCTGCTTCCTAATTTCCCTGATTTCTTTCAGATTCCAGATAAATTCCACCTTCTACAAGAAGCTTTTCCTGGTCCCCCTCAATATTAGTACCTCTCCTCTGAATTTATTCCACAAAATATCTTGTACATATTTTGTTTTGAAATAGTTCTTTACATTTTGTCTTCTCTAATAGGCTGTGAGTTCCTTGAATGCAAGAACTGTGTTTTTTAATATTTTTTTGTGTGTCCCCAGCACTTTGAACAGTGCCTGGCAGATAGGAGGTACTTAATTCCAAATCACTACAAGGCACTTAAGCATAGTTGATATGGAATTCCATTTGGTTTGTAATTTCTGCTGAAATGGATGCAAGAAAAAGTCGTCAGAAATATATACCTTTTGAATTGTATGAGTGTAAATGAACAGCTTAAGTAAATGATAGCTACGTATTGCTCCTACTTCTGGAGTCCAGAACAAGTCTAACAAGCCTAATTCTTCTTCTAAATGGCAGTCTTTTAACTACTCAATGACACCAATCATGTCTTTTCTGAGACTTTTCTTCTCCAGGTTAAATATCACCCAGTTCCTTCATTCAGTCCTCATCTGGCATAAAATCCAGATCCTTCTGCATTTTTGTCCTCCTATCCAAGTGCTATAGCTTATTAATATTATTTCTAAAATGTAGTGCACCAGAGGTCAATATCTTCTGTGTATTCTGCACAAGGCAGCGCATAGTAGGACTATCACTTCATCATTCCAGGGAGATATGTTTCTCTTACTTCAATGAAGGTCACATTCATTTTTAGCTGCCATGCCACTCTACTGAGAATTGATTCTTGGCATACTTAATAGAAAACTGTCTTCTCTTATTTTACTCTGACTTTATCACCATGGTGCAAGTCATTGAACCTCCCAGTGATCTGAACAACTCTATAAGACTATAAGCTGTAGAAATGCCCTGTTTCCCCCTTCTGCTCCCCAAATGTTGGCCCTCTGTATCCCAAATCATCTTGCATTTAACTATTCTGAATATTTTTGAATTTGTCCACTATATAAATACATATATAACATATATATGTATACTTAATGTCCTTTCTAGTTGGAAAATAAGGTCCTTACAAGTCAGAATTTTCTCATTCTTGGTGCTTATATCTTCAGTGCCTACAACAATGCCTGGCACATAACAGGTACTAAAGAAATGTTTCCTAATTGACTGATTAAATAACTTCTTCATGAAGAATTTCTTACAGATATAACACAAAAGCACAGCAAAAGCAAGGAAAGAATAATTATAGTTGTTAATGAAAAACTCACTCAACCAATCTTCTGTTCAGAGTCCATAGTGTCAGATAAGTGGCTTAGTTCCTTTTGTTCCATTAAATTATCTGAATTTCAAAGGAATTGTTGATGACTCTAAATGCTTCATAAACCTGCAGAATTTTGTCTTTTATGAATGTTGTGGAGATGACAGAGAATGTTCAAAGTTAAACACAAGGAACAATTACTGTGCAAACTAGGAAATGTGTTATATAGAAACTACTTCATTTTCATTAGGAATATTTGGTCAGAGGAGAATTGTGATCAATACTGCCAGAGTCATAACTATGCCATAGTGATCAGGATTGTGCATTGTCGCTGAAGTTTAAGAACCCTGACTATATGTGTACTCTATCAAGAAGGAAAAAAAATGAGCTTAGTATCTAGATAGAATCATTATTTAACATAAAAAATTGTCAGATGGACAAGTACCAAATCATGAGTGAACCTGCCTGTCCTTCTTCCTCCTATAAGAGTTGTTTTCTCAGCAGCAGACTCATAGCACTTTCAGGTTTTTGCCTATGGGAATAAATGTTCCTGGATCTCTTTTCACGCAGTCATCCTTAGGTAATATCTCAGCTCTCCATTTCTCACGATGTGGTCTTTTTTGAGATCCAGCCTGTTTTCAAAAGTTTCTATCTTTCTGCAAAGACTTTTGTTTAAAAATATGATAGCAAATAACTTTCATGATGCTTGCCTCCCTTGCCAGGATTACTAGGTATGACTTTGTTGACTTTTACCCCAATCTTTAAAGAGATATTATGGTAAGGTAAACATAGGTTTGAAAATTTTGTTGGAATGCTCCCCTGCAAAAAATAGAGTAGGATTTTATATTGTTTTAGAGTACATCTAAATAGAGCTTATAGACAACTTTCTTTTCATCGAAGATAGTTAAATATTCACTCAGGTCACAGGAAGATAAACGCAAACAAAGGCGTAAATCCTTGGGGTGTTTGTTTATGGCCCCCCCTTTAAATGAGTAGGTAAGAATAATTTGCAATTAGCATATTAATTATCTCTATTCAAATTGCTTTCTTCTAAAGTGGTTTTAACAGTTTTTTGGCTTCACTCAAGTAGATGTTCTCCTATTGATAAATCCTCTTTATTCCTACAAATTTCTTCTTCAGCTATCTCATTTTTATGGATAATGCAAAACTAAACAATAACTAGCAAACTAGTCCAAATTTCATTGTGTCCATCGTTTGCCAACTTTAACTAAACGACCATCTTAGAAGCTGTCACATCTACCTAACTTTTTCCTGGTTCTGATTTTAGGTCAACTAAAAAACAAAAGGAAAAGCTATAGTTCTGGCTTGTATTTCTTATGTGTAACACATCTACAAAACGGCACTAAACATGGAATCAGAAGATATTACCTAAAATTGCTACTGTGCTACGTACTAAGCTTTTACCTTGGTTACCTCTCTGAAATAATGTCCTTCAGTTTCCTCATTTATGAAGCTGAGAGATGGACTCTCATGAAATGTAAGCTACTTAAGAAGATGTTCTCATGTATTTTTACATTTATATACTCAGATCCTATCAAAGTGTCTGTCATGTAAAAAGTATTTAATAAATGTTTTTTGACTGATGAGTCATCAATTGACTACATTCCTTCCAGTTACATATTCTATGATCTTGTGTGCCAGTAAGGGTATTTTTATTTTCAATTTATTGATTGATTGACTTTTAAGATTCATTTTTTTTAAATTTTGAATTTAGGATTCCTCCCATTCAATCCAATCCTTCTATACAACATGAGTAATGTGGAAATATATTTCAGAAGAATACATGTGTAAAGCATAAATCAGACTGCATGCTGTCTTAGTTCATCACTTCTTTCTAGAGGTGGATAGCATTTTTCATCATGAGTCCTTTGAAGGTGTCTTTGATCATCATATTGAGCAGAGGAGTTAAGTCTTTCACAATTGATTATCATTACGATATTGCTAGTGCTATACACAATATCTTCCTGATTCTGCTCACTTCCCTTCACATCAATTCATGTCATATATTCTGAAACTATCCCTACATCATTTCTTAGAGCACAATAAGATTTCATTACAATCCTATACCATAACTTGATCAGTCATTTGATTCACAATTAATAGGGATTCCTTCAATTTCCTTTTTTTTGCAAAGCAAAAAGAATCTCTTTCTATCTCTCCTTGTATGTGTGTATATATACATATACATATATATACACACATATATGTATACATATATATGCATATATGCACACATATACACATATGTACATATACATACATTATATAGATATACATGCATAAATATGTAAATGTACATTCTACTCCTTGTTTGTTTATCTCTTTTGGATCCAGACTTAGTAGTGAGACTTGCTTTTCAAAGGCTTTGAAAATTTTTATAGACCTTTGAGCATAATATTGAGTTATTATCCAGAGTAGTTAGACCAGTTCATAACATCATCCAAAGTGCACCAGTTTACATCTTTTTCTACATCCTCTCTAGCATGACTTCTTCCATGTAAATCAATCTGAAAGGTGTGAGTTGGTACTTGATAGTTGTTTTACTTTGCATTTCTCTAATCATTAGGGATTTCGTACTTTTTCATATGGCTAATTTTAGCTTTCATATTTCTTTTTCCTGAAAACTGCCTTCCATACCAATTTTTTAAATTATTTAATTGAACTCAGTTTTCTACATGTCTGAGAAGTGAGTCCTTTGTAAGAGAAATGCAGTTTAAAAAATGTAAAAAAATCCCAGTTTACTGCTTTCTTTCTGATTTTGGTTGCATTGGTTTCGTTTGAATAAAAAAATTCCATGTAATCAAAAATATACATTTAACTTCCCATGATTCTCTCTGTCTCTTATTTGGTTATAGAGTCTTCCTTTATCCATAGGTCTGGCAGGGAAATATTTCCATGCTTCCCTTATTTGCTTATGATATCATTCTTTTCAGTGTAAACCATGTACGCATTTTAAATTTGTCTTGTTATGCAGTTTGAGTGGTGATGGACACATAGTTTCTTCCAAACTGCTTTACAGTTTTCTGAGTTCTTACTATAAAAGCTTAAATTTTTGGGTTTTATAAAACACAAAATTGCTGTGTTCATTTACTAATGTGCGGTATGTAGCTAAGCTATTCCACTTATTTACCAACTTGATTCTTAGCCAGTCCCAGATTGTTTTGTTGAGTAAAACTTTGTATTATAATTTTATAGCTGGGACTCAGGAATTTTTTCTTTCTTTCTTTTTTTTTTTTTTACTGATTCTCTTGATGTATTTGATCTTTTATTCTTCCAGAAGTACTTTACTATGTTTTTCTAGAACTATAAAATAATAGTTTTGGTACTTTGAATCATATGAATAAGTAAATTAACTAGGAAAAATTGCCTTATTTTATTATATTGACACAGTCTATTCATGAACAATTAATATTTCTCCATTTTTTCAGTGGGTTTATTTATTTGAAAAGTTTTTTGTAATTACCTTCATATAGATCCAGAGTTTGTCTTGGCTGGTACACTCAAAAGCGTTGTATCCTGTCTGCAACTCTTTTAAGTGGAATATATCTCTTCCTAATTTTTATATAGATATGTTAGTGATTTATGGGGACTTATTTTATATGTGATAATTTTCCTAAAAATATTTTTATTGTTTCAACCAGGTGTATAGTTTGGTCTACAGAATTCTCTAAGTATAACACCAGTCTGATAAGATTAATACTTTTTGTTTCCTCTTTGCCTATTCTTATTCTTTAGATTTTTTTACTTGTCTTAATTCTATAGCTACAATTTCTAGTGGAATATTGAATAATAGTTATAATTATGGGCATCTTTCTTTTATTCCTAATCTTATTGGAAAGACTTCTTGTTTATTTCCATTACAGAAAATGCTTGCTCTTGGTTTTAGATAAATAATACTTATCATTTTAAGAAAGACTTCATTGAGACTTATACTTTCAAGTCTTTTGAATAGGAATGGGTGTTGTAGTTGGTACAGAATTTTTGCTGCATCTCTTAAGACAATCATATTATTTTGTTTTGTTTTGTTATTGATATAGTCACTCATGTTGATAGTTTTCCTAATATTGAACTAGCCGGACATTCCAGGTATAAATTCAACCTGGTTCTAGTGAATGATCTTTGTGGTATGTTCTATAATCTCTTTGTTACTATTTTATGCAAATTTTTTGCATTAACATTCATTAAGGAAATTTGTCTATGATTTCTTTTTCTGTTTTTGCTGTCCCTGATTTAGGCATGAAAACTATATTCGTGTCATAGAAAATGTTTGATAGGACTCCTTATTAACCTATTTTTAAAAAAATAGTTGATAGATTATTGTAATTAATTATTTTTCAAATGTTTGGTAAAATTCACTCGTAAATTTATCTGACCCTGGGGATTTTATCAAAGGGAGTTCATTTATAGCTTGTTCAATTTCTTTTTATAAGATAGATTTGTTTAAGTTATTTAAATATCTTGCTTCCTCTTCTATTAATCTAGAAAATTTATATTTTGGAGAATATTAATTCAATTAACTTAGATGTCAAATAATTAAGGAAAAATAGTTCCTAATATTTTATATCCTGCACCTATGGTAAAGTTGCTAGTTATTTCAAGTAGTTTTTTAGTTGATTCTCTTGGATTATCCAAGTATACCATCTATTATCTGCCATGAATGATAGCTTTGTTTCCACATTGCTTATTCTAATTCCTTCAATTTCTTACTCTTCTCTTATTGCTAAAGCTAGCATTTCTAATACAATGTTGAATAATAGAGGTGATAATGGATATCTCTGTTTCACCTTTAATCTTATTGGGAAAACTTTTAGCTTATTCTCTTTACATATGTTTGGTGATGATTTTATATAAATTTTACTTATTATTTAAAAAAAAACTTCATTTATATCTAGGCTTTCTAGTGTTCTTCATAGAAATGGGTGTTGTATTTTATGAAAAGTCTTTTCTGGATTCATTGAGATAATGATTTCTTTAGTTTTGTTATTTATATGGCCAATCATGGCGATAGTTTTCCTAATATTGAAATAGCCAGGCATCCGTGGTAGAAGTCGTACCTGGTCATAGTGTATTTTGCTGGTGACAAATTGCTGCTAATACTTTATTTAAATTTTGGCATCAATGTTCATTAAGAAAGTGGTCTATAATTTTCTTTCTCTGTTTTGACTCTTCTGGCATAGGGATCAGCACCATATTTATGTCATAATTGGAATTTGATAGGACTCTGCCTATTTTCCAAAATAATTTATGTATTATTGGAATTAATTGTTCTTTAAATGTTTGGTAGAATTCACTTGTAAATCCATCTTTAGATTTTTTTCTTCCAGAGTATATTGATAGTTTGTTCAATTTCTTATTTCTAAAATGTAGTTAAGTGTTTTGTCTCCTCTTCTATTAATCTGGACAATTTATATTTTTTGCAAATATTCATCCATGTCACTTAGATTGTCAGATTTATTGGCAAACAGTTGGGCAAAACAGCTCCTAATTATGACTTTAATTTCTTCTTCGTTGGTGATGAATTCACCCTTTTCATTTTGATACAGGAAATCCAGTTTTCTTCTTTCTTTTGTTTTAATAATCAAAGTAGTCAATGTTTTATCTATTTTTTCATGAAACCAGTTCTTAGTTTTATTTATTAGTTAAATAGTATTACATCTGATGCATAATAGCTTTTGCTTCATACTGTCATTTTAATTCTGTGTTTTTCTGTTCCAAGTGTGTGTGTGTGTGTGTGTGTGTGTTTTGGCAAACAACATACTGATTTGGTTTGGTTTATGCTTCTTTATTGATGTTGAGTTCATAACATTTACATTCATAGTTGTAATTGCTAACTGTGTATTTCTCTAGATTCTATTTTCTTCTTTGTGCTTTCTGTCTCTCTCTCTATCTCTCACTGTCTCTGTCTGTCTATCTCTCTGTCTCTCTGTCTCTGTCTCTCTCTCTGCCTAAAACAGTCTTGCTTCTAAAGTCATTTTTGTGTCACCACTGCCTCTCTTAATCTGTCCTCAGTTTTACCAATCCTCCTTTACCTTAACCCTTCACCTCCTACCTCCCTGTTTGGTTAGATAACATTCTGTACCCCATTGTGTGTATCTAGTATATGTCCGTGTCTGTGTTTGTGTGTTTACATTTTTTTCTCTCTTTGAAACTGTTGAAAGGAGAGTGAGGTTCAAATATTGCCACATCTCCCCATTTTCCTCTCCAATGTAAAATCTCTTCTTTGCAAATCTCTTTCATTTGAGATAATTTTCCATACTTCTCCGCTCTCTTGTCTCTTCTTTTGGTGAGTCTCTTATTCTTATTTCATTTTCTTCGATCATTCCAAAATATTTGCACCTTTGCCTTCTAAAAGTAGCATATTCCCATCCCTCTACTCTTTTAATATGAAAGCTGCTAAATTTTGGATGATGTGCACTGTGGCTCTACTGTAATTTGAATGGTTTCATTCAGTGTGTTGAAGATTTTAATCTGGAATCTATGGAAACTGGTTATGAAATTCCAAGGAGTTTTCATTTCAGGATTTCTTTTAGGAGGTAATAGGTGGATTCTTTCAATTTTTATTTTACCTTCTGGCTCTAAAATTTCAAGGTAGTTTTCCTTTTTTTATAATATAATGCCTTGGCTGTTTTTTAGCCATAGATTTCAGATAACCCAATCATTCTCACATTATCATTTCTTGATCTATTTTCCAGGTCAGCTGCTTTCCCATTGAGGTATTTCCCATTTTCTTCTATTTTTGTTCATTCTTTTGACCTTGTTTTATATTTCTTCTTGATGTCTTTTGGAGTCCTTAGATTTCCCTTGGCCAATTATAATTTTTAAGTAATTATTTTCTTGATTAAGATTTTTTGCCTCTTTTTTCCATTTGTTCATTTTTGCTATTTAAGGAGTTATCTTCAGTGAAGTTTTGTACCTCTTTTACCAACTGACTAATTCTGTTTTTTTTTTTTTTAAGGTCACATTTTCTTTAAACTTTGTCATACCTCTTTTACCAAGTGATTAATTCTATTTTCATAATTTTCTTGCATTGCTTTCATTCTCTTTCCCAACTTTTCTTCTACTACTCTTATTTGATTTTAAATTATATTTTCTTTTCATTTTCTATAAATTCTTAATGAGATTGTGCCAAATATGCACTATTCTATCAAGGTTTACTTGTAGCTATTTCCCCGTCATCGTCTTATTCTGAGTTTGTATCTTAATCTTCCCTGTCATCATAACAGGTTATTTTTTGTTCTTTGCTCATTTTTTCAGCCTGTTTTTAGACTTCAAATTTGATGTTAATGATGGGTCCTGATCACCTGTATGGGTAGCACTGTTTCAAGCTTCAGTCTTTTTCACATTGCTGTTAATACCTGACTATGGAGGTTTGTAATTTTGCAGTGCTTCTAAGGTTGTATGGTCCTACGAGAGGTGTGCTCATTGCTCTCCTGGTCTGTGCTTTGTTTCTTACCCAGCTAGGATCCCTACATCATTCTAGCCATAAGAGGTAGCACTTCCACTCTGTCCTTGATTTTTAATAGGGTTCCTGGTTCCTTGTAAACACAAGTGTTCCTTTATGCTCTGGAACTTTCTACTTTCAACTTGAAAGAGATGACAGGTCCTAGTTCTAGTGTGAGCTCAAGAGCTCCTGTAATTTCTTTCTGACCAGTTGTCCAATCTTCTTACTGGATGTGGACTAAACTCCCAGAGCTGTTGTTCCTGCTGCTGCTGCATCCTCTTCTGAGGCCCAGAGCTGGTTTTGCTGACTTGTGTGCTCTGGGTCAGCTCACATTCCAGTGCCATAGACCTCATCTTCTGACCACCTAAGTTGTCTTGGGAAAAATGTCTCACTTCCACCTTTTTTTGTTTGCTATGCTGCTCCAGAATTTATTTTGATGCATTATTTTAAAATGACTTTGAGGGAAATTTTGGGAGAACTCAGCTATAATATACCCTCTACTCCTTTGCATCTTAATTCTGCCTTCCCAGAGTATGTTTATGAAACTAAAAACAAAGTAAAATTATTCTCTTGGCATTTTAAATGTAAAGTCAGCATACTTTTAAACACTTATTATTTATCCCGAGTTAAATTTACATATTACTTTGATGCTTTACCTTGTGGGGTTGCTATTGTTTTTGCTATTTTTCTGTCTTAGAAAACGTAAACAGAATCTGATTATTCAATGATGATACACAACAAATATATATTACTAGCAATATTTTCATTATGTCTTAATTCACACGAAGGTCTAGAAAATGACATTCATTTCTGCATCTCAAAATGAGAGATTCAAATTTGAGATTTTCTAATGACATCATATTTAAATATCTAGAAAGAGTTATGAGCTATAAAAGGATGTCCTTACTTTCTGTTACTTTCTTTTAAGCATATTTTAAAATTAATATTCCACTTGCAACCTCCCCTTTTTGTAAGTTTTAACTTAAAAGGTTAGACTATCATTTGAAAAAAAAATCAATGACATTATTTGTTATTGCTCCTGCTTACGCAGGTTAAGATGTTCTTCCTCATGTTATCTATGTCACAGTGGTATAACTTATTGACAAAAATGATCTGTGACCCTTAGTTTTCCCATACTGCATCTACATAAAGACAGTCCTTGTCCTGGCATTTGTTTCCTAGAACCTTCTGCCCTTTACCTCATAGTCTTTTTACCTTGAAAAAAACTTTATTTAGGTTATTGTATAGCAATACAGTCTGTCTGCTATTGAAGGAGATTAAGAAATTTCTTTCACAACTAATCCTGCATTCTACAATAGACAACCATCTGTCTTGGAAAACTGAAGTGAAAAAAATTGATTCTACATAAAAAGAAAAAAAATTCAATCCTCTGGAAATTCCTTCAAATGTTGTTTTATGGTTACCTTGGCCTTTCCTAATATTCCAACACAAAATGGTATGAGGAGTTGAAAGATTTGGATTCATTTTTAATTAAACAATCAATCAAAAATACTCTAAGTGCTGATCACATGATGAACACTGTGCTAGAAACTAAGAATGCATATATAAAAAAGAAATAGTTGCTGACATTAATAAGTGTACATTTCACTTTGAAGATACATGCTCACAGATGAATAAGTATATTGGCATATATGATACAATGGAAAGAACCCTCTACTTGGAGTCATAAGATTTGGATTCAAATCTTGTCTACTATTAATGGGATCTTTAAAAAATACTTACCTTTTCCGGAGCTTACTTTCTTCTTCTGTAAAATGAGGGATTGTTCTCCATGCTTCTTTTGGCTCTTTCATATCTTGATCTGGGGTGTTATGTCTTATAATAGGATCCTTTAGGATCCTATGTCTTAGGGATTCAGATACTTACAAATAGGAAACCAGGGAAGACAACCTATAAAAGTTTATTCTTTGAGATGAAACTTGATGGGAGCTAAGGCTAAGACCTGTGGGTAAGGGTTGAGAAAATTCTAAGCAAATATAATACCATGCACAAAATATTTTGATGTAGGAAATGAAATCCTGGGTAAAGGTAACATCAAGTCAACAAGTTTTGTTGAAAAATATGTTTGAGGTAGAATAATGCTTATTTATCCCACATAGATTGCCTAGAACTTCATTATAAAGGGTTGCAAAAGCTTAATAGAAAAACTTATATTTTATAGTAGAAGTAATCATGATGCCACTGAAATTTCTTGAACAGTGAAGTGTCATAGGATATTTTTCAGGTAGAATCTCAGAAATTTCATGGGAAATCAGCAGGTAGAGAATTAGAGGGTCATCCTCTACACCCTCCCCCCCCACCATAACCATGTATAGCATTGAAGCAAACGCTAAGCTTTGATTTGATGCTATAGTGTTAATGTTGTGTGCTACATTTAACTTTAATTTTCTTGCCTCTTTGTGGTGTCTTAATTCACATTATTGTAGTTATTGTGCATAATGTTCTTTTGTCTTCGCTTTCTTTACTCTGAATCACATTATTCAACTCAGCCTATATTTGTATGAATTTTCATATTTGCCATCCTTTATTGCATTCCACTGCATTCTTATATCAGAGTTGGTTCAGCTATTTCCCAATTGTTGGGTGTACATTCGGTTTCCAGCTTTTTGTTGTCATGAATTATGCTGCTGTGAATATTCTTGTGCTGTCGGTCTTTTCTTGCTGTCAATAATCCCTTTGGGGAATAGTCCCAATAGTGAAATCTCTAGTTCAACTTTAATTGGATCAATTTAATAACTTTCCTTGCATAATTTAAAATTGTTTTCCAGAATACTTCAACCAATTTAAAGTTCCAAAAGCAGAGAATTAGTCTGCTTTCCATGAGCCTGTGCAGAAACGATTTTTTCCCCTTTTATATCATCTTTGCCAAATGATGGGTATAAGATGATATTTCAGAGTTGTTTTAATGTTCATTTATCTATTAGTGGCAAAACAATTTATCAAGGACTTGATAGTTGGTATTTACCAATTATTTTGAAATATTATATGGTTTTGATAATAATTTCATTTCTGAATTTATCTCTATTTCTTTCCTTTAAAAAAGTAAGTTAGCTCATAAAAATCAAAGTAAAGACCTAGCAAATCTGACATACATACCATCATGTGTGTGTGTATGTGTGTGTGTGGCGTGTGTGTGTGCGTGCGTGCATGCGTGTGTGTGTGTGTGTGTGTGTGTGTGTGTGTGTGTACACCCCACCTTTGGAAAGAAGAGAAAGGGTACATGTTTTCAACTTTTTTTCTATGGTCATGGTTCTCAGAAATTAATATAAGGAACTGCATAAAGATCATATGTATATGTATACATTTCTATATAGAAAATATAATTATACATACAATATAGATATTAAAATCAATATAGTTAATTGTATATACATATAACTGCCTATCTGTCTAACTATAATTGTAACCATTGCATATATTGTATTCTTTGTTCTGTATAACTCTTTCTGCATCAGTTCATATAAAATTGTTTTCCCCTACATGTACCTGAATTCTTCACATTTCTTGTTTTTTTATGGTGAATTCATGTTCTATTACATATATGCACCACAATTTGTTTAATCATTCTAACTCTAAAATTAATCTTTAATCAATATACATGTACTTCGTCTCTATTCTTGATAAAATAATAATACAACTTCTATAAGTGTGTATACATACATATATATGCATGTATATGTGTATACACACACACACACACACACACACACAGAAAGAGAGAGAAAGAAAAAGAGAAGTTTCTTTCTGTACTCCTCAATGGATACATGTATAGCCAGCAGTAAGATCTTTAGGTCAAAGAGATATACATTAGTACCTTTGGAGGACATTAAGTCCAGATTGTTTTTCAGAATGCTTGAATCAATAAATATCTCTTTCCAACAATATCTTATTCAATTCAGTTCAAAATCATTTCTTAAACACTTACTATGTGCCAGGCACTGTGCTAAGCACAGCTGAAAAAAATAAGAAAAAGCAAGACTTCATGTGACCCTAAGGAACTGAAAGCTGAAAGGGGGGAAGATGACATACAAAAGAAAGTTGGAAAGAGGGAAGTAGAAACCAGAAGACAAAGAATAGCTGCCGTACAGTGTGAGGAGAGGGAGAATTTTGTTCCCAGGAGCTGAAGCTAAATAGTGTTGTAGATGGTAAATGGTGTGGACTGCAAAATCCAAATTCTGCCCTCTGTAAAGGAATGATTTAGGCAGAATTTAATGCTCCCCCTTCCAACCCTCCAATTATGGCTGAGGAAGATGAGAAGATTCTGAGCATCTCAGGCTATGCTAAGGAGCATTGCAAAGAGGTTTCTTATGATCAACTTCTCCTGAAGAGTAAGGGCAGTTCTATAGAGTTGAGACCAAACAGAAGTGCAGATGGAAAGTGCAGTGAGTGCTGGTGTGTATGTTTCTTGCGTTGCACAGATGTTCAGGGAAGACCAGCACCTCTGGTGTGAGGGATGCTAAGTTTTTTTTCAGGATTGCTTTCTATCCTTGATAGAAAGGATCCTTGATCACCTAACTTTAGTCTGTTTCCAAGAATCAGTACCATGTGAAGCATTCAGAAAAATGCATTAAAACAGTCTGAGCATAGCTGATGGGCCTAAAACCCATTAATAAGTTAGAGAAGTATCTTCTCCAAGTATATGAAAACTTTCTCCAATGGAATGAGTATATTTGAACAATCTGTTCCAACAGTTCACAAAATTGGCAGAAGCAAGCATTGAGGAGCACTTAGAGCTTGGACAGAAATTGAAGATGCCCAAACTGTACACTGTATCCTGAGTAATTAACAGTCATTTTGACTTTTATCTTTCCACTAGACCACAAAGACACTAGGAGAGGGAGTAAGGTTGATAACTTTGCACAGCTCTCTCTCACTGAAATTCAATTTATATGTGATGCAAAAGACATCACCCACACATACCATTTTACCCATTTCAGCTAACTCAAATTCCTTTGGCCATGGGTAAGTAATGAAGCTACAGATATAGATACACTTGGACCTATAATCACAACACTGCACATAGGCATCTCAGACCATAAAAACACTGAAGCAGCAGTAGGATTCAGCATCCCCCTTGGTATCTGAGCAGCCTTGTTTTAAGGGACACATTGCTCATCTCTGGGTATGAAGAATGGGTTAGGAAACACATCCTAAAAATTGTCTGCTTCACCCAACCTAACAATGGTCTGCTTATCACAGGTGGAGATCTTACTATGTGGTTGAAATTAAAAAAAGGACGAAATCTTTTGCAAAGATTATTCCACTCACCATGGTTATGTTTATGGACTACATTAAATCTAACAGGCCAGAAAGAAAAGATCACTCTAATTGTGAGACAATTCACAAGTATCACATCTAAATCACAGCCCTGAGTGAAACAAGACTGGCAATTGAAGCCGAGCTTATGTCAGAGGCGGACATGCATTTTTCTGGAGTGGCTACGGGAGAGCACCATGAAGCTGGCATGGATTTCATAATCAAAACTGATCTAATCAAAAAAGGTTGTAGACCTCTCAAAAGGGGCAAATGACAAGCTCATGACAATATGATTTCCACTTGCAGGAATACACAATACTACCAGTATCAGTGTGTATACTCCCCTTACACAAACGTTTATGTGGTCAAATAAAAAATTTTTGGAGACCTGGAGATCCTTGTCATCAATATACCAAAGCAGGACAAGCTTGTGATTCTGGATTACTTTAATGTCAGGGTAGGCAGAGACTATCAGGCATCGAAGGGAGTCCTTGAGAGGAATGGAGTTGGAAAAAGCAACAACAGTGGTGACTTACTATTGAAGATTTGTATGTCTCATGACCTCATCAATAGTACTGTCTTTCACTTATCTAAAGGATTGAAACTTCATGGATGCACACTGGCAGCAAAGATTGCCATTTACCAAACTTTGTCTTACTAAGAAAAAGAGATAGAGAGGATGTGAGAGTGAAGGAGGCAATGCGTACTGCAGAGTGCTAGATAAATCACAGATATATCTTTTTCAAGCTAAATGTTCACATTCAACAAAATCAGTGGTCCCAAGGTAAGGTTATTACCATAAAACTTAATGTCAATATATTAGAGTGCTTCTCCAGGAGTGAATAGATTCTTGGCTCAATGAGAAAACAGATGAAATTCAGTTTTATGATGATAGCAACAATCCAAGGTGCCTTCATGATGCCTTAAGGGCTATTTATGAGCCAAAGATGTATAGTGCATCTCAACTACTAGGTGCTGATGAAGCTATATTGATCACTGATAAGGACATTATCCTGGAGAAATAGGCTGAACTTTTCCATAATGTTCTCGACAGATTGTCATTAACTAATGATGAAGCCACTGAGTGTATATTTCAGATTAAAGTAAATAATCCCTCTCTAGTTGAATCACTTCTATTTTAATTGTCTTAGGAAGATTCTGAAGATCACCTGGCAAGATAAAGTATAAAACACTGAGATCATTTCTCTAGCTAAACTGCCAAATATTCAAACTGTAGCATAAAGAGCACAACTCCAATGATCTGGCCATGTAGTTTGAATGTCAAAGTCATGTTTGCCTAAAAGACTAATTATGGAGAAATCACACAAAACAATTGCTCACAGGGAGGTCAGAAGTAATACAGGAATGCCCTCAAGATCTCCCTGAAGAACTTTAGTTATCATTTGTGAGATATGGGAGACACTGGCACAGGACTGCTCAGCATAATGTGTCTACATTGAGGAAGGCATTGTGCTCAATGAGCAAAACAGAATTGCAGTAGCTTAAGAATATGAGATACAAAAAAAATTAGACTTCTCCACTACACATGGCCTATTTGTGCCTGACTTGTGGCAGTCTTTCTAGTTTGTATTGATTTTTTTCATACCAAAATGAGTGTGCATTTTATTCCTTCCTTTAGTCTAATGTGATGAGAGTAAACTTCATGTTTTTCTCTCACTTCCCCTCTTTTTCCCTCCACTAAAAAGTCTTTTGCCTGCCTATTTTATGAGAGATAATTTGCCCCATTCCATTTCTCCTTTTCTCCTCCCAATATATTTCTCTCTCACACCTTAATTTCATTTTTTTAAGATATGATCCCATCCTATTCCATTCACTCTGTGCTCTCTGTCTCTCTGTGTGTGTATGTGTGTGTGTGTGTGTGTGTGTATGTATGTATGTAATCCCACCAACTACCCAGTTACTGAAAAGTTTTGAGAGTTACAAATATTGTCTTTCCTATAGGAATGTGAATAGTTCAACTTTAGTAAGTCCCTTATGACTTCTCTTTGCTGTTTACCTTTTCATGCTTCTCTTCAATCCTGTGTTTGAAAGTCAAATTTTCTTTTCAGCTCTGGTCTTTTCATCAAGAATGCTTGAAAGTCCTCTATTTCATTGAAAGACAATTTTTTTCCCTGAAGTATTATACTCAGTTTTTCTGGGTAGGTGATTCTTGGTTTTAGTTGTAGTTCCTTTGACTTCTGGAATATCATATTCCACGCCCTTTGATCCCTTAATGTAGAAGTTGCTAGATCTTGTGTTCTCCTGATTGTATTTCAACAATATTTGAATTGTTTCTTTCTAGCTGCTTGCAATATTTTTTCCTTGACCAGGGAACTCTGGAATTTGGCCACAATGTTCCTAGGAGTTTCTCTTTTAGGATCTCTTTCAGGAGGGCATTGGTGGATTCTTTCAATATTTCTTTTGCCCTCTGGTTCTAGAATATCAGGGCAGTTTTCCTTGATAATTTCATGAAAGATGATGTCTAGGCTCTTTTTTGATCAAGGCTTTCAGGTAGTCCCACAATTTTTAAATTGTTTCTCCTGGATCTATTTTCCAGGTCGGTTGTTTTTCCAAAGAGGTATTTCACATTATCTTCCATTTTTTTTTCATTCTTTTGGTTTTGTTTTGTGATTTCTTGGTTTCTCATAAAGTCATTAGCCTCCATCTGTTCCATTCTAATTTTGAAAGAACTATTTCCTTCAGTGAGCTTTTGAACCTTCTTTTCCATTTGTCTAATTCTGCTTTTTAAAGCATTCTTCTCCTCATTGGCTTTTTTGGACCTCTTTTGCCAATTGAGTTAGTCTATTCTCAAAGCTGTTATTTTCTTCAGCATTTTTTTGGGTCTCCTTTAGCAAGGTGTTGACCTGCTTTTCATGCTTTTCTTGCATCTCTCTCATTTCTCTTCCCAGTTTTTCCTCCACTTCTTACTTGATTTTCAAAATCGTTTGTGAGTTCTTCCATGGCCTGAGCCCATTGAATACTTATTTTGGATGTTTGGGATACAGAAGCCTTGACTTTTGTGTCTTTCCCTGATGGTAAGCATTGTTCTTCTTCATCTGAAAGGATGGGAGAAAATATCTCTTCACCAAGAAAGCTACCTTCTATAGTCTTATTTTTTTTTTCCCTTCTTTGGGCATTTTTCCCAGCCAGTTACTTGACTTTTGGGTCCTTTGTCAAGAGAGGGTATACTCTGGGAATCTGTGAAATCTCAGTTCCTCAAATGTGGCATGATGAAGCGTGCACTGGTCTGGAAGCAGAAAGGGATTTTTGTGCACAGAATCTTAACGGTTACCTCTCCACAGCCACCTGGCCTCCAGTTCCCAAGTCAGCACTGGGGGCTCATTTTCAGATAAGCTGAATGGGCAGGGCCACCATTTGATGTGAGACAAAGACCAGCTTGCCCAGGACCTCCACACAGTGCGGAGGCAAGAATCAGCTCTTCAATGCCCCCAGGGGTTTTATGCTGCAAAATGTACACAGCTGCTGTGCCTGCAATGTAGCCTCTGATGTGGCTGCCTGCTGCTGGAGCTATAGGAAGGCCCTTCCCCCTTCCTGGCCAGCTGCAAAAACCCTGTCACTGACATTTGGCACCTATGGGTTGAGGGATCTTAGAATATTCTGCTGCTGAGACTGGGGATTCTGTGACTGGAGATTCCACCCCCAAGGGCTGTTCTCAAGCTGTGTACCCTGTGGCCAAGGCTGGGCTGGGCTCTGCTTTGCATCTGGTGCAACTGATGTTTCCTTTGGACCTTTCAGGTCACCCTTGGGCTGGAAATCTCCTCCACTCTTTTGTTCTCCACTTCTGCTGCTCCAAAATTTGTTGAGAGTCCCTCTCTACAGGTATTTTATGGGTAGTGTGGGGAGCCCCTGTGTATGTGTGTCTTTCTTCTCTGCCATCTTGGCTCCGCCCTATTTTTCATGAGTTTCTTGCATCACTCTCATTTCTCTTCTCAATTCTTCCTCTCCTTCTCTTACTTGATTTTCAAAATCCTTTCTGAACTCTTCTAAGGCCTGAGACCATTTCATTTTTTTCTTGGAGGCTTTGGATGTAGAAGCTTTGATTTTTGTTACCTTCTTCTGAATTTATGTTTTGTATTTTATTGTCACCAATGTTAATGCCTTTTTACAAAGGAAGTAAGAATCTATAGTCTTTATTTTTCCCCTGTTTGCTCATTTTCCCAGCCAGTTATTTGAATTTTGAGGTCTTTGTTAAGTGGAGGACTCCAGAGGCATCTGCCCAATCAGTTACTTGATTTTCGAACTCTTTGTTAAGTGTAGGGTTCCAGAAGCAGCAACTGCTTTCTTCAGTGGTGGCTATAACCCTGGCGTTAGAGCTGGAGCTGGTTCAAATGCTGCCCTCTCAGTCAGGTGAGAGATCTTTCCCACTGACTTTTGAAACTGCCATTTGTGGATTGAGAAGTCCGAACACCGCAGTAGCCACCAGCAATTCAGTCCTCTAAGGCCTGCTCCATCTTTATCTATGCTGGTACAACCCAAACCAAACCACACTCTGCTCCTACCCCACTGCAATAGACATTTCTCGTCAACCTTCCAGATGGTCTTGGCCAGGAAATTTGCTTCAATTTTTCATTTTGTGGCTTCTGCTACTGCAGCATTTATTGTCATTTTTAGGGTTTTGTGGGGAGAGCTCAAGCAGGTCCCTGGCTCTACTCCCATAATTTATATTTCTTATATTAAAAAAAATGACTTTCCATATCCAGATCACATATTCATTCTTGTCTTATTGTATTTTAAAGTATGTGCTTCTGGTCTAAAAATAATTCTCTCCCCCCCCTCTCTCTGTCTCTCCATCTCTCTCTCTCTCTCTCTGTCTCTCTCTCTGTCTCTCTCTCTGTCTCTCTCTCTGTCTTTGTCTCTCTCTCTCTCTGTCTCTCTGTCTCTCTCTCTCTCTGTCTCTGTCTCTCTGTCTCTCTCTGTCTCTGTGTCTCACTCTTTCTATTTCTAGTTCTCTACCTCCTACTTCCTCTTTATCCTTCTCTCTCCCTCTCTTTTCTCCTCTCTCTCCCCTCTCTTTTTTTTTTTTTTTTTTTTTTTGCTTTTCTGGATGTTCATGACTACCTGCAGTCATGCTTCCCTCTCAATCCTGATCACCTTCTTGTTGTCTTCAGTGCTGCTATACCTTCTGAACCAGAGACCCTACTCTGGAGAAAACTGATCCCTTAGCTATGGAATTCCTGCTTTGTATTCCATTCTACTCTCATTGATGAGTCTCTTGTATCCTTCTATGTCTAAGATAATTTCATATTTCATTCTACTGGAAAGGATATGTCAATTTATTTCCTGGTGATTCAGCATTCCACCCCAGTCATTTTCCAGACAAAAACATACCTGAACAAGATTATATTTTGTTCTGTGTTCTTTTTTTCCATTGTTAAACTGTAAGTCCCTTTAGTCTGACTGTATCAATTTTGTATCTTACTTGATTAACATGGTCCATAGCACATGGTAAGTAATTAATAAATACATTTTTCATTCATTCATTCTTCCTTATTTAGTCCATTAATGGAGCATGCTCTTTTTATTTTAATACCAGTACCATTCTACCACACACACACACACACACACACACACACACACACACACACACCTAGACATGAAATATAATTTGAGATCTACAAAAATTAGTCTTTTAAAACTTAGTTCTTTAAATATTTTCTTTGAGATTGAAGGCCTCCAAATAAATTTTGTACAGCTGCATAAAATTTATTCTTGATAGTTTGATTGGCTTATATCTAAATCATTGAATTAATTATGTATTAAGTTCATATTTATGTGATTCTGTGGCCCAATCAGGAATTATATATTTGTAGTACTTGGAAATGCCATGTCTTAGTCCCTGAAATATGGCAAATTTCTTAAGTATTATTTAGCCACCAGGACATATGTGGCTACATATCCTTCTAGGTGTCAAATGTCATGTCCTGACATGATGTATTGCAGTTTCTGCATTCCTTGAAAAATTGGCATTGTTGACTGTACCCAACTCAGAATAATTTTGTAATTTCAGCAGACAATCCTCAGTACTGAATTGACATAATAAAACTCTGCCAGGCCTAGAGGCCTGTGGGCTACCCAAGTCTTACCTTACCTCTGTCGGAGGTCTTTGGTTGGCCAAACCAGATGCTCGTATGAGAGAAAAGACGTTCCAGAGTCGAACAAGGGTTGAGCTTTATTCAGGGTTCTGGTTACAAGTGCAGGGGAATTCTTCCTTAGGAGGGAGTGAAGAATCTCTCAAGGAGGCAAAGATCTTACAATAAGAGATTGGAAGTAGAAGTATAAGTGGGGAGAGAGGGGGAGGGGAGAGAGGAGAGAGGAAAAGCAGAGCCTAGTGTCCTCACACGTGGCCCCTCCGCCCAAGAGAGCTTTCAGGCTTTCCTGATCCTACTTAAGCTCTCCAGCCGCATAGTTTGCATCTGAATACTGTGCTGTTAGGTGTGCCCAGATTCGGGACAATCTCGAGGGCGGGGAGAGCTCTCTCCCATCACGTTTCTCACGGGAAGAGGCAGAAATACACGAGATAGCTCGGTTCACCTCGATTCCCAGTCGTTTCCTGGGGGGGCCTCGTGAGAACTCTAAGATTTAGAAGTTCCCTCCTTTACCCGCCTGAGACTGTCCACATGGAATTGAGCTTCCATCCCCAGCAAAACTCCATGTTTTTTACAATCAAATTCACATGACACAGAACAACATCTAATGATTCTTTATTGATATAAAATTGACTGAGTTATTTTGGATTTACCCAAGTAGACTTTTCTAAAAATTCTTTTCTCTGTTTCTGAGCCTCTATCTCATGCTAAATAAGTTTGTTTCATTTGAAAATCAAATTTGTATACTACTTAATCTTTTTTTGCTCTTGATTTGTGAAGGGATGTCTGTTTGTTCTATCAAATTTCTGAAAGTTTTGGATCTACCCTGTGCTCAAAAAAGTCTTATCAGTTTTCTTCAACCTTTTTGTTAAGGAAATGTTCATCCTTCTCGAGCTACCTTAGCGTGATGGCCATTTCATTTTAATCATATTTTGTTATGACAAAAAAATCCATTAATATTTTTTTCCTTTTTCCAATACAATAATTTAATTTAGTATGGGCCATGTATTGATTGCTTTAAATGTGTTCTTCCCAAAATGTCTGATATCAAAATTTCAGTATCTGAATGTGTTCAGCATCAAAGTTTACCCTGATTTATTTATATGTGATTTGTCTTGACTGGAGAATAACAAAGTTTTACAAATATTATCTTTGTGCATTTAGCATAACATTTCCAAGCACAGATTCAAACTGAAAATCTTTATTTGCTTTCCTTACTTGATGTTCACTAAGAATTTTATACTTATCAATTCTAAGGAAAGCATCATGCAGCGGGTGGAGTCAACATTTTAGCCAAGAAAATGCAAATATAATTTCCACTTTTGAAACTTATTGGCAGTGTAATCCTAGGTAAGTCATTTATCTTCTCATTGTTCTAGACATTTCCTTATGGCTACTAGTTAAAATTAAGATACTTACTAATTCTGGTATCAGGGATTTTTCCTGTTCTTAATTTCCATATCTAAAAATTATGTGTCTGATTCTGGGGCCTCAAATCCCTGGAACATCTAGACATTCCTGGAACCTTCTCAACATGAAATACACCTTTACAACACTTGCCCCTTTCTCCCATTGGTGAGATCCTCCTTGTACCACCATTTTCACTTTGTCTATATTTTTCATTCAATTATTTCTTTATTTAGAATCAATGCTTAATTCTAGTTAGGAAAATTAATACTGGGTTAAAGGATAAGTAGAATGATAAGCACTTAAATTGCTGCATTGAAAGCTGCCACTTCAAAGGTGTTTTAAAGAGAGAACTGATTTCTATCTGTGTGGTATCAAATACTTTAGGATACACACTGTTTCAGTATGATATATTTGAAGCACATGAACAGGTCACGCTATAGAATTAAGTGAAATGCCTTGATATTAATAAAGTCAACTTCAAGGTTGCACATTTTGGGTAAGCTCTTTGATAATTACTAAATGAGTAGGTTCTTTATATCTCTAGAGATATTTTGGACAATGATTTGTTCCTCAGGAAATATATTTTGTTTTATAGTGGCTTATCATTTGTTTGTTTTGATTTTGTCTTGTTTTGTTTTACATTTTGGTGATAAAAGCTGTAAAGGCTTTATACAAAATCCCAAAATAAGCAATAAGCTGATATTTGGAAATAATGTTCCTATTCTCTTCTTTTGGTAATAAACATGTCATGAGTATGTATGTATTTTTGTGTATGTATGTATGTATGTGTTTGTGTATATATGTGTGTGTGTGTGTGTGTGTGTGTGTGTATATATATGGAAAGAGAGAGAGACAGAGAGAGAGAGAGAGACAGAGAGAGAGAGAGAGAGAGAGAGAGAGAGAGAGAGAGAGAGAGAGAGAGAGAGAGAGGTTCTTTAAATTATTCACTATTTAACTACTTTATTTGGTCTCCACATAAGGATTTTTTCCCTAAAATTTTCCTAATGGTTCTTTTATGCATTATAGTACAATTTGTTATGGTCTATGAAGAAAGACTTGACTATTTATATCTTTGGTGTGTTTATTCATAAGTTTCTATTGCCTTGGCTATAATCAAAATATAAACATCAGATTAAAAATTAAGTTTTTTTTTTCTATTCCCTTGTATAGGTTGAGAGGGGGACCAAATAGCCTGTACACATACAACATTGATTAATATAGCAGCATGCTGTTTTATAAGACAAATTATACTTAAGGAGAAGTCAATTCCCTATTTACAAAATATCCTGCTAGTTTATTTAAATTTTAAAACTGAGACTGTGAGGTCATTTGGAATGACTTGGACTAGTATGCTTTGGTCCATAAGTGTCCTTGACTACACATACATACATACATACACACATACATTATATATATATGTATTTATGTATATACATATACATATTTATATATTTATATGTGCGTATATGGGGATATATATGTGTGTGTGTGTGTGTCTGTGTATGTAATTACTTTTCAAAATGGCTGAGCATGACTATCACATTTTTCTCTTATTTAATCCCAGGACTCTTCTCTGTTGTAGTACTCTGTATTCCATCAATTTATACGTCACTCTCTAGGGTAAAAATAATCTTATTACTTTTCTTATACAACTTCTTGAAATATAACACTCAAGTTTATATCAATATTTTTGTGAGTTCCTTTATTTTTATATTGTCCCACCAATATCTGTCTTCAAGGTTAATTGCTTTGGTTCATATGTTGCTCATATGTTCTTATAATCTTTGTGCATTGTGACTTTCCTTTAATATTTTTTCATGTCTTCTGGTTTCAAAGTTTTCTAATCCATCCTATTTGTGTGATTTCGTAGTATTTTATCACAATGTCCTACATTCTATTCTAAATCAGCAGTTTTTCTTTTAAACGATTTTAAGATCTCTGATTGGGGAGATATGCCTTTAATACTTTTGTTATGCTTTTAATATACACTATGATGAAAATGATCTTTCTTTTCTACCTTTGGAGGATTTGCATGTTGCTATTTCAATATTGTTTTCTTCATTAGATTTCTTTTTACATTGCTTCAAATATAATATGTTTTCACTGTAACTTTTTTTTCCAAGTAATTTATTGATTTTCTGTGAAATTAGGGATCATGGACTTCCTCATATTTCATCTCTCATTTTTTTTCTTGTTTTTTGATCTTTGTGTTGATAAATGAGAACTGGATTTAGATATAACCTCTTGCTAAGCAATCATTTTGAAAGTATCTTCTGAGTCTTTCTAAGGACACATAAATTAACAAAAAAGCATATTGCTTCATTTGGGGTCACTGCAATTCTTACTTCCATTTCATATTATGTGTATTCCATAACTACTTATGGAGTTCTTTTAGTACAAAATTCTTCCCTGTCACCCTAACTGCTCTCTAAGTTCTGGATGATATACATAGGAAAGTATGTAGCTCAGTTTTAACATACATTTCTATTTTAAAACTTTTGTGTGGTGGTTCATGTTGCTATTATCAATTTTTTTTAATTCGTATATGTGTTGCAATTATTTGTGACATGTTCACATTTCTTATCTTTTATTCACACATGCATATTAAAATACCAGTCGAAAACTTTGGAAAAATCGTTCCTATTTCGAATGAAAGTGCTGCTCCACATATGTTTCAAATTGTTAATACTTCTCATCATTGATTATACCTTCCTTTATAGTACTAAGTAGTGAATTCATTTTTCAAATCAGTGTATCCAATGAATAAATACATTCCTTATAATTACACTTCTAAGTTTGGTATATAGTAAGCAATTGCTACTTGATTTAATGATGATTTTACATTGTATATATTTATGACATTTTATTTAATTCCCTTTTTAAATCTTTCAAGTTCATATGTCTTTCATCCATGGGATCAGTATTCTAAAATTCTTAAACCTGAATTTTATGTATATTTCTCAACATATAAAGAAGTTATTTTATTTATATAAAAATAGTAGAGACAATTCTCCAAAATAATTTTCACCCCAGTTTGTACACTCAATATATTTCAAAAAACAAGAGATACTCACATTTTTTTTCCTTTAAAATTACTTACTTTAGTAGGATTCTGATTTCAAATGTGCAATAGTGGCATATTAATTTCTGTATCCACAAGAAAATGTTTAGAATGTGCTTCTTCAATTTTAATAATATTTCTAGTTCAAAGAAGTCTTTTTTTTTTACATTCTGATTCCTAATATGCTTTAGGAGATGTGAGTGGTATTTATACCTATAGATTACATGGTAGATAAATATAATATTTCACAAATTATTAACTCAAAGTTGCAGAGATTATAAGACCCTTCTGTGCTTATTGGTTGATATGAAAAAAGTCACACTTTTCTTTATGCAGAATAAAATGCAGCCTCAGAGCTTCTTTTGACAAGGGGTGAGCAAAGCAAGTGTAAAGATCATAGAATATTCCTTGTTAACATAATAGAGATAACTGTTGGAAGAATCTTTTATAACATACATGAAGCAAAATATGAGATAAGGATACACATGCTTACCACTTTTCCAAAATATGTATGTATATTGGCCAAACAACACAAAATGCAGATGAGTTGGTCACAGAATGAAATAAGTAGAAGGAAGTATGCTAGATTGTACTTAGGGAAATGTTCAGCATTTTCAAAACCCACTTCCTCCCAAGGTTTTCCCTTTAGCAAATGCCATTAAAAAAAAAAAATTCTTCTACTCATGCTATGTATTTGAAATTATGTCTTCACACAATGGGAAAAGCAGGAACATTTGGGGTCTACAAAGAGAATTAGATATTTGGTAAGTATAAATAGGCAGCATATTGCCAATGGTTATTTCATGAAAGTATTGAAGTAAACAATATCATTTAAGATGTGTGACCAGAAAAGGATGTGAGCTTCTGCAGTAATGAGTGTTAGGGAGAAAAGATAGCCAATCAGTGTGTTGTATGGGTGTCTAAATGATGGCAACAAAACCCATTAGAAGTTTCCTCAATGATTATATATAGAAGGCTTGTGAGTATGTTGGATATTTATGAGAACATAGACAAAAATACTAAGGGGGTGTATGAAGTCATTGAAAGATGTAAAGCAAATTATAATGCTCCCCTCAACTCTTTTGAAGTTAATAATTCTAAAAGTATCAAAAAGTGAGTACCAATAAGAAAGAATTAAGTAATCCATAAACAGTTTATAAGATCACAGAATATAGGATTGTAACTCTTAAGAAATAGGAACTTTCAAGTCACCTATGAGATTATGTATGTGTATATACACACAGATATACATATATGTATCTGCAATAGTTGAAGTGCAGAGTGGTTGGATCGTGTGCATTTTATACTGCTAGCAACCTTGCACAGTCTTCTCTTACTTAAAACAAAGTCAAGTGCAAGCCATGTCATCATTTCTCTGATGTCATAGTCCTTCTCAACAAAGAAGATGAACACAACAATTTCCATAGTGCATTGAAAGAGCAATGCGTTTTTTTCCAAAGAGAAAAGTTTGAGTACTAGCTCTGACAATAGCAAGTTTTTATGTGTTTATTTTTATTTGTGTTTGTGTTTGAGGAAATCATTTCATGGTCCATAAAGGGGTCCATCGTAATGTCAATTCTTTCTGCTGTTATTTAGGTTCTTATAATTACTGAGCAAGACCAGGGAGCTAGGAAGTAGTATAGTACTTACTAAGGCATAAGTTTTGTTGATTCCTATTCCTTTGCCTGTTCTACTACATACCACAGAATGTTTTGAATGTGTAGAGAAAGTAAGATCAATGTTGTTTAAACATACTGATCACAAAAATGTTAGATCATGACCTAATGGGCAGATTTTGTCATTGCTGCTGCTTTCCCCACATAAAGAAAAAAAAAGAAAAGAAACTTTCCAGTCACTGGCCTGGTAACTTTCCTTCCCTGCTCTAGGGTCTGGCTCATGACACCTAATCGGCCTGGGGCTGGTCATGATTGGAAAGCATGGCAATTTACATGCAGATGCTAAGAAAATGTCCTTTAAACATAATTAATAATTCTGAAAATATGATATTCTATAGCCATTGGCTCAGATTATATAAAAAACGAACCTGAAGCTATGTGCAAAGATTCAAGTTCTATAGAATGGAGATATAGCTCACTTTTCTCTAATATGAATATTCTGAAAACATCTGGGATATCCAATACAAAAATAATATATTCAGTTAGTTTCCTCATAAAAAAGTCACTGCTGATGAGACTAGGTCGCTGTTGTATTTGATTATTTGCTGAAGAGAATAAATAATGTCTGATCTGAGAAAAAATAAACAAAGTTTTCTATTTGGTTTTATTCAAATGAAAACATTTTTTTTTTGTCAATCTCATTGTGACCATGAAAGCTTGATCCCTTGAACCTTAGACAATATTTACAGCAGGAAATAGAGAAGTAGAGTCACTAAAACAGCTGTTTTTAATATTTATATAGTTTAATCAATTACCAATTAATTTGCCTCCGAATAAGTTTCACGTTTTACATATATATACTTTTATACATGTATACATACATACATACATACACACACACATTTATCTTGACTAACTGGTTTTGTCCAATAACTCAATATGCTATATAGCTAAGCCTTGTTTCTTTAAAACTGTATTAGGATTTAGGGCAACATATCTTTTTGTAGTGAAAAATTGGAAAGGAAGACTTTGGTAATGGTTAAACAAATTGATATGTAAATGTGACAAAATATAATTGTGTCATAAAATAATGTATTTGATGGATTCAGAGAAAATTTAGAAAGACTTGATATGGAGTGAAATGAGCAGAAACAGAACTTATAAAATGGCCATAATAATGTAAGGAAAAACAACTTCAAAAGATTATAGAGCTCTATTCCATACAATGACCAGTCATGACTTCAGAGAAGTAATCATGAAGCCCATCTCTCTGGTTACAGGGTTGATGGACAAATGGTACATAATGATATGGCCATCTTCAGATGTGCCTAATGTATTGATTTTTTTTTTACTTAAATTTGTTTATTTGTTAAAAATATATATATATATATATATATTTAATTTTGGAGGTATCGGTGATTAAGGTTTAGTATATAATGATAAAAATAATAAGATACCAATAAAACATTTATATGTATATATATATATATATATATATGAATAAAAAGAATAAAGGTCATAAAAAGACAGAAACAAATAGGGCAATTTTGTTGCTACCATGTTAAATTTTATAAATATATAATATGGGATTAGGAGGCAGATGATAAAGTAATCCCAATTCCCCTAACTTCTGTTACACAAAGACCTAGAAAATTCAAGAAACTAAGTTCTGATGCAGAAACCTGGAATGGGAAGAAGGGAAAGACAGGAAGGATGAAGCAATTCATTTTTTTTTAGCTCTGCATAGAGACAGAGAGAGCTATTGATGCTAGGGATAAGTCTAGCCAGGAGCATGAGTGCAAAAGCTTTCCAGATGCAATATTGAACAGCTGCCTATGTCTACATGTTGGAAAAAGAAATAAATAAGGCCAAGATCAAACCACTAAAAAGGACTAGCAGGAGGTACAAGTACAAACTGGCACGTTTGTCATTCAAATCCTGGAGCTGAATCACAGATCCACTGTGAACTGAGTTGCTCAGGGTGAAGATCTAAGGACAAGTTTTTGTTGTTGTGTTGTGTTCATCCTTCATTTTCAAAGGGGATCATGACATCAGAGAAATGATGACATGATTTGCATTTGACTTTGTTTTGAGTGAGGGAGGGCTGTGCAAGGTCACCAGCCTCACTTTCCCCTCCTGAGCCATCTGGATCCAGTGACCAGATATTCATCAGGATGACTGGAGATATAACCCAGGATGCAATGGGAGACCTTGGTCTTTTAGGCTAAGGCCTTTTCAGACACTCACTTAAAGTGAGGTAATGCCCTCTCAGTGAATAGGTCTCTTTAAAAAGTAGTCAGGGGGATAGACTCCTTAAAAGAAAAGAAGAAAATAGAAGAGTCAGGGTTGCTGTTTAAAGAGAAACTGTTACTACTAACATTCACTCTAAGCCTAGAGAGTCCAGAAACAGTCATTGAGTGAAGTTTGGGCAGGGACCACTTTTTGCTCAATCCGTGAGCTTCAGAGTACACTGGGTCTAAGGTGTTATAGGAGACAAGAAAGAAAGGGAAGAGAGAAGAGGGGAGGGGGAAGGGAAGGAAGGGAAATGCTATCATTTCCCTTCTCTGCATGCTACTTGCCCTTTCTTTTATTCTTTCCCACATTAATGAATATAAAATAGGAGGCAGGAGTTTAAAATAGAAAGAATGGGGAAAGAGACATAGGAAAAAATATTCTGTTTTCATCCTTTTACTTCCATAATAAAGGACAACTCTAGTGTGCTCTCTCTCTCTCTCTCTCTCTCTCTCTCTCTCTCTCTCTCTCTCTCTCTCTCTCTCTCTGTCTCTCTGTCTCTCTCTGTCTCTCTCTCTCTCGCTCTCTCCCTCCAAATTCCAGTGCAGTTTTAGGAAAATCAAATGTTTTTGAAAATGGTTTTATTGTCCATTGTAGATGGGATTATTTTAAGATAATTTTGTCAGCAAGATCTGTTCTATAGCCAGTGCCTCTAGCATTTTTCATACAGTACTTACCACAAGACTTTAACATGGTCTTTAGTAAAAATAGTAAAATACTACAAGTATAACCATGTTCACACTACCATTTTTTCAAGGACCTTTGTAAAATGTATTTTGCTAAGAACTGAAGAAGAGTTTACAAGGAAGATAGAAAATGTATAGAGTAGCAAATACTGTCATGGTTCATTTTACTAAATATAATAAAAGCCTACAGGCAAAGAAACATTATATAGCCTCTGTGGTATGCCCACTAATAACTTGAACATGATTATAATACTTGCATAGGTTAATTCTAGAATACCATCTTTTTTTAGGTGCTGTCATTAATAGAAAACTTATCAATAGGATATTCAGTCTTTTTCCCCTATTAACAAAATACCTGTACCTTACTGAAGTCTGTATACTCAGTCACCAAACTGGTTTGTGGTTGCTTTGTGTTTCTTGGCCATCTTAATAGCCAATTACTCTATAACTGATCAGATTGTTCAGTAACCTGGTTTAGTTTGGCCACTTATAGGAAATGACTAAAACAAATGCTTTGTTTTCTTATTAATTATGTTATCCATAAATGCATTGTGTCAATATTTCACATGTGTATATATATTTGCATGAATATCTATATGTGAGAGTGCATATATATGTATATGTATATCTATGTGTGTGTGACTTAGTTTTGTTATTAATAGGAAACTTCTTTTTTTTCCTATTTTCAAGTCTTTCCAGGTGTAGTAGAATATATGCCCCAAATCTATCATAACAAGACTTTAATTTCAAATGGTATAGGCAAAAATTCAGCTGTTTGCTTCTTGAATCATAATTGCAATCATACTTTATTCTAATCTTTACTAAATGTTGGATTTGGTATTGCAACCCAACTAATGAAAATGTTGGTGTTCTATTTACCGTCTTATCCTTGCCTGAATTTAATTCGACAAACATTTTTAGGGCAGTTTGGTAGAGTTGGATGCAGAGTGGACACAGAGTTGAAAGACTTCCAGCTTTAGCTTTTATGTTACATCTTTGTGCTCACTTCCCTATCTGTAATACCAGAAGAAGAAGAAAATTTATACTACATATAGGGTTATTATATAATGTGTGTATATATACACCTATATGTGTATATGTATTATATATATGCCATATTACATAGGGTTGTTATAAAGATATTTTTTCAACTTTAATGAGTTTTACAAATGTGAGTTACTCTTAATACCTTATGCAAGGTGTCGGTGAAATTCCAAGCTTAGATATACTGCAGTTCCCTAGTTCCTGCCTTCATGGAGCTTTCCACTTAGTTGTAATATTTATATTTTCAATATAACAGTTCTTTTCCAGAATGTATAAATGCTTGATGACTAAATCCTTGGCTCAAGTAAAGTAGAGAATTTGAGGCAAAAGTAAATTTGCTGTCTGAATAATCCAGGTAATTGGTTCAATGCTCCACAGTGTTTTAAAGACATGAATGTATGAAATGGAGGAGCCACCTGTGTTTCCAATTAGAGGACAGTCAGGGAAAATATAGACTTGTCACACATACATATTAGTAGAGATTAGTTTTCTTATTAGGAACCATTACCAAATTAATGTCACATGGAGAGGTCAGAGAGAAAAGAGAGATGGGGCACTAGAGTTGTCCTGTATTATGGAAGTAAAAGGATGAAAATAGAATATTTTTCCTGTCTCTTCCACTTTTATATTTTAAACTACTGCCTCCTATTTTATATTCATTAATGTGAGAAAGAATAAAAGAAAGGGCAAGTAGGAGCAGTAGCATTAATAGGAAACAAAGGGAGAATGAAAAGCAGGATCAATGAGGAGAGAGTCAAACTGAAATGACAAGGTTTTGAGTTTGAGAGGCAGAGCTATTGTCACAAGCAGGCAGTGAATGTGTGTTGGAGGGATCCTGAAAGAATTTTTGTTAATGACTCTCCTCATACAAATATCTCAACCACCTTTGTTGGTTGCCTGAATTCCCATTTCTATATCTTTCCTGAACAGAAAAACAACCACATATATGAACAATAGCAAATCAGCTAATTTATTGTCAGAGATCAGGGGTTTCCTGCCAGGGGATGCTCACTGGGCTAATAAACCACATATATGATTTGGGCAAGGCTACGATTACCTCTGCAGCTGATGGAGCCACACACTTTACCCTTTACAAAATCTGAACAGCAGCAATTTCTACTTAAAACTTTGAGGAATTTAGTATTTCTACAACATTAACCTTTTTTGACACATTCATCCAAAAGATTTTTAACTGAGAAACATAGAAATTTATGCTGGGACCAAATTCCTTCATAGGCAGGCATCCTGGGGATGATCAGTCTTTGTTACATAACCAATTCAATCTAACTTGGATATGTATACCTGTTCTTTTTTGCAATAAAATGTCAGCTTGGTGGCAGGGACTGCTTTATTATTACCTTTGTACTCTTAGCATTCAACATAGTGGTTGATAGGTAAGTGCTTTAAAAATGCTGGTTAGTTGGTTGATTAACTGCATGATTGTGTATGCATAGTTATTTGTGGTGAGCCCTGGTACAAGTCTATTTATTGTCTGTGTCTGGAATTTTTTTCCTTGAGGGTGCTTGCTTGACTATATCATTATGTAAAATATAGAGTAAAAACAATGGCGGACCTAGTGAAAGATCCAAAGGGACAAGCAGGTACGCCACCCAGAAGAACATTACATTCTCTTCTTCTTTCCTTAACCACAACTAAGCTACAGTAAGTTGGACTGCTCTCCAAGATGACAAATTTAGTTGATATGACCATTACTCACATTTCTTCCACAGGGAAAAAAACAACAAATAAACAAACAAACAAACAAAAAACCCCTTAAACTTAGTACTCAATTGGGAGGGTTGTAGTTGTTTTGTTTTAATTGTAATTGTTTTTGTTGCGGCTACTACTGCGGTTGTTAATGATGACGATGATGATTTAATGGTCCTGTGTTTTCATTTCTATGGGGAACTCTTGATTAAGAAACTGCTTCAGTTAATATGGACTCGAATTTGGACAACAACTTCTAGTGTTAGAGTTGTTTTGAGGACTAAGAGGTATGAATGACTTGCTCAGGGCATCAATACCACGGAGATGACATTTTATTCATAAAACTTAAACTCTGGTCTTCGTGACTCCAAGACTGATTTTCTATACAAATGACCCAGTAACTAACTATAGTTAGCAAGGCTAATAAGTTAAAATGAGAAGGGAAGAAAGTATTTTCTCACCTGTTGGGTCATTCCTGTCTTGAATTTGTCTAAGACCCATCCTTCTTCCAATTCCGTAATCAACTCACTTAACCTGAGATTGCTAGCAATGGCTCTGCTAGGATTCACCTTATTCTCCAGAAAGGCAGTGGTCACCAGTGTGATAGAATTCTAAGATTCATGAGAAAGCCATTATCTTTCTCTCCAATTTAACAGTTCTTGCTAGTGACCACAAAGTATTTTTTGAGATCTACTCCTTACATTGTTCTCTGGGGAAGAAGAATGTTGTAAAGCAGTGTCAAACTCAAAATGGGGACACTAAAATGTGTGTAAGGTTGCTTATAGGTATCATATCGAGTTGTAAAACCACACGTTTATATATTTATTTTTACTGATGTATCAACACATTAAAATCAGATAGGAATTACATTTTTATCTGATTTATCTGATCTTTCATGCCTGAAAGTGTTGTGGCTCATATGTTTGATAATTCTGATGACAAGGACAAATCATTGAATCAATAGTCAGAAGAATTGTATTTCATTTCTACTTCAGTCACTGATTTACTGTGTGACCTTTGATAACTCATTCTCAAGTTCCTTATTAGTTATATCACTTCAACTTCACCTGAACTCCTCCTCTCTTATTTTATTGCTTCTAGGAAGTAAAATGAATACTTCCTATATAAGTTTTGTAACTCTCAAGCTCCAGTAAAGGATGAAACCCAGGAGATACACATTAGGAAAGATGTGCTCACTTTAGTAACCCATTAGTATGGAATATAGGGACAGTAATTGAGGGACTCAGAATGATCGTGAAGAAATACATTCTGATGTACTTCGTAAGAATAGGAAGCACCAGTAAACTGTCAAAATCGTGGACAAAATAAGGGACTCCTTAACAGCAAAGGGTGAGCATGAAGGTAGTGGAGGTCTGACTGTGTTTAGATGAAGTACTAGAGAAGATCAAAAGGATGCAAGGACAGTGAAAAAGAGTGACGAATGGGCGCTAAAGATGGATTACCTATTTTTCAATATTGTCCATTGTGAAGCCTATGCATAGAATTTTTAGTGTAGTATGAAAAGTAAAGTTAGTATATTCAACCTACTTTATTTTGTCGGGGGGGGGATAAAAAGCATGTTATAGAGACTATCTTGACTAAACTATACAGCCTTATACTTATTGGCAGTCTAGGCAACTATGTTTAGATTATGTTTATGGTTGTTTTTAATTTGATTTTTGTTTTGAAAAAAAAGCATGTTGACTTTGATCTTGTTTGATTTTCATGATTATCTGGTCAAATAATCTCATTGAATCTTTTACTTTTTCATAGATTATTTCAGAGATGCAAAGACATTGTCTATTACTCTGATTCTGTTATGAAAGGTTTTGCAAGTTATCGAGGCAGTGATTTAATTACCAAAAGTATATCAGTGATCTGAAGAAGGTAATGAAGACCTACATAAAAGACATATATAGTGTATGTTAACCAGGATAAGACCAAGCTAATGTATTCATTTTGGCCTTCATCATAATTAATACAGATTACATAATGGACTCACTTGTGTAGAAATTCACAATGCTCATTTGGACAGTTGACATGGATTACTAATGCTTCTGTCCATCCATTATACATATGTTTGTACCCACACAAACACACATGCACACACACACACACACACACACATATACACACAGCCTGATCTACTTTTTACTTTTGGTTCAGATTTATTTCATTTCATTTTTTTTCCTTTTATGTTGAGTATCCAAAAAGCCTTCTATGACTTCATTCTGTGACTTCAACTAAATAAAAATGCAAATGAAATTTAGATAAAAGTTAATATTTAGAAGGATATCAACTCTGAAATTTCTAGCCAGGTTTAGATCACTTTTCTGTATTGATTGTTTCTCATTCCTAAGAAACAGAGCACTCAAAAACTGTCTTAGGTATAATCACCTGACAACATATGGCTTAAAGCAAAAAGGACCAAGGTTTTTGTTTGTTTTTTTCTATAATCATTTTCCTGAGCCTCATGAATTTCTTTCTTGCTGTTCATTCTCTGGATGTGTATTGAGATTACTAAAAATGCTGGCTTCAATATGGGTACTTAGAGCACCATCTAGAGATGAAATGGTAAATTAAAATAAAAAAAATAAAAGGCCACCAAGCAGTCTAACAACAAGATGACTTTGCAATTTACAATTAGTGTACAAATTATATTTTCAAATGATAGGCTGAAGAAAGTCACACATTCCTAATTGAAAGCAAATACTTGTTTAATGTTGATTCCTGGCATGACTTTTCCAAAAATACATTGATTGAGCAGCTTCTGACTATAATTTGCATTCCATGGCAAATAATTAAGATAATGAATAGATTACTGTGTATTTAATGATATTCTTAAAAGCCTCTCATCTTGAGTAGCTATATTAAAAATCCCCTAAATAACATGCTATGTAAACATGGAAATACAGAGCAACCAAGATGATCAAGAAGGCGCCTGTTCCTTAGACACATGCTAGTTCATTCATTTTCCTGCAGTCTGTGCTTTCCTGCTGACCACAGGCAGAAGGACTCCAAAATCCTGAATGAAATACAACGCTCCCATGTCTACCTTGCAAGTGTTTGAAAACTGAGAAGCTGTATTTGTCCACTAAATGTTTATTGAGTAATGACTGTGCAAAGTATGCTGCCAGCAATATAAGCCATGATCTGCTTACTTCCTAAGAGAGATTCTTACTTAGATGATGGTTCATTAGTGATACAGTTATTGTTACTCTATATTAACATTGGTTTCCAGGAGAGCGGGAAGGGAAACACTGACTTCTTTCTATTATGAGCTATTTGTAATGATGAGCAACTTTGTTGTTTAAAAATAACTAAATTTGAGTGCACTACAGTGTCTGAATGAAGCAGTGTTGTGAATCTCATATAGGGAATTTCAGATGTCAGTGAAAGACTGGAAACGGTATTTGGAGCGGAGAGTCCTCTTTCCTGTTTTCTTCAAATTACATCAGGCAGGGTGTGTCTACTGAATCTATAGATCAGACCACAGTATGTGACAGAGAGAAGCACATGCTACTCTTGCAATAAACACCATGAGAAGGAAACTTAGAGAAGTAAACAGGTTAGATCGAAGGCTGTATTCTGCCTTGAGGATGTTCACAGTCTATAATGATCATAAGTGTATTCTCCAGAATGATGTGATAGAGCAAGCTTTAACAGCAGGTGATTTCATCTGTGAGGGCCAACTCTCTACCAACAGACATGTTAATTCCTCTGCTACTTCTCTGGTGGAGTTTTCAAGTGACTTTGGTGAAAAAAAATTCTTGTCATTCTAATACTGATTTGGTAGTAAACCATTTAGAAGGTCTCTAGGTTGTTCCTCGTATAACAGAAGTATTATTTCATATTTTGTCTTTACACATAGCCATTTCTGCTTAGAAGCAGAGGTCAGAGTCTATAATCTTCTCTTACAGTTTTATAGTACTTATGAATACTCATCTACTACTGTGAGACATCAGAGAAGTGGTTGTAGGAAGGAAGTAAGGAAAGACACATTTTAAGTAATTACTGTGTGCCAGGCAATGTACATAAGGTCCCATTTGATCCTTACAACAACCCTGAGAGTCACATGTGATCATTATTCACATTTTACAGCTGAAGAAATAGAAACAGACAGAAATTAAATGATTTTTCTAGAATCATATACCTAGTAAGTCTCAAGTCACATTTGAACTTGGGTCTTCCTAATTCCTGACCCAGCATTCTATCCATCTTATTATAATTATCAGAGGACATAGCTTATTAGTATTTGAAAATGATCAGGTCATAACAATTGAGCACTAAAAATGTCTCACCCTCTCGTTTTATAGAAAGAGAAACTCAGAAAAGTTTAAGAGTTGTATAAGTTCACATACCTGGTTAGTGGAAGAGCCAAAGGCCATGACTCTTTTTTCTCTTTCCATAATAATATGTGGCTGCTGAACTTAACTTGAAAATTTCGATAAACAACATGAAGCAAATAGATTATTTTAAAGTCAAGAACAAAAAAAAAAATAGATATACCAAAAAAAAAAAAAAAAACAAACCAAAACATGCACTAGAGACAGTTAGATGCAGTGTTAGGATAGGAATTCTCGTGAAATAACTAAGAACCCTAAAGTTACCTGATAAGTGCTAAACTCATGTCATTAAATTTCCAGTTTTTTAGTATTATTAAATACCTCCTCTTGAATGCCTAAGTCCACAAGAAAGCCAATGACATGTGCTTGACTTTTTATCCTTCACTTCCATGGTCAATTTAGCTCCTTGAAACAAGGTAAAAAATTTTTGTTTGTTTGCTTGATTCCACTTAAGTTTTGTGTTTATAACATTGTAAGCTTATTCTAAGTGTTGTGCTTCCATTCCTGCTCTTCATGACCACTAATCTAACTGATTTTGGGCTAACATCTGTTTTTGTACTGTTATGATTATTCAAATACATCTTATTGTTAATGCTGTTTTACTGTATCTTATTGATATCTTTAAATGGCATGTCATGATTATTTTTGAAAATATTCCTGGCCTTTCTGGAATAAAACTTTTCCTTTTAAGAAAGGAAAACATTTAATTTCTTGACCTCCTCTGACAATGAACATAAGATTTGGCCAGAGCAGTTATTGGTGTGTCTTTTGAATGGAAGGAGGTATATTTCACTTTCTAGTCTCCATATTTCAGTGCATCTTATGTTATTGTGGTGGCGGTAGTGGTGGTGGTGGAAGAGGAAGATGTAAAGGAGGAGGAGAAGTTTAGTTGTCTTCCAGTCCTCATATGCTTAAGAATTAGTTATTTGTATCTCTGCTATTGTGTAATAGATATAGTTGGCTAAGATACAAGTTTTTCCTCTCCTCATAGTAGGCTTTACCTCTGTGCTTAAGAAGGCTGAGGTCAGGCTTATGAAAACTTGACTTCTGAACAAGAGTAGTAAAGATTTTCTCATACTCTCTGGCTAATTCCATTCCAACTTGTGAGGAAAACCCTGGGGATAATTACTTAAACTAAACTTGAATTTGCTTAGTCTTCTCTGCAAAAGGGAATGAGGAGCTCTACTATAAAGTTATCCAGCATACGAAGAAAATCAGATACATGACTAATAATTATTTTACCCACCACAAAAAAATTATTAAAACACAAATAACTCAGAAGTGCACAATAATAATTACTTAAAATAGGAGAAAGTAGCTCATCACATATTCTCTTCCTGGGAGGTTGATATTTCAATCTTTAAGATATGAAAGATTTCATAGGACTGCTCAACAAACAAATCACTTTCAGCTTGGCTCTGTATTATCTAAACAATTCGCTTGAGGTCCATCGTTTCTGGCACCCCAGTAAATGATCCTTGTCTCGTTGGTGGGCATCTCCTCAAAGGAGCATTTTAGCTGCAGGATTCACTTTATTCTGGACAACCCAGCAACTAATCCCAGGAGTTCTTGACTTATTGAACTTATGAGAATGCCAAAAAAAATTAGAAATATTCACTTCTGGATTGCAATTTAATCATCAGTGTTCAGAGAAATAAACACACATTAGAAGATACAGGTAATCACTTCAAGGACAGCTTCAGACTTATCTAAGACAATATACGTCCTTTTTTCCTTTGTGTGGCGTATTGTCATTGCTATCTTGGTAAAAGGGAAGAAGAAGTGTCTTTCCTTTCTACTTTGAAAATGAAAGCTAATTTGTCAGTGAAAACTGACACATTCAGAAAAGAGGAGGAAGAGATTAAGTGCAGAAGATGTTTCTCTATTCAAAGTCCGGTGAATTGGCTCTTCCTGCTCAGTCACTAATTGTCTTTCACACAGCCCTCAATTTGTTGGATCTGTAGAAGAATCAACCATTAAGACTCTTCTGGTGACATTTCCTTTAGCAATGGGTCCGCCTCCCTGGCAGGGACCAGAGTATGTGTTCAGCTTCAGTAGAAGTATACCGATTAATCAATACAGACTGTAGCTAATTTTCCCCCCTACAACTGTTTTTGCTGTGCATAACTACTGCGGATCAGAATAATAATGTATTGGAACAGGTTAAGAGATCTGGGAATAAATAAGCAACAAGGAGGCCAGGCAATTTGTTCACAGGATGGTATATGTGCATTATATCCAGCATCTCCATTGTTTGTTAATTTTAGTAATATGCCCTTTAATGTACAGAAGGCTATTTGTGTATTTTACTCATATAACAATGAAGCACTACAATATTAGCAGCTATCTTAATACTAGTACCATAAATGGATATCATTTCCACAATGCTTAGTTTCAGTGTATTTGAATAATTTTAAATTTCAAGTAATCCTTGAGATCTTATGGGAAACTATCTCACATGAAAAAGAAATTCAAGCTACAAAGTTGAAATTATTTTTATTGTTACCATTGAACAATCCAAAAATAAAAGTTTCATTTCATGCCATTTGAGATTAAGTAGTTAATGACAACTTTTGTCTATCACAGCAAGCACTAGATAGGTTATAAGTCACGGATAAAAATCAATTCACTTCAAAAGACTAAAAAGTACCAACCAGCATGTGGTGAAGTTCAGATGTGATTGATTTACATGAGTTACTGTGTTTTAAGCTTACCCTTTAAGCACATATACCATTGCTCACTTTGATCACCAAAGACTTTTTAAATTATAAAACCCACTCATCATCTCCCTTCATTTCTCTTTAGGTTTTGAAGTCACTGTTAGTATCATCTTCCCCTTCGTAGAATTTTTTTTCCCTGTACACCTTGACAGTATTCAGTCTTTATCCTCCTATGTGGCTAACTAATTCTCAGGATCCTGAGTGAGTTCATCCACTCCTACATTTCATAATTGCTTGTTAGAAATATTCACTTGAATATCTCTCCAAAACCTAAAATTCAATCTATCTAAACTTTAGCTCATATCAATATTTCACTGAAACATTTCCTTCCTTTTAACAAGCACATTTCTATTAATAAAACAAATATCTTCCCATTTAAACTTTGTTATCTTTGACTCTTTCATCCACCTCATTCAATATATATAATCATTTATAAAGTCCTATAAATTTGACATCCATAATATCTCTTAAATCAGTCCTCTCATCTTTATAAGGAGTAAGGGAGGGAATGAGCATCTAATGAGTATCCCATAGTAGCAGATACTATCATTAGTACTTTATAAATATCATCTCATTTTATCATCAGAATCTCATCATCTTTTGTTTGAACTCTTGTATTCTTTTCCTGCCTGGTCATTATTCTCAAATTCTTTCCCAACTACATCCTTTCTTTTATTTGGCTCCCAATACAAATGTTTGACTATGTCTCAGCCCTTCTTGAGCATCTATAGTGCTTCCCAAATGTGTATATCAATAATTTCTAAAACAGGTTCCCTAGCTCCTTGAGAGTGATGTAGCATAACTCTAAGGGTCATATAATCAAGCAGCTAGATTGCCAGAAGGTGTCACTTTATGCTCTTAACAAAATAACTCTAAACTTGGAGCTTGCCTCCAACCATATCTGGACATCATTGACTAAAACTCCCCACTCCATTCCCCACAAACTAATGTGCACCTTTTTTACACTAGATAGAAGCCAATTAAGGAGATTGATTCTTTGGAGTAGGCAAACTAGCACATCTTTTGTCTCAATTCTTTTTTTTTTAAATTTAATTAATCTATTTGTTTTCACTTTGGAACAATCACTTCCATAAGTCTTAAATTTTCTTCCCATCCCACTCCCTTTCCTCCCTGAGTTGGCTCACAATCTTAAATGGGTTCTACACATATATTCTTATTATATACATTGTCACATAGTCATCTTGCATAGAAGAATTAAAACAAATGGGAGAAACCAAGATAAAAAACAAACCAAAACAAAACATAACACAAGAGAAAATAGTCTGCTTTATTCTGCGTTACAAATACATAGTTCTTCCTTGGGATGTGAATGGCATTTTGCCTCAAGAGTCCTTTGGGAATGTTTTAGGTCCTTGCATGCTGTGAAAGGCTTAGTCTATCAGAAACAGTCCTCACACACTGTGACTTTTACTGTGTATAATTTTCTACTGGCTCTGCTCATTTCACTCAGCATCAGTTCATATACGTCTTTCCAGGTTTTTCTGAAGTCTGATTGGTCAACTTATAGCACAATAGTATTCCGCTACATTCATACACCACAACTTATTCAGACATTCCCCAGTTGATGGGCATTCCCTTGATTTCCACTTCTTGGCCACTGGAAAGAGCTGCTATAAATACTTTTTGTACAATTTAGTTTGATACTACTACTTTTTCCACTTTTATGATCTCTTTGGGACATAGCCCTAGAAGTGATATGATGGCGTCAATGTATATATACATATGTGTGTGTGTGTGTATGTGTGTATATGTGTTTGTTGCCTAAGAAGACCGTGCCATCAGAGAAATAATGGCATGACTTGCACTTGACTTTGTTTTGAGTGAGGGAGGGCTGTGCAGGTCACCAGCCTCACTTCTCCTCCAGAGCCATCTGAATCCAGTGACCAGATGTTCATCAGAATGACTGGAGATGACCCAGGATGAGGCAATTGGGGCAACTGCCCAAGGTCACACAGCTAGTGAGTGTGAAGTGTCTGAGGTGAGATTTGAACTCAGGTCCTCCTGAGTCCTGCACTGGTGCTCTATCCACTGCACCACCTAGCTGCCCCACATATTTTTGTAGCCCTTTGGGCATAGGTCCAAATTGCTCTCCAAATTGCTTCAATTCTTACCCTTACCTAGTCTTAAATCACTGAATGGGTATTGCCTCAGATAAACTAATACCTGGAAAGACCTTAGCCAAAAAAGGGCAAGGTCTCCCACTGAATTCAGGGCCATCTCTAGTCATCCTGACCTTTGCTTTGCCGCTGGACTCAGATGACTGTAAAAAAGAGTAAGTCTGATGAATTGATGATTTTGCACAGCTTTGCCTCACTTAAATCCAATTAGAGAGCAAGTCAAGACATCACACTCCTGATGTCATTGAGAATGACAACTTTGAAAACGAAAAGATGAAAACAACAGGCCCATTAAAGCTACTGCACAGATGAAATGGGAAAATCCACTCTCACCCTGCATACCTCACACCATCCCTCCTTGCCTTCCAGTTCACTTCACAGTGACAATAATAACATCTCACCTCAGAAGCTGGGCAGTGTCTTGGAACAGAAACTAGTAAATAAAAGGAACCCTTTTCATTTGTTTTTATTTTGAACATGTAAACAGGCATGAATGGGTTTGAATATGGATCAGATATCTCATTACATTATCTTTCTGCAAAAAGACCTATCCCTTTGTTGAACTTACTTATTTACATAAAGAATATAATCATTCTTCCAGTTTCCATTCCTTCTCCAGAATACACATACACACACATGCACACACACACACACACGCACACACACACACACACACACACACACCTTTTAGGTTACATTCTGGAAACATTACATTTCAATTTTGGATACCTAAAAAGATTGGGAATTTCTCTTTACACCAAGTCTAAAATGGCTTTTCTACAACTTCCATTCACTGCTGGTGGCTCCAACCTGAGGAAACAAGAAGTTCAACTCTAATTCCACTACACTTTGACATCCCTTAAAATATTTGAAGACAGCTATCATGTGCTGCTGAATGTCCTTTTCTTTAAGTTTAACATATCCAATTACTTTTTATTTGACATTTTATTGTTTTTCATTTAATAAGTATTTATTTTCTCTTTTACTCATTTTTCCCTCCCCAACTTAGTGGTGGGAGGGGTAGGAGAGTTGGAGGGGAAAGAAAGAAAAAACAAAATCGTTGTAACAAATATGCAGTTAAACAAAACAAATTCTTAGTCATATGCCGGCATGAAAGAAGACCTACTAAACTTTGGAGAGCAGGTCATCATGGGCTTACTGTAGTTAGGAATCTCAGTAAGCTTAAATGATTGTTTTTTTTTTTTTCTATGACTGTGGGACTATTTCTAGGGACCTGCTTAGCAACTGGGCTTTGCACATCAGGTATTAGCCAGTTATTCAGAATATCTCAGAATCCATAAGTACAAATAAGGTAAATCCATTGGTTCAACTAAAACAGAAGTCATAAGATGTTTTCAAATATGAGAGTCTTCTTGTTCAGCATAAATAGATTCTTCATCAAAGATCTCTGTCTCTCATCTCCCTGTAAATCCTATAAGACAGTCTCATGTCCCCCTAAGTCTTCTTTTCTCTATTGTAAATATTCTCCACTTCCTTCAACTAATCTTGGCAGGGTATTCATGCCTTTCACTATCTTGTTTTACCATCTCTAGATACTTTAATTTGTCAAAACCCTTCTTAAAATGTGGTGATATTACTAAATCTTACTGGACTAAGCCTTCTGCAGTTGCAGTGGATTTTTTTTTTTTTAACATATCAAAAACAAGAGCAGAGAATCATCAAAGAACGAAGTCCAAGTAAAAAAGACCTGGTCCTGCGAATGTTCTATTGAGTAGGTTCGGGTGAAAGATGGACTTCCTACAGACCTTTACTCCTTTTGGAAAGCAATGAAATCTAGTAAGAACTGCATGGTGCCAGTTAGTTACTACATTGGGAAGACTATTAGTTCCTGGAAAAGGTGTTCACCTGAGAGAGGAGGGTTGTTCGATTTACTATTAACTTTAAATACTTTCCCTTTTAGGAGACCTGCAGTAGGAGGTTTACACTATACTTTGGGAGGACAGTGTAGGCCCAAAATCAAGGAAGGGAAAATAACTTTATTGTTTTGTGCCTTGGGTATAAATCTTTATAGACTGTGTGTGTGTGTGTGTGTGTGTGTGTGTGTGTGTGTGTGTGTGTTTTGGGGGAGAAATGGGAACTATAGACTTTTAAAAAGGGGTGAAAATTTTAATTTAATTAATTTGATTAAATTTAATTTAGTATAAAACTAAGTTGTTAGGATAATACTGAGGATCAGAGTATATTTGCATCTGAATGGAAGCTTTTACTAAGATTAAAGTAGAATTTTATATTACTCTCTCTATTTACTTTTAAAAATACATTTAAAGAATAAATATTTAAATACTCCTTCACTATTTAACCAATTTTTGTTCAATACACAGGGGAAAAAGTCAGGCTTGTTTTCAATTCTGTTCATTACCGTTTCATTGTCTAATACATTGGTTTACATTGTCCCTTTGGAAATCTCAAGAAAGTGTATAAGATGATGAAGGCAAAATGTTTATTAGGAAATAGATGACTTGCCATATTTCTTGTGTTTTCTTTATAAAAACATTACCAGATGCTAAAGGTATACCTTGAGCAGTCTTAAAAGTAGGGTTAATGTAAAATGTCCAGTATTTGAAAGGTAGCAACTTGCTCAAGTCTTAGAAATTATCAGGGAGACTCACAGATCTTTTAGTATAGAATCTATTTTTTTAAATGAATTATCATTAAAAATTTGGGCCTTAAAAATATGTGCTCAAATTCACTGAAAATTCTTGATGAGATGTCCATTCTAAGTAATGCATACTTAACTGGAGCCCTGAAAAAAAGTGAAAAAATTAAATAGGACAAATCTCAGGCACCAACTGTGTCTTTTTTTCCTCCAGTTATGAGGGTTGAGTACAAGAAACGAACATTAGTATGTCTAATTATAAGGTGTAAAAAAGTACCCTCTGTAATAATCTGTTTTATGATTTTCAAGGATCAAATAAGACAAAGGAGATAAATAAAAGTTACTCTTTGACCTCCCTGTGGATCAGAGAAGTGTTGTGTATGGAAGATATCAGTATGCAGCTACAGCAGGGCTCATTAGTTTGCCATCTGCCATAGTGGATAGATGCTAAAATGTTGTTATTGCAAGGTTCATTGAGCAGTAAAATTATAATATTTTTAAAATATATTTTAAGTAAAAGTCCCTGAAAGAAATCTGATGCCAAATGGTGACAAAGACCCTGAGTCAATTTAGTAAGACAAAAATAATAGTAATGATAACAATAACAAGAGGTAAATATATGCATATTTTAAAATTATCAGCTAATCTTAAATTCTTTTTGATATGAACATATACCCTTTCCAATGGGCCAAGATTTAAATAATATAAAGTATACTGTACTTTATTCTAGTTATTTTTTTAGTGAAGTATCATTTTTTGTTGCATGGTAAATGATTGGAGCTGTCCAAAAGTTATGGTGCTGTTTCATTAAAGAAACTTTTCTAACTTATTTCTCTTCAGCATTAGACCTAGGAAATGGAACATGAAGAAGGGAAAATAAATGACTGTAGTGAATCTGTTAGTTAGGATAGCTGTATGTAGTGATAAAGATAGCTTCTGATGGATAAAATGTAAATGGGGAAAATATCATCCATTAAACAGCATCCATAACTGTCTCCAAATATGATGGAAAAAATAAATACTTAATTCCTCACAACTCAGATATAGATGAGGTGACAGACAGAAAGACAGAATCATAGAACTGTAACTTCATTAGAAGTCAAAACTTTTTCCAGTGGACTTGAGACAAAACACCTTCCACATCCAGAGAAAGAAGTATAGAATTGGATCGCAGACAGAAACAGACCATTTTCTTTTGTATTACGTTATGTTTTGTTTTGTTTTATGGTTTCCCCCATTCATTTTAATTCTTCTATGCAACATGTATAATAGGAAAAAAAAGAAGTCAAAACCTTAATTAAAGTGTGAGTCTCTTAGAAAATATCTCTCCAAAATATTAACCAAACACCTGTCTGAACACTTTGAATGATGCCAATACCCCATCTTACATGGAAGTGCATTACATTTTTTACAATGGAACTCTGGTCCATAGGGTCATAGTCATGTTACATGTTGATTTATAGCTGGAAGGGATTTTAGAAGTCATTTATTCTATCATTTTATAGTTGAGGATTTATGACCCAGAGAAATAAAATGACTTTTACAAGGTCACACAGGTAATAAGTAACAGAGCCTCTACATAAATGCTTTAATAGACTGTCATCAAGACGTTCCTCCTATTGAAAAAAATCAGCCTCCTGTAAGTTCTACATTTTGTCTGTATTACTGCTACTTAAAGTCACATAAAATAAGTATAGTTCCCCTTCTAGAAGTAAGGCAGCTAGGTGGCATAGTGGATAAAGTGCCAAGCCTGGAGGCAGGAAGATTCATTTTCATGAATTCAAAGCTGGCCTCAGATACTTACTAGTTATGTGATCCTGAAGAAGTCACTTACCCCTGTTTGCCTCAGTTTCCTCATCTATAAAATAAGCTGGAAAAGAAAATGAGAAATCACTAAAATATCTTTGCCAAGAAAACTTGAAAAAGAGTCACAAAGAGCTGGACAGAGCTGAAAAATGACTAAAGAAACACATTCAGAAAACACCCTTCAAACAGCTGAAGATACATATTTATGTGCCATATCTACCCCATTTGTTCTTTCCTTTTTCAAGTGATTTATCATATGTTGTGTCAACCATATTCCATGACACCATTTCTCATACCCTCACCACCATGACTACCCTTCTCTAAATGTCATCCAGGTCCCCAAAGCTGTTTTTTAATCAACAACAAATTTGCCAACTATTTGCCAAACACTGTGCTAGGCTGTGGACCGTGAAAATAGAGTTTCAGATATCCCTAAGTGAGACGGGCTAGAGTGAACCTCTCGCCTTCCTTTTGTCAATTCAACAAACATTTCTTAAATGTCTTCTGTGGGTGAAATGATGTGCAAGGTATGGGGATGCTCAGGATATACCTATGAAAAGGAAGCATTGGAACTAGGAAGATCAAAAAGGGGAAATGAGTCAGAAAAAGACAACCAAAGAACAATATCTTATGGGGAAACTCATTGCGAGTTGGAATGGCTTCATCCTTTGAATGTGCATCCCCAGTGCCAAGCATAGAGCCTAGCATCTAGGAGCCGCGTAATAGTGATGGCTAGATTGAAACAGATTTTCTTGTGTACTGAATGATGTGGTTCTGAATATTGTTTCGAGTTCTAAAATGTTCCAGAAAAAAAAAAATTGACAGCACTTGTTTGGATATTTATATTCAGAATGTTCAGCTGGTTTCATATCACTATTATAAGGCAATATGCAGAATGTTTGACTGAGAAGGAAATTTCCTACCTTTGGTTTTTATTTTGTGGTCTTGTGTATGTAACTTAGAGTATTTCTCTCTTCGGTTACAATCCATTTAACCAAAAACTATCAAGTCCATTTGACACAGTGAAGCAAAAATATGGTTGATGGATAAAATGGATCAACATAAAGTTATTGAGTTGATTCATCAATTAAAATGCAGGTACATTTTGCATGCCATCAATAATGCAAGACAACAGAGATGATTGATAACTACTGGAGAAAAAATGTTTATAATATCCTCATTTACCAAGAGTAACTTTTTTATGAGAAAAAAGGATATCGTGATATCAATCATTTCTAAAGCCATCAAGTGGTCTCATGCCTCTTTAGAAGTTCACTCAAAGTTGTCCCTCAAATTCTATGCAAATAACATTTTTTTAATTCTTTGCTCTTGGTGAAAATATTTTTTCACTTTCTGTTTTGTAGCAGTAAAAAATAAAGCAGACACTTAAAAAAGTTAGATATTGTAAAAATATGTAAGGCAGATTATAATACTATGGAATATGTTTAGAAAAACTTGCCAGTGGTTACTTAGCTGGTCTGCTGTAACTATAAGTACCCCAACATACACAGGGGGACATGCTATCTCAGATTCTTGGATCTGCATTCGTAAAAAGAAAGGCAACTTTTGAGGGGTTAACAATCACTTTAACCAAACACATGTATCAATCCTTTAAGCAAGCACATAAATCATTCGTCTATTTCAAGGCAGTCAGCACCCTGAACTTCAAAGAAAATACAGAGAAATTAAAAGTCAACGACATGCTTCCAAAATGTCTGACCATTAACCTACATACATCTTTAACAGAGAGAAAACATCTGGGTTCCTCAAAGCAGCTTCCCAGAGTACTCTTCTGACCAAACACTTCTAGTCAGTAAGCCCCCACAGTAACACCTCATCCTCGGAGTATTTATACACTTTTTAGAGTCAGAGAGCATAACCTTCTGACCCAGTGCCTCAATAGAAAAAACAAAAGGTCCTTGGGACCCTCCTGCAAAACAGCTCACCTAATCAAGCTTCCCATAATGGGCAGGCCCATCAATGGGTGGGAAAGATTCTCCCCAATCACCTTATTCCATCAGAGGCACGTTGAGTAAAACAGAAATAGCAAAAGATCCTAATGCAATTGCCATTACATCTGCTGAATCAATTTATGTCTTCTTCAGACATTTTTATGAACTGTCAGTTTATCATTTATATAGTTAATTAGACAATTTGTTAGCATGATTTCTTGTGGTCATTTCTGTAAAAAAAGTTGAGAGTTAGTTGTTAGGTTAGTAATTTAAGGCAAGCATTTATTAATCAGATTTGGCTTACAGCATATTTCTAGTAGCATGCCCTGTAATAAGTATAACTAATTTTATTATATTTCCTTAGCCTGTGAAAACATTAGAACGCACTACATTATACCTTCAGACTTGAAATTTTGGATATTTGTCAAATGACTCACTAAAATTTGGCATCTTTTATTAGAAAGCACACAAATTTCTTCATTTTATTTTATCAGCATTCCTGAATTTGATTGGCACTATAATACATAATATTAAATGAAAGATATGTCTGCACACATCGCATTAGAGGTCAAAGAAAGCAAACAAGAGAGCCACAAGCCAAGTACTTAGCATCTTCTTAACCTTAAGAAATAGCTGGTGGTTTGGGGGCAGCTGAATTGTGCACTATTTAACTGGTTATGTTGGAATCATGTAGACACAGTATAAATTACGCATTTCAATTTTCACTGAAAATGAACTCAGCACTGTGTGGAACAGCCCTTGTCCTCAAGGCAGGCCCCAGGCAAAATTGTGAATTAGGCAAAGTTTGTCTTCAATGCCAGCCCATTTCCCTTTCCTTTCCCCTTCTTATTCCATAAAGCAGCTATCGTTAATTTTCTATCTCAACAGTTCCAATGTCTTAATAAAACATTTTCCTTATTCCATTTTATTTTTTTTCTCCTCCAGGGAACTGCACTTCAGAGAGTGAAATTCTCAGGTAGCATATGAAATGTTTAAAATGAAAAAGATTTGTTTTAATTTTAAACAGAGTTCAGAGTTCTTCATTCTCTTCCAGAGGAGGCTGTGCTATAGCCCCTGTCTTCTTGAGGCTAGTCTTTGTAATATTTGACCCTCACTATTTTTTTTGCTGCTAGAGCATGCACAAAGAGTGTGGAAGTTAACTTCCCTTCTTATCTCTAATGCCCTATGCAGCTGTCGAGGATCTTCATCTTCAGTCACTTTACTCATCCTTCACATGTGACTCATGGACAGTCACTAGGGAAGCATGCAGAAAAGGCAAGGTCTACCTGGGATTAGCAAATTTTAATAACTTTCTATATAAGTTAACATGTTTTATAGAATATACCCTGATTTGACTTCTTCCAAAATTAATAAAAACTTTTTTCAGATATATTTAGTTTCAAAACCAATGCCAGTCTCAATATATATTCAAGTTCATTCTTTTCCAACGTATTTCCCAGATAATATTTATATATATATATGTCATAATGAGAAGTGGCTATCTGATAGTCTCTCTCTTCAATTCTATCCCCACATGACTAATTTCATGTTGGGCATTTTAAACTGTAGGTTCTCTAGGCATATCAAACTTATTATGTCTAAATATTGAACTCATACCTACCCTTAGCCCCTCTTCCAAACTTCTTTATTTCTATCCATGGCACCACAGTTCTTCTAATTGCCCAGATTAGAAACCTCAACATTCTCTTGGACTCATTCATTCTCACTAGACCAAGTCTTACAGATCTTACCTCTACAACATTTCTCACATCCATCCTCATCATTCTACTTATAGAACCACAAACTTAGTTCAGGTCCTAAGCATTCTTCACTTAGATTATTTCATTGTCTTGTAAATGTTTCAGCTGCTTCATTTCTCCCCTCTCATATCCATCCTCCACACAGCTCCCAAATTGTTTTTCCTGAAGTACAGTATTAACAATGCCACTCCCTTGCTCAATAAACACCAGGGACTCCCCATAGCCTCTAGGATAAATAACAATACTTATCTATTTGTCAATGAAAGTCTTTTAGAAAGTAACTCCAACTCACCTTTCAGGTCTCAGTGTTGTGTATATATATATAAATGTAATATATATAACTTATAACCACATAATGATATATAAGTATAACTATATATAGTCTATATGCATGTGTATTTATATATGCATGCATAAATGTTCATTTATATATACATACATACTTAAATATAAAATAGTCCCTTTCTAAGAGTTTGGAATTACATGGAAATACATGTATAAATGCATGTATTTATACATACATATATATATATATACATACATACACACATATACATACACAAGCTACCGGAATGGGGACGATTTCATTTTTGTCTTGTATCCTCATCACCTAGCATGGTTCCCAGTAAGTAGTTGGTACTAATTAAATGGTTTGGGACTTATTGATTAATATTTAACAGAAAGAACCCCTATTCAACAACAACCACTTGTTAAATGCCCTACTGGTAGGAAGCACTTTGCTAAGTCCCAAAGATACAACCACAAAAGAAATTACCATTTTCTTAACAGATTTAAATTCTCTTGAGGGGAAATAGCCATGGCAGTATTTAAGTATATCCTTCGTAATTTGAGGAGGGAAGGAGCAATAACAGCTAGTGAGATGATCAATTAGTAGCTGTTAATTAAGTGTCCAATATATGTAAGCTGATGTTTGGTATTGAGACTAAAGATGTAAAAGTGAAATAATCCTTGCCTTCAAAGGTCTTAAACTCTACTGGGGAGTGGGGGAGTTGATGCCATATATTTCCAGTAGTTAAATAAATAAAAGACACACATGCGCGCGCACACACACACACACACACACACACACACACACACACACACACACACCGATGGGGACACTAAAAGCTAAGAGAATGAGGAAAAGCCTCTTGAAGAAGAAGGCACCTATGCTGGGCCTTGAGTAAGCAAGGAGTTCAAAGCAGCAGATATTAGAGGTGAGGGCCTTCTCCGAATGGGGCATAACCTGTGGAAAGGCCCAGGTTAGGAAAGGGAAACAGCAAGTACTGCAGTTGGTAAAGGAGAGGAGTCGAGAAGAGTAAGAAATCATGCTGCAAAGATAAATCTGGGTCAAATGGTATAAGTTTTAAATTCCAAGCAGAGGAATTTTCATTTTAAACTAAAGAATATGGAGGATGGCTGGTGCTTCTTGAGGAAAGCAGTAACAATGAATTTAATAATGTCAGTATTGATAGCTGGGTGGAAGACAGATTTGAGATGTTTAAAAGGCGTCAAATAGGAGATAGGTCTTAAAGAGAGCTAAATGATCTAAGGGGTAGAAGTATGGAGTGAATTTCAGGCCCTATGCCTGTGGATTTTGTTAGCTACTTTTAAAATATCTTTTATGCCCAAGTCATAGCATTTGGTGCTTTATGGGACAGGGGTAAATAAGGTATAGACCCTACTTTCAAGTCATTTACAACATAATAGAAGAGAGGAGAGGAGAGATACACAAATGACTTAATGCAAACTAAAGTCAAAGGTCTAGGAGAGATCTGAAAAGATTAATATCTCTTTTCTGAGTAAATAAAAAGAAGAATCTTTGTGGGGGTATGGCACTTATAGAACCATAGACAGGGCTGCCTTGTGGGCAAGTAAGGGGACCTTATGGGATCAACTGTAACCAAAGCATGAATTTGATCTTCATTCACCCAACAAATTTCCACACAGCCTTTGGTTGAATTTCTCCAGTGACAGAAAACTTTCTAGTCTCCAAAGCAGTCTATTCTATTTTTGAATAGGTTTACTTTTTTGGAATTATTTCTCAATATTGACCCCAAATCCAATTGCGTTGAAATTTCTATGCCTTGATTTTAATTTGACTTTCCAAGGTGAATCAAAATAAATCTAATCCCTCTTCGGTAAGAAAACACACCACATATTAAAAGATTGATGTCACATTATTTCTGTATTCTCTTCAGGTTTACTCCTTTCACTGCTTATGAGGAATCTAAATGGATCTTATCATCTTAATCACCCTTACCTACATACACTGTAGACTGGATTCTCCTTCTGAGATGTATCCCTGAAAAGTGGAAAAAATACTCCAGATTGAATACTGTGTAGTATTACAGTATTATAATCAGTAGTATACTGATAAATGTTTTACCACCAGCTCCCTGAGGGATGAGAAGTTGTATATATGACACATTTTTTTACTTTTACTTCAGTTTATTGACATGATTTCCATCATTACATTAAATCTAGATAATCAATAAAACAGTCACCTGTTTTGTAGCATTTGATGTATATTAAATCTGAGGTATAAACGTTCATACTACTGGAGCCGATTCCTTATTCTAGACAACATGTTTCTACAAAGAAAACCTAAGAGAAAGTACAAAGTTAGCTCTTTTTTTGTGACATCTCACTGCTAACAAATACTGAGTTACTATTCAACAGTCATCCTTCAGTTTTCCTTACATGAAACATGCTGCAGTGATGCCTTCTCCTTCTATACTTGTGTAAGTTCATTTTTATGAATCCAGGTGCAGGGCTTTGAAGTCAAATGGTCAACTTCATTTTAATGTGCTAAAGACACAAATTAAGGTTTCATCTATAGGGAAATAGCAATGTTAAATGTGTTCTTGAAATAATGAGAAATTTTCCTGATAGCCTAGCCACTCCATAGATTACTCTCAATAGTAATGACAATGATTGTTGGTGAAAATGATAATGGAACTGAGGGTAATTTACCATATTTTTAGATACTATGCAGATAATCATTTTTTTTCTTCTAGCATTGTGAGGTAGTGGTAACATAGCTATAAGCAGGTCTATTTTACAGATGAAAAATAGAATACTAAAGAAGGAGAGGTGACTTTCCTAAAATCATAGACCAGGTAACTAGCAAAGACAAGCAAGCTCAAGTGTCTCAACTTTTTTTCTTTTAACTACAATGCTCTGCTCAGGGCCTGACTTTAGTCATAAAATAGAAAGATTGATAGTTTTCATTTGTTGTTTGAATGAAGATTATTGATGTTCATAATGCTAAAAACGTTATCATATAAATAAAACTAAAGTTAAAATTTTGTAAATCAACAATAAAATAGAAATATGGGCAACTTACTAGGGTATTCAATGGGTTCATAGGAAATATAATAAGATAGTGTATTTTCTTGTTTTAAAGCATTGACTTCTGATCAACATATAATATACAGGACAAGTTGTTTTAGGAATTCTTTATTCAAAGATCTGCATTTTTAAAATTATTGATCAAATTTTTCCTCAGTTAAAACTACTGACAATTTTAGCTATTTGTAGTCAGAAAAACATGTAAACTAATTATGTTCTGTTAAGAAAATATTAAAAAAGATATGCCAAGCAAGAAAGGGTTTCAATTTTCTAAGATGATTGCTTTGTAATAGAAACAGTGTGCATATATAAGGGAAGTATTTTTTAAGACAACATTTTTAACCTCTTCTAAGTTGTTGAAATTGCAGTTGGCCTTTGATAAAATATATTACTGTTACTTGAAAGAAGGAAAACAGTTCTCATATAAAATATTATATGTAAATTTAATTCAGAGTAGTAATTGGTCAGATTCTTCTGTTCCTATCTAATAAAGCATTTTAAATTCTTTCCCAGAAGTACAGATGGAAAATATCCCATACTCTGCCAACTCACAAATATGCTAGCTATCAGAGTTGTGTTGGTACATGACTACTAGGCCTGGGAACAGAGACCTAGTTTCAATTCCTCTTTCTGATACTTAATAGGTGCATGATTCAGAGTAAATCAATTAATGTTTCTGAGCTTGAATTTCCACAATCATAATGAAGGGATATTAATGCCTGTAGTACCTATCTCATGTGGTATTTATAAGGCTAAAAGAGATAATATGTATAAAATACTTTGCGAAATTCAAAGTGCTAGGTAACTGTCTGCTGTGGTTGTCAGGCTGGCATTACAAATGCTTACTTTCTGCAGACATAGTTTCAAATCTGTGTTATATAATAAGAAAAAAATGTCCTCCCCTCCTTTTTTCTTACCAAGGCATAGACTAAGTCTCCATGGAGCATACCTTGCACAAGGGATACCACAATTACTGCACATATCAACAAGATACTAGATAAGTAATATTCTTCAGTACTCCAACCCTGTATTCCAACCCTGGCAATGCTCACTTTGGGTCTTAAGGCCAAACTGTGTTGTGGCAGAAGATTGTTGTTTAGTCCTATTGACATTGCAGAAAGGGAAAGGACTCACCTTTGGCAACACGATGAATCAAGCAAGGTTTGTGTTGCATTGTACTATAATGTATTACATCATATTCTTTCTACCATATTGTATTATAGCTTTTGCACTCAATTACCCTATCTTAGCACCTGACCCAGTTTTCCAGGAGCACAGAACTTGGAATCAGCAAATAAGAAGTCTGGCCCCTGTCACTGGAGTTCTCAGATTCTCTTTAGGGTCCTCACTCCCTGGGAGTCAAGATGTTTCTATATGTAGATCTTTGTCCCCAGAGGGTCTGTAACTTGAGATATCTTCTTTCTAAGGATATCATAGTATCCATCTTGTGAGCTGTCCACCTTCTGTCCATAGTGAATATCCATTTCTTCCTTTCTGTTGCTAACCTGGGCATCTGGGTGGTGCAGTGGATAGAATGCAGGACCTGAAGTCAAGAAGACTCATCTTCTGGAGTTCAAATCCTGCCTCAGACACTTGCTAGCTGTGTAACCTTGGGCAAGTCACCTAACTCTATTTGTCTCAGTTACTCAGCTCAGTAAAATGAGCTGGAGAAGGAAACGGCAAACCATTCCAGTATCTTTGCCAAGAAAGCTCCAAATGGGCCCACAAAGAGTCAGTCATGAATGAAACAACTGAACAGCAGCAAATGCCAAACTATTCTCTTTACTTTACTTGCCCCAGTATAAATAATTGCTGTTTCTACCTCTATTGTGTCCCTATTTAGTTTTTGTTCCTATGTGTAAAAGGGAAAAGGAAGCAAAGAAGGTGAAATGAGAAAAATACACTCAGGTTGTGTGTTTATGTTTTCAATTGATGCAGATATTCCATGATGGACATAGAAACAATGAAATTAAGTGGCTCCTGTGAGTCCCACAGGATACATTCCAATCAACCTCTTGGATTCCTTGTGCCTTGGACAACATTGGAAATACTTATAAGTAAATTGTATATATATATATATATATACACATATATATACATATGTATATATATATAAATGTCATATGTATTAGTATCTATGTTTAACTGAACATACAGATAAGTATGAAAATGATGATTAAAAAATATATGGTATATATAATGTCTATGAATGGCTAAGAATTTTAATAGCTAAGTGGTTTAGCTTATTTATTATTTCCCTCATGTACTGCCTCTAAATCATGCTACATACAATTATTCAAAATCCTGTCATTTTTGACTCTTTCCTTTCTTTACCTTACAACTATTTGAAATGATTTACTGCTGTTGATTCAGATCCCATAACGTCTCTTACATCCATCCCCTTCTGAGCATCCACATGCCACTTTATTTTATTTAAGTCCTTATCACTCTTTCTAGGGATTTATTGTAATAGTCTTCTAGTTCACTTCTCTGTTTTCAGTCTCCCCTCTTTCCCATTCATCTACCACATAGCTACCAATGTTTTCTTGAGAAAAACAATTCTGACTGTTATTCCCCTGCTTAGGGAGCAGAAGTAGATCTTCCTCATTGCCTCTAGGGTAAAATGCAAATTATTTAGCTTGGCATTTAAGGCCTTCCATGATCTGGCTCCAGACTACCCAAACAGAATTATTTCATATTATCCTTCTTTATATATTCTATCTTCCAGTCAGACTGAACTACTAGCTATTCCTTGAATTCAACATATTATTGCTTTAGCAATTATTCATTCTGTCTTCCTCATTCCTCCTCCTAATATACTCTTCCTCTTCATCTCAATTAGCTATATTTTGAATAAGTTCATGGTTCATCTTCATCTCCTCCTTGAAAAATTCGTTGTGTTTTTCCCTCGTTAGTTTCTATCTTTTCCTTCAAATTTCCTTCTAGAATGGATTCTCCTTGAATACAGGAACAATATAGTTTTTGTCTTTGAATCTCCAGTTTGTAAGGCTTTGCACACAGGTGGAGCTCAATATCTATATCTATATCTATATATAGAGAGATATAGATATATAGATATATATATAGATATATATTCCTTGAATTGAATTGAGGATATCCATAGGAGAAGCAGAATTCATTTTTAAAAGGTGAAACCAGCCAAATGAGTGCTGAGGAAACAATCATACATAACCACAGTGAAAAACTAATAGAAGATATGGGAACAGTAAACAATATGAAGCATTGCTAAACTAAACACAATTTGGGAAATTGAAATAGTGAAATTAAAAATTACTGAGGCATAAAAGAGAAATTTCTCCAGTCTATCAGTCACAGAAACATTGTACTAGGACACATTTCCATTATGCTATGACCCAAAGAAAAGGTGAGGTGAACTAGACTTTCCCAAAAGTTTAGGTAGAAAATTATTTCTTTTTCCTGAAGAAAAATATAGCATGTGAACTTCCAACAACAAGTCAAAATAAAATTCAATCAACATTGCTACAGCAGTTTTAAATCACAAGATCATCTCTTATGTTTCATATAAATGATTTTCATTCCTATAAAAAAGTATACGAAGAAAAATTTGAAAAAAACTTTTAACCTTATATTATAAGAGGAAATAAGTTTACTTGAGAGACATTCATTTACCTGCCTCAAATAAATTCTTTATGTAACTTTAGCTTTTTTGGTTATTGACATATTGCTCATTGTCCTAACATCTACCTCACAAGATTATTTATAAAAAGGATTTAGAGTAGTGCCTGGTATATAGAAGTAGCTATAGAAGTGTTTTTAACCCTTTCCCTTCCAAATTTGTTCTCACTCTTATATTGGTTCTCTTAGGAAGTAGTGAAAGAATAAACTGATTTTCAATATTTTTAAATAGTACTCATACATGCATGCAAATGCACATCCTAAACATGGGGCAGAAAGAAAATAGTCAAATTAACTTTATTCACACCAAGAAGAGTCGGTGCAATCCTCCTACCTTTTTTTTTAGCCAAAAAACTGTCTGAATTTTGAAAAAAAAAATCAAACAAAGGAGTTGAGCAGCCCTTTCCCAGAATGCTGAAGAACTCAGACACATGAGCAAAAATGTTTGAAACAGAGATTTCTATGAAAAATAGAGTCAACTAAGTAGTTTTCTAGCTAGAGATACGAATCAGATGCTTATATTCCCAAGAAACTATCTTTCTGAGGGGGAATGGAGGAAGAAAGGGTGGAAAAAGATCCCAAGGATATTATACTGAAAAACCTTCAGCCTTAAAAATAATCAGCGTGATCTCGTGTGTGTGTGTGTGTGTGTGTGTGTGTGTGTGTGTGTGTGTGTGTTTTGCTTTGTTTTACATAGTCTTAACTTGTGCAGGTATTTAATGTTTGTCACTTTTTTTGGAATACAAGTTAAACTTGGGAAGCTCATCTGGGATATTTTTGGGAAGAGGGTAGGCTACATGAAGTAATAAAGCAGATTAATGCTTAATATATGTCTAATCAAATGAATATACAAATAACCTGAAGCTTTTAAATCTAGAGATATTTTTTTATCTGGTTAATAAAGAAAATACAGTCCTGTCCCTCACTACAACACCAATTACCACACAGAATATTTGGTACAAATTATATAGCTTTTTTGAAAGACCACAGAAAACTATAAATTCATTGGCAACTGACAAGTATTCTAATTCTGTGTAGATGCATCAGAAAAGTAATTTATACTATACTCCTTGTTAGAGGTTAAATTTACCCTCTATTTCTTGGTAGAAATGAAAGATTCTCTGATTACTAATTATTATCATAACCATTGTACCTTTCAGTAAAGCCATTAGCACTTTGAAAATTTCCCTTTTGAAAATGCCTACTTTTCACTTATTTAGCTTGTTCAATAGTGTAGGTACTTACTTTTTTCTCCTGTTTTTTAATTCCTCTGACTAAATTCATGTACTTCTAAATACATGAAGTGCTGAATTCTAGATATCTATCTTAATACAGTATAAGAAAAAATATGGAAATTAGAGAAACACATGACACCTTGTACTCAACATACTGTACTCAGCAACAGAACGGGACAACATATGGAAATCTAAGTATAAAGCAGTGTGAGTATAAATTTGAAATTAAATAAACAAGTAGTTCTGGGCAAGCAAATGAACGTGAGAAGCCTGACTACAGCTGCCATTCTCTAAAGAAATTAGGCTTGAGGCCACACATATCATCAGTGGAGAACACTGACATCCCTAGTCTATTTGGGAAAAAAAATTAGAATCAGTCTAAGTCATAGGAAACATTATGTTTAATGGTCAATCTGTGATAAATGGGAATCTTATTTAGTAGTGAGCCAAAGAGGATTTGCTTTTCTGGGCTGTTTATCAGTTTTCTAGGTCTATCTGCCTGGAGGGAACAGAAAGAAGAATCTTTTAGCACTAATACATGACTGAATGAATATAAAAACATTTCTTAAGTACTTTTTATATGCAAGGCACTGTGCTAAACTATGGATATGATAAAAAAAAAAAAAAGAGTTCCCATGACTCAAAAATGTATATTCTAACAGAGTAAAGTAATATGTAGGAAATTAATGACTAGGGATGAGTGTTTCTTTTTGTGGTGTACAGAGTGTTCATGAGTAGTGGCAAGCAGATGGTTAGATGAATGCAATGTAAAGCTGAAATACAGTCTTGTGTCTAGAGATATCTAGTAGATATAGTAGATAAAGGATAGGATTGCTTTATCTCCAAAAATAAGGGAGAGAGCAAAGTGACTGATTTTCTCCGAACACACCTAAAGTAGAATACTTATGGAGAAGTGACTGAAGCAGGCAAATTACTACCTCTCAAGAAAAAATTCCATTGTGCCACTCTTCATGGTTCTCTAGAAACTTTTGTAGAAAATAAAGATTTTTCTAAATTATTCCACAGAAAAGTGTTTTACATACTGCAATAGAGTTCTTAAGACTAGATTCACAATGTAAAATGGCTTTATGTGCTGACATTAATATTATTGATAAGATGAGTTTAATATAAATCTCTATATGTGATCATTTACATGAATGTGTATATCTCTATATAACTATTTCCATTTCACTCACCTTGTCAGCAATGCTGATGTATACCCATCATGTATATATGATTTTTATGTGTGTTTAGATATCATTTAGATATTTCCTCTTGCTTAATGTATGGTTTTGCCCTCACAAAGATAAAAAGTAAGGTAAAGTGCTAAGAATACTGGTACATGACTCAGGGCACCATTTCCTACCTGTGAGACACTGAGTCAAGTACTTGGTTTTCTTTGGTCTCATGTCCTACACATGCATGTAAAAGGGTACTAGCCTCTGAGCCCAGTCCTTGTAAAAATTAATCATGTTGCTCACATAATTCCTCATCTTCAAGGAACTCAGCACGTATCATTGTGCCTGGCACATTGTAAGCACATAATAAATGCTAGCTGTTATGAGGTTGTGGGGGAGGGGATAAAACCTTCAAGTATTTTACAATAACTTCATGGGTAAATTCCCCAACCATCTGGTGACCAATAGTAGAAAGTGTCCAACCCATATTGAAAGAAAATTAAAATATAATAAACTATGTGGAAACGTGATATTTGGACACTGTTGTAACTACTTCTTGTCCTTGGATAAGAGACCTTGTGGGTTAGGCTAAAAGTACTTCAATCACAATCAAAATAATAATACTAAAAATAAAAATGAAAAATAAATAAACTGCTCAATGTCTTCTCTCCTGACTCTGAAAAGGAAATGTCTTTATATGATACATTCTTCCAGTTACATAATAAATGCTATCTTTTTTTCTCTATTCACTGAACCTCCTTTTTCTACCCCTTAATCTCCTGTGAATTGCTTTACTTATGAATCTTAAATTGACACAAAATACTGATTGGCTGTGTAACCTAAGTAGAGTTGAACAGTTATAAATTTAAGCTTTGAGTTTTAAATACAAGTTTTAAGTCAAACAAAGGTTTATGCTAAATTCATATGTTGGTTGCGAAACTGACCCACTTTTTTGTTTCTCTTCTGTGAATTTTTTCTAAATGCACTATCGATTCTCCTTTATTCTATTTTTACATCACTCTCAGTGGTCCTGTTCTCCACCCCTCACTCTTCTATCCATCAAAGAAAAAAAATTTTATACAAAAATAAGCATAGTTAAGCAAAACAAATCAAAACTTTTGTCATGTCAGAATGTCTTTGCATTTCAAGTTCAATACTTCTTTGACAAAAGGTGTGCATACATTTTTATTATTTTATCATTTTTCTTTTGAAGTCATGATCGCTCATTGAACTGCTCAAGGTTCTTAAGTCTTTCAAAGGTTTTTTTTGATAAATATTTACAGTGTCGTTAATAAATAAGCTTCACCTAGTTCTACTCACTGTATTTATGTAATCAGGTCACAATGGTGTTATTAAATTTCTCTGAATCTGTTTCATTGCCCCTTATTCTGTAAGAATAATCAATTGCATCTTTATAATCACAGTTAGATCAGTCATTCCCCCACTGATGGACACACCTTTGTTTCTACTTCTTTGCTTCAGTAAAAAGGTGTAACTATTAACATTTTCAAATACTAGTCTACCCCTCTTTCTCTTGTTTCTTTCTACCTAGTTGTGGTATTTCTCCATCAAATTTTGTGCTCAGTTCAGCGATCTTCCTGGTAAAATTCCAAATTGCTTTCCAGAATGCCTAGAAATATTCATAGTTTTATCAATATTGTATCAGTGGAGCTTATTGTTGTAGACCATCCAACAATTGTCATTTTATTTTTCTATTTATATTAAACTGATTTATGTAAGGTGGAAGCTCAGATCTAATTCTAATTTCTGTTGTTATCAATACTTATATTTTAATATAGTTGCTGATTTTTTTTCTTCTTTAGGAACTACCTATTCATGTTCTTTGACTGTTGGGAAATAGTTCTTGGCCTTACATAATTGAATGAATTTCCTATATAATTTAAACATCAATTCTTTATCAAAGAAAATTGTTACATGGATTTTCCCCTGGTTAAACATCCTCCTATTAATTTTAGCTGCAATGATTTTGTTTGTGTAAAAGGATAAAAGTCAATATTAAAAGTTTTGCATGAGAGTCATTTTTCAAAAGTTTATACAGAATTTATAGGACTGGTATTCCCCAATTGAAAAATGTTCAAAGGATATGAACAGACAGTTTTCAAATGAAGAAATCAAAGCTAGAGGCATATGAAGAAGTGCTCTGAATACTTTTGATTAGAAAAATGCAAATTAAAACAACTGTGAGGAACCAGCTCACATTTAATATGACAAAAAAGGAAAATGATAAATGTTGGAGTGAATGTGGGAAATTTGGAGGGGCCTTAATGCACTATTGGTGGAATTGTGAACTGATCCAACCATTCTGGAGAGAGAGTTGGAACTGTGCCCAAAAGACAACCAAACTACAAATCTAACAATGCCAGGTCTATATCCCAAAGAGAACATTAGAAAGGGGAAATGATCGACATATACAAAAAAAAAAAATATAGCAGCCCTTTTTTTGTGGTGGCATTATATTGGAAACTGAGGTGATGTCCTTCAAGTAGGGAATGACTGAACAAGTTGTGGTACATGACCGTAATGGAATACTCTTGTGCAATAAGAAATGATGAACAAGCAGATTTCAGAAAAACCTGGAAAGACTTATATGAACTGATACAAATTAAAATGAGCAGAACCAGGAAAGCATTGTACACAGTATCAGCAGCACTGTGTGATGATTAACTGTGAATGACTCAGCTCTTCTCAGCAACAAAATGATCCAAGGCAAGTACAAAGAATTCACAAAGGAAAATGTTGTCCACATCCAGATAAAGAACTGATGTATTCTGAATTCAGATTGACGCATATTTTTTCCCACTACTTTGTTTTTTTGTGTTTGTTTCTTTCAATCTGTTATAACTGTCACTAGTTACAACTGTCACTAATATGGAACTATGTTTTTTCATGACAACACATGTATAACATATATCAAATTGCCTGCCATCTTCAGAAGCAGAGAGGGGAAGAAAGGAGAGAGAAAAAACTGAAATTCAAAATCTTGTAAAAATTCATGCTAAAAATTGCCTTGACATGTAATTGGGAGAAATATAAAATGCTGTTTATTAAAAAGCCCTAAATAATTTATAGTACTGTGTTTATAAAACATACATTACTTCAATTCTAATATATAGGCCTATTTTCTAACACATAACCATCTACAATTTTCTAGCATATAAACATATACCTCAAAACATTAAGTCCAATATTTACTGTTACCATTTTTCTTTTACAGTAACTTCTGTCCCATCAATAATCCCATAGTATAACAAAGAAAAGCAGGTAAAACAAACTGGCATAGTGATAATGACTGACAGAAATTTTACCAATACTCACCTGTTTTCCAATACATTTCTGTTGAAAGGACAGAAGATTTCGGAGTTTTGTCAGTTTTCTGGAGCCAAGAAAGTACTTTCTGCATTACATTTCAATCTATCCCCATATGCTTGGAATAATGACTGAAGTTTCTTGGCAAGGTGCAAACTGTATCCTCTCTAGAATTCTAGGATTAGGTAAATCATATGTTATTTGAAACAGAAAAGGTGCACAACTATGCAATTCTCTCTATATATACTGACTTCTTTAAAATGATGTTAAAATTTTCATTAAATATTTTATTGAAATGACAGGAAAATAAACTGTTCTGATTATTCTTTTTAAGAAACCAGCTGTAAAGTATAGCCTAATTTATGCTCAAATTCAATCAACTTTATTCTTCTTTGTTCTTATTTTTTTCCAAAGGTCACATTCTAAATAATGATTTTTGGATCAGGTTTTAACCAAAAGTACCATAAATTCTCACCTCATTTTTTTTATCCAGATTTATGACCAGCCTCTCTAAAATTAACCTTATAATTTTCAGATACAACATATGTTTATATGGATATAGATTTACATTATTATTAAATATAACTATCTTGCATCAGCAACTTCTCAGTAATATGAGAACAAAGCTGGAAAACATGTGCTTCCTCATTATTCAGAATTGATTAAAACCATTGTGGAACAGTAGAAACTTGTCTACAATGTGTTAGGAAATTCCTTTTGATCATATGGCAAGTGACTTGATTTGTAGATTGATTTATAGAAGTAGATGATAGCTCAGACTTTGTCAAACCCATTTTTATTAACAAATTTTAATATCATAGTAAGAATTATACAAAATAAATAATAAATTCTCTATCAACTTCTGTGTCTTCACATAAAAATTATAAGGGATCACATAAATCTAGCATTCTTCTATATTATTGGTCTTTTCATGAGAAAAAGGGTGCATTTGCATTTCTTTATTAAATATTGATGTAAATCATGCATGACTAGATATAATTCATCTGATGATGAGAAGTACATAAATCTCAAACATGAAAATCTGCATTCATATAATCCAGGGAAATCTTTTGAAGAAGAAAACAAGTTTCATACTATAAGATTAACAAAAAAATGAGAAAAATAGGCTAAATGGTGGAATTATTAAATTGGAAAATCAGGGCAAATAGAAATATAGTTAAAATGTTAATTTTATTAATTATTCTTAGGAGCTATCTAATCACTTGTTGTTATTAATTGAAAAACAAGCTATCTTAATGGAGATACAATATTATTAAAGGGTTTAGATAAAGGACAAATTGCCACAAGCACTCTCTAGAGGTCACTCACTATTTATGTTCTTTTGACAAGTCACCTTTTCTCTCTTTGCCTTATTTTCTTCACCATAAAATGAGAGACTTGGGCTAAATTAACTCTAAGATATTCCTCTAAATAAGTGATCAAAAGGCTACTTAAAGAAAAAACAAAAAAAAGTGGAAGGGGGGAGATCAGCTTTCTCCATTGATTTTCTTTATCAAAAAACCCAATAATCTTGTGTATTGGTATTGATAAGATATTTTCAAGAAAAAGAAAATAAAAAGAAGCACAGGTTTCTGAAAACTCCAGAACAGTCTTATTATACCATCAGTTCAAGACTTTCCTGATAAGGAAATTCAATGCATCAGGTAAACTGTAGAATATGACATACACATGAAATATATATTTTAGAGAAAGCACTTGTGATTTCATTGTTACAGAAAACCCTCAGTGAGGCACGTCCCCCTATTAATGTAGATTGGTGCTTGCTATATAACTTAAAATCTTACAGAGTTTTTAGGAGGCACTGAGAAGTTAAGCTAAATGACCATACCAAGATCACAAAGCCAATGCATGTCAAGGGTGGGACTTCAACGTTAGTCTTCTTGACTCTAAGGCCAATGCTAAAACCATTGTATCATGTTGCTCATACAAATACCATTAATAATAACTTTAAAGATGACATTCTATAAAAACCATGGCCTGTAAGGTCATATATAAATTTAAGTTTATGTACCAGGAGGAGCATAATCTTGGCCACTCAGAAGAAGTTATATAGCAATAAAAGCTGTGATTTCCTATGCTTGAGGAATTTGGGAGAATAGGATTTAAATTTAAATTTAATAAACTCTTACTAGATATTATATATCCTGAAATTATTATACCCACATGTCTACTTTTCTCAGCCAAACTTCAAGGAAAATATTTTCACTTGGCCCCATTTCTTCCCTTTTCAATCATCCCTCAACCCTTTGATTTCAGTGCTCTGACCTCATCACTAAACTTAAACTGCTTTCTCCAGATTTATCGGTTCTCTCTCTGGAGTAGTTGGGTTTAAGTAATCTACCCAGAATCACACAGTTAATAAATATTTGAGACCTAATTTGAACTCTGGTCCTCCTGATTCTAGGTCTAATATTCTATCCACTGTTCCATATAGCTGCTCCCCATTAGCTCCTAATTGACAAATCTGATGTTCTTTTCCTCAGTATTCTACCTTGTTGACCACTCTACTGCATTTAACATTATTGATCACTCTTCATTTTATTTTATCCCCTCTCCTTTCTATTTTTTAACATTATTATCTGCAGATTTTCTTGTTACCTGTTTGACCATTTCTTCTGAATGTCACTAATAGATCATCATTCACATAATGCCAAACTTTAGATGTTATGTATGGTCCTATCTTTGGTATTCTTTTGTTCTCCACAGTGTTTTTCCTGGTAACTTCATGACCTCTCACTGGTTTAATTACCTTCTCTTTTCAGATGATTCTCAGCTCGCTATATCCAGGCAGTCTTTTTCATGAACTTCAATCCCAAATTACTGATTACTTGTTAGATATTTCAGATGGAATATGACTTAGATATCTCAAATTTAATATGTCTAAAATAGAACTATAAATGTATATATATATATGTGCATACATACATGCACATATATATATATATATATATATATGCATCACCATTCTTTTCATCACAAATGGTCATAATTTTGGTATTATTCATAACTTCTTAATCTCTCTTACTCCATATTTGCAATCAGTTGCCATATCTTATTTTTTATTGTCTATCTCTGACCTCTGACCTATTTCCTTCATTCATAGTGCCTACTTTAAATGAGACCCAACTCCTTACTCATTCAGCTCTATCCTCCATACAGCTTCCAAAGTGCAAGATTACCTGGTTCTATTATCCCTAAGATACAAAATTAATCTATTGTATTTTACTCCATTCCCTTCTAAAATTCATTATAAAGAATATTTCACATCATTCTAGACATAGTGTAAGCACCAACGGCTACCGCAAGCTTTTCCTAATCTCTCACCAACTGCTGGTTACCTTTCAGACTCACTACCTTGTCTTCAACTGTTTCGATTTAATTGCCAATATTTATTTGGTCTATATTTCTTTTTGTGTGTTTATAAATACTTTATAATTACTTAACATTGTCTGCTTCAATAAAATTGAAGCTTATAGATAGTAAGGGGGAAACATATCTGGATTTATTTGTATGTAATTTAATTAGGACACTAAGTATACTTTCAAGGTATTGAAATGTAATAGGGTAAATTTATTCCAAATGAGAAGCTAATAGACAAGAACTTAAGTAACTGTCTATTGATATTTTAGTATTTGGAAGAATTGAATATGGAATTTAAGGACTAATTATGTATTTTAAAGATTTGTATGACTGGCCCCAAGCACAAGTATCAAAGCTACAGAGCAACTATGAAGTTAGTAGATTAAGTACAGACTATAGGTGCTCAAATGAGAAGAATGATCCAGGGGCAGCTCTCTATTTGAAGGTTATGATATGATATGCCACCTTGTGTGGACATAAACCATTTAATTTATTTATTAAGTTGGGTGAATTTCTATGGACAACTTCTCCTCCTCTCAATCCAACCCATGGAAGAACTCAGGTTCCAAGACTAAAGTTATTCCTAGGGTCAAGATTCAATTCTTTTAAATAGTTTACCTTTCAAAGGTATGAATTTGTACATAAATGGGTTATGTACTGAGCTGTTAGTACTAGAATATGAAAAGACCTAGAAGTTGAATCTCATTGTTTGGAGACCTCCTCTTGTCCTCTTCTGTTTTGCAGAATTTATAACTAGAGGACAAGAACTACAGATGTAAAGGTTGAGAAAACATAGATAGTTCTGCAAAATAAAATATTACTTTCATTTTTTCCAGAATAAAGATTTATTTCAGTGTATTAATTTTTTAACACCTTACTAAAATGACAAAACTTTTTTTTAAAACATTTTTCTTTTCTTTCCTGATGGGATTTCAAAAGTTGTTTGAGTGTGTAATATTGAAAGACTATTTGTTGATACTTTAATTTTTCTCTTTATGAATCTCTCACATATTTCAAAATCTATGACTATGTCAACTAAAAAAGGTATTGTCTTCACAGAGAGTATTAAAATTGTACATACACATTTTTTAAAAAGAATTTTACATTGTAAGAATTTCATTTAGTAAATCACAACATGTTGGGTTGTCATCTTTTCTCTTCTGTACAGAATACTAAAAATTATTTTCTAGTCCCCAGTTCTGACTTGCTGTAACTACCTGTAAATAAGCAATGAGGAAGCTTTTAGTCAATGCGTTCAGTTTATGAGTTTAAGTTGAAGTAAGACACATTAGTCAAGAATACATAAGATCTGGAGACTTTCTTAGGTCATTTGCCATAAAACAGATCACCTCATTGAGCAAAATTACCTCTTTGAGCAAAATCCTATTTCTGGTCATGGATGATTATATCTATTGATTACACAGATAAACTTTTGTCCAAAACCGATTAGAGGATGATAAGGTAGTAACCATGTGATGATGATGATAGTAATAAGTTTATGCTATAAATGCAATGGGGATGATGATGCTGAAGACAGAAAGTATAATGTAATTTTCATTTTATAACTACAATTGAAAATTTTTATAAAATTATTGGGCCTAGAATAAAAACATGAAATGTTATTACGATTACTAACACATCATTTGCATTTATATAACTTTTTAAAGTCTGCAATATGTTGATAAATGTTATTAAATTTTATCTTCACAGAAATGATGAGATTTAGGTGGTATTATTATCCCAGTTTTACAGATTAGGAAATTGAAGTAGAGATAGTGAGTGTCTAAGCCAAGATTTTAATTCAGGTTTTCTGATTCTAGGTCTTATCTCCTGTGCATTCAATATAACTTTGTTTTCCTTGGTTCTATATTTTCAATATGTCATTCATTAAATAATATGATTATTTTTTTACCTTAAATATATATAAAGTCTCATTCAAGATACTATACAGCATTACCTAGGTATCTAGCCTTATCATCTAAAATTCCCTCTATAGAAATTCTCTTTTCTGGTCAGCTAGTCCAGTCAGAATTCTTGGGTTATCTGAATACAGACTACTTTCAGTCCACATTGATTCTCCTACCTAAAACTCCTAATTTTTTATTCTCTAACTATCCAGTTCCTTCCCATTTAAAAAAGTTAAGCTCAGGCTCTATTGCTTCCATGGAGTCTTTTCTAACTATTCCAACCCAAAGTGACCTGTCATCCTTATTGCTTATGAAAAGTATTATATTCATCCATCCTTTGAAGGTTAATAATTACTGTATTTTACTTAACTTTTCACACAGGAGTGATTATAAGATATTTATGGGCAAGACTTTACATTTGTCATAGCATCTGGTGCATTATTACACACATTGTCACACCCATTAAACTCTTGTTGAACAAACAAGCTTCCTTTTGTATATCCAAAATAATTATATCCACAAAAAATGGTATGTTCTAATTTATGTAACTTCTCTGATTTGTGTTTCCTATTGGCTTGGATAAATTGGGTTATTTACTATTCAATATGTGTTATAGTCTTGGTATAATTAGCCTTCATTAGGGATGGAGTAAAGCTTTTGGATATATAGCTTAGTGTCTTCTTCCTCATAAAAAGGAATAATGATCATTTTTATATCATATCAAATGAGAGGTGGTCTGATGATTGTCTCTTATTATGATCAATGGGGACAGGTCTATATAATTCTGTTCCCAAATGGATTTTTGAGTTGTGCGTGATGAGCTGTCCAGTCATTTAAATCATGTCCAGCCCCAGTGCTCTCTCCACTACCTAGCTTTCCTGCATGGGATAGGGATGCAAAAAGGAAATCAGCATTAGCTAGCCACCCAGAAAATCTTTAAGAAGCAGAAGGAGCATGAGCAAGTCCATTAAACATAATTATATCAGATACACACCCAGGAGAGAAAAAGACGTTCATAATGTGTCACTTCAGGCTAGCACGTGCATGTGAATATTTGTTTTTAAGTTTTATTGATATATTTTATTTTTATATCATAGCCATTTCTTCAACGATCTCAAGTGAATGTTTAGATTAGTAGAAAAGATTCACATAATTTTAGAGCAGGAAGGGACTACAGAGGATATCTGTTTGAAATATCTTTATTTTACAAAAAAGCAAACTAATATTCGGTGAGGTTAAGTGATTTGTTTAAGACCACAGAGATATTAAGTTGCAGAGTTGGAAATGGAGGGGGGGGGAGGGTTTCTGATTGCACATCTGGTACTATTTCCATAATATCAAGTTATATGCATATAAGTGTTACAAAGAAAAATATTTAGTTCAATAAGAGAAAAGTTATTCCTACTGGGGTAGAAGTATCAATTGGGAAAAGGCATATAGGAATGTTTTGTGGATGTTGTGGTTACTGTTAATTAGGGATTTAAAAAAAGAGTTGTATTTTAAATCACAAAACTAAATTAGGAGAGAGAATACCTTGATCAAATACATAGTGGCTGGAAAAGTATAGGACATTCATGAGAGTTAATATATGACCCAGTTTATTTTAAGAGTAGAACATGGGTTGGTCTGAGGTAAAGCTGCATATGCAAGGAGGCACCACATTCTGGGGCATTGTAAAGACTTAAGAAAAAATTTTGAAATATAACTAGATTGGCAGCAATATACATTGAAAGATTATGAGTATTTGAGTGGCATGACCAGGTCTATGATCAAGGATAATTATAATTCACCATACAATGTGAAAGAGCCATAAGAGAAGTCCAGCCATGCTATTTTTAGATAATTACAGACTGATCATTGCCAATATGCAGAATCAAACCAAGTTTAAATGTTATTCAATAGATTTTAAAGTTATAAAAAACCACTTTGATTTAGCTTTACAAGGTGTCTATTTTCACATGCTTCTTTGTTTCTTTGATCTTTTAAATAGTGATCTCTAAAATGTGATTTTAAAATAAATTTAGATAACAATTTTTTGGAAACATAAAAATAAATGAGAATTTAAGAATAACTTTAAATAATTTTTACAGCCTAACAGAATATTTCCTAAATAATAAAAGTAATGCTTTCTGGGAACATAAGATTTAAACCTGCAAGAGACTTATGAGTCCACCCAGTCTAGCCTCCTCATTTTATAAGAAAAAGAAATTTATTCCGAGAAGTTAAATGACTTGACCAAGGTCACTCAGATGCTATGTAGTGGAGTCAGAATTTGAATCCAAGTCCTGGGATTTCAAAGCTATTGGCTGTTATTTTCATAATACTATCCTTGCTTTCAGTATAGTGCTAAGGCCATTATTTTTTTTTAAATACTAGGGACAGCTAGATGGTGCAGTGCATAGAGCACTGGCCTTGTAGTCAGGAGGATCTAAGTACAAATCCAGTCACAGAAACTTTATAGCTGTGTGACCTTGGGGAAACCACTTAACGCTGAATGTCATATGTGTGTATGTCTCTGTCTGTCTGTGTATATACACATACATATATACACAAACACATATGCGTATACATATATATATAATCAATATGCCCCTATATATCTACATCCATCTATCAATGTCATCGTGTGTGTATTCTTACAATGACCTTGTGAAATGTGCTGTGTAAATATGATTAACCCATTTTGCAGGTGATTAATCTTGAACTTAGATGTGGTAAGAATCTTACCCTCATCACGAAGCTCTGAAGTTTACAACAGGCAGGGTGCAGGCTTCTTGACTTTAAATCTATCTTTCTTTTCTTTTTCTACGGTTTAATATTTTTTCTAATTGTTTTCAAACATTCTTTAAAATTTTTATCTATTTTGTCATTTTGGAGCTCCAAGTCATGTCTCTCCTTCCCACACAACCTCACAATAGAGAAGGGCAACATTTGATACAGATATGTACATGAAACATACAATACGTACTTTCACATATCAATTCTTTCTCTGGAAACAATATTTTCTCTTGATAAATCCTTCTTGGCTGGTATGAATGATCATATTTCTTAACATATCTTACTCATTCAGGCTAATTCTTCAAATATTGTTATTACTAAATATTGTTATTACTATTGCTATTACCGAATACAATATTCTCTTGGTTCTACACATTTCACTCTATTATTTCATGCAAGTCTTTCCATGTTATTTTAAAACGAACCTGCTTGTTATATCTTACAGCACAGTAGCATTCCATCTTAACAATAAGCCCCAGAGTTTTTAGCCATTCACCAGTTGATAGACATCCCTTCAATTTCCAGTTCTTTATCAACTCAAAAAGAGCTGATATAAATATTTTTGTACATATAGGTGTTTTTCCTTTTTTCTGATCATTTTGGGAAACAATTCTTATAGTGATATTGCTGGTCAAAAGGTATACACTGTTTTATAATTCTTTGGGCATAATTCCAAATTGTTCTCGAAAATGGTTGGAAAAATTCACATTTCGACCAATTTTTTCCACATCCCCTCCAACATTTATACGTTTTGCCTTGTATCATTTTAACCATTCTGATAGGTGTGAAATAATGTCTCAGAGTTGTTTTAATTTTCATTTCTCTACTCAATAATGTTTTGTAGCATGTTTTCATGCCTTGTAGAGGATAAAATAAAATTTACTCTTTGACAATTAATCCCCTTTCAAAACAGGATTCACCCTACCTTTCCAAACATATTATATAGCACTCTGTTTCACAAATTCTATGATCCAATGAAATTATCCTCCACGATTAGAATGTTACCCTTCGTTGTCTCTGCTCATGAGATTCTGAGTAACTTCAAAGATCAACGAGTAGCATATAAGACTTCTTTTAATTATATCTGTTGTTAGTGCTTTCCCCTCATGAGCTTACTTTAAAATTTTCTTTAGAGATGCTTTATTTTCAAATTAATTTTGTATATATTATTTGCCTTGAGGAAAATGTGACACCTTTGAGTGCAAGGGCATGGTTGTTTTTTTGTTTGTTTGCTTTGTATTCTAAACAGATACCTGCTGAAATATTACATCCAAATAGCAGCCCTGAGTAAAACAAGGCTGGGAAATGAAGGCCAGGTTACTGCTGGATATACCCTTTTCTGGAGTGGACACAGTGAAGGGAGCACCATGAAGTTGGCATGGGTTTTGCAATCGAAACTAATGTAATCAGCAAAGTGGTATGCCTGTCAAAAGGAGTGAATGACAGGCATATGACAATGTGATTGCCACTCACAGGAAAACATCATGCCACCATCATCAGTGCTTATGCTCCCACCATGACAAACCCTGATGAAGTCAAAGAAAAATTTTATGAAGACCTAGACCCTTATCATCAATGTGCCAAAAGAGGACAAGCTTATAATTCTGGGTGACTTTAATGTCAGAGTAGGCTCAGACTACCAGACTCAGCATGGAGTCCTAGGGAGGAACGGAGTTGGAAATAGCAACAGCAATGGTCATTTACTTCTGAAGACTTGTGCTTCGCATGACCTTCTCATCACCAGTACTGTCTTACAATTACGTAAATGCAATAAAACTTCATGGATGCACCCTCACAGCAAACATTGGCATCTAACAGATTATATGACTTTAAGGAGAAGAGACAGACAAGGTGTGAGAGTGACAAAGGCAATGTGTGGTGCAGAGTGCTGGACTGATCATAGACTTATCTTTTCCAAGTTAAATATTTGCATTCATCAAAAGCACCAAACCCAGAAGAATTAATGTCAACAAATTAGAGTTCTTCTCTTAGTGTGAACAGTTTGCTGCTGAGTTGGAGGGAAAGTTGAGCCAACATACAGTTGGCAACACAGGAGAAGAAAAGGAGTGGAGAGCTTTGAGAGATCTGGTGTACAGCACTGCATTTGCTCATCCAGGTCAGAACACTCGTGAACACCAAGACTGGTTTGATGAAAATGATGGGGAAATTCAGAAGCTGGTAAATGAAAAACGTGAACTCCACAGGATTTACCAGTAGGATAGTTCATCCACCTCTAAGAAGGCAGTATTTAATTCCATCAAAAGCAAACTACAAGCAAAGCTTAGAGAGATTCAGGATTCCTGGCTCAGTAAGAAGGCAGATGAAATTCAGTTTCACGCTGAAATCCAAACATCAAAAGCACTTTTATGATTCCCTGAAAGGTATTTATGAACTAAAAATCTATGGTGCATCACAACCACTCAGTTCTGATGGAGTCACATTGATTAGTGACAGGGACATGATCCTAGAGAGATGGGCTGAACACTTCCATAGTGTTCTCATCAGACTATCATCAATCAATGCCTAAGCCATTGACTGTTTACCTCAGGCTGAAGTCAATCCCTCCTTAGCTAAACTTCTAATTGCAAAAGAGGTTTTGAGGGCCATTAGACTCCTTTCATGTGTCAAAACATGTGGTGCTGATCCTATTCCAGCTGAGATTTACAAAGCAGGGGGGCCATTGCTCATACAAAAACTGACTAAAATTTTCCAGGTTATATGGCAAGAGGAGGTTATCCCCCGGGAGCTCAAGGATGCTTCCATTGCCCATCTCTATAAGGGTAAAGGGAATAGATTGTCCTGCGACAATCACAGGGGGATTTCTCTCTTAATCATTGCTGGCAAAATTCTTGCTAGAATCCTCCTTAATAGGCTGATCCTTCACCTGGAAGGTGGGCATGTACCTGAGAGTCAGTGTGGTTTCAGAAAGGGCTGAGGAACAGTCAATATAGTGCTTGCTGCCCAACAACTCCAGAAGAAATGCCAGGAGCAGAAGAGAGATCTGTACACATTTGTGGATCTGGCCAAGGCCTTGTTAGTCGTGAGGGCTTATGGAAAATTATGTCAAAATTTGGTTCCCTGGAGAAGTTCATCAATATTGTATGTCAATTTCATAATGGCATGTTTGCCTGGGTTCTGGGTAATGGACAAATCTCTCATGCCTTCTCAGATTCCAGTGGAGTGAAACAGTGTTGTGTGCTTGGTTCCATGCTTTTTAGCATGACATTTTCAGCCATGTTGACAAATACTTTCAGTGAGGATGAACACAACATCAAGGTCAACTACCGTACTGATGGTAAGTTCTTCAATTTGAAAAGGTTACAAGCTAAGACCAAAGTGGAGGGAGTGACGGTGCATGATTTTCTGTTTGCAGATGATTGTGCACTCAATGCAGCCTCCGAAGCTGACATGCAACAAAGTATGGATCAATTCTCTGCTGCCTGTGCTAATTTTGGCCTAACAATTAACATAAAAAAAACACAGGTACTGTATCAGCCACCACCACACCATCCATACATGGAACCATGGGTTACAACAAATGGAGAAGTTTTGAATGCTGTGGATAAATTCACTTACTTTTGTAGTGTACTTTCCAGGGATGTACAAATTGACAATAAGAGTGCAACTCTGATGGGCTTGTCACGTTGTTTGAATGCAAAATGTATGCTTGCCAAAAAGACTATTTTTATGGAGAACTTGCATGAGACAGGCAATCACATGGTGGCCAGAAGAAACGATACAAGGACACCCTCAAAGTCTCTCTCAGAAACTTTGGATTTGACATGGGACACATTGGCACAGGATCGCTCAGCATTGTGTGCCCACATAAGAAAAGGTGCTGTGCTCTTTGAGCAAAGCAGAATTGAGATAGCACAAAGTAAATTCAAGATGTGCTAATTTGGGATATCCACCTGAAATATTCATACAGACTATCTGTGCCCAGCCTGTGGTAGAGCATTCCGAGCTCCTGTTGGTCTGATCAACCACAGTCAGATACACTGAAATTTCACTTTACAATGGTGATGTCATTTTGGTCCTCTTTGAAGACGAAGGACAACAACCAACCAACCAATTCCAAACAAAACTGTGGTTCTAGGCAGAATATAAAAACTTAACAAATGCTTGCCAAATTAAACTACTTATAACAAAGTATAAGTAAATTTGCATTGGAAAAGTTAATTGGGAAAGAGAAGTAATGGTAAGGGGCAAGATTTTACATCCTAAGGGGATTAATGCATTCAAAGAGTTGATTATTAAATTTTCAGCATAAATATTTACAGTCAAAAAACAGCAACCCAAATCAGACCATGCTATATTGTTTTGTACATTTTTCTACACTTGAAAGTGATGTGAAAAAATTTTATTAACTTTGATTCAACTGGAAGCTTATTTGATGTAAATACTTCTTTCCTGAGATCTCCATGTTAAACATTTACCAGCACACTGTTAGGCTAAAACCAAGGAAGATTCTAGGAAAAGAATTGGTAGAGGACTAGATAAGTCTTCTTTCTAAAAGAAATTATTTTCTTTTGATTAACGATAAAATCACCTTTTCTATCATATTTTAAATGGTCTGTGACTTTTTTGTAGGTAGTCTAAGTAATGTTTTAAAGAATGAATGTCTGGGGCGAATCTGTACGTGATCTCCATTACAATGCAGATCCTTCAGAAAGAAAATCCTATTGAGAGAAAGGCCAACTAATAATTCTTCCATAAGGTGCATAGGAAGCTTTGTTTTATGAATCATTTGAAAAATTTGGAGGAGCTATTCAATCACGTGACTAATACAAAGTAACCCCACACTGACTGCTTCTTTTCCGAACTAACATGAAAGACCATCATGTGCTTCGTGAATACTAGGATGAATACTTTTAATAATTCTGGGTTGCAGGCAATAGAGTTGGCCTATAATTTAAGACAGAAGATAACAGTTCACCATAGACACAAGAGCATTCAACTTGTGACTTACCAATATGGAGTAAAGGGAGTAGAAAATAAGAGAAAGGAAGCGGTTCAGATCATAAACACACACACACACACACATACATGCGTATATATGTATATGCATATATACATACATACATATTTCTAAGACAAACCTACTGAGAACAGCCATGTTACCAAACATAATGACATCACTGTTAATCAGGGTAACTGAGGTCAAAGATAGTAGCTAAGTAAAGAAGTAAGCATCCAATGTCTATCCAAGGGAGAGTGTTAAGATAAGAAAAAAAAGTAAACAGAAAATGTCTTGAAGACTGGATTTCTTCAGAAGACCTAATCACAGATAAATGATTTGGTTACTCTTTACGTTAGGGCAATAGCAGGAATCTACTAATTGGTGTGAGATTGTGTCCAGAAAAATCATTCAAGATAATGTAATCAGAGACAGGAAAGTCCAGCATGTATCAAGAGTGTGAAGAGTCCCAGGTGGCAAAGACCAAAGGAGGGAATGAAGGGAAAACAAATTGTGGGGGAGTTAGCAGTAGCAATTGCCAGGAAGTACTCAGAGAACTGAGGATCTCATTTCAGTAAATATGGAGATCAAAGGGAAATGCTCGAATACCTTTCAGAGTTTGTGCTATTTCTGTTTCTTCCACAGCTGTTTGAACAATTATGTGTGCTCAAAGTGCAGACTGGTTGACTTATTAAGAGTAGGCAGAAAAAGCTATAGAAATCTATGTGGTATCTGGAATATAAAGGAGAATGGTATATTCTTTGAAAGAATGAAATATGCAAATAGTAAAACAAAGAAGGCAAAAGATTCTGAAGAAAGTGGGGTGTCTATAGTGTGTCACGGAGTTAGTGGAGCAATTTTTCAACAGAGGAGGAAAGAAAGAATGATATCTGAACAAATAAGGCAACATAAAATAAAGCTGAACATCTTTTCACTGGATGTGGAATATACTTAAGAAAAAACATTCTCATTCTTCTTGAAAATTCTCTACTATTTTATACTGATTGACATCCTCAAGGACACATCCTGTTCTCAGGGATTTTGTGAAAACTACTCTCCATGTGTTCTCCTGTCTTTCTGACCATTCCTTCTTAGTCTCCCTTGATGGATCATTATCTGTTTTATATCTTAAGAACTAACTGTGCAGGGACTACAAAGCTTATCCTGTCTACTTTTCTTTTATATATTCCACATGTGGAAATTTCATCAATTTTCACAGATTTAAATATCATATTTGTGCACATTCCCTGTCATTGTAGTACTATAGGTGACATTATTGATATTTAAAGGAAAGGAAAGAATATTACAACTTTCCAGGAGATTTAACTAGTTTGGTCAACATTTAGATAGGCAATTTTTGATTATTCACAGAGAAGGAGTAGACCTGGTTGAGTCTCCAGGCATTGGAAAGGTGGCCAGAGCATTGTTTGGCTTGCCTAAGGAAAAATTTTCCTCACATGGTTATGTCTGTGTATTTCTTCTTTTTACCATCCTGGAAGAAAGCAACTGAGGAAGGAATGCACTTGTCTGCATGGCTCTTCATCAAAATCTGGCTTCTTATAAAATTACTTGGTAGCAGTCTCACTTGGCAAGAGAATATTTTTGGGAAGGGTTTGCCAATAATGAAAAATATGTTCAGAGAAATCCTTAGCTGCATTTCTGACACAAAATTTGTTCTGGGACCACACCTTTATAATAATGTAGGTGTGTTTAAGAACCTAAATGTTATAGACTCTAATTAAGTTGATCCTCAAATAAAAAAAAATGTTTTTCATCATTCATGGACACAGGAGAGCACAAGAATTGGAAGAGGAAAATACAGTGGATAAATTTTAGGTGATGATTGAAAGGAAGGTGACACATAGAGATGGGCCTGGAGATGGAATAGTAAAATGACTTGTTTTAATGATAAAAAAATCTATAAACCAATGAACTTGACAGTAATTCCTGATGATCTTCTAGGATTTTAAAAGGGATGGTTTGTGAGCACTTATAAAGGGAAGCAATGCTCACTTTAGCCAGCATGGATTCATTAAGAACAAATCATTCCAGACAAACTTCATTGCCTTTCTTGACAGGGTTACTAAACTAAGAGATCAAATTACCCTAGACACAAGATATTTGAATTTTAGCAAAGCATATGGCATGGTCTCTCACAATTTGTTTCTTTTAGATGGATTTGAGACATGTGACATATGTATTATTATAGATTTGTGGATTCAGTTAAGTTTGAACAATAAGATACAGTGATTGATAGATTCATGTTATCCTGTAGATAGATCTCTAGGGGAATGAAATAAGCATTATAAAGCTCTAAGACAAATGCCTTACATATGAGGGGGTAAATAAATGCTTCATTCATTCTCTTTTTCCCCTAAGCTTTACGGTTAGCTCAGCTCTGCAGGATTATAGGATTGAAATATGGAAGAGGTCTTTGAGATCTTCTAGTCCACAAACATCCTCCTTTTGCAAATAAAGAAACTGAGGTCCAGAAACATTAATGACTCGTCAAAGTTCATAGTGCCTTTTTTCTAATCAATGGTTTCCTTTAAAGCAGTTATTTTTCTCAAACTTGTAGAAGAACCATAACTGAGAGGGCTAGCTAATAAATCTGATGACAATTGGATAAGATGTTATCCTGCACAAAGAACAACAGGAATAATTTTAAAGTCTTACAGTTGGGTTAAATGGATTTACTAAATAATTACAGAAGATGGAGATGAATGAGACAAAAATACACATGCAAAGATATTTTTTATTTGTTTATTTTGAGGGAGTATTTTTGATAGGAAAAAAATTAATAGTAGTCAACAATAGGATATGGAATCCTAAAGAGCTAATGTTCCCAAAATTTCTAAAATTTCTAATTTCTTAATTTCTAAATAATTTCTAAAATAAGGGATGTAATAATGCTGAGGAACTCTACCCTGGGACAGGTCAAGCCTGGTATGTTGTATTGGATTTTGGGTACCATGCTCTCGAAGTGTTATTTTGTTCACTGAAATTGTCAGTAGGAGAGGGACTAGATTGGTGAGAGGACTTTAAAATGAAATTATATAATAAGCTTTTGAAAATATAGGTTGTTTTGCTTTGTTTTGTTTTTCATAGGTAAAAGAAGACAGAAGATGCGTGATTGTTGTTTTCAATATTTTTAAGGACATTCGTATAGAAGAACACTTAAACACTATTTGCACCCAGAAGAGTGAATTAGTATCCAATGGGTAAATGTTGCAAAGAAAAAAAAAGGTGGAGAACTTCCTAATAGCCAGTGCTTTGTAAAAGAGTCTTTCACCGCCTCAAGAAGTGATGAATTCCCTGTCACTTTAGATCTTCAAACAGAGACTGGATCACCATTTCTCAGAAATATCGTGAAGACAATTCATGTCCCAGACAGTAGCATTTCTTTTAAAATGACTTGGGAGATGTCTAAAAATTTTTTTATTCTGTGATTTTCAGACCCTGGTACTTCATGAGATATTTAAAGGCATTTGGACCTAGTTAGTTCAAGAAACCTGCAGGTACACTAAGGAAGTGCCCAAGTTCAGGGAAATCCACAACTGAGAATAACAACTGAAGCATCAGCCCAAGCATTTTACATTGTCCCATGGAAATCTCCAGACATGCTCTTCCATCTCCCAGAGGCACTGTGGAGTCCACTAAAAAACTTCAAAATAGAAGACTCCAGAGCAAACTTAACGGTAAATTCTAGTAACTCCCAGGAGACAATGGCTTGACATGGTACAACAATACATTTGTCAAACCAAGACTTAAATCTAGAAGAAAATATTAGATAATCTTTTAATGTGATATGTGCTATTCTTTATTTTTTATTTAATATTGCTATTAAACATCACATCATGTGTGTTCTTCAATTTTTTAACACTAATATTAAACAGCATTTATAAATTCTGTTTTAAATGGATTTTTGCAACAAAAAAATTCCTGAAACAGCATTCTTCTGTGCATGTCTTAAAATAAAATTATTTTAAAATGGACAGGTATCATTATTAATAGACTCATACTGGATTTGTTAAAAAAAAAATTGGCAGAATCTCCCAGGATTAGTTCAAGACCCATAGCTATTTAACATATTTATTAACAATCTGGAAAGAGAACTGAGAAGCAGATGATTTAAAATAGGGAGGAAAAGCAAATACAGTGCTCTAAGATTTAACATTCAATAAAAATGTAGAATGATTAAAAGAATGAGCAGAGGTTCTTAAGTCAGCTTCAGCACATATATTAGTAAAATAGGGAGCAAAAAAAATATTTGAAGTTGTAAACAGCCTCCCCTTTTGTAGAGCAGATCTGCAGAAGTGTATCTTCTAACAACATCATTTGAAATATATATAATTAAAACAGGTAATTATGCACACTATTATTTAATATGTATGAGTATGTAATGTAACATATTAAAATGCCAGAGAGGGACCTTAAAACACTGAGATCTAAAACAATGACAATACTACTAAGACAGAAACATGGCTGCAAATGGATTGTGGGGAATAGGTAAATTTTATTATAGCAATGAAAAATGAAACAGTTGGATACACAACTGAGGCTACTGAACCTCAATCATGAAGAAAAAAAACACAGCTGCAGCATGATTCTCCAGCGTATTTCTCTTTCAAGTACACACTGAAAGAATGGGGTGTTGATGTTTTGAGTACACGTAAAATGAAGAATGCATTTTAAATTAAAATTAAAATAAATTTTAATTGAAAAATATAAAATGAAAGATAATGGGGAATAAAGGTCTGCAGTTGTGTAGAAAACACTATAAAGAGTTCCTCTCATGATAAATGAAAAATTTTAAAAAACGATTCAAGACAAATGCATTTCTGTTGGAATACCTGAAGCATATGGAGCAGCTCTGACTGAGAGCATACTCAATAAGTCCAAAACCAAGGTGGTTATCTTTAAATCTAAATCTGCTCCCTTGTTTGCATTTACTTTTTTTAATGATTTAAATTGAGATTCATAGACTTCAAGTTTTTGACCTTCTAAATCATTATTCTTTCAATATTCTCTCAGTCTTAGGTAAAAATACACATTTCAGTTGCTTTCTTTTGAGTTCATGGAAAGCTGGATCTGGGAAATCTCTTTTAATTGCTTTGTTATGGACAAAATTTTGAAATTTATTATAAGCATATAAGTGGATAACTAAGAAGAGAAAAGCTTAACAGTTACTAAATGTAGATCTAATGATTTTGTGAAGTTTCCCTAAATATTCATGAGGAAATTATATTAGCATTGTAAATGAAGTGATATTATGATACAGTGACAGGATTGGAGACACAGATTATGAAGTTTCAATATGGAAACAATGTAGTATGCTAACTATAAAAATGTTGCTGTACTTAGTGTTTTTTACGAAAATATGAATATCTTTCTGAATGAGTTAGAAAGGAACAATATGGTTGACTGAGATATAAGTTTGAATCACTCTTCTCTTGGACACGACTGAGAGAGAATACACCCCCAGGTTATGGGGGTGAAAGGATAACAGGATGTTTTGTAGGTACTGATTTTACTACGTAATTTTAGTAAATACCTGTGCTACAAGTTAATTATGTCCACTGACAAACTTAGTCCACCAGTGCAGACTTGTGAGCTATAATCTTAGAATGGTGACACCACTGGCTACTTCCTAAAAACTAAAATTTGCTACTCCTCTGTGGACCCAGCCTACAAAACTCAAAATGCTAAGAGTTTGAGTGCAAATTAGAGGAGTAAATCGGAGATTGTTGGTGTTTGTCCATTCTCAAAGAGGACCAATGACATCAGGAAAGTGATGTCTTGACTTGTAAATGAACTGAATTTAAATGAGGCTAGGCTCTGCAAAGTCACCAGCCTCATTTTTTCCTCCAGAGTCATCTGGGTCCACTGGTAAGACATATACGGACCAGGACAACCAGAGATGGCCCCAAAGGCAGTGGGTGACGTTGGCCTTTTTAAACTAAGATCTTTCCCAGGTCTCAGTTTGTCTGAGGCAAAAACCATTCAGTGATTAATGACCTCTTTTACCTTCTTAATAGGAAAAAACCCTCACTCTGGGAGGACAAGACCCTCAGGGTTTCTGGCCAGAAGAGACAACACTAACATGAGGGAAAATATAGAAGAGGCAGAAGTGATATCAGTAATACATAAGAAAAGTTTTTAAGACTATAGTGATCATGTAAGCTAGACATATAATCTAGCAGGGGTGGGGAACCTGCAGCCTCAAGGCCACATGTGACCCTCAAAGTCCTCAAGTGCGACCCTTTCACTGAATTCATTTGAGTCCTACTTTGGTCAAACATTAATCAAAATTCACACTGAACTGAATTCAGTCATAGGGCTGCCCCTGAGAATCTACATGTGACCTGGAGGCTACAGGTTCCCCACACCTGATATTCTACCTTATAATGGTCATAGGTTGATATGGATTATTTCACCTGTTACCAAGTCCTTTGATTCAAATTCATTATTATATACTTTGTATCAGTTTTTCATTCCTCTCTTCTCCTCTTATCTTCTTTTCTTTCTTTCCTCATTTATTCCCTCTTTTTCTTCTTTTTTCCTCCCTCCCTTCCTCCCTTTTCCATTCTCTCCCCCTGGTTAATATTAATGTACCAACAAATAATTAGTTTAAGTGCTCTTCAAATTTCTTCTCCTAAAGATATTATCCACCTATTAAGTTTCAGACAAATCTCATTATTAAGCAAACAGGCACTGTCTCCTTCATGGTATCTGATAAAGAAAATGAGATTATGATTCTTAAAATATCATTTAAATGAAGCAAAACATTTTCCATTCTCATAATTTTTTCATTGTTTTTAAGGAGTTTAATTTTGTGACTTTTTTTGATCTTCTATTACCCTTGATTATTATTCAACAGAATAGAGCTTTACTTTAGAAGCATTTTCATTTTTAAAGTAAAGAGCAAACATCATCATTAATTCCAAGTAGAGATTGCTTTTAAAATCTTAATTTGTGATAGAAGCTAGTCCACTTATATCTTATATACACAAATCCCTTTTTTCTGGGGAAGCTTCAAGAAAATAAATGCATTACCCATCCATATTTCTATGGCAATGCTTTAAGAGTAATCAAAATTCCTAACATACAAGATGCAGATAACATAGAATAGCTTATTTATGAATATTTTAGACAGTATTACAGGATGTATCCTTCTGCGCTACTTACACAAAGTTCCATTGAGAAGGCTATTTCAATATAATTTCCTCAAAAAGTCTAGGTGTGATCTGCAATTCAATCATCCACAGTGAATATGTCTGACTGTAGTTCATCACACCTGGCATTTCAGGCAACATTTCATCTGACAGCAAGGAGATCCCAGGAGTCACCCTGATCACGATCACCAGAAATCAGTTACTCTAGAGTCAAATAGTCAAGTTAGAATGTACATTATATACTTGGCTTTTTCTCCATCAAAATTTATCTATACTCCTTTGGAACTTCAATTGACAAGAAAAACATAGCAAATATGGGAAAGGAGGAGACAAAATCATCTTCTTCTATGTCAGAGGTATAAAACACATGGCCTGCAGAGAACAGCATAAAGTCTGTAATGTTCTCAAGCAATGTGGAAATTTTTAACATAATAAATAAAAAAAACAATAAATGTAGATATTATCACATTTTTGAAACAGACATTATGCAGCCCACGGGGAAGCTTATGTTGCTATTAGTGGGCTCCATTTATATTTGGGTTTGACTCCATGTCTTTTTTGTGATTGCCTCCAAATTTTTGCTCTTACAATACAGAAATCAGTATGCTTACTTTATGAAAAATGAAAACTTAGCTTTAGTGTTATGTCTAACTGATAGTGATAAATGTCTTGTCAAGAACACAATTAGTTACTTTGGTTGTAGAAAGCAGGTATGACACAAAATAACTTTGTTTTAAATAATAATTTAATAGTTTAAATAATTCTGCCATTAACTTACTCCTGTTATATGAAAATACAACATTGAAAAATGGCTCTACTCATTTTACAGATTAAAAAAAAATTTCTCTACTCCCTGCCTGACTCAACTATCACAAATTTTCTTTAGAATTCTATTAATGTGTTTTAAAATTGACTTCAAAATATTTAACTTGATAGCCTTTTTAGATGATTTTTAATTTTATATTTATTAATTTTTGTTTAAGTTTCATGATTGACATTCTCATTATTGTCTTACCAATAACTGGTTTTTGAAGACAAACAATTAGGATGGGTAGAAAAAAATGTTTTGGACCAAAGAAAAAAGAGTATTCCATAAAAAGTACCAATTCTTGCATAAAATAATCAGTTCATTCATTTTGTCTGTTTTTCAGTACAAGATGAACATTTGTACTGGTGCTCCTTATGCTTTCACTTATATGAAAGATTTGTGTGTCACTGTATAAATAGTATTTTCTTTGCTCTCCTAATATTCTTCAGAGATAGGCCCTGCAAATATTATTTTGCGGATGAGGTAAGCAGAGGCTCAAATAAGTTAAAGTACTTTGTACATTGTCACATAGAAAATACATTTGCAAAGTGTGATTTGAACCCAAGTATTCAAGACTTCAAGGCCAGCAATCTATTTACTATGTCCTGATGTCAAGAGATTAAAGATAAATAGAATAAATGGGAAATCTTTTGTGAATTTCCACATCAAGACAGTAAACAGACAAAAAAATAAAAAAGTTACTGAGGGCATGACTTTTTCTGTTATGTAATGTTGTAAAATACATTATAGATAAGTATGGGTGTGAACGAGAAAGAAGATGGACCTTTTCCATAGTTAGAATGAAATACTGTGGAGTGATACTGATTCACTGGTAATAATAATTAGGTTACTGATCCACTGGTAATTTGGTAATTCAGATCAATTAATAGGTATTTTAAGCCTCTACTTAATTACGTAGGAATGAGAATTCCTTGTCTTTAAGAATCTTATGATAGAGGAATTAAATACATATAATTGAGAAGTGGTTAGAGGAGAGTTTGAGGTCTAGGAAGTAAAAGAAATTGTGAGTGCAATCATAGTGAATTCGATCATCAGGTACCTTGTGGTAGTAATAGTAGTATTTACTTGATTATTATTGCTAAAGTATAGTCAATTAAGTAGAAAGCAGTGGGGGTAGAGGGTAGGGTGGTGTTGGTCTTTAACATATGAGCAAGCCCTGGTGAATGGCTGGATGGGATGTGAAACATCTCTGGGGCTGGCTAGACACAGTGCGTAAAAGAATGAGAATGTGCATACTTGATATATTACTTGCCTTCTCACTGGTGGGAGGGAGGAGGATCATTTGAAACTCAATTTTTTAAAATGTTAAAAATAAAAATAATATTTTTTCAAAAAGAATAAGAATGATGACTACATAACATTGGGTAGATCCTCTATGAGGAGTCATGAAAATGTGAAAAGAATTGCATAAGAGAAGGTACATAGTAGAATGTCTGTCCAGGATCATTTACTGTGTATTTCTTTTGTTCAGCTATATTTCCCCTTGAAAGAATGCAAATTCTTGGAGGAGACTACTTTATGTTTGTTCTTGTATTCCCAGGGCATTACACAATGCCTGACATATAATAGACCCTTGACACATGCATATTGATTGAACGATTGATACCATCTGCATTAATAGAGGAAGTACCCATAGCAACAAAATCACATATCTGCAAAGAAATATGTTAAATTGTTAGTATGTGTGGAAGCTAAGCTACCTTAAGGTCTGGTAGTCTCTGCCTTGTCTAAGAGTTGGAGATGCCCTATCGCTAATCAGTGGTGGATAACAGAGAGCTAGAACCACTCCCTGGGCCTCTCTGATTCCTGTCTGGGGGTTACAGGGTAGATAATTAGACTCCTCACTGATGCTGTCACTGAATTATAACAGTGCCTTACTGCCACTTGTTTAACCCTTACCCTTTCTCCCTTCCTGGATGGTTCCAAGTTTATCTTCTTCAACGAGTCAGTTCAGAATATGATGACATCTCTCTATGGATTGTTCTGGTTTTCTTACAAAATACCAGGAAAGTCTCTTCCCAGCAGTATCATTTCTTGATATTGATTTCATTTCAGTCTTTCTTCATTCTTTAAATGAAATATTAAAATATTTATAGGTTATGTAACTTCTTTAAAACTTCTAAGAGATTCACATGGTTTTTTCAGTTTTAAAATTCAACTTAAATCTTTGAGATCTTACTAAGTGCAAATAACAGTGCAGCTTAAATTAAGCTATCATCTTCTTAGTGCTTTGTGTTAGAATGAGCAGCAGCTGCGCTGCCTCTATTTCTGCAGAACTAGACCAATCTCAACAAATATAGGTGGGTAGAGCAAGGAAAGATTTTTCTAAAAGTGAAAGTATTTCAGTGGCAATGTACTGAGTCGCTTCTTTTTCTCATTCTTATTAAAGTACAATATTAGGAGACAGTGTTTGAAGGTTGCTGAAAAATAAAATTTACTCCACAGGACTTTTACTTCCCAAGGTCATGTGCCTTCCAGCTTGGCAAGATGCCATTTTTGGCAGATAGGAATGGAAGCTCTGGTCCTGTTGCCTCATTAGTTTCCTCCACAAAGACATGAATGCCCTTTCAGAAGAATTAAAGGAAAAGCCAGATGAAACTAGGGCAGAAATTGCTACCATGGATACAAAGCTGGACCAAGTACCATAGTTGCATATCTGAATAAGTTGGTGTACAAATCTACAAGAACACAGGAAGGGTAAAAAAAAAAAAAAGGAGAAAGAATGTCCTGTTACAGATAGAAAAAAAAAAAGATTTCCAAGGGCAAAGCAGAAAAAAGAACCCCGTTTAATTTAGCTTTCAACTTACAAAAGTCACCCTCATGCTATTAACAAGAAGACACTGGGATTATAAGACACACTGGAGAGGGGAGGAAAGTACATAAGGTACATCTGAGTCACTCTCCAGACAATCAATAGTAACTTTTGCAATATTTAAATAAGGAAGGAAATCAATACTCTACAGAAAAATACACAAAATTCTGCAGGAGATACAGGATAGGAATTCCATAACCAGTAAAAACTGAAATGCAAACTGTCAGATTTAGAAGATAAAGATAAAATAGTAAAAGTCACCCTGAGCCACAAAGAAAGTATAAATTCAAATAGTCTTGCTTTCCACTTTAACCCAAGCATCTCTGTTTAGACAAAAAAGACATCCCCTATTTCTACAAAAAGCTCTTTCTTAAAGAAATAAAAAAAAAATCCATTTCTCTTACTAAAAAATGTGATACATAATAGAAAGTTGTATTTGTTTTTGTAGACAAAAGCAGTTCCAGCAGAGGCGAAGGTTGCTAAAAAAATGGAAAAAAAATCTCTAACTGGAAACATCATAGAAGCAAATGTAGAAAATATTGAAAAAGAAGACGTCCCCTATTATTGCTAAAGCATATCATTTTGTGGAAGTCATAAAAATGGTGCTGAAATTACTATTCAGTCTTTTTTATTGTACTCAAATATCCCAGACAGTTTGTTATAAAACCAAAACAGTAACTTCAGGAACAGTCCTTGCTATTACATAATGAGACGGAAAGGGAAAAGATAGAGAGGAAAGATATTTTAAGAGGTTATGAAAATATATAGGAGTCCATTGAATAAATATTCTTGAGAAGAATGAAGGAAATTGTACCTCCACAGAAAAAGAAAAGAAATAAAGCAATATGGAGAAGTTGCTGTAACTAAAAGAAGTTATGAAAGTAGAGAATCCTGGGTCTGAATTATTGGTTTTCTTCCCCCCTAAACTGTGGAAAATCTCTCTATGTAGCTTATGCATAGGTTTCCATAAATATCAAGCAGTCAAGCAACAAGACAAGAAGTATTTATTAAGCAATGACTTTATGCCATTCATTGTGCTAAGGGTTAGGGATAAAAAAAGAGGTAAAGGAGGATCTTGTTTTCTGATGTCAGAGATAAATAAGAAATTTGTGAAATTTTCGTGAGGTGAAAAAATAACTATGACAAACACAGAAGTTACATACAGACTACATGCGAACATCTGAGAGATGAAGGCACAAGGACTTAGGAAGACCATGAAAGGTCTCCTTCATAAGGAAGGGTTTAAACTGAGTCCTAAAGGAAACCAAGAAGGCTAAGAGATAGAAGGGAAGAAAGTGAGTTTCTAGGTGTGGGGGCAACAAGTGCAGAGGCACAAAGATAGGATATAGAAAGATAATTGCAGAAAGATAATTGAAAAAATGGCAGCATGTCCAGAGGAAGTGACCATGTTTCTGGGAAGATTGGAAATTATACCACATGAGTTAGAGCTTGAGGAACTACCTTTAATTAACCTAAAGAAGATTTAGAAGAGCATGATAGATTTCTTCACATAACTGAAGAACTATCATGGAAAAGATGTATTTTGTTTAGACCTAAAGGGCAGAATGAGATGTGATAGTGCCACTATCTATCATGGTTTCCCCAACTACCTTCAATATAGATCAGGCTTGTTAGTTTTGCTTTGTTTTGTTTCCCTGAAAAATGATAAAACAGTCCCTGGGAATTGATTGACTCAAGAAACAAATCTCAAACTGTGCCTCTTTTAATTTACCTTCCTGGTAACCTCTGCCTGCATTGATGTAATTTCTTCATTACTTAAAGGCAAAAGAAAAACTACCTATGTAGAGGCAGGGCACTTCAGATATAGCAAAAAAAAAAAAAAAATCTCAGAAATGCATGAATTGCCAGATCCTGCCATGTGGAACATATCTATTTTCACAGTTGGCTATGGGAATTGCATCTGGTGGAACTAGCATTCTTTGAAATAGTTGTAGATGCCAAAAGGATGATGGTTTCCTGGTTCTTAGCAGCCCAGACAGAGATGAGGTCACTGATATTTCAAGAACACTATCAACACCAAGTTGCACTAACAAGACCAGTAGTTGTAGGATAATTGGAAAACAGTGGTACTCTGTAGTCCACAGTATAAACAACATTGAAACTTTGTCAGTGACATCTAGCCTGAAAATGATAGCTCTTATAGACAGAAGATGAGATGGTGGACATCCCGTTTTCAGTTGGGATATGCAGTGTGGACCTAGTCAAGTGTTACGCCTTAGGTGCAATGTGGATCAAACTTGCCAGAAGTATCTGTAAGGTACAAGGTGAGGCAAGTAGGCCAGGAGCAGCCCTGAATGACACCAGGTAGCTAACAGGCCTTGGCCAGTCAGGCTAGTTGGAAGCACTACAAATCCTAGTCAGTTGGGCAGGCTACCAAAAAGGATTAGATAAATGTAAGCTCTTATTGTTGTGTTGATGGTATACCCTCAGCTTTGTTGCAATGCTTAGAAGATGAAGTAGTATGCCCTTAAATTGAATTTTATAACCCTGGATACCTATGGCCTCAAAGACCAGGGCCAATGCAGAGGGGTGGGGGAAGTACTGTGGTCTAGGAATTGGGGAGGGAGAGAGGGAGGAATGGAAGAAAGGGAAAGGAAGGGATAGGAAGGAAAGCAAGAGGAGCAGAAAGAAGAAAAGAAGGAAAGGGAAGGAAAAAAAGAAGAAAAGAAAAGGAAGCACCCATTAGGAACTAGGGAAAGAGAATATAACAGTTGTTCTCCACTAACATTAATTTTCCTAACAAAATGGCATGCAAAAAAATGAGCTGAAACAGAGTCATCTTGAGTATTTTGTATTCTATTTATGGATATTAAATTACAGGCAGACAGTTGGCGTCATTTCACAATTGTACTACTTGCCAGAGTAGTGCTATGAGATGAAAAATAAATAGCGTCTTGTATATTAGTTTTGTCAGGCATATATAGAAATGTCTTAGTGAACATCATATATCAAAAAAATAACAGTATCCTATAATATTAGAATTACTGTTTTGAATATGGCACATACATCATAACTGTTACTCTTTTATCATGTAAGAAGATAAAAGTATTTCTCATGTTTAAGGACAATTATTAATCAAAAATCAAAAGACACTTAAGAATCAAAAACTGTTTCCACATATAAGCATATTTAAGTAGAAATCTGTGGATAAAGATTGATCAGGACCAATGGAATATCTGCTTGCATAATAATTAAATGTATGTTTATGTGTAATATAGCTAAAATTCAACATAGAAAGAACTCTAGATAGGGAGTCAAGAAATCAAAATTCTGGTCCCAATTCCACCATTCATTTGTATATTTAAAAATACTGAATCTCTCTGCATCCCAATTTCATCACCTGTAAACTGAGAGGTCCAGACTAAATTATCTTTAGGGCACCTGAAAACTTTAATATCTAATTTTTATATGGTTCTACTTGTCATTGTCCAGATTAGTCACTTAATTTTGGGAGATCAGGTTAATTGCATACTTGGAAAGAAGATAAATAAATTTTCAATATGTTTATTGTTAAATTACCTCCATTAATATATCACTAAGTAATTATTCAATTAATTTAGCTATTTATTTGTTTTTATTTATTGTGATTATTATTTACTTAATCGAATTAATTAATTAATTAGATTAATGGCTAATTAATTAATCAATCATTTAAATTCATTAATATTTAGATGTCTGTTTCAAGGTTAATGACATATGTACTTAAGCAAACATTATAGTCTTAATTAAAAACCTTAGTAAATCAAACTACAGTTGCATCCTATACATCTTCATCAGGGAGCTAGTCTCATTAAAAACAGTCCTGTTAGAATGCAAGAATTAGCCTTTAGTTATAGAATTCCTCTAGGATAAGATGGGGGCAGGGAGATCTACATTTTCTTTAATTACTCTTTAAAAAAGGGTAAATTATCTCAGAAAATGAACCAAAAAATCATTGCAGAACATTTTTGAAGATATATTACCCAAGCAATTTGACAAATCTGAAATGAAGATACATTTTATCTAATGTAGCTTCCCTTAAACCTTAGATTCTAATTTACAGTCCTAGCACATCATATAGGATAAATGAATTTCTCTTAATTGAGTGACTCATAATAGTTCTGCCGTAAAAAGTTATTTAGCCTGATATGTCTGTTTGTTTTTCCATGGGCCAATATGGAAATACTGTGAAAAAACAGCTAGCCAACTCACAGTGGATTTGATATTCTCAGGTATTGACAGTTTCAGTAGCCACATGATTACATCTGGTGAAGAGCCAGCACAAATGCAAAGCCCAGGAGTGCACTGGCCTATTGACCAAGACAACATCCAGGAAGTAACCAACCCAGTTGAGTGAGGGAAAACCATTACCTGAATTGGAACTTGTAAAGCCTCCCAGGAATGGAGAAAATTACTCTGAGGATGATGAGTCTTGAGGCACACTTCTGTGGGGGTACAGCCAGCATCCCCAAGTGGTTCAGTGAAACGGTGCTGAAGAAAAGAACAGGTCAGGCAGGAAAAGTAAAGGACAATTCCCATTTATTAACTGAGGCCTGGGGTCTATATAGAACCTTACAAGCAAGCAAGCAAGCCAGGTGATTCCCATGAGAACATTTTTAGTTTACTTTTTAGACTAATCTAGTCTCTGTTTCCCAGGGTAGTTATCTTCAGGAACTCCTGTCTCTTCACTCAAGGTCCTTGTACTCTGCACATTCTCTGGGTTCCCATGGATACAACAAAGCAAGAGGTCCTACAGGGCCATAACAGATGTTTGTGAGCACAGATTGTAGAGCAGGCTTCAGAAAAACTCTGACCTGGACTTTACCTGCACTCTACCTTGGCCCTCAACACACTTTAGCTCCATGCATTCCCTGTATGCATGCATCATAACTTATGCTTTAAGTCTGAACTCATTCTCCACCAGCAACATGTGTATGCATTGGAAAAATGGGCTTCTTAGTTTGGGGAAATTGTTTTTCAAGTAATGTTCTTGCTATTCCTTTTTTTAAAAAATTATTTATTTAACTTTTAACATTCATTTTCACAAAATTTTGGGTTCCAAATTTTCTCCACATTTCTCCCCTCCCACCACCCCAAAACACTGAGCATTCTAATTGCCCCTATCACCAATCTGCCCTCTCTTCTAACATCCCACTCTTCGCTTGTTACCATCTTCTCTTTTGTCCTGTAGGGCCAGATAACTTTCTATACCTCATTACCTATATTTCTTATTTCCTAATAGTAAGAACAATACTCGACAGTTGTTCCTAAAACTTTGACTTCCAACTTCTCTTCACCCCTCCCTCCCCACCCATTCCCTTTGGGAAGGCAAGCCATTCAATATAGGCCATATCTGTGTAGTTTTGCAAATGACTTCCATAATAGTCGTGTTGTGTAAGACTAACTATATTTTCCTCCATCCTATCCTGCCCCCCATTGCTTCTATTCTCTCTTTTGATCCTGTCCCTCCCCAAGAGTGTTGATTTCAAATTGCTCCCTCCTCCCATTGCCCTCCCTTCCATCATCCCCCTCACCCTGCTTATCCTCTTCTCCCTGACTTTCCTGTATTGTAAGATAGGTTTTCATATCAAAATGAGTGTGCATTTTATTCCTTCCTTTAGTTGAATGTGATGAGGGTAAGCTTCATGTTTTTCTCTCACTTCCCCTCTTTTTCCCTCCACTGAAAAGTCTTTTGTTTGCCCCTTTTATGAGAGATAATTTGCCTCATTCCATTTCTCCCTTTCTCCTCCCAATATATTTCTCTCTCACCACTTAATTTCATTTTTTTAAGATATGGTCCCATCCTATTCAATTCACTCTGTGCTCTGTGCTCTGTGCTCTGTGTGTGTGTGTGTGTGTGTGTGTGTGTGTGTGTGTGTATAATCCCACCAACTACCCAGATACTGAAAAGTTTCAAGAGTTACAAATATTGTCTTTCCATGTAAGAATGTAAACAGTTCAACTTTAGTAAGTCAATTATGACTTCTCTTTGCTGTTTACCTTTTCATGCTTCTCTTCATTCTTGTGTTTGAAGGTCAAATTTTCTTTTCAGCTCTGGTCTTTTCATCAAGAATGCTTGAAAGTCCTCTATTTCATTGAAAGACCAATTTTTCCCCTGAAGTATTATACTCAGTTTTGCTGGGTAGGTGATTCTTGATTTTAGTCCTAGTTCCTTTGACTTCTGGAATATCATATTCCACACCCTTTGATCCCTTCATGTAGAAGCTGCTAGATCTTGTGTTATCCTAATTGTGTTTCCACAATACTTGAATTGTTTCTTTCTAGCTGCTTGAAATATTTTCTCCTTGATCTGGGAACTCTGGAATTTGGCCACAATGTTCCTAGGAATTTCCCTTTTTGGATCTCTTTCAGGCGGTGATCTGTGGATTCCTTGGATACTTATTTTGCCCTCTGGTTCTAGAATCTCAGGGCAGTTTTCCTTGATAATTTCATGAAAGATGATGTCTAGGTTCTTTTTTTGATCATGGCTTTCAGGCAGTCCCATAATTTTTAAATTGTCTCTCCTGGATCTATTTTCCAGGTCAGTTGTTTTTCCAATGAGATATTTCACATTATCTTCCATTTTTTCATTCTTTTGGTTCTGTTTTGTGATTTCTTGGTTTCTCATAAAGTCATTAGCCTCCATCTGTTCCATTCTAATATTTAAAGAACTATTTTCTTCAGTGAGCTTTTGAATCTCCTTTTCCATTTGGCTAATTCTGCTTTTGAAAGCATTCTTCTCCTCATTGTTTTTTTGAACCTCTTATGCTAATTGAGTTAGCCTATTTTTGAAGATGTTATTTTCTTCAGCATTTTTTTGGGTCTCCTTTAGTAAGGTGTTCACCTGCTTTTCATGCTTTTCTTGCACCTCTCTAATTTCTCTTCCCAGTTTTTCCTCCACCTTTCTAACTTGATTTTCAAAATCCTTTTTGAGCTCTTCCATGGCCTGAGCCCATTGAATATTTATTTTGGATGTTTGAGATACAGAAGCCTTGACTTCTATGTCTTTCCCTGATGGTAAGCATTGTTCTTCCTCATCAGAAAGGATGGGAGGAGATATCTGTTCACCAAGAAAGTAACCTTCTATGGTCTTATTTTTTTTCCCTTTTTTGGGCATTTTCCCAACCAGTTACTTGACTTTTGGGTCCTTTGTCAAGAGTAGGGTATACTCTGGGAATATGTGAGATCTCAGTTCCTCTAAGGTGGCACAATCAAGGGTGTACTGGTCTGAATGTAGAGAGGGATTTTTGTGCCCAGAATCTTAGGAGATACCTCTCCACAGCCACTTGGCCTCCAGTTCTGCCAAGTCAGCACTGGGGATGATTTTCAGACAAGCTGGATGGGCAGAACCACCATTCAGTTTGAGACAAATACCAGCTGGGCCAGGGCCTCTACCCAGCGCTGAGGTAAGACTCAGCTCTTCAATGCCCCCAGGAGTTTTTATGCTCCAAAAATGGAACTTCCATATGGGCTGCTGTGCTGGCTCTGTGGCCACTGCCTGCTGCCGGAGCTATGGGAAGGCCCTTCTCCCTTCCTGGCCACCTGATAAAACCCCGTCACTGACCTTTGGTGCCTATGGGCCGAGGGATCTGAGGACCCACTACTGCAGCTGGAGATTCTGCCCCCAAGGTGTCCTCTCCCAGAGTCTCATTGCACCCACCACTCATCCAAGGCTGGGCTGGGCTCTGTGCTCTGCTCTACATCCAGTGCAACCAACATTTCCATGAACCTTTCAGGTCACCCTGGGCTGGAAATCTCCTCCACTCTGTTGTTCTCCACTTCTGCTGCTCCAAAATTTGTTGAGAGTCCCTCTCTACAGGTATTTTATGGGCTGTGGGGAGGATCCTGTGTAAGTGTCTTTCTAGTCCACCATCTTGGCTCTGTCTCCTATTCCTTTTTATAAATATCCTTTTGCATGATATCAAACAAGTCACTAAGACTCTGTGGGCCTCGGTGTCTTAATTATACAATGAGGAGGGAGGATCAAATAACTTTAAGATACCTCCTAGTTTTAAATCTATTAGCCTGCAAAAAATGAATTGATGCCAACTAGTTAATTGATTCTGGTCTTTAGGTGTACTAGAAAAGTGTTCTAGGAATTCTAAGTTTAGCAATACTCTAAGCCCTAGAACTCTGAGGGTAGTAATTAGGCACTTTCTGAGAATTCATCTTCCTTTGTAAATATGGATTGGGAGAGTGAGTCCAGAAATTTTAGTACATTGACAAATCAACTCTATTATGAAGAAAAGTAAGAAGGAAGGGAGGGAAGGAGGAAGGAAGGAAGATTGTTGTCAAGGTCACATTTGTTAGTATGTTTTTCGGAGTCAGTGTTTCTCATATTGCTATTTTTTTTCCTTTTACTGCCCCCTCTTTTCCTCTGTCTATCCTTCATAGGCATTGCTACTAATTTAGAAAGTCAAAAAGTCAATAAGGAAAGTGGCTGTATGCTGTAACCAGGTAATTCTCTGATTTGAAGTCAAATTTAATCTTGACTGCAGTAAACATTCTTCCATATTGAATATCAGTTATGAAAACTAAGGACTCTCTAGAGGACCTGGCTATAATTACCAGTCAGAAACATTCAGTCTTATAGGGGAGCAGACTTCTCCTAGCCCTTGATCCCACAGAATAAGAAAGTTTAAAAGCATGTCAGAGGCATAGAGCCTCTGGCCTATAATCAGTAGACAAAAAGCTAGTTGCACCGTTTTTTGACCCTGCCTTCCTATGTTGGATCCTGAGGTATTACTAATATCTCCTTCTCTGGACATTTTACTGGCTCTTCTCTCCTACTTGGTTTGACCCTTTAACCCTAGCCCTTATCTGTATTCTCCAATTGTTCATGCTTCTCCCCTCATAATCTCTCTGGATTTCTGGATGCTGACACTGGCTTATCACAAGAAATGGATACCTTCCCTGTTACCTGTGAATTGTTCTGTTGTCTCTAGCTTTGACACAGACTTTACCTTTGAAATGATGTGAACTCTGTTTCCTTACCTCCACACTAAGCAAATTCCTGGTTGTGATGGATTCTCTATATGGCAAACTTTCCTCTTTACCCTACAGGCTTCTATTCCTGGGTCCTCTTTGTGACACCTGTCCCTTTGTGGCCCACTACTGAATGTTGATAGTAATTAATAAACATAAAATTGATTGTTTTCTGAATTTCTTTTCAATTTTTTGAGGACGAAAAAGTTGTTAATTCTAATTTTATTGGACGATAGAAGTGATGTCAAAAAATTAAAAAAAAAAAAACCTTAGGCACTAAATCATACTTAAGGAAACCAAGTACCATATTTTGATATAGAAAAGCAGACATTAATATTATATATGTTCTCTTGTATTTTTATTTATTTTGTGAAATATTTTTCAATTACTTTGTGATCTCCTTCATGTACAAAGATGTGAACTATCTTTTACACCTTTGATTTAGAGAATTAAGTGTGAAAATTCTTTCTACCAATGTAAATCATAAAATTATAAGATATGGGCTTAGAAGTATGGACCAGATTGAGCTCCCCACCAAAACCCTTAAAATACCAGGAAAAAAATTAATCTAGATTATGGAGCAACAGAAGCCACAAAATGACAGTGAATCAGATTTCTAGCCCAAGCAACCTTGAAGGCCTATAGGAAGTATCTATTACACAAGGTTTGGAGAGGAGCACAGCCCAGCATGGGCCATGCCAGCACACATGGAAATGGAGCAAGTTTCAGAGCACTGAATCACAGGCAACTACTGTGGTTTCTAGATTTCTCAACCCACAAATTCCAAGGTACCTTCAAAGGTCAATGAGAAAGTGCTTTCATCTGGGTGAGAGGGGAATGTGGTCCAGTACCAGGTCCAACTCCAGGGTGGCTGCAGCCACTGCCACAGCAGTGGACACTTTTGCCTGCAGACTATGGGGAAATTGAGGAACTGATCTGGGTCTCAGTCATGAATGGCAATCTTTGGTTGAGGAGGAGCACTGGAGTGGAAGAGCTGGTGATAACTGCAGAGAGGGAATCCTACTCACATTTCCAGGGCAGAAAAGAGTGGTTGTGGCTGCTCTCAGACCAGATTTCAGGCCAGAAGAGGAGTACATACTTCTTCCTTGATTGTACCACTTTGGAGGAATTTAGAATTTACTGGTACTTAGAGATATCTCAGAGAACAGTAGTACAAAAACTCTGAAGCCAGGTACAGTATAGCCTCCACTTGACAAAGGACTCAAAAGTCAAGTAACTGGCTTGGAAAATGTTCAAGAGGAGTAAAATAAGATTATAGACAGTTATTTTCTTGGTGAAAAGGTACTTTTTTCATCCATTCAGATGAGGAAGACCAAAACATACAACCAGAGGAAGACCAAAGCATACAACTGGAGGACAATAGCAAGGCAAAGGCTCCTACATCCAAACACTTCAAAAAATATTAAATGATCTCAGGCCACAGAAGAGCTCAAAAAGGATTTTGAAAATCAAGTAAGAGAGGTGGATAAAAATTCAGGAAGAAAAATGAGACTGATGCAAGAAAATCAGGAAAAGTGAGTCAACAGCTTGCTAAAGGAGACCTAAAAATGATGAAGAAAATAACATCTTTAAAAATAGACTAACCAAAATGGCAAGAGAGGTGCAAAAAGCCAATGAGGAGAAGAATATCTTAAAAAGCAGAACTGGCCAAATGGAAAAGGAGGTCCAAAAGCTCACTAAAGGATATATCTCTTTAAAAATTAGAATGGAGCAGATGAAATCTAATGACTTTATGAGAAATCAAGAAATCATAAAACAAAACCAAAACTCAAAAGAATGAAAAAATAGAAGTTATTGAAAATGTCTGATTGGAAAAACAACTGACCTGGAAAATAGATCCAGTAAAGATAATCTAAAAATTATTGATATACCTGAAAACCATGATCAAAAAAAGAGCTTTGACATCAACTTCCAAGGAATTATCAAGGAAAACTACCCTGATATTCTAGAATAAGAGGGTAAAATAGAAATGGAAAAAAAATTAATTGATCACTTCCTGAAAGAGAGCCCAAAAGTAAAACACCTAAGAATATTGTAGCTAAGTTCCAGAGTTTCCAGGTCAAAGAGAAAATATTACAAGCATCCAGAAAGAAGCAATTCAAGTATTGTGGAAAGACAATCAGGATAACACAGGATTTAGCAGCTTCGACAATAAGGGATTGAAGGGCTTGAAATATGATATTCTAGGTAGAATTAAAATCAAGAACGGCCTACCCAGCAAAACTATAATACTTTGGAGGAAAATGTGGAATTTCAAGGAAATAGAGGACTTCCAAGCATTATTGTTGAAAAGACCACAGCTGAGTAGAAAATTTGATTTTCAAATACAAGAATCAAAAGCAATATAAACAGGTAAACAGGAAAGAAAAACCATAAGAATCGACTAAAGTTAAACTGTTTACATTCCTATATGGAAAGATGATATTTGCAACTCATTAAACGTTTTTCCAGTATTAGGGTAGTTAGAGGGGAAATTTTATATAATGTATATATATACATATATATGTATATGTATATGCATATGTATATTTATACATTATATATGTATGTATATTTATACATTATATATGTATGTGTATTTATACATTATATATGTATGTATATTTATATGTATGTATGTATATTTATATGTATGTATATAGGTAGGTAGGTAGGTGTAGGTGTATATGAGTATGTATGTGTATAAGTGTGTATGTGTGTTTGTGTGTATACACACAGAAGGTACAGGGTGAGCTGAATATGAAGGAGGAATGCCTAAGGGAGAGGTAGAATGAAGTAAATCATCTTATATAAAAGAGGCAAGAAAGAGGTTTTCAATGGAAGGGAAGAGGGGAGAGATGAATGGGAGTAAGTGAGCCTTACTCTCATAGGATTTGGCTTAAGGCAGGAATAACACACTCTCAACTTGGTATGGAAATCTATTTTACACTGCAGGAAGGCAGGGGGGATGGGGATAGGAGAGGGGAGATAAGAGAAGAGATAGCAAACAGGGAATAGTAAAGGGTCAATCATTATTGTGGGGGGATAGGTCAAGGGAGAGAATGAATAATGGAGAGCAGAACATGGAAATGTGGTTAGTCTTTTACATTATAACTATTATGGAAGTGTTTTGCATGCCTACACTAACATGTATGACCTATGTTCAACTGTTTGCTTTCTCAGTGAAGGTGGGTGGGGAGGGAGGAAGGGAGAGAACATGGAACTCAGGGTCTTAAAAATGAATTTCAAAAATTGTTTTTCGCATGCAACTGAGAAATAAGATATACAGGTAATGGGATACAGAAATCTATTTTTGCCAAACAGGAGAATAGAAGGGTGTAGGATGGAAGAAGGGAGGTGACAGGAAGGAGGACAGATTAGAGGAAAGGATGCATGGGGTGTTCACTGTCCTGGAGTGGATGTTGGGGAGAGATGGGGAGAAAATTTGGAATTCAAATTCTTGTGGAAGTGAATGTTGAAAACTGAAAAATAAATAAATTATATATTTAAAAAAAAGGAATAGGTATGTGGTATAAAAATTTGGATTCTGACTAAAGAGGATTAAATTTTGGCTCAGTTATCTAACATCTATGTGTCTTTGGGTAAGTCATTCACTTCTATAAGCCCCCATACCTCACCTTTGTATGAGGATGGAATAGATGACTTCTGATATCCCTTCTGATTCAAAGTCTATAATACTGTCAAAGCCAGTCTGGACTGGCTTCTCTGCTTTTGTTTAGTTAAAAGTTTCCTCTCATAATAGTGAGGTAGTAATGGGAAATCTCAATTTCCAATTATGCAGCTTAGTAAATATAAATGATCATTTTCAAATAGGGCCCTGAGAAGTTGAGTGACACTCCCATGGTCATACATCTATCATTCCCATGGTCATACATCTCTGGTATATCAGAGGCAGACTTTGAATCTCAGTCTTCCTGATCCCAATGTCAGCCTTCTACCAAATATGTCACACTTTTCAGGATAACAAATGCAGAGTGAAATACATAGGTTAATGTGGGTTCATTTTACATATGAATATTTATTAGATAAGTGCAGTTGCAGCAGATGTACTGATTATTCTATTCAAATCTCTCTTAATATGGCATTGGGTGATATGAGCTGAGGACCTACCTTTCATGAGATAAGTGAAAAATTCAGGCACCAAAATAATTGACAAATATTAAATCCAGATCATTCTGGATTAAATCCAGATCTGGGGGAATAGAAGAGGTTTCATAATACTCAAGAAAGATACTCAATTAAAAAATATCAGGGTGAGAGGGAGAGAAGGTAGAAAAGAATTTGTAAATCATAAGCCAGAAATCTCGACTTGGAAAACTTTTATAAAATATTAGTAAAGAGATACTTGGTTAATATCTACAAAAGGGATCACTGATCACAAACAGTCAACATGACTTCATTAATACTAGATACTAATACTAAAACTCATTCCATTTCTATGAAGTAGATCATAGTAATTCTGTAGATATAATTTGTCTACATTTTAGTATAGTAGGTACTCCATATTATTATTGTAAAAAAGATGAAATTGATTGGCTGGATGATAGTACAATAATATGAATTTGGAGCTCATTGAGTAGTCAGTCCCAAAAAGTAATCAGTGATAGTTTCATATCAACCAAATATACAAAGATAGTTTACTTGGTACTGTGCTGATTAACATTTTTCTCAACAAATATGATGAAGCACTTGGCATGCTTATTAAATATGAAGATTACTCAACACTAATATACTGCCTCAAATAGCAGCCGTTAGTGCCAGAATGTCAGGAACTGCCTTACTTGCAGGAGATAGTATCAAAATCCAAAAAAGATAATGACAGTCTAGAGCACTGGGCTAAATAAAAATGAATTAGAGTGAATGTAAAGTCATGCCTTTGCATTTAGGAGTCAGTTTCACTTGCAAAAGATAGGGGAAACATTGTTAGATATTAGGTTTTCCTTTTTGGTTTTGTTTTTGTTTTTTTTTTTTTCCTGAAAAATGAGTATGCTGGTGAACTTTAAATATAATGTGAGTCAATAGTGTGATCATAAAAGCTGATGTGGTATTTGTCTACATTAAAAGAAGCAAAGCTTGAATAAATAAGGTCATAGAGCCATTTGTACTCATCCCTGGTCAGAACTTATTTGGAGTATTATGTTCCTTTCCAGGCTCTGCATTTTTAGAAGCATATTGATTACTTCCAAAATGTCCAGAGAATAACAACCAAAATAGTGATTGCCCACAAATTCATATCATTTGAAGATTGGTTAAAAGAACTGGACATATTTATCTGAGAACAAACAATACTTAGGAGATAATGTGCAAGTTATATATATTGTCATTAGGAAGAGTGATTGGGTTTACTATTTACCCCACAGAAAATATCTAGGTATAGTAAAAGAAAGGGATGAAAGCAAAAGGTAAAAAGACAAATTTTGTCTTGATGTCAAGTTAAAAAAAATATTTATAAAAGTTAGGAAGAACTACCACAAAGCTGAATGGGCTCACTCAGAAATTGTTATATGTTGCTTCATTGGAGATCTTCAAGCAAAGCTTAGATGACCACTTTGTATGGTATATTATACTAAGGATATCAGGAACATGTTGAACGCAGTCTCAGCAACACTTTCCAACCCTTTTTGTCATTATAAATGAAGAGAGAGAATGAAGGTCTTCCCTTACATAATTACTGCAAGTCAATTTGCCTTAGAGTTTCTTGCTTCCCTGATATATTAATAGATTAAATGAAATGTATCCTGAAAGAATTATTAACTATGACTTACATATACCTGAGAGTCAAAGTCATACACTCTTATTAATTACTCCATCTGTGCAACCTATTGAGTTAATCATTATTATGGAAAGAGATAATTAAAGCAGACCTCATAGAGATTATAATCTAGTAAAGGTTATGGCATATTCATATTTAACTAGAGAACAATATAGACCATAAAAAACACATGAATGTAGAAAACTAGAAGGTCAAAGGAAAGGAAAAGAGAATAAGTATTTTCTAAAATAATATCTAATTTGATCTTCAAAACAATCCTGTAAAGTATATACTAATATTATTCCCATTTTACACTTAGGGAAAATAAGGAAAAGGTTAAATGACTTGCCCAGGGTCATACAGGTAGTAAGTATCTAAGGCTAAATGTGAACTCAGATCTTTCTTATTCCAGGCCAAGCTCTCTTTGCACTGGTACAATTCAATTTCTGAAGAGGAACTGTTTTTAATTAAAGATATCAAAGAAGTTTTCACGAAAGAAGTCTTAAAGAATGAACATAGTGTTCCAAAGGTAGAACTAGGGAACTAGGTAGAACTAGAACAGAGAGAAGAAAATGGCAAGAGTATTTCTAATCTATTGTTGATAAGCTGAGACTGTCTACTTGGAAGAAAAAAAATACTAGTTAAATGTGGGAAACATTGGTCAAATAACAGGCTGTTTTGTCTTCATAATTCCAATTTGATTCAATTTATTTTGTGAGAATAAAGTCAATTTATATTGATTTTCTCCTCACAAAACTAACTGATCATTTTGACATGCAATTCAGCAAATACTTATTGGATGTTCACTATATGTAAGGTACATATCACACAATGTGTTTATAACTTTAATAGGGGAGATAAGACAAGTATATAAATAAAGCAGAATGTGATAAATTTTATAATGTAGGTATAAACAAAGTGATGCAAAAGTACAAAGGCAAGAAATAGTCTTTCAGAGGCCAGAAAATAGGGATTCTGGAGAGAGTTCATGAAAAGGATAACCTTTGAGTTGGGCCTTAAAGATTGGATGGGATTTTGAATCAATCTAACAATCAATTATTAGCAAGTTTTCATTAAGTGCCTACTACTTATCTGGCTTTACTAGACAATGGAGATAGAAATACAATAATGAAATAATCTCTTGTTTGAACAAAGGCAAAGAGGAGAAAAGGTGAAAAGTACGTTTGGGAAATTCCCAGTAGGTATGATTTTAGGGAGCCACATGTCATGAAGGACTATAAATGCGATGCCCACCTCAGCATTGCCTTATTACTTGTTGAGATTTTCTAATCCATACTTAACTTAAAGGCTATAACTTCCGGCTTCCCCTTCTGTTACTTATTCAGTTTACTTACATCGATAAGAAATTCAGCACTTCCCTACCCTCACCAACTACCCTAGGCTATACTTGCCTTGGTCCCTCCTGTCTCTGATTCCTTCAAATTTACCTCCAAATTATAGATCTTTAGAGGTAATGATCAGGAGAGCCCATAGACAATATGTAGATTTTGCAATCAGTCCTATGGAAATTATATAAGAATGAATGAATCCATTTTAAAAAGAGTATAAAGAGAGATAAGTAGAGAGCCATGGAACTTGGGGTCTAGGAGTATACCAAAATTTAGAAAATTCAGAAGTTAAGCTATCCTAGAAAGTAGAGGTTTTCAACAATGGCAAATGCTACATGACAATTAAAGAATATAGTAGCTTTAAAAAAAAAAAAAGCATTTTGATTTTGCCATGAGGAAGTCATTGGTAACCAAAAGTCTAAGGGGGAAGGGGAGTAAAATTACAACACATGCCTTGAGGGGAAAACAAGGGAATATAGGATTTATTTTGTCAGTGTAGACTTTTCTTTGTAGAAGATGGATGATGAAAGAAATCATGATGGCATGAGAAATCGAGGAAATTTCGACTTTGAATTTTGTATGTTGAAAAAAATGTAAGATTTTGCTTCTTCGAACTTTAGGATCAGGGACATTTAAGCATCATGAATTTAAGAACTTTGTCCAATAGAATATACTCTCGGGCGGAGCCAAGATGGCGAAGTAGAAAGACGCACATACACACAGCTCCAAACCCACAAACCACAGAACGGCTAGAGGGGACTAACCCAGGGCGAATTCTGCACCCAGAGACCACGGAATATTGGAGCGAGGGAAATTTCTGTTCCGGAGAGACCTGCAAACCTCTCGCGGGGGGTCCTTCACGCCGTGGACTGGGCGCCAGGACGGGGAGCAGAGGGCAGCCCTGCCGCGGCCACGACACCGTGAGGAAAAGATCCGAGAGGGCTACGGGGACGGGATCTCGAGCGGCCACGCGGGTCCCCCCACCCACAGAGGGACCTGCAAACCTCTCTCAAAAGGTCCGTCGCGCTGCAGACGCGGAGGCCAGCACGGATCTGCGGCAGCGGCGGCGGCCGCGGTTCCGAGAGGTACAGATTCGAGAAGGCTCCAGAGACGGGATCTCCAGCGGTGGCACTAGCCCCCCCACCAACAGGTGACTGACGGGGATAGGTGAGAGAGTGCCTTTGGCGGGTCGAGAGGGGAGTGGGGTGCCCCCATGGCTTGGGCCCCCCCAGGAGATAGAAGCTGAGAGGCGGCTACAGACAGGGGCTCCCCAAACGGGCGGGAGCCTGGATCCATTGTGGAAGGTCTGTGCATAAACCCCCAGAAGGAACTGAGCCAGAGAGGCGGCCCTGCCCCTGACCACCTGGACTTAATTCTCGCACTGAATAGCAGCCCTGCCCCCGCCAAAAACCCTAAGGCAGGAAGCAGCGTTTGAATCTCAGTCCCCAAACACTGGCTGGGAGGACCAGGAGGCGAGGTGGGTGTGAGGAGAACATTCAGAGGTCAGGTCACTAGTTGGGGAGGATGCCAAGAAAAGGGAAAAGAAATAAAACCGTTGAAGGGTATTTTCTCAGAGAAAAGACACTTCCTCCCTTCCTTTCTGATGGGGAGGAACAATGCTTGCCATCAGGCAAAGACACACAAATCGAGGATTCTGTGTCCCAGCCCACACAATGGGCTCGGGCCATGGAATAGCTCAAGAGGAATTTTGAAAATCAAGTTAGAGAGGTGGAGGAAAGACTGGGAAGAGAAATGAGAGGGATGAGGGAGAAGCATGAAAAGCAGATCAGCTCCCTGCTAAAGGAGAACCAAAAAAATCTTGAAGAAATTGGCACCCTGAGAACTAGCCTAACTCAATTGGCAAGGGAGGTGCAAGGGGCCAATGAGGAGAAGAATGCTTTCAAAAGCAGAATTAACCAAATGGAAAAGGAGATTCAAAAGCTCACTGAAGAAAATAGATCTTTCAAAACTGGAATGGTACAGATGGACGCTAAGGACTTTATGAGAAAGACAGATATTTCAGAACATACCACGCAGATTCGAAAAAAAGAAGATAATGTGAAATATCTTATTGGAAAAACAACTGACCTGGAAAATAGAATCAGGAGAGACAATGTAAAAATTCTGGGACTACCTGAAAACCATGATCAAAAGAAGAACCTAGACATCATCTTCCATGAAATTATCAAGGAAAACTGCCCTGAGATTCTAGAACCAGAAGGCAAAATAAATATTCAAGGAATCCGCAGAACACCGCATGAAAGAGATCCAAAAAGAGAAACTCCCAGGAGCATTGTGGCCAAATTCCAGAATTCCCAGGTGAAAGAGAAAATATTTCAAGCAGCTAGAAAGAAACAATTCAAGTATTGTGGAAATACAATCAGGATAGCACAAGATCTGGCACCCTCTACATTAAGGGATCGAAGGGAATGGAATAGGATATTCCAGAAGTCAAAGGAACTAGGACTGAAGCCAAGAATCACCTACCCAGCAAAACTGAGTATAATACTTCAGGAGAAAAAATGGTCTTTCAATGAAATAGAGGACTTTCAAATTTTCCTGATGAAAAGACCAGAGCTGGAAAGAAAATTTGACTTTCTAACACAAGAATGAAGAGAACCATGAAAAGCTGATCAGCAAAGAGAAGTCATAAGGAACTTACTAAAGTTGAACTGTTTATATTCCTACATGGAAAGACAATATTTGTAACTCTTGAAACATTTCAGTATCTGGGTACTGGGTGGGAGCACACACACACACACACACATGCACACACGCACACATACATAGTGACAGAGTGCACAGAGTGAATTGAAGAGGATGGGATCATATCTTAAAAAAAAAATGAAATCAAGCAGTGAGAGAGAAATATTGGAAAGAGAAAGGCAGAAGTTATATGGGGCAAATTATCTCTCATAAAAGAGGCAAGCAAAAGACTTATTAGTGGTTGGATAAAGAGGGCAGGCAAGAGAAAAACATGAGGTCTACTCTCATCACAATCCACTAAAGAAAAGAATATAATGCACACTCATTTTGATAGGAAAACCTATCTCATAATACAGGAGAGTGGGAGACAGGGGCACAAGCAGGGTGGGGGGGAGGATAGAGGGGAGGGCATGGGGAGGAGAATTCAATACGAGGTCGACACTCATGGGGAGGGAAAGGACCATAAGAAAATAGAAGTAATGGGGGACAGGATAGGATGGAGGGAGATATAGTTAGTCCTATACAACACAACTAGTATGGAAATCATTTGCAAAACTAAACAGATATGGCCTATATTGAATTGCCTGTCTTCCAAGGGGAAGGGGTGAAGAGGGAGGGAGGGAGCTAAAGAAGTTGGAACTCAAAGTGTTAGGACCAAATGTAATGTTCTTGCCACTGGGTAACAAGAAATACAGGTTAAGGGGTCAAGAAAGCTATCCGGCCCTACAGGACAAAAGAGAAGACGGAGACAAGGGCAGGGAGGGAGGATAGAGGAGAGAGCAGATAGGTCACAGGGGCAATTAGAAAGCTTGGGTCTGGGGGGGGGGAGGGGATAAAAGGGGAGAAAATTTGTAACCCAAAATTGTGTGAAAATAAATGTTAAAGTTAAATAAAAAAAAAAAAAAGAATATACTCTCCAAGAAGTCAGAGACTTTCATTTTGTGTAGATCCTCAGCACTTAGCAGAACTCTTGACTTATAGTAATTGATTAGTAAATGTTTGTTAAAAAAAAAAGAAAAAGTCAGTTGAACAGCTAGCCAGTAGCATCAAACAACTGGCTAATGTTTTTTTTTTGTTTGTTTGTTTGTTTTTGTTTTAAAGAATATTGGCTCAATTTAGAGTGAATTGATTCTTGTAATGATAGGAGTAAATTTTTAGTCTAAATTATAGATCTATCTATAAGCAGAGGTTACTATCAAAGATGGCTTTAACATTTTAAAAAATAATTTAAATATTCCTCATTTACTTTCAAAATCCAAAGCTTATTCCTAAATTACTAGTTAGGAGAAGGAAATGTTACTTCTACTAGATAGCAATTATGAACCATAATACTGTGGGATAGTCAAAACAGCACTGGAAAATCAGTAATTCTTCGTGCTGAGTATAGAGAGGCAGTACCGCACAATGAATAGAAAATTAAACTTGAAATCAGGAAATCTGAGTTCAGGTCCTATCTTGTGTGAGCCTGGGTAAGTCACTTCACTGCTCTTACCCTCAGTTTTCTCTTCTATAAGATGGTGATAATATTGGCAGCTACATCACAGCATTATTAGAAGAATGAAATAAGGTTATGTATGCAAAATACTTGGGAAATATTAAGGTATTATTTAAAGGTCATCTGTAATCATGATTATCATTATTGTGGCTATTATCACTTCTAGACTGTTGCTGACAAATTGTATAACCTATAACATGTCGTATATTTTTAGACTATTACTCACAGTTTCCTCTACTATGATATGAAGATATCTTAGCTCTCTCCCAGCTCTAAATGTCTGTAGTTCTTCGTATCCACTAGTCTATTTGCAAAGAGATTTACCATTGGTAATGGTTTCCATAGTTCAGTATGAACAGTAATATGGTGTAATGGTGTTATTTAGCAGTTTCATCTAGATTGTTATCCACGACAGGTCTAAATGGATAACAAGGATGCATTCAAATAAATAAAGCAAATGTGAGTTAAATTATAATCAGGACAAAAACTAAAATAAAAAGTATTGCAAATGATTTCTTTTTTTCAGTTCTTCCTGCTTCTGTTTAAGTGTTTTTGGACACAATCAGTTACCTTGAAATCTAAGCTACTTTCCTTAACCATTAGAATAATATTTACTATTTCCATTTCCTTAAATTTATTTCAATAAATACTCTACATTTATATTCAGATAATTATGAACATGACATTAATTATTTTTGATTTGCTGGCTAATTTATATATCAACGGTTTTTCAACTTTATTCATTATGGAATCTGAGGGAAGAAATTAGAGTTGTAACCTGAGGAACTATATTTCATTATATTACTAGAAAAGGATAACAAATAAGCCAACTTAGTGTTCTAATTATTACTTTGACAAGGACAATGATAAATAAACAAACCCATCAAATCCTTAGTTTGTGGAAGGAGAGAACAGAGGAGAATGTTTCCTTCTCCTTACTTTAAATTAGCATTCCATTATGAATGTTGTACTATACCCAGAACATTTTCAACTGCTTAGCTCCAAATATGTAACCCATAGGACAGAGCTCTAAACTCTGAGTTTATAGACACCAACTAGAATCTTGGTTGTTGCTCCTTTGGCATGTTTTGCCTTCATCCAGAGATTCTACTTAGAACCTCAAAATGTAACTCATGTCTGAGCCTACAAGGATGTGAATTAAAGAATTTACCATATAAGCATTCAGACTAAAAAAGTACCTTACATATAGCGCACTATATTTCACCCCACAGAAAATGCACAAGAATCCAAAGGACTCTCAGCAGCTGAGTAATTCCCCTTCCCTTTCTGATAAAAGAGTTCCAGTACTTCTAAATGTCTAAGACCTTATAGTGCCACAATAAGGTTTGGATTCTCCTTTGAGGTAAACAAATTTCCTTACTATTAGAGTTTTCCTATTAGACCTAGACTATCACAATAATTTATGATAGTAACAGAGGGAAAATTCTAGGTTTTTGATTCTCAGTGTCATTGTTAGGTTTTTGCTAACCCATTATCTTAAGGATCACCCACTAGATCTTTAGTTCAGGAACTCTTGACACACTCCAAAAGTCTGAGATTCCAGTTATTCTCAAAATTCCTCAAAAAAGAGGAGTAGTTAGTCAAACACTGACATTCCCTCCATGGTTAAAGTTCAGGAATTTCCACTGGTTGGCCTTGTGGTTCCTCTCTCTCTTGTTTACATATCATAGGTAGAAAAGTCATTCTACTTCTTCTCTGAAACTAGGTCAAGAAACTCCTCCTTTATGCAGAAAACTGAATTATGTGAGCTTATATCCTTGCAAGTTTCCATGAGGGAACCACATTATGGACTTTTTCTGTGACCTCTTGGGCAGCATTGATGAAACTATGGGAAACTGAATTGTGACTCATTTCTGCTTTGATAAATTGGCCATTAAAGTTCCTCTGACCCTACCACAGTATCCAGGACGGATCTTAGCTCTCTATTGGTTCTTTCTCCAACTATGTTAGTCTCTTTGAGTATCTTTTTTTCCCTCAACATTCCATTTAATGGATCCAATATAAAGATGCCGTCTCTAAATCTGGAATATCTGAAGTCAATCAAAGTATCCCTGATTGCTAAGACTCAATCCCTCATTAATGGGTTGACTAGTAGCCAGGCTATTGAAACATCCTAGACCCTTGCAGTTAGGTACTGATGTACATATACACATTTCATAATTAAAGTCCCTGGCAAAGGCTCGCTTCCCTGTAACTCTCTCCAGCTAATCAGATTCCACCCCCCACCAGTCCCGATTAACTTTCTATATATAAGTGGAGAAATTACAAAGTGGAGAGAGGCGTAAATGGCAACTTGTGTGATGTCAGTATTTTTCTGATTTTACAGTGTCAAATTAGGTGACCCATTTCTAATAGCATCAAAGTGTCATACAAAGTTTATATGGTCTTTGGTCAGTATAAAGTACTCTTTCAAAAGAATTAAGACTTGCTTCTTAACAGGCCTAGGTTCAATATAAACTGAGAATTTGAATGAAAGCACAGGAAAGCTCTTTATTGTCTGAAGAGTTTATGTGTCCATCCTTTTATTGATAGAAAAAAACTAATTTAATAATTTTATTGGACTTTCAAAATGACATAACTTTTTTATTTTACAAAAAAACAAAAGAAAAAGACTTAAATATGGCTATTGCAAATTTAGATTGGTTATACTGTATTTTGGTTCCTTTCAGATGAATCTCTTAATGAATACATGACCTGGCAGTTTACTTCTGTATCTTTATAGTAAACAACCAAAAAAAAAAGAGGCAACTTTTTTTTTTTATCTCTATTTCTTCATCTACAAAATTGTATTCATGAGCCACTTTCTTACTCTCTGGTTTTTTAACTGCTTTGATAGCAGATAGAACTATGAGATTACAGTTGTCAGCTGGAATAGTATGAGATACATACAGTAGCAGGTTTGCTTAGCAAGAATTACAATAAAAGCAAAGATTCACACTTTGTGAGATAAGTAATGTAACCTCAAGTATTATAATGTACATTTTACAGAAGAAGAAATAGACTGAGTGATCCAGTTGTCTGTGTTCACAAAGCATAGTATTAGAGGCAAGATTTGAAGTGAAGTCTTCTGACTCTTAATCTTATGTAATTTCCATTCCACCAATTCTTTCAATGTAGGAATAAGTAGGTTGACAACTATCAAATTCAATTAACTTACATAATCAGTTAGTGTGGATAATTCTGACTGTTAAGCTTTATTTGTCCTCTATTCCCTTGAATATTTAAAAAAAATTAAGCTTCTCCTGGTTTTAGCTGAATTTTCTTTTCATTAACTAATTTAAAAGTATTTTAAGATATGATATAAATCACTTTCCAATACAAAGAACTTAAATTTATAGAGAAATATATGCAGGTGTCTGACTTCTGAGTCACTTTCAACTTCATTATCTTATCACTACAATAACATCAGGAGAAAACATTACGTATTCGCATCTGCTTCTTCACTTCTGATCATTCAGAGATAGGCAACATTACCCTGGTAGAGGTAAAGGCTGTGAGATGACACAAAAATTTCCCCATTATAAGCAACTGAATGCTTTTCCTTGTCTATTGACATAGTCCATGAGGTCATTTAGTTCAATTATGTTATTTCTGGAATTTTTGTTCAGTTGTTTCAGTTGAATCCAACTTCCTGTGACTTCTTTTAGGGTTTTCTTGGCAAAGATATTGAAGTAGTTTGTCATTTCCTTTTATAGCATGTTTTATAGATAAAGAAACTAAGGTTAAGTGACTTCCCCAGAGTCACATAGCTAGTAAGTGTCTGAGGACAGATTTGAACTCAGAAAGACGAATATTTCTGACTTCAGGCCTGACCTTCTATTCAATATGCCACCTAGCTTCCTACTTTTGGAAATACCACAATAATAAATTATGTTAAAGGATATTAAAATTATACTTATTTAACCACTTATTTTATTAAATGTATCACTTTTTAAATTGAATTAAATTTAATCACTTATTTTTATTAAAAACCAACTGGTAATTACCAGGGTGGTATGTTGGAAAGACTGTTTCACTGAGAATGATTGAATGAAACAAATGAAAAAATAGTTTCTAAACATGTACCAAACATTCTGCAAAGTCAAAAGAATATGAGCTCTAATCTTGGCTTAGCCAGAAACTTGCTGTGTCACCTTAGGTGAAATATTTAACCTTTTCCAGTTTCAGTTTCCTCATATACAGAATAACCGTGTTAGACTGACATATTCTCTAAGGTTCTCTCCAGCTCCAGAATGTGATGACTTATCATCCAAAAGCAAATAAATATAAAGAAATGAATAAAGAGGCATGAATTAGTCATTTCTGGAATAATTTTATTAAAGTGCCTGGAACAATTCTAGATTTACATAAAACTTTAGTACTTACTCCAAAATTCAATTTAGATGAAAATAGTTCTTATACATGAAATACTTGATATTTTAATAAACTTAAATAAGTAAGAGCAGTTTAATCTAGTTGCCATATAATTAACCCAACTAGGCAAGCAATAAATGTGGTATTTTACCCTAATTGATACATTTAACTTGCAAAGAGTTTGCACATTTAACTGGTGTTCAACAAAATAACTGTAGTGGGTTGATTGGATATCAATTAATTGAAAAAAATTAGCATGTTAATTAGCATTTATCTTATTATAATGGTAGTTATCTAGTCAATTGCTAATTAAAACATTTAAAGCATTTTCTTTAATTTTCAGGAATGAAATTATACATGTATTACCCTCTTAATTTTTGAGATAATTATATGGCAATGAGATTTATTTCCCATATATAGTAACTCTCGGGAGCTGATATCATAACAATCAATATTTAATTCCCTTTAAAGAGCTTTATTAAATTTAAATATGTGGTCTGACACTTGAATTAGAAAATTATTATAAGGATATTTTTTCAGGAGGCAACATTTTTGTTTAGCACAATTAAACCGTTGCTATTATTTGCTAAGAATTTTAAAATGTCAGCGTAGTAAAAGACAGGAGAAATGGAATAGTGGATGCTATTTCTGCTTTCTTTGCTTATTCTTACTAGTATTGTGTTCATTTTTAGAAGTAGTATTAAGTGTTGCATGACTTATCCAAGGACACATAACTGAAAAATATGAGTCAGTATTCAAATGTAGGCCTCTCCTGACTCTAGGCCTGATAACAGTTCTTTCTATGAAATCTTATAGCTTCTAAGGGTGAGAGAAGTGAATAAACATTTATGCATGAATTGAAAACAACAAAGGAAAAATATATAATTTTAATGACACTAATAGGAAAAAATAATAGTTTGAACATAGAGGAAATATTTGAAATCATAAGGCTGTTATCATTATACTGGAACCATCTCAATGAAGACAGACTATAGGTCAACTTAAAAAAAAAAATCTAATTGACCTTTCTGCAGCACCAAAGCGATATTCACAACGACTAAGGGGGCCATGAATATCTCAGCACAATTCTGAATCACGAAATACCAAAGACTCTGCACAAGGAAGACAGAGCCAAAACATTTATTCAGACCCCAGAGAGCCAAATCCATCATAGTAACAAAAATCTATACACCATAACCACGCAGAGAACAACCCCAGCCCTAAGGCTTCCCCCCACTCCCCAGGCTTCCCACAAACAATCACAAAATCACTCACACCAGACAGCTGCCTCCATCCTTCCTGGCTCTGGCTGCTCTCATGACTACCTTCCTCTCAGCTCTGCTTTAGCTCCAACTCTTCCTGTTTAACCCATTCAGCAAACTCCTCCCACCATAGGCTTCATGGGACTCAGACTCATGTGACCCAGGCAGGTCACATGGGTCTATTAATGAATGAGAAATTTTAAATTTTAAATTTTAAATTACCATTATACCTTCTTAACTACTTCGTTTATCCAAGTAACTTCTTACTGTTCGCAGGTGTTGGTGGATGGATTGAGTTTGAAAGTTTGAGAATTCTGGAGTAGGGGTAAAGCAGGTAAAGTACTCCCCTAAGTCTGGCACTAATATTGCAGAGTGGTGGGAAAGAGGGAGAGGAATGGAGGAAAATACCAGCCTGCCTAAAGTGGGGCAAATCTGCCTAAACAATACAGATCAAAGCTTCCTTGCTGTTTAGTCACTGGGAACCAGGTTATGAGTAGCTGCTATACTTCCAAAAGACTGATTGATGTGGGGAAATTCAGAAAGAAAGAAAGAAGGAAGGAAGGAAGGAAGGAAAATATCTCCTCCTCTTCTTACCTGGAACTAACTTAGGAGAATGATAATAAATAGAAGTATTCTCCCCAAAGTTTTTAACTGGAAGAAAGTCTGGGATGATTTGAGTAATACCACCCAGAATAAATGAATAATGGGGGCAGGGGTAATACTAGGCTTTGAGAGAAGATACTTATATTGAGTTTCAGAAAGGAAAAACTTTGATAGAGAAATATCAGGGAATTTGTGGTCACAATTTAACTGAAATGTGGAATTTGTTGTGACAGATTCTCATGAAACTGAGGCACATCGTGTTTCTGCTTCAGACTCTATGCAGAAGCTGGGGCTTAGCTTTGGAAGACAGGGGTTTCCTAATATCTTAGCATCACTCATTCTATAGATGAGAAAGCTGAGGTCCTCAGTGACTTGTATGAGGTCACAGAGTTGTAATTTGAACATAGGTTCTCTAAATCTATATCCATTTTCCTTTCCACTTTACCATGTTTCCTATTCCATAAGCCTATCCTGTCTCTCAAAAATTGCTTCTTCTTTACTGAGTAGGTAGAGGGTGAGATAATTAGTAAAGGTAAAGAATAATAAATATTAATGGTGAACTTAAGTGGTAACTGTTGTGAATAGCGGTAAAGTTTTGGCAATCAGATTATGAAAAGATTAGAAGACATTTTATTAAAGACCATATTAGTAAGGATATTGAAAGGGGACATGTAGGGTCCAGTTAATAATAAGGAACATTAGAAAGACTGTTAATGAAGACATTTCAGGAGTTTTCTCTAATCTTCATATCTCACCCAGATCAGAGTATAGGTACTTAATAAATGGCTGTGGTACAAATGAAAGGATTAATTCAGATGAAAATTTTAATGGAAAAAGCATAGATATTTTGATGTCAGCAGATATTGTATCATCAAACAGCATTGTATTTGGGAGAGGGGGAGTAGGGAGACCTTTTTTTTTTAATTAGTTCTTATGGGAAGACAAAATAACTTCCCAGTCAATCTCACCATAATTCCATCACCATTACTGCCTTTACCTGTTTTGGTATTTCTAGTGAGAGTTACAACCCCACTGAAACACATTAACCATTATTATGCTTCCTGTTTCATGGATAGCATCAGAAAACAAGATGTCAGATTTGTAAGGAGACTCAAAACTAATCAACTCCAGTTTCATACTGCTTCCCCATTAATCAATCAGTATTATAAGTGCTTTACTGACTCCTAAGCACAGTCTGGGCCTAAAGAACCAAAGTTAGCCTCTAAGCATTACCTCACAAAGCAGCTTATTCCATTTTTCAACAGTTTTAAGTATTAGACATTATTCCTTACACAGAATTAAAATCTGCCTCATTAGAACTTTTATTCATTTGTCCTCGGAAAGTACAAAATATACCCTTTATTTTATTTCCTTCCATGTGGCAGCCTTTCAAAATTCTGATGACTGTTAACACAACTCTTGTTTTCAAGACCATGCATGTTCAGTTCCTCTTGTCCACATTGCACAACCTTCTGCTGTCATGCATTCATTCATTCATTCAGCCAATGTGTCCATCCTTCATTGCTGACGAGGACCATGACATCAGAGAAATGATAACATGACTTCCATGTAACTTTGTTTTGAGAGAGGGAAGGCTGTGTAAGGTCACCAGCTTCACTTTCTCCTCCTGAGCTATCTCAATCCAGTGACCAGATATTCATCAGAATAACTGGAGATGGTCCAGGATACAATGGGAGACCTTGGTCCTTTAGGATAAGGCCTTTTCAGGTACTCACTTAAAGTGAGGTAATGTCTATTCAGTGAATAGGCCTCTTTAAAGGAAGTCAGGGGAATGGCCCTTTAATAGAAAAGAGAAAATAAATGGATAAATCATTATGGGACAGGCAGGAGACTCAGGGTTGTTGTTGGGAAGAGAAACTTCCCTTCCCTCCCTTCCTTCCTTCTTTCTATCTTTCTTGTCTCCTGTAAAACTTTGGACCCCATGCACTCTGAAGCCCAAAGATTGAATGGGAAGGATACTTGCCCAGCCTCCACTCAGTGACTGGTTTTGGACTCTCCCAGCTTAGAGTGAATGTCAATAGTAACAGTGTCTATTCCAAACAACAACTCTGAGGCTCCTGCCCTCCCATCACCAGTCAATAAACATGTAATAAAGCACCTACCATCTGCCAGTACTGTAAAAAGAGCTGGGAATATGCAGATGCAAAGAAGTTCTCTGCCCTGAAAAAGTTTACAATCCAAAGGAGATGGGGACATAATACACAAAAGAAAGTTAAAAGTGAAGAGATAATAAGGAAGGTAACTTTCTCCAGGGCATGATGTTAAAGTCTAGAGTAGTATGGCAGGATAAGAAATACAGAAATGACTGGATTGGGCCTGCTCCTTAAATGGAAATTTTTGGAGGAACTCTCCAAGTCATAAAAAAGGGTCCCCAGGGCAGACAGTAACGGTGAGCGTACTTGATGTGGTTTTCTGTCCAACAACAATGAAAGTCTTGCCTAAATCTCAATCTGCCCAGGAACAGGGAGCTCTATCTGGCTGACAAGCAAACCTCGTTATTTTCTGTGTAAGTGACTAACCCCCTGTGGTTTGTGTCTATATTCTTGAATGTTAAGAGCTAACTTCCCTGCTTTGTCACCATGTGCCTGAACTGTTTTGTAGAGTACCCAACACACTTGCATCCCCTTTCCTGCCTCCCCCTTATACACCTGCTTCCCCTCTCCTCATATCTTTCCCCTCTCCTGATATCCTTCCCTGTGGTTAACTGCCCACATAGGAGCATACCTCTCCATCCCTAACTGAGAGTCCAAAACTTGAGTTTAAAGTAAGCCCCTATCTTATCTCAGGTTGCTAATGTTCCTAAGGACTAGCCTGCTACTTCAGTGACAATAAAGCTCTCTTGTCTAGGAGAAGCTCTGCCCCTTGAATTCTTTTCTGGATAACCCAACTCCAAGCATCATCTGCTTCTTCAGTACTGGTGAGGGTGAGTTCCGGATCTGAAGCGATTCTGCAGCATAAAGAAGTGCTTAGAACATCATAGAAAAGTCATCATGTCATTCTCCAAGCCTGAGATTTCAGGGAAATAATGGAAGGGGTTAGATAGGACAATGCACAGAGTGATTTACTTGGAAGTCAGGAAGACCTGAGTTTGAATCCTATTTCAGAAATTTCGTAGTTGTGTAACCCTGGCAAATCATAATATTCTATTCCTTGGTTTCCTTATTGCCAAAAGATGTTTAATAATAGCACCTACATTCCAGGGTTATTTCAAGGATTAAGTGGTATAACATATTTAAAATTTATAACAAATATGAAGGACTTATATAAATGTGAGCCATAATTATTAATTTAAAAATAGTCCCTTTTTGCAAACAATAAAATAAAAAAATAAAATGCTATCCAGATCCCCTTTCTCATCATAGGCATCAGTCCCTCCATCTACTTAGTATAATCCTATATTGGACAGTATATTGGATCTATTTCCTTAGCAGAATGTGGTTTTGAGTGATAAGGAAGACTGTGAAGTCTGAGGATAATAATACAGGCAGCAGTGGACATTTCCTTTCCATACACAGGCTGCCATGTAGCCATTAATGCATGATGTTTCTGGTTGTTCCCTTTCTCTTGTCTATTCCTCCTTATTCTTAATTAACTATTAGAGACATAATGGGCTTATGAACTTTGAATGGCTAGAAGAACTAATGGAAGTCCATAGAGAGGAGGACCTTTCAGTGGCTCACAACCCAAGGAATCAGTACAAACATGTTACACAAGGAGTCACTGCTTGACTAAGATAAGCGGTGAATATCTACAAGCTGAGAAACCAAGCTATGAAACCAAGGGAATGAGTCATCTGCTGGCTATCCTGCAACCAAAGTGATTTTGGTATAAGTAATGATTGCAGCAAGCACTTTGATTTTGTGTCCACTCTCTCCTGGGAACAAGGTGATAGAAGTAAATAGTCTAATGTTTTCAGAGTTCTATAGGTTTTCAAGTAAGTACTCACTTGTAAAAGCTAATTGATGTTCCTTGGTTATTTGTAATATTTAAATGAGAAAATTGAGGCAGAGACTAAAAGACTAGTCACCTAGCAAATATCTAAGGTACAATCTGAAGTTAGGTCTTCCTGACTCCAGGCCAGGAGTCTTATCTGCTGAACCACACAGCTGCTTCAAATGGTCAAAAAATACTTTGTGGGCACCAATCACTTTTTTATTGATATTAAAGATAAAATGAGTGTTCAAACTGACATTGAGATATCAATCGCTGTAGAGTAATATTAGGGAAAGAAAACACCAGGTGGGGGCTCATAAGAATAGTGTTGAAAGAAACCCATTCCTGACCCTCAATGTTCCCTAGAACTCTTAAGGAAGTGATAGTCAAGCTTTATTGATGTTATTTAATAGTGAGGGTTGTAATAACGGCCCCAGAGTCTGAAAGTATTGCATATATAAGCGACAAGTTGCTATGCATTCCAAAAGATCTGACATATACAGTGTTCTAATTATAACATTACACAAAATACAAACACTAATGAATAGACATAAAATATTCATCAATTATGCATGGAAATATAATACCTAAGGCCAAACTCTGGGAATTCTGAAGTTAAATTTTAAAGTTATCTTCATATAGTTATCTAACGTGAGGGCTCAAAGAGATTTTGATATTTTTCTCAACCTAGATCACTTAAAGATGAGTAAAAGATTGTGTAAACAATTAAAGTTACTTGTAGAAATTTGTAAATTTGTTGAAATTATATATCAAGGTACTCATCAGTTTGGTGAATTTAGGTCTGGGTTAAAACTAGGTTTGAATGAATATAGCTTATTTTGGTGATAGTCAGTCATTTGAATTATAATAAGATTGAAATTAATTACCTAATACTGGTATTAGCTCATTTATGACTCTGTATGTAAAAGAAACGTGTAGTCCATCTGCGGCTGTGCTTGTTTTGCTTGATCCTTATAATAAAACACCCTTATCTTATTTACATTCATTTGAACACTTCTTGCAGTGATTATGTCTGAAAAAGCCCAAAATATTAAAAAAAAAAAATTCCCCAAGGAATTACCTAATCTGAAGCAGGAAAGAAATGACTTTTTATTGATTAGTAGTTAATTGACTTTTGTCTTTCTATCATACATGAGATTCCATTGACCTTTCAGAGAATAAAGAGTAATGTCAAGCATGTCCATGAAATGTCTTCAAAATTTAAAAATGTAATCTCAGCTACAGTTTAGACATAAAAATGAGTTAAAATTTATAATTAGCAAGATTATTGATTTTCTTGGTGTCATTATAATTCTTGGACAATGACATTGTTTACATACTTGTAGGTGTGTGGACAATGTGATGAACCAAGCTGACTAATCTTAGAAGCTAACTTTTCCTTTACTTTTCATTATGACCTGAAATTAATTTGTGTATTTGCAGCCTCAGACAACTGTTACCTGCTGACTTCAACTGAAGTGAGTAATTAGGTGTTCTAACTCCTGCTTTGATTCTACTAATTCATAGCAGGGTTAGAAAGTGTTGTTTTATCTTTATCTTTTAGAAGACAAATAATTAAAAATAAATACAAAAATAAGAGCATGGCTATAACAAATGATTTTCTGTGGTCTCTATTGTGAAATGCTATTTGGAGAATTTTCCACAGGTCATTGTCCTGTTTAAAAAAAAAGGAGGTGAAGCATTATTATATTTGGAGTCCATTAAGTATTAAGCATGCATGATAATGACTCAACTCTGCCATTCACAACAAGGATGCACAAAATCTCCTATAAAGTGGATAAAAACAAGTCTATCTGGTAGTTTCATTTTTAATTGCCATTTTATCATTCAAAAACGATTCTATTGACATGTGATTAGAAAGGCATCTTACTACTATAATAGCAATGTTAATTTTGTAATAGTTCACATTTGCTTCCTATTTTTTGTCATCAACAGCATAGATTTTTATAGGCATTATACTTAGCCTCCATATGTCTTTTCTGCTTTATTTTCTGAGTAGGTGGTCAAGACTTAGAGGAGTTGATTCTATGTTAAACTGGAAATGACAGCAGAATTAGGGAGAAATAAACCCCCTCCTACTTATTCCATGGAGAGTCTAAAGAACGCGTTGTATTCTTTTTCTTTGTAGTTTCAGCATTGAACACTTTTGCCCACATACTTAATAAATGTTTGTTGCATTGTTAAAAAAGAAAAAAAAAAGAAGACAATGAAATAGAAGAAGAAATCCATTTGGGTATTAAGAGGAGGTGAATTAGAGTAAGCATTGGGTGAGAAAAGATAATGGAAAAACGAGAACTGTCATCACCAAGAATAGCAAAGGGAAAGGTCAGAGATATTTGATAGTCCGCAGCAGTTAGTGAAATTTACAACCATAGATACAAGGTTTGGGAATGCTTGAGTACAGGCAATTAGACATTAAAGGTAGAATATGAGTTCAGATGTTTATGTTTGCACCAACTACCATTTTAATTTGTAGAGTGGATCAGGTGATTATGAAAGTTTAAAATATGGGAGGGGGGAGGGTGTTGATAATGCTCATTCTTCTCTCCCCAGGAAGGTAATAGGCTATGGGGTGAATTAGCAACAATAAACATATTTATTTATTTTCTAAATTCTTCTACCTTCCAGGAGGATTTCTGTGTTATATAGCAGGAAATGTAGCTCTCTCTGTATTAAGTAGTATAAGATTGCTACTGAGAACTTTGGCCCCTGTTAGAATATATAATGTACCTAGTTTTTCCATAAGGAACATTTAAGGACCATGTATTTAGAACCCTTAGATTTCCATCTTATACAATCCATCTCTTCCATTCCCAAATACTCAAAAAAGGGATGTTTCATACTTAGTAGAACATACTATCGTTTCTCTGAATTTATCTAGTTGACTTTTCAACATGGCCTGAAAGAAACTAACACACTAGGACCAAATTACCTTCAGAGACTTAGTGCTAAAAGGAATTTCAGAGATCATCTGGTATGAATTCTGCATTGTGTGTATGAGGAATTGAGGCAAGAAGAGTTTAAGTACCTTGCCAGTGGTCACACAGGGTAATAAGTATCAGAGCCTTGAATTGCACTAGATTCTTTGACTCAAAATACTGCATGATTTCCAAAGTTTAAAAACTTGGACAGTGACTCTAAGACATATCTTGGAAATATATGAACACAAAGACTCTTTAGCCCTTTGACATTTTTCTTTCCTTATTTTTCCTGGGACAGTTAATTTGTTATGCCAGTTGAATTTTGGTTAATTTGGATTCTATCACTTACTGATTCAATTAAAATGGAAGATGTTATACCAATCCATTTTGCTCCAAATTTAGGTTTCAATTTACTTTTTAAAGTGCCTTTTTCTGAAAATCCTCAAGATTGCATTTTTTGCAAACTTTTCTATCTCTTCACATGATTTGGTAAATTTACAGGGCAAAATGATCACCTCAGTGGCAATTAGGAATTTTAGGAATATTGGGTCAGTGTTTCTAAAATTTTGATTAACGCCTTATTTAAGTAAGTAATTAATTCTCCTTTGATTTGGTAAAGCAAGGATTATTATTCCATGAAGTAGTCCACTAGTGTATTAATCAAGCTGTTTGATTTCTACTTTATGAAGACAGAAGAAAAGGGCATAGAAAGGATTAGAACGTTATATCAGTAGCTCAATTTCTGCTTTATATTATAATTCCATAGTTCTTTTTCACGAAGACAAAGCTGTGAAGGTGAAATATAATACAGCCACACATTTATCATTTCTTTTTCATCGGCAATATATTCAGAGGAGAATTTCTAGCCACTACTTGCAATTTCCATACGCAAAATACCTAACAAAATCTTTGAAGTAATACTGCCAAAACTCCTTGGTGGAAAACAATATCTAATCATTCCCCAGTGTATGAGTAGGGGCCTCTAAATTATGTCTGAAAAGTTTAGTGAATAATTGAGAGAGATTATCAATTGGAGGTAAACAACAACACAGAATATTCATTCTGAATAGCTGGACATTTTTTAAAAATGAGTTTCCATGAAAAAAAATAGATTAAAAATGAATGTTTAGGGAGGTGAACTCAGATCAATTGTTAAGAAAAGAGATGATTAGTAATACAGATTAATTGTTTTACTCATCCTAGCACTGAGTAAATTTGCATAGACAATGAGCTCTTTGAAAAGGTTAGATTTATTCACTAGGGAGATTAAGTCCTGGAGAGAGCAAAGGAATAAAGAAGGGGCACAAGGAAGATTGAAATGAAACCAATTTAAGCTACAACTGGCTTAAACTTCTATTCATTCTCTTCTCATCTCTTATTAATTCAACTCAATAAAGCAAAATTTTAATGTTACCATGCCCATTAATATTCATTATTATTGTAGTTAACATTTATTGAAGTTTATAAGCTAATTTTATATATATTATCTCATTTGATATTTAGAGCAATCCTATGAGGTGGGTGCTATTATTATTCCCATTTTTAGATGAGGAAACTGAGGCCCAGAAAGGTTAAGTAACTTGCCCAGGGTCACTCAACTCTTAAGTGTCTGATTTAATACAGGTCTTACTGACTCATATAGCCCTCTATCGTTAATCATATTAAGCACCAGACAAAAAAGTGATAAAATCCACACAATCAGTGCCTCTTAAGAATTACATGAGGTGAAACATGCAGACTAATGTGATTCCATATAGAATATTATAGGGGCAAATGAAGTAGCCTTATAATGAGTTCAAGAAATATTTGGAAGGGTGGAACCAAGATGGCAGAGTAGAAAGACACACATATTCTAGTTCTTCCCCCACAGCCCATGAAACACCTGTAAAAAATGACCCTCAACAAATTCTAGAGCAGCAGAAGCCACAGAACAACAGAGTGAAAGAAATTTCCAGCCAAGGGTGACTTGGAGGGCAGACAGGAAAGGTCTGTCACAGAGGAGGTAGAGTGGAGCGGAGCCTAGCCTTGGCTGTGCAGCACCAGGAGGAATAGGACCAGAAGAGGCCTCTGGGGCAGAATCCTCAGCAGCAGCAAAGTGTCGTGGATCCCTCACCCACAAGCAGCAGGGAAAACTTCAAAGGTCAGTGAGAGGGCTTTCCTGTCTGGGCAAGAGGGGAGCAGGGTCTCCTCCTAGTATAGGCCCCAGGTGGTGGGGGTGGTAGTTGCAGCAGTGGTGGCAACAGTAGTGGTGGGAGCTGCAACATCCATTTGTGAAGCACTCCACCTAAAGCCCCTGGAGGAATTGAGCAGCTAATTAGGACCTCAGCCCAGAGTGGTGGCCCTGACCTTCCCCTAAAGCCCTTGAGGAAATAGAGCATCTGATCTGAATCTCAGCCTTGAGCACTGTCTTGGGGTGAGAAGGAGCACTAGGACCGTCCTCTTGACAAAGGATTCAGAAGTCAAGTAACTGGCTGGGAAAATGCCCCCAAAAAGGGGAAAAAATAAGACCATAGAAAGTTACTTTCTTGGTGAACAGGTATTTCCTTCCATTCTTTCCGATTAGGAAGGAAAATGCATACTATCAGAAGAAATCAAGGTTTCTGAATCCAGTACCTATAAAATAAACATGCAATGATCTCAGACCATGGAAGAGCTTGAAAAGTGACTCAGAAGCTTGCTAAAGGAGATCCAAAGAAAAATGCTGAGGAAAATAGCACCTTTAAAAATAGGCTAACTCAATCAGAACAAGACATCCAAAAAGTCAATGAAGAGAAGGCTTTAAAAAGCAGAATTTATCAAATAGAAAAGGAGGTTTAAAAGCTCATTGAAGAAAATAGTTCTTTAAAAATGAGAGTGGAGCAGATGGAAGCTAATGACTTTAAGAGATACCAAGAAATTACAAAACAAAACCAAAAGAATGTAAAAATAGAAGATAATGTGAAATGCCTCATTGGAAAAATAACTTACCTGGGAAACAGATTCAGGAGAGACAATTTAAAAATTATGGGACTACATAAAGCCATGATCAAAAAAAGAGCCTAGAAATCATCTTTCTTGAAATTATCAAGGAAAACTGCTCTGATATTCTAGAACCAGAGGGCAAAATAAATATTGAAAGAATCCACTGATTGCCTCCTGAAAGAGACCTAAAAAGAGAAACTCCTATGGATATTGCAGCCAAATTTCAGAATTCCCATGTCAAAAGGAAAATATTGCAAGCAGCTAGAAAGAAACAATTTGAGCATGGTGGAAATACAATCAGTGTAACACAAGATCTACCAGCTTCTACATTAAGGGATTGAAGGGCATGGAATACGATATTCCAGAAGTCAAATGAACTGGGAGTAAAACGAAGAGTCACCTACCCAGAAAAACTGGGTATAATACCTCAGGAGAAAAAATGGTCATTAAATGAAATAGAGGACTTTGAAGTATTCTTGATGAAAAGACCAGAGCTGAACAGAAAATTTCACTTTCAAACACAAAAATGAAGAGAAGCATGAAAAAGTAAACAGGAAAGAGAAATCAAAAAGGACTTTCTAAAGTAGAACTGTTTACACATTTCCTACATGGAAAGATAATGTTTGTAACTCTTGAGACTTTTCTCAGTATTTGGGTAGGTAGAAGGACTACACACACACACATACACACACACACTCATGCATGCACACACACACAGGTACACACAGACATATAGACAGAAAGCACAGGTTGAGTTGAATCAGAAGGGATGATATCTAAAAAAATAAAATTAAGGGATGAGAGAGGAATATATTGGAGGAGAAAGGGAGAAATGGAATAGGGGAAATTATCACTCATAAAAGAGATTAAAAAATCTTTTTCAATGGAGGAGAAAAGGGAGGAGGTGAGGGGGAAAAGTGAAGCTTACTCTCTTCACTTATGGCTTAAGGAGGGAATAATATGCTTGCTCAATTTGGTAAGTACAGGAAAGTAGGGGAGAAGGAAAGTGGGGTGAGGAAGATGAAAGAAGAGCGGTCAAATGGGAGAATGGAGTAATTAGAAGTAAACACTTTTGGGAAGGGACAAGGTCAAATGAGAGAATAGAATAAATGGGGGACAGAGTAGGATGGAGAGAAATATAGTTAATCTGACACAACATGAATATTCTGAAAACTCTTTTGCAAAATGATACATATATAGCCTGTATTGAATTGCTTGCCTTCTCAGTGGGGATTGGTGGGGAGCGGGGAAGGGAGAAAAGTTGGAATTCAAAGTATTAGAAATGAATGCTGAAAATTGATATTGCATATAACTGAGAAATAAGAAATACAAGTAATGGGGTATAGAAATCAATTTTGCCCTAAAAGAAAATAGAGAAGATGGGGAAAAAGAAAGGGTTGGGTGTGATAGAAGGGAGGGCACATTGAGGGAAGGGGTAATCAGAATGCAAGGTATTATGGAGTGGGGGGAGTGGAGAGATGGGGAGAAAAATTGGAACTCAAAATTTTGTGGAAATGAATGTTGAAATATAAAAATAAATAAATATTTAAAAAAGAGAAATATTTGGAGAGTTTATATCACTTTGAGTTGGGAGGTGTCATTAAGATGTCTTGGATAACATTATATTTCTGCTGAATCTTTAAGGACAAGGGGTCTTTCAATTGTTTGAGATATTTTATTGCTTCCTTCCCTGGAAGTTTTCACGGTTTTTTTGTTTGTTTGTTTGTTTGGTTGGTTGGTTGGTTGGTTTTATTTTGTTTCTTGTTTCTTTTTTTTTTAGGGCAGTACAAACACAGGAGCATAGATTTAAGACCATTAGAGACCTGAGAGGACATGAAAACTAACATCCTCATTTTTTAAATGAGTCAATGATCCCGGAGAAGTAACAGGATTTCCCCTAGGTCACATAGAGAGAAATAGATGAAAGTAGAATTAGAAGCCAGGTGCTCTGACTGCAGAGATGGGTCATTTTCCAAACCCTGACATGAAGAGGAATACATTTATATATTAGGAATATTCTACATGCATGTGACTCCCAACAAACTCTTCCATGATAGACTGCTATAGAAGCATATCACAGAATTAATATCTTTTAAAAGTTAACTAACCTAATTTTCTAAAGAAGCTCTAAAAGAAAAAAAATCTTTCCTTGAAGAAACTAAGTGAAAGCATAAAATGAGAATTTACCTTTATCTATCTATGCTTGCACATTTTTTGAAAACCAGAAGAAAACTACATTTCTGTACACAAAGAGAGTGAAAAATCTGGTAAAAGACATTTATTATAGAATTCTTTCTTTAGAATCATTTATGGAAGCAGAAGTAGCTACTTCTCATTTATATTTACTTATCTACAAGAAACATCTCCAGTTTTCTATGTCTGGTAAACATAATCTACCACAGAGACAGAGAAAAAATATATAAAAATCAATATTGAATTTAAGTAAGCTATAAATTGACATAATATCAGGGAAACATGAGTAACTATTCTAAAAGAGCAAAATTGAATTTTTAAAATGTTATTAAGTGCCTAAAACCATTCTGAATTCTCAGAGGCATATATTTATTTGATATCTCTATAATGAGATTTGATATAAGAAAGAATTTGCAAAGAAATTAGGAATGATATGCCTATGCCACAAGGCTAAATGTGAATGTGTCTTCTTATAAATATGTGAAAGAGAATATTAAACTTTACAAGTATTCTGATGTCATATTTGAAAAAATCAGCATTAATGTAGAAATTATATTTTAAAAGCAATTCAAAATAGTAAAAAATATATAAATCTGTTGTTTTTCAGTTGTGTACAATACTTTGTGACCCCATTTGGGACTTTCTTGATAATGATACTGGAGTAGTTTTCCATTTTCTTCTCCAGCTCATTTTATAGATGAGAAACGTGAGGGCAATGGGAGTAAGTAACTTGCCTAGGGTCACACAGCTAGTAAGTGTCTGAGGCAAGATTTGAACTTATCAAGAGGAGTCTTCCTGACTCCAAGACCAGTATTCTATTTATTGTGCCACCTAGTTGCCCCTTAAAGAAATATAAATACTAATATGTAACACTGTTATTTTTTTCAAAGATTCTATTTGGAATTTTAGTTGGGGTACAGGTATTACCATTACAGAGAAAAATTTATTCTTAATGCCCCATCTTGATTCAGTGCTAGGAACATGTAAGAAGCCACCAAAATTCGCAGTTACAAATAATAGGCAGAATCCTAGAATGTCAGAATTCAAAGGAATCTTAATGACTAAGTTACCTGGAGCAACATAAGCCAATATGTTGCATAAGTATGTTGAAAGAGAAAAGAAGAGAATGGTGCCAAGACCTGATGAATAGTGCCTATAAAATGTCAAGATAATCCAAAGTCAAAAGTAGAAACTGTATTTTTTTGAGCAACCATGGTATGCCAAGAACTTTAGACACCATGAGGGGGGATGAATACCAAAAAAAACAAAACTGAAGGACATGATCTCTGCCCTTCGTGAATTTACAGCTTTTTTGTAGATTCTAAATGTTTGCATTCTAATTTATCTACACAAAAATAACTTTAAAACACTGAGAGAGCAATATTTTTACAAGTACAGGTTATTATGGGACACATTTGGTGCACACGTGCTGAGGGGACATATAACAAAGGAGAGAGTGGAGTCAAGTAGGGCTGATAAGGAAAACACTGGAAGAGGCAAATTTTGAGCATACATTTTCAGTAATGAGTGTCTGCTTTTCTGCTTTGCTCAGAATTACTCAATAATTGTTTAGCAACTGACCCATTTTAAAAGTTCTCTTCTAGTTTTATAATTGAAATTTTTTTTAAAGCCTTAACTCGTTTGGGGTTGTCTGCTGCTAGGATTTTCGCAAAAGAATTATATGAGCCAATACTACTAGAAGCAATAATCATTTTATTTAGAATATCTAAGTCACAAGGGGAGGTACTATGGAGATGTTCAATGGTATGGAGAGTAGAGAGAGCTTTGAATACACCTGTGCTATAGAGAAGCCAGAGTATGTGCTGCCACTCATAATCAACAGTGTCACAAGAGTAAAATATGTTAGACCAAGAATTCACATAGAAAGGACCTTTTGTGCCAGGATAAAAGGAAGGTATAAGAGTTGTTTCTAGATTTTGATATGATGCTATATCAACCTCTTGTCATTCATCTAGTCATGTGCTATATCAGAATAAATCAGGAATGTTGGAGAGGTTCTGATGTTTTAAGGAGGAGGTGTGGGTCGTATTCAGCTACAACCGAGGTAAATGTCAATACTATCCTATTGTACCATTCGCTGAGGTTCTGTGAAAAATGGAAGTTTCCACTCTACAAAATTCACTGTAGTTTCCAAAAGAGTGCTGTTGGGTGAAGGAAGAGTACGTATGTGGGAGAGAGACCAATTCTGAAGAAGGAGATAAGGTCTGAACTTGTAATTTCACTGGTTTAGGGTCCCAGCTCAGAATTCATATCAGCATTTTCTTTACAGTATATCATCTTGGAGAATTTCTTAGAGCACTGAGAAATATAGTGACTGGCACAAGGTGACACAAGCAGTATTTGTTAAAGACAGGACTTGAACCAGGTCTTCCTGGCTTTCTAACCTTTATGTCACACTACTTCTCATGCTGAAATCCAGACCTGAAAAACAGGAATATGTGAGGTACAATTTGCATCTTGGTTTTTTTCCTTCATTCTAGAGCATCTCCAAGGTCAAATGAAGAGATGTGGCTCTGAATTTTCCCCTGCACTCCATATTTATTCTCAGAGAAAGAAAATAATCAAATCCTATACAAAGAGCATAATGAATCGTAATGTCAACATTACATGCCATACCTGCTTATTTGGATATCCTGTAAAACAGTCTTGGAAAGCAAAGTAGCATGGGCAATATCCAGAAGATTCTAACATTCAGGGGCAGCAGTGACTAGTCTTCACCTTTCTTAGATTGCAAGGAGAAGTAAAACTATTCTTCACCCTTCTAGGACCACACACCCTATTGACATTTAAAATAGATAACTGCTAGGCATTTGAGAATCACTTAGAGCAGAGAAGAAAAGGAAATAGACATCCCAGGAAACAGAAAAAGACCTATGGCTTCCCCCATATCTAACAGATCATCATCTTGAGATGACAGGTTTTGCTCTATATCATCAGTATCATGACCTTTGCCAAACCTCTATCTCTGTTTAAGCATATTTTACAGAGCTTATTATATGTTTCAGTCATCTCTGTGAGTTAAGTCCCCTCAGCTCAGCTACTGCACTTCATTGGATCTCTAATACAGGGTTGTCTTTCTAATACTAGAAGTCATGAGCAACAACCAATATGCTTCCCAATATGATTATCATTTGAGAATAATTTTGTCATCCAGATTTAAGTTGATTGAAGAATTGAAAATTTAAAAATATGACTCAGTAAGAATAATTGGTATAAAACATCTATATGTTCTCTCCCAAAGGTAAAATTCTGTCCTATGATTACATACAGAATCCACAGTAAGAATAGGTTTATATTTTTAGAATACAAATGGCAAAGGGTACCACAGTTCCTGACTGCCAGAAGTTCGTTTCCTCCATACAAAGGAACTTTTCAAGCACCCTTTAAAGAAAAGACTTCCAGATACTCAGAACTGTGAGTTACCTTATTGCCACATTTTACTCTCTAAGCACAAGAAACAAACTAGAAGCAGTTCTTTGCTGAGCTCTTCATAGAATTCTTTGTCTCTCCTTAGCTCCAAACGCAAACAGTGCCACCAGCTTCAGCAGTCCAAGAGGGACCTATGTTAGCATGCCAATGGGAAGATGGAAAGGTTCAAAATCTTTCGGACCCTTCAAAGTTCTCAAGGTCTTCCTCTGGTCCAAGGGAGAAGGCGGAGGCTACAAAGGCTGAGTCCAAAGTACTTTTCTCCCTTATCAAGCAAAGGGTTCAGTAGCAGTGCTCTTTCCTCATTTGCCACTTGCTGGAATAGCCGAATTTCTCAGTTCGATGCTGGTCTGCTTTTTATAAAAGCTCCACGGGGCATGCTTCCTCAGTCAGTCTAATCACTCCTTCAGTTGAACATCACTCTAGTCCCATCAGCATTTCAACAGAGATACCAAATTCGTTAAGGCCTTTGCATGCTTATTCCAATTGTTTTTGATGAGTTTGATTCAATTAATACACATTCTCACCTGGTAAAGATACTTGTCTGATGCATTTTATTACTTAATAATTTAGATGAGGTTGAATAATTTGACTTCACTCAACCAACCTCATCCTTATATTTGCATATCCATTAGTTTTCTTACATTGAATAAATAAATCAAGTGGCAAAAATAAATCAGATACTCTGCCTCCTTTGTCCCCCACCTATGACTAAATATATATGACATCATAGGTTATTCCTACCTTCCTACAAGGGGATCCTCTTTCTCTGCCATGACAAAATATAGAACATCCTTAGGGCAGGAAGAGTGGGAAGGTGTGTGTAGTTCTTCGAATTTATGAGGGGAGTGGGGAGCAAGAGGGATATCAGTGATCATATCACTACAGAAAATGCTTCTACACAAGGTAGCCCTTTGTTCTCTTCTTTCCCTCACTTCTTAGGATGTCAGGTTTCCTTAAAAATCTCATTTCCAATCTTAGCTTCTGTAAACAGCCTTTCCTGGTCCAATCAGCTGCTAGTGCATTCTCCTCTGATCTTGTTTGCAATCTATTCTGTATATATGTTGGATGAACCCAATAATCTCTCTGTCTTCCCATTTGAATTGGAGTTCTTTGAGGCCACAGACAACTTTTACTTGTCTTTATTTCCTCAGCACTTAGTACAGTGGCTGGAACATAAGTGTTTAATAAATGTGCTTTAATTGAATGGTTTCAATAACATTTATCAAGTATCTATTCTACAAGTAGACACTTAATGAGTATCTATGTGAAGATCACCAGGTTAAACACTAAGCAAGAGTCAGGATGGATTTACGGCTTGTGTTAATTTGCTTCTTCAGGGGTAACTCTTGTCACTTCCCTCTGTAATCTAGTAGAACAAGAATAGGGCCCAAAGCAAGAAGGAGTCCATATGGTAGAGATTGTCCACTTTGGAATTATACAGTCACCTGAAGATTATAATCCCAATACTTAATATGACAATGATGAGTACACGTTTCTCTACAAGCTGAGAGGCCCTCAGCTTCCCTTTCCAACTTTGTAAATTCCCTCTATTCAGAAGCTAATTGGGCATTAATTATATATAACTTATTTCTCAACGTGTTCAGCTCAGATGTTTCTTTCTTTCATGGGTCTGACATGAAATTCTGCAGTAGGTTCAAAACAATTCACAAGACGGTCTCTAATTAAAACCTAGTAAAAGTAAAGTGGGGAAGATTTAGACTGAAGTGTCTACTCACTAGGTGGTTATTGAGTCATCTCCACCCACAAGCTTCAGCAGAGAAGAAGCCAAAGTTAGCATTCAAGAAACTGTAGAGCTTAAGTCTATTCTGAAGTTAATAAAAAAAAAAAACACAGCTCACACTCATAAGCAACTTAACTACTTGTAAGTTACAAATATTGAAACCAAGAATACATAAAAAGATATGTAATAGTCAGAGACACAACTATCAAGGCTCCTTTTATTCTGTTTTGGGACATGTATAAGGTATAATTAGAAGCTGGCCTCCTCTGCCAGGACTACAGAATGAGCTAAGTGGATCCTGAACACTAGTGCTTAAAACAGTTTATTTAGGAATAATAAGGGAGAAGGTCACCTTCACAAATATTTTCTAGGATGAGCTGACTTGAACTCATTTTAAATACATCAGACATAAGTAAGTTAGATAAGAACAAAGTTAGTAAAAACTCTTTTGGTGGTCAGTGGTTATACCTACTGATATAGGCATAATTGGAGCTCCTCTAGTTACATCTTTATCAATAGTTCTAGCTGTTTCTTTTTTCTGCTTTCCCTCTTCTCATTCTGAAGAAAAAGGAATTATCTGAACAGAAGTAGAGGGAAAATATAATCAAATGAGGGCAGTAAAAAAATTAATAGCCTCAGATACTAGTATACAAAATACGTACAGTATGGGTAATAAGTAAATTGAATTTGATCCCTGAATACAATAGGTTGTCACTAATACACCTGCTTACATACTGTACCTACTGGTAGAATAAACACTTTCCAAGGGTAGATACAGTGATTTGTCACTGCCATCGTATCTACAATGCTTAGTAGAATGTTTTGCACATAGCTTACACAAGAAATGTTTGTTTGATGTGACTCGTGAAATATGAGCCTTTATGGATTGTACCCCCCCATGCACACACATACACACACACACACACACACACACACACACACACACTGCAAAGGAAAGTCTTAGATTAAAAGTTGAGCTTTATTGCATAAACAGATGAGAAACCCATAGAAGAAAATCTAAGAACTAGGCTTTTTGGCGAGAATCAATGGAGAGAGAAATAAAAGTGATAATGCAGATGGAGGATATGCTATAGGCCATTCAGGTCATAGAAAGAAATAGATGATGAACCAGAGTTTCTTCCTGAAGTGACAAGCCTTTGTTTTGGAACAATGTCTTCACACACACACACACAGACACACACACACGCGCGCACGCACACACATATAGAAGTTTTCTTCCCATTCTGATCCATCAGCTTCTCAGGACTTTCCTTCTACCACAAATAGATGAGGTCACTTTCCTGACTCCCATATCTCTGGGAGCCTTGCCTAGGATATTCTCCATTATGCTGACAAGGTATTGTAGAGCTTCCACTCCCTCAATCACTGGCTAGGGTCTTCTGCCCTTCCACTGATAGGACCTCCACCACCATGCTTTGCAGTAGATTCTATATTTTCTCTTATAAACTCTGATTCACTTGGTTTGGTGGGAGAGTCAGTATCAACCTTTTCCCCATTGCCAGTCACAGATCCCACTCCTCTACGCTTTACCACTTTCACTTAGTAATTTTTCTTTCTCTGAGGTTCATACTATCCAAATTTATCTCCCAATCCAGATGCTGGTAGATGGTTTCAACAGTCCCTCAGGGTATTCTCATTCCTTCCTCAATTATTTCAGCATCTGGCTCAAAATCTTCTCTCCTCCCCTGACCTTATACAGGGGTGTCCCAAAGGTTTTAGTGCTGTTTTAAATTTTAATAACCTTAGACATATGATGCTACAAACTTACAAAGAAACAACCCTTGAAAGATTAATAATTTAAATTTTAAAATATTGATGTATATCTTATTAAGATTCAGCATCACTGTATTTTGCTTAAGCTGATTTTTAAACTTTGTAAAAACTTTCATCAGTTGCTGTTCAATTACAGAAAGGATTGTATTCATAATTTTAGCCTTGATAACATCCAAAGAATGAAATTTTAATGCATACAAGATAGTTTTCACAAGAAAAAGTCTAGATCAGGTGATCAAGGTGACCAAGCAAGAAGACTTCCTCTTTTTGTCCTCCGGTCTGTGAAAGAGTCAACCAGAAATTGTCAGAGGTGGGTGTTTCTAGGAATACAGGTCTGCAGCATCAGTGTCATCCTCAGCTCCTTACTTTTATTCTACATATCCAATTCATTGCCAAATTTTATTATTTCTCTCTTTATATCATTTCTCATGTATGGAGGAATAGATAGAGTGTTGGACCTGGAATCAGAAATACTCATATCCCAGAATTCAAATCTGGCCTCAGATGCTTACTAAATGTGTGACCCTGGGCAAGTTATTTAACCCTGTTTGCCTCAGCTTCCTCATCTGTAAAATGAACTGAACAAGGAAATGGCAAACTGCATATCTTTGCCAAGAATCCCATATGGGGTCATAAAGAGGTTGACATGCCTGAAAAATGATTGAAAAACAAGAACAACATTTATATTTCCTTCTCTCTCCTTAAAACAGACAATTCTCTTATCAATTATAATGAAGTTATAACATTTGAATTTTAATCTTCTTTACTCCATGTATCATATGAAAAATATAAATGGCACTTAAGATCAATTCAGAACCTACTGGATCAGATGTAATAGAGATAGAAGTCCATGTGAAGATGAAATATTTTTAAAAATAGTATTCAGATACAATTTTCAGAGCATCTGAAAAAAGGGTAAAAAATCATTAAGAAAAAATATGCATATGTAACATGCACATATAATTATTGATTTTACTCAAGCTGGGGAGGGGGAAAATTGTGAAGATGTCCATAACTTCTGACCTATATGCCTACTTTCTCATTTCTCTCAATTATTTATTAAATGTTGTAAAAGCTTATCTAGGATATCCTTGATGAAAATAGAAGACAACAAATGATTTTCTGTAGCATTCTGTTGCATTCCCTAACCTGCAAACTCTCTAGTCTTGGGGAACCATGAAGTCATTACAAGGGGCACATGTACACGTACATGTACTGTGCAGTCATTGTCATTTAAATTTTAGCTTTAATAAAATATATGGTCTGAATAATTACTTATGTGTCTGTGGTTTTATGCTGATGCTTTATTTGTACCTAACAGAAATTCCTTTCTTTCGACCTTTCAGAATAAGATCTGACCTTTGTTTTACCCAGAATTCCCCTCATTCTGATGTCCTTAAGTGAGATTTCTTGCTTGTTTTTTTCTTTCAGATTACATAAAGCACCAAATTTGCTTTCTCTTTGATATCATTGCTTTCAAATACATGCAGTTGATATTAAAATAAACACAAATTAATTTCAAAGTACTACATGCCTTTTCCCCCCACCCAATATGCAGTAATAGCATGTATGTATGTTGGGTGGGCAAAGGGAATATATATTAATCATTTATTATATCATATTTAAAATGTTTGGGAATGACCGAGCTGTAGACAATAACATATTTTCCTTATCTGTGTGAAGGTGATTGAAAAGTTCAATGAATGGTAAATTTCTAGTTAGAGAATGGACTTTTGACTTTTATTTGCTGATGTGAACACTGTCATTTTTCTCAGGCATTTGATGGTGAATAAAAACATATTGGAGTTTCTTCTTCTCTTGCCAATATATGGCCTATTTCTCAGCCCTCTTCCATCTCTCTGCAAACAGGATTTGAGAGGTTGTAAGCTCCTGCCCAATTTTAGCTTTCTATTTTATAGATCTGTCCTCTAGGCTGCCTGACAGTTTTGCTGAAATTGAGCCAATGTATCTTGGATTATCACATGCTGGGCCAGTCTGCCTGCTACCTTCACTTCCTGAGGATCAGTGACGATGTTAGATTGCTTTGCGTTCTGCTGAAAGCGTCTTATACCCACTGTGCTTATGTTAGTCTATTTCACCTTCTCATATAGCCACTGCTTAGGTGCCCTGTTGCCATCTGCATTGATATGACAGGCTCCCGCTACCGGCAGATGTTTCCTTTAAAACTTGCTTGCTAAGTCCAGTCAGCTTAATTCTTCAGCCTGGTGAATGCTACTGTACAGCAAGGTGAGAGACAACTGCTCACTTCACATTTCTTCCTATTCCTCTGGAGGAGAAGGGGGAAATGTATAGACATTTCTTAGGATTTATACTAATCACATTAGAGGAAAGTTAGCAAAAGCTTTTTCCACTATAAGCTTTCCAATAAGTATTTCAGACAAATTTGATTTTTGTCCTTGTATACCCAGCACCTGGTACAGAGTCTGATACATAATAGGTGCATAATAAATATTTGGTGATTGATTAAATTGTAATGGAGCCATGAAAGGGAATATGGCATAATGGATAAGGGTAAGCCTTAATTTCAGAAAGACCTGAATTCAAGTGTTGCCTTTGAAACATCCAGCCATATCAATTAGTAGGAGTTAGATGGCATAGTAGATAGAATCCTGGGCTTTGAGACAGGAAAATTCATTTTCATGAATTCAGATCTTGCCTCAGACACTTACTAGCAATGTGACCCTGAGCAAGTTACTTTATTCTGTTTGTCTCAGTTTCCTATTCTGTAAAACAAGTTAGAGAAGGAAATGGCAAACCATTCCAGTATCTTTTCCAAGAAAACCCCACATGGAGTCACTGGTCACTGTTCATGGCTAAACAAAAATGTTAATTAGAAGAAATTTCTAAGTAATCCTAAATAAATTTCTAGGATTCTAAGAAACAGATGAATTACCAGCCTGCATCTATAAAAGAAATTTTTACCCTGAGAGTTCCCTACACTGATGAAAATACAGGTCTGGGCCCACTAGGTTTGGGGCAGGGGGTGGTAGAGAAGAGAGAGTGAGGCATGCATTAGAAGGATTGATAAGCATGAGATAAATAGAAGAGTATATGTGTCCTGGTTTTTAAGGGTAGCATGATACATTTTTAAAAACCTTGCTTTAGGATTCAAAAGAACTCTGTACTGGCTCTGTACTGAAATTACCAATTGCCCTGAAATGTAGAAATCTGGAAAAGTTTTCATGTGAATTCTAGTTTTAAAATGAGAAGATAATCAATCATCTCTTACCTTTTGATTCTTACACATGGAAGCAGATATTTCTCCAAGTGAATAATTATGTGTTACTTGACTGTTCATAATAGGGAATGCAATATTCACAGCGCCAACAGCGGCTATGAATATCCCGGAGCAATTCTGAATCACGAAATACAACAGACTCTCCACATAGAAAACAGAACCAAAACATTTATTCAGATACCAGAAACCCCAATCCATCACAGTAATCAAAAACTATACACAGTCACAATGCAGAGGACAACACCATCCCAAACCAGCTCCCTTAAACAAAACCCAAGCAGGCCCCCTTAAACAAAATCACAAACATGCCCTCTCACTCATGTCAGTCAGCTACCTGCTTGCCTGCATCCTTCAATTCTGACTGCTCTGACAAAATTTCCTCTCATATCTGCTCTAGCTCTGCCTCTTCCTACTCCACTCATTCAGTAAATCCCTCCCTCCAGAGACTCAAGTGATTCAGGCTACATGTGATCTGTACAGATCATATGGAACTATTAATGAATGGGAAAGATCTTCTCATTTAAATTACCATTACAGAAACCAAAAGAGGAAACCAATGCCCAAGGCTTATTTACAAAGGAAATTCACTTAATGGTATTTTTATAGCAAGCTACATGCAACCATGGTGCTAGGCCAAGTCTAACTGGGATGGTAGGGAAGTATTGTAGTATTCCATTGTAGAGGGATGGTCCTCTCTCTGAAATGTATTAGAGATGTTCCATCCAGTTTTCAAGGGTGGTGTCTGATGGAGAAGCAAAGTATCATCTGTTACCTTTCCTTCAATCATTATGCTTTGAGAATTTGACACATTGTGCTTGGATGACTGGTTGGAGAAAGGAGAGAAAGAAAAGAGCCTGACTTACTTCAGTTGCTGACTTTGGACCTGCTATCATAGATATACAATCCTGTTATTTCTGGCTTTGTTTGGATTCTGAGAAATTTTCTACCATGCAAGTGGCCATGAACTTATAAAAAGGACAGATTTTGTTCAATCTTAAATTTCTAATTTAACTGATAGGTTCAAGGTTCATAGATTCAGACCTTCAAAGGGTCTTAGAGTGAATAAAGCCTAACATCTTCATTATTTATTTATTTTATTATGGTTTTCATTTCCCATTTAACAAGCATTTATTTTTCTCTCCCTCTTCTTTTTTACTCATCTTCAATTTAAAACAAAAATGTAAGCATTGTAATTGTGTGCATGATCAAGGAAAAAATGTCCACATGATCAATGTCTGAAAATATATTTCTCATTCTTTATCTTGCATTCATACACCTCTAATTGGAAGTGGGTAGAATAGATATTGGCAAAGTGGATATAGTCCGAGGCCCGGAGTCAGGAAGACTCATCTTTGTGAATTCAAATCTGGTCTCAGATACTTATTAGCTGTGTGACCCTGGGTCATTTAAGTCACTTTAGCCTATCTGCCTCAGTTTCCTCATATATAAAATGAGCTGAAGAAGGAAATAGCAAACTACTCCAGTATCTTTGCCATGAAAACCCCAGATGGGGTCACAAAGTGTTGGACGTAACTGAAATGGTAGAACAACCACTACAAAGCATAGATTTCATCAGTTTTCAAGAACTGTGATAGGTCGCTGCTTTGATCAGAGATCCTTAATGTTTCAAAATTGCTTATCTTTACAATGTTTTTGCTACTGTATAAATTAAAATGGTCCTGCTCTTTTCATTTGTCATCAGTTAACAGGAGACTTCCCTTTTCTTTCTGAATCCATACCTTTTGCATATCTCATAGCACAATAGCTTTCCATTATATTAATAGACCATAATTTGTTTAGCCATTAATCCCAATGGCTAGATGATACTTAAATGATTAGTATCCCATTAGGTCTAGGTCTTTGTTAGTACAAAAAGAATTGACATGGATATTTTTGTCCATATGCAATGCAACATCTTTATTTCACCGATGGAGAAATTGAGTCCTAGAAATGATAAGTGATGAACTCATGGCCATACAGGTAAAAAATATATGAGACAGAATTTGAACCCAGGCATTTTTGAGTCCTCTCTGGCAATTTTCCACTGTCCTATAATGCCTTAAATCCATTTAATCCAGAGATGGGGAACCTGCAGCCTGGAGGGCACGTGTGACCCTCTAGATCCTCAAGTATGGCCCTTGGGCTGAATGCAAACTTCAGAGAACAAATTCCCTTAATGAAAGGATTGGTTCTGTAAAATGGGATTCAGTCAAAAGACCGCACCCAAGGACCTAGAAGGCCACATGTGGTCTCAAGGCTACAGGTTCCCCACCCCTGAATCTATCTCTGAATTCAAAAGCATTATATAGCTACTATGAACAGTTCACCATTTACTCAGCGTCTTTTGTTAAATATTTTATATATTGAGATATATCTTTTATATGGGCAAGTAAACAAATGCTTATGGCTAGAACACTTCTCAACATAGCTCTTAAATGAGCTGTGCAAGCTTACAGGTCACCTTATCTTTCTGCATTTCTGGATTCTGTTAGAGAAAATAAGTGAGTTGACCTTGATGCTATCTAAGGTTCTTTGTACCTGTAGCATTGTGTTTTGTTTTGTTCTCTTTCTCTCACCACCTTCCCTTTGTTGTCTGTACTTTGGGGACTACTCACAGCCAAGGCAATCAAATTCTGTTCCGAAACTCCTTTGTGATAGAAACAAGACTTCTCCCCTCTGGTCTATAAGGAAGCCTGAAAAGTGCCAGGAGATGTCAAATCTGAACCTATCCTCTACTATTATTTTCATTGCTGTTCTCTATGTGCTGCAAGGTATAATAACCTTTCCTAAATCATCCAACAAATGTGTCACATATATTTTGCAGTTTTAGAAATCAAATTCCATGTCCCTCCTAAGGAAAAAAAAAGCCCTGGCTCATGCTTTTTTTTAACAATCCTAAAGCTAAATTAATCTCAAATATCTAAAAACATAATTACTTTATCTTCCATAATGAACAATATGTTTCACCTCTCCAAAAATGGGAAAAAGTATTGGTTGAATGCATCAAAAGGGAAATATTTTCTATATTTGTTTGACTGAAATATGTATATTTCTGTAAAATGTAAGCGTCAGAAAAGTTACAATCATAGCTTTAGTTTTTCAAGAAACCTGAAGTTTATCAAGCCCAACTTCCTACCTACCATAGAATCACATGACAAGTTCATGTTTGTTAACTATTATTGGAACTTTTAGTAATTGGTAGTTCTCTACTTAAAAAGGTAGTCTATTCACTTTGGGGATAGCATTCATTTTTGGAATGTCCATTCTTCAGAAGACTTACTATAATTTCAACTCTAGTTGTGCCTATTGGAGCAACACAAAATATACCTAATCCTATTTCCATATGGCATTGCTTGAAATAATTGGAGATAAGTAGTTTATTATCACTCCCACCATTGTCTCTTTTCAGAATTAAACATCCTTTTTTATGTTTCCTTTTATTATATAATTCATAAACTTTTCAGATCCAAAAATTCCAGATACCCCTAACACATTATTTCAAGGATTTCCAATTTGTCAATTTCCCTCTTAAAATGTGACCTCCAAAATTGAGAATAATCCAAATACCTAAATAACAGTAAGATTATTATCTATTATTATATTGACATTTCCTACCTAGCAACACTCCTTGGGATTTCTCAGGTATGGGACAGAAACTTCTTCATCCTTCAAGGTCACATTATTCCTGATATACCTCATAGGTACCCTCTGCCCCTGAGCCCCTCTGATTAGAAGAGAAAGCAGAGAACTCCTCTTGTCACCTCCCTTTTAGGAGAATACCTAAGCTAGCCATCTCCTCATTTCTTGCAGTTTTGGTAATGTCAGTACTACTAACATAGATGTTGGGGAGAAACTCCCTTTTGTTGCGACATGTAGTTCAGACCCTGGCTCTGTTAGCAACAGCTGGAGGCCCTAGTTATAGATCTGGTCAGGACTCATAGGTCTAAAGGAAGAAAGGAGTTCTCTGTTTCTAAGGCACAAGATGGAAACCCACATCTACTTCCCCATTGCTTTGGAGTCCTGAATCACAGGATCATGCATATCAGGAGACTAGGGTGGCCACCCAAGACACTAATCCTAGACTTGGTAGGGAATTTGTAAGTTTAATGCCCCCCCTCATTGAACCTCAAATTCCTCTAGCTGGTTCAGTGCTTTTGAGTCCTGAATCACAGCATCACAGGCATTACTACAGTGGGGCTATCATCAGGCTCAGGTGATCCCTATTCAGAACAATGGTTCATGAGCTATAAGGATGGGATACAGAGAGCCCTAGCACTTAAACACACAGTCCAGTTGTCTGAATCTTGACTACTTCAAGATGGATGAGAAGTAGCAACAAGGCATCTCATCTTTCCCTGTCCATAGAGGTACAATGTTCAGTGAACTTAGTTACAGTTCTGGTAAGTGACTCATCGACTAAAGGAAGGTACCTGTGTGGCCCTGGTTAGACCTGTTTCCTATCGAGCTGGTTTATTTGAATTGTGGCTAGAAAGGATAACTCCAGGAATCACCATAGAAGGCTTTATTAGTAATATCTTAACATTTTCCAGCGCTAGAAGTGGGTAGGTAGCAGCAGCTCCAGAAACAGACACTGAAGCAACTGAGAGAGAATCAGAAAGACAGAATTCAGGGGAGTCCCATTCAGGAGTTTAAGAGATCCCTGAGGGTCAAGAAGGGATATCTCTGAGCATCCAATGAGAAGGTGGGAGACAATCAAACAGTTCACAGAATGTCAGTGATTGCTCCACTGACTGAAGATCTCAGTGTGGTTAACATAGAGCTTTTCTGGGTCACCCTTGCTTTAGCTATTAGAATGTGAGTGGGGCCTTTTATACCTTACCTCAAAGTAGGAGGCAGAGGTAGGGGGAAGCGAAGGGGGTGCTCCTTGATCTTGAAGTAAAGATCGTGCCTCTGAGCTATTGTACATATGGCCTTATCTTCCCAGGTATTGAAGGGCCACCCAATATTCCAGCTTTGTGTCAACCTTGGCAGTGCTGGTTCTATTCTAGCACATCAGAGTACACTCTCAGGGGAAGCCAGATAATGGAGATTTTAGCAAAATAGCTAGTAAGTGTCTACTTAAGTAAATAAATTAAAAAAGCATCAGAAGACAAAAATACAGGTTAGGCCATAAATAATCAGGTAAATTTTAGGAGACACTAGAAAATTATTCAATTTACATCTTTAATCAATCACCTTTCTGTCAGGAAGTGGGTGACATATTTCATCATTAGTCTGCTGGAAATATGCTTTTCATTACAGTGATCACAGAATTTAAGTCTTTCAAAGTTAATTATCTTTATAATGTTGTCATTTTATAAATTGTTCTCCTGCTCTTGCTTACTTCATGCTGCATCAGGCCAAACAAGTCTAAGAAGATTTCCCTTAATGTCTCTTTTGTCATTCCAACAATTGTCTTCCATTATATCTATTTAACACAATTTGTTCAGTAAGTCCTCATGTTGATGTAATTTCTAGTTCAGAGGTATTATAAAAGGAGTAGGTATGATTTTGTACATATAGCTGTCTTTTCTCTTTTCTTTCATCTGTTTGGAGTTTAGACAAATTAAAGGTATTATATAGAGTCAAAAAGTGTGCATAGGTCAGTGAAGTTTTGAAGAGTTCCATGCTGCTTTCCAGACTAGCTGTGCAATTGACAGTTCAAAAATCTTGCATTAATGTGCCCATTATCCCATGCGCTGTTGAATATTTGCCATTTTCATTTTTGGTGATCTCTCTCAATCTGATGTATGTGAGATGAAACTTCAGATTTCCTTCATTTCCATTTGTCTAAATATTACTGATTTGAAGCATTTTGCATCTTCCATTGACATCTACCTATTTATGTTCCTTCACTGTTTGTCACTTGGATTGATATTTCCAATGACGCTTCTCAAAGATTTGTGACAATATTTCTGTTGTCAAATCAACACACATTTTGTTGTCTGCACTGTAGGTTATATGGGTCTGGAGAGATTAATTTGTTTAGAACAGGTACTACTTTACTATGCCCTCACACATCTTGGATTTCAGCTCTCTCTTAATAATTGTTTGACTCCCTTTTTGGATCATAATTCCTCATGATGGAGGATACTGGCAGAAAATACAATCTGAGGAGCTTTGCTTTTTCTCTGTCACTCGCTAGCACTAGATAGGAATTTATCTTTTCCTTCTCTGTAAATACAGCGTAAGTAAGAAAGTCTTTCTTTTTGTATTGTATTTTGAATTTTCCAATTGCCACAATTCATTCTAATTTTGACCTTCCTGACAATATTCTTGAAGTCCTGCACGGTGGCAAACATTGTGTTTTGTTTGTGGTTATTTGACCTCTTCTGTCCTTTTGTATATACTTTCATCTGAGACATTTTCATTATATATTGCTGTGCTCATGTCACTTACCTACTAAAAATTCTTTAATTTTTCCTCATTGCGCATTCAATACAATCCCAAGCCTCTTACCATTTTGCACTCTCTGTCCAGCCTTATATAATATTCTCCATGTGTACTATACTACAACTAAAATGAGTTACATTTTTTTCTCTCTCAGTCTTGTTCTCTTCTCTAATCTCATGTCATTTTCAATTCCTTGGATGAAATCTTTCCACCCACTACTTTTTACTGCTGCCTTCCACTCCTTAAACTCCATGATGCCTCCTTTAATATTGTCCCCCAGAGATGAACTCTTTCACCTTACATTTCTCAGAACTGTGGCCAGCTTTCTCTTTTGAACGCAGCACATTACCATGCAAAGTAAGCTAGATATGGAGTGAGAGGTCCAAGGTTCAAATTCTTGGTGTGTATGCATGCATGCATGCAAGTGTGTATATATGTACAAAAATTATATAATTATATAATATACTATATCACATTTTATTAAACATATTTCCTATCAATTGGTAATAAGCTGAGAACTGCCTGTATATAAGCTATTCCTACTGTCCACTCTGTCATCTTGTTGGATCAGCACTTCATGGAGAGCAATGGAAAAATGCTTATACAAGTGCCCCATCTTCTAACAACAGTCTCCTTAAATCCAGGGAGAGAGAAAATTACTCGGAAGACCCAACAACTTCAAAACTTGACTGCCTGAAGATTTCAAGAAAAAAAAGTTTATAGATCAATTTCAAACACCTTGTGGATTTAATTGCAGTCATAGACTAGTAGAAGCAAGAGAGATGAGCCTATTTTATACAGTCAAGTCCCAGCCCCTTAAAATCATAATGTTATTTTCACTTTAGAGTTTAGTTCAGATTAGCGGAGTTAAATTCTAAAATTTTCTCACGCTTATTGACTATACTTTCACACTATAAAAACTTTGGTTTTAAATCTAAGTAGGGGTTGGTGGTGGGAAGGAAGTGATTCAGCCTCTGGTTCAGATTCTACTAGGTCAAAGATTCAGAAAAACCCTGATGTTTACATTTTCACCTTTTCTTCTATGAACATGAATCCTTTCACAGTTAATTTTCAATTACTCTTTTTTCCCTATTATTACTGATACATAACCTCATATCAACTTCTTACATATTTAAATAAAACTGTCCATCTTTGGTATTTGCTACCTTTCTTAAATATATGGAAATATATAGGTCTGTATTTGTTTCTACGAATGCAGTGTGAATATTTTTATTCTTTTGTAGTTAGCAAATTACGTTACATTTATTTTATAAAGTCCACAAAACACACAAATAAGGGATACATCCACTTGAGAATTTTTAGAATAACTTCCAAATTATGGGTATGAATCACTATGATGTACAAAGATATTGATTCTTTTAAAGTGCATTTTCTTGTTTTAGCATTTCAAGCATAATTCTGTGGCTCATGTACAACTAGACTATTTCAGAAGACGACCTCATTTTCTGGCTCCTCAAGTCTAAAAGTTCCTCTATAAAAATATTATTGTCTGTACATAATAACATCAAATGAGTCCTGAGATAATAATAATATTCATAATATAATTCCGCTAAATTTATATTTTCAGTAACATGTAAATTGTTCAAATTTCCTCTGGTTTCTGTTTTCCAGACACAATTGTTCTATTGTCTTTACTTTTTATTTATTTATTTGTACGTTATTCAGATTCAGGTTCTTATTTCAAAGCCATAAAATCAAAATATCAAAGTTGATGTTAGTTGCTTGTCTTATACTGATAACTACCTTCAACTTCCAGTTCAGGTTTAAAAGCTGATTTGTTTATAGCAGAGGGTAATTAAGTACACTGCGCACTTTTTTAAGGAATCCAGAGTTCTTCTCCTTTACAATGTGGAAGCAAATCACGTGCAGAATTTCTTAATCAATTGTACTCATATGCCATTAAAAAAAAAAGGAAAGATTTGAGATGTCATGGTTTGATAGAAAGGGTGAATTCTGTCCTCAGAGAATTCATATAGAGGTTACTAAACCTTACACACACACACGCACGCACGCGCGCACACACACACACGCAGTGCTTATCATTTAAGATAATTTACAGCCTGCAGAGGAAAAAAAAAAAAAAAAGGACATGCTATAATCATCATGGTGCTGAATAGCTATGACAAGGCATTTCCTAAGCTTAAAATAACATTTTGAATTTCTGAGGCCCCCTACTGCCTTTTCAAGTTAAAGCTTACTGCTCAATTAAGAAATAAAGTCGTTGGTGTTTGTTTTCTTTTTTGGAGGGACATGAGGATAGCTGGTTCTTATAAATTTTTCACTGTGGAAAGAGCATTCGAGATATCAAGTGGATAAGCGACACCTAGTTTCTAATTCTGATTCTACCAGTGATTTTTTTTCCTGGGTCTCTTTCCCTTTCCCATAAAATCAATAAATAATTATTAAATGCCTATTGCATGTCAGGCAATGAGCTAGAGATAGTGGTTACAAAAACAATTAATTTAAATGTTGCTCTATCTTATATCAGCCATTTCAAAAGCTGGAAATTAATTTCCAAACCAAGTATTATGACCTACTTTTTAAAAGCAATATTTGTATTTTGTGATACTCTGGACAGAGTCTTAGAGATTAAGGCTAATTAGATTTTCCCTTTAGTATCCCAGTGTTCCCCCTAAGAACTGCAGATACCATTAGAAAAAAAGTTATCAGTTTGATCCCCATTCTGGTGTGCCTTCCCCACTATTAATCACCAGAGTAGAGCAAAAGTTCCATGTAATCAATTAACATCAACTAGATTTTAAGAAGTGATATTTACTTGGAAGTTATAAAAAACAAAAATGCAAACATTTCTCCCAATACCTAGGGTTGTATTCATACCTAATTTCATTCGAACTTTTTGTACTTTTTACGTAGCATGTGCCCAGGGACTGGTAATGAATGAAGAAAGCCAATTTTGTTTCTCACCTCCTGAATTCAAGTCAGTTATCATGTGTTCTCCCACTCTTGGACTTTTGGGGGCTTGCTCGGCTAACTTTTCAAGTCCGGCATAGTGGTACTGTATCGGTAAGCACCCCAGCATGCACAAGGGGGCCTGCTACCACAGGTTCTTTGATCTGCTTCTCTAAAAGGAAAGGAAACTTTTGAGGGTTTAAGAATCACATTAATCAAACATAGGTATCAGAGAAAATCAAAATCAAAATTTCAGAGAAATCTAAATTCAACTGACAGTGCTTCCAAACACTCTGACCATTAACATACACACATCTTTACCAGAGAGGGAAGCACTAACATCTGGGTTTTCAAAGCTGGGGGCTGCTTAACTGCTTCCCAGACTCTCATTTGGCACACAAGCCTTCTTTCAAAAACTAAACCCCAAAGTAAAACCTCATCCTCAGCATATTTATACACTTCTCAGAGTCAGAGGGCATGACCCTCTGACCCAGTACCTCAACAGAAAAAACAAAAGGTGCTTGGAACCCTCCTACAAAACAACTTTCCCAATCAAGTTTCCATCAATGGCTGGGGAAGATCTTTAATCACATTCAAACAGAGGCATTATGTTTCTTGATCATACTAAAACAAAAACAGCAAAAGATTCTACTTTGCTTGGCCTCACAGTGAGCCACCCTTTTCCTTTCCTTCACTGAAGAAAAGACAGAGCAAACAATGAAGGAAAGAACAGAGGCCCATGCATACTGGACACATCATTCTTGCTAGGGAATAGTCTCTCTCTCTCTCTCTCTCTCTCTCTCTCTCTCTCTCTCTCTCTCTCTCTCTCTCTCGTCTCATTGAGGCTGAGGCATGTAAATTTCAGTTCAAGATTTCCTGAGCTGTAATAGACTAAATGATTGAGTACCTGCACTAACTTCTGAATTATTTTGGTGAGCCCTGGAGTGGGGCCCAAGTTGGGTGAGAGGAACCAGGTTGTCCAAAGAGGAGTGAACCAATCCAAGTTATAAACAGATCAGGTCATAGGTCTAATGCAGATTACAATGGGCTTAAACCTAAGAATAGTACTTATACTACGAGTGCAGGGGAGATAATGAGACACAAACTTAAGAAAGAAAAAAAAGGCATTCATCATTAGTTATCTGAAAAGAACCATTTACAAAATGTCTGTGCAAGCTCAAAATAGGGAACAGGACATGTCCCAAGTCACCTTGTTACAGGTGGAATTAGGTTTCAGAGGAATTTTCTTCATTTTTAGAGGGTTAGGTGAATCTAGACAACCTGAGAACTAAATTTAATGGGATGGAGACTATTTTATTATAAAGAAGAGACCTTAAATAAAAATGTAAAAAAAAATTTAAAAAGAATATTAGAATACCTATGATCAAAGGACGGACAAAGAAGGGGATATTAGATGTTTGTGATGCTTGTTTTATCTTCAAAAGGATATTTTCATCTTCCTAAAATCTTGTTCTGTTATGTGTATATCATCATTTATTGTTTGATAACTGGTCTTACTTCTTTCACCATTATTCACACTTTTGTATTTCTATGGCAGATCTCTTATGTAAGTTCATAGAGTCCAAACACATACACACGCAAATGCATGTTTATATGCATATGCATATGTTGTACACGTGTGTTTATATAAATGTGCATATTACACATATGCATACAAATGTATACAGTTATCCCTTTCATACCAGGGTTGTTAGAGGTGCTGTGCTCCCTGATCTAGAAAATCTTTGTAAAAGTTTTTGGCTCTCCCTTCATGCCAGATATAAAGTCTGAATCACTGTGGCATTAAAAGATAAAATATTTTGATATTATACAATATTATCCATATATTTTATGTATTTTTGAGTTTCTATACTTTTTCTTGTTGTCTACTGTCCTTTGTGTGTCATCTGCATCTTCTGGAAAACTTCTTCAAAATTTCCATTTAATTTCTTATGCCAAGCTCACAATAAAACAAAACTGCAATGGGGAAAGTCATGATGCAGAAGGGATAACTGTATATTTTATTGCTATATAAGTATACTATACGTGTGTGTATACATATATTTTGTTGATATGTCTATGTATGTGTGAACACATATGTACATACAGGAGGCCTATATCTCAATATAGTATACATGAATGTTTACTTACAGTGATAGACTACATATCTATACATTATGATACACTTCTATCCAGTGCAGTGGGAATGTTTTAATCACAGAATGGAATTATTCATCAATTTCCCTAATGACCTTTGTCATATGCTGATGTCACTATGAAATGTCATCTCAAATACAAGGAAGCATTCTTTTGTTTATTAAATAAGCAGTTATTAAGTAGTCCCCATGTGATCAGCACTATGCCAAGTTCTGGGAATATAAGACAAAAACAACATGGTTTTTGCTGTTCATACATTGTTCCTATACTGTATATATATATATATATATATATATGTATATATGCATTTATACACATGCATATATATTCACACACATGTGTGTGTACATATGCATGTGTATATGTATACGTGTATATTTATTTATTTTAATTATTGGAGACTGTGCAAATATAGTTTGAGAGCTAGCAATGCCCTAAATAACTTTTACAGTTGTATGGGCAAATTCTAATACATTTTTGTTACAATTAATTATGCAAAATAGAAATCTTTACTAGAGGAAGTTAGGACATAGAAATTATTTTGAATCAATCAAGTTGTTTGTTGATTAACGATAAATCAAATATAATGTATAATGCTTGAATCTTTTTGATGACATAGTGTTTCTACTTGAAAACTGTGCATTCATTTAAAATGACCAGTTTCATTCCTTCCCTCTTTAATTTTTTAGTGGCAAATAAGTTAACTCTGTTGCATCTCAGTTTACTAGTTGTTACAAATTACATCGCTGATCTTCTTGACTTTTACCTTGCTACTGGACTTGGTGACTCTAGATGAGAGACTGAGGCTGATTACTTCCCACAACTCTGCCTCACTTAAATCCAATTTATGCAAAAGTCAAGACATTACCCATGATGCCACCGGTCCTCTTTGAAAATGAAGGACAAAGCACAAAGATGAATATAATAAGAATTATAAAAGAAAAAGACACAGATTGATAGAGATCAGCACTAATACTGGGAAAATGTACCATCAATAATTCATTCAATTTAACAGACATTTTGTCTATACATTCAAGACAAAAGAAATACCTAAAAGGAAAATGAAAATCTCTGACTTCATTAATATAGATATATTGAATTATCAAAGAAGTAAATATGCTAAAGATTAAAGATTTTAAAATTAACTAAAAAATTTAAATTAACATAAAATCAACAATAGTTATTAGCCATACTTTCACTTTTTAATAATATTTTTATCCATTATTTTTGTAAAAAAAAAAACCCAAAATTTTCACTTGTCATAAAATATTGTATAAACTATGTAATTCCAAACGCCTTTTAAGGTACAATAGTATCCATTTTAAAATGAAAAACAAATGATTGAATTCATTGGTTCCTAAAATGACCAAGGGAACTGTGAGTTTTATTTGGTTTTCTGTCAGCTTTCTTATCCGTTTCCTTACTTGGCCCCTGCTCAAGAAGTTCTTGGCAACATAGCCCTCATCCATGTATCTTTCATTAATAGAAGTTTGAGCAGCAGACATAGCAGTGGTGCCAAGGACCACAGCAGCAGCATTAACAGTGAATAGAATGAGAAAGGGACAATAAGAGCTATGAAAATGGTTGTAGAAATATTAATAATCACTCTGGCTAAGAACTACAAATCCTCCTACTTTTACTGGAACTCTATTTAAAGAATAGGATCCTGGCATGTCTGGCATAGGAAGTACAAGCCAATCCCTCTAAGACTCAGAAGTCACTATGGGTTATCTTCACCACTGGTGGTTTTGAAGATGGTCTTTATGAACCTGTGTTTATTTGAGCCTCTATTACATTTACAGAGGGTGAGAATGATGAAAGTTCCCAGTTTTGGTTTGCTTTGTTTTCAGATGGGATGCTTCTGAGGTAGAATTGATGCATCTGTCAAATTACTTGAAGGGAAATGTTTCTGAGACTAACAATCAGGTCCAGCAGGAACGAATGAGGCAGGAGAGCACTGACAGAAAACTCCATATAGCTAGTATTAAAATAAGCATCTTAATAACCAGTAATTTCACCATGACTTTTTTTTTTAATTTAAAACATATTGGTTTCCCTGTAAACATATCCAATTATCAGTATACCAATGTCTATATTATCAATATTTGATGGAAAATAGAATATTCACCTTAATTTTTTAATTAATAGATTAACATTTCTTCACTGCTTACTTTTTATTATACTCAAAGTGATCAAATTCAATGAAATATTCTTTAGACAAGAAGATAAATGGTAGTCTTGGGCAAGGACTAAGTCTCCTGAGTTCCCAGTCTCCAGCTCTATAATGTTTGATATAGAGGATCTAAAGTCAGAGAGGGTAACTCCTCAGTATCCCTTACAAGCAATTAATACCCTCTTGTGCAACAGTTTGCAATTGGGGGTGCTTTTTGAGACATGGAATGGACTCAGATGTTAAACTCAGTCCACCAGCTGAACACCAATAAAACTCCAAACAGGGTCTGCTCTTTTTGATCAGTCATTTTTCAATTGTGTGTGACTCTTTGTGACCCAATTTACAGGTTTCTTGGCAAAGATACTGATTTGTTACTCATTTTACAGATGAAGAAACTGAGGCAAGCAGATTAAATGACATATAGGATCACATAGCTAGTACATATGAGAGTTCAGATTTGAACTCAAGAAGATGAGTCTTTCTGACTCCAGGTCCAGCATTCTATCCACTGTGCCACCCACCTGCCCTAAATGGAATTTAAGTATAATTGAGAAATGTTTAACAAAATAAATAAAAACATAATACAACGTAGATAAACTATCTAATATATGATCTGTAGCAATCTATTCATATTTGAATTTGGCATTAGGTGATTGCCAAAGACCCTTCACTTCATAAACTTTATAGTTTTGGATGATGTAAGACAAGTGCCCCTCTGGTCTAAAAGAACACAACCACTACTCTCATCTCTCCTTTGAGAGGAACTCATGGAACCAAATACCCTTAGCTAAGTTTCCCCCAGATAGCATTTCAGGATTTCTGACTACTTTCATCTCAGCTTACAAAAAACAAAAAAAGAAACTATGATTTAATATAAATTTATGATGCAAGGGACACAATGTGTTGTAGTAGAAAAAAGGTCCTGGAATTGCATTTTAAAAACCTGGATTCCAATATATATTGTGTGCCATTAGACAAGTCTGTTTTTTTTAATTTTTTTCCTCTTGGGATTAGTTTCCTTAATTTAAAATGAAGGGATTATACCTCCTAAAGTTTGTTCTAATACTAAATCTATGATGCTGTCATCCTAAACTATAGATTTGATTTAAGTAAAATAAATATTGAAGCATGCAAAGAGAGAAACAACAAAGAGAGAGAACACTCTACTGGGAGTTGGAATATTCTCTTAATTTATCATGACCTGGGATAGATCACAGTCATTTATTTGGCTCTCAATGTTCTTATGTAGAAAATAAATGGGCTGTGCTGGATAATCTCTATGTTCATTTTCATTTAATGTTACATGATCCCATCTCAAGAATTTAGTGCAAAGGATATTAGTTAAATAGAAGTATTTCCAAATGGACAACACTTTCACTTATTCCTTGCTCTCTGTCTTCTCTCATGTATGCAAATTTGCTTTATAAAACGTTTTATACTTAAAAAATACATTGCAAAATTAAGGCCTATGATGAATATTTAAAAGTAGAGTAGTTATACAGACCTGTATAGTCAGCTTGTTCTACAAGCTGACTCAAAGTTATTGTCTCGTGTTCACAATATTTTCATGCCATCTTCATTGTGTTTGCTTTGTTTTACATGACTTCCTATCCCATTGATGTTTGTTTTATATACTCAGCCTGGATAGATTTGTCTGGAACCAATAAACTTCATATGATGTCTTCCCAATTCATATGTTGTCCATATACATTTGAAATATGGTCCAGATTTGCTTAGAGAAAAGAGGAACATAGAAACCTGACCTCCATTTGAAGCTTGCAGCAAAATCTGACAAAAAACCATTTTCGCCTTGATATTTTTCATTTAGCTCTCAAGATCTTATGCATCTCTACTTAGCCAACCTTAATAATAACAGTGTAAGACCAATTGCTCAGAAGTAGGATGGTATTGTTTGAATATATCACCAATGAGTGCTTTATCCATATCCTCCTTCTTGGCATGTTCAATGAATGATTTTGAGAAAAAAAGCCTTAGGTCAGACGTTGATATTGTTTGGATCATAATTTACAATAGCTAAAAGCACAACAATTTACATCGATTTCCCTTAAAAAAAGAATATACTATATATGACAGGTTTAGATTATATATATATATATATATATATATACACATATATGTGTTCATGCATATGTATATATGTATATATGCATATGTATGTGTATGTATATATGTATTTAATTTAGATATCTAATTTCAATACTTATCTCATGTGTAACCTTTTCTTCCCACTACACCATGCAAGAGCATTGCTTGACAGACACTTAAAGTACATGTCATTATTACCTGGCTTTCATTACAATTGATTTGCACCCTAACATTCTAACAGGACCAATTATGATGGAATTAAAAAATCTAAATCTGACCAATAATTGTTTCTCATTAGCCTTCATTGTCTTTTACGTATGTTGTTCTTATTGTCACTTCTGCCCTGCTCTGCTTCATGAATGTCTCCTCTCCTACTCTTCTTTGCCCCTCTGGCAAAACAGAGAAACGGTTTGGAAAACTATTTGTAGTCAGTTGTCAGAGTATCTTTTATAACATAGCATTTGAATCACATTTTAAGATGAGCAGAGGAAAGAACACAAGAAGAGTTGGCTTTTACTCTGAAAATTAAGCTAAATAAAGCTGATGTAGGCTTCCTTATCTCTTTTCAGAAAAGCCGTTAATTTGGCTACTTGTTAAAATTTCTCTTTACCAGTACTACTCTAGTTACTGTTTTTATAATACATCTTCTAAATTGCCTCAAATCATTCTTTCCTTTTTAGTTTTCTAAAATCATTACACAATTATGCATTCATTACCATTCTCTTTTTATCTAATGATATGCATAAAATAGATGGAGTCTCCTAACAACCCCCCCCCCCATACCCACACCTGTTCTTCTGCTGAGTATCAAAGGATCAACTAGTGCCAAATATCAAAGGAATAACCAGTGCCATTCACTTTGACAAAAGAGATTGTATTTTCCTCTAGTGAAGCATGAAGGCCTTTCCAAGGATGGCACATTTTGCCCTGGAGGATTTTCAATACGATTTACCTTTATTTTCTCAGTTGAGTATATAGAATGATTTGGTACTTTCTCCTTGTGTGATAGGATGGGATAGCACTATAAAGCTACAGAAATATCATTCAGAGGAGGACAAAGCTGTAAAATTATGTAAGAAATTGCCAAAACATGGTTCACCTGTTTGTATTGTAGGTTAGCTCCTTTATCTTTTATTGACAAAAAAGAAATACAAAACTAGAAAAGTTGTTTTATGGGTTTTGTTGTTGTTGTTTGGTTGTTTGTGTTTTTGTTTTTGTTTTTGATCATGATAAATTCAAGATCCTCTCCTCCCTTTACTTTCCACTGTCAGGCATCCCATGGAGCTCCCTCTGACCACTTCCTTGAAAGGATTTCTAAGTGTTTCTGAAAGATGTAAAGCCTGTGAGATTTGGAAACATAAATTACAGCTTTTTTATGAGAATTGTAGGCTTTCACAGTGGTCACAGAAAAAGCCTTTCCTACCAGCAGAAGTGATTGGAGATGGGACCCAAATTTTTGTTGGTTGAGGTGTTTTCCAGTTTTTTGGATGTGAAGTCAAAATAAGATATTAGGACATCATATAGCGTGACTTCAAAGCTGCCGATAAAGAGGCCACACCTGCCATGACAATTAGTATTGAAAATACTTGGATGATGAAATATAGTATGTAAATTAAGTAGATGATCTGAAATGTGCTGACTACATCTGGTGAGAAAATGTAGGACTTTAATTATGCACCAAAACATAATTTCAAGGTATAAGAGTCGCATAACAAAAGTATGCCAACTTATCTGACACCAAATAAATTACAAGAAAGTGAGTCACTTTGAACAAAACATCAGAAAATTTGAGACTAAAAAGCAATAGCTTCACCTACAATAGACTTTATGGTATTGACATAGTAACTACCAAAATACTGTATTTACTTGGTATTGGGGCCCAGCTCTGGACTATGGCCTCCTGTATGGAAAGTAGACACCTGGAGGTGTTAACCTGCTTACGTAGCTCGCTAGCTGATCTAGTAAGCTACGAGGTACTGGGAAGCCTCAGTAACAGGGTAGGCTTCGCCTAGGGGAGGAACATGGGAGGAGCTCGGGTGCCTAAAGATATACTGGGGCATTGGGGGGATCCCGGGGGGAGTGAATGAACAATTAAAGAGTGAACTGCTGCCAACTTGGGTGTTCTGTCTAGTTATTTCCCTCCCCCACAGGAGGGGCCAGGGATGCCTGAGGACCAACAAAGACCTAGATCTTGAGGTAAGATTCCAAGTGAAGCCCTAGGGAGGGAGGATTAGCTTAGAGAGCCCGGGACATTTGAATAAGTGAAAGGAGCCCAGGATATTTAAATTAGTGTAGAAAGCCCTGGACAACTTGGTTTAAGGAATAACAGGAAGGACCATAGATAGTAATGTCTTATACAGTCACTTCTGTTCCTACTACTCATAAGGAAGAGGTAGGAAGGACTGCTTCCAGAGGAAGCATAATGAAATATAATGGAAAGACCTTGGAAAGTCTTTGGGGCACATGTAGACAATATATAACTAGTTTGGGTATGCTAAGCAAGTGCTTGACAGTAGCCTCTTTGACTTGCTTTATTTGCTGAACCATACTTAAGTGCTTATGTTCACAAGTTCATTCTCTTTAGTTGATTTCTCTGGAGAGATCTCTGCTCTTGGATTTACACCTTAGCTGATAGCTTTTATGTTTGTTTTTGTTCTTGTTTTCTTTTGCCTCTCAATTGGTTCTTTCACTTTAAGGGAAGAAGATTAATCTGGAGGTTCCCAACTCAGTAAGTTTTGAAATGTCAGGGGGGCAAACTTTTGAAACATCCCTGAGTCTTGGGGTCTATTCCATTGACCTTTTAAAACTTATAAGGTCAGTACCTACAGATTAATCTCCTTCTCCTTAAATGAAAGTACCAGTGGTGAGGTAAAGAAATGAAACCCATGTTCATAAGACCACAATTCATTCTTAAAGGTAGCAGGGCCCAAGCTCTCTTCCCTTATACCATTGTCTCTTCTTAGAAGCCATGAATAAAGGAATCCAATCCAAACTAGAATTCTGACTAAGAAAGAGGAATGGAAACTGAGGAATGTCCTTTTAAACATTTGTGTAGGCAAAGAGTTTCTCATTCATCACATGGTTATCCATGAAGAAGTTACAAAATATTCATGAATGCTCCAAAATCTCTCAAGGCAATTCCATTTCATTTCACCATATTTCTTTTAGAAGAAGTATCTCCAACTTCTTCTGAGGAGGAATATATATCAGTGGCATTCTGCATGTGTGTGTCACTGCTCATTACAATGGGAACATTTTGGAAGGTATTACAGGCTGTGTTTTGATCAACTCAGGTCAACTCAAAGTAAATATCTTCACATGACCATGGAAAACATACTTAAGGCTAATGAGTAAAAGGAACAGAGAAAAACAGATTTCATCACAATAAAAGGGGGAATTTTGTAGTATTTTCATTGCTTCCAAAATATAGTTTGAGGCCTGCCTTAAAGAGTCAAACTTCTTTAAAACAGAGGTTAGATAAGACATTATCAACAATACTGCAGAGAAAATTCATGTTTCAGGTTAGAATTTACAGAGATCAATTCTAAGGTCCTTCCTAATTTTTAATATTCGAGGAGTTGAACAATAAATACTAATGAAACAATGATAATAAATTGTAATTCAACATTAACAAATGATTGTTGAATTGATTAATTAAACAGATTCTTTGCACAAGGGATGGTGCCAGATACTGTGTAAGTGTTCTTGCTTCCACTGGTTAAGTTTAATACTTATTCATACCTTCATAGATTTAGAACTCAGCTAGTCCTATCCTATCCCCTCTTCTTATAAATGGAGAAATTGAGAAATACGAGGGGTCTTATTCTTAATCAGAAGGATAGCTAGCAAATGAGACAAGATTTGAATCTAGGTCTTAGAATCCAGAGACAATGACATTCCCATTATGCCATGTTGCCTTCAGCAGTTTATTAAATAGTTAAGAAAAAACTATAAAAAGCTCTAGTCATGTGTTCTAGCATTTTCTTTGTGCTCACAGGCATCTTCCCCATCTTTCTCTTCTCTGCCACCTGTTTAACTAAACTTTAGAAATTAAAGAAATTTTAGAAGTAATCCAACCCAAAACTCTCCTATTCCAAATGAGGAAATTAAGTGATTTACATAGTCTTAGAATAAGTTAATAAAATCTCTGGAGCCAGAATCTAAACCTCTTGAATTCCAGGTGAACTTACTTACTACTACCCAACAATGGAATGCAGTAATAGAACAGTGAACAGTTAGTTTTTCCTGATATAGATAACATCTATGCCTTTAAAAAATATATTTCAGAATGAATTTTATGTTCTTATGTATTTTCATATCATCCCCCTAAAAAAACTCTACCCACTTATACACAAACACGCATTCATACATATATCTCCTTTTAAATGTATATTTATATAGCACTTATAGGAAAATCTTTCTAAAAACTACTTCAAGCAATGATTGATATGTACCAAACTGTTCCAGAAAGCTCTGCCTGAGTTTCTATGAATATGTATAAACTTGAGAAGCCTGAATGGAACAATTAGGCTATGTGAAGAAAGTGAGGCCATTTTGAAATGTTAATGATTGCAACATAGCTGTCAACTTTGTAATTCTAAACCATTCAATTTCTCATACAAAGGATCATGTCATTCTATATAGATCAAAATACGTTAAAAAATACATTGAGGAAATGTGTGAAAACACTTTACACAGGCTACTTAGCATCTTTTCCAAATGTTGACAGCTATGCAGAGTTATCAGCTTGGAATTTACCATCATTGTTCAACTGAACATTGAGGTGTAAATTTCTTTCTAAAATTTTTGTCTGAAGGCCTATGATAAAGACAGAAAGTCTTTTCAAGTATTAATGACTTCTATACAAATGAATGGCTTAACACTAACAAAATAATAATAGAAATAATATAGAGCAGGCATTGATGTTAGGTACAATGGCATGAGGAAATCAAGTCAAAGAGAATTTAAATGGGGTGTGAGGCTCATGTGTCCAGAAAATGAGATAGAATTTGAACCAAGGCCCATCTTGACCTGAAGTACAATGTCCATTACTCTATACTTTCTCTATAAATTGAAATAAGAAATTGGAGGGATAGACTCCATACTTAGGAATTAAAAATCTCAATAAATCTATGAAATTAGCTTTGTGAGGAAAAAAATAAAGCACCTTGATTAACAATATTGATACATGTCATGAGAAATGTTTAAAAATGGGATTTAATTCTTTTACATAAATTTATAGATCCACATAGACTTCAAAACTATCATTTGATGAACACTTCACAAAAGAAATTTAGGTATCTCAAAATGTTAATTTACATGAAACAACATATCTCAATCAGGTTTTTTTCTTTTCCTTCCATTTTATGTGGAATTTAGTTTAACTATTCTATAAGTGATAAAAAAATAGAAATAGGTACTATCAAAAAAAGTTTCAAAACAAATGGACACCATTATTTTAACACTTAAAAATATAACTATACAGTGAAATGTCATAACAAAGGAAACATTCAATCAGTTTTTTTCAATATGGATATTAATACTTTTCTGCACTTTAGTTTTTCTATTGTTTGTTAGAAATTTAGTCATTTTAAGTTACACAAGAGTCTGCTAATCCATAGCTAAGCTCAAAATGTAGAAAGAAATGTGGAATTCCCAGAACTGTTAAACTAATCCACTTTTACAATGACCTAGACAGACAAGCATTTCCTCAGAGAATAATTCAATTTCTGGGAGACAGTAATGCTAAAATATACTTGATTTATACAGCATTCCACCATCACAAAGGAGCTGTTTCCTAGAAGATATCATCTGAGACTAGCAAACTACTTTTATTTGTAGATTGTCATAATTTCTCATGATATAGATAGCATTTTACCTTCAGCCTATAGGAATATAAATTTTAACATTAATTACAGTGGAATTTTGAACTTAAGTTCGCCTTCACTTAGTAAGAAAAATCAGAAGAGCAAGTGAATTTGCCAAATAAACCTCAGATCTATTCACTATTATTAATATTGATTTTTAGAATGAAAAAATGTCATTCAAACTCTTGCTGCTAACATTTTGATATATAGCTATTTCAATATCCTCATATATATTTTGCATTAGCTGCTGTAAATGTGTGTGCATATATATATATATATATATATATATACACACAGATACATACATACATAAATACATGCATTGATACACACACATATGCATATTCTTTCCAGTTTGTGTAACATTTTTTTGTGGATATATTTGAATAAAACACTAATAATTTAACCAATGAGTTGTGGCTACGCACACTTTTGAGAATGCGAATATTTATATTTTTCTGTGTCTACCCAAGCTTTCCTGCCAAACAATGAATGGTATTTATTTCATATACTTTGGATTGCAAGGAGCCTTTGTCACTGTTTTCCTTTCTGACAGACCAGTGAAGGAATCCTAGCGCAGGAAAAAAGAAAGAAACATTAGGGGAAACCATTCTTAATCAAAATGATTCCAACAAATAAAGATTAATCAGTATTAACAAGATTCTCTTTTAATATGTGAATTCTTCTTTTGAGATAAACATCTTTCATACATTAGTCTGAATTAATTTAGATCAGAGCAACACCAAGACTTCAGAGAACTGAAGCTTCAGTTGAGAAAGGAAAGTTTAAAGCAGGTTCCAATAGAGAATTCTGGATGATCGCAGGGTCCTCAGTTTCACAAGAAATATGGAAGTGGGCAATAAATTAAGAAACAGAAGTGGGGGGATAATTAAAACAAATTTTATCTACTATGGAATATTTTGATATCAGCCAGCTTGCTTCTGTAATTCACCTCTATAGATCAACACTGCCTGAGTTAAGAGAGCAAGTCTGATTTGAAACGTTATAAAGTTTTCTGTTCCACATTTCTGCTTGCTTCTTGCCTCTGTTCACACCAGCTTAGTAGCTTTACTTGATAAGAAAATTTTGGGGAAAAGTAGCAAATGATTTCTCAAGATCCTTTGACCTCTTTGCTCTGAGCCTTTGATTATAAGTATGAAGATTTACAAGAATGTAATGTTTATAGGAAACTTTAGGATCATATATATGAACGTACATACATATATGTGGGTTTGCATATATATGTATATATATATGTATGATTTGCATAAGGAATTTACGTGATAATTAAAACACATCAATTAGTTTTTCTTTTCCTTCCCTTTTATATAAAATTTAGTTTAATTGTTTTATAAGTGATAAAAAAATTAGAAACATGTTTCATCAAAAAAGTTTCATAAAAAATAGATACCATAATTTCAACACTTAAAAATATGACTAGAGAATGAAATGTCATAGCAAAGGAAAATTAAATAAAAATTTTTCAATATGGATGTTAATGCTTCTCTGCACCTTAGTTTTTCTATTGTTTGCTAGAAAATTATTCATTTTAAGTTCTACAAGATTAGCAGTAGCATAAATGTTTTCTAATCCATAGATAAACTCAAATATATGTATGTATATATACATATACATATACATATATATATCTTAATAGTTTTTTTTAAATATACAAAGCCTAATAATGGTATTAGCTGGCTCAAAGCGTATACAAGAGGGCATACACAGTTTTGTATGCCTTTTGGACATAATTCTAAATTGTTCTTCACAATGATTGGACCAATTTACAGCTCCCATTAACAATGAAACAATGGCCTCTGTTCCCAAATCTCCCCCAGCACTTGTCCTTTTCCTTTTCTGACATTTTAGCCAATCTCATGGGCATGAAGTAGTACCTCAGAGATATTTTAATTTGCAATTCTCTAACCAATAATGATTTAGAGTATCATTTCATATGATACTAGATAGCTCAGATTTCTTCTCCTGAAAACTGCCTGTTCATATCCTTTAATGATTTTTCAATTAATGAATAGCTCTTATTTTTATAAATCTGACTCAGTTCCTTATACTTGAAAAATGAGGACTATATCAGAGAAAATTGCTGAAACTTTTTCCCAGAGGAACAAAAAAAAGAAGCAAAGGAAGGAAGTTTTTCTTCTAATTTTGGCTGTGTTGGTTTTGATTGTGACTTTAAGAATTTAGATTTTTCTTCTCAGTAGCATATATTTGAATATATGTTTGCTATTGATATTACTTCATTGTCTTTTGGCAAAATGTACTTTCCATGATTATCTCTTTAAATTCAGTCCATTTTTACTCTTGAGATCAAAATTATTACCCCTACCTTTTCTCCATCAGCTGAAACATGAAAGATTCAGCTCCAGCCTCTAATTTTAAATATGTATGTTTTTCTGTTTCGAGTGCTTCTTGGAAACAAAGTGCTTTTGGATGCTGCTTTCTAATTCATCCTCCTATCTGACTGTTTTGGGATGAGCTCATCCCACTCATATTTACAGTTAGGATTACTGTATATTTCCCTTCATCCTATTTTCTTACGTTTGTCCTTCTTTCTCTCTTTTTATTCTATCCTTCCTCAAAGGTCTGCTTCTAACCATTGCCTCCCTTATGCATCCTGCCCTATTATTTCCCCGCCTGAATATATCTTATCCCCATTCTCCTCCTATTTCTCTATTAAGTCACATTTCTCTACCCAATGGATTTTGTGTGCATGTTTATTCTTCTCTATTTCAACAATTCCAATGTAACTGAAATTTAAGCATTGACCATCATGCCCCCATTTTCTACCCCACTGGAAAAACTCTTCCTTGCTTGTCTCTTTTATCTGAGAAAAAATTTCCCATTCTACCTTTCTCTTCCTCCTTCTCCTTATGCATCCCTCTTTCTCACTCATTATTTTGAAATCATCCCAACTTAATAAATTCAAACTCATGCTATCTTTTTATGTAGATTGTTTTCAAATGCCCTAATAACAATAAAATTCTTTGGAGTTACAAGTATTATCTTGCCATGTGGAAATGTAAACTGTTTACACATATAAAGTCCCATATTATTTCTTTCTCATGTTTACCTTTTTATACTTCTCTTATATTTGAATGTCACATTCAGTTTTGGTCTTTTCATCAGGAAAACTTAAAAGTTCTCTTTATACATCCATTTTTTTCCCCAGAAGACTTATGCTCAGTATATTGTTAGGTAAATTATCTTAGTCGTAATCCTTGTTTCTTTGTCTGCCAAAATATTCTATTACAAGCCTTCTGTGCCTTTAAACTGGAAGCTGCTAAACCCTTAGTGATCCTAATTGTCTCTCCATGATGGTTATTTTTCTGGCCGTTTTAAGATTTTTTTTTTTTATTGACTTAGGAGCTCTGGAATTTAGTTATACTATTTCAAGTAGTTTTCATATTTGAGATCTCTTTCAGGAAGTGATTGGTATATTCTTTCAATTCCTATCAGCCTTCAGTTCTAAAATATTGGGTCAATTTTCTTTTATAATTTCTTGAAATGTTGATCATGATGTTCAGGTAGGTCAATAATTTTAAAATTATTTCTCTTGGATCTATTTTCCAGGTGACTTTATTTTTTAATGTTGAGATTTTTCACATTTTTTTATTCTTTTGATTTTTAAATTGTTTCTTAATATCTCATGAAGTCTATAGCTTCCACTTGCCCAATTCTAGTTCATAAGGAATTATTTTCTTCAGTGAGGTTTTGTATCTCTTTTCCCATTTAGCCAATTTTGTTGTTTTTGTTTTGTTTTTAAGGTATTATTTCTGTCAGTATATTTGTGGCCTTTTAAACAAGCTATTAATTCTCATTTTGTAATTTTCTTGCATTTCTCATTTCCTTCCCCAATTTATCCTCTACAATTTTTACCTCTTTCTATGTATCTTCCAGGAATTCTTTTTTAAATTTTATTTATTTATTTAGTTTTAATTTTCAACATTCATTTCCATGAGATTTTGACTTCCAAATTTTCTCCTCCTTTCTTCCCTCCCCCTACCCCAAAGTAGCATGCATTCTCATTACCCCTTCCCCCAGTCTGCCCTCCCTTCTATCACCCTCCCCTCTTATCGCCTTCCGCCGTAGGTTCTTGTAGGACCAGATAGATTTTCATAACCCATTGTCTGTATACATTATTTCCCAGTTACATGTAAAAACAACTTTGAACATTTGTTTTTAAAACTTTGAGCTCCAAAATCTCTCTACTCTTCCCTCCCCACCCACCCTCCACAAGAAAGCAAGCAATTCAACGTTGGTTATAAGTGTAGCTATACAATACACATCAATATTGGTCATTTTGTGAAGGACTAACTGTATTTCCTCCACCCTATCCCAAATAGGCCCCACCCAAAATTATTCTTCTTTCTCCTTGGATCCTGTACTTTTTAACAAATATTTGCTTCTGACTACCCCCTCCCCCAATCTGCCTTTACTTCTATTATCTTTCCCTTCTTATCCCTTCCTTCTTACTTTCTTGAAGGGTAAGATACTCAATTAAGTGTGTATGTTATTCACTCCTTAAGCCAAATCCAATGAGAGTAAAGTTTATTCATTCCCTCTCACCTCCTGCCTCTTCCCCTCCATTGTGAAAACTTTTTCTTGCCTCTTTTATGTGAAATAATTTACCCCTTCTATTTTTTCCTTTCTCCTTTTTTCTCACCCCTTAATTTTACTTTTTTAGAGATCATCCCTTCATATTCAACTCATGCTGTGCCCACTATGTTTCTATGCATCTATCTATGTATCTATCTGTCTATCTATGTATCTATGTATCTATCTATCTATCTATCTATCTATCTATCTATCTATCTATCTATCTATCTATCTTTCTATCTAATTTCTTCCAACTACCCTAATACTGAGAAAGGTCTCATGAATTACAAATATCAACTTTCCATGTAGAAATGTAAACAATTCAACTTTAATAAACCCTTATGATTTTCTTTTTCCTGTTTATTTTTTAATTCTTCTCTTAGCTCTTGTATCTGAAAGTCAAATTTTCTATTCAGCTCTGTTCTTTTCATCAAGAATGCTTGAAAGTCCTCTATTTCATTGAATGACCATTTGTTCCCTTGAAGTATCATTCTTATTGTTGCTATATGTGTTATTCTTGGGTTTAATCCTAGCTCCTTTCACCTCTGGAATATCATATTCCAACTCCTTCCATCCCTTAATATAGAAGCTGTTAAATCTTGTGTTATCCTGATTTGTATTTCCCAATACTCAAATTGTTTCCTTCTGGCTGCTTGCAATATTTTTTCCTTGACCTGAGAACTCTGGAATTTGGCAACAATATTCCTAGAAGTTTTCCTTTGGGACCTCTTTCAAGAGGCAATTGGTGGATTCTATCAATTTCTATTTTACTCTCTGGTTCTAGAATATTAGGGCAGGTTTCCTTGATAATTTATTGAAAGATGATGTGTCGGCTCTTTTTCTGATCATGGCTTTCAGGTAGTCCAATAATTTTTAAATTCTCTCTCCTGAAATTATTTTCCAGGTCAGTGGTTTTTCCAATGAGATATTTCACATTGTCTTCCTTTTTTTCCATTCTTTTGGTTATATTTAATAATATCTTGATTTATCATTGAGTCATTATCCTCTATTTGTTCCATTCTAAATCTTAAGGAATTAGTTTCTTCAGGGAGCCTGTGGACTTCCTTTTCCATTTGGCCAATTCTGCATTTTAAGGCATTCTTCTTCTCATTGGCTTTTTAACCTATTTTGCCATTTTAGTGAATCTATTCTTAAGGCATTGTTTTCTTCAGTAATTTGGGGTGAGATCTCCTTTAGTAAGCAGTTGCCCTGGTTTTCATGATTTTTTTTTTTTGTCACTCATTTCTCTTCCCAATTTTTGCTCTGCTTCTCTTATTTGATTTTGAAAATCTTTTTGAGCTCTTCCATGGCCTGAGACCAGTTCATATTTTTCTTAGAGGCTTTTGATTTAGGAGCTTTGACTTTGTTGTCTTCTTCTGCTTGTATGTTTTGGTCTTCTTTGTCACCAATGTAAGATTCTATAGTCTGAGGTATTTTGCACTGTCTGCTCATCTTCCCAGCCAAATACTTGACTTACTAACTCTTTGTCAAGGTAGGACTCTGCTTCCAGTGGGGTTGGGGGTGGGTGTACTGTCCCAGGTTTCAGGGATTTTGTGTCAGATACTTAATCCCCTACCATCTGTGGGTCTAGAGCTCCAGAAGCAGTCTGATCTATGAATTCTTATTGGGCTGTTTTCCAATTGGAATTTTTTTAGGCTTTGTTGTAAATTTTTTCACATAGTTGTCTTCTTCTGAGTTTGTGTCTTGATCTTCCCTGCCATCATAGAAGTTAATATATGTATGTGTGTGTGTATGCACACACACACACACACACACACACACACACACACATACACACACACACACACACTCCCATTCCTTTGTTTCTTTGCTCATTTTTCCAGCCTATTTCTTGACTTTGAATTTAACGTGAAAATGGTCTCTGCTAACTTGGTGGGAGTTGGGGCACAGCATACTGTCCCAAACTTTAGGCTTTTTCATGCTTTTTTTTTCACAGCTGGTTCTGGGAGATCTGCAAGTTTCCAGGGCTTCCAAAGTGGTATGATCTGGGGAGAGGTGTAGTCACTGCTCTTTGTTCTGTACTCTGATCTTTACCCAGGAAGGGCCCCTGTTTCCTGCAGCTTCAAGTACTGGTTCTCCTCTTTGCCCTGGAAGTGTGACCAGGCCTCCTGGTCTCCAAGAGATGCAAGTGTTAATACTTCTTTTGGTCCAAGAATATCTCTAGGCTCTGAATTCCTGAAACTGTTTGCTGCTGCTATTCACGAACTATTACAGCTGTATCCAGGGAGCAGGATTAGTGTTGCTGGAAAAACATGTATACCCAATCTTTTCTCTGGCTATACTGCTTCAGAATTCAATTTGATTTGTTATTTTGAGGTTGTTCGAGGGAAATGTTGGGAGTATTAAGGTTGGGCTGCTACTTCTGCTCTGCCATTTTGGCTCTGTCCTCCACTTCATCAATTATTATGGCACTATGTCCAATTACATTCATATAGCACAATTTGTTTAATCATTCCCCAATAGGAAGATATCTCCTTATTCCAATTTTTAGCTACCATAACAAAAACTGCTATAAATATACACTATAATTCCTTAGACAGGTCTGCTTTAATTATGCATTGAGAAAACAGTAAGTGTGTGCCTAAATAAACAAAGAAAAAAGGCATAGAATAAGTGAATTTTCTGTACTGTTCCAGTGATTTGAGGGATAGGGAAGCTCAGAAAATTTCACAGAGTCACAGCTAGAGCTGAAAGTAAATCTGGGAAAAATCCAATGTCACATGAGGACACAGATCTGGAGAAAAGTGACTTAACCCTTCCACATTTCTGTATTCAAAGTTGGAAATTCTGTATTCAGAAAAGATACCTATAGATGGTGGTCTTATAATACTAAGTATTTGTGTTAAACCTTACAATTCAGTTGAAAATTCTGAATATTTGGTAACAAAAGAGTTGTTGTTCAGCTGTTTCTTATATGTCCTAGATGCATTTCATGAATCAATAACATGATAATTTATGTACATAGGTTCAAGAAAAAAATTACATTAAATATTCTTAATTTAGAATTTATGTTAGAAAAGTTGACTAAAGAGGAAGGCAACTAGAATTTACTTTACAAATATTATCTCATTTGATTCACGCAGCAGCTCTATGAGGTAGGGGCTGTTATTATCCCTATATTGAAAGAAACTGAAGCATATAGGTTTGGTAATTGGTCCAGGGTTACAGCTAGTATCTGAGGCTGGATTTGAACTCAAGTCTTCTGACTCTACTCATAATCTAGCCACTGTACCACTTAGCTGTCTATATAACTAAGTAAAAATGAGAGTTTTATTCATTATATTTTCCCATTCACTTTTTTAAGGTCTAAATACTTTTAAACTTTTTTTTTTATTCCTCACGTGCTGAGATATCCTGCTCTAGTGAATGATAAAGCTATCAACTTTTTAAAGATTATATTTTAGCCAGATGCTTTCTATTAGGTTTGTTGTCTTCTTTACTCTGCTTAGTACCTCAAAGGACATAATTATCATCTTTAAATGTCCACTGAAGCAAATTAGTTCCCTAGAATTGGCTGTCCAAAAGTCTTTGAACTTGGGTTCTCTTTGGTCTACTCCAAAACAAGGCGATTTTGACACATGGGCCATTAAAAATCCAATCTTTATAGAAGTCATCTAAATAATTCTGAATAAAGAGGGAAGGGGTAGAACTAGGTCTATTCTCTCTCCATACTTATGTATAAATATTATCTCTATAAATGCATGAACACAAATCATGCAGCTTACTTGAGCAATGACAGATTTAAAAACAAACCATTTGGTCACGTAATCAGAATTGTTTTTTTTTTTTTTAAGAATGTTATACCAGATGATTGGCTTTATGTCACTTTTCTTTTAATTTATTGAAATAAATAATTGCTTTACTCTATTGTATAATTCGATCAGTAGTCATAGTGTTTAATAAAAACTTAAATATCCACACTAAATATTAGTGTTTGTTGTCAGAGGAAATTTTACATATACACGCGCACACACACACACACACACACACACATTTTTTCCAGTACTTTGCATATGTTCTCTGTATATAAAGTAACATGGTATAATGGAGAGAAGGCCAGTTTTGGAGCTATGAAGGCTGGTTTCTGACATCTACTATTTATGTGATCCTGGACAAATCACTTAGGCAGCTCTCTTAAACTATAAGTTTCAATGAAATTTCCTGTCTAGACTGATGTAGGGAATGTCTTCATCAGTAGCTCCTTATGCCAGTCAAGTAACATATAGTATTCCCCTCAATTGTAAAAGACATGTGCATTTCCAGTCTTTCATATTATATCACATCTTTAATATGTATATATATGTATGTGATGTATATGCATTTTTGTTGTTGTTCAACTATTTATGAGTCTTTTTGACCCCATTTGAGGTTTTCTTGGCAAAGATTGAAGTGGTTCTTCATTTCCTCCTTCAGCTCATTCCACAGATGAAGAATTGAGATAAACAGGGTTAAATGACTTGCCCAGGGTCACACAACTGGTAAGTGTCCGAGGCGTTATTTGGACACAGGTCTTCCTGACTCCAGGTCCAGCAAAGGATCCACTGCACCATTTAGCTGCCCCATATGTGTGTGTGTGTGTGTGTGTGTTTTATATATATATGTATACACACATATATGTACATATATGTATATGTCTGTGTGTATACATATACATTTATATGTACACATATGCATATCTATTCATGTGTGTAGATGTCTGTGTGATTCAAATATGAAGGTCTTAACGTATTAGCTAATATTAAATTGTGTCATTATTAGGCTATGTCTATGTAGTCCAACTAAACTGAGAACTCAGCACTAACCCAGTTATTAAGAGCTACTCTCACTATCCCTCTGGGTCTCTGATGCTCTGGAGTGTTAAGACAGCCTGTGGCTGCCTCAGTGCTCAAAGCATTCAGTCGGATTTATTATTGAGTAGTTAACCCCAAAGCCTAAAGCTGGCTGTCAATGTGGATCTTGTCTTTAGCAAATGAAAGCTGCCCTGATGATGCCCTATCACAGTGTCCATCAAGCACAAAATCTCACACAGTTTCACATGGCCACAAGGGCAGGGTGGAAGCTTTGGAAGAGAAAGTAAATAATAGGAACAGTCCTGCCAGAGAAGTTGCCCTAGGCACTTCTCAGGATGGTTGTCTCAAGTCCCTAAAGAGTCAATAGAACCTGGTAGGGGTCAAACCCAGATGTTGTAACTTATCCTGATTCAATTAGACTTTGTAGATATGACCTTATTCATGGCATGTAGAGATTTGAATTTAAAATGATGAAAAATGTAATTAAAAGGTTTAAATGTGATGCTAACATGTTTTTAGTTTGACATAATTTCACTAATCTTGCAGAATCTGACAAAAAAGTAATCAAACATCACAAAACCCTATATTAATAAGTGCCTATTATTTCATTTTTTTTTAAATGAGGACACTGAACCACAAAATAGTTAATTAACTTGAGAAAATGAAGTATTATTAAGGGCAGTTATTCTGGCTGAAGTGAAATTTACTAAAGCTTGCATGCAGTACACCTGCTTTTTCATATACTCATTTACCCTATTTGGCTCTAATCCCATATGGGTTATGCCTTGTATGACCCTTAGAGAGGCGACCTACTTTCTCCTACTTCTAAAGAGCATAAAGGTGACCCATTATCATAACTGGCCTCCCACAGGGCCCAACAACTCATTGCTCAACCCTGATGTGCTCCCAGCTTCCACCTACAACACCCTGAAGACTTAGAAAAAGGAGCAGGGTGAGTCAGACAACTTGTGGTGTGCTCTAAGGCTAATTAGGTCTAACGATTTAAATTAGTCATAAAAATTACCATGGACCCACATGCCCAGTGCTTGAAAGAAATTTGATTAGGCCTAAAAGAACAATGCTCAGGCTCATGGTTATTTAGTAATCAAACAGCAATAATTTATAAGGTACCTACTATGTGCCCAGTATTGTTAAGAACTGTTGAAGAATTTAAGTAATCTCACCTCTGTCATTACCTGGTTTTAAGCAACTCACTTATCCTTTCTGGGCCTCTATTTCCTCAAATGTAAAACGTGGGAGTCAGAAAAAAATTATGTCTAAGATTTCTTCCAGCCCTGAATCTTGAAACCAGTTCAACCATTAAGGAAACACTTCTGGGTACAAGGTGTGGGGACACTACCTATACTTTTTCTCTCTAAATGCACTTCTCTGCTCTTGACCTATGGAGGAGGTTCACAGTGGGCTCACTCATGAGGGAGCCTACCTTTTAATGAGAGAAAGGGAAAAAAAAAATTCTCACATATTTAGGTTCATAAAACATCACACACAGGGGCCTCAGGGAAAATTTGGTGAAGTTATTGGGAATGAATCTATTTAGCACTTACTACATTTGAGGCACAGTGCTAAGCATTGGGGATACTAAGGTAAAAACTGTTCCTGTCCTCATGAAGCATATAATTCTAATGTGGGCCAGGAGAAGAAAAAATGTGAAAATAACTAGTTAGGTAAAAGTTGTAAAGAAAAGAAATAGGAGGTAATTATGTAGGGGCAGATACTAATAGCTGGCAGTACTAAGAAAGTCCTCTTGTAGCTGTTCGGATTTGAGATCAATCAATTGATTTATTATTGCCTACATCAATACATTAAGTGCCTACTAGCTCTGAGGATTCAAAAAGAGGCAAAAAGTGGCCTTCTCCCTCGAGGAACTTACAATTTAATGAGGGAGGCAGCATTTAAGTAAATTTATTTAAAGTAAACTTTATTCAGGAAAAATAGGAAATAATTAGCAGAGAGAAGGCACTGGAATTAAGATGACCTGTATGTTTATCTCAGTTGCATGTAAAAACAATTTTTAACATTCGTTTTGAAAATATTGAGTTTCAAGTTCTCTCCCTTCCTCACTCCCCACCCACCTGCACTGAGAAAGCAAGTACTTCAATATAGGTTATACATGTGTAGGCTAACTATATTTTCCTCCTATCCTTCCCCCCTTTTATTTGATTCTCTCTTTTAACCCTGTCCCTCCTCAAAAGTATTTACTTCTATTTACCCTCTCCTTCCATTTGCCTCCCTTCTATCACCCCATTATTCCCTTGCCCCTTACATTCCTGTAGTATAAGGTAGATTGTCATACCAAAGTGACCGTGCGTGTTATGTCCTTCTTAAGCCAAATCCAATGTAAGAGAGTGCATCCTGGGTCATCTCTGGTCATCCTGATGAATATCTGGTCAATGGATTCAAATGCCTCTAGAGAAGTGAGGCTGGTGACCTTGCACAGCCCTCCCTCACTGAAAACAAAGTCAAGTGCAAGTCATCATCATTTCTCTGATGGCATGGTCTTTTTAGGTAATGAAGGATGAACATAACAATCTGTGAGTAGACACAGCTGCCTGAATGGGGACCCAGCTGGCTGGGTAACTCAGCTCCTCCTCTCCTGTCTGTCTCCCCCTCCCCTTCCTTCTCCTCTCCAAAGGGAGGTAAATTTGGATGTTCAGAAGATGTCCAGTTAACTTGGGCTTTACTGACTAGATTTCCTTCCCTTCCCTTGCCTTCTCTTTCCTTCCTTTCCTTTCCCTTTCCTTTCCTTCCCTTTTCCAAACCCCAAATCTTAAACCTACTGTATTCTGAAGCTCATACGTTGGACAACACTAGTCCCCTGCCTAAGGGCTCTCTTCTGGATCCTCCTGGCTTAAGAGTGATTATCAATAGTAACAGTTGCTGTTTTCCTTCCAGTCTGTCTTTCTTTTTCTTTGTCTCATTAAAGGGGCCATCTCCTGGCTACTTCTTAAACAGGCCTATTCAATGAGTGGGTGTTTCCTCACTTTATGTGAATACCTGAATAGACTTTGACTTAAAGGGGCCAAGGTCTCCCATTGCATCCTGGGTCATCTGTAGTCATCTTGATGAATATCTGGTCACTGAATTCAGATGGCCCTGGGGGAGAAGTGAGGCTGGTGACCTTGAACAGCCCTCCCTCACTCAAAACAAAATCAAGTACAAGTCATGTCATCATTTTTCTGATGGTCTGGTCTTCTTTGGCTACAAAGGATGAACACAACAATATAAGAGAAAAGTTACTCCATTCTATTTCTCACTTTCTCCTTCTCCCAATATTTTCTTCTTTCACCCCTTAATTCTATTTTTTTTAGTTATCATCCCTTCCTATTCAACTCACCCTGTGCCTTCTGTCTATATGTATATAATCCCTCCAACTATCCTAATAATGAGAAAAGTCTCAAAAGTTAAAAAAGTTTTTTTTTTTCCATGTTGGAATATAAACAGTTCAACTTTAGTAAGTCCTTCATGATTTCTCTTTACTGTTTACTTTTTCATGCTTCTCTTGATTTTTGTGTTTGAAAGTCAGATTTTCTATTTAGTTCTGGTCTTTCCAACAAGAATGACCATTTTTTCCCCTGAAGTATTATACTCAAGCATGCTAGGTAGATGGTTCTTGGTTTTAATTCTAGCTCTTTTCACCTCTGGAATATCATATTGCAAGGTATCTGATCCCTTAATATAGAAGCTGCTAGATCTTGTGTTATCCTGATTGTGTTTCCACAGCACTCACATTGAAGCTTTCTGGCTGCTTGTAATATTTTCTCCTTGAACTGGGAGCTCTGGAATTTGGCTGCAATATTCCTAGGTGTTTTCCTTTAGAGATCTCATTCAGGTGGATTCTTTCAATATCTATTTTACCCTCTGGTTCTAGAATATCAGGGCAGTTTTCCCTGATAATTTCTTGAAAGATGATATCTAGGCTCTTTTTTTAATTTTTTTATAATGGGTTTCAGGTAGTCCAATAATTTTTAAATTATCTCTCCTGCATCTATTTTCCTGATCAGTTGTTTTTCCAATGAGATATTTCACATTATCTGCTATTTTTTTTCATTCTTTTGGTTTTGTTTTATAATTTCTGGATTTTTTATAAAGTCATTATCTTCCATCAGTGCCAATGTAATCATTAAGCAATTTTTTCTTCAGTGAGCTTTTGGACCTCCTTCTCCATCTGGTCAACTCAGCTTTTTAAGGCATTCTTCTCCTCATTGTCTTTTTGAATCTCTTTTGCCATTTTGGTTAGTCTATTTTTTAAAGTGTTATTTTCTTCAGCATTTTTTGGGTCCCCTTAGCAAGCAGTTGACTTCGTTTTCATGATTTTCTTCTATTACTCATTTCTCTTCCCAATTTTTTCCCTACTTCTCTTACTTTTGAGAATCCTTTGGGAGCTCTTCCATGGCCTAAACCAATTCATATTTTTCTTGGAGGCTTTGGATGTATATTTAGGCTTCCCTTATCACCAAAGGAAGTTTCTGTAGTCTGATTCTTTTTCTGATTTTTTCTCATTTCCTCAGTCATTTACTTGACTTTTGAGCTCTATGTCAAGGTAGTTCTCTGTTCCAGTGAGTGTAGGCATGTACTGTCACCCCACAATCTGTGGGCCTAGAGCTCCAGAAGCCCCTGCTGCCTCTTCCCCTGCTGCTGCTACTGCGGCTGTCATGGGCTTCTCCGCTCCCTCTGTCACCCTGGGATTTGGACCAGAACACTCTACTCCCTCACACAGGTCCCACAGGTTTTTTTCCACTGATCTTCCAATTTGTCCTTGGTGTTTTAGAGTTGTGAAGTCTGGAAACCACCACAGGAGTCAGAGATTCAGTCCCCCAGAGGCCTGCTCAGGTCCCATTTGCACCAGTGTGGCCCATGCTGGACTATGCTCTGCTCCCAGCATGGCACAAGAGATACTTCCTGTCGACCTTCCAGGCTGTCTTGCACTGGAGATCTGTTTCACTATGTCATTCTGTGGATTTTTGCAGCTCGAGAATTTGTTTAGAGTCATTTTTACAGGTATTTCGCTGAGTTTTGGGGGAGAGCTCTTGCAAGTCCCTGCTTTTACTCCACCATCTTGGTTCTGCTCCCCTATTGCATTACATTCTACATGAGCTACACCATTCCATTCTAATGTGGGAAGATAAGACTTGAAAGGGAGCAAGACTGGAAGGTTAGGAGAGAGGTGGAAAATCCAGAGAATCAGGAGTATAATCAGGAAAGAAGTGAGCCAAGGCTAATTAAGTAAAATCTTCAGATTGAGCAGTAATTCATCATTGAAAGGTGGGGACTAGCTGAAGAAAAGTTGTCTCCAGGAAGACACACCGTGAACAGAATCAAGCCAGAATGCAATATAAATCATAAATAGAATAAATATTTTCTTCCTATAAAAAGAAAGAAAAAATATTAAGGACCACAGAAGACTCACAGCACATGATTTAAATACTATTTAGTAACAATTTTAACTAGTGTTACAATCTCTTATAAACCTGATACTTAAATCTCATCAATACATGAAACAGTTAAATAAATCAGATGGCTATATTTTACCTCACTAATGTACCATCTACATAACTCCTTCATCCTCCTCCCAGTGGTCATCTTCCCTAATAGAGAATCTTCCTTGTCCCACTATATGCTCCACAGTGTAAGCCAGTACAGATTTACCTTGAGAATGTTTGATTACCTATTAAAAAAAGCTAACAAAAAGCACAAGGGTGCATTGGTAGAGTAGTGGGGCAAGGGAGGCCAGTTTCACTCTTTCTTATTTGAACCCTTTCCTCTAGCTGACCATTGACTATGGTTGCAATAAATCAAAATCTCAAATTTGCATGAAACCACCTAAAGATTTGCAACAGGAGAGCTAGCTAGCTCTCCAGCTAAAAGGTTTACTGACTCATTTTCACTTCCATCACAGAAAATAAGCAATTCCTAAAAAACTGTGAAATTTGATATTTAAAAGTATATATGCCCTTTGTTGCTGAGCCAAAATATAGTCAGAGAGTAATCCTCTCCAAATTGCTCAAGTCCTTAATCAGCTCACATGATCAGCCAGAACCAGCAAGAACAACTCTGAACATGCTCTATGGGATGGGCTTCATTCCACCACATTTGATTCTATTGGAGCTAAATATAAGCTGAGAAAAATAGTCCAAACATTTTTATTGTGCAGATGAGGAAACCCTTGTTCATGGAAGTTTAAGGGCCTGATGTAGTTTGCACAGGTAGTATTAGAAGTTGTATTACTCCTTCCTAGGTCTTAGAAGTGCTGGACTTAGTGTTAGAGTTCATTTCTAAATGAAAGTCTATTTGTTCTCATTTCTCCTATAGTTTCTGCTTTACCAGGCTCCAAGATTAACATGTGAAATTGAACATTTTGATATAACAAATCTTAGTTTTTAACTTATTGTGTGTCATGGTTTTCTGCGGCAGTTTAATGAAGCCTATGGACCCCTTCTCACTATAATATTTTTAAATGCGTTATGAAATACACAAAACAAACCAATTATATTGAAATATAGTTAAATTATTTTAATTGATATAGTGCTATCTCTTGTACTAAATATAATAACCAGTCATTTCAAAGAAGTGATGAGTATAAAAAATATTTTGAGATATTTACAACGATTGTAATGTAATATGAAAATATTTCATTTGCACCAAATTACCAAAGTAATGGGCACTATTATTTATTAACTGCTTTCATAATTGAAAGAAATGCTGAATTTCTGTTTGATTTTACTGAAAATAATGATGTCTTTTTTTCCCCATTCAAGTTCATGGATTTCATGAAATCTATCCACAAACCCAAGAAGATCTTGGATTCTGGATTAGGACACTTTGTAGGAAATAATTTAGTAATAGATTATATGCTGATAAAGAGAGAGAAGGAGGAAAACCTCAGCATGGGTTAAACAATTAAAATGTGGTATCAAGAGAACAATTATCTGGGTCCTTGGTGTATGATGGCAAGACAATAGCATTTACTTGCGATTAATAATGTTCAGAGAAAGGTTTAAAAAGCAAATATATGGAAGCAATTGTCTCTGTCTTCAAAAAATTTAAAATGTAATTGGGAAGATATAAAACACAAAAATATACCAAGACACAAAAAGCATATGAGCATCTGCCAAATAATTATCCATGAGTTCCAAATTGATATGAATGTAAATTTGCTTGGCAGATATACGTGACTGCTGACTAGGAAGAATAAAAATAATTGATCACTCTTATCCAATGTTGGCTTGACATTAGTAAAGATAGAGAAGACTGGATGGATCTTTGTAGGTCATTGTATATTTTGGAACTCCTGATATATGCAAGGTTGTGGCTGATAATAGGTTTTCGTTTATATGACCTCACTTTTTCTTTAAATGTGATTTCCCCCATACCTGCTAGTCAAACATACACCTTCATAGCATGTAGTCTGTAAATTACAGTCATATTTAATTTTTCTGCCTTGTTACTTCATAAACTTTCAGTCAAAATATTTTCTGGCTTCTGCTTTAGAAAATCATTACACACTCCTTTATGTTTCAAATGCTGCCACCTTATTTTAGACCTTTGTTGCTTGGAGCATTCTACTAATATCCTAAAGGGCGTCCTTACCTGTGATCTCTGTGATCTAATATATCATATATGAATAATCTTCCTAAAATCTTGTAATAATGCAATTCCTTCTCAGCTAAAAATAAAATATCATTGCCTGCCCATTGCCTACTGAGTATTATCAAGTTTTATTGGCTAAGACATAAAATTCTCCTTTATCTTGCTCTAACCTAACTTTCCATCTTTATTTTCCATACTTTCTTTTATGCAGTCTACACTTCAAACAAGTTGATTTGCTAATATTTTCTGATTAAATCCCATATTTCAATGTCTATGTGATATTTCTTCTGCCTGGAATGCTTTTTCTGCCATCTCCTTCATAGTGTTCACTCAAGTGGCTCTTCTCTCATGAAACTTTCCCTATCAGGTCCATATGGAGATAGCAGGAAATCACTTGTCCTTAAAAAAATATAGTCTAGTAAAGGTAAGAAAAGATTTATGTACAGATACTATAAGGCAGAATGTGATGATAGCTTAAGGAAATTAGAAAGTACTATGAGAATTTAGTAATTGAATTTAGCTCTGAAAAAAACAAAAAAAAAACTAGGCATTATATTTTATGGAAACTTTGTTTTCCCCAAAAATCTAGCAGTCTGCACAGTTAGGCATTTACTAAATGTTTCCTAACAATGTGTTTGTTGAATAAATGAATAATGAGTGGATAAAAATTGAGCTTAACCTATCTTTTTTTTTTTTTTAAATCACACTAATATTAAGTACTAAGGCCAGCCAAAATTGGTTTTTCATTGAACACAAATATTTAAGGGGAAAATATAAATTACTGCAAAAAAATAAATATTGGATGAAAATAAAATCATGCAAGAGTATGTTTTCTGTTACTAAGTAAAGATCTCTATGCCTTCACTAAATGTTTAATATGTTCCAATCACTGTGCTATATATTAGGAATAAAACACAAGATCATGTTTCCAAGAAACTCTCATTACAATTAGAGGAGACAGCACATATATATTAGTGTTCAGCTTCGGGCATATAGAAAGATCTAGGAATCCATATGGCAAAGAAGGAGTGTATATAAAAGGGTTTAGTAGGCTTTGGGGAGCAATGACGGATCAGATGGTTTTTGACCAATGACTTTTAGAAGAGGCTAATGGGCTTGGAGGATTGGAGTAGAACAGAGCACTGGAACATGCTTTATCAATTACCTAATGAAAGATACATTTTTAAATAGCCAAGCCTATGTCTTCAACTGTTATATTCTCATCTTCCTAATTCTGGCAGTCTTTTTTTTCCCCTTGCTCTCCTAATTATGTCTTCTGGGGAAAGGGAATATGTATCATCCTAGCTTCCAATTTGCATCATCAGACTGCCTTCTTCTCTGTAGCTTCTAAAATTACTTTAGTAGGGAAGATTTTTACATAGCTACTTCTCTTTAACCTCAAATTGAAGAAAAATCCCAGAGGTTCTAAGTTAGAAGTGCTGGAACATTTATTTCTAGGACAGAGGACAGAAATTAAATGGAGTTGGCTGTTCAGGGGACCTAACTGAGACTGCCATGGGAATCCCCAGTGATCAGTAACAATTTTGGTCATTACAATGTGTAAATTGCCAGTACAGTGCTCAGTAAGTCAAGTTTATTTCAGATGGATAATGGAAGAAACCCTCGTCCATTGGAGATTTATTTTCTATTCCTTTGGGAATGGAGACAAACTTCGAACATATAACTGACGACTGTCCACTTAACATCTATTATCATCCATAAATTGGACCTGCTGGAGTGATGATATTCAGTTTATAAAAAAAAATAATGCATTCTATTTAAAAATACACAAAGATTCACTGAAGCATTTTTATACAAAAAGTAGTCAAATGGGACAATAGAATTAAAATTAGATACTAATCACCTACTTTTTTCATATCTTTTTTAAAATTTGTATAATGGATTGCTTTTTATTCCCATTTGTATTAGCTAATAATACCCTCATACACTTTCTTTGCCTTCCAAAGTTTACATTCTCAATTTACAGAGTTTTATGACAAGCTTTTCAATAATTTAGTATATGCAACAACTAGAAAGGTTTTTTTAAGTCAAGAATGGCCATCTAAATCAACATTTTAATCACAGATATAATGAAAGCTTAATGAAAGAATATCACTCACTTTTACTATGTAAAACTTTTTCTACAATAAACCTTTTTCAATTATCTCTAGTAGACTAAAAATTGAAAACTGGCCAAATCACCAAGGAGAGATGCTCAGGAATAGCCCAATTTTGAAGAGACAAAACTGTGAAACTAAAATAACATGGGAGATATATCTTTAAGAGAATAAGTGTTATTTTTGAAGGGATGGTGATGAGTCAATTAGAAGTGAGACTTAAGAACTTAAATAACATTAATAAAAATTGGTAAATACAGAGGAGGAGGAGGAGAACAGCAACAATAACAAGAGCAAGAACAAGGAAAGGAGGAGGAGGAGGAAGAAATTTAAGAGTTTTATCACTGAAGGAAATATGTGTATTATGCAATGCAACTCCTGAATTTCAAGGAAAATGAAATCATATTTCATGTCAAGAAGAATCATATGAGTTTATACTGTATTTCACATTTCCTGAATCCTACGAATCTCCCCAGATAAATTAAATTAAATTGGTTTGCAATATTAAATCAATTTAAATGATTTGTAATCACACAAGAATAAGAACTGTATCACTTTGAAAATGTTGTCAGGGACAGCAAATCTGATGAAGAATGCTACATTTGTTCCTTAGATAATGACAATGAATTAAAGAATGCACAATAATCCACAATTTTTTGAATCTGGCAAATGTTAGGATTTCTTTTGTTTGTTAAGGCATTTTTGCCAAAATTGTTTTGTTTTGTGTAATCTTTTTTTTATTAGTTTAGAGGAATAGAGTTTGAAGAAAAAGAAAAATACACATTAAATGACAAAAAAAAGTGAAGAATCTGTCTAGCTAGCTGATTTAGTTCTATGATAGAATGATAAAACCTGCCAATAAGTAATATAATTATTCTAATCTAGCATCTCCCAAACAGTATACTACAAACCCCGTTGTTTCACAGAATCTGAGTGGAGATTTACAAGAATGATTTTTTGCTTGGAGATTTCAAAATACTCTGTCAAACACCCTTAGTTCCTAGTTCTTCAACTTGCTCATTTCTCATGACCTACTTCTCTACTGCACCCCAGGTATACATACAGATTATCACAGTCTTGTTTGTACCATCACCCACAAATATTATACTCCCAGCTTACGAATTTTGAAATTCCCTTATCTTATAAAACTCTGTTGGCTTTCCATGACTCCCACTGTATTGTCATCTATTAATCAATAAACATTTATTGTTTATTGGGGCTCTATGTGCCAGGTAATCTGCAAAGCAGTGGGTATACAAAAAGAGGGAGAGAGAAGGAAGACACTGTAATTAAAATGGGTTGATGAAAACTTCATTTAGAAGGTAAGATTTTAGTTGGGACTTAAACTAAAACAGGGAGATCAGTAATCAGAGTGAAGGACGGAGAGTATCCCAGGAAGGGGAGATAGAGAAATATCTGACTCCAAGAGATGAAGTGTCTTGTTTGTGGAACATCCAAGAAGGCAATTACACTTGAAAGGGGTTATGGTGGCTTAGTTATGAAGGGTTTTGAATATCAAGTAAAGCATTTGGGGTTATTTTTGTTGTTTTGTTTTGTTATTCCTGGAGGCAATAGGAAGCCTCAACCTCAAATCTCATTCTTCATCCTCACGGTGACCTCCATTCCCTTGACCTCTACTTTCTTTACTAGGTCATTAACCCTGCACTGGTTTCTGCCTTCCTCATCTTTACCAGTTCAACCCTATACTGTTATGTTCTCTTGAATCATTTGCCCTCTTATCCTACAGAGATACATCTTGCCCTGTCAATCCTCAGCCCTCATACCGTCCATTTTCTGCCTGCACTAAAATTCACACAATGCCAGATAGAGTGGGAGAAAATCATAAAACTATTTCCACTCTTCTCATACCTTACACAGTCCTCATATACCATGAAATCCAGCCATGCTGATCTCCTTCCTGATACTCAAAATGGACACTTAGTTTTGCAGATCTAAGTATGTTCATGGGAATCCTCAGTGTCTGGAATTCTCTCTCTCATCTCTGCTTTCCTGACATCCCTGACTTCCTCTAAGTTTCAGCTAAAACCTGACCTTCTATAGCAAACCATTACAAATTCCCTTTAATTTTTATTCTTTCCAATAGTTAATTATCTTCAATTTATCCATTTTGAAGGAACAAAAAAGGGAAATATGAAGCTCTGATGTAGGAAAATTATCATAAAGTGTCTGACCTAATTTCATAGCAGTCATTCTTTTGAAATCATAGACCTTTGCTTTATGGTATTGTTAAAAATAATTAAGAAAATGGAATTTACCACTAAACAAAAACATTAATTTGCTCAATTAAAAAAAAATACCTGCAAAATGTATCAATATCTTCTGAGTCACAGTCATTTGTATAATATGTTTCCTGCCATAAATCACAAAGCATAAAACATATTCTAGATAATTTAGGTGCTGCTATTATTATAGCTAGGTATTGAGTTTTAATTAATTTACATGCCTATTTATCTGATCTTTAATATAGATATAGTTATGTCAATATGCAATGAGGAAAATAGAAACTTTTTTTTTCCTTACTAGTACTTCATCAGTCTGAGTAAATCTAATATATCCTGAATCGTAGCTTTTAAGTTACTTGACCAAAAATTAGTAGGAAGCCTTAAGCAATAAAGTGAATGCCATATCTCTCTATTTGAACATTGTGATGCCCTAGAGATTTTCTGGTTGTAATGAGTTCATAAAGTCAGCATAAAGACCCACTTTCATTAAGTGATTAAATTAAGGTCTGTACTAATTTTTTCCCTGGGTCTTATAATTACTTCAGTATCTTAGATGACAGATTTTGCTGGCTCTTTCTACCTAGTTTATCCAATATTTTATCAGAATAAACACTACCACTATGCTTATAAAGGTTTTATAATTGTATATAAAAATAGCTCATGCCCTCAAGGCACTTGTACTCTATGGGATAAAATTTCTTCTCATGAGAAGTTCATTTTTATTGTCCAAGTTGTCAAATGTAGCACTTTCTCTATTATAAACAACATGCAGAAATCTTAATACAGTGAGTACATTCAGTACTATATGTTCCTATCTGAAAATGAAGGAAATAGAAGTGGATAAACTCAGTCACTTAAATGAGAAATTTAAAGTGTTAACAAATAAAATATTAATTAGTTCATTGGCAAGGGAAGAGTACAGGTGATCGATGTTTAATATGTATATATAAATATATGTGCATATATAATCCATCTTACAAAGTTTAATATATTTTATTTTGAATCAACAAATATTTATTTTCTCTTCCTCTCACCCCACCCACCTCCCTTGCAGGAAATATTAAGGAATAAAAAAGAAAAGAAAACACTTTTAACAAGTAGAACTAGGAAATAACAAGACTTGAGTTGTTTGGTTTGGTTTGGCTCAAAGATTCCCCAATTGTTCTTGAATATTACTTGTTTCCCTTATCTGTCATGATAATGTGAGGATGCTACATGCAAGTCAATAATAGCTATGTTGTTCCTTTGTATAGGAAGCTATGGAGTCACACTGGTGAAAGAGCATTTGCATTAAATGCATTCAAAAAGGCTTCAAGCTTCAAAATTACAGATTTTTCTTGTAAGCAGATGGCCTATGGAGAACAGGGGAATCACAGGAAGAAGTCACAGAACTATTCGATATCCATTTAAATGTTTTTGACTGGATTGAATGTCCATTGCATGCCTAATCAATCTATTAAACACTTCAGACTTTTTTCTTTTATTTCAAATTAATTTACAGGATAAAAGGAAAAGGATCAGTGCATCCACTGTATTTTTTTTTTATATATCCATAAAGGGTTTGATGGCTCATACTTGCTTTTTGTACATGAAAATCTGAAATTCTTATATATGTACTTACCATCTTAAAACCATGATGAAAACAGTCTATTTTAATCTATAAAATTGTAACTATAATATATGAAATATTTACTGGTTCGAAACTCCATAATGCTTTTCTTTTGAAAAACACTTTATTGCCCAACAGCTTTTTTATGTCAATACTTTCAGTATTTAATGTATTTTCAAAAACATTTTAATAAAGTTTGGGTTCAACTGAGACCTATCTTTTTCTTTAATGCATTGCAACATTCACAATTGATTTCTTCTGCTGAACAGAAAAATTGGTTACTCAACATCTAGGATGAGGCCTGAAACTTTCTCAAAGATCAGTTCAGTTGTCTTTAGGTTAACACAAGAGCACAGGCAAGTATTCACTAATTGGTAAATGGATGGATGGCCTGGACATGGACTTTGGCCTACAGCTAAAGAATGCTCCTTTCATTTGCTCTCTACATTATTTATAGTCATTTGTTTTCTCTCCTTGCTGGCTGCCTTGCAAGCTCCCATTACCACACTGCTAACTTAGGAACACTGAAGTGCCTGAGCCTCTACATCAGATGAAACTGCCCCAAGTAGCTCAATTTAACAGTCTCTGCAAAGCTTGTGGAACCTGGATATTGTTATGGGCTAATGAACAAGAGTTCTTAAAATTAGCTAGAATTACAAGTTTCACAGGGTCCTCTTCCCCTTTTCAAGGGCTTTTCCAAAATGTCACTTTAAATAAATGTCAACTTCCTAACACAAATTCTGTGTCAAAATAAAATAAAAAATTAAGATAGATTGTGTGGACCTTGAATTTATGCAGAAAAAAGTATGTGTTCCCATTTTCATTTAGGCTCCAGAGAAATTAAAAATATTAATACATTGAAAATACTTCTAGAAAAATTCAAGAAAGATTACTATTAAAGAGGTATAAAACATACTATTATAGCCATAAATTTATTATCTTATTCTAGAGTAAAACTTCAACTTCTCTTAACTATTCTGTTTGGGTTCCATGGTCATTCTTTAATGCACTGAACTTAAAGGAGAGTATTGAAAAGAACCTAATGGAAGTAAACTGGCAATGAAAAACCATTGTAAGTAGCTTGCTTCACCTGAAACTCATTGAAGACATCTGACTTAATCAAGTTAATAAGTACATAGACAGGTTTAGTAAAGCTGAGGTCATAGAATGAAAATCACAGGGGGTGATTAAGGGATTGGCTTTCCTTCACTCTCATCTCTTCCTTATCCATCAGTTGGTTAGGCAAGCTCAGCCAAATAATAGCTTGTGCACTCCACAAAATCCTGCAAGTCATTTAACATAAAAAGACATATTCCATGTCTAATGCATTTATAATCTGTTACTGAGTATGCTGATTAAAAAAAAATCATGTGGTAACAGACATAGCCACATAAAGGATATTTCAAAACATTAAATGTTTTAGTCCATTCTCCGATCACCACACTTGCACACACAGGTCCACAACTTGCTACCCTAGACACTATAGATACTTTATGAGTCATAACCAAACCATAGCTCACAAAACCCACTAATATAGTTATTTTTATTGGTTATCCAGAGGGCCAATTGGCTCAAAGCAAAGTCTTGCCTAGCATAGCAATAAAAGTAAGAACAGCCTGGTGCTCATACTCCCACCAATGCACATATGATCAGCGGTAGCAGTAAGCATGCATAAGGATCATGGATTAAGTATACATAGATAAGAACCATGTATGACCAGGGCATCAATGTCTTGGGGTATTTCAGTTATCCATTGCTGGAAAACTTCAAATGTCCCCTCATGATGTCATTATTCCACTCTGTGCTTAACTTGCTTCCTTTTGGATATGCACTCCATTATGCCATACCAGGAATACTATGTCTAGCAAAGCTAGGATTTACAGCTAAAATGTACTCCCTACTTCTCTCTACCTCTAAAAATTCTGAACTTCCTTTATAGTACAATTGCCAAATTCCTCCTACAGACAGATTTTTCTTATCTCTCTCCTTCAATTATTAGAACACTCCTCACCTCTTGTTAGAGGTCCATAGACTAAGTTCCTATCCCTTACCTAATGAAAATGCTTCTCATATGAAGACTATAGGAAGTTTAGGCCTTGTGATTATAATTGCATCCTTATAATTACGGAATCTGATTTGGGTTCTATTCAGAGATCAACGATATTTTTATTTGTCTGTGTTGAGTTTTGGAGGAAAGGTTGAACACAAACATAGCTGATCCCCTGCCTCACCCACTCATGCTTGCATCAAATACTTGTTAATACACAAAGGGTCTAATTCTCTATACTTAAGAAATATTGATTGTGACAGATTGCAATTGTCCTCAAGATTTCAAAAATCCTTCATACAAGCCAATACCATATCAAATTACTATCTCTGTCATTCTCTCTCTCCCTCACAGTTTATTTCACTCCACCCTTTCACTCTTGAACCACATCCTCATCTACGTGTATTCTGCTCCTAGGTGCTATTTTCTGCCAGAAAATGTAAAAGAGAGCGATAAGATCATAGTTCAATGCTTCTTAAGCAAAAACAATGTCTGGCAGGCACAGATACAAAATTATGTCTTTGGTGACATCCTCAATATCTGTCAATTTGAAAGAGCTAAAATTAGCATGATAGGATGCATTAAAAGCAATATATATTCAGGGAGAGAAATTGATAATCTTATTTTACTATGTCCTATTGTGATGATGTAGAATCAGAGTCAAATTCTTGGGTCAAATTTCAGGTGTGACCTTTTAGAAAGGACATCAATAAATTTGAACATATCCAGAAGAGAAGGACCAGTATGATAAGAGTATTTGAGATGTTGCCATTGAAAGATTGGCTGCAGGCATTATGTTCCATCCCACCCCTGAGAAGCAAAGATGGAAAAAACATAATATGTCTTCAAATATTTGAAGGTCTCACATCATCATATCTCCAAATTTGAATGAATGTTGACATCCATTTAGCACAAATCTCACTTAATTGAAAATCTCTTCTACACTATTTTCATCAAGTGGTCATTTAGACTTTGCTTGAACATATGTGAAAGGGCAACAGCTATTTCCCAAGGCAGCGTATTCCAATTTGGCATATCTCTAATCATTGGGATTGTTTTTCTTCAAGTGAGCTTAAAATTATTTTCCTGAAACTTCTGCCCTTTGTTCTTGCTCACTGGGATAAAAAAAAACAAATTTATTCCCTTTTCTGCATGAAATTTCTGAACTACTTGAAGACAAATATTACATTCCCCTTAAACCTTATCTGATTCAACTAAACATCTCACCATTCTATTTAATAGTATAATCACTGTCCTCAGAATACCTTCTAATGTGTCAGCGCCCTCCCTAAAACGTGCTCACAATCGTTTAATACTCATGGGTAATGTACTGAAAAATTTTCTCTCAATGAAAAGTATATGGTGACATTCTTTTGTATGTTTGTTTTACTTATCATATATCAATGTCTATTAATTTTAGTTTTCACTACGCTAAATTCTCTCAGATTTTTTTGAATAAATTGATTTCTAGTCACAACTCTCCTATTTTGTAACTATAAAGTTGATTTTTGTAATACAAATATAAAACTAAACTCACTACTATTGAATTTCACCTAATTAGATTTATCCCAATATTCTAGACTGTTGAAATCTTTTGGATCCCAAATCTATCACACAACTTTTCAACTAGCCCTCCCAACTGTGTATCATCTGAAAATGTCATATGCCTGTCATCTATGTCTATGTATATAAGACTTTGATAGAAATGTTAAATGGCACAGTCCTTCTTTATTCTGGATGCCACTGCTATCTTAACGGCCTGAAAAAACATTATTTTTGGTTGTCATTTTTTTTCTGCTGAATTTAAATTGAATGTGTAGTCCATCAAAGTCCCTAAAGAGCCTTTTAATACAAAGGAATATTAAACTTCAACCCTCTGATCTTGTACTTGTGAAGTTAATTTTGTAACCCCAATTTGTAATGTCATAGTGATTTTTTAGGCGAAATTGAGTTAGAAACCTGCCTATGAAATTTAATAGCTGCCTTTCCTTGAGTCACAACTTCCATTAGTATCAGTGTCTTCATCTTTAAAATGGGGATAATAACATTGTTTACCTTTCAGATTATTCAGAATATCATATTTTTCAGTCTCATTTTTTCTCCTTTCTCTCTCTATGTGATCTATCTTGTCTATCTCTCTTTTATCCTACCCCTAAAATCATCTCATGTATGACTCATTCCTCTTCGTCTTTCATTTGTCATTCAAATACTAGCACAGACTTTACAGTTCTTGTTATTTGCAATCATTATATCATTGACATAAATTGATATGAGCCAGTAGGTGCCTAGTCTACACTGGCATATGATTGAATAATGTTTTTTCAAGTTTCTGTGAGTAATTGTGTCAAATGTTAACAGTCTTGAGGTGTTCATATATTTTTTGACTCTCAATTGTCTATTTAATCATTACTTGCATTTTCCCATATTTAATATTCCTGTGGCTTCCTAATGGCTCATGCCATAGAGTAAATAACCTTGGTTATTTTCTTCTGTTATGTTTCTGAAGATAAAATGTTTGTATATATAATGATGATGCCTATTGATAGAAACTATCAAAGGAGATGTCTTTGAACCAGAAGCTGCTGTCCAGATTTTCCTCATTCTCCTCACACTCATATCCCTACCATCCTTTCTTTTACTACTTTCAGCTTCTTTTATTCTGAGCATCTGGATTCTATTGCTCTAATCATGTCAAGGTCAACATTGTCAGCAACTGACAATCCTTGAAGATTCTCAGGGATGGAGATCCTACCACCACAAAGCCTTGGTGAGTTTATATATTATTATTACAAGTAATTTAATGAGTCTGTCTCAATACCAGGACCTCACTCTTAATTGAATATTATTTTCCTTTAGTCTACTTCTATGCCACAGTTTTTAAAGTTGGTATTCAGCGTCTCAAAAGTATTTCTTTGTATGCCCTATTTGTTGTCATATCATTCAGCTTATCACAGTTAGCATTTTTTATTTGTATGTATAATGCCTAGCAAAATTTTGGTACAATGAGAATTACTTCAATGCTGCTGCTGATTTTTATTTTACAAATTTTAACTTGCTACTGAAAATATAGGGTGTGAAGAACCAGTGCTTAAATGAATGAGTAGTCCAATGTCACTTCTGTGGTAAGTCTACATCTGGAGTCACACAGAAAACCGATGGGTAAGTAGCTGGGTATAGAGGTGGATTCTATGTTGGTACAAAGTTAGCTTGTGAAATTTGTGAAGGACAACAGACTGGAAGAGATGGTTAAGAGCTCAGATAACAAACTTTAGAATGATCTTGACAGGATGGCATGATGGACTTAAAGCAATAAGATGGAATGTAATGGAGATAAATTTGAAGGCCTCTGTTTGAGTGAAAAAAATATCAATTTGCACAAATCCCAGATGGGTGAATTGTTTTGTCAATTCATATGATGAAGACTTAGGAGGTTTTAGTTGCCCACAAAACACAGTTTTTGATTTCTTTAAGAGAACTGCAGTGTCTATGTCACAGATGATAATAGTCCCAGTATATTCAGTGGGATTGCTACTCAATCCGTATTTGAGGTGTTATATTTGTATTTAATTCTGGGGGCTATATGTTGCAGAAGACATTGACAGAGAGGGCACACACAGAAGAAAATCATCAAGACAAAGATAGTTTGGAAAGTATATGAAGCATGTAAAAAGAGGACATTCAGTCCAGAGAACTGAAAACTAAGGGAATGCTTTATAGTTTTCTTCAAATATTTCAAACATTGGCCAAAAGGAGGAGTAGGCTTGTATTGTTTGGCTCCAATGAACTTAAACCAATATTTAAGTCTATAATCCCTTATCCTTTGGTCTTGCAGCAGCCAGTGCAGGGGGCAGTCAATGGCGTTGACAGTGGCAAAGGCTAGGCAGTCATTTGTTACTCAGGTAGAATGTACGCCCTGAATCCTGTCAAGTTCTTTCTGGCTACATCAATAGTGTTGGGCCATTCCTATTTTTGCCTCCTCCTCACTAGATCCTGACCAGGAGTGAGGAGATTAGGCTGGAATGGGGAGCTGAACTAGGCAAACTCTTATCAATAGATTTCATGTCACTGGAAATATTCAAGCAGAGTCTACATGCTCACCAGTCAAAGATTTTTTTATAAGGGTTCCCAGGCAGAAAGGCAGGCAGAGAGTTGATCTACATGACTAATAAAGTTCTTTCCTATGCCAAGATATTATGATTGCCTACTACCTTCTTCTGTCTGAATAACATTCAAAGGTCATACTTAACTTTGAAATTCAGGTTGTTCATTAGCCTCTCCAGAACTTTGTTCAGTCTACAAACTATCTCTCTTTCATCTACAATATCTTTCTCCAAAGTCTTTTTTTTTTCTTTTGGTCTACAAACATGTATAAAATCTTCTTTATCCTTTAAAAATAAAAAAAAAATGCCTTGAGATCTTTTTAAGGTACTATCCCATCTCCCTTTCCCCTGTCTACTATGCTTGCTCTAAAAGACTGTCTACAATAACTTTTTTTTTTACTTCCCACTTACTACTCAAACCATTATAACCTGTTTCCTATCTGAGCATCTTACTGACACCATTTCTGAAGTTATGTTGTGTAGTTCTGATCTTCTTATTTTCTCTATTATTTAATACTGTCAATCATTACATTGTCTGTTCAACGTTATAAGTCTCTGGGATAAACAATTTTCTGTCCCTGCCTCATATGTACCTAATTCATCTATTCATTCTTCACTTGTTCCTCTTCCTTTCCATCACCATAAATGTAGGTTCTTTCCTTGTTCATTTCTTTTGCTGTCTCCATACTCTTTCGTATGGCTATCACATCCAATTCCACAGTTTCAACTGTTACCTATATACAAACATTTCCTAAATCTGTATCTCTTGCATTGACTTTTCTCTTAAGTACTAGACTAGAATTGTCAACTGCCTGCTTTGGTAGACATGGCTATTTGAATGCCACCCCTGATGCCTGAAACACATATTCAAAATGAACTCATAATCTTCCCAAAAATTTATTTTTGGCAATAGACATACTCTTGCAAAACAAGTCAACAGACAATTAATGCATCATCAGTATGAATTACATTCACTCTATTAAGCAGGCAGCCACCAAATCTGCTAGAACGAAGGGAGAAGCAGACTGCCTGCACAGATGTGGGCTCTTATAGACAGCAGCTGCAAGCATTTATTCACCACTGCTTTCCTGTGCAAATCATTATCAGCCTGAGAAATGAATATTATGTTACCCCAATACTTCTTGATTTAGTACACCAGAAAAGACCTTGAAATACATACAGTTCAAATATGAGAAAAGCTTTAGGTTTATAAAAGCCTAGGATTTAAGTATGGGCAGGTCAAAATCCCTCAGAACATTAGGCTTTCCATCATTGTATTTTGGCTTCTCTGATTATAGGAATTATATGCATTAATTGTATCTTAGCCAGCAGGTTGAATCACAGAATAGTTTATGCAGTCTGTATATGCATCTATAGAAATTACTTCCTTCTAAAGCAGAGAGTATTGGAGCATCCAGGAAAGTTTTTATAAGTGATGGGATTTCAGTACTATTTTAAGAAGGGAAATTATGATGGACAAGAGGAGAGAGAATGTTCCATATAGATTCTGGTTTCAACATTTTGCTGGCTGATATTAAAATATTCCTGCTGATCCATGTCATTTTAAGCTCCAAAAAGTTGGGGTATTGTCTGTTTCCTTCTCTACACTCTTCAGTGCATTGTGTAACATGTCAGATATGGGAGTCACTAATAATTTATTGGAATCAAGGAAAATTTTTCCAAAAACATATCATTATGAAAAAGTTTTGAAGATATGATTTAAGTATCATAACTGTACTACTGACTGTCATCTAAACATATTAATTTAAGGCAGGACAAATATTAACAAATATTAATAAACATCTTATAGAATCAACTGATTTAATGGATTGATGACACATTTGGGGGAAAATAGAACATGGGGTTAAAAATGTTATGATACAAATAATATTTACTATCATTATCCTGACACAGAGTCTTTCTCCTCACAGGTTCCCCAACCATTATCATTGTCATTATCAATTACTCACTCCTTTTCAACCCCCACATATCCAGTCTTTTACCAGATCCTGTTTTTTTTTTTTTTCCCTTCATTGCACTTCTTGTATACGTTCCCTTTTCTACACCAATAAATACTCCTATAATCTTTGTGAATTCTCATATCCCCTCTGTGTGGACTGTGGTTGGTTTAATTGCTTCTAGTCACTCCCCAGTTCCAGTCTATCCTCCACTCAGTTGTCAAATTAGTCTTCCTAAAGTGCAGGCGTGGCCATATTACCACTCTACTCAATAAACTCAAGTGATTCCTTATCACCTCTAGAAACAAATAAAAAAATCCTCTATCAAGAATTCAATGATCTTGATAATCTAATCCCTTCATACATTTCTAGCCTTCTTGCACCAGAGTTACCTCTTCCCATATATTCTACGATCAATGACATGGATTTTCTTTGCTTTTCTTTTTTTTTTCTATCTATGTTCTTTGCTATTTTTACTCTGTGCATGTGTACACAAGATACTGTATGTCCAGACTCTGTCACAAGAATTCACTTCCTCCTCCTCTCTGCCTTGCTAACTTCTTTGGTTTATACACATGTATTTATATATCTTGTAAATAGTTGTTTGCTTGTTGTGTCCCGCAATGAACAAGTTTTTTTGATTTCAAGGACTGTTTTTACCCAATTTCAACAAGAATTCCTAGTAGAGTTAAAGAAAGTTGTAAGTAGCAGAGAAAAAAAATTGAGCAAAACAAATGAGAGTGATACATGGAAATTGTGAAAAGACAATTAGCAGTTTGGTAAAATAGACAATTTAGAAACAAACGTATTCAAGAAAATACCATCTTTAAAAAAAATTGTCTAAATGGTAAAAGAGGTACAAAAATTCACTAAAAAAAATTCTTTAAAAGCAGAATAAGTGAAATGGAAAAATGAAGTACTAAAATTCACTGAAGAAAAACACTCCTTCAAAAGCAGACTCAGACAAATTGACAAAGAGGTACAAAAATTCACTGAAAAAAATAAATCCTTAAAAATTTGAATTGTGCAAGTAGAAATTAAGGACTCCATGTGATATCAAGAAACTATTAGACAAAATAAAAACAATGAATAAAAGGGAAGAAATTGTGAAACATCTCATTGGAAAAACAATAGGCCTAGAAAATAGATTAAGGAAAGATAATTTAAGAATTATTGGATTACCTGAAAGATATAATCAAGAAAAAGAATGTAGATATCGTATTTCAAGAAATTACCAAGGAAAACTGCTCCAATATCTCAGATCAAGACAGCAAAATAGAAATTGAAAGAATTCACTTATCATCTCCAAAAAGGGAAACCAACATGAAAATTTCCAGGAATATTATAGCCATATTCCAAAGCTTCCAGATCAAGGTCAGGTATCCAGAAAGAAAAAAAAAATCAAATATTGTGGAGCCACAGTCAAGATCATAAAAGATTTAGCAGCTTCCATGTTAAAGGATTATTTTATTTATAATATGAAATTCCTGAGGACAAAGATCTAAGGATTTCAACCAAGAATAACCTACCCCATCAAGTTAAGTATTATATTTCAGGAGAAAAAAAATGGCATTTAGTGAAATAGATGACTTCCAAGAATTTCTGATGAAAAGACCAGAGCCAAATTAGAAAATTTAAGGTATAATCAGTACACTCAAGAGAATTGCACAAAGGTAAACATGAAAGAATGATTATAAGGGACTCAATTGAATTAAATTATTTATATCACTATATGAGAAGATGATACATATAACTCTTAAGAACTTTCTCATTATTAGGACAGTTAGAAAGAGTCTGTATAGACAAAGGACATAAAAGTGAGTTGATTTTGTTGAAATGATCTAAAAAATATGATGTACAGGTAAGAAAATGGGATGCACTGGGAAAAAGGAGAGGTAGAATGGGCACAATTTTTCACATAAAGAAGGTGTGCAAGGAAGACCTTTTACAGTGGAAATGAAAATGAGTGGTGGTGGTGACAGGCAATGCTTGGACCCAACCAACTCTCATCAGAATTGGTATAAAGAGAGAAGAAAAAAAAAAAACACACATACATACACACACTCAGTAGGGTGCAGAAATCTTTCCAAAAGGAAGATAGGAGGGGAGCATATATAGCAGTAAGCACCCCAGCATACACAGGAGGGCCTGCTATCACAAGTTCTTTGATCCACTTTTCTAAAAGGAAAGCAACTTGAGGGGTCAACAATCTACTTTAATCAAGCGCATATATCATTCACTTAGTTCAGGGGGAAAAATCAGCACCCTGAACTACAAAGAAAATAAAGAGAAATAAAGACCAACAGTCAGGTCTTCCAACTATCTCACCATAAGCAATACATACATCACAGATCAAAAGACAGATCCAACTGTCTGACTATTGCATACATAAGTAGTTAGTAAAGAGAGAAGTACCAACATCTGAGTTTTCAAAGCCAAGAGGCTCCTTAGCAACTACCCAGTGTCTTGTCTGGTCAAACAAACACTTCCAATGCAAAACCTCACCTCAGAGAATATATACACTTTTCAGAGTTGGAGAACATCACAACCCTTGAGAACAAGTGCCTCATTAGCAATTAACAAAAGATGTGAGCCTTCCTACAAAACAAATCTCCCCTAATTAAGGTTACTTTAATGTGTGAGGAAGATATTTAACTCTCATTAACATAATTAATATTACAGCATATGAGAGAAGAAGATAAGGATAAGGTGGGGTTGGGGAAGGCAGTGGTCAATAAAGAGACAAACTTTTGAGGAGAGTGAGAGAGAGAAAAAGAGAGAGAGAGATCTCTAAATAGAGGAACCTGGGTAACATGAAATGCCCAGTTAGTGATCATATTTGTGAATATGAATAATATAAGCTAACACACAGAATAGAATCTGATTGAATAGAATGGAAAACAAAATCTAAAAATATGCTGTGTCCAAGAGACACTCTTGGGACAGAAAGAGGCATACTTTGCTGGAACAGAGTGAATCATACTTCAGCTGAATTAAAGAGGACGGGGTGGCAATCATCACCTCAAACAAAGCAAATCCAAATTAGACATAACTGAAAGGAATAATCAGGGAAACTACATTTTCCTAAAAAGTACCATAGACAGTGAAGTAGTATTTTTTTTACAAGTTTCTATGATAAATATCTCATTTCTGATAGATAGATAGATAGATAGATAGATAGATACATAGATAGATACATAGATACATAGATAGATAGAGATATTGTAGTAAGACAAAATTATAAAAGCAAGAACCATTTTCCAATTAATAAATTGTCAAGGAATATGAATAGACAGTTTTCAGAGGAAGAAATCAAAACTTGCTATTGTCATATAAAAATGCTCTAAATAACTATTGATTAAAGAAAGGAGCATTAAAACAATTCTGAAGTGGCACATAACACCTATCAGAAATGACAAATGTTGGAAAGGATGAAGGAAAATAGTTATATTAAGGAATTGTTGGTAGTGTAGTAAATTGGTCCAACTACTCTGGAGGAAAATTTGAAACGAAACCCAAAGGGCTATAAAACTGTCCTTACTATTTGATCTAGCAATACCACTACTAAGTCTATACTGAAAAGAGATCAAAGAAAAAGGAAAAAGATCCCTATGTACCAAAAATATTTATAGCAATGATTTTTGTGTCATGGCAAAGAATTGGAAAGTGAGGAAATATTCATCCATTAGGAAATGGCCAAATAAGTTGTGGCACACGATTGTGATGGAATACTATTGTGCGATAAGAAATGATGGGGAACAAATTTCAGGAAAAATAATTAAATAACATGGCAGAAATTAAATGAACTGATGCAAAATGAAGTGATAAGAACTGGGAGATCATTACTATTGGGAACAAGAATTTTATAATTATAATCAACTGTGAATAACTAGCATGTACTGATCAATACAGTCATACAAGATAATTCCAAAGAAACCACAGTGAAAAATTCTATCCACCTCCAGTGAAAGACCTCATGAACTCTGAGTGTGAACTGAAGAATATTTTTTCTTCCTTTATTTATTCTTTTGCGTTTCTGTCATATGATTAATATGGAAATACATTTTGCATGATTTCACATTTATAAGTGATATCAAATCATTTACCTTCTTAGTGGGTGTAAGAAGGGTAGAAAGGAGGGATAGAATCTGGAACTCAAGATTTAAAAAGAATGTTACAAATAAATAAAAAGATGAATGTATGAATGAATAAATAAATAAATAGAAAGATTTTATAGTAGTTTATGCCACTCCAATGCTACATTTTATAGATGAAGACACTGAAGATCTTAGATCTTCACTTACTCATTGTGAAAAAAAGGTAGTAAGGGCAGAACAGAGACTCGAACCTACATTCTTCTGAATCCAAAGGTAATGATCTCTCCAGGTTTATACGTTGCCTTTTCCAGAGTCTATGGTTTATTGATGCATCAACTGCTTTTAAAATACAAATAAATGATCATAACCACAAAATATTTCCATGTTTTATGGGTTTTGTGATAACCAACTACTCTATTATCTTGTAGGACAAAGTACAACTCTGTGAACCCACACTTGATAGTTTTGTACAAAGATCATCTAAAGTAAAATGAAAAAGCCTTCTTTAATGCTGTTTCTTAGGTATATAATAGAATTTTTTTTTAAATTTACTTTATGTTTCAAACTTGAAATTATGAAGGAGAAATAGAGGATAGATTTTCATCTAAGAAATGTGTAATTTTTTTTAAAAGGTGGGTTGCTTTTTGTCAGGAATAATGGACAGAAAATAACTACTTACAACTTCAGGAAAATTCCCAATGTGTTGAATGAAGTCATTTCTGTGAGCTTATAGGAAGGTATGGGCAGGAGTCAAAAAGAATGGGTTGACCTGGAGAGTTTTCAATTTGTTTTAATGTACTAATGATTTTCTCACAGATCTGTTCTAATATAACAGTGAGTTCAGGAGTATTCTTCTAAGAAGCTATTCAGAGATGGTCTCAAAATAGCTATTCACTCAACTCTTTCACATTCCTCTGAAAATGACATAAATTTTACTTAGAAACAAGTCTAATGAATGGGAAAAATAAGTAGCATCTCCTGCATTACCAGAACCATAATCAATCAAAGAATCATAGAATTTGAAAGTTGGAAAGGGTCTGTGTCCATCTAGTCTAATTCAGATTAAAAAAAGAATCTACTTCTTCCATTCCTGGAAGTTATTTCTTTTATAATAAATTATGCCATTCATTCTTAACCATTACAATAAACTGCTGATTTATATTGACCTCACAATCCACTAAAACGCTCAATTATTTTCAGATCCACTCCTATCTGACCATATCTATGTTATTTTATTCTTGTGAAGTTAAATATTTGTACTCAAGGTCAAGATTTTGTATTTATTCTTATTGGTTTTTATCTTATTATGTATTTATTTATCTTATGATCTTGTTTAATCTTATTATATATTTATCTTTTTAATCCAATGAGCTATCAAGAAACTTTGAGATCCTCACTGTATCATTTGCTGTCTAATCTATTGCTGGAGGTGTTTTGTGTTATTTGAAACTATAATCAGTCATTTTTCTTTTTGACCTCCTATTGAAAACAAGTAAGTACCTTTCTGAGGAATGATACCATGCTGTCGGTGCTGTCAAGTGGAGAGACTCCTAAACTTGGAGTACTGTAGGGTCAAGGGACTAAGTTCAGATACCACTTGTAGTACATCTATAGTTATTCCATTTGTGACCTTGGGAAAATCATTTAATTTCTCAGTTTCCTCAACTGTAAAATGAGGATATTGGATTGGATGATATTTAAAATTGCTTCCAGTTCTATCACTATTAACCTATGTGACCTTAAGACATTCTTAGCAGTTACAATTTTATAGTTGATCGGTGTACTTTCTAATAGCAATGCTTTAAAGAAATGGGGCACAGAAGAGGTGTGGGAAAGGGAAAGAGGACAGACCTCAAAGAGGAATTGCATCTAATTCTTCTTTTGTCGTTAGTCAGCATTAATAGTGTCATAATTCAAATTCTGTGATGGTATCTTTGTGTTACCTATCTTTCATAAATATATATGTATATCTAATACATCTCTAGACTACTTGAAAAAAATTTCTCCTTGTTTTTGTACAAGCTGAACATTAGGCTTATTCTGGAATCTTGCTAAAATATATATTTCCTTCTTATAAAAGTGTATCTAGACAAATAAATCAGTACACATTACCAATATTAATCATTGGATTTTATAAAGTCAATAAGCCCATTCAATTAAGTTGAATCATTACTTTTCATCACACAGGAAAGCTAACTATTTATTTGACTTATTGCGTTTTCCACTTTCAATTGGCTACAGTGGCTTGCTTTACACAAAGGATATATAAATTGGATCCTTAGTGCTCATTCAACTAAGTTCTGTCTCACTTTATGATATTGGACTAGAAAGCCAGAAAGAGTTAAGAAAGCACTCCGAATTGAATATTGCCCGTAAAAAAGCATTTGAAAAATTTAGTTTTGTAGGTTGAATCAATGTTTCTTTTTGCATTCAATTCTGAAGTTATAAAAATATTTGGTCTAAAATTATTTTGCTTTAAATGTAATATGTCTTTCATAGTCCACCTTTCTATTTAGTGCCATGTATTCTCTCATGACTTAGAAAACTTCTAAAAGGCTATCATATATGCTATCCAAAGTGTTATTGATGTACATGATAAGCTGTGTCTCACCATTAATGAATGACTGTAAGAGCACTTTGGGGAAAATCACAGAATTAATGTCTTTATTCATCAAGGGATTAATTTAATTTATATAGAACTACCAAATATTCAAAATATCTTAGAACAGTGATAGGAAACATTTTCTAAGTATAAAGATTCTTGCTGTTCTCTTGATCATCAGATCAAGGTTACATATAATTAATAAAGGACATCTTGGAGAAAACAAAGCACAGAAAGTACTAAAAACAAATAAAAGTATATAACTAGAAGGGTAATTTATTTTCATTTATATATGAAAGATAATAAGGGCAACAGACAGTAGTGGTATAGCATTCCAATTTTACAGTTAATGACTATCCAATTTATTTTCATGCAAAAGTTATTTATATAAAGAATCATTCTAATATCTTATTTAGACATTCTTCAAGCTTTCTATTTCAAGCCATCACTCGTTCTTTAGCAAGTACTGTTTATAAATGTATTTGACTGCCTAGCAGAAGAGTTTCTACACTTGCATGACTCACTCTTTTCTAGTAAATACAGAGAATCACTATGAGGGTAATCTTCCATAAAATGAGATGCCACCTGCTCTCATGGCTTCCCACTGCTAGGTATGGGGTAGTGGGCCAATGGAATAGCTGGGACAAGAAATTCCTTATTAGAGAAGTCTTTTTGTTTTGGTTCCCTATCAGTACCTCAGCTACTGTATTACAATCTGTTAAAGTGTGACAAAGTGACAAAGACAAGATTGCTATGGTAACTCTGCACGCAAACTATTGCAGAAGGATGACCTTAAGGTATGAGTCATAGCTGCAGTAGCACCTGGTGAGCAAGGCAGAATTTTCCTGCAGAAAATACCTATAAATTAGGGTACAGCTGATCTTAGACACTGGTCTTCAGGGAAGCCAGTGAGGAACTAGTAAGCCCTAGCTAATCTAAAAGGGCTATATATATATATATATATGTATATATATATATATACATATATATATATACATATACATATATATATAGGTATATAGATATGATATATAATACCTTATCTACATGAGGTAGTATTAACCATAATTTTACGTATTGCCTTGAGTATGATGTTGGGCTGACCATAACATCATAAAATTATATATGGAAGAAATCTCAGACATCACCTAGCACAATCCACTCCTTTTACAAATGAAATGACTTAGATCCAGAGTTTAAGTGACTTGCCAATGATTGTGCACTTTTCTCATTAAAATGAATATATTTCCTTCAGTATTTATCACACAGGGTAGTCAGGATAATAAAATGAGATAATATCTGCAAATTGTTTTGTAATACAGGTCAAATGTTATCCTTACTTACAAAATCTTTATATTTTGTAAAACATTTTCATGTGCATTGTTTCATACAACTGAACAAACTTCTTATTGTTAATGCAGTGAGACAGTCTAAGGTTTTATTACACACACTGCAGTCATGTGTGACTCTTTGTAACCCCATTTGTTTTTTTTTTTTTTTTTTGGCAGAGATATTAAAGTGGTTTGCCATTTCCTTCTCCAAGTCATTTTATAGATGAGGAAACTGAGATAAACAGGGTTACATGACTTGTCCAAAGTCTGAGGCTGGATTTGAACTCATGAGGATGAGTTCCTGACTCCAGGTCTGACACTCTATTCTTTTTTTTAAGAAAAAGAAATCCCTACCCTGAAATAATTTAGGTCATATTGGTGAGTGGTGGGGAATATGGCATGTAACACAATACAAGGAGTAAAACGAGTAGAGGAGAAATCAGGAAAAGTGCTTTAATAAATTTGTGGAAGGAGATGGTGTTGAATTGTGGTATGAGAGGACAGCTTTATGTATGAAGATAATTTATGTATGTTTGAATCACAAGAAGGAAGTTGAAAATTGGAAATTAGGAGGCAATGTTTTCAAGAAGTAAGGGATGGTTGGAGTGATTCCAAAGATCAAGGAGTAAATAAGTTAAAGTCATGGTTCAGCTGGTAAGATTATAATAAGATCATATGATCATAGACTGAGAGATAGAAGGCATTTTAGAGGACATCTAAGGAAAGCCCCTCTTTTGAAGGCAAGCCATCTTGACCCAGGTCACACAGGTAGTGTCAGAAGGGGAACTTTAACAAAGGTCCTCTCACCCTAGAACAAGTATTCTTTGCACTGTAGTGTGATTGGAACTAATAAGATGATTTGTATTTCAAGATATAGAACAGATATATGACCTTTAGGCCAAGAGCAATAATATATTTTATTAGAGCTAAGGGGAAAAACAAAGAAAAAAACCTTTTCTCTGAAAGTATGAAAATGAAGGATAAAAGGGAAGATAAACCTGGTTATAGACATCATCCTCTAAGACAGATACCACAGAGGCATATCATAAGCATATCGAAAGGAGAATATCAGTAAGTAGAATCAATTGTTACCAAGAGATAATAGAGAGGAAGGTGGGATAGTAATAAAACTCATCTGGGGATACCATGACATGCTGATTCATTCTGACCTTATAGTCAAGTAAACCCCCAGATCTCTTTTCACATGAATTACTGTCTATTAAATTATAGATCGATAGAGATATGCACATATACATATAGATATATACATAAGCACACACATATAAATAGCATATACACACAAAATACATTCAGTTTAATTTGTACTCTTATTTAATATTGTTTTTTCTTTAATTCAAATAAAGACAATGAACTTACTTTACTAAATGCCTTATCACTATATTTGATGAACTGATCCAATTTAACTACATATTTTTATAAGTTTAATTCTGTGTATATGTGTGTGTATTATAATTCAAATTCTGTAATCCAATATATTCTCTATCTCATATCTCTCTCTAAAATCTAATTTTGTTTCATCTGAAATTTTGCATATGTCAATTATATTTTTACCCAAATAATTAATAGAAACTTTGAAGAGTATAGGCCAGAGATAGATGTCTGCCATTTTCCATTAGAAACTTTCATTCAACGTTGACATCTCTCAATTAATGGATGGACTTTTGTATCCAGTCATTGCCTCTCAACTCTGTCTTCATTACATCTGTCACTCACAATAAGTCTTTGAAGTACAAGGGGATAATAGGTAGCAGACTTAGGATAAGAAATGCTTAATTATTATTTTTTTAAAATTTTCTACTATTTTGTATTTCTCCCCCAATTGTATCTATTAATGTTAAGAAACTTATTCTCTAACTCTGAAGCTGCCTGCCCTCAAAGAATCATTACCTAAATTCTCCTTGTATTTCTTTGAATGAGTCTTCAAATTGAGATCCTATTAAGAAACTACTTGGTCATTTGTGGCAAAATTATATCTCTAATCTGCTTCAGGGATGTATCCATGGAGTATCTATGATATGTGATGAAGACAGGGAAAGAAAAGAGGAAGCATTTACAGGAATTATAACCTTGCAGAGTAAAAAAGATAATTCCTGAACCCTATACAATTCTCACTTTTCTAGATCTCACTTAAAAGAAAAGTTACCATAAAAGTCAAAGGCTATAAAAGTTAAGGTTCATTACAAATTTAGAAAGGGTTAAATTTTTAATAATTTTGACTTGATATTCTTAAACTTTGAATAATGAAAAAGTAACATTTATTTGGTTTGAGTTTATAAATAGTTTGCTTTTGTTTAAATGAATATGCTGATATAATATCATGGAATTGACTGTGTGACATGGGTGACGTTAGCATGGGACCACTCAACATGGCATGCCCTCATCAGAAAAAGTGCTGTGCTCTATGAATATAGCAGAATTGAAGTAGATCAAAAGAAAGGCAATATGAACAAATTCAAAGAATCTACCCCAATTGTTCACATGAACTATTTTTCCCTGACCTGTGGTAGAATATTTTGTATCAGACCAATTCGTATTGATCTGAACAGCCACAGTCAGACACACTGTAACTTGATTCTAGCATAGTTGATATCATTTTGGTCCTCTTTGAGAATGAAGGACAACAGTGATGTTGATATGGTACTCTTTCTACAAGAGTGATTATTTATTAAAGAAAAAATAGTACAATTGATAATGTTCTTTTCAATATCATTATATTTTTCTTTGAAAGATTTGAATGTGTTTTTTAATTACTTGATTATGGGAAAATACAGGCATTTGTGCTAATACAGATAAACCTAAAATTGTATGTATACATTCATTTTCTGTACAGTCCTTTAAATGACAACTGTGTGTAGATACAACCTCAATGTTGATTTGAGAAACATATATAAAAAAACGTGACTGCTCTTAAAGCATTAGTGACTAAGTGACTAAGTGAATATTGCCTATGGTTTTTCTCATGCTCTGACATCTCATTGATACTTGTGGAGAAACTGGGGTATGTATCTGTCATATTTTCCCCAATCATTTCACCAGCCCATTTTCTTTTTCTCTTAAATTTTCTGATATCGTGTTTTGTTCCTGTTCTTCAAGGTTCTTCATTTATTATATATCATAAAATGCTCATACTCACCATAGGACTCTCTACTTTCCTGTGTGTGATATGCTTTCCTGTTCTCAAATATTGTTCTTTATGTTTCTACCTTGCAGTCATATAACCACACATGGAATGTTGGTATTAAAGAGATGGGTCTTTGTTTTTTGGGAGAAATTTGAAGTAATATGCCACTTCTTAGTTTATTTCCACAGATAATTAAGGGAGGAGAAAGAACCTATATGTTCTAAAATGTTTATAGCAGCTCTCTTTGTGGTAGTGAATAACTGAAAATGACAGGGAGGACCATCAATTGGGGAATGGTTGAACAAGTCGTGATATGTGATTGTAATGGAGTATTATTCTATTATAAAAAAATGATGAGTGCAATGATTTTAGAAAAAAACTGGAAAGATTTGTACAAAATAATGAAGAACAAAATAGCTAGAACCACAAGAACATCATATACAGTAACAGCAATATTGTTTTAAGGACAACTTAGAGAGAATAATTTACTTTGACTATTTTAAACACCCAAGTTAACTACAAAGGACATGAGGAAAGATGCTGTCTCTGCATCCAGAGAAAGAATTGATAAATAGAAGGATGTATAAAATAATTTAACGTATATGTGTTTGCACACATATTTATGTATAATGCTAGCCATCTCTAAGATGGAGGGAGAGAGAAGAAACAAATGATACTTTCATGATAATTTTGTTATTTTAAAGGAATAGCAAGTGGTACATACTAGATTCATAGTTTCATATGCAATCATTTTTATTGTACTATGTTATGAAAAAGCTATAAATTGAAAGTAAATTTTTTTTAAAAAATTATAAAAAAAGAATTTCACATTTTTCTAAAGGCAATCCAGCCTGCTTTCATCTTCCAACAATTCTGGATCTGACTCATTGCCCATTTGAACTTTCTTTTACTGATTGAGGTTTTCCATGAAATTCCATGTCACACTATGGGCAACTGACCATTTCTCAGCCTTTCCTAAGTACTTGGTCAGGCCAAACTTGTTTGAGTGATTACATATTTCTTCCAGTTCTATCATTCAGAAAACATGATACTCTAAACAAAATTGTATATGCTAGCAGAAGCATCTGGAAGATTTAGCCATCAATAAGAGAACCCTTCTTCAACTTGATCTCTGTTCCAAAGCACCATCATCAAAAAGGAAACATTATCTCACTGTTTTGTATCACATCTGATATTGCTGAGTAGAAGATTTCAACAAATTTACCTCTATTATTACATATTTTAAAGAATCTTGAATGACATTGCTACATAGATGAGATACATATCCCTTGTTGGAAGAGAGACTTCAAAGGGCATTCTTGATCAATATGTTTTCATAATCAACTAATAATAAGTACAAAATGATTATGCATATTTTGCATTCTCTACATCTTTCAGGCTATTGCGTGATCATAAAGATGCAATCTCATTGAACATTGCTTGTGTAGTTTGCCTGTCTCTAAATAATATTTTCATTAAGGATGCCCAATATACATGTAGATATGGGGCTCACAAATTGTGTATACATATTAAGGAGGTGTTTCCTTGGTCATCTTTTTTCAATAATATGATAAAGTATTGCTTTTCTTTAGGGCCTTTGGTGTTATCCCCTCTTAAATACATTGTGAATCAATCTGAGTGTCTTAACTGTTGTGATATCTGCAATATGTATGCTCTATATGTATACTTGGTAAAAATCTGGCTATTTTTTCTCATCTTTGTTTTCTTTTTAAATATTACTTAGACTTTGCACATTGTGTACATGCATGTGTGCATGTGTGCATTTGATAACCACCATGTAGTAGATATATTGAAACTTTGTTACAAATTGGCTTAAGTGATGCTTATTATCTTTTACTTCTTAACTCTAGCCTATTGCACTTTTCTTTCAGGTATTACAGTTGATAGAACACCAGTCCTGGAGTCAGGAAGAATGCAGTTCAAATCTGGCCTCAGATACTTTCTAGCTGTATGACCCTGGGCAAAGTAATTCAACCTCTTTTTTCCATAGTTCCCTGATTTTTAAATCGAAGATAATGCCAGCACCTACTTCCCAAGTTGTTATGAAGATCAACTGAGATAATAATTATAAAGTATTTATCACATTTATTAGCATGTTACAAGAATTACATATTACCGATTATTTTTGTTGTTGTTGATTGACTGCTATTTAACCATTTTTCAGTCATATCTAACACTTTGTGAACTCAGGGTCATGTAGACAGTAAGGGCCTGAGGTTGAATTACAGCTCAGGGAAAAAAAAAATTCATTGTCCTTTTACATACAATTTTTCCCCAACATGTGTTTTGGTTTTTTTTATTATGTTAGTACGCATGTTTAGCTTGAAATATCCTGGATCCTTCTTCTAGGGCCATAGATCTAGGACTAGAGTTAGGAGAAGGAGATTCAGTAGAATTCCCTCATTTTACACATTAGGATACTTTCAGGTAGTGATTCAGTAAGCTGCCCAAGGTCACACACATAGTGAACTATGGATTGAATATTTCTCCTTTGTCTCCAAATCAACCTCTGTGTTCATTTTATCATGATGTTTTGTACCTGACTGGTTAAGGAAAAAATAGTATCACTGATCATGCCACACTGGGAGCAGAGTGTAGTCCAGGGTGGATTGCTCCTGCACAGACAGGACCTAAGCAGGCCTTGGGGAGACTGAATCTCTCACACCTGTGGCAGTTTCCAGACTTCAGGACCCCAAAACGCTGAGGACAAATTGGAAGGTCAGTAAAAAAAGGCTGTGGGACCATTGAGGGAGAGTGGAGTGGTCTGGCCTCAGCCCCAGGGCAGCAGAGAGGGGAGGAAGCAGAGGAACTTGCAGCAGCCACAGTAGCAGCAGGGGCAGAGAAAGCCACTGCTTCTGGAACTCAAGGCCCACAGATTGTGGGAGGATTCAACACCTAACTATACACCCTCACCCCTACTGGAAGGAGAGAACTATCCTGACAAAGACATCAAAAGTCAATTAAATGACTGGGAAAATGAGCAAAAACTAGAAAAAGAATCAGACTATAGAATCATACTCTGGTGACAAGGAGGACTAAAGCATGCAAACAGAAGAAAACAAAGTTAAAGCACCTCCATTAAAAGTCTCCAAGAAAAATATGATTTGGTCTCAGGTCAAGGAAGAGCTCAAAAAGGATTTTGAAAAATCAAACAAGAGAAGTAGAGCAAAAATTGGGAAGAGAAATGAGAGTGATGCAAGAAAATCTGGTTTAACAGTTTGTTAAAGGAGACCCAAAAAATGCTGAAGATAATAGCACTTTAAAAAATAGACTAACCCAAATGGCAAAAGAGGTCCAAAAAGCCAATGAGGAAAAGAATGCCCTGAAAAGCAGAAGTGGCCAAATGAAAAAGGAGCTCCAAGAGCTTACTGAAGAGAATAATTCCTTAAAGATAATATGGAGCAGATGGAAGCTAATGATTTCATGAAAAATCAAGAAATTATAAAACAAAACCAAGGAATTAAAAACTAGCAGACAATGTGAAATATCCAATTGAAAAAACAGCTCACCTAGAAAATAGATCGAGGAGAGACAACTTAAAAATTATGGGACTACCTGAAAGCCATGATCAAAAAAAGGGCCTAAATATCATTTTTCATGAAATTATCATGGAAAACTGCCTTGATGTTCTAGAACCAGAGGGTAAAATAAATTCACTGATCACGTCCTGATAGAGATCCCAAAAGAAAAACTCTTAGGAACATTGTAGCCAAATTCTGAAGTTCCTAAGTCAAAGAGAACATATTGCAAGTCACCAGAAAGAAATAATTTCAGTATTGTGGAAATACCATCAGGATAACATAGGATCTAGCAGTTTCTACATTAAGGGATAAAAGGCTTGGAATATGATATTCCAGAAGTCAAAGGAACTGGGATTAAAACCAAGAATCAACTGCTCAGAAAAACTGAGTATAATACTTCAGAGGAAAAAATGGTCATTCAATGAAATAGAGGATTTTGAAGCATTTTTGATGAAAAGCCAGAGCTCAATAGAAAATTTTACTTTCAAACACAAGAATCAAAGGAGGTATGAAAAGGTAAATGGGAAAGAGAAATAGTAAGGGACTTACTAATGTTGAACTGTTTACATTCCTGCATGGAAAGATAAAATTTGAAACTCTAGAGACTTTTCTAAGTATTTGGGTAGTTTGAGGGATTATGTACATATTGACAGAGGGCACAGGGTGAGTTGAATAGGAAGGGATGATATCTAAAAAAATAAAATTAAGGAATGAGAGAGGAATATATTGGGAGGAGAAAGGGAGAAATGGAATGAGGCAAATTATCTCTCATAAAAGAGACAAGAAAAAGCTTTTTCAGTGGAGGAGAAAGCAGGGGAGATGAGAGGGAAAAAGTGAAGCTTACTCTCATCATATTTGGCTTAAGGAAAGAATAACATGCACACTCAATTTGGTATGAAAAGTCTATCTTACACTACAGGAGAGTAGGGGAGAAAGGTATAAGTGGGGTGTGAGGGTGATAGAAGGGAGGGCAAATAGGAGGAACGGGTAATTAGTAATTAGTAATTGTTTTGAGGAGGGACAAGTTCAAAAGAAAGAATAGGATAAGTGGGGGCAGGATAGGATAGAGAGAAATATAATTAGTCTTTCACAACATGACTTTTATGGAAGTCTTCTTTTGCATAACTACTTACATATAACCTTTATCAAATTGCTTGCCTTCTCAGTGGGGATGGGTGGGGAGGGAGAAAAGGAGAGAAGTTGTAACTAAGTTTTAAAAACGAAAATTAAAAATTGTTTTTATATACTACTGGGAAATAATAAATACGGATAATGGAGCATAGAAATCTATCTTGCTGTACAAGAACATAGAGGAGATGAGGATAGGGGAAGGGAGGGATGTGATAGAAGGGAGGGTAGATTAGGGGAAGGGGTAATCAGAATGATTTGTCTTAGGGTGGGAGAAGGGGAGAGATGGGGAGAAAATTTGGAACTCAAAATCTTGTAAAAACTAAAAATAAATAAATTAGTTTTAAAAAATGCTTTCCAGCATCACCTTTGCAAAATCAAAAACAAGAAAAAAGAAAAAATAGTTTCATCACTGTGATAAAGCAATAGAATATAATCAGAATTGTTTTGCTGATCACTTGGTTTTCAGTTGTGTCTGACTTTGCGGTCCTATTTGGGGTTTTCTTGGCAGAGATACTGGAGTGATTTGTCATTTCCTTCTCCAGTTCATCTTACATTATGAGAAAACTAAGGCAAACAAGGTTAAGCGACTTGCTCAAGGTCATACAGCTAGTAACCATCTTGAGCCAGATTTGTTGAAGATGAGTCTTAATGACTACAAGCCTGGCACTCTATCCAGTGCTCTATTATGTTTGTAATTATGATTTTTCTGATTAGGAAATTAGGATTTTGTTTAAATATTTTGCCCAATATTTATTAAAGAACCCTGGGGAAATATACATCATCTTTTCAGGTAATTGAGAATCATGACCTTCAACAAATCACAAAATATATATTTAAGCACTTTTCTAATTTGATTAAGTGCAGCTAGGTGAGGTATAGATCATCAGTAATGTGGAATCAGTACATTCATTAGACTGATGAAGCCAGGAGCAAGGGGGTGAGAAAGTGAAAGGAAAGTAAGTGAAGGCAATGTGAAAGTATATGCTTTTCTACTGGGAGTTTGGTGTGAAGTAGGGGAGGTGAGGGAGATAGCAAGAGAGAAATTATTTTTTTTTTATAAATAGGAGAGATATGGGTTTAGGTAAAGAGTATATGAACAGAGAAAAATTAACAATTAGAGAGAAAGATCATTATAGGTCAAAGAAGAGGGTTATATCCTGATCACAGAAAGGGATGATTTCACAGATACAAAATGTATTGGTTTCAAAAGTTTCTACTACAACCTGCCTCCTGCTCAAGTGCCTGATATATGACTTTCAAGAGATGAGAGCATCAAAAATCATCAATACTTTTCTATCCATCACTCATTAGGGAAGAAAGAAAAAGCTCTCTCTGTAATCTGTGGGCTAGCTTCTTAGCAGGGCAATGTTTTGCTTGTTGCCATAACCTTTCACTTTCCAGGCTAACAGCACACTTCGGGGTCCAAAAAGTTGTGACTTGGGGTAGCTTTGATGAATAATGTTACTGCTTCTGAACTGCCAGAAATGGACTGCTGGGTTGCTGATTTCTACTTGTTCCTATATGTTCCTCAGTAAACATTTCTACTTGTTCCTACATGTTCCTCAGTAAACATTTCTAACCTTGTAAGTGTCTCCTATAAGTCACTTGCAGCACCTTATAATTTGAAACTGAGTCCTGATTTGATGCTTAGGCTAACACACAAATATTACTCCAGTCTATCACTGATCCAATCTCTTTTCTCCTTCACAATATGCACCAAGTATATTCAATCAACCAATCACTCCGCACCCATGCGTAAGCAACAAATAGTGTGTTAATTTCTAGGGAGGGAACTTATAGACTATCAAAGAATCACTACTCTCAAGGGACTTAAATACTGAGGAGAAATTGACTATCAAATCTTTTGCTCTAGGTAAACTAGTAAAAGAAATGAAAGGAGAGAGTGAGGGAATATAGAAGTGTGTAGGTATAGTTAATGAAAACCAAATTCCATTTTATGGAAGAAAATCAAAGGAAAGAACTTACAAAGAGAGCTTATTAAATTGTATTATTATTTTTATTAATCTCAGAACACTCAGGATGAACAAATTTTAAAAAAGGTTTATAAACTCAATCAAAAGAAAAACAAAACTTCAAGCAATATTGAGAAAGGATATGCTCCATAAGAGATTGGTGAGTAGAACATATCTTTTTATAACTATTTCACATTAAAGAAATAACTGGATTGAGGCAAAAATAATAAAATGCTCATTGAAAAATAGATGTTGTCAAGATTTTATAGCTAAGGGTGCAACATAAATCTTGGAAGTTCCATTGAGATCCAAAGCAGTTACTCCAGGACAGCATTAAAAGTGTTAGTTTTAAAAATAAAACTGAGCTGGGGCAAAGCACTTGAAAATGACTTTGAAGTAAGATTGTTTCCCATTACAGGTTGAAGTAAAAATTCTAAGATTAACAGGGACTAAATATTTGTGTCATTACATAATAGCCATATGCCTTGAATAAATTCATAAAAGTAAATAATCACTTTTTAAATGATTGATAGTATTAAAATGATAGGACAATTAAGGACTCAAATACTCTCTGTCCTATCTTTCAGCACTAGTATTTAAGGAGAGCACCAAGGTCAGCCATATTTAAGTCCATTCCAAGCACTCATATGACTGCTTTCTCTACTACACCCCAGAAATCTCTTCATCTTGGAACTTTTCTCAAATTCACTTGTTGTAAATACCCTCTGAACCCAAGTCCTCTTCTTCTGATTGGATGGTTCTTGCCAGAAGTTCCATTTAAAAGGGATGGTGAGACTAACTACATCTTATTCCTTTTGAAACTATGCTCAGGCCTTTCTCTATCATGCCTAAGAGCCTGCTACCTTCTGTTTCCCCATTCCCCAATTTCAGTTTTCTTTTTTGTGTTATCTTCTTCTATTAGTAGGTAAACTTTTCAGGTAAGCCTTTTTTTTTTTCTTTTTGCGTTGTTAATGCTTAGCACAGTACCTGCCACATATTAAGCTCTTTAATAAATGCTTATTGACTGAATTAATGAATGAATGACCCATTGCAGCTTCCACCTGCTAAGACATTGTGGTTTCAGTTCTTCCAGCTCTGTTATTTCTACTTGCCCTCCCCAATTGTAAAAGCAAGCACCCTTACACATCCAGGAGGGCCTGCTATCACAGATTCTTTGATCTTCATTTCTAAAACGAAAGCAACTGAGGGGTCAACAATCAGTTTAATCAAGCACATATATAATTTACTTAGTTCAAGGGGAAAGTCAACTCCCTGAACTTTAGAGAAAATATAAACAGAGAAATAAAGGTCAACAGACTGGGCTTCCAGCTGCCTGACCATAAATAATACATACATCACAGATCAACAGACAGATCCAACTGTCAAACCATATATATATATATAGTTCCCAGAGAGAGAAGCACCAACGTGTGGGTTTTCAAAGTAGGGGAGCACCTTAGCAGATGCCCAGAGTCTCACCTGGCCAAACAAAAACTTCCAATGAGTAAGCTCCAAAGTAAAATCTCACCTTAGACTATTTATTTCAGAGCCACAGGGCATCACAACACTTGAGAATTAGTGCTTTATTAACAAAAGGTGTGGCCTTCCTACAAATCTCCTCTAATCAAACTTCCATTGATGGGCAAGCCCATTAAGGGGTGGGGAAGATCTTTAATCTCATGAACATTACATCGGACCCCAAGATCTTTCACATCCATTACTGGGGCAACTTGTACCTGAATAGGCATTAACATTTCTTAAGTAAATAAGACATAATTCCCACAAAATAAACACATCATAAACTTTATATTTACAAAATATATAACATAACATCATTCTATGGGGGTCCGTCTTTGGGGAGTGAGCAACCAGATCTTCTCCCTCAATCTAAAACAAAATGTCCAAATAAAATTCTCTTTGGGGTGTGTCCTTCTCCCCACACTGCTCTTGCAGATACCCTCAGGTGCAGGCTCTAGTGAGTCAAATCTCAGTCTAAACAATGCTCCAGCCCCCACTTCCAAGTCCTTGAGGGTCAACTGGGCAACAAAGCCATCAGGGTGGGGACCTTAGCACACTTCTCCCCCATCCGCCATAGGCAACTCCACCCCCTGGGTCCAAAGCTGTCCCAGGAGACTGCTGCAAAATAAACACACTCAGTGCCTTGCTAGACAGTCCCCCTCTTATTTGGGGGCTGAATTCTGAGCTCCTGGGTTCCCCCTTCTCCAGCAGGAGCCAGCTGCTCCCAACTCCTGCCTGAGTCTGTTCATGGGCAGCTCTCCACTGCAACTTCTACTCTCATTCCACCACTCACCTCTCCAAAGTTGACACACTGTCAGTTTTCCACTCCTCCTCCAGGGCTCCGTTCCAAACTCTCACTGCTCTGGTCTGGATTCTGAATACAATGCACTTTCAGGGCATTCACTCCTCCATCACAGTCAGGAGCTGGGCTAATCTACTTGAGCCCTGACTCTAGCCATCACCACTTCCCAGGCTCCCCAGACCTATAGCAACCACAACTGGGAAACAATAATTATCCTAGTCTCACAAAACCCCATACTTTTCTTTCAATTTTTGCAGATCATGCCAACTATGTCATTATGTAAAAGAAAGTAGCCTGACACATCCAGGAGGACCTATTATCACAGGTTCTTACATCTACTTTTCTAAAAGGAAAGGAACTTGAGGGGTCAACAATCGCTTCAGTCAAACAATTATATCATTCACTTAGTTCAAGGGAAAAAGTCAATACTCTGAATTTCAGAGAAAATACAAACAGAGAAACAAAGATCAACCAACAAACAGGTCTTCCAACCGTCTGACAGACCAATAAATGGATAACTATCTGACCATACACACATAGTTACCAGAGAGACAAGCACCAAAATCTGGGTTTTCAAAACTGGGGGGCTGCTTAGCAGCTGCCCAGAGTCTCATCTGACAAAATAAACACTTCCAATGAGTCAGCCCCAAAGCAAAATCTCACCTCAGACTATTTATACATTTTTCAGAACCAAAGGGCATCACAACCCTTGAGAACCAGTGGCTCATTAACAAAAGGTGTGGGCCTTCCTACAAATCTCCCCTAATCAAACTGTCCTTAATGGGCAGATCCATTAACAGGTAGGGAAGACCTTTAATCTCCTTAGTATTACTGATTGGAGAGTTGGAAGGCAAAGATGAAGCTCCTCCCTTAGTCTCCCTTTACAGAGGGCTCATAATACCTACCATCTCTTCATTTGTCCTTAGTTTCTCTGCTTGGTTTTTATTCCATCATTTTCTTCAACATTCAGCTTCCTCTTTTGTATTTGTATTGCCTTCCTCCATTAGATTGTGTGCTCCTTGAGAGCAGAGATTGTTTTTCTTTTTCTTATTTTTATCCCTTATACTTATTAGCAATATCTGGTGCAGAGCAGGCACTTGGTAAATAAAGAGCCGTTGAAGCATATACTAAAAATATCCAGAGTGGCAAAGACACTTCTGAGGAGAGCATGTAGTGAAATGAAACATTGCTAGAGTTTTCTTAAATTATTGGTTTTTGTCCTAGTCACATAATTGTTAAACAAACACTTTTTCATTCATTCATTCATTCGTTCGTTCATTCATTCTTCCTTGATGATATTGGTTTAGCTCTTCTTTGCAACGAAGTAGATGTCAAACCACTTGTGCATTATCACTGTCATTTTTTTAAATATCCTTCCTTAAGGCTATCACAGAAAATTCATAGAACAGGGTAGGAAGGCCATAGACAAAGGCATCCTTGCTTTCTCCTGATTTCAGAAGGTTATTAGGAAAGCGTTCAGACTATGATGAACACTAAAACGTTAGGTTTCCTCAAGATGTTGCACTTTCAAGGTGGTATGAGATAACGAGCGCTACCAATCAATCAGCTCACAGGAGAAGAAGGTAGCCTAACGGGAAAGTTCTTGATAAGGGGGCCAGGTTTAAAAGCTAGGCTAAACTAACTGGGGTCAATGACCAGGAGAAAACTTTTCTTCATTATGCTTGTTTAATGAATTCCTTGTGTATTATCTGACACACCCCAGGGGCAGAGATAGCCTCTATTTTTGAGCATGTGATGCATGACAAGGGGGAAGGGCATATCAAGGAGCAATAAATATGTGATGGGTGGTTCAGGAAAACTGTAACCAGAAGGGGTTTGGACCAATCTAGGCTCTGGAAGGAGGAGCTACAGCAGACTAATAGTGTAAAGCTTGCTCTTCCATCTGCATTGGGGCATTTATCTCATTATAGGGAATGGGCCTGCTTGTTGCAAGAACCATAATAAACAATTCTTCTTTCACTCCAGATTTTAGTTTCATTACTGGGTCTGGGTGTGAGCCTTGCTCTAGGTAGGGAGGGGCCTTATTTATAGCACTGACTATCTAAGTCTTATTCTATGCTCTGTTTAACAAACAACCAATCTCCCTTTCCACTGACAATATTCTTTGCTCTAGTTCTGCTTAGAATTCCTTTAGTTGTTACATTTCCAAGTCTTCTCATAAGCATTTCACACATCTCCATTGCCCTCTGTGTAACATTCATTTTTAATTCTTCATACTATCATATTTTACGAGTCACAACCACACAAAAAAGAAATGATAAAATTTAGTATTAAAAACATGGACTTTATTCTTAGGAAGAATTTGGGATTATTAAAGGAATTTTGTAAATTCCAAAAGCCAGTACAGGTTATTTATGATTCAGAGGGTTTAGCATATCTTAACTTAAAGAAAAGTTAGCAATAAAATACATTGTACATGACCATCAGAGACTGAAGTCTAGTGCCTCCATAACATTCATAAAGAAAATTCACATTCATGATAATAAACTAGTAGGAATTGGTAGTACTGCCTCCAAACTGAAGATATACCTAAATTAATACATCATTATTTTAATGTCATAAATACTTAGCAGACCAGAACAAGCACATACATTAAATTTAGTTAATTACTTTTGTCATTCTCACTGTTTTTTTTTTTTTATATCTAGCTAAGTTGGAAACAGTCCATGTTAAAAAACTGTGGAAAGACAGGCACACTAACGTACTGCTCATGTTTAAAAAACAAGAATAAAAAATAACTGTTAGCCTAGAGATCTCAGAGCTAAGCATATCCTTAAGGAGGTCAAAGATACTTTAAAAAGAACCAAAAAAAAAACAAAAAAAAAACCCAAAAAGGTTCCATATACACTAAAATATTAATGGTATCACAGAGAAAGGAAGAATTGGAAACAAAGTAGGTGCACATTGATTTGGATAATTGCTAAACAGATTCTGCTGTATGAATATAGTGGAATATCACTATACCTTAAGAAATGATAAATATAAAGGATTCAGAGAAATGCAGAAAAACATTTATAAACTGATATAGATTGAGATACTCACAACCAGCAAAGGAAACGTTTAATGACTACAATATTTTAAAGTAGGTCTGCACAACATATGGCTGGCAACTGCTTATATCCCACCACTGTATACTCTCTCCTGTTCTTCACATTACCCTGTAATGGTAATTTAAATAGGAAGATCTTTCCCATTCATTAATAGCTCCATGTGACCTACCGGGATCACATGGAAACCTGAGTCACATGAGTCTGAGACACATGGAGCCTGAGATGGTAGGAATTTGCTGAATGGGTAGAACAGGAAGGGTGGAACAGGAAGAGGCATAGCCAGAGTAAAGCTGAGAGGAATTTGGTCAGAGTCTAGTCAGAACTAGAAAGGAGGCAGGAAAACAGGCAGCTGTCTAGCATGAGTGAAAGAGCTTGTTTGTGATATTGTTTAAGGGAACATGACTGAGATCTGTTTAATGGAGCTGGTTTGTGGGAAGCCTAGCAGGGGGAAGGCTTGGGGATGGTGTTGTTCTCTGCATTGTTATTGTGTATAGATTTTCATTACTATGATGGACTTTCTGATATCTGAATAAATATTTTGGTTCTGTCTTCCATGTGGAGAGTCTGTTGTATATTGTTATTCAGAATTGTGCCGGGATATTCACGGCTGTCATAGGTGTTGTGAATATCACGTTGGTGCTACAGACTCTCAGCAACCAATCATTGTCAGTCTGTGTCTAGCTACCTTTACTTGGAAAGCGAACTGCTAAAAACCTATCTGCCCCCCAAGAAGTTTAGTCTATTTTAATTTTGACCCTTACCTATTGCCAAGTTGGGCAGGTCTGCTTTAAACAAAAGAACAATGACAATAATATGAAACTGAAGACTACATGTTCATATTATAATGACCATGCTTGGCCCCATCAAAGAACTGAGAATAAATCTATTCCTCCTTTCTTTGAAGGGGTATGAGATGATAGATGTAGAGTATCAAACAACTAATGTGCAATTGGGTTTCATATTTTGTAATTGATATTTTCTCTTTTAAAAGTCTTTGTTATAAGAGGTAGCTTGCTGAGATTGACAGGTGGCAGTGATATATCAGGAAAAATATGATACAAAAATGAAATATATAAACTTGAGATTAAAATAAATTATCCCCAGTGACAAATGAATGGAAAATGAAGCAAAATGTTTACAAAGGAAGAGAGGAAGCAATGATTATGTGAGAAATGTTGAGAATTATCTGCTTTCATGGAACAGATATAGTACTAAATTTAAGTAGTAATATAGAAAGTATTTTACTAAGTTAAATCACTTAATATTAATAAAATTGTTGTTATTGATAAGTATTTGTGAATGAATATTTTGGTATAGAAGACTTTTGTCCAGATCTGTAATTATATTAGTGTAGGCATCCAACATAAGGGAATCAACAACTATTTTGTGACTTACAGTTTCAAAGAGAGACCTGGTGCATTTAGATTATTAAGACTTGCACAGGTTAATACAGAAGCAGGTCTTGAGCTCTCATCTTCTTGACTTGGAGTCTAGCTTTCTCCACATTAGACCACACTGCCTAAGTTTAAAAAAGATAGTCATTTAATATTGGTGATATTTATTCCAAAAGTTATCTGCTTTGTAAGGTTAAATTTTAATTTATTATGCTTCCCTGAAATGGGTTATACCCACCACACTTTGGTTATATGCTAGTAATAGCTAGCACTTACATAGTATTTGAAGATTTTCAAAATAAATTAAATATATTATCTCATTTAATATCCACAACAACTTAGGGAGAAAATGGTTGTTATAATCCTAATTTTACATATCAGAAAACTGGAGTAGACATAGGTTAAGTGACTACAGCACCAAAGCAAGCACAATTCTGAATCACAAAATACAACAGATTCTCCACATGAAAGATAGAATCAAAACATTCGTTCAGACACCAGAAAGCCAAATCCCAACACCAGAAAGCCAAATCCCAACACCAGAAAACCAAATCCATCAGAGCAACAAAGGAACCTATACACAATAACCATGCAGAGGAAATTATTATCTCCAAGCCTTCCCCCTGCTAGGGACTTTTCACAAATCAACTCCCTTAAACAAAATCACAAACAAGCTCTCCCATTAGTGTTAGTTGCTGCATTGCCTAGCTCTGACTGCTCTCTAAGCTCTCAGCTCAACTCCCTCCAATTCCACCTCTTCCTATCCCACCCTTCCTGCAAGCTTCTCCCACCACAGACACATGTGACTCAGGTTTCCATGTGACTCAACACTGGCCTATTAATGAATGGAAAATATCTTCAAATTAAGCAAAAAACATAAGTTAATAATACAGTGATTTCCCAAGTATATTAATAATGCATTTTTCCTTATTGTTGATGTAATTTTGATTCTTAATGGGAAGATCTTTCCCATCCATTAATAGGTCCATGTGGCCTTCCTATGTGCCTTATAAGTCTGAGTCACATGGAGCTTGTGGTAGGAGGAGTTTGCTGAACAGGTAGAATAAGAAGAGGCAGAACTAGACCAGAGCTGAGAGGAAATAGTCAGAGCTAGGAAGAATGCAAGCTGGTGACTAGTGTGAGTGAAAGAGCTTGTTTGTTATTTTGTTTAAGAAAATCTGCTTGTGATTTGTCCAGTGGAATTGGTTTGTGGTAAGCCTAGCAGGGGAGAAGGCTTAGAGATGGTGTTTTTGTCTGTATCATTATTGTGTATAGATTTTTGTTGCTATGATGGATTTGGCTTTCTGGGGTCTGAATAAATGCTTTGGTTCTGTCTTTCATATGGAGAGTCTGTGGCATGTCACAATTCATAATTGTGCCAGGATATTCCTGGCTGCCATAGGCACTCTGAATATCACATTGGTGCTACACCAAGGTAATACATCTAGTAAGCATCTGCATCTGGATTAGTACTCAGATCTTCCTGACTCCAGGTCCACTGCTTTAACCACTCTGCCATGTAGCTGCTTCAAAATTATCTCATATTTAAGTGAATGAAGGTGAATAGTATCATTCTTGGATTCACTCAAGGTAGAAGTCATTTAAAAAATAATAATCTATTTCTTTGTGTCATAGGATTCATGTGGAATGCTGTCAAGGCCAATAAGAAGCATTTCTATATCTTTACTGTATAAATCAATTTTTAAAATGTGTAGGTATCAATATGCAGTAAACAGTTTAGAATATTTGAATTCAGATCTAGGTAATAACGGGAGTAAGAATTTGCTGCAGCGGATGGAATGGTTTGATTTGTCAAAAAAATCATTCCTACAGCTTTATCTTAAAAATGAAAACATCTCATGTCCCAGAAAAGTAAAATAAAATTTCAAGGTGAAACATGGATTGGTAAATCCTATACTTTCCCCAACAATTTTCTCCTATTTCCCTTATGATTTGAGAAGGGAAACACTGGTTCTAAGATTCTGTCTCACAAACTATTAGCCACAGGATCACAAATTTTATTTAAAGAATGATAGATGTGTACATTCTTTCTTCGGATGTTCTTAGACAGCACTGCTTTGCATATTTACAGAGCCATCAAAATTGAAAGAGGAGTAGATACTATTTCTTCTAATCAAAAAAATAAAATCAGAGGCTTTGGAGGATGGGCAGAACTCAAGGCAGCTAAGTGTTACATTGGATAAGAGTGATAGAGTCTGGAAGACCTGAGTCCAAATACAGCCTAAACCACATTAATTGTGTAACTTTGGACAAATTATTTGGCCTGTACTTACTTCAGTTTCCTCAACTATAAAATGGGAATGGTAATAGCTCCTACCTCCCAACGTTGTTGTGAAGATTAAATTGGACATAGCACTTGGTATATAGTAGGCTTTTAATAAATGCTTATTCCACTTTCTCTAATCCCTCTCAAAAGTGTCCTTTAACTCTGTATTTTAAATCACCCAATAGAATATTCAAGGCTTTTGAAGATTTTTAAATAAAGCTTTTCATATAACTAAACAGTTTGCCTTTATTTCTCCTTTCTTCAAGGGATATCATTCCAAGTCTACAGTATATTTCTTCTGTCAACTTGCCTATCTCTTTCGCTTATGGGCCAGTTATGTTATTATGTGCTCTGTAGTAGACTGCAAGCACTCAGTGAGCCATATTCTCTGAATTACGTAAGCTATTTCATGAGAATGGATTAGGTATTGCTAACAAAATGCATTAATGTTTTCATCACCCTTTAACATGAATTTTATTAATGGTATTTTCTAATTTCAAGACCTTATTGACATCATGACTTCTCAGATCATTTGAACTGAGGTGCTTTTTTCTCTGAAATGACCTTGGTTCCCTCTTTCTGTTGTGGTTCAGTAATAAAAAATCGCTGGCAAGGGATAGTATGCAGAGTATGATTGTTAAGAGAAGCCGTTCCATGTGCATCCTGAAGCAAAGAAGTAGTCTTGGCTACAATTATACTAGAACAATTATCCAGATGATTACACTAGTTAGGAAATGCCAAATTTAACTGCTTAGAAAGGCTTTTTTCATTGTTCTATGGTGCAGAGCAACAGAATGGACAAGAGAAAAAGGGGAAGAATGAGAGAAATAAAAGGAAAGTATTATCATCTCCATATTTCAGATAGGAAATGAGACTCAGAAAGTTCAATACATAGCTAATTAAATTTCTGAACCCAAAGTGCTTGAAGTCAGAAGTCCTGATTTCAAATCCTACCTCAGATACTTACTAGCTACTTAACTCTGGGAAAGTCACTTAGCATAATTTCCTTATCTATAAAATGAAGGGGTCAGACTCAATTACCTCTAAGTTCTCTTTCATGTCTAAATCTATGATCTAAGTGTAGTCTGGCTTTGTAAATGCTACAATCACTTAAGATGGAAGCATCTATGTGGGAGACAGCAAGGACCTGTTTCTTATAGAAAATAGTCCCTGTTCTTCTATCAAGTGGGTGGGAGCAGATTTTTTTTTTCTATTGGCCAAATATCACAAACAAGGAATATTTTTAAAACTTTCAGACTGGGACAATATCTCTCCTTCTGGCAACCTCTAGAAGTGATGGTCTTGTTCATTCAGACATCATGCCTGAGCTGGGTGGGGGGGAAAGGCTATATGCTCCTTGTTCCTTTTAAATCCTGTGGTCCCATCCCCAAGAATCAGGTTTGGGGTTTTATTCTTCTTTGTTTGACCATTCAAGTTTTGGGTGCAGGGAGCTTGATCCATGGCAGGATTCCAAATCAGATGTTGCTTTCAGGCCAAGAGGGAAGCCCTGAGAAGCCAGGGTACTGAGACTGGAGGCCAAACGGACATTGGACTTGCAACTTATTGAACACGTTAAATAGGAATTCAGCTAAACTGTGAACCTAATCCCTATTTCCACCCCAGATACTGAGATGACATAAGGAGAAAGATTGCAGATGTTTATATGTTTCTTCTCGTTATACTTTTGAAGCAAATATTTCTTTGTAAAAGTTAATCTGTATTAATAGAACTATAGTACAGGGAAACTCTTAGTTAGAAAAGCATCATCACTGGAACTTGAGTTAATGTCAGAGAGACTGAACACCCCTAAAACCTTAAAAGTGTACTGGAGAACCATGAGGAAGAGATGAAATGTAATATACCTGGCCTCCAAACGGTGAGAGCCTGGTTAGTTAAGGTTATATTATCATCACATGACTCCAAGTTAATACTCTTTCCTCTGTGTCTTGGCATCAATTTCTTCATCATGTAAATATCTATATCTATATCTATATATTCATAAAGTTTCTTCTATATGTACAATGCTGTGATTCACTGGAGAAAATTATAATGATATATATGATACCTTCCTTGGCCTCAAGGAATTTGTAGACTAGTGGATTATCCCTCCCAATCTCTTAAAACTAATGAATTAAGGATTCTTTTTTTCACTTTTGGTCCTAGTCTCTCACTTTAGCACTGAGGGTGGGGATATTCACATAATGGTTTAAAGACCAAGCAATCATCTCTTATTTGGTCCTTTTCCCTCCATTATAGAAAGACAACACTGAAGTTCTTTGAAAGTATTATATCCGTAGGACATAGCGTGCTGCTGTGATCCATAAAAGGATGATGATCTTTGTTAGCTATCCACAACATGATTCTTTGTAAGTGTTACTCTTCTTAACACACCTTACCACTCAGGGAAACTTTTGAGTGTCATTGAATCCACTTGAAGATGATTGTTGAGACTATCAAATTCATTCGACTGATGCATGGGACCTAATGCTGTTTTTGTGCTGTTATCACACACTCCTCAGGATATGGGTTGAATTACAAAATTAGAACCATGGATCTCTAATTACAGTGTATTTACTTGGTTGTTAAAATTAACATTTTGTGATGAAATGAATTAGTGCCCATTATTAAAGTGTGTAATCTAAACATTTGCTAAGAAATTGTGAGGTAATTATGTTCTATAAAAAAAGTTGCTGCATGGAATTAATATTTCACAATTTATAATGCAAAGAAAAGGTGAAAAGACAATTTGAAGCTTTGATTCAAGAGTTATACTCCCTTTGCACCTGACACGCGTGGATTGCAGCAGTGACTTTAGCTCAGTAATGGAACCATCAAGTCTGGAGTCACTTATCTTATTTTGAGTAAACTAAAAGGCTTTTTAGCCTTCATCCATGGACAATCAGGCAACCCATCTTTTTGAAAGACTGAGGGTCATCCATCCAAATTGCGCTGATTACACGTCGTAACTGTGAAGATCCTCAACATTAGTGCATCCTTTGGTACCTATGTTGTCTGAGGCATGATGAATGTTTTGTGGTGTCTAGGGTCCCCTGGACACAAGCAGCAAAGCCTGCTGGCTAGAGGACAAGGTCAGAAGTCTGAAGTTTATGGTTATCCCTCTAACACATTGTGTCTGTTAGACTCTGGGTGAGTCACTGAACTTTTCACTTCCCAAAGCACCTGTTTAAGACCATATGTTGAAGAAATGTTACCAATCTGTATTGCTAAGGAGATTTTTCTTATGGGGTATTCTCTAAATCAGAGGTGGGTAACCTGTGCCCTTAAGGCCACATGTGGCCTTCCAGGTCCTCAAATGCAACTCAGACTTCACAGAACAAAGGATTTGTTCTGTGAAATTTGGACTCAGTCAAAAGGCTGCACCTGAGAACCTAGAAGGTTACATGTAGCCTAAGATTCCAGGTTCCCCATCCCTGTCTTAGACCAGCACTTCTTACACTTTGGCTCATGACTCTATATAGGGTTGAGAAAAATTTGGCAACAGTAAAACGTTCCTGAACACAACCAAAAATTAATTAAAAATCAAATGCACCATGAATCCAAGGTGTTTCTAGCAGTGCTTGCCCATATTTCACTGCACAACTTCACTGCAGCCTTGATTCTGAATTCAAAGCATGCACACTTTGATCCAGTAAATGCTGCCAAAATACATAAAGGAGCCCTTAGTTGAAAAAGATTAAGCAGCCCTGCCCTAGACCTCTCCCTACTTCCCCACCTACCCTAAAAATGAATGAATAAATAAACAAATTAATAATTTTCCTTTCCTCAAAGAAGGAATAGGTTATATAAGGGTAAGTACACCTAATTCATCTTTACATGTACATATGGGGTTTTGGAAGAAGGATGACACTCTCCCAATGTGCTAAGTGTCTAGTGCTAAGAAAATCTAACAAGGTCTCAGGTCAGTGATATGTGTCTGATATTTTAAACAATCATCTTCAAGTTGATAAAATACCTTCAAAATTTTTCATGGGCAGCATAGTTTTTAACAGGAAACTAGAGTTCAATGGAAACATAGTTTAGTTTATTTAATGTACCAAAGTAGTCATGACTTCATTTCCATCAATAAAACGAAAGGACCAAAAAAGATGTCACCCAAATTTCCCATTATCTCTACATTTATAATCCAAAATTAACCAGTCAACAAGCATTTTTAAGGCATGTATTATATCCTAGGCTTTGTGCAGTGTTAGGAATACGAAGAAAGACAAAAGTAGTCCTAGTTTCTAGTTGTCTCTGTATCATTCTCTCTCTCTCTCTCTCTCTCTCTCTCTCTCTCTCTCTCTCTCTCTCACTCTCTGTCTCTGTCTCCGTGTCTCTCTCTCCAATTAGTAACTCAAGTAGAAGGAAAATAGAAATATCAGAGTACTGTCAATTAAAATGATTTGTCCTGCCTTTTGAGGAATATTGTATAATTTAAACACATGTATGGAACTTAAAAAATATTTTATTTTATTTAATCCAATTTTATGATCAATAATAAAAATAAATAGAATTTTGTAGTCTTTCTTACCTTCCTTCCTTTTTTGCACTGTGAAGATCTGATCCGCAGTAGAATATCATTTGTGAAAGCCTGATGAGAAGACATCCTGCAGCTGACTTTCTCCTAACAATCAACATGGTTCAATAGAAAAAGAGTATACTGGGAATTAGAAGACCCAGATTCTAATCTCTATTTTGCTAATTACTTATTATGTGACTTTGAGAAAGTTTCTTAATCTATGTGGGCCTCAATTTTTTAATTTATAAAATGAGGAAGTTAGACTTCATTATCTTGCCTTTCAAGAAAAGGATCCAGGAGGAATTTTGACTGATAGAATAAAAAGGAAAGCAGACACTTTAAATAATAAGTAACATGACTTTTCAATAAGGATTATGCTTTAGTTCTATGTATTTGACTCTTACATTTTGGAAAATCACTAACGCTGCTTTTCTCCTCTGAGTGGCATTTAAAGACCTTTGCAATTTGGCCCTTTCCTACTTTTAAATCTTCTTAAACTTTACATTACTTTGCATTTACACATTTTAAAACCAGAGACATTAAACCTTCCATTCCTTACCTACAACACTCCATCTTCCAAGTCCTTATCTTGCACAGGTCATCTGCTGTGTCTGGAATACTCTCTCTCCGAATCTGTTATTTCCTACTTCTCCTGCCTTCCTCAGCACACAGTTCAAATTCCACCTTTGTCAGGAGGTCATTCCTGTCCTTCCCTCTCTGCTCACCTATGCCTTTCATTTGAAATTACTGCCCATTCACACTGTATATATTTTGTGTGTACATCATCATTTGCATTAGATTTGTCTATTAGAAGTTAAGCTCCTTGAGGGTAATACAATGTTCTTGTCTTTTTTTTTTTTTGGCCCAATTAAACAATTACTGATGAGCTTGATAAATGCTTGTTGGCTGACTAATTGAGAATAGAAAATGGAATGGACAGAGAAATGCCTTTCTAATTACTTCTCCCAATTTGATTTTCTTGTTTTATTTTGTTGTTTCTTTTATCTTGTTTTCTTTTTGTTCTATTTATCCTATTTTTACATTTTTTCTTATAATTTACAATTGTTTTCTTATAAAAATTTATTTTTTCTCTAAACATTTATTTATCTTCTTTTAATGTTCTGGAAACAATGTAGAGTGCATGTAATAATACTGAAATCATTTACTATGGTATTAGTGTACTGTTATGACTTACTTCATGTCAGGCACTGTGTTGAGAGCTTTAGCACCATTATCCCATTTTATCCTCACAGAAACCTTGAGATGTCAGCACTATTATTATTGCCTTTTAATTATAGATGAGAAAACTAAGGTTCAGTGACTTCCCCAAGGTTGCACAACTAGTAAGTATCTGAGTCCAGATTTGAAATCCTCCTGAATCCAAACCTATCTACTCCTCCACCTAGCTTCCCAATTTAGTAACATAGCCCATAGGAAGCACTTGGTGCTGAAAATGTTTTGTAATTCTAAGAACCCTAGGTTTGAATTCAGAAAACTTAGGTTCAACATTGGGACTTAATTATGTAACCCCGGTTTAAGCATGTCCATTCCTTTTACCTCAGTTTCCTCATATCTTAAATCAAGAGTTTGGCTATAGTTGCTCTTACATTCCCCTTTCAGCCTGAAACCCAGAAATCTACTTGGTCAAAACAAAAAATTCTCTTTGGTCATTATCAGGTTTCACACTTTCTGCTCTCCGTAGTCTTGACTGTATTTGTCAGTAAGCTATACTTGTGCTGATAACAGAGCGGTGCAGAAAAGAATAGCTCTTAGAGGTCTCGGCAATCCTTCCTAAGCCATTGCTGGTGCCACTCAAACAGAGTCAGGAGTTCAAGACTTAATGCTCTAATAAAGCTGTACATTCCAAAGTGAGTCATTTACAATGATACCGCATCATCAGTAAAGTGAATCCAGATCTCCTATACATTACAGTGAACAATTTCAAAACTCATCTCCCTACAGCGCTCCAAGTGAAATGGAGCTGAAGAGATCAAATCCTGATTTTTCACATTTACTGTTATTAAAGAAAGGAAGAAAGTAGCGCCAAGGGGAATGAGAGAATAAAGCTATGGCTATTCAGTTGTGAAGAAAGTAAATTAATAAAACTAACCTCATTTCTTTTGTACATGCTCTCAGTAGATGCCCCTGGAGAACAATTCCCTTTATAGGAAAGACTAAGGGTGGGGAACAGAGTGTGTAGTCTATAACTAGGGCTTTTTCACAGTAATATCAGCACTTGGTATATCAGGAACAAATATGTTATCCTGTTTGTCAGCCAGTGCAGCTTCAGTTATCCCTTGCTCAATTTCTTTTCCTATAGATTACACCTTTTTTATCACTTTACCAGAAACTTTGGCTAATATTATCCTTATATGAAACACACAGAATATAAATCGCCAAGGGAGTGGAGGTTATTAGGGGAAGAGAATGCAAGGACCAAACACAGTCATGTGAGACCAATTCAAGAGAGATCTTTTTGTTTGTTTAATCTTTAGAACACATTATACTCTGGCTTCATATGAAATATTAAATCCATCTTTAACTCTCACTGTCCGTGAACTAATGCAGTTGTGCTAGGAGAGTCTTTATATGTTGTGACAAAATGAACAACCTCCAGGGTGCTCATCTTCCATGAGATGGGTTTTTCATTTCAATGACTATCTGAGTGATGACTGTACGGATTTTTCTTGGCTGCCTCACTTGCTGTCTCTTTGCCTTTATTTGACAGGAATTAAACAATTAGCACAATATCATTTAATGAAGTGATGTGAGATAGGAATGGTTTTAACTCCTTCTAATTTGGTGACTTCTAATTTGTGAAGAAAAATGGATTCCATGGTCATACATTCCACATATTCGAGGCTTTCCCCCCCTTGCATTCCTATGCTACCCATTATTTTAGTACACTTGGGTGACAGCCATTTATTCAGATTTCTTCTTCCTGTTTAAAGCATCCTTCCTGAACTGAGAGAGTCAGAAGACTATAAGTAAAATAAGTCTCATTCCAGAAAAAGTTAGTGGTGTTTAATGTAATAAAGAGATTGTAAGTTTCAGTTATCTTGTCACTAAAAACTTCTGTCTAGGAATAAAATCTGTTGTCTTGATAAACAAGTCCAGATGCCTAGTGTAGTTCAAGAAACTTTTAAAATTTAATTTTTTCTCTAGTAGATAGTGACTTCAGTCCTTTAGAAATAAACCAAATTGTTCTTACCAAGTTTTCAAAATGATTTTATGTGAAAAAATTACATTAAGAAAAATATAGATTTAGAAAATGTTGCATATTTTCCTGAGTTTGCAGATGTGGATTTTGTTTAGGGGAAAAAAAATCAGCTCCACTGTCTAACCTGTGGATTGGATAAACTCCTACACATCTGAAGGAAGGTGAAGCTCTCTTCCAGGTCATTAGGTTATTAAATAACAGTGCATTCATTCTTAAGTCCTGGCAAGAAACACAAAGAAGCTCCTTAGAAATATACTCATTGCTATTAATAATAACAAAAATGATCGAAGGTAATCATAAAGTCCTTTATGCTTGCAAAATACTTTGTATAACTTATTTCATTTATATTTTATTATATAAACATAAAATATAAATATATATTTTATTTATATATTTGAGCTTATATTTTCTGATTGTCACAGAAAGGAAAAATCCATTTCTTGGCAGATGAACACCCTGGAAATTCTTCAGGCCATGAACAAATTAAAATATTACTGCCTCTATTTTGCTTGAGCATTCTCTGGGTCATTGTCTAATTGATTAATTCACAGTGGGGTGATACTATATCATAATATTGTGCATAATACAACACTTTGGCAGTCTAGTGAATCCCATGAACCCCAATAAAGGGTATTAAACATACAACAGAACATAGGATCACAAAGTAAAATAACTGTTTTGAAATACAGTTATAAACTATTTATTAAAATTATCATAGTCAACATTCCAAAATTTATGGGTTGAAACTAAGTAGAATTTTGTTTCTCCAAATGTTCACCTCAGTAAACAAGAGAAAGAGCAGATCAATGAATTGCACATGCAATTAAAAAAAAAACACACCAAGAAAAGAACAAATTAAATATCGCCAATTAAAAACCAGTTGAAAAACCTGAAAATCAAAGGAGACATTAATAAAATTGAAAATAAGAAAATCATTGAATTAATAAATAAAAGTAGGAGCTAATTTTTGGGAAGAAAAACAATAAAATTGATAAATCATTGGTTATTTTGATTTTAAAAATAAAAGAAAACTTGCCAGTATCAAAAATGAAAAGGGTGAATTCACCAACAATGAAGATGAAATTAAAGCAATTATTAGGAACTATTTTCCCCAGTTGTATGCCAACAAACTTACAAGTGTAAATGAAGTGGATATATTTTTACAGAAATATGAATTGCCCAGATTAATAGAAGATGAGATAGATACACAAATAAACCTATGTTAAAAAAATAAATTGAATAAGCAATCAATGAGCTCCCTAAGAAAAATGTCACTAGGACTGGATGGATTTACAAATTAATTCTGCCAAACATTTAATGAAAAATTAATTTCAATAACCATATAAACTATTTGGAAAAATAGGCAAAGGAAGGAGTCCTACCAAATTCTTTTGATGACACAAATATGGTGCTGATATCTAAATTAAGAAAAGCAAAAACTGAAAAAAAAACTGTAGAAATATAGCAAATAATTTCTATAATTAATATTAATGAAAATTTTTAAATAAAATACTAACAAGGAGATTATAGTAATAGGTCACAAGGATCATACACTATGACCAGGGGAGATTTAAACCTGCAAGACTGGCTCAATATTTGTAAAACTATCAGGCTAACTGACCATATCAATAACAAAAAACAAAAAAAAATAGTCCATATGATTATTTCAACAGATGCAGAAAAACTTTTTGACAAAACATCACACTCATTTCTATTAAAAATATTGGAAAATATACAAATAAATGGATCTTTTCTTAAAATGATAAGTAGTATCTTTCTAAAACAATCAGCAAACATTATCTGTAATGGAGATAAATAAAAGACTGCCCAATCAGATAAAAGGTGAAACAAGGATGCCTTTTGTCACCACTATCATTCAATATTATACTAGAAATGATAGCTATAAAAATTACAGAAAAAAAGAAATTGAGCAAATTGAATAAGCAATAAGGAAATAAAATTATCACTCTTTGCAGATGACATGATGGTATACTTGAATCCTGGAGAATCAACTAAAAAAATTATTGAAATAATTTACCACTTCAGCAAAGTTTCAGGATACAAAACATGCCCACATAAATCATCAGCATTTCTATATATTAACAACAAAATGCAGCAGCATGAGATAAAAAAATAAGAATTTCCATTTAAAATAACACACAATAGAAGATATTTGGGAGTCTACTAGCCAATACAAATGCAGGAATTATATGAACATAATTATGGAACTCTTTCCACACAAATAAAATCAGATCTAAATAACTGGGAAAATATTAACTGATCAAAGGTAGGCCAAGTCAATATTATAAAAATGACACTTCTGCCTAAATTAATTTAATTATTCAGTGTCATTTCATTCAAACTACCACTTTTATAGAGTTAGAAAAAATAATAACAAAATTGATATAGAAGAATAAAAAGTCATGAATATCAAAGGAATTAATGAGAAAAAATGTGTAGGAGGTGTCTTAGCCAAAGCAGATTTCAAACTATTTTAAAAAGTTGTAATCATCAAAACAATCTGTAACTGGCTATGAAATAGAATGGCAGATCAGTGGAATAGATTAAGGACACAAGACACAGTAGTGAATAACCATAGTAATCTGGTGTTTAAAAACCCAGAAATTCAGTCTTTTGGGGAAAGAATTCACTACTTGAAAAAAAATACCAGGAGAAATGGAAATCAGTTTGACAAAAGCTAGACATAGGCCAGCCTCTCATTATATATGCCAAAATAAGATCTAAACAGGTACCTAATTTAGACATAAAGGATACCATAAGTAAATTAGGGGAACATGAAATAGCTTACCTGTCAAATCTACAGATAAGGGGAAAATTATGACTAAACAAGAGATGTAAAATGGATGTAAGATATCAAATATAAAATAATTTATATAAAATATAAAATAAATGGGATGTAAAATAGATAATTTTGATTTAATTACACAAACAAAATCAATTCAGCAAGATTAGAAGGAAAGCAGAAAACTGGGAGAAATTTTTTTACAGCAAGTTTCTCTGATAAAGGTCTTATTTCTCAAATATATAGAGAACTAAGTAAAATTTCTAAAAATACAAGTCATTCCCCAATTTATAATTGGTCAAAGGATATGAATAGGCAGCTATCAGATGAAGAAATCAAAGCTATCTGTAGTTACATAAAAAAATGATCTAAATCACTACTGATTGGAGAAATACACATTAAAATAACTCTGAGGTACCATCTCATGTTTATCACTATTGGCCAATATGTCAGAAAAGGAAAATTGATAAATGTTAGAGAAGAAAACTGGGACATTAATGCATCATTGGTGGAGCTGTGAATTGATCTAACCATTCTAGAGAGAAATTTGGAGGTATGCCCAAAGCGCAATTAAATTGTGTTTACCTTTCGATGTAGCAAGACCACCACTACTGGATCTGTATCCCAAAGAGATCATAAAAAAGGGAAAAGGACCTGCATATACAAAAATATTTATAGCAGCTCTTTTTGTGGTAGCAAAAAAGTGGAAATTGAGGGGATGCCCATCATTTGGGGAATGGCTGAACAAGTTGTGCAATATGAAATGATGCGATACTGTTGTGCTAGAAGAAATGATGAGCAGGCAAGATTTCAGAAAAACCTGAAAAGGTGTAGTCTAAAGTCAACAGAAAAAAAGAGAACATTGTACATAATAACAGTAACATTATATGATCTAACTGTGACAGACTTAGCTTTTCTCAGCAAGATAATGATCCACAACAATTCCAGCAGATACACAGTGCAACATTTTATCCATATCCAGAAAGAAAACTGTTGGAGTCTGAATGCAGATTGAAGCATACTATTTTCAATTTGTTTGTTCATTTGTTGTGTGTGTGTATGTGTGTGTTTCCCTTTTGTTTTGTTTCTTTCACAACATGACAAATGTGGAAAAATGTTTAACATGATTGCACATGTATAACCTATATCAAATTGCTTGCTCTCTTGGGGAGGAGGTAAGGGAGAGAAAGAGAAAAATTTGGAACTCAAAATCCTATAAAAAACGAATGCTGAAAAGTATCTTTAGCTATAATTGGGAAAAAATACTATTTACATTTAAAAAACACAACTCTGAGGTTTCTCCTCATATCTATCAGATTTGCTAATAGGAAATAAAAGGAAAATGACAAATTATTGAAGAGGATATAAAAGACTGGAAAACTAATGCACGGTTGGTGGAGTTATGAAATGATCCAACCCTTCTGGAAAGCAATTTGGAACTGTTTCCAGAAGGCTACAAAATTATGCATACCCTTTGACCCAGCAATAGCATTACTAGGTTTGTATTTCAAAAAGTTAAAAAGAGGGACATGACTTATACCTACAAAAATATTTATAGTAGCTCTTTTCTGTGGTGGCAAAGAATTGGAAATTGAGGGGATGTACATCAATTGGGGAATGATTGAACAAGTTGTGTAATATGATACTATTGGGATATAAGAAATGATGAGCAGGATGGTTTGGGAAAAGCCTAGGAAAACTTATATGAACTGATAGCAAAATGAAGTGAACAAAACAAGGAGAACTTTGTATGCAGTAACAGCAATATTGCAATGATGATCAACTGTTAATGATTTAGTTATTCTTAGCAACACAATGATCTATGCGCTTATGAAGAAAAATACTGTCCATCTCTAGAAAAAGAAATGATAGATGCTGAAAGCAGATTGAAACATATTTTTTTTAACTTTATGCATCCTGGCTTTTTGTCTGCATTTTCTTTTACAAAATGACTAATATGGAAATATGTTTGACATGATTGCACATGTACACCTGGTCAGCTAGGTGGTGCAGTGGATAGTGCAGGAGTCAGGAGGATCTGAGTTCAAATCTCACCTCAGACACTTGACACTCACTAATTGTGTGACCTTGGGCAAATCACTTAACCGCAATTGCCTCATCCAGATGAATATCTGGTCACTGGATTCAGATGGCTCTGGAGTAGAAGTGAGGCAGGTGACCTGCACAGCCCTCCCTCATTCAAAACAAAGTCAAGTGCAAGTCATGACATGATTTCTCTGATGGCATGGTCTTCTTCAGCAAAGAAAGACGAACACACACACACACACACACACACACACACACACACACACACACATACACATCTTGCTGTCTCAGGGAATGGGGGATGAAAAGTGGGAGAAGAATTTGGAACACAATTTTTAAACAACAAATGTTAAAAAAATTACATGTAGTTAGAAAAAATTAATTATCTTAGATGGGCATTGTTGAACAGTATCTTAAGTCTTTCAAAGTTATTTCTCATAGTGTTATTGTTGTATGAATTATCCTCAGGCAATTTGTTTATCTATAAGCAAGAATTCCTTGACTCAATTGTACATAGCAGAAATTTTCCTCATTGCATACAAGCATCCTAAGAATATTCATTTCAAAACTGGTGTGTGTATGCATGTGTGTGTGTGTGTGTGTGTATGTGTTCTTTGAAAGAGGGCACAGGAAATCAGTAGAGTTAGAGCCCTCAAAGACTGAATTACTATTTCCAAGACTAAATAATGTGGAATGAAGTGTGGGTAACCAGGCAGACAATTTATGTAATAACAACATTTTAAAGACAAACAGTTTTGAATTACTTAAGAACCCAATGCAATTTCTAACCATGATTTCACAAAACCAGTCAATGATAAATCATGTTACCCACCTCTTGATAGATAGGTGATGGACTAAAGATGCAGAAAAAAGACTTTTTTCTACCATGCCAACAGAAAAATTTGTGTGGCTTAACAGTGCACATTTATGACAAGGATTTTTTTCTCCATTGTGGAAGAAGTGGGTGAAAGGAAGAAAAAAAATGAAAAAGAAGGTAATAAAAAATTAATTTGCTCTCTTGTATCTGTGATATTTAGTTCCTGAGGAGTCAAGATATTCCCCAAATGAGTCATGCATGACTCAAATTGCATCATCACCAGAATAATTTCATTTATATTTATATAGAAATGTTGAGGAGGAAAAGGATGGTAATGATGATTACTCACATTTGTCCAAGTCTTTAGAATTTATAAAATTATTTCTTCTTAATAATTTGATGAGGTACATAGTAGAAACACTTTGCTTTGTTTATAGATAGGCAAATTGAGACTTCTAAAAGTAAAAGGACTTATCTAAGGTCATCACCTAAAAAGGTTTGGGTACATGATACAAAAATTCATTCATTCAAGAAGTTTTAGGTATTATACTGACCACTGGAGATGAAAAAAAATTAAAAAAGAAACAGATTCTGCCCTGAAGAAACTTGTCTTTGAGGGGGAGAAAGGATATAAACAAATATCAATGTAACATGTTAAGGAAGTTAAATAAACAATAGTTGATCCTAAGGAATTAGCAACTGGAAGACTGGAAGAGGCATTTTACAGGATGTGAAACTCAGGGAGCCTCAAAGAAAGCTATGGATTCTGTTAGAGGGAAGAAGAAGCACGTTCTAGAAATGGAAGCAGTGAATTCAAAGTCATGAAGTTAGGGATGGAAGGGAGGTTAATTCAGGGCTCTTGTCCAGTACCTTATATATCAGGCTTTCTTGCATTTCTAAGACAGATCAGGGCAAAAGAGGGGGTGGTATAGTGGAAGGGAACAAGTATTTCTTATCTACCCGCTACATGCTATATATCATGCTAAGTATTTTAAAAGTATTATCTCATTTGATCCTAACAACCCTGGGAGTACGTAGTATTATGATCCTCATTTTGCAATTCAGAAAACTGAGGCTGACAGAGGTTAAATGACTTGTCCAGGGGCACAAAAGGAGAAAACATTTTAGGCCAAATTTTCTTGACTCTATACCCAATGCTCCTTCTCCTGAACCACCCAGCTGCATAGAATATGTTTGATAGAACAAGCCAGTTTATCTGAAAAGTAGAGAGTGTAAAGAAAAATTATATCAGTCTCAAAAGATAAGTTACAGTTATATTGTGAAGGTCTTTAAAATATCAATGAAGCTTGCTTATTTTGAATCAGAGGTAATTTGAACCACTGAAGTTCCTTGGGCACAGGTGAGATATATTCGGAATAAAATGTCAATCATATTTTCCCTTCATGTGATGACAACATTTTATTTCACTACACAATATGCTAACAAATGAAATTTTATGTTAATTTTTATATACTCTGAGATTCCAGTGACTATGTCCTCTTAGATCCATAGTACCTAGTTCATACTTCATAGATCCAGAGCACCTAGGATAGGATCTTGTACTATTAACTGTTCTTTTAACATCTGCCCAATGATCAAAGGGGGGAAAAAAAGCAATTATTAGTTTAAAACTCTCATACATGTTATGAATAAGCTGAGGATCAGGAAGGTAAAAGAAAAAAGTTATTTGAGAAGATTCTCCCTATTTAGTGGATTATTATTCAGTCACTTCATTTGTGTCTAACTTTGTGTAGGGTATTTTTGGCAAAGATATTGGAGAAGTTTGCCATTTCCTTCTCCAGTTCATTTTATAGATGAAGAAATTGAAGCAAACATGGTTAAGTGACTTGCCCAGTATCACCTAGCCAGTGTCTAAGACTGGATTTGAACTCAGGTCTTCCTGGCTGCAAACCTAGTGGTCTATCCACTGGGCTACCATTTAGAGGATAGAAAGAAGAATAAAATGGACACACAGTCAAAAGAAAAGAAAAACAGAGAGAGATGTCTTCTTTCCAAAGAGAAATAGATTTTACTGGGATAGTGAGAAGTAACAATAGTAATTCCCAAAATAAATTTTGTATTATGGTATTTTGTTGTACAGTAATGGATATTTCTACACTAATGAAAAATATTTTTCCTGTTATTGGAAAGTAAAAAATTTATAGCATATTCAGAAGCAAAAGTAATATCACTCTACTAATTCTTAAAAATATTGCAACAGTGAGTTTAATTTTGCATCTATGTATGTGCAAACAAAGATTTATTTTGTGGAGAAAAATTAAAACAATATGCAATGCTCTTAAAAACTTTTTTGATTATTACAAGAAAGCACTTTGTTATGATTTTTTCTACATACATTCATGACTGTGGTAAAATGTCATAACATAGAGAAGTGAATAAATGCCAGACACACAATGGATCACACCAGTCAAAAAAAATCATCTTATTCCACAGTGGACTACCAAATTGAAAATAATCAATGAATTCATCTGCAAATTTCCATCTCATTCTTATATTCATACCCTCTCTTCCTGTTTGGGTTCCAGGTTGAATGCTGTCTTTCTTCACACCTCTTGTATTGCTTCTCAGGCTCACTGAACATTACTCCTCCTGAAAAACTATATATTACAGCCAAATTGGAATAGCAGCTGTTATCTCACTTTGGATCCCCTTCAACTCTGCAAAACAAGACATTTCTCAAGCCAGAAAAGTATTCCCTCATGACTTCCTATTAGTATCCATATCTTCTTTCAATTCTCAATTTAAGTGTTGAGTCTTCTATGAAACATTCTCTGTCCCTCCCATTGTTTTGTACATTTTCTAATGACTTTATATCATATGCATTTTTTATATTTTATATAGTCACAGAAAGCTTCTTAGCCCATGATTTGATTCAAGCCTCTTGAACTTGCATAGAAATCGTTATTGTTAGAGAAGATGAAGACTAGACACTGTGTACTTGAGTCAGTTGATTTGGTGAGGCAATCTTCTTGCTTCCTACTTTGAGAGACGATTCATGTTGTACTAAACTCTTCTGGGAAAAGAGAAAGAGAAAGACACAGAGACACAGAGACGAAGACAGAGACAAAGAATGAAGAGAGACACAGAAAAGAGAGTCAGAAAGAGATAGAGACATAGAAGACTGGGAAAAGTAGACATGAAGAGGGGCCAGTATCTCAACATTTCCTAATTTCCAGTTTCCTTTCCTAGAACATGAACAATTTTCCCTTGGGTAAACTTGTAGATTCTGTCCCCCTCTGTTGAACTAACCTTGCTCCCACTTGGAGAGCTCATTCATTCTGTTCATTGTAGAAAGGATCCTTGTTTACTTTTCAACTAGAATAGATGACCCTTGAGGTCCATTTTAACTCTGAGGTTCAATTTCATTCTATCCATTGCATCTTGAAGTGATATTTACAACCTCTGAACTCTAATGACACTTTGGACCTTTTATATGACATCAAAATCTCCATATTATTTTATTTCATATATATATATATATATTTATATATAATCTTCCACCACAGTCATCAATAAATGGTGATTTTCTTATTTAGGGGGACCATATCTTTCAATCTGCCTCAACTAATAAAGCCCTTTCTGTAGTGAGTGACTTATAGCATTGAAAAAAAAGTTATGATGAATGAATGATTGGCAATTTCTGTTGCTTTGAGTTTATATTTTCTTCTACAAAATGATAGAGTCTGAATTTCTTAGGTTGGATTGTCTGGACAAGAAGCAAGATGTACTATCTCCCATGGGGCCAGACTGCTGGACTTAATGTTCAGGGGTGAAAGACTATCACTGCTCCTTTGGCTAATCTGTAAAAGTTCAGGTTACTCTTCAAGTCACAGAGCAAATGCTTTCTCCCTCTGGACCAGGATGCCTAGGCTTCAAACCTGAAAGGAAAGGAAATTCTAAATAAGAATACTAGTTTTTTGTCTTTTTTTTCTTTTCAAAATCATCTCCAGGTCCCTCCTAAACACAAAGACTCGTTTAAAGCAGTTTTTTACTAAAGTGACAGTTTTCAGGAAGGAAAATTATTGAAGATGTATGTATTATTAATGTATTTTTACTTAATTTGAAGATCTTTATCACTCATTAATAGACCTGCTTAAATTACATGGAAGCCTAAGTCATATGTGGTGGAAGGAGCTTGCAGAACAATGGAACAGGAGAGATGGGGCAGAAGTGAGAGGAAGGTGGTGAGAGCAGTTAGGGTGGAGGAGAAAGGACACAGGCAGGCACAGATACTTTTGTGAATATTTGTTTGTAGGAAGGCCCCAGAGGTAGAGAGGGGAAAAAATTGGGAATGGCTTTGTCCCCTGCAGTGACAATGTCCATGGACTTCTTGGTTACTATGATGAATTCGGCTTTCTGGTGTTGGGATTTGGCTTTATGGCATTTGAATATATGTGTTTCTTCTGCCTTCTACATGGAGAGTCTTTGTGATTCAGAATTATGCCAGCATATTCATAGTTGCCCTTGCTGCTATGAATATTGCTTTGGCATTACAGTATGTTACTCTGCTATTTGTGTTACTTTATTCAAAGTCCAATTAATTTTGCTTCTAATTCCTGGGTTGTACTGAGTCATTATTCTCTAGTAAACAATCACCAAAATCTCAAAGATAAATACAACTCTACAGCAGTGGCTTGTCTGAGGTATGTCAGGACAATTTCAATATTTCAGATTGGAACATCCTGGGAAACCATGGATTGATTTCTAATAAAATATAAAGAATATAATAAAGTTCCTGAGGTTGGATTTGTATCCATTTCAAGATCCTCATGGACTATGCTGTTTGTTCTGCTTACCTGATTTGACCTAACCTTAATCTTGACCTCTGGGGTTCCTGTGCACATGGAAGTTGCTTCCCTTGTTTAGGCAGTTTGCCCTTGACTTCAAGCTTTCATAGTTTTACTAGGTTCACATTTTGGTCTAATCTTAGTCTTGATCTTAATTAATTTTCAGTCCTTGCTTTTGCTTTCCTTTTCCCTTCTTTCTTTATTTTCTATAAATTTTAAGTATATATGTATGTGTATATATGTGTGTGTATACATACATATATGTATATTATATGTGTATATATCCATACATGTATACTCTTTCATAAATACTTGTGTGTGAGTATGTATATTTTTGTATGTATATGTGTATATGTATGCTTATATGGAGAGAGATAGAAAGAAGGAAAGAGAGAGAGAAGGAGGGAAAGAAAAAGAAAGAAGAAAAGGAAGAAAGAAAGAAAGAAAGAAAGGAAGGAAGAAAGAAAGAAAGGAAGAAAGAAAGGAAGGAAGGAAGAGAGAAAGAAGGAAAGGAAGAGAGAAGGAAAGGAAGAGAGAAAGAAAGGAAGGAAGAAAGAAAGGAAGAAAGGAAGAAAGAAAGAAAGAAAGAAAGAAAGGAAGGAAGGAAGGAAGGAAGGAAGAAAGAAAGAAAGAAAGAAAGAAGGAAAGAAAGAAAGAAAGAAAGAAGGAAAGAAAGAAAGAAAGAAAGTCAACTTCACATTTGTAGTGACAAAATATGGAAATGGACCCTGCCTTTAATGAGCTTTTAGTTCAGTTGGGAAGATGGATATATATGAAAAAACATAGGCAACACCACTAGGTTGAATTTGCTGCAATCAATATTTTCCTTGTGATTACCATTGTGAGAATGGTACTGAATGATATTATGTATGATCACACAATTTTTTTACTTTCCCTATTTTGCAAAGAAAAATTACAGAGGGAAAAAAAATGAAAGTGGGCAAATGAAAATAAATATCAAATATAACTCTTCATGCCCTTGTAACTCTAGAAACTGGATAATTTTAATTTACTTGGGATTTTTATGTGGTGTTATTTGTTTCAGAACATATTTCAAATTCCACATAATGCATATCTTTTATGCTATTTCATCCCATTGTAGTGATGAAACCATCTCTATGCTTTTGCCTCCTTCTCCCCTCTCTTCTTGTTATGATTTGTTCACATTTTCAGCACAGTTTACCAGGGTGAGAGATTTAGGCTGTGGATCTGAAATGATCATTTCTCATAAGGAATTCCTTATATTGTTCAAATTTGTAATGACTACCAGTCATAACTAGCAGCTAAATTACATTTAACCAATGAAATGTATATAAGTAACATGAAATGTTTGTTTTATGGTTTCATATTGAGAAACATTATCAAATGTTTAGATATTGTAAAATGCCCAGATGTTTGGCTTAGGGTAGATAAAACTTCGGAATGTTTGACAGTGTTTCCCCCTTTCTCATCAAGATGTTTGGCATGTTATAGGTATAGCCTCAAACTACAGTGGCTAGAGATTTCAAATTTCTTCAGTGATTTGGCCTGCATATGTGGTATAATTTATTTTCCCCTCAGAAAAAAAAAAATTTCAAATTGAATTTTATACCTCACAAAAAAATCCAAACTGCTTTGAAGGAAAGATGGTTGTTGCATGTGCATATCAATAAACTGATGTGTATATTTCATTTCTCACCCAATACAGCCCCAAAATAACAGCATGCTGTTACATTTGCAACACTTGTCATCAATGATATTTTCATTAAACATCTATATTTTCTAGCAAGAAAACAAAAATATAATAATTAAGATAAGCCCTTTTAAAAGTAGTGTGATTTGCAGAATGTTGAAAACTGGATAAATGCCATCCTCTTTATCTTTTTATCTTTATCTTTTACCTGCTAATCCCTGAATGATGGATAAGTAGATGGAAGAATGAAATGTTGGAAATGATTAGAGTCTAAGAAAAAAGTACTATCCCACGGACATGACTTTAGCATATCTAAAATTGTCACTTAATTTTAAAATGAATTAATAAATATTTCATGAGGACAATTTTTACATTCCATAAAAGGTGTGAATTTAGTTTTTGAATTTGCATCTGTGGTATTACTACTTTCTCTCATAATATATTATTTAATCATTTACACTTTTCTGGGGGGAAAAAGCTTAGAAGAGTATGTTCTCCTTGAAAATTCAATCCAAGTGTAATTGCACCAATCTCATAGAATTGTTGTTAGGATCAAATGAAATAATGTAAGTAGATCTTTTTGCAAACCTTAATGTAATAATAAAATGTCAAGTACTCTTACTTTCCTTAAGGATGTATAAGGTTAGTTTTGTAAATTTTTAGGATTTTGTAATTGATACACTAATTATATATTTGATATGTTTGAGGGTCCAGAATTATCTTCTAAGTCCTGACTTACAAGGTCTAGATTTAAGGTGATCAGAAGTGACTAGTGGCACAGTGATTAGAGGACTGAGCCTTGAATTAGGAAGACCTGAGTTAAAATCTAGTTTAGAGACTGACTAACTGTGTAACTCTTGGTTGTCATTTTAACCTCAGTTTCCTCTACTGTAAATACTAATATGAGTGCCTACCTCACAGTTATAGGAAGAAATCTATTTTTCAATGAATAATTTTAAGTCAAAATAATATCCTCATTAAACTCATATTGTAGCAAAATATTTTGTGCCAGGCCTAGAGGCCTGAGGGCTACCCGAGTCTTACCTTACCTATCGCAGGTCTTCGGCTGGCCAAACTGGATAAACGTATGAGAGAAGAGACTTTCCAGAGTCGAACGAGGGTTAGGCTTTATTCAGGGTCTTGGTTACATGTGCAGGGGGAACTCTTCCTTAGGAGAGAGGGGAATCTCCCAAGGAGGCAAAGATCTTACAGTAAGAGAATGAAAGCAGAAGTGGAAGTGGGGAGAGAGGGGGGAGGGAAGGGCGAAGAGAGGAAAAGGGGCTTTCTGTCCTGAAAGGGCCCCTCAGCGCTAAGAGCGCCTTCGGGCTTTCCTGACCCTACTTAAGCTCTCCTGCTGCATAGTTTGCACCTGAATACCGTGCCTGTTAGATTACAATAGGTGTGCCCGGATCCGGGCCAATCTCGAGGGCGGGGATGCTCTCTCCCAGCACTTTTCTCACGGGAAGAGGCGGAAATGCATGAGATATCCCCGTCTCACACCTCAATTCCCTGCTGTTCCCTGGGGGGCCTCATGAGAACTCTAAGGTTTAGAAGTTCTCACCTTTACCCGCCCGAGACTGTCCACATGGAACTGAGCTTACACCCCCAACAATTTTGAAAAAAATTATCATGAAGTTTTAGCCCTATGGGACTGTATTACTTAAGTTAATTTGTCATATGTTGGAGTTCTACAGGCTGCATGTTATATGCATTCTTTTTTGGTTCCTTAGACATATTTTTTTTGTTTTTTCAGATAGAACACATAGTGCTTATATCTCAAACTCAACAAACCCAGAACAAAACTGAAAAAATTCTCAAACTTGGTGATTCTTTTAATTTATATCTTGGAAATCGATTTAGTATATTTTGGGGAAAAAAAGTTTGTCCTGGATTTTAAATCCAAATGATTCAACAATCAAGTACCCTTTGTGTAATTGTGTGTATATATATGTATATATGTATGTGTGTACATATTCATGTATATTATATATACACAAATACCCATATTTGGCATTTATTGTACCCCAAAATAATATTTTAATATGATTATCTTAAGATTAATTATCAATGTATATTGAATTGCAAGTCTGTTAATATCATTATTATTAATATTATGAACTAAGAAGACCGTGTTCTAGAGTATGTCATATACACAGTTGCCATGTTGGAGTGAAGTACAGTCATATATACTCTGAAGAGAAAAAAGTATCTAAGAAGCAATAGGAATATTTTCCCCTCCAAGGCAATGCTAGATATGCTCATTTCACTCTTCATTTTTCAGTTTCAAGATAAAGAGCGATGCCTAACTGGATAAGAACCAAGAAGCCTACAAAGTTTGACCTAAAATGCTCACAATGACATTAGTGGCTTGTAAACAATATTCACAGACAGGATTTTATAAACAAAAGTTTTTCATTTCATTAAGAAAAGACCATTATTCAGTATACTCAGATTTCTTTTTTTAAACAATCGGAATTCTAAGCAAAGTTTCTGTACTATTTCTTCAGCATGAAAATTGCAAGAACTATTCCTCTTGATCAAGAAGGAAGAGCCTGTTTCCTAACTAAGATAGTAAGACATTTACTACTCATTCTCTCCCAGACACCAAATCTTGTGCTCTCCACCAAAACTTAAAAAACAAATTTTGTAAAATATTTGATCCTAAACTGGAAATTGGTAGGGAATTCCAAATTAAGTAATATTTATTTGTCTGTGATTTTCTTAGCTATTGCACAGTCATTCAATCAGTCAGTAAACAAGCATTTATTACACGATGACCATGGACCAGCCATGCTTGGGGAATATCACTTTGCCTGTCCATGCGTAATGGTAGTGATCAGGAAATCCAATAGCTGGAGAGAATTTAACAACTCAGAACTCTAAGCTATGGCTTCTGGGATGAGACCAGATTTTTCCTCACAGCAGAACAGAGTTAAGTATTACCCAAGCTTATACTCAGCCTCTGACCTGCAAACAATACCCTTGGCTACTAGATTTGTTCCACCCGTAATTGTTTGTATAATCTCTGTCAAACAACTTACAGAAGATCCCTGCAAATGCATATTTTATTTTCATGTCATTTACCATTAGCATTGCAAAAGGCTTGTGAATTAATGGTTTGGGGCATTTCTAGTGGAATTGGGATACCTGACATTTATCTAAAGGACTCAGAGACTTGTGGATATATCAAACTCCTTGCTTCTCTGCTTTGACCATGCATTACACTAGCAATGCATTGAATCATAACAGCACAAACAGGGAACTAGAAGCAAACCTCAGGAACAATCTACTCCAGTCTCTTAATTTTGCAAATGAGAACATGGAGGCCCAAGGAGATTAAGTGATTTGCTTGTAATCACAAAGGTATAAAGTGGCTGAGGAAGGATTTGAACTCAAGTCCTCTGATTTCAAAGATCTCCAGTATTTTGAATATCTTCTTAAAATATAATAGAATGAAGAATTCAGGGTCTACTTTAAAGTTCCTCTGTAGAAATCAGTTCACTTAAAAACAGCATATGAGATCTACACAAACACAGAATGAAAATAGGAAAAGAGAACTGAAGAATAAATACTTTTCTAAAAGTGACTTATTGATCTTAATAATTAGTTCAATAAAAATATTTTAATAAAGATGTCCACATTATTTGACACCACTGTAATTTTTTTAATTGAACTTTTTAAAAGTCACTAATAATTCAATAGCATCTGTTCAATTCCTTTTATTTGCCAGACCATGTGCTTCACAGCTCAAAATACTTTTAAACCAAAATAAACAGACTTGGGGGTGGTGACATTGTGTAAAGGTCTGAGTCAAGTTTATAGTTGTACTTGAACATTTTCTATAAAATACTTGCTAATAATCAAGCTTCTTCTTAGAAGAGTTAATTTCCATACTGGAATGTTAGCAACTATAGGTAATATTGCCAGGCACTGGGATGCATACAAACAGCATTTCTGTCACAATAAGAATTGCTTTATCTTCACCAATAAAGATTGTAATTGTCCTACAATTAGACTTGCAGAATTTTGGGAGACACTAATTGGTTAACTGGTTGGGGTTACAAAGTATATATCAGAGACTGAACATTAGGTTTTATCCCAGCTTCTCTACCTACCATACGAAACTGCCACTTATAATTGCTTTACTTTAAAAAAAGAAAAATTAAAATAAAAAAATAATTTGAGGAATTTTGGGAAAAACATCCCAACAAAGTTTTAAGTATGGGCATTGCTCATTTTTATATTGGAAAATCTAATATTTGTTACATGGAGTTCTTTTCTCTTAGTAACATGCTTGGCTGTCTCTGAAGAAATCATTATTCAGAGCATGCTGTGTCTCAGGGTGGTTTTTCCCCCCTAGATTATGACTTCCCATTTATGGTTAACTGTACCCTAAACTGCATAAAAATGAATATCTTTCATGTAATGCTTAAGCAACAGAGGTCTATGGAAAGAGAGATATTATTTAAGAATTTTCTCATGAATAGAGCTCACTTATTCAGCAGTTCTGCTTCCATTCCTTCCATTTAATTATTCCTCTAAAAAACTGCTTCTTGATTCTAGCCCCACCATGTGAAAGCCAAAGGTCAAGCAACTGCTCTCCTACCTTAACTGTCCTTCATTAAACTAAGTGGATACACTTGGTTTCAATGGAATTCATGGAAGATAAAAAGACTGAAAACTACCGCCCTCCAATTTCCTCTCCTATTATCCCAGGAGAAACACTTGGGGGTGCTCTTGGAAGATATCTCAAAATGCAGAGCGGAAATACCCTGACTCAGGAATTCATATTAAATATAGTGGCAAAAAAAAAAAAATACAAAAGTCATATTATTCAAAGAAAAGAAAAAAAGACATTGGAGTTGGAGAGAGAACAGTGGATTAAAATACCTCCTTATGAAATTACCATGAAATTGAATTGAAGCACAGGCAGAACTAAACAGACTGTTTGGAAAGCATTCAACTACAAATCTGTTCATTTTTCAGGCATGCTGAAATCTAAGCTGATTTCAAGGGAGCCCATTTCAATTATCTGCTCTTCTCTTTAAACCAAACTACGTTGAAAGCTATAGAAAGTGCAGCAGGCATTGATGATGGGTACTTGTTTATCAGCATGACAGTGTATTAAAATTTTCCTGTTAAATGAAGTAGGAAAAAAAAGTCAACCTATTCAGGTACCAGACATCTTATAAAAAAAAATAAAATAAAATAAACACCAACAAGGTTTACACAGGATCCTGAAATGTGGAGAATTTAGCCTTGCTTTAAAGTGAGCCAAATATATGTGTGTGTGTACGTATACAGATACATGAGCATATATGTGTGTGTGTGTATCTACATGAAAAATTAATACTACATGATCTTGAAAGTCATATTATTTTGGTGCCTTATGGCTAACGAGGGAAGGAAATGTTGTGGGGGAGATTAAAGGGAAGGCAGAAAAGGGGAAAATAGACAATACCAAGGTTATGATATCTCTGGATATTTCCTGAGAAATAATCATTCATAACCCAAAATATGTTTTACTTGTATTGCATTTGACATAAATCATGTAATTTTAACTTTATTTGAAACTCAATTTACTACCTCATGAATAGGAAAAATGCTAATGTAACATATCGGATTGACATTGATTTGACCTTATGTTAGCACTGGGAAAGGTGTATGCATATAATGGAGGTATCCTGGGAAAATGGAAAGTGCATATTACCTTTCTGATCTTCGGTAAATAATTGAGGCTAAGTTTCATCCCTTGTAAAATGAAAGGGTTGTACTAGATTGCCTCTGAGGTCTCTTCCTGCTCTAAAATCAATGATAGTAAGAAATCAATTTGTTTTAAGATTAATTCACTCCACTCAATATGTGTTGATTGAGTAGCTACATGTGCAGCACCATCCTAGCAAAGAAAATTAATATCAAGCTGTATCATTTGATAATTAATATTACTTTGTAATCCATCCTGTTCCCTATTTTGACAAAACCCCACCTCTTAGTCTGACTCAAAAAGAAACCTCTCCCAAGTGGAACTCAGGCTTAGTTGAGGAATGTGATCACTCAGCCTTCAGGACATCTGCTAGTTAACCAGTGGGACGCTGCTTAAACAGAAAACCAGCTTGGCCTAGAATAGACCCTCCCCAGGTGATGACTCTCTTGTCTTTGATCTTCCTTATCAGAGTTAGGGGTGACTTGATCTTCCAGGAGAAGTTCAAATTTTTGAGGTGGTTTTTGCTTTTCTAGCCAAGATTGCTAAAGGCCACTGCATCTCACAAAGCAATTAGCATTCCTTAAGTGTCAAGGAGGGTGTAATGAGCCACACCAGAAGGCTGGCCCACTTTTCCCAGCAGCTGAGTAAGCCTATCATTTGGGGATGACTCCTATCTGCTAAAAAGAAAATAATAAAGAGGAATTTAGATAACTCTTAGCCTACCTCCACTGATGTGTCTACCAATCAGGATTGTCTTACCTTTGCCAGGGGAGGTCCAAGGATGTAGGCCAGCATTAGCCATGCTTCAGTCACTCCTTAAACACCTATCCCCAAAATCTCCAGAGGTCTCTAGTGAGTTTCTCTTTCAAAATGTACATCAGAACACCTCAGCTCAATCCTTCTCTTGAGGTTTTGAACATAAAATGTGAACTTCTTCAGAATAGTAATTGTCTTGATTTTCTGTTTGTGTCCCCACCATTTAGGATAGTGCTTTGCTTATGGGAAGCAGTTAATAAATTGTTCTCCCCCTCCTCCCTACTTTTCTTTCTTCTTTCCTTTTTTCTCCTTTTCACACAGGAGGAAAGCAAGTTATCTTTTCAAACAGTTCCAGCCTCTGTTCCCCAAAACTCCCTTAAAGCAAATATTGAGACTTGACTTTAGCCTGCAGAAAGTGATCTCCAAGGACTTGATATACTCCTCCATGGGGTTAGGGATTTTGAAGTTGCTTGCAAAATACACTATGGTACACTTCACATGGTATCATCAAAATAACATCAATACTTACAAAGAATACTTAAAGCAGCATTTACGATGATCACTTTAGACCTCCACAGTAAACATACATAATTAATACATTCAATAGACATAAAACAGTGAGAAGTTATTCAATAGGCTGCTTCAGTGACTATGGGCCTATATTACATGTAAAACATTTCATATGCACATATCACAGTGGTAAATTCATATTCATGGAACACAGGCAAGGATGCATAATCAGAAAGCAAAAATCAAGCAAAACTCACAGCAGTAAAGCTTCAAAGGAGCATCTAGGCTGCACAGTAGATGGAGCACCTGGTCTTAAGAAAGGGAAGACATGAGTTCAAATGTGCCCTCAGATACTTACTTAGTAGGTGTGTGACCCAGGGCAAGTCACTTACCCCCAGCTGGAGAAGGTAATGGCAAACCACTCCAACATATCTGCTAAGAAAACCCTAAATGGGTTCGTGAAGACTCTGACATGACTGAAAAAAACATATATAAAGTATTTAAATGCAAAAACAAACAACTCCATATAGTTAACAGACTATTTTAGCTACAACACATACATGATACAAGTAAAAACAAACATAAACAGCAAAAGTGATTAAATATAAACAAATAAACATGTGGTAATTAACATGGATCAAAGAACTTGCACAATTGCCTATCAGGCACACATTACACAAATGCACACTGGCATTTTCATCTGGCTACATGTATAATCATTTTTCCCGTTTCCCCAATAATATCATCAACCAATCTGATAATGGGTTTATCTTTGCTGTGACCTGCTAACATAGCTGAGCCTGCCTTTATACTGAGCTAGTTGATGAGATGGGATCATCATAATCCTCATCAAAATTATATTTGGTCATGCCTTGTTAAATCTGAATGGGTGGAGGGCACAGAGTATTGGAATTACTGTCCTCTGTAGAGTATGTCTAGTACTGAAGAACTAGGTTGGAAAGGTGTTGCCTCTGACTTGAATAACAGGGAATATAAGTAGCAATTGTTCCTTTTTTTGGCCAGAAACCCTGAGTAAAAGAGGCCTTTCTCTATCTCATTTCTTACCTAGCCTTAATCACTAAATGGGTGTTGTCCCAGCAAAGTGAGACCTGTTAAAGACCTTAGCTTAAAAAAGCCAAAGTCACTGCATCCTGGGTCATCTCCAGTCCTTCTTATCTATATCTGACCACAGGACTAACATGGTTCTGGACGAGAAAGTTAGTCTGCTGCCACTGCACAGCCCTCCCTCACTTAAATCCAGTTCACTTAAATGTCATGGTGTCACCTTGATATCATGGTCCTCTGTGAGAACAAAGGACAAACAGCCACAGTAATTACTTCAATTAATCAATAAATTACACTACATAAAATCTTCTGTAATGTTTGTTTCTAAACCATGGTCTTCACACAGTCTTATAGTAGCGAAAGGGCACCTAGGTGGTGCAGTGGATAGAAAACCAGTGCAGGAGTCAGGAGATCTGAGTTCAAATCTCACTTCAGGCACTTGACACGCATTACCTGTGTGACTTTGGGCAAGTCACTTAACCCCAGTTGCCCCATCCTGGGTCATCTCCAGTCATCCTGAGGAATATCAGGTCCCTGGATTCGGATGGCTCTGGAGGACAAGTGAGACTGGTGGCCTGCACGGCCCTCCCTCATGCAAAACAAAGTCAGGTGAAGTCATGTCATCATTTCTGATAGCATGGTCTTCTTTGGCAAAGAAGGACAAACACACACCTACACTGGTGATACGAGGACTCTTGTTTAGAGTACATCGAGGCATTGACAGAATAAGGGAAGTTTTTAACTAAGGAGATTTTTGGGAGGGAGGAGCTAAATTTGGGAAAGGAACAATGTGTTTGGGGTCAAATGACCTGGGTTTAAATCCTAGCTCTACTACTTACTACCTGTGTGACCTTGGTAAAGTAAATAACTTGTCTGGGCCTCAGTTTCCTCATCTTTAAAACTAATAGATTAACCTATGTGATGTCTAAGGCAACGATTCTCAATTTTTCTAAATATGAGGATACAGATATGTAGTTATTACTACACTATGATAGATATACTATGAATATCATTTGGTGGAGAACACTTATGATGACAAAGAGGCTGTTATAAATTTAATAACATTTTAAAATGTATTTGCATGTTATGAGTCACAAAACATCCTTATTAATTTTAAAGTGATAAAGTGAAAAAGTACATACTACTTCAAAATCAATGAGTACATAATTGGAGTCATGCTCTTCAGTATATCAACCAGCTTTGTCAAATTTAGGGTAAAATATAGAGCAAAAACAGAGCTTAGAGCAAGGATTCCCAACCTATGACCTGAGAACCGTTGGAGAGCTGAATTTATTGTAAGGGGTACTCAGATTCACAAACTCACCAAACATTGTCATTTTGATCTTTATCTCAAATAGAATATTCACCTCAACTCAGTATAATAAATAAGCAACTGAACCTTCAGTAGTCTAAATAATGTCTTACACATAATTTGCTAATGCAAATTCTAACATACGTTGTAATGAACTATACATAGCTGTAAATACATGACTGGAGCACTAGATAAAGTTTAGTGATAGAAAAATATATTTGGAAACAATGGAGTAGTGATAAGATAAAGCAAGGACAATAGAGTATTTTTCTGGGGGAAAATATGTAAGGAACAGAGCCACTGTGGATTGTGCATCTTTTATATCCTCCAAATAGATCACTCCTGGTGTGAGTCACTCAAGGTATCTTGTAGAAATAAGAATGGAACCACTCACTATCCTTATTACCTGGAACACTCAATTGGTCAGGGTCCCCTTATCAACCTCTGCTACATACAGATAAGGAAAGTGAGACCAAGAATGTTGTGACTTGCCCAAAGGAACACAAGAATTAAACTTTAGAGCTTAGATGGAACCTAGGTTTGATTCCAAGTGTAATGTTTTTTAAGAATGTAACATGGTTAATATTCTTTATTTACATATTGCCCTACTCTTAACATGAAATTCTCCCCATCAAACACTGCCATCATCTCTCTCGTGAAATACTTCCCCTCATTTCAAACCCCACCTCAAGGGTCAAATCCTACATAAAGCTTTCCCTGATCATTTCTCATTCCTTGTACCTCCTCTGTGCACATATAATACTCAACCTTGTATTGATAATTTGAGTAGAGGTACTTTGTCACATCATAACTTTCACTCTGTTGAAACAATGTGGTCTGTCTTGTGCATAACTTGGCCTTTATTGTGTCTAGCAAGATGTCTCCCAAAGAGTTAAGTGTTGACTAAATTAGTAATTAAGTGATTGTGAGAGTACTCAAATTATTACACAAAAAATGCATCTTCCTTCAAGGAGGTTATATTTTAATTAACTCAAAAATTCCTATATCCAGAGGTTTGTGTCATCATACTCAGAATATTTATTTGAACTTTCATTATCTTATTAAAAAATACCTTAAGTTTTTTTATACTAGCTTTTACAGATAAGAAAACTAAAACTGATGGCAGTGCTGTACCCAAGATATACCCAAGAGCTAGTAAGAGACAATATGTAGTGGTAAAGGGAATACGGGTCCAGAAATCAAGAGGAACTGTGTTCATTCACATATCACCTCTGTTACATTTCTAGCTACATGATCTCTTTCAAGTTAGTGAAACCTCAAGATTTTCCTGCATTGGGGTAGATGGGTTATGATGCCTGTATACTTCCATATCTGGTAAATTGTGGGAAAAAGATGAAATCCAAGTCTTCTTTCAGTTGACCTTGGTGCTTCTCAAGTAAACATTGAAAGCAAAATTGTAGAATCACAGTCAAAGTGAATTTCATAAATCAAACTGTCATAGTGGTATAGCCCCTACTACGGAAATAGTCCATTATCATGTTTACCTTTGCTCTACTTACTCTTTCTCTTCTTTTGGTTCTCTAGATTTCTCCTACTATGGTAATTATTTAAGGCTTGCTTTTTTAATGATTCAATTTACTAAATTATATGACTTTTAAAAATATTGCTTTCTGGGGCAGCTAGGTGGCACATTGGATAATGTACCAGTCCTCAAATCTGGAGCACCTGAGTTCAAATCCAGCCTTAGATACTTAATAGCTATGTAACCCTGGGCAAGTCACTTAACCTTGGTTGTCTCCAAAAATAGATAAATATATTATATATAATTATGTATATATATGTATATATTCATACATATATATCAATAGATAGATATAGATTTATGTGTGTGTGTATATACATATCTATATAGATACACATACACACATATACACACACACACATACACATACACACATACACACACACACACACACATATATATATATATATATGCACATATTTTTCTGATGGCTTTATGTCCTCAAGTCATTCTAATCCAATGCTTTTTTTGTTATGAACTTACAAAGGTTTTTGGCTTCTGAAGAGCCCACTACCATCTGTAAAAGAACAGACTTGATGACTCAAATATGACTTTCAGCTCTTGATTGACAATTTGAAGATTTCATTTGGATGTTTTCTCCAAATAAAACTTTGTATTCTCAAAAGTTATATTGAGAGAGCATAAGATCTCCTAGGTTTTGAAAAACTAGTCATATTAGGCACAGGGTAAGGAGCAAGAGGCCATTTGAAGCTTGGTGGACTATGCTAAGTCATACCATGTTTATGCAAAACGATAGCTTTAGCTGCTAGAAATCATACTTCTGGACCTGACTGAATCCAAGCACTTAGATAGATATATTCTATCATCGTCCACTTCTTTAATTTCTCCTTTTAGGCTACATTTGTGTTATAACTTTGCTGGACAGCACCGAAAACAATCAAACGTGCTTGCCATGATGAATGAACTAATGCTAACTTTGTATTGGTAATGTAGCAATAAGATAACTTTTGGGGAATTATTCTAGTCCATTTAACTGCTAGCCATCTTCTTGAATGCCCAAAATAAAGGGTACCTGATGTTCCTTCCATGAGTAGTTTTAAATTTCCCAAAAATATCACCTATTTTTAATAAAGAACTATTTTACCAAGTCTTTAGCACCCTCAATTTTCCAGTCAATCTTTTCCATCTTTTCATTTTGATTCTTTTAACTAATTGGTCTTTAAATTTTCCTTAAAACAATTCAAATTTTCCATTCACATTCAGTTAAGTGTTTCTTTATCCAGTATATTTTTTTTTCTTCTGATATATTTGGAAAAGCCATTTTTATCCCTTTTTACCCCATTCTTAGGATTAACACATTTGGTAAAGAAAAAAAAAGAACACACTCTATTTAGCATAGTAGAATCAATGAACTTGTGCTAGTGAACTGGATTATATTATCTTCTTACAATATCAATCAAACTGTCAACTAAATTCAAGCATAGGGTCCTTATTATGGAAGATGATGTAAAAGACAACAATAAAACTCCTAAATTTGTCTCCCAGGTTGTGCACGCAGCATCAAGTCATAAAAATAATTACAAAATAAGTAAACTTGATGTGCAGAACAAGTCATTGAGAGTATAAATATAGCAATGCACAATGTCATTTTTACAGTTACTTTTCACACCATAACCATAAGTTAAGAAAAAAATAACTTTTAAAAATATAGCAGCCTCCGAGGGCCCATATTTTTGTTGATTTTCCCCTCCAGGATGTGTAATATCTGAAGGATTTAGTAATTAGAGATAAAAATAAGAAGGCAGCATGTGCAATAGCTCAAAAAAGAGCATGAAGAACATGTTACCACTTGCCTAATGCTTTTTTTTTGTACTTCTGTCAGTGAGATGGCAGTTTTACTTTAACTGAAGATCTTAAGTCATTATTTCAGGACCTTAGATCTGTGATAATGGCGATTATGTAATGTTAAGTGCTTTAGAGGACTAAATGCCATAGTTGCATTTTTTGTAGATACTTTCCCTTATTGTTTCTTTATAAGGGTCTATCAAGGTCTATTTCAGCACACCGAGTATACTTTAAGTAGAGAGATTTCTTTTCAATGGAGAATAATTGTTTTGAGGCTCTTTTCCTCAATACTATTACCTTGGATGGCACAGTTCAAGAGACTCCTGTTGCCTTATGCTATATAGAAATTCATTGAGGTCTCAGGTGGTCCTTAAAACTAGAAAGGATATAAGAATTGAAATCAAAAGAATTAAGTTTGAATTCTGGCTTAGTCATCCATAAGCTTCAGTAAAGTCACTTTAGCTATTTCAGTCTCATAATAAAATAGCAGCGAACATGTCCTCACTACCTCACAGGAATAATGTAAAATCTAAATGAGGGTTAAATGCAAAATATCACGTATGTGCAGCAGCAGCATCGCCAACATCATTGCTCTTATTTTTGTTCCCTATGGAGGTAGCTAAATAGAAATGGTTTTGGGACAAGTTCCTTTCACACAGAAATTCTATTACATTTTAAAATATTGCACAGATTAGTGCAAAAATGGGTAAAATAACTGCTTTTTTTGGGATAAAAACCATTGGAATAAGAGCTGATTTTGTGTAGGCTCATGCAAAGCAGCTTCAGGACCATACCAGTAGCAAACAGGATGATGGGGATGAGATGTGGTTCACCTTGTTGCCAACATCATCATCAAAATTTTCATCACTGTGATATGGTTTTCATTTTCATGTATGACATCAAGATAAAAATAGTCTAAGGATAAGATGCTACTCTGCTGTCATTCTTTTATATTTAATATTCAATTATTACTAATATAATTTAAGTATCCAATAGTTTACAGGGCTAAAAATAGTGGGATATAAGCTCAGATTCTTTAGGCTCACTATGTACTTCTTTATTGATCCACATAATTTTGATTTTTTCTGCTAGACTTCTTTATTTTAAAAGTATTGTGTCCTTTGTGATTTGGAAATTGAGTATTTTATATGGTGATAGCTATTCTAATGAATTGTTCATATTCTTAAGTTTTCTCATGTTTCTTCTAAAGTTTTATTTACTTTTTATGGACTAATGTTATATATGACACTATGCCCAAGAGTGTGGTCTATAATGATGCTCTCCTTCCAGTGGAGTCTATTGGTTATTTTCTTAAGAATATTTTAAGATCTGTTTTTAAAGATAGAAAGAATTGCTGTCTGTTTATCTACAAAAAATTGTAAGCTCCTTTTTTATATCTAGATTTTCTGGGAAAAGTAGATGACTTTAGACAACAATCCAACATATCTTAAACTTTTTATTGTTCCAAATTTACTCAAATATTTTAGAAAAATAAAAACAGGAACAATTGTTAAATTTACATGAATAATTTAGACAAATTTCCAGGTAATATTTCTATCTCTGCCCCTATCTCAATGATGAGCTACAACTACTGATTGAACTAAACTAAATTTTATTTATTTAAACTTGTGAACTCATCACTATGGTTAACTTTATTGGAGTTTCTATGAAGCGCAATGGAGAATTCACATTCTTGGGTATGAAGATAAAGAATTCCAGTTCTCCCAGGAAATGTAAAGCTGAAGCAATATAGTGTGTGTCTGTGTGTGCAAATGCATTTTCTTTGGTACATCATTTTAGGACACATCAGCACTAGTTAAAGGAGTCAACAGCCTTATGTTCCAGTGGCTCCTAGTCCCTCAGAAGCCTGGGATGCCTAGATGAGGTTCATGACTAGGGCATATATTTTCCCTCCTGTGCTATCACAAAAGTAATGAAGTGACACTCAGAAAGAGGCATTTAGCATTGGTTTTCCAGCTGTCTGGAAGGAATGATTTGGAATAGTGGACAGGGCATACTGAGAAGTAGGCACAGTTCACAGCCACACACTACTTCTTAACTAACCCTACCATTCAACCTACTTCTTAACTTCTGGTATAGCCTCATGACAGTCTCCAACTCCCAGCTGGTGAGCAGTTGGAGAGTAGTGAGGACAAACTCCACTAAATAATATCTATATTTAGCACAGATTTATAGTTACAAAGCACTTCTCAGTTACTGTATTTTCTCCTTAAAGAAGCTGTTTAGTATAGAAAAGGAAAGAAAAAGTTATGTTATATAAAGAGATATGTCAATAAATCATTAAATAAAATAGGATATCACTATTGTTGACGATTAGCATTTTGATGCAAAAAAGAAAAGACACTGATCTTAATGAAACAAATATAAAACATGTATATGAAGAACCAGCTTTCAGGTAGAATTTGATCTATTTTGAACAGAAATGGAATGTGCAAAAAAGACTGAAAACATTTTATGAAAGAAGTAGGGTAATACCTCATTTGTGGGCAAACAATTTAATAGTCTAAAGGGGCATTGAAATAACTTTTATTTATTAAGATTTCAAGAAAATGTGAGTATAAAATAAAAAAAACATACTTTTAAAAGCAGAAAAAGAAATGTGGGATGGTAGAAAGGATTTTAAAGCTGCCTTGGCATTAAGTTATTTGCCTATAACTTCTTTATGACAGAAGAGTATAAAATGAGAAACATAAAGATTTGGAGACTTGAGTTATGATTTTTAAAAGGACTACATAATTCTAGGGAAAATTTGATAAGTTGTTACCTTTTTAAGTGAAAAGTGAGCCATTGAGGATCAGAAGGCTCTCCTTTCAGGCACTGGAACATATGTAAGTGACAAAGGAGATAAGAAATCCAAATGTTGAAGGATGTCAGGAGTATACTTAGCAGAAGTCCAAAAGTAGCTTTGTTTGAGTTATCTGATGAATGATCAGTAGTCATCTAGTTTTGGCTGCCAGCATCTGTTTGATTGAATAAAACTGCAGTTTCAGCTACTGCCTGGTAGTGCCACCCAACTTGATGGGTCCTCTTAAAATATCTGTTTGTTCAGTTTCCCTTGTCTTACTCTGATTTGATAAAGAAAACCAGAAAAGAGTAAGAAAGGTACCTGGTTTGCCTTAGTCAACCTCAACTATTTTCAGTGAGCTGTTATGATTCTGTGAAAGACTGGATAAGATTTGAAGTTCTCTTTTTTAAAGAGAACTGTTATGCAAACTAAGAGATAACACTCTTCAAACAAGATGATTGTTAAGTAGAGTGTACAAATACAGTACAGGTTTGAATGTAGAAGAGAAGAAGATGTGGGTAGCTGAAGAACTGTGAGAATTCAGCAAACAAGCAGTTTGCAGAAAAAAGAATAAACATTTATTAATTATTAATATATTATCATATTAATTAATCATAATTAATTACTATTAATATATTATCACTTAGAAATGCCTGGCATTATGCCAAAGTGTTTTACAAATATCATCTTAGTTGAGTCTTGTCCGGCCTAGAGGCCGATGGGCAACCCGAGTCTTACCTTTCCTGGTCTTTGGCAGCCAAACCGGATAAACGTATGAGAGAAGAGACTTTCCAGAGTTGAACAAGGGTTAGGATTTATTCAGGGTCTTGGTTACATGTGCAGGGTGAATTCTTCCTCAGGAGAGAGGAGTCCTCCTCCCAAGGAGGCAAGGATCATACAGCAAGAGAATGGGAGTGGGGGAGGGGAGGGACCTTCTGCCCTCTAAGGGCCCCTCCGAGAGCGCCTTCAGGCTTTCCTGACCCTACTTAAGCTCTCCCGCTGCGCCGCATAGTTTGCACCTGAATACCGTGCCTGCTCTCAGCCTTTAGCTACACAACAACAGGTGTGCTCAGACCATGGATTAATCTCAAGGGTGGGATGCTCTCCCCAGCAAGTTTCCCACGGGGAAGAGGCAGAAATGCACGAAATAGCCTGGTCTCACGCCTCAATCCCCAGCTGTTCTCTGGGGGGGCCTCATGAGAACTCTGAGGTTAGAAGTTCTCACTTTTACCTGCCCGAGACTGTCCACATGGAACTGAGCTTGCACCCCCAACAGAGTCTCACAATACCCTTGAAAGGTAGGTGCTAGGACTCTGATTTTACAGTTGGGGAAACTGTGGCAGACAGATCAAGTGACTTGCTCAGGCTCACACAGCTAAGAAATGAAAGGAAGTTTTTGTGTGGTACAAGTGTTCCTGAATTGTTTAATAGCATCAAAACTTAGAATAAAGAGTCGTAAGTTTTCTCAAGCATGTGGTTTTCTTTCGTTCCTTTCTCTTCCCTTCCTAGCTCCTACAAGTGTATGCATACTCTCCCACAGTTACTGAGTGCATTAACACAAGAGTAAAAGAGCATCATGGGTAGATTATGTCATATTTTATGTTTAATGTATGATTACCTATATATAGTCACTTATTTTTACCTTAACTCTAAGTGAAAGGGAAGGCTACATTTCTAAAAGTGTGATAGGATGTTAGTGACTGGCTTGTGTAAATAAAAATGCATTGGTTGAGACTCAAGAGATAATTTAGGAATTAGATTGCATGTGTTTTTTTCTGCTTTAAGATTATTACCCCTAGGACCCTAAGAGAATTTGAATCTGCCAGTGTCGAAGTATAAGAATGAGAGGAATTACTTGTCCATCAACCCAGGTTAGAGTTAATATCTCAATGAGTCACTGTATAATTCTGTTATCCTTGTTCTACAAGTGTATGGTATGGGACACAGAGAAGCCTATGCCAAGGGAGAGCACTGTGGCAGGTAACTGAGTCAAAATTTCCCAAAATAAAAGGAAGTTAAAGAACAATAAAGTTAGATTTGATAGGAAAAAATAAATTCCAGGGAATATTTTATGAGAGAATAAGGAATGGAGTAATAGAACCTGGTTTAACATAAGGTTTATTTATGTTGTCTCCTGGGAAAGAAGGGATGTAATCTGTTTTCATGCCAATTATATTCACTAGACCACTTTTTTAGAGAAACAGGGTCTTGGTTATTAAAGTTCAACTTCTCTTACCCCTAAATGCTCCTTAGAGAAATGTAGGCTCCCTGTAACTGCTTCTCAACCAATGTTTGTTGATTGATGATTTAGAAAAGTATAATACCATTTTTAGAGAGCATTCAACTAGGGGAAGTTAGACCTAGTTCTGGGTCTCACATTTACTGGTTGTGTGATGTTCAGTAAAGCAATTTAACTCCTCAGGTCTTCAGTTTAATATTCTATAAAATGCGGCTATAAACCAAAAATCTTTATGTTTCTAAGTCCTTCTAATTTTCATTTAGCTGACCTATCAATATCTCCACTGAATCCTAAATATTCAAACATTACATTATACTACAAATAATTTTGTAATAATCACAATGTCTACGAGAGTCCAAAATACTATAAAACTAAATGAAATATAAGTTTCTGCAATAAAGATCTTCTCAATAAATAGAGTATACTAAATAATATTACTAAGTAATATTTAATCAGAGAAAACAAAGACTATCAAAATTTCTAAATAACGTGAATGCAAAACAAAGACATTTAATTTTGCTACACTAGGTATTCATAACAAAAGCAAAAAGTTAGAAAAACTGTCAAAGGCTACTATCCCTTTCACTTTCATTCCACTTTTTTTCCCCATTGCCCAGAATTATATTTGCACCACAAGTAGAAGTACTGCAGTATTGAGCAGAGCCTTATCACACCAAGCCTATAAAGAGTTCCTTTTTCTTTTATATTGAATGGATTTGTCAAAATTGTTTGTGAAGATGTAGACTGATATCTGGTTTATGAAAGCAGATTAAAGGAATTTCCTAACCCCATGTTGTCTGGGGCTAGAGACAGCCAATGCAAAACACAGAAGAATCAGTTCAAAGCAAAATCAACCTTAACCTGAGATTTCTCCTGGCTTTTTCCCTAGCTGGATGGGTAGATACATCTCTCCTGGCTTTAGCATTACCAAATCACAAACTATACTTCAAAGGAAAAATTATCAAAATTTGGTACTGAATTTATAAATAGAGATTAATAGAAAAAGATTAGCTATGCAAATAGAGAAACAAATGAAACAAATAGCTTAGTATTTTATAATCTCAAAGACCTCAGCTACTGGATTAAGGGCTCACTATTCAATAAAAACTGGGGAAAAATAGAAAATCATATGGCAGAAATTATGTATAGACCAATTTCTTGCAACATAAACCATGATAAAGTTCAAATGGATACTTGACACAGATATAAATGAGACATCACTCGTGAATTAGAGGAAAAAGGGAGAAATTTTCTTTTGAATCTATGAATAGTTGAAGAATTCATGACCAAACACGTAACAGAAAGGATCACAGAAAAGAAAATGGACAATTTTATTTATACAAATATTAAAAAGTTTTTGCTTAAACATAACCAAAACAGTTAAAATTAGTAGGGAACCAGAGGTGGGAGGGAATCTTTGTATCCAGATACTCTGAGAAAGGAGTCATACCTATAATATATAAATAACTAATTTAAATTTATAAAACAACCCCAATTCTATATCATACAAATGATCAATGGATATTAACAAGCAGTTTTCAAAGGAGGAAATCCAAGTTATCAACAGCAGTATTTTTTTTAATACTATAAATCCCTATAAAAAATCAATTTACAGTAATTCTTAGGCTTCACTTCAAACTGTCATATTAGTAAGATGACAAGAACAGAAAATAATATTTGATAGACTGGGAAAACAGGTATATTTAAGCACTCAAGTAGTAGCAGTGAAATAATCTAATAATTTTGGAAAACAACTTGGAATTATGCCTTCAAAAGCATTAAAGCTCTGCATGAATTTTGGCCCTATAAGGACAAAAGTATGCTGATGGATAGTATGATGTGGAGCTGGATTTTATGCTACCTCAGCTTCTCCTCCATTTCTAATTGTGCCAAGGTCTCCCACTGCATTGAGTCATCTCCAGTGGTCCTTATCTCTATCTTGCCACTAGACCCAGATGGCTCAGGAGAAGAGAGTGAGGCTGGTGTCTTTGCACAGACCTCCCTCACTTAAATCCAATTCACTATTCACTAGCAAGTCATGGTATCACCTCCCTTCTGTCATAGTCCTCTTCCACAGTGAAGGAAAACCACAAGCTATTTGCTATTTTTTTTTTTTTTTACTTCACTGGAAGTAAATAGATATTGTAAGGTGACTGGCATGGTACTATTGTCCCCAGAAGAATACAAGCATTGATGAGTTTCTGAATAGATTCAACAGCCTCTTAATTGATATTATATTGACATACACAAAGGGCAGTGTATTCTTAGTCCAGATTTTCACAGATTTATGAGACTTCATGAAACCATGTCCAGTGAGGTTTCATCTTCCTAAAGTGGCTGATAAGTTTTGTAACATGGGAGAAAAATCAGACAGTAGGGGTCCCTTAAAACTTTATAGGTTCCTTTAAACTGCCCAATGAACCAAATCAATTCCATTGTATTTCAACCTCACTTCTCCTAGATCACAGTGAATAACGTCCTCAAGTTTACATAACAGGTCGCTTTCACACAATGAGTTAAACACTAACAAAAAGGATGAAAACAGGTCAGAGATTCAATAGCCACTTTAGGCAGAGGGGTTAAGGCTCACATTTCACTTTTCCTGAGACACCTATTAGCCTTTTAGTTTTGAACACTGGGAAATCTTTAGGGGAGCACTTAAACTTCAAGATTGTTCCTCCTGTGTCCACCAAGCAAACAAAGGATATCTCATTAACAGTAAACTCCAGTAAGTGTGTCTTCTTCAACATTTCCAAGAAACACTTTTACCACTTCCCTCCAGTCATTGTGAATAAAATATTCCATATCCAAAGCATGGTACAGACTGTTTGGTGTCATTGGGTGATTACAGGCATCTAGGCATACATTGCTAATCCACAAGGCAGCCTCTTCCTGACAGGTCTCTCATGGTGTAACTTGGAGATTATTGCGCTCTACTGGAGGTATCTTCCCCCTGGTATTTTTCTGCAGTCCCTGTTGAAGTACCACTCCTTTTCACAGTGAAAGCATAGTGCCCCCACCCAACCCCCAAAACCTCATGTTCCAAATCTCTCTTTCAGGTCCTTTATCTTTTCTCCTCTCTCCTTTCATGGCAACTGCCAAAATCTTCATTTCCTTAACTTTACTTTGCTATGTTCTGCCCAGCAAACAAGTACCACATGATTTCCCTGAGTTCACTAATAGTTTTCCTCCTCTAGCCAGGGCAGAATTTATGAAAGTAATCATGAATGTCTGTTGCTGATTGATTAACATAAGCTAAAGCAATTGCTTTTAGATCAGACTCATTTTCTGGATCTAACTAAGCAAATTTCTGGGCAGCAGCACATATGCTCTCCTCTGATTACTCTCTACAAAAATGGTTCTTAAGGGTGCCAAGGTATTTGATTCTAAGAAATGCAAATTTGTGGTGGTGGTCTGTTTGTCTGGACATGCATCTTTGATGGACATGCATCTTTGATGGACATGGTAATGAGGGGCAGACTCAGTTTGAAAGTTCCACCCAACTGTACCAATAATTCATTTGCTGAGGCTCTAAATCAGAGGTACCCAAAGTGGGTAATACCACCCCCCCAGGGGGTGCTGGAATGATACAGGGCTAGTAGCCTGAGGTGCAATTGGGGGGCGTTAAATAAAAATAAGGAGTAGTGAAGCATAAGGAAAGAAGAGAAGGAAATTTTGTAAAACTGTATGTTTCACCTGCTGTGTAACAGAGTTAAAGTTGTAGTGATTACATTATTTTCCAAACAAAAACACAAAATGCAAGTTATAACCAATCAGTGGTCAAGTCCATGGACATCTCATAACAAGCAAGTGTTGGCAGGCAAGCGTGTTGCACATTGTCTGGAACTACAGTATGCTTCAGTAGCAATATAGAGATGTAATGATTTGTTTACAATATATTGTAGAGTTATATGACACAATATTGCATCATCAAAATTCCAATTCAGGATAAAAATAGATATTTACAATAAATTACTAAATTTAACATGTGTCATTTTTTAAAAGAAATGATTTTTGAAATGATACAAATTTCAAAAAAATGTTAAGGGTTAAATAATTAAGGAGGCATGCTGAGTAATTTTTTAAGGGGGTGGTAGTCCAAATAAGTTTGAGATTTTGCTCTAGATCTTCAAATGGTACCTAGCTGACAATCATTAAAACCGCTTGTTTATCTGGCCAAATTTATTCTTTACAATTATCTATGCACTGAGTCCACAATTATCTATGTACCACTGAGATTTAAAATTTACATGTTAGACATCCCCAATTCAGTTGAGTGTTTTCATTTGCCCCAAGCTTTTAACAAATCCCCTAAGGGAAAATCAGCAGGATGCTTATTCTGTTTCAATTGCATAATGATACTGGTATCCCTTAACCATTCTGTCCCTTGGCTACCTAATGTTGAGTTAATACTAGTTGTTCACCACTGGCTTTTCCCTCCTGTGGTGATGCTCCAGTATCTTTGCACACAAATGAGAGAGAAAATCAATTTAGCACTCAGGAACTATTTCTCCTTATCCTTCCTGAGTGTGGAGAGTTTAATTCTCTGACCACATCACAGCTGACTGACCAATGATAGTGTCCACTCCAACACATGCTTAGACAAAGGTCCAAGTGCTGGCTGCTGGATATTATGGTAAGCTCACCCAGTGACAGTCATGCAAAGGAAAGGTCCCCTGAAGGGTAGCCAACATTGTTAAAAAGAGAAAGAAATCTTGGTTGAGGCCTAGCCCTGTGTATGTAAGAAGGATTTTGTTATCCTTTTATAGTTGAGTTTCTCAGGATCCATGGCTGTAGCAATGTCTAGTTTCCAGGTTAGATAATAACTCCGAGAATAGCCCCAAGGGTTCTAGATAGTAACTCCTAGAATTACAGTGATAGTCAGTCCTACTGAGGCTGTTCCATGAGACATGGGAGTTACATAATTGATTTTTACTATGCTTGCACAGAATGTTGATATTGCTAAAGTTAACCTGTGAGCTTAAAACATTAAGGCAAGATGCCTTTTTGTTTGTTGCCCTATAAAGCAACTGGGCACTGGTCAGTGAGTGGGGCAACTACAGGGAACCCATAGCGGAATCTGTGTGTGCCTTGACTGGCCCCCATCAGGGCTTGAGGGGATTTAGAGGAGTGCACTAGGTGTGTCTCTGTCAATGGACTCCATCACGCCATAGGGTTAGTTGTCCCCCTTCCTTTTAGCTCCTACAAGAAGGATGATTAAGGAATGCTGTAGGAGTCGATGCTCCCATTATCAGTCCCCTTTTGAGAAGACTAGATTAGAATAAAGTAAGATTATTAACCTCTCTGCAGCTGTCTTCCTATCCTGCCTATCTGACCAGATCAAGATTAAACCTGTTGAAGGCTGAAGACTGAAAACTCCAGTGCCTCCTGTGTGTTATCTGTGAAACATCCTGTTCAATGAGGCAGAATCAGCCAAGGTATTTATTAGCATACCAAGGCAGCAAGCAGTTGGCATGTGGCTGATATGGATTTCAAACTGTGAGTGGCCTTTATAGAAAGGAGTAAACAACTTCCACATAGTGACAAAAGTTTGCTGATTGGTGTCCATATTGTGAGGAAATGGCTTTGTGTCAGCTCAGCTTTATTCTCATATCTAAGTGCACATAACCAACGATATTTCTGGACTACCTTCTCCTGCAGCCTGGGTGAACATGTACCCAAAGTTTAAATAAACTTTAAACATGGTGGTCACTCAGACTAACTCTAGAAAAATGAATGACTTTGCAAAACTACTCTGTTTTACATTCTTTCTCATAGGGATCTGACTAGGGGGTGTGGCCAACCTTTATTGGGTCATTGGGGAAGTCTGTCATCACAGTTCTGGGTTTTCTTCTATCACTTCACTCTTGCTTTTTCCTTCCTCATTATAAGCTATCCTGTTTCTGTGGCTTATCTGCTTACTTGGTGGCAGTTGGTGTAGTGTCATCTCCAATGGATTCATTTGTATCCCAATTCTTTTCTTATCCTGCTATTTCTTAGTGCTGCCTTTTTCAAATTATATTTATCTGCTTATCTTTGAATGCTTTGTGTCAAGCTTACTACCCTAGCACTCCAATCAGTTGTATGTTCTGTGGGTACAGGGAATGTTCTAGGTTTGGTTTTTGAAATCTCAGTAACTAGCATAGTCCCTTACACCTAGTAGTAGCTGAATAAATTCAAATTTTAGCCTTATCAATTACTCCCCACAGTCCCCCAAATATGAATTGCTTCAAGAGAAACTAATTCTTCATATTTTAGAAGGTAAAAATGCTAATTATTTATATATTTAAAAGTAAAGTTTTTTTCCCCTTTTATTGTACTGGAAAAATATCGACATATATAGGAGTAAACCAATGATTTCTCCTTTCCCAATATTAATATGTCTAGAAATATCATAAACAGCAATAAAATAAAAATTAAAAGCATAAAATTGGAAAAGGGACAAAATAGATAAAACAGAAACAGGCAACTGATAAATTCTACAAAGTAATAGGAAACAAATCCACAAAAAATTTGAACATTCTGTATTGCAATAATTCAGCACAATAAAAAATAATAAAAAGAGAAGTCCCTTTTCCATAAAGTCTTCAGATAATTAGTTTAATTTACTTAAAGAATTCTGAAAGAAATCTGCATTCTCTGACTTTTTCTGTTTCAACTCCTGTCCCGTAGTTAGAATTCCCATTCCAGCCCCCAACCCCACCCCCCACCAAACAAACAAAGAAAGAAGCAAAAACAAGTGTAAGGGCAATAACCAAGGCTTGGGAAGAATAGCCACTCCCTTCCACTAATAAATAGGAAGGTGGGGGCTGGGCTGGGGCCTCCAGCACCTTCCTTTTACCTCAGTCTACCCACATTCCCATGAGTCTGGACCCTATGTGTCTGTCTATCTTCCTGGCTGCTTGATAAAACATTTGTCCATGCTCCTTTTCCTCTCCTGCCTGTGTCCCTGTCTGCACCCCACCCCAGTTCCTATGTGCTTTTGCTTCTCTGTCCCAGCCCCTTAGGTCCTTGAACCATGGGTTCTAGCCTTCTTCCGCAGGCATTCAGTCCCCTTCTTGCTTCCTTCCTTCTGTTTCTTAAGTCTTGGGACAAAATCAGTGTCATGTATCATGTCTGCAGAATGGGAGCAAGTATCTGTATCTGTTTTCACCTCCCTTATTCCCTTGGGAATCTTATGTACATAAGCAGTTGGGAAGAAAGGTAGAAATGTAGTATATGCCCCGGGGCCACATCAGTGATTTGTTGGCCTAATTGTAAGAAATTAAGCAATTCTCTAGAGTAGGAAGTGTCTGTTTTGCATCTGAAAGCTTCCCCTTTACGTTTCAACCTCTGTATTTTAGCCCCTAGAGAACTTAAGACTTTTGCTGAAATCTCAGTGGAGCAGTCTTCTTAGAGAATTATCTCTTTTGTACTGGAAGAAATAAATAACCACTGAAAGTGATATAGCAGAGGAAATATATGAAATCTGTACACTATGAATTTGGGGTGAGATACCTCTTTCCTCTTTCATTATAAATAGGGACTGTTAATGTTCAGTCAATATTATAGTGTGATTCCGGGTCAAAGGGAGGCCTCTTGAGACTTCTGTCCCAGTTAGGTGGTAGAATGGATGGAGTTGTAGGTCTGGAGTCAGAAAAATTTATCTTCCTAAGTTCAAATCTGTCCTCAGACAACTTACTACCTGTATGACCCTGGACAAGTCAATTAACCCTCTTTGCCTCAGTTTCTTCATTTGTAAAATGATCTGGAGAAGAAAATGGCAAAACACTACACCATCTTTGCCAAGAAAATCCCAAATGGGGTCATGCGGAGGCAAACAAGACTCCAAAACACCAGAGTAACAACAAAATAACAAAATACTACTCAACAGACTCCGGTATTAGGGCGTAATGAGTTAGAGTACGAACAAAGGTTTATCCTCCTCTGTGGGATCAAGATGAAACCTACATTAATCTAGTTATTGACAGAATTGTTCTTTTACTTTATTATTACTATTATTTTGTATCCCCATTTGCACTTCTCTTGATTGATTGATTTATTTATTTTTTACTGTTTGGCTCTCTCTTTCTGTGATTCTATAAAAAAGGTTTATGTGGCACAGCTTGGCCTAAAAAGGCAGAATTTGGAACAATACCAGAAATTGTCAGAAAAAGAGATTTTGCTTTGATATAAGATAAAGCACTATAATAAGTATAGATTTCCTAACGTAGAAGGGACTGCCTCAAGGCTTATTGAATCTCTTTCATGGAAGATTTTTGAACAGAGGCTAGTTAATCAGTGGTTGGGGATTTTGGGTAAGGGTTGAACTAGATGACTTATCAGATTCTTTTCAATTGTGAGATTGTATGATCTTTTCATTTTTTTCTATTGAAAAAGTGCCCAAATATATCAAAAAGGGAATAAAAGATAGCAAGTTATATCATAGGTCAGAGTTATATTAACAGATGAGGTAAACAATTGATGAATAATCTGAATCATTTAAATCAACCAATCTTCAATTGAAATCACTGAGGCAAAAGTTTCTTTCCTGAACAAACTGGGTAATTATTTCAATCTCCCATTTTACTTTGTTGTACCATAATGATATAAGTAATTCTGTAATTTAAATATTTTTTTAAAATGTATGGTGAAAACAAATGGTTGGTAAGGAAAATTCTATTTTAAAATAAGGTAACTTGCAATTTAAAGGACAATGTGATTAATCTGTTTTTATTAATCAATTTCACTCAAATAAATATTTTATATAAATTCAAATTTAAAAATATAATTCAGATCCTATTTGGGTGACCTATTTCTCACAGCATTTCCTTCAACACTTAAAAGTCGTTTGGAATTTGTATAAGAAAATCAGCAAAAGAAAATGTGTGTGTGTATATATATATATATATATGTAATCATATATATATGTATCATATACGTAATCATATATATATATGTAATCATAAAAAGTCTATAGAAAAGTATAGGTGGCTATGGAAAGATTTAAATAGAAAGCATTGAGAAATTGGAATGCTTGCTTTAGGTACTGAGTATGAAATAGATACTTTTTCAAAGCTTCTCTTACCACATAATTTCATTTTGAAAAAAATCCTTAGACATCCTAGACCAATAAATCTCAATGATGCTGCTGTACTGCTGAGCCATGATTAGCTTTACAATAATGTATGACAAAAGGATGAAGTGATATAGCCTACTGTAGTGGCTTCTTTATATTCTGTAATATGATCATTCAAAACTGCTTTAGTTGATCCATTTTACCTCTTACTACAGAGTCTATGAATTACAAACACATTCTCTTTCACATAGACAAAGTGAAATAAGGAGTTGAAGCAGTTTTCCAATGGATTCAATCAATGCGAAAAATAAAATAAGCTCACTCTTATTTCAAGTCTACTTAAAACAGTTCTAAGAAAAGTGGCACAATTTTGGACAGATAGACAATTCTTGTGGTTCCTCTCAAAGATTTACTATTCCCTAGTTAATCTTTCCTATTTTAAAACCAAGATAACTGAGCAATCATTCCATCCTTTAATATAGTTAGATAAAACATAGTTTATATCATATACAAATCCACATACTTGTTTTATCACTTAAAAATCATATTCATCCATTGGATGCATCTTTCTTCTAATTTTACTTTCCGAGGATGACTCATTTGTTTTGTTTTTTCTTTTTAGTGCCTTGCCTTTGTTGGTTATTTTCAATTTATCCTATTTGTAGCTTGTTTGTACATGGCTATTTGCATGCAGTTATGCCCATTAGATCCTGATCTCCTTGAGAACTTGTTTCCCCAATCTTTAGCACAGTGCCTAACACTTATGTGCTTAATAATTGTTTATTTACTATCTGACTATATGTAGCCCTTTGAAAAATTTATGGCATTTTATGTGGCAGTCCAATCTTATATTATTTATATTTCTAGGTTTTGCTATCTTGTAGATCATCTTCAGGAGCCATATTACTGAAAAATTATTGCTACCACATATCAAAAAGAGATTAAATTTCCTTTAGAAAAATTGTTGGAGATGAAACTCTTTAGCCACCTCAATTTAATATAACACAAGGGTCTGCTAATCATGGGCTGCCAGTATAAAAAGGTCCCCAAAGTTTAGGAGTCATTTCCTTCCACCATCCCTAGTTCCCTACGTTATCTCTGTAGAAGATATGGAATGAAAGGAAAAGGAAGACATAGGGGAAGAAGAAAAGGATCAAAAAAAGCTAAGTTATATGTGCAATTCTCACCTTCCAGACCAAGAAAGATATTAATCATAATCATCTTCTTAAATGTATACCAGTTAGTATTATGAAAGTGCATTTTAAATGGTCCCAGATTTAAACCCTCAAACTGCTTCTAAAGCTGTACTTATTTCCTAAGAAATGAATTAATTTTTATGTGGAATTCCATTTTTAAAATCAGAACTTTGCTTTGGGTATTCCCAAATCACCTAAAATGGAGGCACCCTACATCTCCAAGAAAACATGTTGTATTCCTCTACCTTATGGGTTGGAGTAGCCTTTTTTCTTTGGCTGCATAACTGGAACAGGCTGCATTTTTAAAACTCTCAGGCTGGAACAGTTTTACTCTCCTTGCATGCTTTTTTTTTTTTTTCCTGTTTTGATTCTAAAGAGGGTAAATGTCTACCCACAGAGCAGATGCTATGAACTTCAGAACCATTGACAAGGAAGGGGCTCAAGCTATGGTAATTTTGGAGCCAGAAGTCCAGACTTAATTTTTCAATAAACAAATACAACACAGAACTCCAGAAAAAGACAGAATACCTGGGTCTCAAGGTCAAGTTAACTTTGGACTTGGAACTTGGAAATGTACTATAAAGGAAATGAGCTAAACTAGGTACCTAATCTCCTTCTACTCCCCAGAACAGCAGATGTTTTAAGGTTGATTATGTCTCACATACTAAGAATTTATTTGTTATATTTTTGAAGTAAATACCGTGTTGTTAAAACTAATCCAACTATTTTATGGTTAATAGGGTAAAGAGGACCCTTGTAAAATTGGAGAAACTCTACCTGTGAGGGCTGAAACTATTTGTAGAGAGCATAGATACTCCCCAAACTCCCTCAAAGGTACTTGAGAACACTGTGCAAATGATAAAATGGAACAGACCCAGCCTTCAGGGGGCCATGGTGGTCACTGTTACATTAAATAGTAGCGTTAAATAACCAACTCTATTTTTCCTTTCCTATTGGTCTTGGAAAGTGGCAATTAGCTGAATAAGAGAAACTATCTTGTATCCAAATGTCCTCCATGGACATCGAACAATCAGACCTTATAATAGCATAGACATAACATGGCCATTGATACCATGTCATAATTCCTGTGTGTGGAATACAGATCAAGCTGCAGAAGGTGCCTGCTATCTAAAGAGCACCATAACTGAATACAGAGACATTTATCACCTGAAGGTTATGCAATAAGTGATGGACTTTTCCCCACAGAAGTCAGGACACATGAAAAAAAAATGAAATTTTATTGAGGATAGTGGAATAGCAACAGAAAGAAAGAAAAAGAATACTTGATCAATATTTAGTGTCACATAGCTTTGTAGGTATCAATACTGCTTGAAAACTTAATATGACAAGTGTTCTCCACAGAGTCTTGTTCTGATACCTCAGCATGATATGGAGGTAACCCTGGGATCTTGAAAACATCAGAGGACAAGTTCTGGAGGATTCTACCTTACCAACAAGGTTTCAAGTGCAGTGACAAATTAATAAAGATAAACAGAAGTTCAAAATTTCTAAGTTTATCAGTTTATTAACAGAATATATGAACTCTTTTAACAAAATGGATTGAAATGGCTTCCTCAGTTCAACCAATGACCCAGTGATGCCTGAGGACTGATCTTTTAAACCTAGATATGTCTTTCTTCTGATTGGTCTGATAGTATATCATTTGGACAAGGAGGTGAGATGAGAGTCATCTTAGTGTCTTCCCATTCAGAAAATGGAAATAGTCCTCAGATAATAGGATTAGGTTGAAGGCAACAGGTCTACATGAGCTTTGTTTGAATCAGCTAAAATTTGGGTTGAGACGATGGTGGGTGAAATACAAAGAAATTTCCATTTGAGTAGTAAGGATGTTGGAGGAGATTACAAAGATGGATGATAGCAGAGTGGAGATACAAATTACAATGACAGAATTCTGGTTACCTGAGTAAAGGGTGGAGTGATTAAAAGAGAAAAGCTTGTTTTAGTTCATCTGGAATGTTGTTTGTCCTTTTTCTAAGAGGACTAAAGACAATAGAAGTCTTGTCTTGTATGAATTGGATTTAAGTGAGACAGAGTTGCATGAAGTTCTCAGACTCACTCTCTGTCTTCCAGAGTCGTCAAAGTCCAGTGGTAAGATGAAAATCTGGAGGACTGGCCATGGCCTGGGGCATCTTGCATAATTGACTAAAAACCTCTAAGCACTCCATTGTACCTGCTTCAGACACCTTTATGGTCACTGGAAGCACTTTTTTCTCATCTGCTCATAACACCAGGGAAATCCTTACATGTGTGGGGTAGGCATCCCCCTAACTCACTTATGGATTTGGGGCCTCTTGGTTGCCCTCTACTTGGTTTAGCCCATCTGTCAAGACTGTTTTCCCAGGGTGTGGCCACTTCACATGCTATAGCTTCTTGGAGGCACAAGTGAGAGTTGTGTGACAAGTAGATATCAAAGGTGGATGAGCAGCCAAGAAAAGGGCACCACAGGTGCTAGTCCTCCTTGAATATCCGATACACTCCTCTGGAATGTAGGTGAAGGGTGAAATTACAAAGATAAGGAGCTTAAACTCTCCCTGCATAGGAGAGTGTTAGATCTAAGCCAACTTGATTAAGTCTTAAAAATAGAAATAAAATTAATGTCCAATTTTACTATGCCGTTTGTTTTACATATACCAACATAATTAAGTAAAGAGAAGCTCATCACTAATAGAGGATCTTCTTGGGATAGAATTATTTTGCTTTGGAAACTCACAAAAAGAAATGGAAAAAGTGAAATGACTCAGTTCAGTATAACCTTGTTCAGGAAGAAAGGTGCTTAGGAGCAATGTTTTTACCATCAAGTAGAAAGAGCTTATTTGATGGCATTTGAAATGTAAGATCCTTATTTAATGGCTGATGAATTTTCAAGTGACTGGAGAAAATAGATTAAAATAATATTGACTTTCTTGTTGTTGATGAAATCAGAAATAAAACCAAAGTTTTACATAAATGAAAATATGGCTTATAGTTTCTCCTTGGAGAAATAAGTAAAGGATTTGCTTTATCACATGTCTGAACAACAAAAATATTATTTCATGGTATAGCTGGTTATCTCATATTTCAGTGATCATAATGTTCCTTTCAAAGAAGATTACTGATGCAGTTTGAGGTTGCTGGGAAACCGAAAAAGGTCAGGGTAAAGGCTGAGCCTGACTGGAAAGAATTCAAGCATTCAAGCCTTCTTTCAGTCAAAGTACCAGGGTTTATTATAATGCCAATAGAATGGACTATATTCCTAAGGAATCTGCAGCTTGTTGGGGTGAGATTGATACTTATATACAAAAAAAGAAAAAATAGACAGTGAAAAGAGTTAGATGGGATTAAGGAGTGGTAAATAGTCTGAGTTAAACCAGGGGCATATTGGAAAGGGTTTAGGTGAGTTTAAGGAGGGATCTGGGGTGGGTCAGAGAATCACAGTGAAAGGACTATTGAGTATGTAGATAGGCTGGGTCAGATGCCTCTGGTGAGACGCCAGTGAAAAGTTCAGGCCTGGGTTGTTGAAATGTATGGGGAATTTCAGGGTCCAGGTCCATCACCCCATCACTACCATTAAAATACCTTCATTTTTGTAGTAATACTTGTCAAAGATAAATGGTAGATAAATTTAAGGGAGAACTCAATTATTCTCTCCATCTCCAACAACTTTAAAGGAAAGATGATCAAAGAGATATATATATATATAATGTAAAAAAAGTTGGAAAATATAGATTTAGAGAAAAGAATGAGAAGTCAAAGGCTTGTAGACAAAAAGAAGTTTTATGTCTGTCTATCATTAACATTTTATCCAAGAAAAAAGTCTAATGGTAGTAGATATATTAAGAACCAGAAGCTTCCTATTATATCTTAAAATATAGAAAATTTATTTTTACTAATATTGTAGAAATTTTAAATGATCTTTCTGCATATAATTGGGCTACTGATTTTTAAAAGTTCAAGATCAGATAGGAAAAATAAAAATGAAAAACATACCACATATAATGGAGACAGGGCCAGCTTGACCAATTTAAAGAAGTTTTTGATATCAATAAATGGAAAGAAAATAAAGAGGCATTGATACAGTTGATTACAATTTCATAAGAAAATTTAAATTATGTAAATCAATTTAAAGACTGAAAGAGTCCAGAAATGGGTTCAACCAATAGACATTTGCTCTTCTTGCCAAGCGGAGGATTATGACAACCAGGGACAATTTTGGTTTAGTCTATAAATTCATGTTACAATTCTTTCAGAGGAAGATAATGGAAGATTATGAGCAACAACAGCAAGAAATAGTGGAAGGAAAATCTGTAGAGAAAACAAGATACCATTGTGTTTATTTTTTACAGAATATATATATATATATATATATATATATATATATACACACATGGGGGGGTGGATGAATGTGTGTGTGTGTGTGTGTGTGTGTGTGTGTGTGTGTTCTTCACAGAAAAATACTGCCTTAAAGGCTTTACTCGAATAAGATGTTACCTGTGGATATGACAATATCATACAAGATTCCTTGTAAGATATAATGTAGTAGCATTGATGTCCCTCTGGTTATTTACATTAAGTGAATTATAAAACATGGAGATAGGCAGCATGCTTTCCAGAGTTGTTTGTCACTATCACAGTGGATGTTCAGGACAAAATGAAAATTAAAGAAGGATTCACTCTAGATGATAAAATTCTCCAGAGGCTCCTGTTTGGGTTTAGCATTGTTTTGACTGAATCTATGACTGGATTACAAATTCTTTTAAATAAGATTCCTAATCCTTCAAATCAATTTGACTTATCAGTGAAGGACAGAGGAGTAGGGAGTCACAACTAGAAAAAGATTGCCCATTACTAAAGCTATGAAATTCAGTTGTACATAAAATCTGTTGGATTGTTCCTTTAGTACCTATGTTTTGGACAGATTCTGCATATGGATAAAAATTTGGGCACAGAATTGAATAGAAAGGAGAGAGCAAGCTGGGTTGCCTTTAGAAAATTGTGTAGTAGTTTGAATAATGCCAAAACTTCTCTCTGAAACAAAGGCCCATTGTTTAAAAAGAAAATAATATTATTCTAATAATATATGGTTTCAGCTTATCACAGTGTCCAAAGAGCCAAACTTAAGGGTCATCCAAGGGACAATTCAAAGCTGCAAAGTAGCATGACTAGTTGGAAAGACATAAGCTACCATAAATGATGTGGGAGTAGCAAATGAACAAAAATAGGTGCAAAGAAAAGAGTATGACCTATAAAGGCCCATTGGGAATGAGGAATAAATGATAAATAGCCCATATGTTCCATTACTATGCACACTATTTCAGTAGATATCCACATTTCTGTTTTCCTCCTCTGCTAAGGCTCTCCAGCTCCTTTTCTTTAGACCTAAAGTGCTTACCTGGTGAGAATTTACCATATCTTGTTACCTTCAGACTTAACATGCTACAGATATGGATAATGAACTGAGTACAATTCCTCCATCCATGAAATGAACACAATTCCCTCCATCTTGTGTGAAACTTTAACTCACCAATTAGAGGCCTTTCTTGCCATGCTCTCTATGTGTATGACCCCCTCCACAAGAACATCCTGTTGTGATATCATCTATTCTGGGACAGCTCAAAGGTTCACTGAATCCAGAAACCAGTCTGACCATTAGGTCCCCAGCATCTTATCTAAATAAGCCAGCTATTGTAACATCCCCTCTCAATCACTTTTTGTCTGAAGCTTTCTCCCTTCTTTGTGATTGAAGCAAATATAAACCCCAAGTAAAACCACTTTGGAGAGTCTCTGTTCCTGTGAATGCAGCTCCCTTGATGGCAAACCAATGAACTTAAACCCCAAGATAAGCTTGCTATTTTGGGATCTCATTATTCCCCCATTTCCATATATGTATCCTTCCTCCTTGATTTTTTTCCTCATGCTGTGGAAACAAAGCTGAATATTACAGTTACTGGAAAGGATATTTCAATCAATTTTCCTAACACTCCACTTAAGGTACTCTGACTTCTAAGAACAAAACACTCTCTGTTGGCTATAACTCCTGAATATATACTGTCCTTCCCTATTAGAACATAAGGTTATTAAGAGCAGAATCTGCCTTATTTTTTTCATTTATCTCTCTAGCACTTAGCCCCAAATTTGGCACCTAGTAAAAATGTAACTGTTTCATTTAAATAATTCCTTTCTCGAATCTTAGAAGCATGCTAATACTTTTGCAGAAATGTTATTAGTGATATTGGACTATATCTACATATATATTTATTTGCCTCATCCCTCCATGGTATGAGAATAAGAACATTTATTTTTAAAGAAGGAAGATGCTCAAGCATGTCAAATAAATCTTTGGTTTTTTGCAAATAGTTAATTATAAGGGAGTTATTTTTTTCTTTAGATTTTAATAGAACTCATTTGAAATTTTATTTGCATGCAGGAAAGTTTTTCCCTGAAGAAAATATTCCTCTATTCCTTTCAGAGTTGGGGGGGGTGTGTGGGTATAGGGTATTGTTTATATTGTTACACACAAATGATATGTTCATTAATTTTACAGAATTAACTTTTCCCTCACTTCTTGTTATTGGTGTTTTATGAGCAACGGGAAGATTCACTTGTCAGGGATTTATTTATAAATAGAGGTAATGAAAAGACATAGTAGGTCCTTTCATGATGGAGCAGACACATCCCTGAATTCAATCACAATCCTTTCTGCCGTGACTCCATGATTGTTGAGGTAGAAAAGCTGATGACACCTGGTGTACACTGAGTGGATGAAGAGAGATCTCTGATAGCAGGTCTTTGAGGAGGCTTTGGAGCAGACATGACCTGATCAGTCAGAACATGGAAGAAAGAAGAGTCTGTCCTTACCAAAGTAAGGGTGGGAAGTGGAGAGACAGAGAACTGGGAAGGAAGGAAGGAAGGAAGGAAGGAAGGAAGGAAGGAAGGAAGGAAGGAAGGAAGGAAGGAAGGAGGGAAGGAAGGAAAGAAGAAAGGAAGGAGGGAAGGAAGGAAGAAAGGAAAGAAGAAAGGAAGGAAGGAAGGGAGGAAGGAAGGAAGGAAGGAAGAAAGGAAGGAGGGAAGGAAGGAAGAAAGGAAAGAAGAAAGGAAGGAAGGGAGGAAGGAAGGAAGGAAGGAAGGAAGAAAGGAAGGAGGGAAGGAAGGAAGAAAGGAAAGAAGAAAGGAAGGAAGGAAGGGAAGAAGGAAGGAAGGAAGGAAGGAAGAAAGGAAGGGAAGGGAAGGAGGGAGAGTAAAAAGAAAGGAGGGATTGAGAGAGTTCTAAATGTGATCCAATCTTATGTTCCCTGTTAGATAAATCCAGGGTGAAGTTCATTGTCAATTCATTGTATATGACATAAGATAACAATAACAATGATAATGGTAATAATTATAGATGATTATTTACTGTTTTAAGTATTATAGAAACATGTATTATAGAATACATTGTCATATCATTCGACTATCAAAACAACACTTTGAGGAAGATAGTAATAGTACTATATGCGTACATATGTGTGTACATACACATATGCATGTATACATACATATGCATATACACACATACACATACACATTCATATGTATATACATACATATATACATACACATGCATCCCTATACACACATTTAGGTGAAGAAATACTTAGAATTTAAAAAAAACTGTATTCTGATCTGCTAATGCAATACATTGACTAAAAAGTTGCTTATAACAATCTGGACAAGGTATTTTTCATCTAATTTCTTCCTTTCTTTTCCCCCAGGGGAAATCAACATTTATTGAGCACCTACTAAAGTTCCAGGCACTGTGCCCAACCTCAGAGCCATTATCCAAAGCACAGATGGATCAAGGGATATGAATGTTTTTCAGCAGGAAAAATATAAACTAAATAGATACATATCAACTTACTAAGAATAATAGAAACATAAATTAAAGCAAGTCATACCCATCAAATTGACAATGATAAATGATAGAAATAATCAGTGTTGGAAGTGTGTGTGTTTGTCCTTCTTTGCCAAAGAAGACCAGGCCATCAGAGAAATGATGACATGACTTGCACTTGACTTTGCTTTGAGTGAGGGAGGGCTGTGCAGGTCGCCAGCCTCATTTCTCCAGAGCCATCTGAATCCAGTGACCAGATATTCATCACAATGACTGGAGATGACCCAGGATGCACTGGGAAAACGTGGGCCCTTTAGGCCAAAGTCTTTGCAGGTTCTCACTTAGGGTGAGGCAACACCTCATTGAATAGGCCTGTTTAAGAAATAGCCAGGGCATGGTCCCTTTAATAAGGTCAAGTAAAAGAAAGACATCAGGCTGGGTGGGAAAAAGCAACAGTTACTATTGATAATCACTCTCAAACCAGGAGGGTCCAGAGAAGCCCTCAGGCAGGGGCCCAATGGAGTGTCAGAGTGCTGTAGGTTTAAGGTTTTGGGGAAGGACAGGGAAGGGAAGGGAAGGACAGGGAAGGGAAGGGGAGGGGAGGGGAGGGGAGGGGAGGGGAGGGGAGAGGAAAAAGCAAAGGAGCCAGTAAAATCCAAGTCAAGTGGGCATCTTTTGGCCATCCAAGTTTACCTTCCTTTGGAGAGATGAAGGAAGGGGAGGGGGAGGCAGACAGGAGAGGAGGAGGTGAGTTACCCAGCTAACATTCAGCCAGATGCATCTACTCACAGGATTGTGTTCATTGTTGTCCTTAAAAGTGTTAGCACAAGACAGGCACACCAACCTCTCCCTAAAAACCACTCCCCTTTTTCAGTTGGCTTACTCTATTAGAATTTTAAAAAATTGTCATGATATTTGTATTTGTATCCTCAGTGCTTAGCAGTGTGCCTCTCACATAGTAAACACTTCATGCACTTTCCTTTCTTCATTCAAGCCAGTTAAACTTTTATGCTCTTGCACCCTTGAGTTCCTCATCACCATGCCTTGCTACTCAATCCACTGTGTCACCTCGATGCTCATTCATGTCCAAGCCCAAGTACTGAATTGCTTTAATCTTCTCCATGCCTACATGTATGCTGCTGAATAATAGTGGGGGAAATCAATCAGAGTTACGGGTTCTACAACCAACGTCTATTATATATTTTCAACCAGGTCCTCACAGGTACATGATAACCAATTGTTTCTTTTTTCTTTTTTCACTTTAAATTTATTTGTTTATTTTTAGTTTTCAACATTCACTTCCACAAAGTTTTGAGTTCCAAATTTTGTACCGATATATCCTCTCTGCCCACCCCAAAACAGCATGCATTCTGATTATCATTTCCCCCAATCTGTCCTCCCTTCTGTCACACCCCTCCTCACATTCCAACATCTCTCCCTTCCTCACTCTCCACCCATCCCCACTGACAAGGCAAGCAATTTAGTATAGGCTATACATGTGGAATTATGCAAAACACTTTCATAAAAGTCATGTTGTGAAAGACTAAATTTATTTCCCTTCATCCTATCCTGTTCCTCATTTATTCTATTCTCTTCTGACCCTATCCCTCCTGAAAAAAGTTTACTTCTGATTACCCCCTCCTCCCATTTGCCCTCTCTTATATCATCTCCCTAGCCCCGAAGTTTATCCCCTTCTCCCCTACTGTCCTGTAGTGTAAGATAGATTTTCATACCAAATTAGGTGTGAATATTGTTCCCTCCTTATGTCAAATGAGATGAGAGTAAGATTCACTCTTTCCCTCTTACCTCTCTCCTTTCCCTCCATTTCCCTCCAAGCTTTTTCTTGCTTCTTTTATGTGAGATAATTTGCCCCATTCCATTTCTGCCTTTCTCCTCCCAATATATTCCTCTCTCACCCTTTAATTTAATTTTTTTTAGATATTATCCCTTCCTATTCAACTCACCTTGTGCCCTCTGTCAATATTTATATAATCTCTCCAACAAGCCTAATACAGAGAAAAGTCTCAAGAGTTGTAGATATTATCTTTTCATATAGGAATGTAAACAGTTCAACTTTACTAAGTGCCTTATGATTTCTCTTTCCAGTTTATCTTTCCATACTTCTTTTGATTCTTGTGTTTCAAAGTCAAATTTTCTGTTTAGCTCTGGTCTTTACATAAAGAATGCTTGAAAGTCCTCTATTTCATTGAATGATAACTTTTTTCCCTATTATACACAGTTTTGCTGGGTAAGTGATTCCTGGTTTTAATCCTAGCTCCTTTGACTTCTGGAATATCATATTCTGAGCCATTTAATCTTTTAAGGTAGAACTTAGTAGACCTTGAGTTATCCTGATTACATTTCCACAGTACTCTTTCTTTCTGGCAGCTTGCAATATTTTCTCCTTGACCTGGGAGCTTTGGAATTTGACTACAATATTCCTAGGAGTTGTCCTTTTGTGATCTTTTTCTGTAAGGGATCAGTGGATTTTTTCTATATCTGTTTTACCTTCTGGTTCCACAGTATCAGTTCAGTTTTGCTTGATAATTTCTTGAAAGATGATATCTAGGCTCGCTTTCTGATCATGGTTTTCAAGTAGCCCAACTATTTATAAGTTGTCCCTCCTGGATCTATTTTCAAGGTTAGTTGTTTTTGCAATGAGATATCTCATTTTGTTTGGTATTTTTTCATTCATTGGTTTTTGTTTTATAATTTCTTTACTTTTCAGAGTCATTAACTTCCATCTGCTCAATTCTAATCTTTAAGGAATTATTTCTTCAGTGAGCTTTTGGATCTTCTTTTCCATCTGGCCAGTTCTGCTTTTTAGTGCATTCATCTCCTCATTGCCTTTTTGGATCTCTTTTGCTATTTGGGTTAGTCTATTTTTTAGTGTTATTTTCTTCAGCATTTTTGGGGGTCTCTTTTAGCAAGCAGTTAACTGCATCACTCTCATTTCTCTTTCCAATTTTTGCTCTAGTTCTTTTACTTGATTTTCAAAATCCTTTTTGATCTCTTCCATGGCCTCAGACCAATTCTCATTTCTCATGGAGGCTTTCAATGGAGGAACTTTGACTCTATTGTCTTCTTCTGGTTGTATGTTTTTTTTTTAATTTTATTAATTTTATTTATTTTTGGTGTTCTACAATCACTGTAATATAACTTAGATTATTTTCCCCTACCTGCTCCCTACTTCCCCTCCCCCTCCCAAATACAGTATACAATTTTATATAGGTTCTACATATACATTCCTATTAAATATATTTTCACCATATTCATGCTGTATAGAAGAATTAAAATGAATGGGAGAAATCATATAACAAACCAAAATGTAATACAAAAGAAAATGATCTGCTACAGTCTGCAATTGAATTCCATACTTTTTTCTCTGGATGTGGAAGGCATTTTGCCTTAAAAGACCATTAGGAATTTTTTTAAGTCCTTGTTTTACAATGAAGTTCCAAGTTTACCAGAAAATAACTCTCTCACACTGTAGTCGTTGCTGTGCACAAAGTTCTCCTGGTTCTGCTCCTTTTGCACAGCATAAGATCATATAAGTTTTTCCAGGCCTCTCTGAAGTCTTCCTGTTCATCATTTCTTATAGCACAATGGTATTCTATCACATGCATATACCATAATTTATTCAGAGTTTACCCAGTTGACAGGCATGCCCTTGATTTCCAGCTTTTGGCCACCACAAAGAGTGCTACTATAAATATTTTTGTGAATGTGGGACCCTTTCCCGTTTTTATGATCTCTTAGGGGTACAGTCCTGGAAGTAATATTGCTTGGTCAAATGGTATGCATATTTTTGTAGCCCCTTGGGTATAATTCCAAATTGCTTTCCAGAATGGTTGGATTAGCTCACAGCTCTATCAATAATGAATTAGTTTTCCAACTCTCCCACTTCCTCTCCAGCATTTATCATCTTCCTGTTCTGTGATGTTAGCCAATCTGATAGGTGTGATGTGGTACCTCAGAGTTGTTTTGATTTGCACCTCTCTAATCAATAGTGATTTAGAGCATTTTTTCATATAACTATATCTTTAATTTCTTCTTCTGAATATTGCCTGTTCATATCCTTTGACCATTTATCAATGGGGGAATGACTTGTATTCTTGTACATTTGACTCAGTTCTCTATATATCACACACTAGCTGCAAAAATTCTGTTCCAGCTTTCTGCATCCCTCCAAGTCTTGGATGCATTGGGTTTGGTTGTGCAAAACCTTTTCAGTTTAATGTAATCAAAATTATCCATCTTGCACTTCATAATGCTTTCTTTCTCTTCTTTAGTCAGAAATTCTTCCCTTCACTATAACTCTGATACACTATTCCTTGCTGCACTAATTTGTCCATAGTATCAATCTTTATACCTATATCATACACCCATTTGGAGCTTATTCTTGTGTACAGTGTCAGGCATTGGTCTATGCCTAGTTTCTACCACTCTTTTATCCAGTACTCTCAGTAATTTTTGTCAAACAGTGAGTTCGTATTCCAGAAGCTGGAGTCCTTGGATTTATCAAACAGTAGATTGCTATATTCATTCCCTACTGTCTCTTGAGTACCTAGCCTATTGCAATGCTCTACCTTTCTATTTCTTAGCCAATACCAAGTGGTTTTGATAACTGTTGTTTTATAATAACAATTTGAGATCCAGTAGAGCTAGGCCACCTTTGCTAGCATTTGTTTTCATTAGTTCCTTTGCTGTTCTGGAACTTTTGTTCTTCCAGATGAATTTTGATATTATTTTTTCCAGCTCTAGAGAATAATTATCTATTAGTTTGATTGGTATGGCACTAAATCAGTAAATTAATATAGGTAGAATTGTCATTTCTATCATATTGACGTGGCCTACCCACGAGCAACTGAAGTTTTTCTACTTACTTAGGTCTGAGTATTTGTGCAAAAAGTGTCTTGTAATTGTGTTCATATAGTCCCTGGATTTGCTTTGGCAGGTAGACTCCCAAATATTTAAAGTGTCTACCCTAGCTTTAAATGAGATTTCTCTTTCTATCTCTTGCTGTTGGGCTTTGTTAGTAATATATAGAAATGCAGGAGATTTGTGTGGGTTTATTTTGTAACCTGCAACTTAGACAAAGTTGTTTCCTATTTCAAGTAGTTTTCTGCTTGAATATCTGGGATTCTCTAAGTATACCATCATATCATCTGCAAAGAGTGATAACTTAGTTTCTTTTTTGCCTATTCTAATTCCTTCAATTTCTTTATCTTCTCTAATTGCTACAGCTAACGTTTCTAGTACCATTTTGAATAACAGTGGGGATAATGGACATCCTTGTTTCACCCCTGAGTTTATTGGAAATGCATCTAGTTTATCTCCTTTGGATATAATGTTTGTTGAAGGTTTTAGGTAGATACTACTTATTATTTTATTAAAAGTTCCCTTTACTACTATATTCTCCAGCATTTTTAATAAGAATGGGTGTTGTATTTTGTCAAAAGCTTTTTCTTCATCTATTTGGATAATCATGTGATTTCTGTTAGTTTGTTGTTGATATGATCAATAATGCTAATAGTTTTCCTAATATTGCACCAGCCCTGCATCCTCGTGTGAATTCTACCTGAATGTAATGTATTATTCTCATGATAAGCTGCTGTATTCTTTTTGCTAAAATCTTAGCATCTATATTCATTATTTTAGCATCAATATTCATTAGAGAAATTGGTCTATAATTTTCTTTCACTGCTTTGTCTCTTCCTGGTTTAGGTATCAAAACCATATTTGTATCATAAAAAGAATTTGGAAGGACTCCTTCTTCCCCAATTTTCCCAAGTAGTCTATATAGTATTGGAATTAACTGTTCTTTAAATGCTTGATAGAATTTACTTGTAAATCCATCCAGTCCGGGAGGTGTTTTCCTAGGGAGTACATTAATGGCTTGTTCAATTTCTTGTTCTGAGATGGAGTTGTTTAAGTATTCAACTTCCTCTTCTGTTAATCTGGGCAATTTATATTTTTTAAAGTAATCATCCATCTCACTTAGATTGTTGAATTTATGGGCATAAAGTTGGGTGAAGTAATTTCTAATTATTGTTTTAATTTCCTCCTCATTGGAAGTAAGCTCACCACTTTCATTTTTGATATTGGTAATTTAGTTTTCTCCTTTCTTTTTTTAATCAAATTGCACAAAAGTTTATTGATTTTATTGTTTTTTTTAAAATAAAACCAATTCTTTATTTTGTATATTAGTTCAATAGTTTTCTTAATTTCAATTTTATTAATCTCTCCTTTGGTTTTCATTGTTTCTAATTTGGTATTTACTTGGGGATTTTCAATTTGTTCTTTTCCAACCTTTTTCAGCTGCATGCCCAATTCACTTATCTTCTCTTTCTCTATTTTATTCATGTAGGCATCAAATATATACAGCTTCTCCTAAGAACGACTTTTGTGGTATCCCATAAGATTTGGTAGGTTGTCTCATTATTGTCATTCTCTTGAATGAAGTTGTTGAATGTTTCTGTAATTTCTTCATTAACCCACTCTTTCTTTAGGATTAGATTATTAAGTTTCCAATTAATTTTTGGTCCATCTTTCCATGGCCTTTTACTACATATAATTTTTATTGCGTTATGATCTGAGAAGGATGCATTAACTATCTCTGCCTTTCTGCACTGAATGCACTATGCCCTAGTACAAGGTCAATTTTTGTATGTGTACCATGTATCACTGAGAAAAAGGTATATTCCTTTCTCTCCCTCTTGAATTTTCTCCAGAGATTTATCATATCTATTTTATCCAGAATTTTATTCACCTCCTTAACTTCTTTCTGGTTTATTTTAAGGTTAGATTTATCAATTTCAGAAAGGGTGAGGTTGATGTCTCTCACTAGTATAGTATCGCTGTCTATTTCTTCCTGTGACTCCTTTAACTTCTCCTCTAAGCATTCAGATGCTATACTACTTGGAGTACATATGTTTAGTAATGATATTTCTTTCTTTTCTGTGGTGCCTTTTAGCAGGATATAGTTTCCTTCCATATCTCTTTTGATGAGATCTATTTCTACTTTTGCTATGTCTGAGATTAGGATTGCTATTCCTCCTTTTCTTACATCAGTTGAAGCACAATATATTCTACTCCAACCTTTTACCCTTACCCTGTGTGTATCCCCCCATTTCAAATGGGTTTCTTTTAAACAACATATTGTTGGATTATAGTTTTTAATCCGTTCTGCTCTCTGTCTCAGTTTTATGGGAGAATTCATTCTTCACATCCACAGTTATAATTACTATCTATGTCTTTCCCTCCATCCTCTTTCCCACCATTTGTGCTTTTAGTTTTCCCTTCTCCCTTCCTCTCCATGTTAGAGTTTTAATTTTTTGCTACCACCTCCCCCAGTCTTCCCTTCCTTCTTTCAGTCCCCCTCTCTTTTACTGCTCTTTACCCTTACTACTTCTTCCCTCCCTGTTAGCCTCCCCTCTCCTTTCTTTCCCCTTTCCCCTCCTACTGCCTATAGAGCTAGTTAGAACTAGTTAGATTTATGTACTTAGTTAAGTTTGTTGTTCCCTCCTTGAACCAAATCAGATGAGAAAAGCTCTCAAACAATGCTCATCTCCCTCTCCTCTTTCCATCTATTATAATTTTGTACTTCTTCCTGTGATGTAATTTACCACTTTCTTCTTCCTCCTTTTCACATCTCCTGTTACAGTCCCTTCACATGCTAAAATCACATTTTTATCATCACATAATTTACTTTATTCTCATTCCCTTTATCTCTCTGTATATTCCTTTTATATTTCATAATAGATATACAAATCTCAAAATTAACGAGTTATCATCTTCCCTTATAGGGAGGTAAATAGTTTGCCCAAATTGAGTAACAAGTTTTCTTTTCCCTTGTTTACCTTTTTGTGCCTCTCTTGAGACCTGTGTTTAAAGATCAAATTTTCTACTGAATTCTGGCCTTTTTATAAGGAATGTCTGGAAATCCCTTATTTCATTGAATGTCCACCTCCTTGCCTGAAATGTTATGCTAAACTTTGCTGGGTAATTGATCCTTGGCTGTAGTCCCATCTCCTTTGCCTTGTGAAATATCATATTCCAGTTCCTTTGATCTTTTAATGTAGAAGCTGCAAGGTGCTTTGTGATCCTGAATGTAACTCCTTGATATTTGAATGATTTATTTCTAGCTGCCTGTAGTATTTTCTCCTTCACTTCATAGTTCTGGAATTTGGCAGCAATATTTCTTGGGGTTTTTAAATTGGGATCTCTTTCAGGAGGTGAACAGTGGATACTTCTGATGACTATTTTGTCCTTTAGATCTAGAACTTCTAGGCAGTTTTCTTGGAAGATATTGTCCAGACTCTTTTTTTATCATGACTTTCTGGTAAGCGAATAATTCTTAAATTTTTCTCCTGGAACTATTTTTCAGGTCAGTTGTTTTTCCAAATAGATATTTTACATTTTCTTCTATCTTTTCATTCTTTAGATTTTATTTGACTGATTCTTGATGTCTCATAGAGCCATTGGCTTGTACTTGTCCATTTCTAATTTTTATCAAATTATTTTCTTCAATTAACTTTTGCATTTGCTTTTCCATCTGTCCAATTATTCTGTTTAAGGAATTATTTCCTCAAGTTAGTTTTTGCACTTTCTTTTCCATTTGTCCACTTTTCCCAGTCAGGATTTGTACTTCCTTTTCTATTTGCTTAGTTTTCCTTTTTAAAGAGCTGTTCTCTTCAGTGGATTCTTTTTTCATACTTTTAAAACATTGGCCAATTTTTCTCATATTTCCTTTTTCAGCTGTTCCAGGAGTGCTGTTTGTGCATATGAACATTTTCATAGTCCTTTCTGAAATTTCAGATGGGAGTACAGTCTTAATACTGGCCTCTTCGTTATTTGTGTTTTGGTCCTTGTCCCCATAGAAAGATTCTATGGTCTTTTCCTTCCCCCTTTGCTTCTTGCTCATGATGGTGAGGCTTTGTGTGTTGTGGTCTCTGGTTCTTTTACCTAAATGCTGAAGAAACTGGTATTGATCTGGCTGGTGTGTGAAAGCAAAGGCAGGTGAATTCTGTTTGTGTTTCCCCAGATTAGCCCTGGAGCTAGCATGTTGCATGTCAAGGAGGTGTGATCTGGTCACAGGAGATCTCCTCAGCTGAGTTAGAGGAAAGGCAAACTCAGCACTTGGTGATCCTGACTGCCTTATTGTCTTCCCATTTTCCGTGGAGCACTGAGGCATGCCTGGGTCCTAGAGTGAAGCTCCACCCCCCTGGAGCTCCAGCTGTCTGGGACAGCTCAGTCCTCTGCCACAGTAAGAGGAATTCTCCTTAGCTATTTTCCTAGATTAGGGTGCTACAAGACTGTTTGCCCCTTCTGCTGATTCCACTGATCCAGGATTTTTCTGGGGAAATATTTTATTGTTCTTTCATCATCAACAAGGGAAAAGGGAGAGCGCATTTACTGAGTCAGCCATGTGGAAGCACTGTCTGTTGAGTTTGACCTCTCTATATTTTCTCTGAAGTTCAGTGTGCTGACTTTTTCCCTTGAACCAAGTCAATGATACATGTACTTGATTAAACTGACTGTTCACCCCTCAAAAGTTGTTTTTGTTTTGGAAATGCAGACCCAAGAACCTACGACAGCAGGCCCTCTTGTATATATTGGGGTGCTTGCTTTTATAAGCATAATTCAAAACTATTTTCCAGAATGGTTAGACTAATTTCTATTATCAGTATATTAGCTTGCCTACTTTCTTTCTACTTATCCAACACAATTTATTTCCATCTTTTATCATCTTAGCTAATTTGTTAGTAGTGAAGTTAGTAGTTAGTAGTGAAGCAAACTTATAGTTGATAATAGTTTGCATTTCTGAGAACATTTTTTTCGTGTCCTTTTGCTATTTCTCCATTGGGAAATATTTTGTTATATGGTTTATAACATTCAAATATGCTTTATACATCTGAGCTTTATCAGAATTATTGGGCAAAAACATATTTTATTCCAATAAATGACTTTCTTTATTAACCTAGCTATATAGATTTTGTTGGGTTCAGCAGTACAATCAAAATTGTTCCCTGAGAATTATATTCTTCTCCAGTTTCTCTGTATGTCTTCTAGTCTTGAAATGTCACAATATCCAAATAAAAAATAAGTATGAGTAACCCAAAACACAATGGAAAGACACATCTGCTTCACTGGTTTCTTTTTACGAATTACAGAATTTAGCATAATATCCTTTGTGTGTGTGTGTGTGTGTGTGTGTGTGTGTGTGTGTGTGTATGCATGTGTAATTGTTGGAAATATGAAAGCTATGGTGCCTATCATAAATATTTTCATTGCCCTTTGGGTTACCTTCAACTTTCATCCTTCAGACATTTCAGAATCCTCAAAGAACGTATTCTTTCAAATCACAACCATAAGACGTGTCTAGGAGTACACCAATGTTAGAGAGACAGTTCTGTTTTTTTTTTAAGGGTCTTAGTGACATTATCACTAATCACAGTTTACATGCTAGGGGTATCTTTAAAAAATATTGACAACATATATGCATGGAAAAAGTTAGCAACTCATGCAGGTGGAATTGGGATGACTCAGTCTTACACCAAATAGTAATTTAAAAAAAATCCAATGAACAGGAAGCCTTCAGAGAGGCCTGGAAAGACTTATATGATCTAATTCTGAGTGAAAGGAGCAGACCCAGGAGAACTTTGTGCACAGCACAACCACAGTGTCTGAGGATTTTTTTTCTTAGAACTTCATTGTGATGCAAGGACTTAAAAAATTCTCAATGGTCTTTTAAGGCAAAATTCCTTCCACATCCAAAGAAAGAAGTATGGAATTCAGTTGAAGAATGTAGCAGATCATTTTCCTTTTTTATTATGTTTTGGTTTATTTTATAGTTTCTCCCATTCATTTTAATTCTTTTATGCAACATGACTAAGGGGAAAATGTATTTAATAGGAATGTATATGTAAAACTTATATAAAATTGTATGCCATCTCAGGGAGGGAGTGGGGAAGTAAGGGGAAAAGAGAGGAGGGAAGGAAAAAAATCTGACTTATATAGAAGTGATTATAGAACACTGAAAATAATAATAACAATAATAATAATAATAATAAAAGATCCAGATAAAAGCTTCCAACACATAGAATACATCTTTTATACAATGCAGAACTTGAAGTAGATGAGATATGATTTGCCCATGTGGAGGGAGTGTCTATTCTGGTGAAACCAAGGATCTTTCAATTTATTTAAACACTTAAATATTATATTAATTTAACACTAATAATTTAAAAATTAGATCCAATTGTATTAATAGATCCATGAATAACTTGTGAATTGTGTCTTATGAATGTCAAGGCTTGGCATTTTTTGTTATTTTTAATGTGTAGATGATTTACACCTAAAACTGGTGGTAAAGTACCTGAGATGCCACATTCACACATATAAGTGCTTTTTGCCCCCTTCTAACTTGCTTTCTAAGTCAGCAAAAATGTTTAGTTGTTTTCTAAATTACTCAACTTGTAAAGAAGGAATGGGAGATGTGCTTTGTGGGTATTCCATTTTCTTATCAGGGAGGAAATTCTTCTCATGAAACATTTATAGATGTGATACTAAAAACAATTCATGAATGCATCACTAAGCTTGCATGGAATATCACGATACAGTATTCTGTTCCCAGGAAGTAATTATCTACCCACATACATAGCACTATACCTTCTTATCAGGCTCATTATTATTGGAATCTATCCTAAACAAGCACTTATTTTCAGTACCTAAGGTCATCATAATCTTTGTTCTGTAGCATTTAATCCTAATGTAAATCGTTTAAGAGTTCAAGAATCATCACAGTGGTAACAAATTAACAGGAAAAAAAGAAAAGAAAAATGTAACATGGCTGAAATAGAAAATGTAATTGTGCAACAATTTCTCTTTTTTCAAAATTTGTTTTGTTGTTGGGTTCTTTGTTTTGTTTTTGTCTTGCCTCCAAAAGTGGAACAGTAAGGTGATTTATAGATCAGCCATGTTATAGATCTTTTATGTTACTGAGGAAAAGGAGGGGACTTGGAATAACAATGTCATTTATATCAAGGAAAGAAAAGATTAAGAAGGAATATATGGTAAAAAGTGGGAAATCTTTAAAAAAATAAAATCTGCCTACTATTTGCCAGGAAGTATGCTAGGTACTGGAAATTGAGGACAAAGAATGAGAACCAAGCTCCCCTCAAGGATGTTTTATTTAATATAGCAGGTGAACTAAAAACAAAGGGAAAACAAATTTCATATTGTGATTGATGCATCACTAATGAGTGAGTAGTTTCAACAGAGTGGAAATCTTGTTCCTTTAAGAACATTTTTATAAAGTTTTTTTTCCTGTCACCTTGAGTAGATAGACAACAATTAATTATGCTAATGAGGCTGTTTATTATTCCTTCTCTATCTCCTTACATTTGTTTAAGTTATTCACTATGCATATATTTTACTTGTTTTTTTTTTCTTGTCTATTTAGTTGTTTTCCTTTTTTATCTCTTGCTCTGGAATCTCAACCATAACTAAGAGAACTCCCTCAGGGTCCTTTCCTCAGCCAGCTTCCTTCTTTTTTTCCCCTCTCTCTATACTCATGTGCTGGAAAAGTTCATTCAGTTTTATTGCTTCAATCAAAGGCTCTGACTTTCATTAAAGTTGAATCCTATATTTTCAGTTATGTGCTACACATATGTCTTCTCATATGAAGGAAACATTGGAAGACAATGTGTCTTTTTAAATGCCATCAGCCTCACAAAAATTCAATTTGGTATGCTGAATTTGCATTGACTTTAAATATGTTGACAAACTCTAACCTTGCTTTCAACATTTTTTTTTCCCTTTAAATGCCGGTAACCTATGCAAATAGGTTTGGTCTACGTGGCTTGTAATAAATGTGGTCATTCATCTATTTCCTTCAGGGCCAGAGCCTATATGAGTGCTCAGCTTCACAAGAAAAAAGAGAAGGTAGTATTTTGTGGTAAATAATTCAGTAGAGTTTTGAGGGGAAGTCAACCTTTGGAAATAGGGAGAAAAGTTGAAGTGCAATGAACTGGGATACAGATAGAATTAAAAAACAAGAATAAGATAAACAACCACACACACACACACACACACACACACACACACAAAAGGATTTCATATTTTACAAAAACATGCAAATGAGATTAAAGGTTTTCCATAATTATAGCTTCAACATTATAATACAAATTGTCAGAATGCTGATCAATATCAAAAGTTACTTTATAACATATGATATAATATACTTCATTTTTTAAATTTTAAATAAGCTAAAAGAGAGAAAAACAAATAAATCAATTTGTTTTTGCTTTGAATTTTCTAATTAATTATATACGCAATGAGAAATACTTAGTAAATGCTTTCGCTCAAAATATGCTAAAATATATGCATAAAAATTTATTTTTTCACATGAGAACAAATTGTATATGACATCTTTCAATCTTAACTTTTATCAATTAATATGGATAGACTACTGTAATAACATTAAGCTAGTCTAATGGAAATTTAGGTTTTATTTTTATGTGGCTTCTAGAGAAAAGGATAGGGAAAAGAAAGAGCATATACCACAGGTCATATTAGTGTCCTACTTATTTATTTTATCAAGCTCTAATGATACAGAAGAGGTCAGGGTCTCAGGATCATCTGAATCCAGTGGGTGGTGTCACTAGAGCTCTTAGAAATATCTTTGTGTTGGAAATCAAATGAATGACCTTGAATGTTAGACCAAGGACCTGATAAATTATTCAACGGCCATTGGACAGCTATTGAGTTTCTAAATCTTGAGATTGTTGTAATAAAAATGTTGTCTTAGAAAAATTAACCTGGAAATGTATATGGAATAATGTAATTAGAGTAGGTGTAGTCTGGAGGCAAGGAACCCAGTTTTAAGGCTATTACAATAATTTACACAAAAGACAAAAAGATTTTGAGTCAGAAGGGTAGCTGTCAAAATAAAAATGAAAGGGCAAATATAAAAGGAATTAGAATGGAATGAATGATGTGCACTGTTTGACTTAGATTTAGAAAATGGGAAAAGAGGAAGAATCTAGGGTTTCAAAAATTGGAAAAATGCTAGCATCTTTGACAGAAATGAGGTTGTGTTTATAAGATGAAAAAATTATGGAAAGGAGATTATGAGCTGAGTTTTAGATGTTTTTAATATTGGATGATTGCAGAATATTTACAAATTCGTTGATTGTTAGATCAGGAAGGGACTTAGAGATCATATAGCATACCTCTCCTTCCATTTTTCCAGTGAGTAAATTGATGCTCATAGAAATCCAACATACCATGTGAAGGAGAGATATATCATATTTTACTCCTTCCCCAAATTCTCCATTACTTTTAAAGGGATTGAGTAGGGTATCTAGCCATTCTGCTACTGGCTCCAGTCTGTACCACTCAGGTATCCTCTAAACTTAGGTGGTAAATCTCTTGTACTTGGGAGATAGTTGGATATACCAGTTCCCTTTAACGACAAACGATTACAGTAGCTTTTACGTAGGAATATTTTCAAAAATTAAAATCACAAATGTACAAATTTACTCTCTAAGAAGCATAGTTCTCCTCAAAGGGATTAGGCTCATAGTTTAGCTCAGTTCCAACAGAGCATAGCCCCAGTCTAGGTGCAAAACCCCCTTCAGGCTTGACTCCTTAGAACCCTAACTTCTCAGGACTAACATGCCAGCAATTCTGACTTCAAGGTCATCCTATCTGAGCCTCCCGTGTCCACTGAGGATTGCTGCTGAAAGCAGGGCCCAAGATTCCTCTCCTTGGTTCAGTTCATGGCTTTATATTGCAGGTCAGCTGGAATCTTCACCCTGTAGATGAGCACAAGTGAAAACAGAAACCAGCAAACTCAGCAAAACAAAAAAAGGAGAGGGCAGGAATCAAGTATTCTGATTTTACCAGTTTTAAAGGTTAAAGATTCAGGAAGCCAATCAAAGGAGACTACTAGAACCCACATAGTAGGAAACAGAGATCACCATGTTAGGCAATCTGGACTCTTGTGGAAGCATGGTTTTGAAGTTTAGAAATTATGAAGAAGACACAGGAAGGAAAAGAAGACCAGCCTGTGCCCCTCCCCAAAATGAAATGCCAGGAGGAATTCATCAATGAGGAAAAGGGGAAAGTCTGGTGGAGTATATTCCAGGGTGGAAAGACCAGAACAATGTTTGAATGCAACAGATTGAGGAGGTCCTGGTACAGAAGAAAAAAAAAATGAGGGGTAACTTTCCAGATGAAACAGGAAATCAGGAATGGTTTCGAAGTCTGTAAGGTCGAGAGCAGAGCCAGAAAAGGAAAAGATGGTAGTGGTGTGGAAAAGGCACTGAATCGGAGTTAAAGATCTCATTTTGGGTGCATGGTAATGTAGGTAACCTTTGCCAAGCTACTAAACTGTGTCTCAGATTCATCGTCTGCTGCTGTTCAGTTGTGTATGGATCTTTGTGACCCCATTTGGGTTTTTCTTGACAGAGATATTAGAGTGGTTTGCCATTTCCTTCTCCAGATGAGGAGGTGAGGCAAACAGGGTTAAGTGACTTGCCCAGTGATACGCATCTGATAAGTGCCTGAGGTCACATTTGAACTCAGGAAGATGAGTCTTCCTGACTCCAGGCCCAGCACTCTATCCCTTGTGCCCCCTACCTGACATCTGTAAAATGTTTGTAATAATACTTCCAAAAGCTACCTGTTAGAATTATTGTGAAGGTAGTATGTTGTAAACTTAAGATGAAGGCTCTGAAAAACATATGTTTAAGTAGAATATCTTTGCTTCCTATCCTTGCTATCTCTTGAAAATGGACCTACACATAAGATACAACTACAGTGTCAGCTACTATATACATCTTTTCCTAAGTGCTCCCATAAGATATGATCTCTTCATGGTCTGCTCCCTACTAGCAGTTTGTCCTTTCTTATTTCATTTATTGTTTTTGGCTGTGAATTATGGTGATTTATGCGTTTCTACTATTCCTGACCTCTTCCTGCTGGATTAGAAAATTCTAAAGGACAGGGCTCGTGTGTACTTAAGAAATTTTATGTCCTCTCCAGAACTCACTCACACAGTACCCTGGACATTTTGTGGTAGATGTTTAACAAATTTTTGTTGAATGGCTGCCATTGGAAAGAGTAGTTTTAATGGCATAGCAAGGAGAAATTTTTAAAAAAACAAAAAAACAAAGGAAATACCAATACAATCAAATTTAGGATTTTCTAAGTTTTTTTTTTTTTTAATCAGTTCAAGCCATCTGCTGGGGAAATTCTTGATCCATGAAATGCCTTTAAGTCTTAAGCTATTCCATACATTCTTTATTCTTTTCCTGATTTTCATGCACAATGTTTAGAATGATTTTGTGGAAAGGATAACCCCCATGAACTGTATGGATATGTTCCATTAAGATAGAAATTTAGTCCTTAGGGATCTCTGGTCTAAGATGAAGTATACCACTTTTGGAGAAGGGTCATTAATAAACAGGAATAGATGAGAGGGATCAAAGTGACACAGAGTTTGGATATTTTGGATGAATGGGAAATTGTTGGAATTATGTGTTTGTGGCTGTGTAATGATTTTTCAGTCATGTCCAAATCTTTATGCCCTCCTTTTGGCAGTTTTCTTTTTAAAGATATGGGAGTGGTTTGCATTTCCTTCTCCAGCCCATTTTACAGATGAGAAAGCCAAGGCAAACACGGTTAAGTGACTTGCCCAGAGTCACATAGCATCTGAGGGCAGAATTGAACTCAGATCTTCCTAACTCCAGACTTGGCACTCTATCTACTTCATCACCTAGCTACCCCAAAATTATGTGTACTCAAGGCAAAAAAAAAAAACAAAAACCAAGACAACTGAAGTTATTAAGGACATTTTCCTATGATCCAAGACTAGTACAAAGTGCCATATAATACCCTTAGTGTACCTAATCAAGGTGGCAGTGAACTTGCGCTTAACTGAATTTTCATTGCATCTCAGGACCCTTATTTCTAGGATGTTGGTGAATGACTAAAATAAGGAAAACAGTCACGTATAAAATCAACATAATAAAATAGTGAGAGACAGTTGTTTGAGAGAAGGGACAATTTCAGGATATATTAATCGTGCCTAGGTTTGTTTGCTTGTTTTAAATTAAGAAAAAAAAGATCTGGGGTTATGAGCAACTACAAACTCAGCATCAATCAGTATTGTGAAATTTCAGCAGCAAACAAACATAAAAACCTGTCTGACACAGTAAGAAAGGAGCAAGCATTAGTGAATTAAAGGCCAGTCAATGACTTAGGACAACTTGTCACGCTCTGCCTCCAGTACATAGTATGTTTATAGTTCTGAGCAAGTCACTTGGCCTCTCCTTGTCCTTCTCTTCCAGGAAATTCACTAAGATTGTAAATTGAAGAACAGTCTATAATCCACCTTGGTGCAGGGAGCTTCCTTACAATCCAACTCCCATCACTGATAATTGGGAACGTGAGACTCCTGGTGATCTCTGCTCTACTTACATAACATTTGGGGTAGGTAGTTCTAGGAACCATATTTTAGGGAAGAATTCGAAAACATGTTTAGAGTTTGTGAGAGGTCAGAAAAAAGGAAAGAAGTTGAACGTCATGCCATATTGAATATAGAAAAAAGGAACTGTTTAGCATGGAGATCTGCAAGGAGGGAACAGAGAAGATTTGGGGAAGAGGGTTTTTTGTTCAGCCTCTGAGTATAGAATTATAAAAAATGGTGGAAGCTACAAAGTTTTAGGGATAGGTTTGATTTAAACCAGAATTACCCACCAGTTACAGCCATCCAAAAGTGGGCTAGGCTAATCCAGGAAGTGGTGCAATCCTTCTAACTGGAAGGCTAAAAATAGAGTCTGGATGATCACTTGTTGAGCAGATTCCTGATCATGAACTTGTATTGAACTAATGGCCCCCTGAGGTCCAACTCTTAGATTGTGCTATATTTATGCTATTAAAAAAGTATTAAGCTTTAAAATTACTTTCATTACAATAATTCTGTTAGTTTGGTAGTGCAAGTATTTTTATCCCGGTGTCACAGATGAGGAAATCAAATAATATGATCCTTAAGCAACTTATCCATAACACACAGAACTCTTAAGTTTCCAAGTGATGATCTTTTTAACCCAGACCGCCTGACTCCAAATTTTTGTGCTCTTTCTCTTATGCCATTTTTCTCCTAATCATAGTCTCATAAATAACTTTTGCATTTACCTATTGCTCTAAGCAGAGGAAGCCAAAAAAATCTGAGTGGGAGCCGTAGACATTCAAGCGTTATAGGGTTTAATAATTTTATGTTACATTTAAACTTCGTATTGATCAATTCTTTCATTATCATTATGAGAATGTTAGTATTTTTGGAAACAAATGATTTGTCTGAGAAGGTCTGGGCTGACTGGGCTTAATACAGAGTGTCTCAATGGTTTTAGTGCAGTAAAATCATGGTAAGACTTGGGGGCACCCTATAACAAACCATTATGCAAATATAACCTATATAGTTTTGAGTATTCTGAAGAAAAAATAGCATTTTCCTTCTCTTTGGCTATTAATAAAAATGATTTTGTTAACACCACTCCCCTCCTATTTTTTTAACCTGTGCTCATGGAAGAGAAAATACAAAATAATACATATTGAGAACTGTTTCATCTATTTTTTCAGATCCTATTTAAACCCTATGGAGGGAAAGCTGTGTACTTATGAGGGCATCACAAGTACTAAGAGCCTTTTCTTTTTTGCCAGTTTTGCAGGTGCCAGTTGTGAAAAGCAAATTTTGAGAATTTGTTGTGTTTTTCTCTCTGCCAAGTGGTGAGCCAGAGGATAAAAGAACGTAAGATTAGTTTTCCTATTAATTAAAATTATTATGTGATTATTCAGTTTTAGGTACAAAGATAATTTCATTTTGTCACCTTCTTTATGTTCTATCCCCCCCTTATCATGCAGATGCAATTACTTGTGTGCTTTAACTGTTGATTATCATACTTTAACAAGAATCCGAAGTACTTTGGTTATCTCTCCTGTAAATACAGGCTTTGAAAGGACTATTCTTTGTTTCTGTTGGGTTTGAAAACTACAGATCTGAAGGTTGAAGTGTGAGACTAATCCAGAGAGTGGCAGGAGTTTTCTCAGCTTTCACCTGTCAGACATGCTCCTTTGAAATATTGATGCTCCTCATTGTTCTGTCAAGTATGACATCCTTGTTAACATTTGGCCATAATTTAGAACACATTTCATAAGCAAAACTATTAAATATTTATGTCTATTACTCATTACTTAAAAAGCACTTCACTTATACATCTGTGTTTTAATTATTAATATAGAGTTTGGACAGACCTTGGTTTTATTGCTGTGCTCTTTTAAAGATGATTTTATATATATATATATATATATATATATATATATATATATATATATATATATATATATATATATACGTATATATATATATATATATATTCTTCTGGGCTAATAGCATGAGTTGCTTATTTCATCATTTTAAAGAAATTCTGTTCTATTATTGTAACCTATGAAATTTCTGTGTACTTTTACTTAAAGTAAAACGTACAAGACCTAAAGGAAACAGAAAAAAAGATATGTTGTTTTGCTTCCTTTATATATATACAATATGTCCAAAAGTATTTATGTGCATAAGTAGAAGACAAACAGTTATAAGTAGATAAATAGGCAGACATACTGATTGGAATTCCTAACTAGAATTGGCATCTTAAGACACCACTTCTCTAAAACTTATATTTTAAATCTCATTCAACATATCTAAAACTAAAGGGCATCTTACTTCCTATACCTGCTCCTCTCTATATGTCTACAACTTTCCATTCTGCCTTCCATATTTCAGTCTATGACACCAAGAAGTCTTCCATATCTAAGAGCTTGGTATTATTTGTGACTCTTCCCTAGAGTAGAGAGGAGGAGGAGTGAGGCTGGTGACCTGCACAGACCTCCCTCACTCAAAACAAAGTCAAGTGCAAGTCATGTCATCATTTCTCTGATGTCATGGTCTTCTTCAAAAACAAAGGACAAAAACAACAACAAAAAGAGTAGAGAATATGAGGACTGAGTTTAACTCCCTTAATTCTCAAATCCAAGTAATTTCTGTCATGTGGATACTGTCATAAAATAGCCTGCCTTGGTTATCTTCCTCCCTAAACCCTTTGATATTAACTTTGTATCAGCCAATATACCATGACTAACCAGAATTACTGAAATAATCTTATTGACCAGCTAATTTCTACTTTTAATCATACTCTCTTCCCAATTAGCTTCCTCATGTAGATCGGTTTGGACATTCCTCCATGCAAAAAATAAAAGGAAAAGTCAATGACTCCCTCTTGTCTGTTAAAAAAAAAAATAATAATCTTGTTAGTCTAGCATCCAAGGACTTCTGCAACACTACCCTGCTCATTCAGTGTCTTCTCATATTCTTATTGTCCATGTGCTCTGCATTTCTGCTAAATGGAGCATTCCAGAACCTCTGTATATGTCCATTCATTCTGAAAAGCTTGCCTGTGTTTCACCTGTTTTCTATGCTTAGAACCTCTTGTTTCTCATTCTATTGAATTTCTGTAAGTGAACTTATGTCATCTCTTTGTTTCCAAAGTACCTAACAATCTTCCATCTCAGCTATCCTATTTCATCCCCTCCACTCCTAAAAAACTTACCATGCTTTATTTTGCATGGTAGATTCATTTATGTGTAATACTCCTGTAGAATGCTACATGCTATGTAAAGGGAAGGACTGATTTTTAAAAATTACTTAGTATTCTTTTCTCCAATTATATGTAAAAATAATATCTAACATTTATTTTTAAAAGTCTTAGTTCCAAATTTCTCCTCCCTCCCAGCTCCTCTCACTGAGTAGGTAAGCAACTTAATAAGGTTTTACATGTTCAGTCATAAAAAACATATTTTGATATTAGTCACGTTGTAAAAGAAAATATAGACAAAAAAACCTCCAAGAAAAATAAAGAAAAAAATTTTTAAAGTATGCATTGATCTCAATTCAGACTCCATCACTTCTTTTTTCTGGGAATGGATAGTATTTTTCATCCAAGTCATTCACAGTTTATCATCTTATAATATTGCTGTTACTATGTATGATGTTCTGTTGGTTCTACTCATTTCACTTTGCATCAGTTTGTACAAGTCTTTCCAGGTTTTTCTGAGAGCAACCTGCTTGTCATTTCTTATAGCACAATAGTATTCCATCACAACCATATACACAATTTGTTCAGGTTTTTCCAAATTGATAGGCATCCCCTCAATTTCCAAATCTTTACCTCCAGTAAAGAGCTGATATGTACACATGCATATAAGTCATTTCTTCCTTTTTCTTTCAAATCTCTTTTGGAATATAGTAGTGATATTGCTAGGTTGATGGGTATGCATATACATGTTGTCTAGCCCCTTGCGCATAATTCCAAATCATTCCATATGATAGTTGAAGCAGTTCATAACTCCACCAGCAATGCATTAGTATCTCAATTTTCCAACATCTCCTCCAACATTTGTCATTTTCCTTTTCTATCCTTATCCAATCTAATAGGTGTGAGATGGTGCCTTAGAATTGTTTTAATTTGCAATTCTCTAATCAATAGTGATTTAGAACAGAGATAGTTTTGATTACTTCATATGCAAATTGATATTTCATATCTTTGACCATTTATCAGTTGCGGAATGAGTCTTATTTTTATATATTTTACTCTGATCTCTATATATTTGAGAAATAATGCCTTTATCAGAAAATTTTGCTTCAAATTTTTTCACAGTTATGATTATTAACAATATTTCCCTTCATCCTGTTTCCCTCCTGTTTATTCTGTTTCCTCTCTCTCCTTTTACTCTGTCTCTCCTCAAAAGTGTTTTGCTTCTCAATAACACCTACCCTAATCTTCCCTACTTTCTATCAGCCCCACTCTCTTCTTTTATCTCCTTCTCTTTCTACTTTCCTGTAGGGTAAGATCGATTTCTATATCCAGCTGAGTGTGTTTGTTATTCCCTTTCTCAGCCAATTCTTATGTTAAGGTTCAACCATTCCTTACCACTTCCCCCATCTTCCCCATCACTAGAAAAGCTCTTACTTGCCTCTTTTGTGTGAGATAATTTATCCCATTTTTCCCTTTTTCTCATTGTATTCTTCTTTCTTATCCCTTAATTTTATTTTTAAGGTATCATTCCTTCATATTCAACTCACTCCTGTGCCCTCTGTCTATATATACTCCTTTCAATTGCCCTAAGGAGAACATTCTTGGGAGTTACATGTATCATTTTCCCATGTAGGAAATTAAACAGTTTAAACTTATTAAGTCCCTGATAATTTCCCTTTCCTGTTTAGCTTTTTACACTACTCTTCAGCCTTCTATTTCAAAGCCAAATTTTCTATTTACTGATATTTTCATCAGCAATGGTTGAAAGTCTTCTACTTCATTGAATATCCATTTTCCCCCAAAGGATTATACTCAGTTTTGCTAGGTAGATGACTGGGTTGTAATCCTAGCTCCTTTGCCCTCTGGAATATGATATTCCAAACTCTATGAACCTTTAATGTAGAAGCTGATAAATCTTATATTATCCTGACTGTGGCTCCATGATACCTAAATTGTTTCTTTCTGACACTTGCAATGTTTTTTTTCCTTGAACTGGCAGCTCAGAAATTTGCCTATAATATTCCTGGGAGTTTCCATTTTGGGGATCTATTTCAGGAAGTCTTTGTTAGATTCCTTCAATTTCTATTTTACCTTTTGATTCTAGAATATCAGGCAGTTTTGCTTGATAATTTCTTGAATGATGTCTGAACTCTCTTTTTTTTTTTTCAGATCATGACTTTCAGGTAGTTCAATAATTTTAAAATTATCTTTCCTTGATCTATTTTCCAGATCATTTGTTTTTCCAATGAAATATTTCACATTGTCTTATTTTTTTTATTGTATTGATTTTATTTTTTGTTTTTTGATTTCTCATAAAATTCATTAGCTTCCACTTGCATAATTTGAATTTTGAGGGATTATTTTCTTTAGTCAGCTTTTGTACCTCCTTTTCCATTTGGTCAATTCTGCTTTTTGAGGAGTAGTTATCTTCAGTGGATTTTTATGCCTCTTTTACCATTTGACCTATTCTGCTTTTTTGAGGAGTTAATTTTTTTTATTTTTTATTTGCTTCTTTTACCAAGCTGTTCAGTCTTTTTTCTGTTTATGATTTTCTTGTATCACTCTCATTTCTCTTCTCAGTTTCCCCTTCCCCTTCCCCTGTCATATCTTACCTGATTTTCAAATCCTTTTTGAGCTTATCCATGACTTGAAACCAATTCATATTTTTCTTTGAGGCTTTAGATGCAAAAATTTTGATTGTATTGCCTTTTTCTGCATGTGTGTTTTGATCTTTGTTGTCATCACAATAACTTTCTATGGTCAGAATTATTTTCTTTGGTTTGATCATTTTTTTTGGCCTATTTCTTGACTTTTAACTCTTTGCTAAAGTGAGGCTCTGCTTTCAGGGTGGAGGGTACACTATCTCAAACTATTTTGTGCAGCTATTTTCAGAGAAACTTCTAGTGACTTGTAAGTTTTCAGTTCCTCCAAGGTAGCGTGGTCTAAGGAGAGGTATGTTTTCTACTCTTCCGGCCTGTGCTCTGGACTATCAATCACCACAAGCACTGTTCTCTGCCCTAGAACTGTGAGGAAGGTCTCTGCTCTGCTGTGCCTGCAAACTCTGGTGTGCTATTGCTCCTTCTAATCCTGGGGTTGACACCCAAGGCTGAGACACATCCAAATATGGGCAATGCAACAGAGTTCTACCCTTAGCACCAGCAAAAAGATGACTTTAATTTCCTTCTGACCAGTTGGTCTTCTGCCTTAGCATCTGTGGACTGAGAGCTCAAGAAGCAACAACTGCAGTTCTTGATTCAATCACTTCCCAGACCCACTGACATTTTGCTGGGGCCTGGTGGTGCTGCCTCAGCCTGTACCCAACTGCACTCCACTCTCACTCTGGCACAATAGAACTTTCCTTTCCTAAGTTGCCTTGGGCTGGAAAATTATTTCACCCTGTCCTTTTTGTGGGTTCTGTCACTCTAGAATTTATTATTTAAAGTTGTTCAGAAACATTTTAAGAAAAGATCAGATGAGTCCCTGGTGTTTCTCTGCCATCTTTGAAAGATTCTCTTTTAGTTTAACTTTCTGTCTCTCCCACTGTCTATAATGCCATAAACAATATAAGCATTTTAAAATGACTGTTAATTTTTATAGACATTTCTATAGACACATATTTTATCCTGTCTTCAAAAGGGGAAAAGCCACTGGAATAGAAATCATTACTTGTAATTTCCTTGGTATAAGTAACTTTTCCACCAATACAGGCCAGCACCTAATCTGCAGTTTCTGGATTTAAAAAGTTTCTTGGAAGATCAAGAATTTATGACTTGCAAAGGGTGATATAAACCATATGTGTCAGAGGAAAGACTTGAATCCACATCTTTTTGGCTCTAAGGCCATCTGTCTAGTGACTTTGTTATGTTTCCTCTATGTAAGCAATTTTGCCTAAATAGTCACAAAGACATTTTTTTCTCTTGTCTCATTCTTTTCAACTATACATAGACATAAGTAATAGTACTTTCATCTTTGAAATGATTGCATAATTTTCAATTTTTTTTTGCTTTACTTTATATGCAAGTTAAATGGCTACAGTGTTTAAGACTTCTGTCTTTGTACAATGGTAGAGAGTTTTATTATGATTCAAATCCTAAAGCAAAATGTAGATCTGATCATATGTTTTTGACTACTGAATTTTATGAAATTAACCAGAGAACTTATACATTCCCAGTTCATAGTACCATTTTTAAAGGTGGATTATAGATTTCAGTAGGTAAGTCGATATTGTTGCAATTACTTTAAGTAACTTAAGTTAAGCAACTTAACATCTATTTGCCTCAGTTTCCTCATCTGTGAAATCAGCATAATTATAGAATCTACTATTATAGATGCAGCTAGATGGTACAATAGATAGAGAGCCATGCCTGGAGTCAGGAAGACTCATCTTTACAAGTTCAAATATGACCTCACACACTTAACTATGTGGCCCTGGGCAAGTCATTTAATCCCATTTGCCTTAGTTTCCTAAACTATAAAATGAGCTAGAGAAGGGAATGATCAAACACTCCAGTATCTTTGCCAAGATAACCCCAAATGAGGTCACAGTGAGTTAGACAGCACTGAAATGAATGAACAACAAAACCTCCCAGGGTTGTCATGAGAATAAATGAGAAAATAATTGTAAAGCATTTAGATTACTGACTGGCACATAATCAGCATTATGTAAATGTTAGCTTTTATTACTAATATCATTTCCTTGATATGCACTGCTGTCTTGAAGACCTAAATAACAGCCATTTTTCTAAACATAGGCTTGTTTTCCTAGAAGTGGGGTACAAATAAGAGACTGTTCAAGAATAATTATGGGGCTAGTCTCAAACCATAGTGTGAAGCCTGCTGAAAGGGAAAGAAAAAATTGACAGGAGAAATTATTGCTCTCATATACATTTTTAGGTCAGCAGTCTTCAAAGCAGCACTGAGCATTTTTGTTACAGTCCTTCAGACCAAGTTTTATCTGGGGTTCTATTTGCGGAGGCTTGGTTCCGCATATTATTTATTGTATGTGACTTTGGTCAAGCATCCACATTTTCCTCATGAGTGAAATAATGATAATGTTTTTACAGCTGACTCATATTGTTATTATGTGCAATGAGTTTTGTAAACCATACAAAGTGCTTAAAAAGGTTATTCATTTCAGTTTATAAAAAAAAAAACACCATTGAGGGTCTCTTAATATTACTATGACTGTAATATGCTACACATTATTCTTGATCCATACCTGTCAATACAGCTATGTGGGGAATTATTCCAAAGATCCCTACCTCATCTATGCCCTACAACATTCAAGATTTGCCTGACTCACTGAGAGGTTAAGTGAATTGCCCTGAGTCTCAGAGCCTGTAGGGGTTAGGCAGCTGCCTGACTCCAAAGCTGGCCCTTTACCCACTATACCACAGTGTCCTCATTCAAATAAATGCTACTAGGAAACATGAAAGGCATATAAGACATTGACTGTATAAGAAGCTTATAATGTAGTGAAGTAACCACAAGAACACAGAGAAATGATTTAAGAACATAGCAGCATGCAAATGAGTTCAAGTGAACAAAGTACAAAAATATACAGAACTCCAAGCTAATGGAAAGGAAAAGAAAGAATCATTGGACAAGGTTCTTCTCCCCAAAGGCATGTGGTTTTTTAGCTCACTGCTTCTCTTACAGCACCACACATAATAGACTCCCCTGAATAAAGGCTTTTTAATGTTATTGCCCGGATTTATTTTTAGTTCAAACTGAACCAGATACTCCTAGAAATGTCCTCTTGGAATAGAAGCATAAAGTACTAAAAAACAACCACCACGATTACAGTTTACTTTGTAACCCCATGAATTGCATGTATTTTCCCTCATCTACTTGCCTCTTGAGAGACTTCTGTGGTCCAAACACATTTTAGCATCTATTAGTGGCACTGTCATTGACGAATTAATGCCTTCTGATGGTGAGTAGTCTAATATTTTGCCAACAGTTTCACAGTATGTGAATGTTGCTTATCTTAGATTTACAGGTAACTTTTTTAAATTTTGAACTGTTTCCAAAAATGAGGAGCTCAAAAGGAGAGGCCTGAATGCATAACCTGTTGTGACTATTCATGAATATTTTGCATGAATATTTAACTGCTCTTCAACAAGAAATAGGAATACTCAATTATGTGAGGATGTTCCTTTACTGTGTGGATTTTACTACCATAAAAATATGCTCAGAGAGACAATATGGTATAGTAGATACAGAATCAGTATGACATAGGTCCAAGTCTCATGTCTGTCTATGGCACCCTGTCACAATCTCTCAGTGCCTCAGACAATATCATAAAAATAAAAATATGATACAGCTTTGGTTGCTAGTATGGAGGTTTTTCCAAAGAGGATAACTGAAATTGTACTACACAGGAGTAACCCACATATTCACTTATTGTTTAGAGATATTTCTTGTCACAGTTTGCCAAGACCATAGAATTTCAATCTGGAATGAAACTTTGAGATCATCTGAGCCAATCCCATTATTTTACAGAAGAGGAAAGTTTGATATAAGGAGAATTTATGACTTCTACCTTCCAGACAACCTTTAATATGGACTCATTTTTTTCTACTGGACCATTCTTTCCACTGTACCCTGGGGCAGGATGGATTTCCAGTGCTGAAGAATCAAAATAAGACTACTTGTAGTTAACATGATGAATATGTTGAATCATACAAGAATCTGCAAAATGAGGATCACTAATTATAATGCCCTCTCTCATTCTTCCATTTCACCATCACTCTCAAGTGGAATTAGAACAATGGTAGATTCTGATCTTAATCATTGAATTGAAACTGCTCTCACCAATAAATGACCAAGTAAGTGTCAATGAGTCAACAATGAGTATCAAAATTTATGGTGTCTTTGCTTTTTTATCCTTCTCATCCTCTCTAAAGCATTTGACACTGCTGAGAATTCTGTCTTCTGGATATTCTCGCCTGAGTTTTACTGATTCTGTCTTTTTTTTTTTAAAGTTTTCCTCTTTTCTGATGAATTATGCTTTCAGGGTGGCCATATGTTTTAGTGGAAAGTATATTGGCTCTGGGATCAGAAGGTCTGAGTTCCTCTAAATGCTCCCTGACTCCCTGTGTATCCCTGAGTAAAAAATTCAACCTCAGTTTCCTTACCTCTAAAATGTGAGTATTGACCTAGATGAACTCTAACATCCCTTCAAGCTCTAGGTGTACAAAGCTGTGATTCTCAGCTTCCTTTGCTGGATCATCATCCAGAAAATGCCCCTTAATTTTAAGTTAATGCTTTGTCTCCAGAAAGTTCAATTCTATCTCTTCATATTCTCTTTCTTTCAATCACCAGCTCACTTGAGTTTAATTTTCATCTCTTTGCTATTGAATTCCAGATCTACCTTTCTAGTCTAAATTCCTCTCTTGAGCACAAATCTTAAAACTTTAGCTCTCTGCTAGACACATTGAGCTAGATGCCTCATAGACCTTTTTGCTAAATATATATATGTATACATGTAAATACACATATATTACATATATTAGCTTATAGTATAAAACAAGCATTTTCGTAATGGTATAATTATTTAAATATTTAAAATGATTGCACATGAAACTATAAGTCTATTATATACAACTTGCTATTTCAGACTCAACATGACTGCAACAGAATTCATCATCTTTATTGTCTCAAGAATCACACATAAAAATCTCTTTGCAATCTAGACTCAACCTTTCTTATTCAACCAAATTGTCCATCACTTTCTTTCTTGTGCATTACAGACAGGCATTTTTGTTTTTTACTCACATACAATAATCCTTGTTATGCTTTGTATTCCTCTATGCCTTTAACATACTTTCTCTTTTCACATCCATCTCTCAATCATTCAAGACTCTACTAAATCTCCACCTTGTACACTAGACTTTTTTTGTTCTTTCCACCAGCTAGTGCCTTTTCTCTCTATTTCACTCATCCCTATAACTTTGAATCTATTTTGTATATACCATTTCCTCTGCTATACCTTATATCCTTTGTATGCAAGGACTATTTTCAATTTTGGCTCTCTTTCCCCAGTGCCAAGCATTGTGCTTAAAACATAGTCAACACTTAATAAATATGTACTGATTCATTCATTCATTCATTCTGCTCTCTCCTCTGTCCACAAGAAAGTGAATGCTTAAAACTCAGAAAATAGAGAAAAGTATGGTAAATTGCTTTCCAGGATTAAATGATGGCGTTATATATTTTCTTAATCTAAAATGCTAAAGTACTTTAAAAAATATATAAATAGTTTCAGAACATGCAAATAATAGGCATTAACATCCCAGAATGTTTGACTTCAAACATTTCTGCACAAACATTTTACCCAACCTCCTCCTTTTTGGTGAGGAAACTGAGACCAGAGAAGTGAAGAAATGACTTGCCCAAGACTATTGAAAAAGTTGGAGAACTCAAACCCAGATCCCTCTAATTCTCAATATCTATCTATCTATCTATCTATCTATCTATCTATCTATCTATCTATCTATCAATCTAATCTATCTATCATCTATCTATCTATCTATCTATCTATCTATCTATCTATCTATCTGTCTATCATCTATCTATCTATCTATCATCTATCTATCTATCTATCTATCTATCTATCTATCTATCTATCTATCTGTCTGTCTGTCTGTCTGTATATATCTCAATCTATGTAGAGATATAGATAGATATACTTCATCTTTTATATAATGTGTTCTGTGAAAACCAAATACACACGCTTTAATATTACAAAATTGTATTCATAAATTACTCAGTAAAATAATTTTCTTAAATCCTAAGCCAAGAGTGAATATAATCAAGGACTGACTGTATAACATTGGTCTATGAAACCATGATTTGCAATTAACTGTTAAGGTGAAAATATTCAGTTCCAGGTAATGGAGATTTTTTTTTAGCTACCATGAAATATGCAGTGTATGAGATTGAGATTATAGATTTATTATTTAAAATTCACCCCAATCAATTAGAATATTTAGGGGTTATCTTAAAAAAATGCTTGCTTTCCATTAAAAAAGAAAACTATTTGCACTGCCTATAGTTTAGATACATGTAATTCTTAAACTCCATAAAATAAATGTATAACACAAAGACCAACAGAAAGCAATCTGTGTGGGCTTTTTAAAAAAAAAAAAAAAAAGAAATTGGAAATTAGAATTCTCCCCAAGGATGGAGAGGTCAGTGAGAAATAGAAAGTTTTACATTCTCCACTTGAATTTCTCAGCCTTTCATTTAAAGAATGAAGTTGAGTTAACAGAGACACTGATTTACTTACTAAATAAACATTAAATTTACGTGTGATATAGTTAAACATTGTTTGCAAGATAAATGTGTATGTCTTTGAACATACATATGTATATGTATAATTTCTTCCATATTGCACCAGAATTCTTTAATTTCATGACAGAGCACTTATTATCCTGAAAGGTAATATCAAAATTTTTGCAAAAAACAGAGGATAAAAGTTAGAATTGACCTTTCTTTCTTTGTGGAAATTAGAATGGGGGATATAAGAGCATGAGGGGGAGGGTCATCTATATTTTCCAAAGCTAAAAAAAAAAAAATCATTCTGACCTTTCTAGGGAGTGCAAGCTTATTTTAAATACATTTTATAACTGTTTCACTATAATTGGTTTTCTTTGAAACTTTATTTAATTTAAATATTTTAAACCATTATTCTGAGAAAGGGCTCATATGTTTTACCACACTGCTCAAGAGGTCCACGACACATTCCAAATAGTACATTTCTGACTCCTGTACAATGTGAGTCTATAATACTCTTAATCTTCACCTAAAAAAGTCTTCAGTGGCACCCTACCACTTAAACTACAATCTGCTAAGCTGAACATTTAAGAAGCTTTACAAATTAACTTGGTTTTATATCTCCAAACTTAATCCATACATAGGGAGCTATCACTTATCTCTGTTGATACTTATTGGCACAAAGCTTATTGCTAAAAGAAATCTGACAGAAATTGTTAAATATTTTGAAATGATGGAGAAAGAAATGAAAACCATGGGGTCATAGATATTTCCATCATTGCTCCCATCTGAAAATAAGGACTAGAGAAAAGTGAACATGGGAAGAGTACAGCAGTCTAAGATGGTGTCTGATGATAGAGTGTGAATTTCTGGATCACAGCTTAAAATGAGAAATTACATGCCACTGGCCAGTGATGAAGTATACTTAATGAAGGCTTTTCAAGAATTCACCTCTCCCTAGCTTTAAAAAGCTTTAAACTGAAAATGAATAAGGAAGGGAGAAGCTGCCTCTGTGTATATCTCAAGGTAGAAACCACAGAGTATAATAGGTACAATGTAGGAAGGAGGAGAGCAGTTGAAGCATCTCGAAGTTCAGAGTTGAAAAACCAAAACATGCAGCCAATGTCAGATTAAAAACAGTATATCTTATTTTAAAGAAAGACAGTAAATTCAAAGGTGGGAAACAGTGCAGCACTGCATGTTAAGAAGATAGTTTTAGGTGAAGAAATGGAGAAATAAGTTAAGAATGCACAGACAGCAACTGTGTAAAGATAAATGGAATTTAAAGTAAAATCAATATGGTCATGAGAATATACAACATATATCCTGGACAGAAAGAAGGTATAGATGAAGGACCTAAGAAAGTATTATAAGCCTAGCATAGGGAGATGGTATAGCAGAAATAGAAAATCTTTATTATACCTATAATAAAACCAAATTAAATGTTCATTTCAGTTATAACATTTTGAAAATAAATCAGATCACATGCCTCGTAGTAAGTTACTTTGCAAAAATTATATGTATATATATGTATGTGTGTATATATGTACATATGTGCATATGTATATATGCATATAACAATGTGTGTATGTCTGAAGTTTGACCCTAGTTCTGATTCTTTGCCTATATACATACACAGACACATACACATACATGTATATGTGTGTGTATTCATGGACATATATATGTACACATATATACATATACACAGAGAGTTTAGTAATAATGTCAAGATTGTGAGATGGATGTGAAACTGAGGATATTTTAGTGTTATAAAACACATTATAGGAGTGTCAATTTAAAACACAGTGTTATTTTCTATTTCACATATGGTCATCACAAATTCAATACCATACCTGAAAAATTTCTTTAAACTATTATCACTTAATTTTTTTGTAGTATGCTTCATTTAACACTGCATTAATAAGTTTTCACTGCATTTTGAATTTATAGCTATCTAAAGCAATGTTTTATAGTACAGAAAAAATTGCATATGTAACAGCATCTAACAAAATCTAAGAAAAATTGATAGGCGAGCTCTGTGGCAAGGATATATGATGCTTAATACCATAGGACATCACTCATCCAAGAAAAAAGAAAGCTCAAGCCAAGAGGGATGCCACCATCATTTTTCTTAGCTAAAATCAGCTAATAATTTTTTTTATTATTTTAATGATAACTTTAGCTCTCAAAAGGTAGAAGAATCAACAAAAGGAAACTCTAGTCTGAATCTGATTCTTACCAATTGGTTGCTCGGTTGAAGACTTAAAAGCCTTGACAAAAGGTGAATATTCAATCGATCAACAACATTTTATTAAGCACCTATGTTCTAGTCACAGTCATAACATGGGAGATACAAAAAAATACTGTGGATGTAGATAGATTGAGAGAGAGACAGACAGACAGAGACAGAGACACACAAAGACATGTAGTTAAATATCACTGGCTTCTTTTGTATTTTATTCTATGATTTTTAAAAGATTCTGAGATGGAGTCCATAGGCTTCAACAGAATGTGAAAGCTGTCCAAGTTCCCAAATTTTATGAATCCCAGGCTAAGCTGTCACCAAGTTGTCATCTAACTCTAAAAAATGTGTGGAGTCTTCTTTACATACTCTGTATCCATGATGAACCAAACTACCCTCATAATCAGAGTGAATTCCTCATTCCTTTCCTCACATTTATTGACATTCTTCCACTCTTTCAAGATCAGGATTAGATTCAGTCAATTCAGTAAAGGTGATTTTCACCATCCGTTAGTAGTAAAGTCCCTTTAAATTTCTGTATTACATTTCCTGGCCTCTCCTTTGTAAAAATCACACACTACATTCTGTCAATAAATGCTCTTTGTGTTCTCTCTTTTCTATGCCACTCCGTCCTCTTGCCCCACACCCCACCCCATCAGCCACCATGAGGTAACTTGTAAATTATTCCAGCTAAAGTTCTAGTTTTCAAATATTACATGGCGTCATTTTATACATGCTTTTATTAGCATCAAATGATGACATTGTCTTGAATGTGTCTTTTTCAACTACACCAGGCAACCTACTATATTTCAAAATGTTTCAGGAGAGGAAGAAAAAGTTCCTTAGGAAAGATTCTCATTTATGCACTGTTTTCTTCATATACTCATCAAGCCCTTGAAGAAATCTGCTAAAACTCCTTTGTAAATAAACTATGAACCATGCAGCTGTGAAAGTTATCTAGGAATATAATACCCCCTAGCTTTGCATTTTGAAGATTTCATTCCCTGTCAACTGTGAAGGAAAATAGCATTGAGTGAAAACAAAAAGTGGTGTTTTTTTGGTTTTTTTTTCTATTGGAAGAGCTTTAACCATTCACCATTACCTTTTTCACTTATTTTTCTAATTTTAATGGAGGAAAGAAAATAAGCATTTATATGGCTTCTGTTCTTTGTAAGTAATATCTCATTTGATCCTCACAACAATCTTGAAAGGTAGACGCTATTATCCTTATTTTGCGTCTGAAGAAACTGAGGCTAACTGACTTGTCTATAGTCACAAAGCTAGTGTCTAAAGTTGTATTGGAATTACTTCTTCAGGTTTTAGGACTAGACCTCTATCCACTGCATCGCCTAGCTGCAAAGGTTTTGAAATTTTTTCAAGTATTTTTAAGTGCTGCTTCAGTTAACTCACTGATCATAAGCATCATTCGAAGCTATTTGAAAGATTCTAATCACCAGGTAGGTCAACTGTCATAATCTGTGGAGGTCATTGAACATATAAGAAACCTCATTTCAAAATACAGCCCTGACAATTGCTGCCTCTATGACTTTAGGTAAATTTCATCTCTCTGGTTATGTAAATATAACATACATACACACATATATGTATATATGCATTTGTATGTATGAATATTCATAAGTGTTTTTTATTTTTACTTTTTAAACAGAGAGGGAGAAAAAAGAGTGTTGGTTCATGCCAGCTATAAATTCTCAGTCACTTCAGCAACTTAATTTTTTTTTCATTTATCATGTGAATTCACTGGTCTGGAAGATCCCTAAATTCCCTTCTAACTCTAACTTTCTGTGATTCTTCTTCTAGTATTTATTGTTTCCTGAGGAGGAGGGGCAGCATATTGTAAAATGAATGCTTAAGATAAACAGTAGCCTACAACGTTTCTTCTGTTATTACTTAATTGAAAAAATGCATGACAGCCCAGCATGGTACAGTGAGAAACTGTATTCAGATCCTGACTCTGTCGCTTCTAATTTGGTGATTATAGACAGGTAAAAACCTACTTTTCTGAGCCTCAGTTTCCTCATATGTAAAATAAAGGGTATAGATTAGATAGGCTGAAGGCCCCTTTCAGACCTAGATTACAACCCTATAATGGAATTTTTCGAAGAGGAGGAGGATTGAAATCTCAAATAATGGGCATTGTGCCAGAGAAAAATACATAGGACTAATGTTAGGTTAGGGGTGAAAAAAAAAAAAAAACCTTTCCCCTTGCTCCAGGTTTGGTACACTTAGTCTCTAGGAGAAAGCTCTCAACACTAACGCTTTGTTTTGACTCTTTCTTATTAGGTTATCTGGTAAGTGCTATGTTTGTCTTGGCACTTAAGTTGATGTCTGTAGCAAAACAAGCCTGGAATAAAGGAGAAAGAGAACTGATCTGGAAAAAGTTGACAATAGTTTGAGTCATTGAGTATACATATATATGTATGTATATATATTTATATAAAAATGACTTTAAGCAAGTCTGCTCAGCTTTATAAGCCTCAGTCTCATTTATTAAATTTAGCACGTATTTCCTAATAAATGTTTTACTGTACAGAAAAAGTGCAGATATTACAGCATCTAATAAAATCTAGGATAGGAAAAACAAAAGAACAAACAACCAAAAATTCTCCTTCAATACTCCCGTGGACCTACACAAGTAAGGCTCTAGGTCTCATGCCCCTCCGCTCCAATTAGGAATTCAGCAGCAATAGCTTTTCAGAGTTCCTAACAAGTGTACCCAACTTGAGATAGATATTCATCATTACAAACCCCCGATTTCAGAATTCACTATGGCCATGATCTTAGTCCACAATCCAGTGCCTGTGGGCTCTGGATCTGACCTCTGGGCTATTTAACATCAGGATCCTGTCTCCCATATCAACTTCTCAGAATCCTAAAAACCCTGACCTGAAAGCCCCACCCCATTTGCTGACACCAACGCTAAGATCTAGATGAAAACCCACTCACCCTGGAGATAAAACCAAGATTCAGTGGCTGCCAATTGTATCACCTTCCACCCTGCTTAGACTGACTTAGACCCCTCAGAGCATCTCAAAGCCTCTCCCACCCTACCTGGGAAAAATCTTCTGGTGGGGTGATTGGATAGTTAACAAATGGAGAAATCCCTTTCATCTGATCATTATTCAGATTCTTCATCTATAAATCAGTATAACTTGCAAGGTCCCATGAATTTTGTAATGCATTTAAAAAATAAAATTATTTATGTAGATACCCTACCACCACTACAAAATGCCCAGGGTCTTCATAGCCCAGGGATGGCCCTGTTCCTGTCAAATTTATTTTATATTATTTTTGACTTATTAACTATATTGGATATGCCAATAACTACAGCTGTAGGTGTCCCTCAGGGTTCTGTTCTGTGCCCCCTCTTTTTTCCCCACTATATTATTTCACTTGGTGAACTCATCAGTTTCCATGGATTTAATTCCCATCTTTATGTTGACTAATTCTCAAATTTACCTTTCCTGCCCCAATCTCTCAGGTAACCTCCAATCCCACATCTCCCACTGTCTTTCAGACATCTTGAACTAGATGTCCTTAGGCTTGCTAACCTCATTCTGTCCAAAACAGAACTCATTATCTTTTCCCCTAAACCTTTGCCTCTTCCTACTTTCCCTATTACTGTGGAGGAAAACACTATCCTCCCAGTCCATCAGACTCACAACCTAGGAGTCGTCCTGGAATCTTCATTATCTCTTGCCCCCCAAATCCAAATCCAAGCTATTACCAAGGATTGTTGTTTACATCTTGGCAACATTTCTCAAATAGGCCCCCTTCTCTTCTCTGACACTGTACACACCCCTCCACCCCCTACCCCTGAAGGCTTTCGTCACCTAGTGCCTGGACTACAACAATAGCCTACTAGTAGGCCTTCCTGCCTCAAGGTTTTCCCCACTCCAACCCATCCTCCATTTAATCACCAAAGTGATTTTCCCAAAAGACAGGTCTGATCATATCACTGCACTCAATAAACTCTAGTGGCTCCCTATTGCCTCCAGGAGTAAATGCAAAAATCATATTTGACATACAAAGTCCTTTGCAGCCTAGACTCCTTCCTTTCTAGTCTTTTTGGGGGGGAGGAAGAGCAGACAATTGGGGTTAGGTGGCTTATATGGGGTCATGTAGCTAGTTAGGTGTTAGGTGTCAGGTGTCTGGTCTGGGGCCAAATTTGAATTCAAGTCATCCTGCCTCAAGGGCCAGTACGCTATCCACTGCACTACCTAAGGGCCCCCTTTCTAGTCTTTTTACATCTTGCTTCCCAAGACATGCCAGTGATACTGGTCTGTGGACTATTCTACAAACAGGATAGTTCATCTCTTTCAGACCCTGGCATCTCCTCTGGTTGTCCCCCATGCCTGGAATGCTCTCCCTCTTCTATTTCAACTGACATCCCTGTCTTCCTCTAAGTCCCAATTGCAATCCCAGCTTCTATAGGAAGTCTGTCCTAATCCCTAAATTCCGGTGCTCTGCCTCTTTCTCTATGTATATGTGTGTATGTGTGCACATGTGTATATATATATATATATATATATATATATATATATATATATATATATATATATATATATATATATATATATATATATATATATATATATATATATATATATATATATATATATATATATATATATATATATATATATACAATGCTAAATTGGAAACTCCTTCCCAATTGTTTCTTCTATAGCTCTCATTCCTCCCCTCCGAACTTTCCTCTTTAATTTTCCACTTACCAAAAAAAATTTTTTTAAATCACATAAGAAAATTCTTGCTTCATCTCTTTCATGAATTTTCATTGAACTTGTGCCCATCTTGTGTCATTCGTTTGTTTATTCTTTCAGGCTTTTTCCTAACGCCAGACTTTATGTCAGGGCCAGCTTCTGTACACTACTGCTGCCCTCTCAGAGTTTAGATTGTTAGGTTATTCTGGGATCTCAGGTTCAGGCTTTCAAGGTTTCAGTGCTCCCAAACTAGTCTAATCCAGACAAAGTCTGATTTTTACTCTCCTCATTAGAGTTTTGCAAGTTTCTGACCTGGATATGTGTAAGAAATATGCCTGTGGGCTTGTCCTTTTTCAAATTTCCTACGTACTCTGATGCTTTGTTCATCTTGATAGCTGTGCTGGTTCAATGACAAAACTACAGGATTCCCAATCCAAATACCACCCATAGGCATTGATATCATCTTCATTTCACTCTCTACCTATGTATTATTAATGTATTGTTAATGGAATGGAAGATCTTTCCCATCCATTAATAGGACTATGTGACCTACTTAAGTCATATGGAAGCCTGTGACCCAGAACTGGGCAGTGAGTAACAAAGCTGCTATATAGCACCTATTCTTGCATTCTACACAAGTTTAAACCATCAGTGCTGTATGTGGGACTAATTCTTAGCATGGTTCACAGCTTCTCCAAGCACTGACATTTTCCACATGACCATTCCTAGCCAGATTTCAGTCACCATCCTCTGTCCATCTTTTGGTCTCCCAATACCTACTATACCTGGAAATAATGATTTTCTGTGATTGTTTTTTTCCTTGTTGGGTTTCTCAATTAGGATTCAGTTTGGGTGTTTTTAGATGTAGTTGGGGTTGGGGTTCAGGGCCTGGGTGACTGGGAATTCAGCTTTTCTTCTTCCTACTATTTTACTATTTTTTCTTTGCCTGCCACCTCATTTTACTGATAAAGAAACTGAAGTCCATTGAGGTTAAGTTTCTTTCCCAAGGTCACAAAAGTAGTTAGTAGCAAAACTGTTATTGTGTTTCCCTACCTGCAGGTATAGTTTTCTTTATCATTACACTGTGCAATTATTTTTATTATTATTATTATTTAAATATGGGCAAATACAATGAAGTTAGTATTCACATTTAAATGCTGAGAAAACCGAGATACAGATAAAATATTTTTTTTGCAAAGTCACAGTAAGACATTTAATAAAACTGAAAAAAATCATTTCCTGACTCCTATATCCTCACTCAGTTTATGAAATTGTCTCTCTATATATTTACTAACTTAAAATTCATGAATCATTCATTCAGAAGGGGAAAGTCAACATTGTAGAAATTGAATCTTTCAACATACCATAACTTATTAGCAGCACATTCTTTCATTTCCACATTGAAATTTTGGCTCTAGAATTTTCTAGTTTCCACATTGCTGAATTCTAAAGCACAGCATCTCAGCAAACATAGCAGGTTTCTTTCACAGATCACCAATCCCATTCAGTGGTTCCCACAGTTATACTATAAATATTGGAGGTCACCATCCATCATGATGGAGTTTATGTCAAGAGGGTTTCCAGGTCATAGTGGTGAAATCAACATATAGACCTAAGTAAAAGAATGCCAAATACATATTTTTGGAATATCCCCTGAATGGTATTGGGAGAAATGTAGATTGTTTGTAAGGCAGATAGAATCTTACGAAGTACAGTAACAGGAAAAATGCCAGGAGAACACAAACTGCAAAGTTAGCAAAAATACATTTCATTTCAGCAAAGCACAAATATACTGTTTAGCTCAGCTGGAATCTTCAGTAGCTGCCTTAGGCAACCACAACACTGAAAGAAACAAATACTTGTGGGGCCTTGTGGAGGTGGTGTGGGTGGGACTAAAAATTAAAGAATGACTGTACTGGGGATAGGGAGGGATAGATCGGTCTGCTTGCTTTCAGACTGTAGGTGCTTCACAGATTTTACATTTTCATTTAAATAAAAGTTTGGGTGGCTTATAAGAATATATTTTCTGATTCTATTGAGCATCTTTACAGACTTTATAATGCTATATAGGAGGGTTAAAGAACATTTTTGGATACAATACATTTCTAAGCACATTTCTGAAAGCCATGTGTCAATCTAAACTTTGAGACTATCTTTTCTGCCACTTTCGTTGCTGGGGGTTCGAGACACATATATTTGTTGTTTTTTACCCCATAGAACGGCACTAGATATTTTAATTGAAGAGTCTATGCACAAGTTGCTATAATCCCTGACTCTCTGGTCATTTTTCATTTTGTTGTCCTCATTACCCATGAGCATATTAGGACTAATACCTAGCACTTTACTTTAAAAAGTAAGTCATTTCTGAGTTATGGCAACGTAAAACAGCCACTGAATCTCCTAAGATAAGCAACCTTTACAACCTGAAATCACAGGAATTGCTATTATAGATGCAAGACCTGCTAGTTCATCATTTCTGTAGCCTTGCCAGAGTCACAAGAGGCACTGAAGGAAAACCACTTGTTTCTTTTGTAAAAAGAAACTTTCTCCCCCAAGGGCCTATGAACATTTAGAAATCTAAAAGACCAGTTAATCATTCTAATTCTGAATGAAAGGGGAAAAAATATGTTACAACTGAATAACAGCTAAGTATGACTGAATTCAATCCTCTCTTGAGTAAAATAGAGGTATGTGAGATGCCAGGAACTCCTTGGGAAATTTGAGGCAAACACAATTTAATTTAGCAAAATTTATTTATCATCTGTTATATTTCAGGTATTATATGGGGTCTAGGGCTATAATCATGAAATGGAACATATTCCCTGCTCTCAAGAGGCTTACGTATTGAAGAAAATTGCATTAATGAGTTAAGATTGAAAAAGTTTAATAGGTCACTTGACATTTCACAAAAGTTTCTCATCATCTCTTAGAGGTACAACAGAGGTGTTATATACTTGTTTGTGACCCCATTTGGGGTTTTCTTGACAAAGATATTGGAGTGGTTTGCCATTTCCTTCTCCAGCTCATTTTACAGATGAGGAAACTGAGGCAAACAGGGCTAAGTGACTTGCCCTGGGTCACATCTCTAGCAAGCATCTGAGGCCAGATTTGAATTGTGGAAGATGAGTCTTCCTGACTCCAGGCATGGCACTCTGTCTACTGATACACTTAACTGTTTCATGGATAAGGTAAAGACTGAGAGTTGTTTCATAGATCACTTGACTTTTCACAGAAATTATTCATCATCGATCAGAAGTATGATAATACAAGAAAAGTGGAGACAAAAATGTTGAATGCAAACACTGCTGTTGCTTTATACCAATGTGTCTTTGAACAAGTCACTGTACTTCTTTGGGATTTAGTTTTTTCTTATGCAAATGAGGGACTTGGAGGAGAGGGTTTTAAATGATCATTCTTGATGTAATTCTATGATGCTGTGATGTCTTGGCTTAATATTCAGGCAAGCACCAAGCATTTATCGAAGATATGCAAGACAATATGCTAATTGCTCGTATTATAAAAACCCTTGCCCTTGTGCAAGCAACTAGTGTTCCATGCTACACTTCCCACATCATTGTGAGCTTACGAAGACCTTCCTTCCATAGTCAACACTTCACACTTCAGATTTTCATTTCTTGATATTCCCTCTGTAGCCAACATCTACCAAATCTTATTTGCTACTGTGCTTAATTGTCTTAGAGCCCTTAGCTCATTAACTTCTGATAAAATAAATGAGACAAGATTTTGTTTAAAGGGGGAAAGTGAGAAAGCATTAACAACTGTGTCAGTTTTGATGAAGGAGTAACAGACAGTGGTCATTTATAGCACTATGGAAGGCTGATCAAGGTGATGTAGAAGTAGGATTAGATTTTCAGTACCTTCAATCATCATAAATAGACAGTTTCCTAACACAGAACCAGTGTAGTAAGTCAAGTGCTGGCCATTATAACTAAACTATAACTAAAGCTTGGAGCTTTCTTTTTTTGTTTCCAAACTTCCTGGATATTTAAATTAAATTTAAGCATGCTATGCCCAAACAGATCTTAAAGTATTAAGGTTCAGATAGATTTTTTTTTATACAGTGAAATGTAGAAAATAAAGCTCACTGGGTTCTTTTTCTTTCTTTGAAAATCATTATCACATTTACCAATAGTTTTACGAATACATTTTTTCTTTTTCAACATTTTCACAGTAAAAAATATTAACATTAAATACAAGGTGTTCCTTCTTAAAGCAAATGCCTGTAATTACATTAAGAAGTTGTGTCAGGCAATAGGTATCAACATTTCAAGAGTATTTCCGAAGCCTTCAGAATTAAAGTTAAGTTAATGCTCAGAGGGCATGGATTGCACTAAGGCAGATTAAAATAGCATGCGTTCAAAATAAGAAAGTGAACAGTTTGCTTGGGCAACTTATACTTGTAGGCTTTTCTACAAAAACCGAAAAAGAAAACAATTACTTTTTTCTTGATTTAGCCAGCCTTTAACTTACTTTATTTATACAGTGTGTGAATTTTAAATTAATCCTCCTGCTATGTTTTTGAGGACTTTCAAAAAAATATAACATGTAAGTTTCATCTTCAGCTGACTAAAGAAACATTGTTTAGTGATAGGTGATGATAATATCTACCTGTCTCTGTTTACTAACCTGGAAAAAAAAAAACAGTGGGCTAAAATGGCTGTATATTATGTGTGTCTATCATCCTTTTTCACACACATTTATACATGTATGTTATGTATGCATGCATAAACATGTACACATGTGTACATATGTTTATAGTCATATGTGTGATGAGTATGGTGTAGGAAATACAAGGGGGCCTCTCTATCTCTAGATTCATATATGTGTATAAATTAAAATAATAACTCATTTTTATAGAACTTTACATACGTTATCTCATTTGGCTTAAGTCAATCCTCACAACAACCCTGTGAGTTATGTGCTATTATTATAGCACTACAATTATATATACACATGTACATATATAATTATATGTTATAGTTTTATAATAATATACTATTTTTTCAAGCAAGGAAACTGAGGTTAAAAGAGGTCAAATATGCAACATAGCTAGAAAGTGTTCATGACAGTGTTTGAGCTCACGTCTTCTTGATTCCAAGTCCATTGCTCTATCAGCTCTGACACCTAGTTGCTTAAATAGGTATTTAGTGGAGGATAAACACACACACACACACACACACGCACTCACACACACACACAAATATTACATGTCTCGTTCCCAGATCTAAGCTGATTACATCTCTACTTCATGGTTGCAGCAGTATCCCTGAAGAGGCAGGGGGTGATTCTGTAATGTCATTGGCTTAAGCCCCTTTCCCTCAAGATTATCAGTTGAAATCATTTAGCCATCTAACCCTAAGTTATCTCTCAGAATCTCTAGTTTTCTTTAAGATTCACCTCATGCACACCTTCTATATGAAACTTCTGCTGATTACTCAGCTGCTAGTACTTCTCTCCCTTCCCCACTCCACCCCACCCCAACATCACTGCATATGTGTGTCATATTTGTTTTTGTTTTTCCCCTCTACTATTTTGTATGAAGTTACATACATGAGGACAGTAGAAAGTGAGCAATGGGGAATTTCTACTGTCCTATAAGAAATGATGAGCTCAATGACTTTAGAAAAACATGGAAAGACACAAAATAATGAAGAGTGAAATGAGTCGAACCAAGAGAACATTGTATACGGTAACAACAATATTGTTTTAAGAATGACTTGAGTGAATAAGTTATTTTGTCTATTATAAATATCCAAATTAGGCATAAAGGATATATGAGAAAAGATGCTATCTGTATTCAGAAAAAGGACTGATAAAAGGAAGTATGTATTGAATAATTTAACATGTATATATATATATGTACACATATGTGTGTATACATACAACATACCCACAAACATTTATTTGCAACTAATTGTAGCCACCTCTGGGGGGGGGTAGGGGGGGAAGGAAGAAAAAAAAGAAGAAAAATAATTAACACGATAATTTTGCTGTGTACTTGAATGAAATGGTAAATTGTGCATAGTAGATTTGCAGTTTCATGTACAATCATCTTTTTTAGTGTATTATGTTATGAAAATGCTTGCATTATTTCAAAAAAGGTGGGTCTCATCATCAGGAATCAGGAAGACCTGGGTTCAAGTCTCACCTTAGAGACGTCCTAGCTATGAGACCTTAGGCAAGCAAGTTAATTTTTCAATTCTTTAGACACATTTCTAAGGCTGCAAGTTAGAGATAAGGTCAAAAATCTACAGAGGTTCTTTAATCATAAGGGATTTCTCTATACCAACAAAGTCAAAGGTCAAATCCCTATATTCCTGCCCCCCCTTTCATATATGTACATTTTGTTTTCTCAAGATAAACAATTAGCTCCTTGGTAGTAGAAATTGCTTCATTCTTTCTTGTATTCTTGACCCTAGCACATTTTTTTAAAGTAGAAGCTATTTAATAAACCCTTGTCAATTGAATTATTCTCATTCTAAAATATTCTTTCCATAACATTGCATTCAAATACATTGTATAAAGAAAGCTCATGATGCCAGGATCATTTGCTCAGAGTTGATGTTGGGACAAAAGGAAGCAATAAATAAGTCTCCAAGGAGTTAACAACAGGAGGTTATCTAATCCTAAAATAGTAAGGATATGCAAGGAGGATACTGTGACACCTAGCTTCTATAAACACAACCCCCTTCATCTCCATATGGAAACACATCTGTTCAACGGTGCAGGGTATGGTGACTAATGTGGTCTTTAGATATCCACCAGACTGGTAGGCAACCAACCTTAAATTGATGGATTTTTTTTTTTTAACTCCCTGGTATGTAACCAGCAAGTCATGTCAATGCAACCAGAGAGTTGAGTTGATTGGTGGTGCAGCTTGAGTCTTATCCAATCCCTAGGACAAACAAATCCAGGGAATTGCTACCTTTTTCTAACCCATATTGCCATGGGTGAAGGGAATACTCTGGTAGATATCAGTTCTATCACATAGCAGTGTCAAAGTCCTAAGGATGTTCTTGAATAAATTCCATCATTTAAATGATTTTAAGCCATTTGTTGGATATTATTCTTGGAACAGACATTACCAAAAGGAAAAAGGAAAAGAAACCAAATACATACACACATATATATGTATGTACATATATATGTGTGTATGCATATGTACATATATGTACACATACATATATAAACATACACACATACATGTGTCCATACATATATATCCTGTCTCCTAAAGAGTTATTATAATGAGAAGAGAGAGAAAAATTTAGAGAACAAAAGTTATAAATTATAAGGTTTTTATTTGTTTGTTTTTCTGACCCATTCAGAAGAACCAGATCTCAATGATCTGGTTAATATAGTGGGTGATGGCAAATCTTTGAAGTTCATAATTAGTATTCTAATGCAAGAACTGTGGATAATTGTTTTCAGTCATATCTCTTTATGACCCCTTTTGGGGTTTTCTTGGCAAAAATAGTGGACTGGTTTGCCATTTCCTTCTTCAGCTCATTTTATAGATGAAGAAATTAATGTTGAGTTAAATGACTTGCCCAGGGTCACACAGCCTGTAAGCCTCTGAGGCTGGAATTAAACTTATCTCTGTCTGCCTTCAGGTCTATCCACTGCTCCACCTAGCTGCCAATGCAGGAGATTCAACCTCAAATAGAAAGAGACGCTTTATAGGCCTTATATTGACTTAGAAAACTACAAATTAAAATCATCTCTGTTGTGTTGCATTTTTATGTTTTATGTTTATGTTTTAATCTCATTTTAGCTGCAGGGTCAAGACACCCCACAAGGTTGACTCCTGTCCCCTAATGTAAAATGGTGATGATGAATTACAACAGAACCAGGGCTATCAGAAGCAAAGCAGAATGGGCCATGCTCTTCTCTTGATGTAAGTCAGTGGTGGGCAAGAGTGAAACAAGCAACATCAGGACCACAGAATTGATGATGATACTTCTAGGTCTGTCAGCAATTTTTCATCATGCATCCGGGTTATCTATTATAAAATGGCAAAAAAGATCATAAGCCCTTTATAAGCAAGAATATATGTTTCTCCCCTAATCTCCCCTGCACACATTTTCAGTATTCTCTGGCCCACCCATCAAATTTCTCCTTCCTTGAGAGGCACATCAAGGAAGTGATTGTTCTCTGTCAAGCCCTTCGGAAGATCTGCCTCCCTGTTTACAGGGGCTCATGAAGGACTCTTTTATTCCTATCTACAATTATCCCAAACTCACCTAAAGTATTTCCCCTTTTCCAAGTAATTACACATTCACTTCAGTTATGTCATGATAGTTACATCTTTCCCAAACTGTTAGAAAGCAAGGCACCTCACAACAGTACCACCCATTGATTTCCCAACACCTTTCTGGGAAGGAATTATTTGAACTATCTCAGAAAAAAAAGAATTCGGCAAATTGAGTAGGTCCTGAGATATTTCTATGGGGTATACAGAACTCTCCCAAGAAGGCAAGAACCCTGAGGCCAAGACAGCTCTATACTAGAGAAGGATAAGGAAAGGCTTGACAGTGTTCTGGGAAACTAAGTCCCTAAACATTCCATTATTGTCGGGTAATCTTCCTAGAAATACAATTCCAGAAATGATTGGTCCAGAGATGACCTTTTTCCTTTCTAGGTGTCGGTTAGGTGGGTACAAATGAGATAATGTTTACAATGTGCTTGAGAAAGTTCCTGGTGCATAGTAGGAGTTCAAGAAAAGCTTTCTTTCTTCCTCTGACTGAATAATGAACACAATGAGGCAAGAATAGTTCTGTTCTCCTTAATTAGGGAGATCTCATCATCCCATTTCCAATATAGCATGTCATCACTACCCCCATGCCCATACTGATAAGGGTATTACTCTCAAATCTCTGATATTCTGGTAATGGCTCCAACTTGGTCTAGTGCATGATGTCTCTAATGTTTCGAATACAGCCCTATGCGGTAGGAGACATCGACTGCATTCTTTCATTGGTTCTGACTCCAAAAGGGACAACCTTTGATTGTCCAGTCCTGAACTCTCCAGACCCCAGAACACTTGGACAGACTCATGGCCGTCAAGAGGAATCAACATAAGGCATCATGGAGGGACATAAATGAAAGAAAGAAATACATATAGAAAAACACACGTATTTATACATAACGTTAGCAAGCTTCTTGAGGGCAAAGTCTTTTTTTTTTTTTTTTTGCCTTGTCCTCTCAATGCCTATCAGAGTAATATTCACACAGGAAATGTTTAATAGTTATTTATTTGTTTTTGAAAAGCCTTGAGGGAAGCGGAAGTTTGATTTTTTTTTCCTTTGAGTTACCAGCTTCTACCACAGTCTCAGGCATTTCATAGGTACTTAATGAATTCTTGTTGCTTCCTTGATGTAAGAGCACCAGATCTGGAGTCAAAGGACCCATGACCTTTGTCTAAATACTTTACCTTTTTACATTCACTTTTTTTTCTGTGCCAAATGAGAAGGCTGGAGTAAAAAAATGATTTGATTAGTCATTTTGGGCCATTCTATGTAATTCACATGCATATACCTATACATATACACATTTGTGTGCCCATGCACTATTCCTTTTAATTTTCTCCCTGTAAACATTTCCACAGTCTAAATTTAAGTGAAAGTTCAAATTTATTTGTTTATTAAGGCAATGATTTTATTCACTGATACAGAAAGAATAATAAACATTTTGGGACACCTCATTCAATAGTCACATGTATGTACACATATGTACATATATACAAACATGTAAATAAGCATTATTTCCTTCCACTCTCTCCCTACAGATATTTCCATAGCCTAAATTTAACTGCAAGTTCTGAAAAATTAACAATAAACCTTGCAAAAAGAAAAACCAGTAAATCATCATTTCCTCAGAATGTGTGCCTTTTTAATATTGACTGTTCTCCATGTTTCCAATGATTGCCACTAAATGAAGTGTGATTTAGCTGAAAATGGGCTAACATCTCGTTTTACAAAATTCGTATATTATTCCCAAGCTGCCATCCCAAAATAGTCTAGACCTGGATCTAATTTAGTAAGCATAAAATTGACTTTTGAAAAGATAGTTAATGATCTTGTGCCTTTGTGAATGTCCAATTTATAGGGTACTCCCTGAGTAAATTAGACTTTTACAAAACTTTTAGATATATTGAAGTTATGAAGCTAAAATGGGAAATTCTATGCTGTCACACAGTAGATAAGTTTGTTCATAAAATCATGAGGTTTAGCAGTTTCTAGATGAATTCTTTATCCACATAAATCTTTTTTCCTCTTTTAACCATATTTTGCATTAATTATTCCTTCTTTTAACTTAAACTATCCCATATCTCCCTGTTTGAAATAATAAGGCACAATAAAAACTGTTATTACCAAAAGGGAGAAAAATAGCTTATGCCCTTATGCTAAAGTAATACCAGGCATATAAAGTAATAGTCTGATCCTCATCACCTCCCCACACATAACTCAATAAAACTCTTAAGTACAGTTTACTAACTATACCTATTTTCTACACATTTGACACACTCTTGCCAGATTAAACATATCAACACACTAGAATTCATTAAGCATTGATCCATACACATTGCTAATGCAAGGGGTTATTTAAGATAATAATAAAAACACATGGGACCAAAGGCAGCCAGATGGCATAGTAGATAAAGTTTTAGGCCTGAAGTCAACAAGACCTGAGCTCAAATCCATCCAGCCTCATATACTTGTTACCTCTGTGACCCTGCAAAGTCATTTAACTTCTGTTTGTCTCAGTTTCCTTATCCATAAAACAAGGATAATAACATTTATCCTACAGGAGTTGGCACACATGTGGCACTTAATAAATTCTTATCCTCTTCCTTCCTTAATGTTATATGACTATATTAATTTCCTAGACCATTTAATTTTATTCAAACAATTGCAATTATTTTGTCCTTGGTTTGTGCAAGCTGTACTAAACCACTAGTTCAAATGACTAGCTGTTCCTTGAACTAAACTTTTTGTCTTCCATCCCTCCACTTTCACACAAGTTATCTCCAGTGCTTAGAAAGCACTGTTTTCCTCTGTCTTTCAAAATCCTTATCTTTCTACAAAGCTTAGCTGGAATTCCATATTCCAGAACTGCTTCTAACCCCCCAGCTATATCATTTCTTCTCAGTTTTCCTTGTACTCTACTTACAATGGCTACAACAAATATTTTATATTTTGTTTTCAACAAGGCATTTGAGGAAATCTTTCATAATACCTGTGAGGTGAAGATGGACAAAGGAGGGTTACACAATGATTGTAGCTCCAAAACCTAGGTGGCCCAGTGGATAGAGCGCTGGACTGAAGTCAGGACCACCAGTGAAGTTCAAATCTTGTCTCAGACACTTACTAGTTATGGGATCATGGGAAAGTCACTTATCCTCTCTGTTTCTGCTTCCTCATCTGTAAAATGGGGATAACAATTACACCTCCCTTACAGAGCTATTATGAGGATCAAATAAGATAATATCTGTAAAGTGCTTTTCAAACCTTACACCATTACATAAATGCTACCTTTAGTAGTGTTCTTTGGTAGGTGCTTAATAAATGTTCCTTTAATTGAATTGAACTTAAATGAATGGCAGCACAAAAGATCTGACACAAACTCTGCCCTGAAAGAGATTATAATCAAATTTGAGAGAATGAGATGCATATACAAAACTATACTGCAGGATGAGAATGAGAGGTCTAAAGTACAATGGGAAATTTGAAGAGGAAAAGGTCCTTTTCAGATGTAGACAGAAGGGAATAGACAGGAAAGGGGAAAAGGTGATGACAATTAGAGTAAGAAAAGTATTCATAGAACTAACACAGACATGAGTATATTTCCCCTGAAATACTAGAGAATGAGGCAAAGAGTTTCTATCCATATATTCACATAATTTAAAAAGATTTACCTATTATAGAAATTTATATATGAATTCTTATGAGAAGAGCATCTGTTGAGGCATCATGTGGTATGTGCCTCATTAGAAAAAAGTCTGCTTCCTTCCATATGTTACCACCTGTTCAGTCCTTATTCACTATTTTCTCTGTTCTCCCCTCTGCGTTCAACAGGTAACCCAAGGATTTTTCAAGTATAAGAATAAACTAATCAAGCAACTGACATCTATTATGTACCAATTAAGCTTAATTAGTGACTAGAGAGTTGAGCCTGGAGTCAAAAAGACCTGAGTTCAAAACCAGCCTCAGATACTTACTATGTGACCTTGAGTAAGTCACTTAACCTCTTTCTGCTTCAATTTCTTCAATGGTAAAATGGGGGACATAATAGCACCTATCTCACAAGACTGTTGTGAGTATCAAATGTGAAAATATTTGTAAAGTGCTTAGGACATGGCACAGAGAAGACTATATAAATGCTTATTCACTGCTCTCTTACCCTTACTCAAGCCAACCACTATTCTAGACTCTAGGGATACAAATCTAATAGGGAAAGTCCCTGTTTTCAGGTAAGCTTACAAAACTAAGTAATACAAGAAGTGTATTAATAGGTGTATACCAAGCACAGAAAGAGCAGATTCAAGGTAACCTTGGTCTTGGGGGTGAAACAGATTAGTAACTAGAGGTGGGGGTTGGAGTGGAGCATCAGGAAAAAAATTATATATATATATAGATGAATTGATGCATTCATGCATGCATGTACACACATATACATACATACATACATACATACTTTTGTATGTATATATACCTACACACACATGTGTGAGTGTGGATGTATTTTGAAATGGTAATTTAAATGGGAAGATCTTTCCCATTCATTAATAGGCCCAGGTGACCTGCCTGGGTGACATAGAAGCCTGAGTCACATGAGTCTGAGTCATGTGGAGCCTATGGTGAGAAGAGTTTGCGGAACAGGTAGAACAGGAAGAGGGGGAGCTAGAGCAGAGCTGAAAAGTAGTTAAGTCTTGAGAGCACTCAGAGCTAGGAAGGGTGCAGGCAGCTGGCTAATGTGAATGAGAGAGCATGTTTGTGATTTTGTTTAAGGGGGCCTGCTTGTGATTTGTTTAAAGGATCTGGTTTGTGGAATGCCTAGCAGGAGGAAGGTTTAGGGCTGGTGTTGTCCTCTGTATTGTTATTGTGTATAGATTTTTGTTACTATGAAGGGTTTGGTTGTCTGGTGTCTGAATAATTGTGTCGGTTCTGTCTTCCATGTGGAGAGTCTATGGCATTTCATGATTCAGAATTGTACGTGCATGTTCATGGCTGCCATAGACACTTTAAATATCACATTGGCACTACTATCAGGAAAAACCTTATGTATATAAATATAAATATATATATGGATGGATGTGTGTATAAATAAACATATACACACATGCATACGTGTATATATACATGTATGTATGTGTGTGTGCACATGTATATGTGTGTGATGGCTTTTGAAGAAAACAAGGAATTCCTAATAAAAAGGTGGGGCAGAAATGCCTGAATAAGAATAGTTATAGACAAAACCACTTTACCAGCATCATTATGTATTTTCAATGGGATATGGAGAGGAATGGATAATAAGTTTTCAAAGACAGGATAATGCCAGGTTGTGAGAGATTTAAATGCCAAGGAAGTTTTCATTTGATCCTAGAGATAATAGGCAAGGGAGATTTTCAGTGTTTAAGATAGAGGAAAGTACCCAGAATTTTAGTTATTGTATACCCCAAAAGTTGTGTAATCCAATCCATAAGATACCAAGAATTCCCATTAGAACATACCTTTCAAGAGAACACTCAGTCTTGGTAAGATATCCTCTGAGGAGTAATCCATTTAGATTCCTAGGAAAGTTCTTATTATAAACTATTTTCTCCTGAAATAAAGCCAAAAATTTGTTCCTCCTGACATTTTCCTCATTTCCCTTTTCCCTCTAGGATCCTCTCTATTAGTTTATCTGCATGTATACTGGGCTTTCATTGGTATTTTTTCTCTTGACATTTCTGGTAGTCTCATTTTTTACTTTCATTTCTTCATTCCTCATATTTTGGCTTCTCCTCCCTTGATCCACTATTGTTGTACAGACTGGTAGAATGGGTAGCTAAATCCCCTTTTCAGAGTAACTTCAAGGAGGACAAAACTGGCCTTAGCATATTTTCTAATCTCTACTAGATTGTATACTTTCCTGTTTTCTAGAATGTGCCAGAGGATTCCCAATGGTTAAATATTTTGCTAAATTATTTTCTTACTTTCATTTCTTATTCAGCCTCAAAGACAGATAATATAGCTATGTCATTTGGCTATTTTACCTAAAGTAGCCACACTGAATTTTCTGTTATTAGCCATGAGGGGAAGATCAGGGAAGGAATTTAAAGGGTGAACTCTACTGATTTATCTGAGTATTTGAGTGTAAATCTATAATGAGTTGTACTGGAAGAAAAGACAAGACCTTATACTTGGAGGGAGGATAGAACTTCACAGTATATCAATAATCTGTGGGCTACTGACTTTCAACTGTTTAATGGCTGTATTGTTGACTGTGGCCAAGGTTAAGTCCTTTTTTTCTAATCACCTTATACTGATGACTCTTTCATATTCTTTTCATGAAATAAACTGAATTATTTTGGTGGGGACGTATGGGCTTCTCACCCCAAACAGCAGAGCTCTAATTTCCCTGGCTATACAAATATATGGTTTATACTTTAATAATTGAATAATACAGGGAGAACTACAGCTATATATACATATAAACACATATACGTGCATACATACATATGTATGTGTATTTTTGTGTGTTATATGTCTTTTCAAATGAGATTATCACAGAAGCATGAATAGATATCCCTAGAAATTTCTGAGCTAAACTTTCTTTAAAGGAGATCTTAATTCTTGCTGGAAGATGTCAGGGTACAGAAGGTCTAGAGGGACAGTCCCATCACAAAGAGATGGTACCAAGATACCTAAGAAAGAAGGGAATCAAGGGAGTCAGGATGACAGAGAGTTGTCTGAGCTTTTTCTAGTTTACCCCAGAAAAAGCATTAAATTAAGCTTCTAAATGGATTCTGGAGTGATGGAACCATAAAAAGAAGGAGTTAAACAGTTTCGCAGCTTAACACAACATAAAGGAACTTCAGTTCCTGGCTCACTTGGGTAAAAGAGGAGTGCAGTCCAGTGAAGATGGTGTCGGGGCAAGCCACCAAGAGGCTCTTAACCACAGTGTAGATCAACAACTGAGGCTCCTTGGTTCTAGCTTAGCAGGCAAGAGACACAGTAGGTCAGCTGTGAGGTCTCCAGCCCCAGAACCCTGGCCCAACAGGCATTACTAGGCCCAGACACCCAGTGCAGCAGGCAAGCCCCCAGTACCTGAGGTCTTAGGGCAGAAAACCAGTGACCAGACCCCTGCTCCCAATACAAGAAGCTTGGGAGAGGCCCCTGTCCTTCAGGGGCAGAGCTTGATTTTTAAGAATGAGCAAAGAAAAAAAAAAAAAGCCCTGACCATAGAAAGCCACTGTGGCCACAGGGAAGATCAAAATAAAACTCAGAAGAGGACAACAATATCAAAATGCCTAGCTGTGAAGCCTCAGAGGGTTGTATAAATTGGTCTCAAGGCAAAAAACATCTTCTTGGAAGAGCTCAGAAAGAATTTTTAAAATCAAGTAAGAGAGGCAGAAAAAAACTAGGAAAAGAAAAGAGAGTTAAGCAGGAGAATTATGGAAAAAAGAGACAACATTTGGAAAAGGAAGTAAAAAAAGCAACTAGAGAAAACAACACCTTAAAAAATAGAACTGGCCACACTGAAAAAAAAACACTGAAGAAAACCTGTAAGCCATGATCAAAAAACAGCCTGGAACGTGTCTTTTCTTCCTCCCTCCCTCCTTTCCTCCTTTCCTCACTCCCTCCTTCCCTCTTTCTTTCTTTCATTTTCTTTCTTTCTTTTCTTTTCTTCTTTCTTTTTTTCCTCCTTCCTTCCTTTCTTTAATTCTTTCTTTCTTTCTTCTTTCCTTTCTTTAATTTTTCCTTCCTTCCTTCCTTCCTTCTTTCCTTCCTTCCTTCCTTCCTTCCTTCCTTCCTTCCTTCCTTCCTTCCTTCCTTCCTTTCCTTCTTTCTTTCTTACCTTTGGTGCTAATGCCTAAACCAGGAAGAGCCAAAACAGAGAAAGAAAATTAAAGACCAATTTCACTAATAAATGTTGATGCAAAAAATTAAATAAAGTATTGGCAAAGAGATTACAGCAATTTACTATGAGGATGATACATTATGACCACAATGAATTTATACTGGGAATCAAGGCTTGTTCAATATTAGGAAATCTATCAGGATAATTGGCCATATCAACAATAAAACTAACAGAAATCATATGATTAACTCAATAGATGCAGAAAAAGCTTTTGACAAAATCCAGCACCCATTCCTATTAAACAATACTAGAAAGCATTGAAATAAATGAAGTTTTTCTTAAAATGATAAATAGCCTCTATCTAAAACCATCAGGAAGCATTACATGTAATGGAGGTAAGCTAGAAGCTTTCTCAGTAAGATCAGTGGTGAAACAAGGAAGGCTGTTATCACCTCTGGTACTCAGTACTGTACTAGAAATGTTAGCTATAGCAATAAGAGAAGAAAGAAATAGAAGGAATTGGAATAGGCAATGAGGAAACAAAGCTAACACTTTTTGCAGATGATATACAAAGGATGAACACAACAGCAAGAACAATGGTATACTTAGAGAATCCTAGAGAATCAACTAAAAAACTACTTGAAATAATTAGAAACTTTAGCAAAATTACAGGATGTAAAATAAACACACAAATCATCAATATTTCTAAGAATTACTAACAAAACCAAGCAGCAAGAGATAGAGAAATTCCATTTAAAATAAATGTATACAATAAAAAATATTTGGGAATCCATCTGCCAAGACAAATCCAGCAATTATATGAACAAATTGCAAAACACTTTTCACACGAATAAAGTCAGATCTAAATAATTGCAAAAATATCAGTTGCTCATGGGTAGAAAGAGATAATACAATAAAAATGACAATTTTTCCTAAATTAATTTACTTATTCAGTGTCATATCGATCCAACTACAAATAATTTTGCTTAAGTATTCTTATTTAACAAGAGAGAAATAGCTATGGGAGCTGTATATCAGGGAATGATTATGATAAAAAGCCAAGAAACATTAATAGAACTAAAATACTTAATTTAAGGTCCCTTACTATATCCTGTTTGAATCTAAATTTCAAGATTAAAAAAAATTCTTAACTGATTTTTTTTGTTTTTTTAAATATCAAACTATATTTTAGAGCAAAGCCAAGGATTTTTAATGAATTTTCTAATTTCTCTTGCACTGTTTTGCAAAGTCCCATAACGAATATGGAAAAGCTATTTCAAACATCTACCAAGAAATGCAATACATTCTTGATGTTTCTCTTGGCATTCTACTCTGCTGGAAGCATCTAATAAAAATATTAGAAAGAATAGTGAAGAGAGAAAAAAAAACAATAAAAAATGGAAACATAAAAACTAGCATCCAAATGAGTTAGCAATAATTTTTAAGACAATGCAAATCAAGGCATCTATGAATAATGCTTTTAGAATCATATATGAAAGGTAAATTTCTAAATTTCTATGTTCCTAAATCTTCATCTTTTGTTAGAGGGAGAAGTGCAAAACAATTTTCCCATGTTATGGGACAAAATGTTAATAATATTTTCAGGTTATAAGACATCCATAGGATCCCATGTTTATTACCAAATAGAGCATCTCACAACAACGTAGAACACCAGAATGCTGATTCGATTTGCATTGGTTGTCACTGGTGAGAAATGATATCATTAAGAAAAGTCATTTACCCTTTATCTATCAATTTCTCCGTATTAAAAAATGGGAAGCATAATAATTGCTCTATTTACATAATAGAGTTATTGTATAATATTCCTTCACAAGTAAAATTGTGATATTATATATATCGTTCTATTTAGTCATAATCTAATGTATAATGTGCAAATGCTGTCTTCGAAGTCCTACCTTTTTTTAAGTCTATGTCCAGAGAGACTAAGAAATACTTGGTTCCTTCACTCAGTAGCTTAAATAATTCTTGACCACTGGAGACAGAAGAATTTTATCTTTGTTTTCCTTTTGGATTTTCTAATTAGATGCCATAACCTATAGGAGCCAAGTACAATGCCTGGCCTACAATTGGAGATTTAAAAAAAAATACAAATTTTAGTGGACAATTAAATTGGCCCTTTCTAGTAGTGAAGTACATATAAAGTCAGAAAATATCTCCATATATTGCAGTGAATTTCTAGTCCTCCATTTTAAGAATGATTTTCCACATTTCTTTTTAGAGTTTCCATTAGGGAATTTAGAATACATACAGATATTCACAAACAGACTTATGCATATAAGTATAGAAATATACATTTTTATACAAATATAAATAATACAAATAAATCCATATATGTATATATACACACACACATGCACACGTGTATACAGTTCTATGTGTGTGGGGGGGGGACATTTTTAGTTTGTACTGCAAGAGTACCTTGGGAACTTCTGATTTGAAGAGTCTGGAATTCCTTTACTTAGATCTGTTATAATTCCTTAAATTCAGAGGATGTTTCTGGAGTTTTAGGTCTACTGCTCAAAAATAAACAGAGTTGATTGGTGGCTGTATCACCAAATTGAACAAATACTGTTCATAGAGGGCAGTGGCATGTGCCTATCTAAACAGTCAAGGCTTAAATCTCTGCTTGTCTGTTCATACCCTGGCAAGTCTGAAATTAAATGTTTGGTTCTCATGTCCCTATTTAACTTTACTCATTTCTCTGGACTGAACACTAATATCTCCAATCTGGGATTCTGATCCTAATGAAAGTATTGTAGAATTACTGAGGTAGCTTACCTTTGAACTGTGGTTTTTAATAGAACCAGATTAAGATGTAATTGGGAAATGTTTACTAACATAAATAAACATACAATACAACAAAGATAATGTTTAATTTGTGATTTTCTGAGTTGATGTAGCCAGCCTGAATTATTTATTTTCATTTGAGTTTGATACCATTGGCCTAGATCAACTCTTTGCCTAGAGGAAATAGTTGCCTTGAGATGTTAAATGGGTTTCTCAGGATTACTTAGACAGCAAGCATCAAAGCCAGCTCTTCCTGGCTCCAAGGTGAGCTCTCTAAACACTATGCAACATGACACTTCTCATGAGCGAATAATGATAGACCAGTCTTCCCCATGATTGCACTAGGTATATGTTCCTAAGGAAGACTAGTACCTCTTGTGTCTGGGCTTTCTGAGCCGTTTTTAGGGCTGCTCATCCACCTTTGGTGGCTAGTCTTTATCAATAGTAACTGTTGCTATTTCCCTCCCAACTTGTTGTCCTTATTTTTCTTTGCCTCATTAAAGGGACCATCCCATGGTTGCTTCTTAAACAGGCCTATTAACTGAATGGGCCTCACCCTAAGTGAGCACCTGAATAGACTTCAGCCTAAAGGGCCTAAGGTCTCCCACTGCACCCTGGGTCAGCTCCAGTCACCCTGATGAATGGATCCAGATGACTCTGGAGGAGAAGTGAGGCTGGTGACCTTGCACAGCCCTCCCTCACTCAAAATAAAATCAAGTGCAAGTCATGTTATCATTTCTCTGATGGCATGGTCTTCATCAGCAACAAAGCACAAACACAACAACCTCTCATCCAACTGTTACCTCTTGCTCCAAGAAGTTGTAGCACATGCAGTGGCCACATCCTTGTAAAACTATCTTGACAGAACAGCTAACCAAAACTGAAGGTAACTGACAGGCCTCAAATGCAATTGTTGAGTGAGGGATATGTCTAACCCAAGTATGTGAAGCCTTCCCTTGGCCAAAATGACCATCAAGATGGTCAAAGTAGGCACTGTGGAATGCTTAGATTGTGGTCACGCATCAAAGACTCCAATGTCATCCACTCCATCCAAAGCCACAGCCAATCAGCTTGACTTTTGACCTGCCACTGAGCTTTGATGACTTTGGAAGGAAGAATAAGGATGATAACTTTGTGTAACTGTGTCTCACTTAAATCCAATTTATTGCCAAGTCAAGACATCACCATTAATATCATTTCCCTTCAAAAATGAACACCAATAACATGCACCTAGGGAGGGCTCAAAATCTTTCCCTCCTCCCCCTCAATGTTAAATTGAGTCTAAGTCCTACCCTCATACTAGGGGACTCAACCTACTTATGAATAATCCCATCAAGCATTCTACTTTCTCAGTTCTTCAACTTGTTTCTTTCCCATGACCTCCTCCCAGCCTCAGCTACACACAAAGATCGTTTTCTTGATCTTGCCTCACTGACAACTGTGAAATTCCTTTATTCTATTACAATTTATTGTCACTCCACCTTTCTCTCTGCCTTGCAGTCATTTCCCTTACTGATCCTGCTTGGCCAGACCTCAGACTTGGATTATTTTCATCATCTGTTGCTGCCTTTTATTTACATGCTACTGAATAAAACTGGAGAAATCACACAGAAAGAAAAATGTACTGCCTAGGTTCAGTATAAATTTATATTATACAGCCTCAACTGTGTCCTTATTGAGCAATCCTTTCACATCTCTTGACCAGGTCTGATTCAGGTCGGTCTCTTGGTAGTTGGGCCAACCAAAACCTTGTATTATCTTCTCTCTCTATACTATTTCACTTGGTGATCTCTTCAGCTCCCATGAATTCAATCAACACCTCTGTGCAGATGATGTTTAGAGCTATTCATCAAGTTGTAAATGCTCCCCTGATAACCAGTCTTTTATAACTGTCTATAAGATATTTCAAACTGTGTCTTCTAGAACTCTTAAACTCAATCTATTCCAAACTGAATTCATCTCTCACCCCAAATCTTCCCCTCTTGCTTACTTCTCTGTTACTGTTGAGGGTAAACTAGGGATGAGAAATCTGCAGCCTTGAGACCACATGTGGTATATTGCATTATTATAAATATATCCACAGAAGTTCCATTTTCCCAGTCACTTTGGCTTACACCATCGGTGGCATTTTTGATTCCTCATTCTCTCTCACCACCTCCATTCTCCAGATCTAATCTCTTGCCAACTCCTGCTAATTCTATCTTTGTAACATCTCTCATATATTTGTCTTCTTATCTCCTCCAGTAGTGCCAGAACCCTAGTACAGGCCCTCATTACCTCATGCCTGGATTATTAGAGTAGCCTACTAGTTGTTTTCTCTGCCTTAAGTCTCTCTATACCCTATTCCATCCTTCAGTCAGTTATCAGTGATTTTTCTAAAACAGAATACTGATCATGCTACCCCAATTCAGTAAATGCCCAGTGACTCCCAGATTCTTTCAGAATCAAATATATAATACTTTGTCTGGCTTTTATAATATTATATCTTATGATCTTATATTTTATAAGCTTATAAGGATAAGGTAGCTCCTTCCTTTCTTTTAAAAGTATTTTTATTCTCAAGTAATAATTATTATGATATCCCTCCCACTATCAAATTGAACAAATTTTATTTTTTTAAAAATCTCTCTGTACAAAGCTACATAATTTAGCAAAATAAATTCCTATATTAGCCATATCTGAAAATTTATATGCATTTCTGCATTTTAAGTTACCACCTTTTCATCAGGAAGTAAATTGCTTATCTAATTTTTATTCTTTTGGATGCATAGTTTATCATTACATTGATTACAATTCTAAAATATTTCAATTCCTTTTTCTATATTCTATATAGAATTCTATATTTCTATATTATTGTTATTGTATAATTTTTCTCCTAGTTCTACTCACTAAATCCTGGATCTGTTCATGAAGGTCTTCTCAGTTTCCCTTAAATTGTCTAATTCTTCATTTTTATGTCACAATGATATTCCATTACATTTTGCACACACTGATTTATGTATTCATTCCCCAATACATGAATACCCTTTAGTTTCCAATATTTGGCTACCCTGAAAAAAGCTACTAAAATGATTTTTGTGCACATGGATTTCTTTGGGAGTATAGCTTACTAACGTTAGTTGAGTCAAAGATTATGAATATTTTAAAAATGAAAATTTCTATTTCTACAGTAATGCATGTGGAGTCAGCTCCAGTCCATTTGTAGGCTTTCCCGAGTGTGAGCTCTTCTGTGACCCCAGTCTTTTTTCCCCTACTTAGCATTAGTATGTCACACTGTGCTGAGTCTGCATACCATTTTGCAATCTTTTGCATTTCATCAGCATGCGGCAGCTTCTGAATCACTGGCTCAAGGACTTGTGATGATATTTATAGTCAACCGAGTGGAAAGAGTTTTCTGGAGGCCTGGGAAATAGTTTAACAATAGGTTGTTCCTTGTATCTTTGGGTATGAAGGCATAAAACAAATTAAGACTGACAGAACTTACTATGCAACAGTGCTTCTACTTTCTTGGGGATAGGGAATGTGAGGAACCCTGTTTGTACTGTGTTCATCCTTCTTTGCCGAAGAAGACCATGCCATCAGAGAAATGCTGACATGATGTGCACATGACTTTGTTTTGAGTAAGGAAGGGCTGTGCAAGGTCACCAGCCTCACTTCTCCTCAGTCATCTGAATCCAGTGACCAGATATTCATCAGGATAACTGGAGATGACTCAGGATGCACAGGGAGACCTTGGGCCCTTTAGGCCAAGGTCTTTGCAGTTACACACTTAGTGTGGGGCAACGCCCATTCATTGAATAGGCCTGTTTAAGAAGCAGCCAGGGCATGGCCCCTTTAATGAGACCTAGAGAAAGAAAGACATCAGGCTGAGAGGGAAACAGCAACAGTTGGTACTAATAATCACTCTAAAGTTAGGAGTGTCTAGAAAAGCCCTTAGTCAGGGGCCCATTGGTGTCCCAGCTTCAGAGTGCAGCAGGTTTAAGGTTTTGGGAAAGGACAGGACTGGGAAAAGGAAAGGAAGGGAAGGGGAGAGAAGGGAAGATGTCAGTAAAACCCAAGTCAACTGGGCATCTATTGGCCATCCAAATTTACCTTCCTTTGGAGAGGAAAAGGAAGGGGAGGGGGAGGCAAACAGGAGGGAAGGAGTTGAGTTATCCAGCTAGCTGGGTCCCCATTCAGTCAGCTGTGTCTATTCACAGGATTTTGTGCATCCTTTGTTGCTGAAGAAGACCATACCATAATACCCTGCAGATTCAATTCACTTCAATTCTACAATCATTTGATAATCAATTACTATGGGTAAGGCACTAATTTAGGTGATAGGCATTCATTGTTGTTCAGTAATTTCAGTTGTATATGACTTTTCTTGACCCAATTTGGGGTTTTCTTGGTGAAGGTATTGAAATAATTTGCCATTTCCATCTCCAACCAATTTTACATGTGAGGAAACTGAGGAAAATAGAGTTAAGCAACTTGTCCAGGGTCACATAGCAAATAAATGCCTAAGGCTAGAATTGAACTCAGGAAGATGAGTCTTCCTGACTTCAGTCCCAGTACTGCATTCACTTTTCCACCTAACTGCCCCTTCTGGTATATAAAGATTAAAATAAAATGCTAACTCTCCTCAAGGATCATATACTTGTATTATCTGAATAATTGATCAGGGGGATAGAACCATTTTATTAACTGAAAATGTGTTATCTGTGGCAATAGTGGTATTATACAATAATTGTGATGCATAATGTTTTCCTTTCTTTTCATTTTGGTACCTCTTCAAAATAGAGCATTCTTTCAGTAGTTAATACATTAAGGAGAGTTCTGAGCATATTTTTAGGGATCTCCTCTCCCTACCTGAACATTTTGACTATTCCTCCCTCATAGTGCAGAGGGATGAGTGTTGAATTTGTCTTCAGTGGGCTTGTCTGAATACTGTCTCTACTAGCCCCAACTGATGTGAACTGGAAAAATTAGTTACCCTCTGAGGAACCTTTTTCTTCTCTGTAAAATGAAAGGGGTTGTTGAGATTGTCTCAAGGGTCCCTTACAATTCTAAATCTAAGCTCTTTTAATTGTATTATCTCTGACATCCCTTCCAATTCAAAATCTATAATCTTATAATTCTGTTATCTCTGACATCCCTTCGAATTCGAAATCTATAATCTTATAATTCTATTGTCTCTGGCATCCTTTCTACCTCCAAATTTATGACCCCATGACTTTTTTATTCTGTCAGCAGAAGATGATTCTGAATAGTGGAATGGCATAGTGAAAATAACACTGGCAGAGCATGTTGGTTCAGAGAGTAAAACTGATTCTTACCATTTAAAAGCATCAGAGGTCACTTCTATGAATCTAGGCAAATCATTTATACTAATCGGTCCGCCTTCCTTATCTGTAAGATAAAGAATTGAACTAGATGGTCTTTAAGATCCTTTCCAGCTCTAGAGTTATGAACCTATGATCATGTACTTCTCTTGACAAGCTGCATAGATGAATACTGCTTCAGTGACTCATTAGGCCCTAGAATAATGTGTAGCAGTTGCTGCTATCTTTGTAATCTCTGTCACAAAGAGCTTTTGTATATGATTGTATATGATAAGAAAAACTGTCAATATCTTTAAAAAAAAGTAATACTATTAGTAGGCATATGCATCATAGTCATGGATATGAAAAAAAACCTGTGGAATAAAATTACTGAAGATGAAGAAAATATTACCTCTGTAGAACTCTGTGTTTGGCATCAATATGAGATGTATCATGAATGTTAACAATAAATTAAACATTACTGAATAAAATAATGATGAAATGCAGTCAAGCAGATCATTAATGTGTAATTATGTCCCTCTGTATATAATTAATAGTTGTTACATGGCCATGTAGCTGAATGCAGATTTATCCTTTATATTAATGTTCTTAACAAGCCACTAAGTAAAATTTCTGAGGAGATAAGTGAAGAATGTATTCTTTTGATGGAGTGAATTCAAAATAAATTCTAACTTTAGTAAAATATTTTTTTTTTCTGAAGAGGGTTTTAGACATCTGTCTGTGACATTATGACACATTAATGAGAGTAGTGTCGCATCTGCAACATCTTACAATCTGTGGGTTCTGCGTATTTATACAGAAATCATCTTTATTCATTGGAGACTCTAAGAAATCATTCCACTTGACTAAGACTCTGGCCTTTACCAGCTTCCTTATCTGTAATGTATAGGGCTATCTGAGATCACCTGTTATTGACAGAACACAGAGAAGAGGAAGAACCACTAAAGTTAATCTTAATATATGGAGAAAGATTGAGAGACATGTCAGAGCTCCAGCTCAAATAAAGATTAAGCATCTCTAAGGCACATAACGTAGAACAAGGAGGTATGATTCAGTTTGCAACCCCATTGTCCAAAGTGAGCAGTGTTATTGTGTTGGTGATTAACCCCCAGTATAACCATCAAACGTATTGATTTAGGAATGGCTGGTACTTACACATGGCATTTGGGGGCTGGCAGAGCTCAAAGCAGTATTTAATAGCTCAGATTAATATTTAGGATCATAGAGGGAGAGAGACACGCTGTAGCATGCTACAGGAACAAATCAATTCAATGATACTGATGAAATATGAGTTAAGAAACTTTGGATAAAAGAATACTACTACAGTCACATTTTCTCAAAGTTCTAAAACAATAGCAAAAATCTGTGGGTTTATTGCCTCTGAGACTAATTCAGCTAGGTCTTTTGCCAAAGACTGTCTCTTCATTGGTTAATGTTTTATCTAGGCAAACAGAAGAAGAGGAAAGGGTCTCAAGCTTTCTGACTCATGGCCAGCACGCTATCTATTGCACCAACTAGTTGCCTTTAATTAAGCATTAATTAAGCACTTATTTCCTAGGCACTGTGCTAAGAACTTTACAGATTTATCTAAATTTATTCTCAAAACAACATTGGGAGTTAGGTGGTATTATTTTCTCCATTTTACATATGTGGAAGCTAAAGCAGACAGAGGTTAAGTGACTTGGCTAGGGCTACATAGCTAATATATGTTAGTGGCAAGATATGAACTCAGCTCTTCTTAGAGACAACTAGGTAGCGTACTGGACCTGGAATCTGAAAACCTGGGTTTAAATTTTGCCTCAGATAACTTCCTGACTTTAAGTATAGGTTTCAAGTCTCCATCCACTTTTCCCTTTAGTTGTCCCAGAACCTGTGGCCTTGAATGGCTTGTTACAAACACTACCATGTAGGGTATGGTTACTTGATTAACATATGGAAAAAAACACTTCAAAGGAAATACATTCAGGTTTTTAGGGAAATATTGGCAACTCTGGCCTCAGACTTAGGGCAGCTGGGATAACAGAGTGTCTGCTCTAATGGGGACTCTAAGCAATCACACATCTGAAGCCTAAGGCCCTTAAGGTACTAAGTGGAGCAGAAAGTGATTTGCATTCTGGGGTTTATGAGATCAGTAACTATAGGTCTACACATAATGTAAGGTGTCCATTGGTTGGGCCTCATATTTTCTATTTTGGGACAAAGCTCTTAGATGGAACTTTAATTCAGCCAGAACCCTAAGAACCTAATAATTGTCATCTTGTTCATCAACCATCAAGATTTTAGAACAGTAAGATATCCTAATTCTTCAGGATTCAGAGGGAGTGAGGCACCACACTAGTATACTCATAATAGTCACATAGGAGGTGGCCCATAAACTCCTCATTTCTCATCCAATGAAGAATAATTCACATTAATCTCCCTAACTCATAGTCAAGGTCTACTGAGACAAAAAAAAAAAAAATGTCCTTCCACTTTTTTGTCCACATGCCCTCATTCATATTTACCTCAGATCTATAACTTCAAGCCTTATTTCTCCTTCTATTTCATTGCACCCTTAGGAATACCCACTCTATTGTTAATAAACTCTCTTTTATCCTAGATTTCTTTAGTCTAATAGCATCTTGTGCTGAAAATGACTTGCCTTTCCTTAGAAGAAACTACCACTGGCTACCCTCATTAGGACTGGGTATTCCTTCTTGCCTATGCTTTGAAATACTTGACCAAAAGAAAAAGTAAGAACACTTATTTTCTCTCATTTGTACTTCTTTAGTGTCCATTTCCTACCGTGATTCAGCATGTTCTCTTCCTCTTAAGTTCACAGTATTCATTTTTCTTTCTAATTCCATGATAGAATCATACACTGATCCCTAGTTCATTCTCCCTTACTTCCCAAGGAGTTCAGTGCCTGTCTATGTTGTCCTTTTTAATTCAACACCTAACTTTATATTTAGCAGTATTTTATAAGCCTGTATCTATATGCATAAATCTGCCTCTATATACATGCATGTATATATTCTATATATGCATACATATGCTATATATGTGTTATATGTGTGTGTGTGTATATGTCAATAATCTGAACAAGCTATCTCCCTAAATCACTATCTCTACATAGCCTCAGTCACACATATATATGGTCATAATCCTGATCTATCACCTTTAACTGTTTCACATCCATTTTTCAGAATTTAGCATTTCCTTTCACTAACAAAAACTTCATTATGCTTCTATCTTGCCATTTAAAAATTTGTTTGTAAAATATTAGATAACATATTTAATATGTGCATATACCATGTATACTATATTAAATATATTGCCTATCTATATCTATCTATCTATCTATCTATCTATCTATCTATCTATCTATCTATCTATCTATCCATCCATCTAGCTATCTAGATAACATATGTATAGGCAGTTTGGTGCTGTAATAGACAGAGTTCTGAGTCTGAAGACTAGAGTTCAAATGTGACCTCAGACAATTACCAGCTCTGTGACCCTGGATAGACCACTTAACCCTCTTTATCTCAGTTTTCTCATCTGTAAAATGAGCTAGACTAGGAAATGACAAACCACTCTAGTATCTTTGCCAGTAAAACCTCAAATATGATCATAAAGAGTCAGACATGACTGAAATGACCGAACAACAACAAATCTGTCTATCTATCCCATTTCTCTAGGCGTATATTCTAGGACACTGCCTAAGGGCTGGCTTCTGGACTCTCTTGGCTTAAGAGTGATTATCAATAGTAAGTGTTGCTGTTTCCCTCCCAGTCTGATGTCATTTTTTTTCTCTGCCTCACTAACTGGGCCATCCTCTGGCTACTTCTTAAAGAGGCCTATTCACTGAATGGGCATTACCTCACCCTAAGTGAGTTCCTGAAAAGACCTTGGGTTAAAGGGGCCAAGGTCTCCTATTGCATCCTGGGTCATCTCCAGTCATCCTGATGAATATCTGGTCACTGGATTCAGATGGCTCTGGAGGAGAAGTGAGGCTGGTGACCTGCACAGCCCTCCCTCACTGAAAACACAGTCAAGTGCAAGTCATGTCATTATTTCTCTGATGACATGGTCTTCTTCAGCAACAAAGGATGAACACAGCAACAATATTAATTATTTTCCTCACCCATTCTCTTGCATAGTAGTACGGATCTTAACATTTCTTGAATTGAATACATATGTATGTATAAGAAGTACATGACTCACTTTAATTTTTTTGGAAACAAAACTTGAAATTGGATAGAAAGAATGGGGAAAGAATACTTATGTGCATATAAACTTGTCATTGCCAATGAAGCCTGAAAAATTCTTTTAATTTTCATTCTGAATCATAAAATGGTTTATAGGCACTCTAAGCATCTGTAGTCTTCCCTTCCTTAGCATTTTTGGATTTACTGATTAACACCTTTGAACTCACCACAAAAAACAAAAACCGAAAAATTGAGAGACAAAAATCACATCCTTAAAATTAATATTTTTCTTTGGTTTCCTTTACAAACTATATAGCATCTTTTGTAATATGAGTTGGGCATTATGAATCAACTGAGATTGAAATACTAAAATTTTAATTGGTTTCCATAAGCAAACCTATAATATAAGGTTTATATATTTTACTTCATGTTCATGATGCTCATATATCCCATCATCTCTGAACATTTTAATCAGATTCAAATGTTGGGAGCATTGAATGGATCGTTTGGCCCCCATCTAGTTTAAAAAAATAACCACTTGGAATATCTGAAGTTAATTCAGAACTAGGTATTTAGATGCTCACTAAGTAAAGAGATCCAGGCAAAGAATCCCTTTGAAAAGGTAAAGCATTAATCAGGACAAAAATAAATGACAAAACATGAAAAAACATCAGTACACATTCTTGAGTATTGTGTATCTATAACTTCCATCAGAATTATTTGAAATTCAATTAATCTGCTCAGACCTCAGAATTCTTGTAGTGAAGGTAACATCTAAGGCATTCAGCCACAGACTGAGTTTGCTGAATCTAAGATTCCTGCTGCTTCTCCTTTGCTCTCTGTGCCCTGCTGATCTGCACCTTCTTTCTCTCCATGTGATGCTTGATTTAGACTTGGCTCGCTTCAATTGTTCCTTGCTCACCTAACTGCTTCCAATGTCTGATGCTCACACTTTGCTTCTCTATGAATTCAACAGTGACCTCCATCACATCTTCATCTCATTGTTGGGTGTGGAGGAAGAAAACAAAGCATTTTTTTTTTCTCTGTCATTTCATCACCATGAGGTACTGAAGGCAAATTGCATCTCTTTTTCTGTTGAGGATTGGTTGTAGGGAGAAAAGTTGTCTGGTATCTGGTACTTACTACTAAGTCCACTTATCTGGAGTGGAGTTTTTCTTAGCTTAGGTAATGGAGAAGATACTGCACATAAGATCTATAGTCGGTGGAAAGCCCATCCATAGTAAGAACTACTGCAGTGGATTCTGTCAAAGGACCACACTTGAGGACCCAGAGGGCCACATGTGGTCTTAAGGCTGTAGGTTCCCCCCTCCTGTAATGCATTTATGTAGTTTTTGTGGCATTACTATGATTTCTTTTATTTTTAGTTGCTTTAGCCATTTCTAATATGCTAAATTTTTAATGGAAACAGAAGACATGTTCAAGTTCTGCTCAGTTTAGGTAGATGGCCTGCTACATATCTACGTTGTATTGACTTCTAACTTAACATCAGTTTCTTTGAGAGGTTTTATGTATCTATTGTCATTGATTAGGAAAAGTTAAAAGTTTCCTAAAACTATGTTATTTAATTCTACCTTAGGTCTCTACCACAATAACTACATGCCTGTTAAGGTTTGTGCTCTTAATATTTTTTTCTAAGAGTAGAGACTAAAACATGAGAAAAGACCTCAGGAAAAACATGAATTGCTATAAAAGACAGCAGGACATTCAGGGGTTCAATGAAAGAAAGCTGAGGATGATACTTTTCCTTTGGGGTAAAATTGGACCCTGATCTGACTAGTCCATTAGCATCTTGGGATAATTTCTTCACTAGATGCTTCAAAAGTGAAAGAAAAAATCAAAAATTTGAAAAGGATGCAGACAGTAACATATAAAACTGAAAATGATTTAGGGGATGGTATACTGACAGCATGATTTATAAGAAATTCCATGCATTGTTTATTTGAATTTGTAATGAAAGTTATCAGGGACAGATAAAAAATTATATATAGCTCAGTGAAGACATGTTATGCTCTAGTAATTTATCACACTTTGTATAATCTTTAATCAGAATTAATTTTTTGTTTATGGGAGCTTTACATTATCTTCCCTTACTCATATATTTGCCCTCCCATTTAATGAATAATAATGCTAATGAGCCATATGTAAATGCAGGAACTTATGCTTATGGAGAATTGCACAAAAACTTAAGGTATAATAAAGGACACTACTCAATACTTGAAGGTCATCCATTTTAAATTGAAATAAGAATATATAGATGAAGTTATAACAAGTGTTTTCATATTTAGAGAAATTCAGTACTGCTTACCTGTTAGATATTTTGGATGTGATGAGAAGTAGGAAAAAATCAATGAAGAACAATGCCCTCATTTGATCTTTCTCTTTTACAGAATTAATCTTAGAGATGCTTCCTCATTTTATTATTTTTATTTTACACTCAAATCAATAAGCTTGCATTGATTTTGTTATCTTTGTGTTACAAAATATTTTTACTTCAGGACTTCAGGGGAACTTGGTGCATGTAATTTTATTATATGTTAAGTATCAAGATTGTTGTAGTTCTTTTTAGGAAAAAAAAAAACAAAACCAAAACATTTTGTGAAGAGACCTTAGTTAAATGACCAGTGTGAAAAAAGTTCAAAAGCAAAATAAATAAATCACATGAAAATTCTGAATTGATTTCAACTAAATAGTAACTGTAACAACACTTTTACTTTATGAATGCAAATATTAGAGATTATTTGAAATATCAGCATAAAATCCCATTTCTAATTAAAAATAAAATGTCCAAAAGACTTTAAAAATTTCCCTAATAATAATTTCTCTTTTTGTTACATTTATCTCCTTTTTTTTCAACATTTCCTTTCACATATCATACTATGCCACCTTGTGTGGATCAATAGACATAATTAATTTAGCATCACAGATCTATGGATGGAAGGGGCCTTAGGAGTTGTTAGTCTAGGAGTAATTAACTATGAATCAGTTAACTTTTTTAAAAGATGTATTTTGATAAATGTGTTTAAATATAATCTGCTTGCTTTTAAATCCTTTACATTTTATTTTATGCTTTTAAAAAATATTCTGAAAAGGGGTTTGTAGGTTTCATAAGATTGACTAAAATATTGATGACAAAAAAAAAATGATTCAGAAGACTTTATCTAATCTAATCCCCTCATTTTTACAAATTTAAAAACTGAAACTCAAAGAGGCTAAATGACTTTTCCTTCATTATACAAGTACTTAAGTAGCAGTCAGCATTCCAACTTTAGTTTCTGGTTTCAAATCCAATATTCTTTCTAATGTACCAGAAATACATATGACCCACTAGAATAAACATTCTTATGGTGTATTTTTTCTTCTTTTCAGCAGCACATGAGTAAAAACAAAATACATTTGAAATGAAATTTTCTAATGATTTTTGACTAATCTATTATATCTCCTCCAAGCTCATTTCATGATATGGCTCAAAAGTCAAAATACAATTTGGATAATGAATTATTGTAATATTACATGTGTATGCGTGTGTGTGTGTGTTACTTTTAACAGTCCTGAAGCAGATCTAGATAGGAATCTGAATTGGTTTCTTGATGTGCCATTTTCTCTCTCTTTCACTCCCCTTACTTTTGTAAGTGTCTAATTCTGCCTACTTGCCTCTCCTAAATACTTATTCAAGAGTCAAGAGGCTCTAATGTAATTTTAATGGCTACACAAGTTTCAACATATGCAGATTCATATCAATTAGAATAAATACTGCTTCATTTTTTTCTCATTTGAATCATATTACATTTTTTTCATGTAGGATCACAGAGTTAGAGATGTCATCTTGCACAATGCCCTCATTTTACAGATGAGGAAACTGAGACCTAGAGGGTTTAAGGGATTTGGCAATGTCACACTAATAATATCCAGAGATAAGATTTAAAGCTAGCTTCTCTGACTCCATGGTTAGGAGGATTGCTTCATTTTCTTCTTTAGAGGGAAGGACAGCTAAGAAGCAAAACCATATCCATAGATGCTTAATAAGGAAAGGTACCAAAACAGAGAGTAGACCTTATGAAAAGTGTTGTAGCACTGAAAGGTTTTTGGTCCTGCCACACTCAATTAGGAGATTTACAGGGTTAATTTGCATTTTACTTTGTGTTTCATTGCAAGTCTTTATCATTAAGTTATTCTTAAAGGTAATGAATTTACGTTCAATTTCTCATAATTGAATATGGGATCATAGAGTTAGAACTGAAAAGGGTCTTTAATGTCTAGTACAATCCTAAATTTTAAAGGGGTTGGTTACCTAGAGTCACAGAAGTGATAAGCAGCAGACCTGAGATTCAAATTCAGGCCTTCCCACTCCTGTGATCTTCTGACTCTCTTTTGTTGTGAAATATCCTAACTATTAATGTTTTACATTAAAAATAGCATTCAAGACAACTCAGTGGAAGGCATTTTTGAACTACTTGGTATGTCAATGATTTATTCTGTATTAGTGATTTCTTTATATGCAAGGGATTTTACTTGGAATTTACAATGATTAAAATAATATCTGAATTTGAAAATACAGAATTTTAGTTTTGGAAGGGATATTAAAAACAGTAATAGCAATAGCAACTGTATTAACTTAACATTTTTAACATTATTAGATTCATGAATTTCCCCAAAACAACCCATTAAAGTCAGAAGTTAAATTATTATGTCCATTTTACAGATAACCAAGCTTAAGGTCACTCACACAAAATGTTAGTATTTGGCCTCAGATAAGATCAACGATTTTACCATTACAATCATATCTAATGTTAAAGATAAAGAAACTGAGGTCCAGAGAGGATTATTTACTTCCTACACATCAATGTACAAAAACAGTCAATTCATACATATCTGTTGAGGAAATCTCTACATTTTAATTTTAACTTTCCCAGAAGAACTAGGCAAGTTACTTGTCTAAGTAGGATTTTAACTCAGGACTTCCTGTCTCTAACAGGTTTTAATTATCTCTATTTTTAGAAACAGATCAATTATTTAAAAAATCTGGAATTTACTTGTTCCCCAAATGGAAACAAACTTTTAAAAATTTAATGTCGTTGGAAATGTTTCTACAAATCTTAGTTTTATAAAGTGGGAAGTCTATTCTCATGTGTTTTGTCCATTTTTCCAAAGTAGGTGGAGTAAGTTTTGAATGAAATGAAGAAAAAAGAAATCACTGAGGGCCTATAAGTGTGAGAAGAAAGATTAGAGACTGTGGAACTACATAATATGTGAAATGTTTTAATGAACCATATTCTTCCCATGGTAGTAAGTTAAGCCACTAAGGTATCATTCAGAACACTGCAATAGCAGTAGAGTAATGTATTAAATTGCTCCCCAGCGTCCCAAAAGTTTATATGCTTCACTAAGTAGCCAACTTACTTTCAGCAAATGAGTGAACCATAGGATGATATGATTCTCCTATGAAAAAATAGAAACTGATTTTTAGCTTAAGAAACAAAGATTTATTTTGAAATTTTATATTTTATCCACCTGTTTATATGTGTTGTCTTAGATGGAAATAACACTTGTAGCCAACCAATGCCCAATAAACCTTAAATAAAATAATTATAAGTTTGAAATAGCAGTTTTTAATAAATAAATGAGTTTAACTATTCAATCAAATAAATATCTTCAATACATGATATCATTTGGCAGCCCATATAATTTAAAAAAAGAACTGCTTCCATATGAAAAGAGAGGTAAAAGACTCATTTTCTAGAATTCACGTATAGGCTAGGGATTGGATTAAATTAGATAAAATAATTTAGTACTGTCTTAAGGTCAATAGTAAAATTCAATCAATCTTTATTCCAAGGAAAGTCTCTCTAAAAATGGAGACAACACTATCCTTTCTCTTATGCCTTAAATGTTATTTGTTTTGTCACTTTGCGTTTTCTTCTTCTAGCAGATGAATACACATAATTACATTTGAATTTGAATTAATAATGGCACTTCCAAACAGTATGTGTTTAAAGAGATGCCAGAATTAATGGCAGAAATCTGTTATAAACAAAAAAAAGAAAAATCTGGATTTGAGATGTTCATATTTGTGCAAAAGAGTCTTGAATGGTTTGGGTTTTTAATATGGCATTTAAATACTGATCAGCTCTGTCTGGTGGGTACCTATGAGCTAATGGTTGGGCATTATTGGACATCTCTCAAAATTTTATTTTATTTTTGTAGAAAGTTTGTACTTAATTCTGTCAACAGCTATTAAACATCAATTTCAGCTTGAACGAGAAGGATGCATAATATAGAACAAAATTCAAAGTTTAATGTGGTTATACAGAACTGCTTCATAGTTCACTATTAAAATGAAATTTGCAAATTATGGGTATTTTAATGATTATAGGAGTAGGCAATGAATATTTACATTCATATGACTTAATTCAAAGTATACATGAGTAAGCCTTGTAAATTGCCCTTGAAATATTTGTGATATTTTTATGTTTTATTCAATGAGCAGCTAAATCAGATTTCTAAACACCCATTTTACATTTTAAGTGTGGAATCAATAAAACCAAGGTTTCACCATAACAAAATAACTGCTATGAACTAGAAATTCTGGGCAACATATTAAAATGCTGAAATGCTTCCCTTCTGAGAACTAAATATAGCTTTCAAAAAAGGGTACCTTCCAATAGCTTGCAGGTGCCCAGAACATCTGCACACAAGACTTCACTGGCTTCAGGCCATCATTACGTTATCATTTAGGATCTGTCATGAAATTATAATATCGTAGAATCCTAGAATAGTAGAGTTGGAAGGGACCTTAGAGACATCATCTTGTTCAACCCCCTCATTTTACAGATGAAGAAATATGTTCTTCATATTTATAAATTGTAATGGTTTGACTTTATGTCGTAATTTTTTGTAAGCAAACATGGGAACATAGATTGGAGACACATAGTTCATTCAATCAGACTATATTATGCTAAATTAATTATAAAATTGGGATAATTTTCAAAATATAAATAATTATTTTAATGACAAGGGAGAAGAGAAATTTCTTTCAAATTAAATAAACAAAAGAAAAATGGATAATCTTTGCTTGATCACACACTCAAAAATAACTAAGGTTCAGTGTTTAGAAGAAAATTATCTAAGGTTAATATAGAAAGAACTGCCTTTAATTAAAGAGCTCAGTATGAAAAAAAAAAGCTAAAATATCGAAAATAGTTTGCATATTTTTTTCAGGTAAATGATACAGGTCTTATTATCCCCAACCTAAAGATGAATGATGAGGCTGAGGGGAGTGCATTTACTTTCACAGAGTTATACATCTAGGTACTGTCTAAAATGAAATTCAAAGTCAGATCTTCCTGACTCTAAGTGTAGCCAGCTATCCGTGGTACAGTGAGGTCTCCCTGGTGAAAAGGGGAAGTGACCTTGACTTGAATTTGGACAGCTCTGAAACAGGGGTATACAACGTATCCCTCAAATTTTAGCATGAAATGCACTAAGACTTTTGAGATACCCTGTATGTTTCCCTATTGAATTATTTTTTTCAATAGATTTGATTAGAATGTGTTTTGTAGGTATATTTTTATTTTTAAAAAAAACTTAACATATTTAAACTTTGAGTTCCAAATTCTTTCCCCTCCTCCAGCTTCTCCCATACTCATTGAGAAGGCAAGTAATATATCAATTACACATGTGAAGTCATGGAAAATATATTTTCATATTGGCCATGTTCCAAAAAATCCCAAGAAAAATAAAGAGAAAATTGTCTGCTTTAATCTGCACTCAGAGTTCTTCATTGATTTAACGTATTTGAATGTATCCCCATTTTTGCTAAAACCTGGAGCAGGTTTCTGGGGCTGCCTTTAACACATTGCCTTAGTATAAATTTAAGGAGTTGCAATTCCTATTTAGTTGATAGAGCACTGTGCCATGGTTCACACATGGAAACTGAAATACTTAATTTGATTGGCCATACATTTCAAAAGGGTCATAGAAAGAGAATTACTTGCTGAGAGAAGTTAGGGACAATATTTTTAATGACAGTTTGCAATCCTAAAACTTTAGACGTATTTGGAGAAATTGTCTGTTACCCACCTCTGTCCCCTTTAGATGCTAATTATCCCCAAATTTCCTGCGTCTTTAGCCCTAGTAGATGCTGAGAATAGGATACCTTTCAGTGAAATGCTTCCTTTCTCCTTGGTTCAGCTGTTTGGGTTATTTTGTTTTGTTTTTAATTTTTGTTTTTTAATCTCACTCCCAGGGGAGGAGCTCATGTATTATATAGTTCCAAACATCTGTATCTGTACATTTTCTTCAATTTATGTCTGCCAATTTCCTTTGCTAACGAGGTTTCCTAGTTCTTTGTGAGGGTCTTTGATGTAACCAACATTCAGTGGGAAGGGGTTAAACTGTCAAGTATAACCTAAAATCAACTCTCTTGACTTGAAAGGGATAAAGGAAGCAATTTTCTTTCTGAACCTCTTAGAATTACATTTCTGTAATAGAGATATTGGGTTTACAACAAATAAATAGATGGATAGATTTATATATATATACATATATATATATATATTTCCTTTATAAAATTTTTATTGATGTCTTTTAAAAAATTTCTTAATAGTTTCTCAATAACCTTTCCCTCTCTTCCCTGAAAGCTATCCTATAAAAGAAAGAATCTATTTAAAGAAAAAAGAAGAAGAGCAAAGAAAGTAGCAAAACTATTCAATGCATTGAAAAATTCTAAAAATATCATTGCTTCACACTCATGGACCTTTCACCTCTGCAAAGGAATGAGAGAAGATCCTTTTTCATAATGCTTCTTTAGTGCTATGCTTGGGCCTTATAATTTTGCAGTGTTCAATTTTAATTATTTTGTGGTTTTTATTCTTCCATTTACATGTTTATGCTCATTATGTATTTACCTTCTACATTAAAAAAAACTGTTTTACGTTTATAGAATTTAAAATTTTATTTTGATTTGAGTTCATTTTATTTAGAAAATAGCCCCCTTTTTTGAATGAAGTTTAGTTGTAATCAGCCTCTCTCTTCAATTTTAATCTTTCCTCACCAATTTCTTTTTGGACATTTCAAACTAGATGTCCCAGAGCTATCTCCAACTCATTATTCCCAAAGTGTACTTACTATCTCCTCCCTCATCTCTACACACACACACACACACACACACACACACACACACACACACACACACACACCACTCCTATAGTTTATAAAACCCATAAACCTATACCCAACATATTTCAAAGGATATTACTTCCCTTTCTGCACTCTATGATCCACCCAAATTGACCTTTTCTTTCTTTCTCTCACAGGTTTCTTCATATCCTATATCCATGACTTCAAATTGGCATCCCTAATGCTTGGAATGTATTCCCTATTTACTTCTACCATGAAGAATTGGCCTCTTCCTTGAATATATTGCCTTGTGCCTTCCTTGTGTGGTGTCCTTGATACTTTGTATGGGTTCAAGATCACATGCTTACATTGTTTCAAAATCCAGAGGTGGCATACACCACATTTAAGCGATGATGAAGATTCATTCTCAATTTAACCTTGAATTATAACTGATGGCAGTGGATGAACTCACTATATATTTCCCCTTTCCTATTATGTCATGTACCAGAATGTGACAAAGAACTTGCTAGGTGAATGGATAGCTTTTGAGAGCAATTCCTTTGTGTGATATTAATGGTTTAATAATAATGGTTATCATAACTTAATTCCCTCTCAGATCATATATTTGAATTAAAAGGGGACTTTCAATGACTTTAGCCAAAGGAATGACTAATCTAAATTTCATAATTTGTGTGGGAAGTGGGGAGGAGAGAAGAAGGATGTGAGGTGAAGTGTCGAGGATGGATGGAGTGGAGAGCTGATAATATCCATAATTTATCAAGGAAGTGAATTTAATTACTGAAACTACATAAAGAAAACAAAAATCTGCCAAATTCAAGGAAAATTTTCAGATGCCTAACATTTCATGTAATAAACCTGAGTTGAGATGTACATGAAGAGTCAACAAGGGGAGAGTAAAATTTCACCTACTTTTTAAGTAAATGGAAATATCAAGTTAACGGTATTATAGGAAACACAAAGGAACAATTTTGACTATATTTAGCTATTTTGCAGTAAAGTAGCTTGCAACAAAGCACTCATTCACGATTTCTATGCACTATAATTAGTTGATACTTTTGACTGCCAACAATATCCTACAACAACAAAATTCACATGCTTATTGTACAAAGTTCTTTAAGAGATGGTAGAAGTTGCCATTCAGTAACAAACGAGTATGTCTTCTGGGTGTCAGTGAATAAGAAAATGAATTTTTCAAGCTTCTTTTTAAGATGAAGTGATTCATGCATCAGTTACAGGTTTTAGTGGATAGCCACTCTAACTCTACCAATCCCTATTATCTATAATTCTAAGAATTTGAATTGTATAACTGAAAATTTCATGAAACAAAGTGCAAACCTGGATATCTTAACAAGAATTCAGAAATCTCAGTGCAAATAATAGGACAGACAATGAGAATATAAATATAAATAAATTTCCCCCAGAGTTTATGTATAACTCAGGTGTCCCCAGAGCTGATGTGTAACTATGGTGTCCAGGTTAAATAGTGTGCTGCTTAACCTTAACTTTGTATTCTTTACTTTTCCCAGGAATTATAGCCAAGTGACTGAGGAAGAAACTGGTTCTTGGCCACATGCTGGGGGCAGAGCCAATATGGCAGAGAAAAGACAAGGATTTGCTTAAACTCTCCCCAAAACTTCTCTAAACACCTTTAAATAATGTCATAAAACATTTCCTGGAGCAGCAGAAACCACAACAGGATGGGATGAAATAAATTTCCAGCCAAAGACAACTTAGAAGGTTATCAGAAAAGTTCTGCTGCACCTGGGTAAGAGTGGTGCATAGTTCACCATATGCCAAAACAGCACAAACTCAATTCCAGCAAACTGAATCTGCTGCAGCAGATGGTAAGGGTGCTGAACAACAGGTAAGACATGATTGCAGGGGTCTCTTAACTAGCACTAAGGCAGGACTTGGTTGCTTTGCCCATATTTAAATCTGATTCACAGTGCTGGGTTGCAGCCCCAGGGTAAGGAACAGCACTATCACAGCAAAGTTTGTGGCTGCAATGAAGCAGGGACCCTGGTCATGATTCTGGGGCTGAAAATTCTAAGGTAAAAATTCTAGGTTTATAGTCACTCACAGACCAGACACAGGCCAGGAGAATAGTAAAGATACCTCTCCTTAGATCAAACCATTTTGGAAGAACTGAAAACTTACAGATCCCTAGAAGTACTTCTGAAAACAACTGCAAAAAACAAACAAACAAACAAAAACCCACCAAAACAACCTGAAGCTTAGGACAGTACACCCTCCACCCTGGAAGCAGAGCCTTACTTTATCAAAGGGTTAAAAATCAAGAACTAAACTGGGAAAATGAGCAAACAACAGAAAAAATGCATGACCATAGAAAGTTACTATGGTAGCATCAAAGATCAAAACCCACATTCTGAAGAAGATAACAAAGTCAAAGTTCCTATGTGTGACTCCTACAACAAAAATATGAATTGGTCTCAGGCTATGAAGGAACTCAAAAAGAATTTTGAAAATCAAATAAGAGAGTGGAGGAAAAATTGGAAAGAGAAATGAGAATAATGAAAAAAAAAGTCATGAAAGTCAAGTCAACAGCTTGATAAAGGAAACACAAAAATACTGAAGAAAATAAAGCCTTAAAAAAAAAAAAAAGAGTAGGTCGAATGGCAAAAGAGGTTTTAAAAAAAGCTAAAGAGGAGAAGAATGCCTTAAAAAGCAGAATTGCCCAGAATGGAAAAGGAGGTTCAAAAATTCACTAAAGAAATTAATTCCTTAAAAAAATAGAATGGAGCAAATGGCAGCTAATGACTTTATAAGAAATCAAGAAATAATAAAACAAAATCAAAAGAGTGAAAAAAAGAAGACAATGTGAAATATCTCATTGGTAAAGACAGCTGACCTGGAAAATAAATCCAGGAGAGATAACTTTAAAATTATTAGCCTACTTGGAAGCTATAACCAAAAAAGAGCCTAGACATCACCTGTCAAGAAATTATCAAGGAAAACTGCCCTGATATTCTAGAATAAATGAAGAAAACAAATCACCTACTGAAAGAGCTCCCAAAATGAAAACTGCAAGGACTATTGGAACCAAATTCCAGAGCTCCCAGGTAAAGGAGGAAATATTGCAAGCAGTCATAAAAAAGTAAATCAGTTACCATGGATCCTCATACAGGAAACACACAATTTAGCAGTTTCTATGTTAAAGTATCAGAGGGTTTGAAATATGATATTCTGGAGAGCAAAGGAGCAAGGATTATAACTAAGAATCACTATCCAGCAAAAATGAGTATAATGTTTCAGGATGAAAAATGGACATTCAATTACATAGAGGACTTCCAAGCATTCTTGATGAAACGACTAAAGCTGAATAGAAAATTTGACTTTAGAATGCAAGACTCAAGAGAAGCATATAAAGGTAAACAGGAAAAGGAAATCATAAAGGACTTAATAAGATTAGATTACTTACATTCTTAGTTGGGAAAATGATACTTGTAACTCATTATATATGTATATGTGTGTATATATACATATATATGTATATATATATATACATATATATATAGGCACAGGTGTTTTGAATATGAAGAGATGATATCTAAAAAAATAAAATTAAGGGGTGAGAAAGAGGAATATCCTACAGAAAGGGAAAGGGAGAGGCATAATGGAGTAAATTATCGCACCTAGAAGAGGCAAGAAAAAGCTTTTACAGTGGAAAGAAATAGGAAGGAGTTGAGGGTAAATAAGTAAACCTTACTTTCATCAGAATTGGCTAAAAGTGGGAATAACATGCATTCTCAATTGAATATAGAAATGTACCTTACCCTACAGGAAAGGAGGAAGGGAAGGAGATAAGAGAAGTGTGAGTGGAGGATGAAAGAAGGGAGGATTGGGGGAGGGAGTGGTCAGTAGTAAAACACTATTGAGGAGGAAAAGGGTGACAGGACAAAGAGAGATAATAGAATGAAGAGAGGAGGGAAATAGGATGGAGGGAAATACAATTAGTAATAATAACTGTGAATAAAATTTTGAAGCAAGTTTCTCTGATAAAAGCTTCATTCCTCACACATATATGGAAAACTGAATCAAATTTATAAAAGAGTTATTTTTTAGCTGATAAATGATCAAAGGGTATGAATAGTTTTCAGATGAAGTAGTCAAAGCTATATATATGTATATATAGATACATCTCTCTCTCTCTCTCTCTCTCTCTCTCTCTCTCTCTCTCTCTCTCTCTCTCTATATATATATATATATATATATATATATATATATATATATATATATACGTACATACAAAAATATTTGTGGCAACTCTTTTTGGCTGGCAGGGAATTGGATGATGGAGTACTATTGTGCTATAAAAAAGGACAAGCAGGACATTCCAAGAAAATCCTGGAAACACTTAAATGAGCTTATCCAAAGTGAAATGAAGTATGTACAAAGTAACAGCAATATTATAAGATGATCAGCTATGAATGACTTGACAATTCTCAGCAATACTATGATCCAAGACAACCCTGAACTACTTATAATGAAAGATCTTATTCATCCCCAAGGAAAGAACTGATGGTGTCTGAATACAGACTGAAGCATATTTTTTTTTTAACTTTATTTTTTTTGAGTATTTTTCTTTTTGTTTTGCTTTTTGTCTGTGGGTTGTTTTTTTTTTTTTTTACAGTATGATTAATATGGAAATATTTTGCCTAACTATATATGTATAACCTATACTGAATTGGTTACCTTCTTAATGAGGATGGTATGGGGAAGGAGGAACAGAGAGAATTTGGAACTCAAAGTTTTAAAAATGAATGTATAACATTGCTTTTACATGTGACTGGGAAAATATAAAATACTAAATAGAGCTGTCAATCAGTACAACCATTTTGGAAGTCATTTGGAATTATGCAAATAAAGTGACTAAAAAGTCAAGTAAAATAAAAACTAAAAGAAACAAAACAAAACATTCTTTAGTTTAACCTTTGCTTTCTTTCTTCTCCCCCACTTCTAAAGAACCCTGTCCATTAGGCTTTTCCTACACCATCAGTGGCTTGCAAAAGTCAAGGGGACCAGATGTGAACCAGAAATGGAGATATGATTTGGATTTCTTCATACTTGCTAAGCAGTTTTGCCTATTTATCAAAGCCTGCCACCTTTCTATGTATAGGTAATTTTGGTTTGGACTTTTCACTTATACATATACACACATATATGTATATAAACATGCACACATATGTCTCAGTGTATAAATATGTATTCACTCATATCTTTAATTTGACCGTAGAATCCATTCTTTTTCTTTTTAAATCTTTGTATCATGAATTGACAATTAGCAGAAAACTCAAAACATTCCAAAATATAAAGTTGAATAAGAAAATTTCCATGAGTATTAGAGTTACAGAAGCAGTGTGGTCTAATTAATGAAGGAGTAGTCACAAAGCCAGGAAGACCAGGGTTGATGTCCTACTTCTTACAGATACCTAGTGTATGTCCTTGGGAAAGTTGCTTAAACTCTTAATATTCTAATTAGGTCTTTAAGAATAAAATTTGCAAAGTAGTTGCAGATTTGCAATGGTAGAGTTTCTTTACACAAAGTGGCAAACTGGGTAAGCCTTGCTGTCATGGAGTAGTTTCCCTTGCGTTCAACTCTTCATGATCTATTTGAAGTTTTCTTGGCAAAGTTACTGAAGTGGTTTGCCATTTGCTTCTTCAGTTCATTTTACAGATGAGGGAACTAAGTCACATAGCTAGTAAATATCTGATGCCTCATTTGAACTCCTCTTGGGTAGAATGTGCCCTGGATAGACTTTATTTGGAATTATAAATAACCTGCTTATACTTAATTAGTCAGTTACAGGTGAGAAACAAGAACCATGAATATTTAGATTTTCATTGCAGGCCTTCTATCAAAATTCTAAGACCTCAAGTATGTACAGAGTTTCTTAAGAGTATCTGCACGTGTTGTTATTTGTGTCACTGTACTGCATTACTATTTTATTTTCACTAACTTTGAAATGCAGCTAAAAGACCATATAGTGTATGTGGAGCCCATTTTTTTTTTTTAGTAATTGATTGTTTTTTGAACAATCTGGTAGGATCCAGTTTATTAATTTAACAATGAACTGATGTCTTTCCAGATGTGAAAGATGATGATAGGAAAAGTGGCAAGGAGCGCATACAAACTTAGGGAATTGAATAAATCAATCATAAGAAGAGATGAGAAAAATACTACTCAAATGTTGGAAGATTATGCTAATCTACATGTATACAAGCATCCTCTCACCTTCAGTCTAGACGCTTTGTCTTCTTAACTTAATTTTTTCATCACATTTTGAAAGATCCTCTTCATATACATTCTCAATCATCTAGGCTTCTGTTGGCCTTGAAAAAAACAGTAACTGTCTCAGGTGAGTATGTTTATTAGCCATAGGTAAACTGGTTGGAATTTAAAAAGCTATGGTAACAAAGTGTGCTTAGCAATAATCCAATGGCTGTGTCAGTGACCAGATGGAAAACTCCTCTTCTGTACAATGGAACAGATGCATTGTATTCACTGAAATCTATTGCCAAGACAGCTGGTTGGACCATCTGAGGAGGCTGCAGCCACACACAGAAATGCATCAATTGATTCTCACTTCAACGGAGGATTGCCTTTATATAAACACTAGCTGTTTTTGTTATTCTGACTCACTCCTCAATCCTAATAAATTGTTTCTTCATTTACCTTTTACTTGGTTTCCTTAATATTATGGTAATAATATTGCATTTCAAGACTCAAAGTTTAAATAAATAACTTTTTTGGCATTTTCAGATATTCATATCTGAATGATTGGAGATAATAATGAAATGGGGAAAGGTGAATGTATTAGCTTTTAATCAGTGTAATAAAATGTACTCTTCCATTAATCAGCAGCTCTGAAGCCTTACTCTGTAATGAGATGACTTAGGGTTTTTCACGTCAAAGAGAGGGGAAGTTAAGCTATAACAGATGTACCACACTGGAAAGGCTTCTCATATGGATAATGAATTATAATAATACATTGCATAAAGATTTAGATGCAAATTGAAATAACAAAAACAAAATTTTAGTGGACAAGGGAGTAACAATTCTACTAACTTCTATATTTCTGTAAAATAGATATGTGCAATCATTCATTCTCCGGTAATGCTACATCAATAAGACATTATTAGTATATTGTATTTGACAGTTATGTATTTCGCTATCTATTATCCCCACATTTGCTTTTATATGGAGAAAGAAACATAACGATAGATGCAATGACTGAGACTAAAATCAAACTGAAGTTGTGTTGATGCATACAAAATGATACAAAATACAATATATTGAATTCAAAATAAATTAGTGGTTTGGGTCCCTCATCCTGATTGCTCTGGATGACAGACAAAAATCTTAAAACTCCCCCCTAGCCTTTGTAAGAACAATAAAGTTTTCCTTTCTAAATATGACCTGAACAACCCTGATTATTTGATTTGTGTGTCTTTCAACATAGCTGTAAAATGTTTTTGCTTAGTAGCCCACTTCAAAAGAGTTGATGATATCAAGAAGGGGGAATGAGGAACTTGAATGTATCATGATTATTTTTTGTACTTATGTATTATTTTGATGGCATGCCACCATCAAGGACTTACTATACTATTCATGTGGGAACTTGTTCCACAGATGCAGATTGCAGGTATCATTTTCAAATTTTATGGAGTTGTTGTAAGCTTAGAGAAGTTAAATGCACATGTTAAAGAAGTTAATCAATGAGACAGGTAAAATTTAAACCTGTCTTTCCGATACCTGCACCCTGTCCGCTATGAGACATCATCTTTTCATTGATAGTAGAATGATGCTAAAAGGTTACTTCTGTTAAATGTGTTTGTTTAAGAGTAAACTTTTCTAAGAAAGAGAGTCTTTAGTCCTTGAATATCTCCAATCCTGAAAGGTTTCTTTTTGTTCAGTTATGTCAATCCTGCCATCTCCACTGTCCTATTCATTGGTTTAGTTTGACTCTACGTGCAGACAATTCATATTTATATTCTTAGTATATGAATTCTGATAAATCCTTCCTATATTTCCACAATTAAACAAGCACTTGGGCAGTAGTTGAATAGGTGCATAATACAGTAGGCTACAACTCCTATTGTAAAACAAGAATGAACAATTTAGAAGATTTAAAGCATCATATTGACATCTTTATTTCATGGCATAATGCCCTGGCTTTGATAACAGTTCTACTAATTTATCTGGAATTTCCATTTCTCAAAGCTAAGTGAAAATTTCAGTTACTATCCTTAAAAGGATATTGAAGTAGATGGTCCTGAAAGTTTGGGATGGAAGATTATTTGTTCATTTGATATTTTGTGGTAATGAATACTATTGTTTTATGATTCTTTTAACATTATAGAAAATATCTTAAGGACTATCAAGGAAAAATATTATTTCTAAGTACTATTATGTTTCATGTAATTTTCCTGGACAACAAAGTCAGTTTGCTAAAGGGACTCTCTTCAAAAAGTCCATTTCATTTCTTTCATAAGAGATGAATTGACACAGAGTAGAACGATCATTGAATTTGGAGTTATGGGACCCAGCTCCAAATCAAGCCTCTGAGACTTAAGGAGTAGTTAAGTTGGTGGTTAAGTGCAATCAACAGAGTACTTTTGTACAAAAGGTTTGGGATACATTCTATTTCCTAATTCCCACTTCTTGACATCTTCAACTTTTTTTTGAAGTGGTCTACTAAGCAAAAACATTTTACAGATGTTTTAAAAGACAAGCAAACAGAAAATCAGATTTTTTTCAGTCACATTTAACTAGGAGACCTTTGTAATTCTTTAAAAAATCTATGGGGAATTTTGCAGATTTAACATTTACCCTCCATAGGCTTTTGGTTTCTCATCTACAAAATAATGAATTTGGACTAGGTGGTCTCAGAGGTCTCTTCTAGTCTTAGATTTTGGATGTTTTGCTGGTACATATGGATAGATATGGCATAAATATTCACTGTAATCAAACCAAAATAATAACATTATCTTTTGAAATGTGTTTGCAATGGGTATTTAAAATGACATTCATAAAAACAAATATTTTAAAAATACAAATTAATTTTTTAAACATTTAGATGAAGGGCAACTTAATAGCATGCTCCAGCAACATTGAATATGAAACATAAATGTTTCTAAGAAAACAGACTCCTCATTGCTAAAACAAATCCATATAAATGTAAAGCTGTTATAACTAGTCTTTCAAAGATAATAATAACTGATGTATCTATAGCATAGGAATAATAATTTTGGATCATCTCCCTCATGATGTTGTTACAAAGCTCAGATAATTTAATGAATCATAGCAATTTAATAACATTTTATTTTTACTAAATAATATCTTTCTTGGAGATATCTTTTTATTGCCCCAGGGTGTAGCATCAGTCAATTCATTGTAGTAGCTACCTAATATACATTTGTTAGCTGAATGTATACTCAGTGCTAACACTAAGATTAATTAGAGTTATAGAATCTAGAGCTAGAAGGGATATTGGAAATCATGAGCATCACAAGCCTAGCTTTACATTTTAAGGGAATCTCTCAAAAGTACTGGATCTCAAATCTTTCTTCAAAGTTACATTAAAATTGCTCCTCCTGAACCCAAGTTGTTGAGCATTTCCTAGACTCAGCATGGATTCTTCCTCTTGGATGCCCTGGGTGACAAACTAGATTAAATCTTTCCTATAGTTTCTTTAAGAAGATGAATGTTTCTTAATTTGGCCCACCTGTTATATAAATATTTTCCTTTCCCCTATAAAAGTTAGCATTTATAAAATATTTTGCAAAGTGATTTATGAATATTATTTTATCACAGACTCTGAAGATATATAATACTATTATTTCCATTTTTAAAAATTAAGAAACTGAGGGAGACAGAGGTTGATAGAATTGCCCAGGGCCACACAGCTTCTAAGAATGATACACAGGATTTGAACTCTGGCCTTCTTGAATTCCAGAAATTTTCCTTTCCACTAAACCACCTGACTGCCTACATTAGAGACATTGTTGCTGTAAGAGTTCTTCTCTGCTTCTGCAGATCATCCAAAATTCTAGCAGGAACCAAGTTTACAAGTTAAATAGATATCATTATCCTTTACAAATTTTATTTTTCTTATTTTTTTAAAGGAAATATATGATAAAATATATTTTTGTTAGTTTCTCCAGTTTCTAATAGGTAAAGGATCTGAATCCATGATTTTTCTATAACTTAAGGAATTCCTTTTGAGGAAATCCCTTGTACCAATGCATGTTGGCACCTTTTCTGAAACAGTTCACTTTACGGAGTTTCTAAGAACATCTGGAATTTTTATGATTTGCCTCAGATGGAACAAATGTTATGAGTCAGAGATAATAATTGAACTCATATTTTCCCTGCTTCAAGGTCATCTCTTTATATACCATACCATGGATTCTTGTTTAATCAGTACAAAATTAAACACAAAAACTTTGAAGAATATGTGAAAAATTGAAATAATATGAAAAAATATGCAATTGATTATACTTTGGTTAGGTCTAGAAATGATGCATGGGAAAACATGGAAAAGAAGTGCACACAAACAGCAGTCCCTACCTAGCCACTGCCTTCTTGACTCAATATACTAACTTCCTCATATATGCCTCACTGCCCCACTAGAAAGTCAGGTAAGTCCATGTGATAGTGTGCTAGCCACTGTCTCTAGCTAGCCACTTACCCCAGAGCCATTCTTCGTATTTTCCACAGAAACAGTAGGTGCATCCATCCATTCAACTATAAATCTAATCTCAGACAGGACCACAACACTTAGCTAATCAGAAAGCAGCACCACCAGGATACCTGAGCTGGAGGTGGACCCCAAAACCATAAAAATGATTTTTTCTAAGTAAACACTTGCAGAGTATGGCAAAAGTCCTCCTTTAGGTGAACTTGTGACGTAGAGAGACTTATTATAATATCCTATCATACATTAGTGTCCTCCTACCCCCATTTGGGCTTTTTGGTTTGCATTATCAATAGTTCTATATGCAGTTCCACCAAGACCAGGATCCCATCCTTATTACTTAATCCCTTGACAAACCCCTTCTGCCTTTTTAATATTCATAATTTCTGTTATATAATCACCATCATTACACTACAAAATTGCCTGTCTTGTCTTACTGAAGTTGCAGGTTCCTCTTAGACCCCAGAGTGCTCGAGAGCATCACCCTCAATAAATGCCTTTGCTTGAATGGAGGTAGTCTGTCTGTGAATTCATCCTAGATGACCCCCATAACACACCATGAATTTGAAATATTATGTTGTAGGAACAGCAAGGATGCCAGTGCTGATGGATCATAGAATATGGGGCAGAAAACCAGAGGATTTTATATTTAATCCTGAAGGTAACAGAGAGCCATTGGAATTTATTAAGTAGGAAACTGATATTTTTTTTAGATTTAGGTTTTAAGAAATTGACATTGGGGATTTCTATTGCCAAGATGGCAGAGTAAAGAAGGAACTCTCTGGAGTCCTCCTAAGTTTTCCTCCAAACAACTTGAAAATCACCTCAACATTGATTTAGGATCAGGGAAGCAGGTTATCAGAACAACAGGAAAGGTCTGTCTAACTGGGGTTTAGAGGAGTGAAGTCTGAGAGCATCAGCAACCAGACTCACAGCAGGAGGCCTGCAGCAAGATTTCAAGTGTGGGGCAATCCACTAACAAGGCCCTACCGTCTTGCAAGCCAACAACCCCTAGGCAAGCCAACAACCCCTAGGCAAGCCAGCAGTCTGTGCAGCACAGTAGATTTCTACCCCTAGCAAGGTCTTACTCCCACTGCTGGTCAGTGCTGAAGCCCAGTGGGGAGTGGGGAGGTTTGCCAACACTGAGACAGCATCCCCAGGCTACTCAATAGTGAGACCATGCTTTCAGGTCCCTCCAGAAAAAAGACTGCATAGCAACCCAACAGCAGGACCCCACACCTGGTGCAGACCAGCAGCAAAACCCCATAGTGGGAAACCCACAAAAAGTCTCAACCCTCTGCCACCCTCCTAGTGCAAGACCAAAGGGAAGCCTACCCTCCAGTGCAATCAATCACCTAGACCCTGAGTTTACCTGCCAAGACAAATCTAGGAACCATATAAACAAAACTAGAAAACACTTGACACAAATAAAATCAGATTTCAACAACTAGGGAAATATCAATTGCTCATGAGGGAGCTGAGCTAATATAATAAAAATGACACTTCTACCTAAATTAATTTATTTATTTAATGCCATACCAATCAAATTACAAGAAAAATGTTTTTTGCAGCTAGCAAAATAATAAAATTCACCTGGAAAAACCAAAGGTCAAAAATATCATGAGATCAAAAGAAAAAGTGCAGGTAGGTGACTTAGCTGTACCGATCTCAAACTGTAACTTCTAACGATCAAAATAATCTGCAATTGGCTAAGAATTAGGGATGTTTATACCTTACCTGAAACTTGGATGCCATCCCTGGCTTCCTTGGCTCTGACAAGTAAATCTTTTGCCATATTCTGCGGAACAAGGCTTCCTTCCTTTCCACTGACATTTCCTATTTTCCTTTTCCCATGCCCCAACTCTAATACCCTCCCAATCTCCTACTTCCTAGCAAGTCCCTATATATAGTCTTCTCTTTTTAGAATGCCAGCACCTTAAGAGTAGGTACTATCTTCTTGGTTTTTTTTTTTCCACTTTTTAATCTCCTTAGAACAATCCATGGAAAATAGGAAATGTTTGCTTTTCTATCTTTTTCTTCAATTTAAATCTCCACATGATCAATACATGGCGATAAAAAATGGTAGAACAGAGAATTTTAATGTTGAATTTGGATTACTAGAGGCTCAACTGTATAAAACAATGAAACCCTGCAGTGGTGATGTATTTGAATTATATACAGGTGACTTTATAAGAGTCAATGTTGCATTATAATTTATAAGAACAGCTAGCATTTACATCTCATAGTGCTTTAGAAATGTTATCTAATTTTATCATCACAATAACCTTGGGGGGTTTTTATTGTTGTTGCTCAGTCATGTCTTATTCTTTCTGATCCCATTTGGGGGATACTGAAGTGGTTTACCATTTCCTTCTCAAGCTCATTTTACATATGAGGAAACTGAGGCAAACAGGGTTAAATGACTTGCTCAGGGTCACACTGCTAGTAAGAGTCTGAGGCTAGATTTGAAAATGAGTCCTTTTGATTCAGACTCAGGACTGTATCCTTTGCACTATCCATCTGTCCCAATTTCACATCTCTCTTTAAGATTTGCAGAGTGTTTTACAAATATCATCTAATGTTATCCTCACAGTAAGACTGGGAATTAAGTGCTACTATTATTAACATTTTAGAAATGAGGACACTGAGACAAAGCGACTTATTCAGGGTCATGCAAGTAATGTCTAAGATAGGAATTGATCTCGAATCTTCCTGACTTGAGGGCCAACTCTCTGTCTAAGGTACTATGTGCCTCCACAGCAGAAGCCAAACAAACCTTGAAATCAGGTAGAGCCAAGCTCAAGTCTTGTCTCTGACATCTAAAAACTGTATGGAAGGGCCTTGAAATTTCTTGGTACCTCAAATAATACTCTAAGCCTAAAAGTTGCAAATGAGCTCATAATCTGCATTAGGCAGAAGGAATTTCCAAACCAAAAACTACCACACTGACAAAATCATGGGTCCAAACTCCTATGTTACCACATTCAGCTTCTGTGCTAAAGATTACTTAATGGTGCACATTCCCTCTTTCTGTTGTCTTGAATTTTAAAATTCCAAAAAAAGAGATATCATTCTATATTTTTCAAATTCTTCAGTTGTCCTCCTTTCCCATTCTGACATATCCTCTCTCTCTCTTTGACAGAGCAGTTTCCCTTTTCCTTTGCTCATTTTCTTCTTGGTTTAGAAAAAATGTTCTAAGTGTTTATCTGAAGCTTGGTAAATTCTTGCATTTGCCAGCTTCATTGTGCCTTCGGTGACACTCTTTAGTTGAACATAATTTTGACTTTGATAAGCTATATTGTCTCTTTTGTGGAAATGGTGAAAACACATCCTAAAGCCTTGAAGTTTTATGAGTTAATTGATTTTATACAAGGAAGAATCACAAAATGAACATTATTTTGTATTTAGAAGGACATCTAAAAACAGTATGCTTTTATTTTAAGTTTTAACAAAACCATTCACAATATCCTAAGAGAAAGCTCTAAAGTCTGAAAAGAAAATTGCTTCTGGGCTGAAAACTTATCTGCCAAGTGAAATTTCAGTGAAGTAGGAATTTATTCATGCTGACAAGTCCTTAACTATAGTAATGCTAACAACATTACTATTATAAGAACACTACAGAAGCTATTAGACCTCTCAAATTCCCCAGTCTGTGTTCATTTACTAATGCAACCCCCCCCTAAAAAAAAAAAAAAAAACAATGCAGGGAGAGAGAGGGAAGGGGATGGTGAGAGAGAGAGAGAGAGAGAGAGAGAGAGAGAGAGAGAGAGAGAGAGAGAGAGAGATTCTTTTTGATAGGAAATTTTCTTGAAAGCTAAAATCTCTTTAGGATTTTTCAGGAATTCGTCAAGCTACAGAAGAAGTATTTTTATTCTCCAAAGAATCAAAGAATGAGGGAACAATGCAAACAATGCAAACCTTGGTTCACTTGGTTCACTTAGACCAAGCCAGCATCATTTACTGTTACTAAATTGGACCAATTGGTTTGTTAAAGTCCTAGTATACTAGGATATTAGGGAAACTTAAGGATACTTTTTCTTTCATATTATGAGGCTCACTTAGTAACTTAGTAACAAATATTAATAAAATTGAGCCATTTATTAATATTTTGTAGGGCTTCAATAATTTCATTTCTGTTAATTCCAGTAGGTCAATAATAATAGTTAACATTTCTATACCACTTACCATGGGCCAAGAAATGTGCTAAGAACTTTGCAATTATTATCTCATTTGATTTTCACAAAAAACTCCGGGAAGTAGGTGCAATTTTTATTCTCATTTTATAGAGAAATAAACTGAAGCAAGCAGAAGTTAAATGAATTTTTAGGGTCACATAGCTATTAAGTGTCTAAGGACAAATTTGAACTCAGGTCTTTGTGACTTAAGGCCAATTCTCTATCTATTGCACCACTTATCCCTCACCTCATTTGTCAATATAATAAATAATTAACCACACAAATATTATCCTCCAGTAAGATCTTATTCCAACACTTCGTTATATTTTAAAAATCCTTTAAGACTAAGCTATTGCAGTATTAGCTCTTATAGATCTTATAAATTTGTAATGCCTTTGAATATTGGCTTGGTGACAGATGGACAACCCACATACAGCTTAGCTAAGTTGGTGATTTTGATCAAGTTGTAATCGGTGGTTGAAATTTTAGTAAATTCTTGAGGAAGACAATGTACTAAATTAGATCTGTGATCTGTATTGGTGAAGAAATTACTTGCTCACCTCGAAGCAGAGATACTTCAAGTTTGTTAAATTAGGATATAAGTTTTTCTTTCTCTTCAATTCATCCTCATGGGATTTCAGACTGATTTCTCTGATGTCTACCTTTACCTTAGTTGTCACATCCATTAGCCTCATATATTTTAATTAAGCTAATCATTCCCCAAATCAGGAGTATCTTCTGAGGCAATACGTCAAAATTTCATTTTACTTGGTTTTATTTTCTGTCCCATCTTCTTATCATTACCATTGCCTTCCTGTTGGCGCTCTCTAAAGGTTAAGAATGTATTTTTTTCGACTTTTGGTAATCTGGGCCTCCAGTAGAGTGTCTGTCACTTATATCTACCTTCAGTGGCTCTGGAATTTTATTCTCTTTGTGGCAATGTGCAATTCTTTATGTTCTTGTTCTTTGATAAATGACAGCTAGCTAAGTTTCTACAAATGTTTGTAAATATGAATTCAGATGATCTTTTCATATGTGAACTGTCCCAGTAGAACATATGCATCTAAACTGGGTTTTCCTCAGTATAAATTCCTGAAACAAAAAAGAGTGACTCTACAGGTGTAAATTTCAAACAAAATTACAGATTGATAAATATTTTTAGGCAAGTCAAGCTTTAACAGGTCTCTCAAGTGATAATATGCAAATATCCACTTATTCTGTGTTATTTAATGCAATGTATTAGGTTGTGATCATTATTTGATAACAAAGGAATAGCTTATCTTTGCTATAGTAAAATATAGGCATCAGATTTTTCTTCTTGCATCTCAGTTCATCTAGTCATAGAAGACCATAGATCTAAAGTACAAAGGGACCTCAGATATCATCAACTGCGATCCCTTCATTTTCCATTAAAAGAAAATAGGTTTAAAGAGATACAAGTTTACGGCAGCAGAGCTTGGATTTGAGATCTCATTTGAGTGCTTGAAATGTCATTCCAGTTTTTACACTCTACTATGACACAGTCATATGACTGTATGTCCCATAATGTGTCTTCCACATGACAGCCCTTCAATTACTCAAAAACAGTTATCATGCCCATTGACTTTGCCAGCTTACTACTATTTTTCTTCTAATCTCAACTTCACAAGTTCCTTCAATTATTTTATTCTTTAGGGGAAGTATTAAACTTGCTGTGTTTGGCCTCAGAGGTCAGAACAAGGAATAATGAATGAAATATGAAAAAAGTAAGACTTAAGTTTGATGTCAAGAAAAAAGTTAACATTTATATCTGAAAGAAACTGCATTTCCAAAATGGAGTAGACTGCCTAAGGAAGCAATGAGATTCCCTTTACTTGAGGTTTTCAGGCCAAGTCAGCTGCATGATGACTTTAGTGAGTATTGTACAGTGAATTTTTATTTCAAAACAGCAGCAAGAGGGGACTTTTGTTCAAGGTTTCTGATGTTCTTTCCAACTCTGACATATATAGTTCTATGAGAGTTTTTAGGGGTAGAAGATCAATGTAGTAGAAATGGCATTGCAGTTAATCAGACGTGTAAGCTTAAACTGCAGTAAGTTTCAACTGCACTAAGACTTTGGCTACACCATATAGTCTTACAATATAATGATGCTGAGTTTTATGTTAAAAAAAAATTCTTTAGAGTTTGAAAGTACTTTGAGGTTATCTTGTTTGACCCACACCTAAAAAAAATCATTCTTTCTAACATATACATCATAAATGGTCATTTACCCTCTCTTTGAAGACCTTCTGTAATGGGGACTGAGAAGTCACTTTGACAGTGAGATTATAATTGGTATTCTTAGAGAGGGGAGTTTTTGTAGGTGATGAAAACAAAAAGCACATAACAGTGTGTTATGCAGTGGTAAGGGAATGGTGACAATGTATTCTATTCTTTTTACAAACTTAGTAATGAAGTGAAGAGGAGAAACAATGGTTTGATAGAAAGAAAGGAAGGAAGGAAGGAAGGAAGGAAGGAAGGAAGGAAGGAAGGAAGGAAGGAAGGAAGGAAGGAAGGAAGGAAGGAAAGAAGAAAGAAAGAAAGAAAGAAAGAAAGAAAGAAAGAAAGAAAGAAAGAAAGAAAGAAAGAAAGAAAGAAAGAAGGAAAGAAAGAAAGAAGGAAGGAAGAAAAGAAGGAAAGGAGGAAAGAAGGAAAGAAGGAAAGAAGGAAAGAAAGAAAGAAAGAAAGAAAGAAAGAAAGAAAGAAAGAAAGAAAGAAAGGAAGAAAGAAAGAAATCAATGCTTTTCTCTTTGGTAAAGGGCATACCTAAGATGGTTTACAAGCATAAGGGAAGGAGTCAACAGAGAGAAAGAGAGATTGAAGATGAGCAATGGAGCAGTGGATGAAAAGAATGGGACCAAGGGCAGAGGTGGACAATTAATTCTGATAGAGAAAGGAAGTTGCATCCTTTGAGGTGTAAGGGGGGAAGAAAAAGACAGGAGAAAACAAGGAATTTTTGAGATGTTCTGGGAGGGAATTGATAATATCTTATTTCTTGAAGACCTCAATCATTTTTGCATAAGTAATAAGTGTAGTCATTTGATGGCATCAGTTGGTATGATAAATTTGAAGGTTTTGGAATAGTTTATAGAGTAGATATTATGGGAAATAGAAAGAAATGGATTAAATATTACAAATATTCACATGGAACACAATCAGCACAATTTCATAACTTCCTTCAGCAATATTGACCATTTATTACTTTAAGAATGGTTCTTTTTTCTATAAATTTGACTCAATTTCCTATGTTTGAGAAACAAAGTCTCTATTAAAGAAACTCATTGTCATTTTTTTCACAGTAATGATTACCAGCTATATATATTTACCTCCATCTTATCTTCCCCCATTTATCCTACTCTCTCCTTTTACCCTGTCCATTCTCAAAAGGTTTTTGCTTCTGACTTTTACCTCCCCTAAACTTCTCTCCCTTCTTTCAGTTCCCCCTGATCATTTTATGTTTTTCCCTTCCTTCTTTTCTGTATGGTAAAATAGATTTCTACACCCGAGTATGTCTATTATTCCTAATTTGAGACAGTTCTGATGAGAGCAAGATTATGTGTCCTCATTTCTACTCTACTGTAAATCTCTTTCAAGCCTGTCTAATATCAGATACTTTATTTCATTCTACCTTCTCCTTTCCCCTTCTTCCAGTGTATCTTTCTCATCCCTTATTTTATTTTTTACATAATCATACCATGGCATTCAACTCACATCTCTGCTTTCTATGTATGAACCTTTTAACTGCCCAAATGATGAGAAAATTTTTAGAAGTCGTATCATTTTCCCATATAGGAATAAAAACAGTTTAACCTTATTGGATCCCTTATGGTTTCTCTTTCTTGTTTATCTTTTTATGTTTCTTGTGCATACAGTCCAATTTTTCTGTTCAACTCTGGTCTTATCATCTGCAATACTTGAAAGTCTTCTATTTCATTGAATGTCCATTTTTATCCCTGAAGGATTATATATAGTTTTGCTGGGTAGGTGAATCTCAGTTCTAACCCTAACTCCTTTACCTTCTTGAATATCACCCTCCAAGCCCTCTGGCCCTTTAATGTAGAAGCATTTAATCTTAGGTTTTCTGCATTCTGGCTCCATGGTATTTAAATTGATCATTTCTGGTTGCTTGTAATATTTTCTCTTTGACCTGATAATTCTGAATTTGGCTATAATATTTGTGGGAGTTATCATTTTGGAATCTTTTTCAGGAAGTGATAAGTGGATTCTTTCCATTTCTATTTTACTCTCTGGTTCCAGAGTACCAAGGCAGTTTCACTTGATAATTTCATGAAAGATGATATCTAGGCTCTTTTTTTACTGATGACTTTCAGGCAGTCTAATAATCCTTCGGTTTTCTCTCCTGGATCTATTTTCAAGATCAGTTGCTTTCCAATGAGATATTTCACATTTTTTCTATTTTTTTCATTCTTTTTATTTTGTTTGATGGTTTTTTGATGTTTCTTAAAATCATTAACTTCCATTTGCCCAATCCTAACTCTGAAAGAATTATTTCCTTCAGTGAGCTTTTGTGCCTCCCTTTCCATTTGGTCCATTCTACTTTTTAAGGAGTTCCTCTCTTTATTGAATTTTTTATATCTTTTCCAATATAATCAATTCTGCTTTTCAAGACATTCTTCTCTTCATTAGAATTTTGTGCCTCTTTTACCATTTGGCCTATTCTGCTTTTTAAGGTATTGTTTTCTTCAGTATTTTTAGTGTCTTCTTTACCAAGCTTTGACACATTTTTAGTGTTTTTCTTGCATCCCTCTGATTTCTCTTCCAAATTTTTCTTCTACCTCTCTTACTTGAGTTTTAAAATTTTTTTTGAACTCTTCTATAGCCTGAGACTAATTCATATTTTTCTTTGAGGCTGTGGAGGCAGAAATTTTGACTTTGTTAACTTCTTCTGTGTATGTGTTTTGATCTTTTTCATCACCATAGTAACTTTCTGTGGTCAGAATGTGTTTTTTTTTTCTGCTGTTTGCTTATTTCCCCAGTTATTTCTTAACTTTTAACTTGATGCTAAAGTCAGGCTCTCTTTTACACCACAGGGGCCACTGTCCCAAGCTTCAGAGTTTTTGTTCAGCTTTTTTCAGAGATAAATATGTGGACTTGTAAGATTATGGCTCTTCCAAAGTGATTGAATCTAAGGAAAGGAATGATTACTTCAGTTAACTTTTGCATCTCCTTTTCCATCTGTCCAATTATTCCTTTTCAGGAATTATTTTCTCCAGTTAGTTTTTGTACTTCCTTTTCCATTTGTCCAATTTTCCCAATTAGGTTTTGTGCTTCCTTTTCTGTTTGTTCAATTTTCCTTTTTAAAGAGCTGTTCTCTTCAGTGAATTCTTTTTTCACACTTTTAAAATCATTGGCCATTTTTTTCTTCTATGTCCTTCTTCAGCTCTTCCCAGAGTGCTCTTTGTGCATGTGAGCAGTTCATAGTCCCTTCTGAAGTTTTGTATGGAAGTACAGTCTCAATACTGACCACTTTGGTATTTGTGTTTTGGTCTTTGTCACCATAGAAAGATTCTATGATCTTTTCCTTCCTCTTTTGCTTCTTACTCAGGATAGTGAGGCTTTATGTGTTGTTTTCAGCTAGAAGCTAAACAACTTAGTGCTGAGCTGGTTGGTGTGAGAAAGCAGAGGCAGGCTGGATTCTTTTTTTGTGTTTTGTTTTGTTTTTCCCTGGATTAGCCCTGGAATTAGCTTGTTATGTGAGGGCGAGGGGTGGTCTGGTCACAGGAGATCTTCTCAGCTGAGACAGAGCAAAGGCAAGCTCAGCACTTGGTTATCCTGGCTGCCTTATTGTCTTCCCATTTCCCCTGAGGCATGCCTGAAGTCCTGATGGAAGGTTACACCCCCCTGGGTCTCTGGTCCTCCACCACAGTAAGAAGGTAAGAGGAATCCTCCTTAGTGATTTTTTTAGCCTCAGGTACTATGAGACTGTTTGCCCCTTCTGCTGATCACACTGACCCAGAATTTTTCTGAGGAAATATTTTATGGTTCTTTCAAGGTCAACAAATTGAGGGGGAGAGAGTATTTACTGATCACTTCACCATTTTGGCTCCCAGAAGTTCAAGTAGGTGACTTACAGACATTTGATATGTGGGCTGAAAGTCTCAGGAACAGCTGTTGCAGAGATTCCTGGGACTCTGTCTGCAGCTCTCATTTGCTCAGCTCTGCTTGACTCTCTCCCCAGGCTGCTATCCCACTGTGCTGCTGCTTCCTCAGACCACCCCAGAGCTTTCCTACTTGGCCCCACCACAGCAGGGATGTGCTGTGCTGTGTGCTCCTCCATACCTGTGGAACAGATTCTTCCTGTTCATCTTCTAGTCTTCCCTTGGCTGTGAATCTGCTACAGTCTGTCTCCTATTGAATTCTTCACCTCCAAAATTTAGTCAGATTCTCTTTTTTAGAGGTATCTGAGAGAGTTTATCCAAGAGTTTAGGTGAGTAGTTGCTCTCACTTCACCCACTTGTCTCCACCCTGCCAAAAGGTATGTTTCCTATTCTCATGTGCTGTGCACTGATTTGTGAGCAACCATAAGCATACTTTTTAACCCAGGAAATGTGAGCAGGATCCCTGCTCCCCTGTGGCCACAAGTTTTTCCATGCTAGTGCTCCTGCTCACCTTGGGACTAATACCCATGACTGTAACCCAGATCCAAGCAGTCAAGGTAACAGAAACTTGTACCTGGTCCCAATAAAGGGACCCCTGTAAGTCTTCTGACCTGTTTTCAGATCTCCTTACTATCTGTGGGTTGAAAGATATGAAAATGACCACTGGTGCAACTGATTCAGCTGCCTAGAAGCTTGCTCTTGTATTGCAGGGGCCCAGTCTGCACTAGCCCAGCCTGGGCTGAACTGTGCTCTTCTCTCACCCTGGTGCAACAGACTTTTCCTGTTCACCTTCTAAGTTGTCTTGAACTGGAAAATTGTTTCACTCTCCCTTTTTGTGGGCTCTGCTGAACTAGAATTTGTTTAGAGTCATTATATAAAGGTATATAGAGTGGTTTGGAGAGTACTCAGATAAGTTCCTGCCTTCACTCTGCCACCTTGGCTTCACCTCTCCAAGTCATATATAATTGATGGGGATGGTAAAATAGAAACATAGATAACTATAATTATAGTAACAACAATAATAGCTAATATTTATATAGCATCTATTATGTTCTCACCACTGTACTAAGTATTTCATAAACATTATCATATTTGACCTTGATCCTCACAACAACCCTAGGAAATAGTTGCTATTAGTTTTGTTATTTTACAAATTAGAAAATTGAGGCAAATGGTTTAAGTGACTTGTTGAGGGTGTGATGGTAATCAGATTAGGATCTTTTGCTGTTTTGGTTTTACTAATGGTGCCTGTGATTGAATAATGTGATTAAAGAAGATCTTTCTTACCCTTTGATTGGCCTGCCCATTGTGGGAAGCTTGGTTAGAGGAGTTGTTTTGTACCTTTTGCTTTATCTATTGAGTCACAGGGTCAGAGGTTTATGTCCTCTGACTCTAAAAAGTGTATAAATACTCTGAGGGTGAGGTTTTACTTTTGGGCTTAGTTTTCATAAGCAAGTTTGAGTGCCAGATGAGGACTCTGGGAAGCCACTTTAAGGAGCCCCTCAGCTTTTAAAATTTAAATATCAGTGTTTCCCTCTCTAGTAACTATGGTCAGACAGCTGTACCTGTCTGTTGAATTATGGTCAGGCAGAGGAAGTCATGTCTGTTGATTACCTTGTGGCTTATTGACTGGAAGTGTTTATTTAGCCAGATGAGGACTCTGTTAAGCCACTAAAGGAGCCCCTTGGCTTTGAAAACCTGGATGCTTCCCTTTCTGGTAACTATTATCAAACAGTTGGGGTCTACCTGTGTGCTGAATTCAGGCATAGGAAGCCATGTCTGTTGATCTTTAATTTCTTTGTATTTTCTTTGAAATTCAGGATGTTGACTCCCCTAAATTAGGTGAATGATGTATGTGCTTGGTTAAAGGTATGATACATGTGCTTTGATTAAAGTGATTGTTAACCCCTCAAAAGTTGCCTTTCCTTTTATGAATGCAGATCTAAGAATCTGTGATAGCAGTCCCCCCATGTATGTTGGGGTGCTTACTGATACAGAGGGTCACATAGCCAGTATGTATCTGAAGTCAGATTTCAACTGAGGGCTTCCTGATTCTTCTATCCACTATAAATATTCCATGTATTATAATTTGAAAGTATTGTTTATATTGTTTCCTTGGGGTCCTCTATTAGATTATGAGATTCTTGCGATTAGAGACTATCTTTTGCCTCTTTTTTATCCCAAGTGCTTATCAGAGTACCCTGCACAGAGCAGGTATTTAATAGATGTTTATTTAATTAACTTTGTTAAATTAGAAACAAATATATGATAAATGAGAAATTCATTCTCAAAATATTTAAAAGAGGGGATTAGATAACAAAAGTTGAGGGAAAAATATCTCAAATGTTGCCATACATTGAATAAATAATGATGGTCAGTAAACATTTGTTAAATGTCTACTATATTCTAAGAACTCTGCTTATCACAGTCACAAAAGTGGTGCTATTCAATACCAACCAACAGACTTACATTCCATTTCTAAAATATTTTCTGACAAGAATTTCACACATCAAGTGCCATTTTTGGTGAATATTTGAGGACAGACTCTCACTGGCCGCAGTTTAGGAGCAGAGCTCAATCATTATACAAATGAATAAAAATTGTAGAGAATGAAAGATCCCACATTTATTTTTTCCCCTTGTGTATATTGTTGCCTTAAAAACTCTTCTCTAGCAAAATATCTCCCACAAATATGTCAGTATGGCACAAAATTCCTTGTTAACCGAAACAACAGAGGTAGTTTTGTTTAATTTCATTCTCATGATTAACAAATACAGGACAAAAGTAGGAGGCATTCACTAAAGGTGTTTACTATTGTCACAGAAGATGCCTTGTGCAAAGTTCAAGTAGAAAAGAAATTACTTTTAAATACTAATGTCATTCAGATGCTCCTGTTTGTGGATGACAATGTATTAACTTCATCAAGCCTTGGGAAAATTAAAGTCTCCTAAAGGAGATATATAATGACTCTAAAATGTTTGGCCTAACACCAAATGGACTAAGAATACATCTTCCCAAAGTATGATGTGTAGTCAGGTGCACAAACTTTGGAATTTGGCAATCAGTGCCGTATGTTAGAGAGACACTGCAAATGCAAAAACATTTTGGGGTTAAAATGTGAACAGGAAAATAAAGTAGATTCTATGGTCTTTAAGGAATTCTTCTTTAGGAAGTATTAAGGATTCAAATCTTCTTGAAAAAATGACCTATTTTTTTATTTGTTTTTGTTTTTAAACTACAACTTCAAGTGATTGAAAGTCCTTGACTATAAGCCCTGCAATAACACAGTGTTGAAAACTTTAAGTAGAAGTCTACCTAAAGGGCAATGGAGAGGCAGATGGTGAGTATAAATAGAATGCAGCACTTCATTTAAAAAAAAAAGATACAGAAAAGAAACAGCAAAAGAAAAAAAGATGTAAATGATGTAATGTGATTGGAAGGAAAAATGTTGAGCTGGTCATGTGGTAAGAGTAAAGTATAACTTAAGCATAATCTAAAGATTTATGATTAAGATTCATTAATAATAAATAATAAATTTTGATTATGATTATTTATGTTTTATGATTAAGTATGCCATGTTAAGAAATCAAAAGGAATGCCCCAGACATTTTAAGTGGATCTCCTTAACAAAAATTCACAAAAGAACATGAAGAAGAATCAAAGAAAGTCACAGATAAGCTGAGATCTGCCTCATTGGAAGGAATACCCACAATGACGAAATTGGAGATACACTGAAATGTCAAATTATATTTCTATGCATAATCCTTCACGTATTTGAATGTTTTCAGTTTTTGTTGATAAATAATTGTGTTTAGTGGTGTCTAACAATTATTTTTATTTGCTTTATTTGGCAATTGGAAAAACCTAGGGAAAGAGGGAAAATGAAATCAAATTGGCCCCAAAATGAAAATAGCAGTTTCACCATTTTACCTTGCTGGTGTGAGCTGATACTACACGCTTCCTTATATTCTCCAGATTAGTAAATGCCTGTGCTCTTGATGCTTCCATGCCTTTATTCTGTTTTTAGAAGTAGGAGTCTCCTCTATTTACATAATCACATATCATAATCATATACATAATCACAAACCTTTTTCCAAATCTTTAATTCCATATAAAATCTTTAATTCCATATAAAAATCCTACACCAGATGGGAAATCTCTAATTCTTCTATTTGGTAAACAAACAAACAAATAAATCAGAAACACTGTCCTTTGCCTGAAGGTCTAAAATAGCATTTTGTTTTGTAACTATTTAATGCACTTATCATGTAATAGAACAGTGAGAAAAAAGTCAAAACATCTTTCAAGAATTTTGTATATCTGTATAGCTGCTCTTAATATCCTTGGATCTACAGAGTTTTTGCTTCTATCTATGGGTTTTCTATATATTTATGCATCCATATTTTAGCTCTGTATCCTTGGGCAAATTCTTTAAACTTACTTAACTTCCCTTAGGTATAGTTAGCTTTTCCGGGCTTCAGCATCTTCTTCTATAATATTAAGGGATTGAATTAGGTTACCTCTAATGTACCTCAAGATTACCTTATTCTAGAGAACTATATAATGTAGCTGAAAGAGTAGTAGACTACGAGAAAGAAGATTACAATTTTTTTCTTCTATTAATAGCTTGTGTGAACCCAGAATTTCATTAGGCCCCAGGTCCCTCGTATGTAAAGTGGAAAAGCTGAGAGATGATCTAAGTTCTTTTTAGCTATAAAATCTTGATGAATCACTATTAATCTTTAATGTGAGAAGACAGATATTATACAAAATAGGATATGAGGAAAGTCAATGCTGATTACCTTGCAAAGACTCTACATCCCTTTCTTATAGTTATTCTATAATATGAAACTATGTTTTCAACAAATGTGCATACCCCTAAGCCAAAAAGCATAAACTGATTTTGACTACTTGAACTAAACTTTGGTATGAGTATAGAGCATCTAAAAGCATAATTTCCCCTCTGAGACCTAATCCACACTTATTGAGCAGTAACAATGATATAAGTTCTAATAGGGGATTTGAATGTGGTAGAAGTGTAGCAAACCAGTTAGTTCTGCCAATTAGATAAATGTTGTGGAAAGTGAATCTCCTACCACCCTGTAGCAGTTTAGAATCATTGCATATTAACACACCTCATTGAATGTAAGTTGCTTAATTGATCTTTCACTAATGAATTTCTGCATTAAGCTACAGATTTTTTTTTAAAAGACATACACATAACCAACAAGTATGCTTTATCATCTGATTAAATAACTATATAGTAAATTAAGAATAGCAATAGTAAGCAGAGTTAATGTACGAATATCAGCAATGTGTTAAATTCAGGGATATATATATATATATATATATATATATATGCATATATATATATATATATATATATATATATATATATATGCATGGAAATACATATAATATTTCTGCTGTTCTGTGATATGAGTTGAGAGATATTAATCTAAAGTTACAATATAATAAATTGAAACATTTAAAAATAACTCTTGAAATTTGACAAATTTTAGTTAGAATATATTCTTACTTTTCATTTTTGAGACAAGGTATGTCTTTCTTTCTAAATAATATCACAACCATGCCATCACATTAAAGTCTGTTTTGTGGGAGTTGATCTGTTTAGAAAAACAATACGAATTGCTAGGCAACATCATGCAGGAGGGGTTTTTGATATGTGCTTAATTTCTGTCATTTAACCTTCTGGCAAAAGGTAAAGCCTATTACATGACCAGAGAATCTTAGAATGTCAGGGCTGGAAAGGAGTCTAAGGGGCTAACTGGTCCAAAACTGCTCTACAACATAATCAACAAGTACTCATCCAGACTTTCCTTGAAGATTTCTAGTGAAGGGGAACCAGCTGCCTCCTATGGAATTGATTCTACTTTTGGATAGCTTTACTTGTTAGGAATTTTTTTTTTCCTTTCCATAGCATTTAAATCTGCAACATGATTGAATGAATATATGAATAAGGATATGATAAGACATTCAGAGCTTGCTATGTGCTAAATAGTGTGGATGAAAATAAAAGCAAGCAAGGCAGATTCTGCCTTCAAGTAGTTTATAATCTAATGGAAGATCACACATGAAGAGGAGGAGAGATGGAATATGTGCCCCCTTTAGATTAGTTCAAAAACTTGAAGACATATTTCCAGGCAACATCCCGGGGGCAATGTCCAGGTTTTTGGTAGAAAGCAGATGAGGAGAATGTGGAAGTCAGCTGGAGTGAGGGTGGAATGGTCAGGGAATACCTGGAGGATTAATTGCATTCAAGATAACTTACACAATCACGGTTCTGTCCATTGTAACCATGTAGAACAAATCAAATCCAGTTTCGTATGACAGACCTTTACATATTCGTATATAATCATGTCCCTGCTATATATTCTTTTGTCCAGGCTAAACATCAACTGTTCCTTCAGCTGATGCCCATATAGCCCAACACTTTCATTGATGCATACCAGCCATACTATTAAAGAAATAGTAATAAAGGAGACCACAAATCAATATCAGATTCAGACCTGATGCACCAGCAAGCTCTTGTGACCAAGGAGAATCCTTTCCTAATGTTTTCTTCTGCCTCCTTCAGCAACACTGGACAAGGAGTAACCATAGCAGTGGGCTTTGTAAATCGAACACTGGAATATAACATTGGGCCTAGACTTAGGAAGAACTGAGTTCAAATCTGGATTCAAATGTTTACTCATATGACCCTGGGGAATCCAGTTAACCTCTATTTGCCTTAAACCACTGGAGAGGGAAATGGTAAACCACTCTGGTATATTTGCCAGGAAAACTCCATGGATAATATGGTCCTTGGGGTCCTAAGAGTTGGATGACTGAACAGGCTTCTCAAATTCAACATCCCCCCCAGCTAAATTTATTGTCCTTTCCACCTAAGCCTATCCATATTCTAAACTTCCAAAAAAAATGTGGAAATCATGTGAACAGGAGAGTATCCTTGCCTTGGCCCAGAGTCTAGATATGGTATCATGACCCCTGCAGGGCCCCAAATTTATCCAAGGCACCAGCCTCCTTCTTGCTGTTCCACTGGGGTCCTGAGCATTCACTATGTGCTGCAGCCACCACAGCAGCCCAGCCCTGGGGACAAGGCCCTAGAAAGGACCTGTAAGCTGGATGACTTCCTGGTGGCAGAGGCCCTGATCTGACCCAGTGGGGTCCCTGATCTTCACTTGGTACAGAACCTCATAGGCCAAATGGAGTCCTACTTCTCTAACAAGAATCTGGCTCAAGACGTCTTCCTCATGAAGCAGGTGCAGAAAAGTATACTGGGCTTTGTCAGTATCAAGCTGCTTATCTTCTTCAAGAAGGTGAAGCATCTCACTAGTGACTGATTCCAGAAATGCTATGTCCTGAGCTCCTCAGTCCTGCTGGAGGTGAACTAGGAGGGCACTAAAGTACAGTGAAGGATCCCTGTCTCTGACTGGCATTTGAGTCTGTCCTACGCCAAGTTGTTTCTGGTATGGGAGAAGATAGAACTTACGTTTTCCAAGGAGTTCAATGTACCAGGAACCTCCTTTGCAACAGTTTAGTCTGCAACTTTCTGGAAGCAGTAGTAACCTCTTTGTGGCTCTCATTTCCATTTCTGCCTTGCTACTAGAGAAGTTCCCACTAATCCTCCTATACAGCCCACTATCCTGAGCTTCTCCACTGTCCCTGTGCCCTGGTCTGGTTTGAGAATGTAGAGGCTGCTGGTCAGACCTTCAGCACCTTGCAGGAACACCTCAGGGACTTCTATATGGTGAGGCTAGCCAAAAGAAGCCATCTCTAGAATTGGACTGGAGTGGAGGGAAACAGTACTACTCTAGCCTACCATATCAGCTCAGAGGCTCTGGGCCCAAACCATCTTTTTCTCCTGCTAAATTAAAGGGTCCCTTATCCAGTATGGCATCCTCCTGGTTCTGGCACTCCAACCTGATGTACGCCTCCCGAGGGTCAATGTGAGTCACTTTATTCCATGGTCCTGCTGGCACATTGGATGTGGGCTATAGCCTTGAACTCCCAGAATAGACCAGAGTACAATGAGGAATTGAGGAAAATGGGAAAGGGAGTGGCAACAGTAGAGAAAAGTCTGTTCAACTTGTTCATTTTTTAGCTGTCTCCAACAAATGATGCCTCAGTTTCTGACTTAAAAAAAATCCAACCCACATCCATCTTGGCAGAATAGTGTTCTTGGCAACACTTCTTGGAAACTTGGAGAATGTTAGTTATATATCTCCAACATAATCTCCTTTTAGAAATTATCAAGGTCCTCCAGACAAGATGTTTTGTTTCTCAGGAAAAGGCCCAAATAAATCAGATCAATATGAGGATATTGTAAAGTTTTCATAAAGCCTCAATGTATAGATCCTGATATCATAATATCATAATCTTAAAGATTTCAAAATTTCAAGATAATAATTTTAAAAATATCAAAACTAATCGTTTAGAAAATTCACAGGTTTTGTTATTGCCAAGAAAAAATAATGACATGAAGAAATGAACAATGAAAAACATATAATTTTCATTTTCAAATACAAATACAACTGATAGCAATATAATATCACTGAAAGAATAACATCTTTGGAAGTCTAATCTACCCAAATATTGAGAGCACTATAGATAAGTGTTTGAAACAAGGCCAACTTTTTCTAGGAAGATTGTATTACAGAACATATCTTTAAAATAAAACAATACTGAAAAAGAGAGTTATAAGACTAGTCCATGTTTTTGTTGAATAATTTTTTATAAAATAGCTAAGTAGAGCAAAACATATAATTAAGACTTTACCTCACATCAAATGTTGAATATATCAAAATTATACAAAATTTCTTGTGCAATATGACCACAGACGTAACTTTATTCAATGATCCTCTGATATGCAAGCAAAAACAAGTAGGTGTGTGTCCTGCAGAGGTGTTTCCTACTACCATAAATAATGTCTATTAGCATCCAAATGGAAGATTTCCTTAGTGTTGGTAAGCTACTCCAGATACTTGTTTGTGGATGACATTGTGGCTCCAAACTTCAGAACATTACAGAGTGTCCTATACAAGACTCATTTAAAAGTGCTCTTCCGAAGTATCCAAATTATAAATACACACTTGGATAAAGAATTCTTCCTTTCTACACTACACCATGCAATTGGAACAATAGCCATTGAACTAATACATCAGGATAGATTTTTTTGGACAAACAGTATTTATGCACTAGACCAAGTTCCTCCAGAATTGAACACTAAAAGGAAGGTGGACTACAAAACTTTGGGGAAATTATACAGCAGTTTTAATTACCACAAACTTCCTTCTGAAACAAAGGCACATTGTTTTACATTATTCTTCCAGTGATATTATATAGCTACCAGTTGTATGATGCTGCAGTCTCCAAAGAATTAGAGTTGAGAATGAAAAAAAGTCAATGGAGAGGGGCAAGGTAAGTGTAAGTGGGCTTAAAGTTGTCATAAAGGAAGAATTTCACAGGATATAAAATGCAGAAGCATGCATATTTGGGAAAAAAATAGTATGGAATGGTCACGTTTCACAAGTGAGTGGTAACAGATGGTCAGACAGTCCATTTTGATCCACATTATGTCAAGAAATCTGGAGGACTGGGGGAGGCAAGCATGTTTGGTGAACCCCGTGTTTGATTTCCAAGAAAATATAGAGAACAACAATACAGAATGTGCAGGCATGGGTGTGCTGCCATCTGAATCACTGGAAATAGTGTAAGAATTCACTGAAGTATGGAACTGAAAATTTCCCTAAGGTATCATAATGAAGGCAACTGAGTATTTCAGATGGTATTCTTGATTTTGTTTTTTCTTTATTTCTTGTTACCCTCAGACCAACTTCTAATCTGAACAGTCATAAAACAGCAATCGTAATCTGTTTTCTAGTTGACTGGGAAAATTGGTCCAAATACACATAATATATCCTGAGTCTTAAAGGTATTTTATCTAAAACCTAACTCAATATTATTTTCTGTATTGTTCATTAATTGTAAAGCCCTGGAATACAGTCAGCAGGTAATAGGAGATCTTCTTTATGGTTCCCTGTCATATGTGAGCTTCAGCCAGTGGTGTGTAAGTAAATGTTTAAAAACCAGTTCTTAGAAAGAAAAAGACATACAAGGCTCTCTATTAAGTTTAATTTGCATTATTGACATTTTATCCATAATTTTCTCAAGTTTATATCCTGATTTTTAGAGCTTGCTGATTTCTGAGGTATAAATGTTCATAGTTTAACAATAAGCTATCAGGTGATAGTTTAAGCTGACTCTAGTACACTCCTGGTTTAGGTCTTGCAAGAATTCAAGACAATCCATTGTGAATTGAATTGATCAAAAATACTAAATGGATATTAACTTAGTTTTATTTTGATATAGCCTTTCATTTTCATTATTTTAGCTAATATTTGCAGTTCTTGTTTTCAGTTTTCATTGTTTCAGAGACATACAATTGATGTAATTTCATCTACCAAAGTAAATCAGCAATTTTTATGCAACTTAACGTTTTAGAGAGCTGTTAACAAAACTGAAAGTTTTGGGGACTTGTACAGGGTCATAGGGTCAGTATGAATCATAAGCAGTACTTGACCTGAGCAGGCCTTGGGTAGACTGAATCTGTCATACCTTTGGCAGTTTCCAGACTTTAAGACCCCAAAATGCTGAGGACAAGTTGGAAGATCAGTGGAAAAGGCCTGTGGGAAAAGTCCAGCAGAGACCAGTGCAGGACTCAGCCCCAGGGCAGCAGAGAGGGAAGGGGGAGAAGGAAACTGCAGTTGTCACAGCAGCAGGAGGGGCAGCTGCAGCCACCCTTTCTGGACCTCTAGGCCCAGAGGTTGTTGGGGGAATCAAATAGCTAATAGTATACCCCCATCCCCACTGGAAGCAGAAAACTACCTTGAAAAAGACTTCAAAAGTCAAGTAAATGGCTGAGGAAATGAGCAAAAATTGGAAGAATCAGACTATAGAATCCTACTTTGGTGACAAGGAAGATCAAAGCATGGAAACAGAAGAAAACAAAGTCAAAGTTCCTCCATCCAAAGAACTCCAAAAAAAAATATGAATTAGTCTTAGGCCATGGAAGAGCTCAAAAAGGATTTTGAAAATCAAGTAAGCAAAATAGAGCAAAAATTGGGAAGAGAAATGAGAGTGATGCAAGAAAATAATGAAAAAATGAGTCAATTGCTTGCTAAAAGAGACCCCCAAAAATGCTGAAGGAAATAACACTAAAACATAGACTAACCCAAATGGCAAAAGAGATTCAAAAAGACAATGAGGGGAAGAATACCTTAAAAAGCAGAATTGGCCAGATGGAAAAGGAGATCCAAAAGTTCACTGAAGAAAATAATTACTTAAAGATTAGAACAAAACAGATGGAAATTAATGGCTTTATGAAAAATTAAAAAATTATAAAAGAAAACCAAAGGATTAAAAAAAATAGCAGACAATGTAAATATCTCCTTGGAAAAACAACTGACCTAGAAAATAGATCCATGAGACATAATTTAAAAATTATGGGACTACCTGAAAGCCATGATCAAAAAAAAGAGCCTAGGCATCATTTTTCATGAAATTATCAAGGAAAACTGCCCTGATATTTGAGATCCAGAGGGTAAAATAAATATTGAAAGAATCCACCGATTGTCTCCTGAATTGTACCCAAATTTCAGAGTTCCCAAGTCAAGGAGAAAATATTGCAAGCAGCCAGGAAGAAACAATTTGAGTATTATGGAAATACAATACAAGATCTAGAGCTTCTACATTAAGGGATTGAAGAGCTTGGAATATGATATTCCAGAAGTCCAAAGAGCTAGGATTAAAACCAAGAATCACCTATCCAGCAAAACTGAGTATAATATGTCAGGAGGAAAAATGGTCATTCAATGAAATAGAGGACTTTCAAGCATTCTTGATGAAAAGGCCAGAGCTGAGTAGAAAATTTGACTTTCAAACACAAGAATCAAGAGAAGCATGAAAAGATAAACAGGAAAAAGAAATCATGAAGCACTTCTTAAAGTTGAACTGTATACATTCCTACACAGAAAGATCATATTTGTAACTCTTGTGCCATTTCTCAGTATTTGGGTAGTTGTAGGGATGATATACATATAAACAGAGGGCACAGGATGAGTTGAATAGGAAGGGATGAAATCTGAAAGAATAAAATTACTGAGTGATAAGGGAATATATTGAGAGAAGAAAGGGAGAAATGGAATGGGGCAAGTTGTCTCTCATAAAAGAAGCAAGAAAACACTTTTTCAATGGAAGGGAAAAATGGGGAAGAAAATAGTGAAGCTTACTCTCATCACATTTGGCCTAAGGAGGGAATAACATGTACACTCAATTTGGTATGAAAATCTTTCTTACACTACTGAAAAGTTGGGGAGCAGATGATAACTGGGGGTGTGGAGGAGATGATAGATGGGAGGGCAAATGGGAGGAGGGGATAATTAGAAATAAACATTTTGGGGAGAGGCAAGGTCAAAAGTGAGAATAGAATAAATGGAGGGGCAGGATAGGATGGAGGGAAATATAGTTAGTCTTTCATAACATAATTTTATGGAAGTCTTTTGCATAACTATACATGTATAAACTACATTAAATTTCTTGCTTTCTCAATGGGAGTGAGTGCAGAGGGAAGAAGGGAGAGAAGTTGGAACTCAAAGTTTTAAAAATGAATGTTAAAAATTGTTTTTATATGCAACTGGATAATAAGCCATACATTTAACAGAGTATAGAAATCTATCTTGCTCCACAAGAAAATAGAGGAGATGAGGATAAGGGAAGGGAGGGGTGTGATAGAAGGGAGGGTAGATTGTGGGAAGAGGTAATCAGAATGTATGGTATCTTGGTTTGGGGGGAGGGGAATGATGGGAAGAAATTTGGAACTCAGAATCTTGTGGAAATGAATGTTTAAAACTAAAAATATATAAATTAATTAAAAATAAAAATGGTCAATAAGCTCCAGACTAAAAAAAATGAAGAAAAGAAAAGCCTATTAAGGAAAATTCAGAAATCTAAGGAATACTAATAAAACCTATGGAGAGGAAGTGTAATTAAGTCTTTTTGAGGTTTAAAAATGACAATTATAAACAAATTTTTAAAAATTTCTAAACTTCAAAGATTCAGGAATCAGGGTTAAGTTGAAAAGAAGAGATAAAAAGGAGGAGAGGAGAGGGGAAAGGAAGAGAGTTTTATCCTGAACTAAATTTCTAGAACACTTAATTTTTATAAGTAGGCTGTACAATCACTTTTATTTGCTACCAGATTTGCCTTATAACTACCTCTTTATTTTATTTTCTAAGTTCAGAAACATTATCTCATACTCACTTGCCTTTTGGCTGATACTGCCTGAATAAATGTCTTAAATATTTCAGATGGAGTTTCTTGGGCCCTTTTGCCTGCAGCAACGATTGCTTCCTCTTCTTTGGCAGGAAACACAACCTTTTGTGCTTCTTCATCCTGAGGGCTTACAGAAGACTTTTATACTGCCTACTCCACTTCATGGTCAGCTAGGTGAGAAAGAGATGCCTCTGTCAACTTATAGTCTCTGAAGGTGTAGCACACGTTCTTTTGTCTGATGCTTGCAATTTTGCACAGGTTCAGAAAGTTCACTGGTGCTAAACTGTCATGTCCTTCATGTCTCTAACCTTAATATAAGGGAAAACTTGATGCCGTATGTCTCAGTAAGTGCAGATTCCACTTTCAGACATTTCTTGATCTTTTGTCCAATGCCAGGCATCATTGCAGCATGAGACAGCCCTTCTTCTATAAATCCTTTCATTTTTATATAAGGTGTCATTTGAGCAAAAGTTGTAAGCAACTTCGTCTGAGCAATGAATGCTTGGCCAGTAGGCCCAACTGACTTGCACCTTTCTAGCTTGATCTTATGATCTGAATGTCATAGACTTTAGCTACTAGGCATGATGATACCTCATAGAAATACAGACTTGGATGCAGACCTACTACAGGGAGTTGTATTCTTCTCTGTAATACTACATATAGTGAATTGAAACTTTTCATGATCTCTTGCATTGAATTCTGCTCTGGCTTTCTCATTAAGTGGTATACTAACCCAAATGCAGCTTTGATGACTGTGTTCTGATGTTCAGGAGTTATAATATTTGGAGCACTGGGAGGTACCCATAGTGACAATTTGCCATATTGGTCAGGCAAGCCGCTATCTCTTTATATGAGATCACCAAGTTCTGCAATAATGTTGTAGAATTGAGGAAACATAGTGAATAGTGAATATAGTAGATATGACACCTCTTTTAGTTCTGGGGATTACTTGAAAAGGTCCTTCAACACTTGTAGATGCTGCTGGCAAGACCACTTCTTGAACTGGTATAGCTATCTTAGAAGTCTCAAGATTACAGTCTCCAAAGATACTGACAAATGTGTCCATAACTACCTCTTCAGAAAACATTTGTTTTTCTGTGGTGAGGAAAAACAAAGCAAAACACCAGGAGAGAGTGATAACTTCTGCAGTTTTCAGAAAATTAGTTTTTACCCAAATCACTATATTAACTTACCTTAACACAACATTGATAGGTTAATATCCATCACTGTTTCCCAAAAACACAGCATTGATAGGTTAATATCCATCACTGTTTCCCAAAAACACAGCATGGATAGGTTAATATCCATCACTGTTTCCCAAAAACACAGCATGGATAGGTTAATATCCATCACTGTTTCCCGTATTTTCTATCCAAATAGTTTTGCTCCCAAAACTAATTTTATTGGGAATAAGATTATAGCAAGCTGTTTTGGAAATAAATGATCCTTCATAAATTCTTTCTTGTACTCCCCCCAATCTTTGTCTCTGGTTATATATTTCACCCCGCACAAATTTTATGAGTAGAGTTAATTAATCCACCATTGATTATCTGGCTGTCATTTTTTTTTGAATGAGAATCATACTTAAGGTGTGTGTGTTTTCTGGGGTAAAGTTTAATTTTACACTTTGAATTTTCCTGACATTTCTAAGATTTAATTTCTAATTTAATGTTGCATTAGCATATTTTAATAGGTAACTTAAAAAAAAAAAAAGGTAAATGTGAGAGCAAAAAAAGCAATGCAAGGACTGTAACTAGAACTTCAAAAGATCCTGTGAGAAGAGAGATCATGGCAATGGTTTGATTTGGTTTATAAACTCTTTTCCCTCTAGGAGACCTTCTGTCCAAGCACTGATTGGACCCAATGCTCCTCTCTTGTTTAATCCAGAAAGACCTGAGATTTCTATAACATAGGAGTTGATTTACGATTTCTTTCTTTTATTCATTTAATGCCCCACTGGTGCGGGAATAGGAGCAAAAGGAAATGCCCAGTGCAACTTTTTAACACACTACTTAGACAACGAATTACATACATGAATTCATCATCTCTTTCCACATGGGTAATAACTATGTATGTATATAAGGCAAGGGAGGCTAAAATCACACACAAAAGTATCACTAGACTTCTCAAACACTTGACCTTCTCTAGTTCCTGTGAAATCCAGAAAAAGTTTCCAACTTCTTGGAAGTAGACAAAGTTAAGCATATTCATTGTATTGTGGAAGATATGTAGAATTTAAACTTGTATGAATTTGGGGAGTTTAATATGAATTACCTGAAGCCTTTGTTTATTTGGGCACATTAGATGTAGCTAACTAACTAGGGGTTTTCCTGTATTCAACAGATCATCCTAGACAGCCATGTACAAAAACCAATATAATTAAACGAGGTGAAATTATTGTTTCAAGGGCAATGCACAAGCTGGCAGAATAACTCAGAGCTGTCAAGTAGGTAGTCTAGTACATATCCCACTGAGCCATATTACCTGGCTTACTATAATCCTACATTAGAAAATATTCTTCCATTGTGATGCAAAGTTGAATTCATTTTTAATAGCCTATGAAGTAGGGGAAATCAAGAATTATCATAGGTAAATAGACATTTATAATAGATATTGCATGAAAATGGGATGGTTGGGTTGGTCTCTATTTACTCACATATATGTAATTTTAAAATCTACATACAACTCTATTTAAAACAAATAGCACTGGCCAAAATGAAGGGTGAAACTACTCAAAAATACGTATTTTTCAATCAATGTTTCTACCATTCTGAAAATTGGATGATATTTGGATTAGAATGGGAGCTCCAGAATTGTGATGTACTGTCCATAATAACTTTGTTTAGAAAAATTTACAAAGATATGTCAGGGACCTTGTTAGTATTCTCCACATAGATTTTGAGGTAAACTAATTTTGAGTTAAAATTTAGCACCATGAGTAATTTGCCTTACAACCATATAGTAGATAAGCTGCCTCAGTGTCTTTTTAAAATGTTATTATAATGTCAATAATTGTGTCCAGGAAAATCAATAAACCTATGTTAATTAATCAGTCAACAAGCATTTTTGAAGTACTTTCTATGTGCTAAGAGCTGTCATAATTATTAGGGATACAAGTACAAAAAAAATGAAACTATCTCTAATCTCATGGAGCTTATATTATAACGGATAGACAAATACATATGTATATATAGATATGAGTATATGCAGAATAAAATATAGCAAATGAACAAAAATAAAATTTAGTAAGTAGTTAAAAACAGCATACTTTGTAGAAACAGGTGCTGGTAATTAATAGGGGATTAAAGGAAGACTTCATGAAAAATATGGTGCTTGATTTGCATATTAAAGGAAGAGAAATATTCTATGAGGATATATATATATATGTATATAGGAAGAGAAAGAGAGAGAAAGTGAGAGAGACAGAGAGAGAGAGAGAGAGACAGAGAGAGAGAGAGAGAGACAGAGAGAGAGAGAGAGAGAGAGAGAGAGAGAGAGAGAGAGAGAGAGAGAGAGAGAGAGAGTGTTCAGGCAGGTAGAAGTCATCAGTGTCACAAACACATGTAGGATGAGAAGGATGAGGACTGAGAAAAGATCATAGGATTTGACAATTAAGACAACATTGGTAACTGTATACAAAGGACAATTTTAGTTGAGTGATAAGATCAGAAGCCAAATTGCAAAGCATTAACAAGTGAGCAGAATAAAAATTATGTTTTTAAAGAATGGGTTTTGGTTTTTTGGTTTTTTTTTTTTTTTTTTTGCCTTTCTAGTGATTTAAGATTGTCTTCTGGGATAGACACTGTGTTTTCTGCAGGACCCAATGAGTTGACTAGAGCTAATGGAACCATTAGAAATATGATGTGCAGGTTCTCCCCAAAGTCATGCTTGTATAGCACAGAGATTCTGAAGGAAGATATAGGTAACACCTTAATAGGATATTGTTCTTTAGAAACATGCAACCCAGTTCCAAATTAGACAATAGATTCTTACTGTTTCACTCTTTGGATACTGATTTTGGTGACAAGAGGAAGTTAGTACTATAAGGAGTCATTGTGCCTACCCATTCTCCTGTGGACTACTATTGGTCCTGACATGGGTCCTTTGGGGAAGTAGGGGACTTGCAGAAATTGAGGAGCTTTGATCACAAAAACATTAGGAAATCTTAAAACATACCTTCATATATCCTTACTGTTAGCCAGCAAAAAAAATCTATCATCTGCCTTATTTACCCAGTCTCACAAAATTCTGACCCTAGATTTAGGATCCATATGCCCCAGACTAAAATATATAGAATATATGGAGAATACATATAAATGTCTAAATAGATAAACATTTATATATATATGTATATACACATATATAAACACATATATGCATATATATACTCTCTCTATTATATATATATATATTTAAGGAATTTGATAATCACATGAATTTGAAAATAAAACTGTATTTCTTTACAAATTATATGTTCATGTCCTATGACCATTATTTCTTTGAGTAATATGTAACATTAGTCATAGAAACATGAATCAAGTTTCTTATAGATTCATTATTGCTGACTTTTTCTTTCTTTTTTGAAGGTTGTGAAGTTGGCTTTTATGAGTTTTGCTGCAAAATAATTACATTTTATATATATATATGTATATATATATATATATATACATACATATATATATGTAATTGATATACTTTAGCCTTGGAAAGTACCTTTGAGCATCATCATCTTTCCTCCCTTTTAATACTTTCAGGTTCAAATTTGACTTAGATACCTATAATGATAACTGGTCTCCCCTCCCCCATTTTTGTGATTTGGCAGTAGCAATGTGCATTTTTGTTCTGAGTTTCATTTTAAATTCATTTGCATCCTGCATTAAATCTATTTCTTGTTAGAAGCATATTTCTTATTGTCTTTTAATCCAGTTCTCTGACTCTTTAAAATTAATTAGAGGAGTTTGATGTATTTACATTATGTGTTATATATAATTGTTGTTTGTCTTCTATCAGAAATAAATATAGTTTTTATTATTTCTATTATTAACACAAACTTAACAAATGCATTCTAAACAAACTTGTTCTGTAGGATATTAATAATTCATGAGCTGCTTTAACTCTCTTTTTCAAAGACAGAAACTTCACTTTGGGATTCTCCCCTCCCCTCTGGAGTTTCTTTTGTTTTCCTATATTCTTAAAAATACCATTCTGAAATCTTAAGTGATTTACACAACACAGCACAGATTTTGTTAGCAGCTGTTTCTGTTAATTGTTTTAAGTACTTATCTGACTGTGGAGGCAGGGACATGTTTGTTGTTTGAAGATAACCTTGAAGTAGTCATATCTCAATAAAAACTTTTCAAAGTCTCAAATATGCTGTTATTTCCCCAGGTTGATAATTTGATGTCCATAGTTGTTGCTTCTTCCATTTTAAAAAGTTATGTTCCAATTTCTTGAGTTCTAATTTATCCTCCTTGGAAAGAATTCTATTTTCTTGGTCTGTTATGTGTGATATAGTATGGTATGGTACAGGGTACGGGCTTCCAGTCCTCTTGCTCTTTTGACCTTCATACCTAAATGGAAAAGACCCATGATTTTATCAGTTATGGAACTCTCAGTTCTACTTAGTTGTCCTGGTCTAACGACTGTTAAGTTCAGAAGCAGAATTTGAAGCAATGTTTTTCTTATTCCACATCCAGTACCCTAACATGCTGTCTTATTCACTATACCATGGTGTCCCTATTTTAATGTATAATACATTAACATATTTTTTCATATAACAAACATATGGATGAGCATATGCACATATGATTTAAATATTTTATGCATACATACGTATACATAATACACAATCATGTTTGTGCATGTGGGGGGGGTATGTGTGTAGGGCAGTCCAAAGGCTGTTTTACAAGCAGCTAGCCATGAGTACATAATAAAGGTAGCAATTCAATGTGTAAGTAGATAACTCCATTTAGCTCTAGCTAAAGAGCTTTTCCCCTTCTACCTTTCATTTCCTCTTCCTTTCCATCTGGATAAAGATGCAAAGTTTCTTAAATTGAGGAAAAACGCAAGAATTCTGAAACCTATATAAGTTTTATGAGGTTTCTGTGACACCCCTCGATAAATGTATACCTTTGAAGTGGGCTAAAGGGAATATAATTCACATAAGCTGGAATTGCAAGGACTTTCCAGAAGTAAATTAGACAGAGGAATAAGATAGAAGTATTGCTTATGGTAAGCAGAAATATGTGAGGGGAGCATATAGATGATTTCCATCGGCTCTTCTTAGTTCACTGGCTGTTCTGTGTTTCACAGGCATTTGAATCCTAAAAGTAAAGTCTGTCCCAGCATGTGGCACCCAGGATACCCCCTTTTATAAAGAGGCCCTTCAGAAAAACTTCTTTAGGTTCAGAATTCTTACATATGCTTGGAAACTAGGGGCCCCAAACCTGGTGTGTTTAATTTTAGTAGCTACCCAGAGGATACAATTAGTTCAAATTTGATATTATCAAGTAAGAAAATTTACTAAGATAGTAAGAAGAATAGAAAAAGAATACTTTCTCTACAAATTTGAGGCACAATCTCTCCCAAATAAACACAGAGCCAGTGAGAAGTCTGACTATAGGACAGTACTCACTCACCTGATCTCATTGTTTCTGACAGGTCTCTAGTTGGCATGTGTTTGTAGAGATTCTCTCTACTATAAGCTTCTGGTTTCCTCTGGATTCCTCATGTTTGTCCCCCAGGATTTGCTCATCACCTGAAATCTCAGTTCTCTTGGAGAATGACTCAGCTTTGATATTCAATACTTCCTCTCCAACCTCAGTGGCTACTCTCGTCTGACTGGAGGACTGGGCAGGGATGCAGGTGGGTGGGGAGTTGGGGGGGGGGAGGTGGGGTGGAACAATAACCTCCCCCCACCCTTTATAGAGAGCTTTATATCCTGCATAGAAGGCTCAAAATTTTCCTGGTAATTTCATTCAGCTCGGTTTCCACAGAACATTATGCTTCTAAGGCTGAGTCCCTGATGGCCCCAAGTCTTAAGCAGCTTTATTTCATGTACTGTCTTCCATGTAAGACTGTAAGCTCCTTGAGGGAAGAGATTCTTTCTTTTTCTTATTTGTATCCCCATCTTTAGATGTAGCTAACTAACTAGGGGTTTTAGATTATTTTTATGTACTATCTTTTCCAGAAGAAGAAGAATGACTTCTACCATTTTCCTTTTATAATTTACAGCCCAGATTAGAGGTGTGGAAACTGAAGTCTCAAAGACTGAATCCAAACTTCACAGAACAAATCCCCTTAACAAAAAAGATTTGACTATGTGGACTCAGTCAGAAGACTGCACCAAAGAACCTAGAAGGTAACCTCTGGTATCAAGGCCACAGGTTCCCCACTTCTGGCCCAGAGTCTGGCTTCTGCTGTATTAGGGAAGTAAGTAGTCCATATCCAGTGTCAGACTAGGAAAAAACTCTAAAATATTTTTCTCCCTATTAAAAGAAGGGTGGGAGTCATTCCTAGAACCTGGACAGTGGTTGTCATTTCTATCTCCAAATGTGTCCCCTAAGGACACCACAGTCAAGCTAGGGCATTTTGGAAAGAATGATAGGTTGAGAGGGATCCTGGGTTCAAATAATGCCTCTTCCACTTACTCCTTTTATGAACCCTGGGCAAATTGTTTTATTTTAGTTTTCTCAAGGGTAAAATGAAGTGACAGGATGAGATGAACATTCGAACCTTCTAACTCTAAGCTTATAATCTTGCGATAAAGACAACCAAAGGAAGTCACCTCTCATTCATATCAGTCCTGGCCCATTATGGAACCTGCATCCTTGTAGATGTGGCTGAATAAAAGTGATACTATGGTAAATGCTTGATTTTAATTTCTGTACCAGATGTAGAGAGAGCTCAGCCCTTTCTGTGAAATAAATCTAAAAGGTAGGAGGAGTTGGTCACTCCTCTCCTAGGCAGAGCTAGACATATTATTTTTATGCAAATTATCTATAAACTGTGAACTAGACTCCAACCACTCCAAAACAAGGTGAAAATATCTTGAAAAATGTAAGGTATTATGTGAATATAAGGAAGAGTTTTTGGTTTTTTTATTCAATGTGCCTTTTTCCTCTTTCATGCCTTTAAAAAAACCTGGCACCCCTCATGAAATTTTGATTAAAGGAGAAGGTGAGGTGGGTGGAGGCCCAGTGGTTGAATTAGATATAGATAGATAGACAGACAGACAAACAGACAGACAGACAGGTTAGACAGATAGAGAAATAGAGAGATAGATGATAGAGAGATAGAGAGATAGGTGGCTGAATACTAGAATAACAAATAGTGGCCATTCAATATCAGTGGGAAGACCTCTATAGTTTGTAACAAAGAAATCCGTTATTAGTAGATGACATTTTAATTGCCATCACCTAAATGACTAATATAGTGCACTGAGCTAATGTCCCTGAATGAAGTACTCTATTAGAAACATTTCTTTAATGATCCCTGACTCTAATCCATTCTTATTAAGCAAACAAGCATACCTCTCTAACCCGCCCTTCTCAAGTCCAGCATTGCCCCTGGCTACCCTGCGCTGTCCTTCATTCTGGCTTCACACAGGCACTAAAATAAAGACCACCTTCCCTATTGGGATAGTTCATCAGTCCCTACTTTGAAATTAGAAAATCTGGCATCTTTATGATGCTTTCTTTCCTCAGTATGACTACCTAAAAGGGTATTTTTTATCATAAATATCTAACATTAAAAGACCACAATTTTACTGTGAGAATGAGTCAATATGCTGAATTAATTAAAAAAACAAACATTAAAGTTTTAAAGTATATTCTGTGTATCATGCACACTGCTAAGTGCTTAGTATGCACAAAAGTCTCTGCTTCCTAAAACAATATAATATAATAGGAGGCAAGAAAACACAGAAATAAATTTGATATAAGATAGAGTATGATAAGGTCAAATTCTCTGTCTTTCCTATATACCTGTATACAAACATAACCCATATATGGTTATGTGTGTGTATGTATAGCCACACACATAGACATACATATACACACTCACAGGTGTGTGTGTGTATACATATATATATTTGTATATGTATACATTCATCTAGATATTACATACATATATCTACATATATAGATTTATATTTATTAATTGATGTAGGATATAGAGGTGAGAAAGATCATTTCTGCTGGAGAGAACCAGGGAAAGTTTCATGTAGAAGGCAACATCTAATTTGGGATTTGAAGGTTTCCAACAGGCCGATTTGTGGAAGGACTCCATTAAAGCCATGAGCAATAGCCTGCACAGGCACATGGAATGGGGAGAGCACAGAATGAGATTAAGAAACAGCTGGAAGGACTGCTTAACCGGAATGTATAGAGTAGGATGAAATCAGAATGGAAAAGTAATCTGAATTCAGTTGAAGGGCAATAAATTCCTGGTTAAATAAATTCTGTTTCATTTTAAAGGATAAGGAGATGTTAAAGAGTCTTGCAGAAAGCAGTGACATGGTTAGAGTACTGCATTAGGAAGATTGTTCAGATAGCTGTATAGAGGATGGACCACAAAGAGAACAGCTGAAGACCAGAAGGCAGGTTAGAAGTCAATGCAGTATTCAAGGTGAGAGGCAATATGTGTCATTGTGACTACATAAGAGAGGAAGAAATGTAACAAATAGTGGGAAGAAAGAATTAACAAGACTTTTTGACTTTTTTTTTTTTTTTACAACTTATTGGCTATGAAGAGACAGGGAAAAGAAAAAAAAAATGAAGAAAGTTAAATGATTCCTAATCTAACAGGGAAGGTGTTGGCACCATCAACAGAAACAGAGTACTTGATGTCAAGGAATTGGTATGAGTTATTTTCCTAGGGGCTTAATGAACTCATTATTACAATTTTTGAGCTGGAACGGATTAGGAAACAAATTATAAGTGTCTTTTTGTAAAAAAAGATAAAAATTCTCTTGTAATTGAATGCAATACAGTCATTGAGATAATGCAGTTATAACAACTAGGGCTCAGACTAGAATGACTTACACTTGTTATTGCCTCAACAGGCCCAAAAAGACTAAATTATTATCTCATTGAGAACGTAAATATTTACCTAGGAAGTAGACTTCATGCTCCCTGTACGGCACATGAATTTCACATCAATTTTTACAAAATGCAAATAAGTGGCCTTCTTTTTATATAAATATCATCATGTCCTTTTCTGCATAAGTTAAATAGCATATAATTGAGAATAGGTGATACTGATTTACTAAAAATTGTTTATTGCCACTAATTAATAAAAGATTACTAATTAACAGCCAAAGGCACAGCCCCTTATTTCCTAAGACATTCAGTATTTAAATACATGCCATTGGGATTACTAATTATGTTCATTATTAATTATGAAAAAGGATTGCTATTAAAATCTTTCCAAACAGTTTTATATTAGAAGTAAAGAAAATGTCAGCAGTTAGTGAAGAGCTGCTCAAAAATGTTAATTTCCACAGTTAATGTTTTTTTATTTAAGTAGCATAGATATTAAAAGTTACAATTAATTTGATGATTGCATTGTAACTCAAAAAGCTTCCCTCTATGTGTTATGATGTTGCTGAATACCTTCTTAAGATGTATTTCAGGACTAACAGAATAGCAATTATTTTAATTAAAGAAGAATTAATCTGTTTTCTTTCTCTTCTGCTTCCCACATCTGCCTATGAGAAGGAATTTCCATAAATTAGTTCTGTTATAAAGTGACAAAAATATACATGGACATTACTTATGTTAGCCTTTTCCCACATAAAATTCAGTTAATTATTCTGTTCTGTCAGTACAGCTTAGTAAGCTTAACCTCCTCCCATCTCCAATCAAATCAAAAGGTAGTTATTGATTTCTGATTCAAAAAACATGGAGGTATAAATTTATGTGACTCAGATTCAGCTGGGTACAAGTGATCTTCAGACCAGGAAATGAAGAATTGAAACCCTCAAATGTTTTGGTAGGCAACATTGCTAGAAATCATAAAGAAGGGATCTGGAACTCAGAACTATTGATCATTTTTAATGGAATATGAAGCTGCATTTGTTTTGTTGTTTGCTATGTGGTCTTTTTTTGTTTTTTGTTTTTGTTTTTGTGTTTTTTTTGTGGTGTTTACTGTTTGTGACTGCATGTATAAGCTCATATGGAGATATGTTGCAGACAAACTCATGTCTTCTCCATTGGTACACTTTTGAGTTGGATATTTCACAATTTAAGCTTAGTATACTTCTGGCATTTCATCATAAATTCAATTCAAAGTCACTAGAAAAGATGTTTTCTGAATCCTAACTCTATTATCCAGTGTTAGTTCTCTCTTCCATTTTTGTGTCACATACAAACTTGAAAATCATACAATTCATGCCTTTATCAAATAACCATTACACGTGTCAAATAGCACTGGGTCAAGCACTTAACTGGATAATTCTTATGAAAATGACATTGAACCATTAAAAAAGACACAAAAACTGTTCTTTGAGTCTTCCCATTGAACTATACTTGAATCATTTTTGTCTACATTTTTCCATGTCATCCACAAGAATGATATGAAATACTTTATGAAATGCTCCATTAAAATCTGTTTAAATTTTATGTATTTATTCCTCCCATTTACACATTCTTTTAAAAGAAGAAAGGTTACAGGAAAAAAAAACTAGAAGGACTTAAATAATAACAGTTATAAGCTTTTTGTGAGAATGGATTGTTTCACCGTTTGTACCTGTATCCCCAAAGACTAATATAGTGCCTGGCACATAGTACATACTTAATAAGTGCTTGTAGATTGATTGACAATTTGATGATATGTTCTCCTTAAAGCCAAAATAAATCTACGTAGTTGTAACTTACTTTTCTAGATATTTGTATTCTTTATTTGCAATGACCCATTCTTGAATATCACTCAATTCAAGCTCACTGGCCTACAGTTTTCAGACCCTATTATATTTCACTATTTTTGTAAAATCATCACTATATTTGATCTTCTCTGATCTTATGATACCTCTCCTGTTCTCCACAATCATTCATGTATCATTGGTAGTTCAGCCAGTTACATCTGCCAGTTCTTTCAATACCCAAGGATGAGACCCATATGGATCAGGGCACTTGAATTCCTCCAGTGCAGCAATGTGCTTTCAAGTCACTTATTTATCTTTGGAATCAATTCACTGATACCTTTTTTTGCACTATCACACATGCAGAGTCCAAAAGTTAAGCAGAAACTGAAGTAAAATTAGAATGTTTTTCTAACAATCTGCTATGCAGTCACCTCATTCATCCTTGAGCCCTCTCATATTTTCAAGCTGTGCAGTCACCTCTTAGAGTAACTCATTCAGTATACAATTATTTTATTCTGATATTCATTTAGTACTTATTGCCTCCATTATGTAAGCTATCAATAATAGTCCAGAAGCTCACAATGCCTAACATTCTGAGCACGTGTTTTGTCTTCCTTGCTTCCTTCGATATACTTGCATGGCTGTGTTCCAGAAATAATGACATTTCCTGATTTAATTTGTAAGCAGAAGGTTGCTGATGCTTAGTTTCCTGAGAGGGAGGTGGGTATTTGGCAAGAGACTAAAGCAGTTTCAGGGTCTGAGGGATTCCTTTAGCAGATACAAAATCTGTTTAATCTCTAGGCATTGGTGCACTCGCAGGTTGAAGTAATATGAGAAGGCACATTATCATTCCGTACTGTGGCATGACAGGTTCTCTGTTATCAAAGCTTTATGACACCAACAGGAAGCTCTTCCTGTAGGTGAGCCAAGTTTTTACTCGGTGGAAAAGTAAGGAATGATCGCTCCAGTGTTTTCTGATCTTTGCTGAAACTGGTAAGGTGCTGAGCAATATGCTGTCAACTACTAATTGAGCTGTCAATGATGCTGTGATAGAATGGTTGCTTTATGTTCTCTCTAAATAATCCTTGTAGATATAAATAAGCCTGGTTCCATGGATTTAAAACACATCTGATATGTAAATAGCATTACTCAATGCAGGCAAAATTGTGTTTAAGCCTACTTTTCAGGTAAGAACATATAATTTTTTAATCATTACAAATATGATGACAAAGACCACTTTTTTTGCTTATCTAATGGAATGATTCACTACTCTATGTAAAACAAGTTAGAATCCCATTCTTTTCCCATTTACATGAAGGTTTTATAAAAGTCTTCCAATACTGCCTATTCCAGTATGTCCTATGGTAGTAGTAACGGGAATAGGGCAGTCAGAACAGATGAAAGAAATGCAGTAGATATAAATATGAAAGGACTTGTTAAATGACTAACCCTAAAAGTAAGAATTACAGTCAAAGACAACATCAAAGTTCCATAGAATAGGAGGCTGAGTAAATGGTGGTACTCATGGAGGGGGAAAAAAGCGAAACAAATGAATGAGGAAGTTGAATTAGATACCAATTGGATACCATGATTCAAGAGAGAGTAATAAATATTTTAAGAAGGAAGCTGTGTTCACAAAATGAGTCAACATGCCTAAAGCAAGAACAGGTCATACCAGAACAACATCTCATTTAATGCCAAAGTAACTGTATTTGTAGATCATGTGAATAAAATAATATTTCCATGGTACTCTTCCATGGTCACACCATTGGTGAAGTAGTATATTTAGTTCTGAGTGTTACATAATGTGAGAGGCTATGGCAAGATACATGTATCCAGTAGAAGATGTTCAAGAGGGTAAAAATTCTTAAGAAAATGCTATTTTAAGATAGGTTGAATGAACTGGGCCTAAGAGAAGACTCAACTGGGTTTAGAAAGGTAAGAGGGTAGGACAATCCAAACTATCTTTAAGTTTTGTTTCACGTCTAAAGCTGTCATGTTCAAGAATTGTTGTGTTTGCCCCTCATTTTCAGAGAGGATTATGACATCAAGGAAATGATGACATGAGTTACAGTTGACTTTTAGGTGAGGGAGGGGTGTGCTGGGTTAGCAGCCTCACTTTCTCCTCCAGAGTCATCTGGATCCAGTGACCAGATATTCATCAGGATGACTGGAGATGGCCTAGGATGCAATGGGAGACCCTGGCCCTTTTAGGCTAAGGTCTTTTCAGATTGTCACTATGAGTCAGGTAACACCCATTCATAGAATGGACCTCTTTAAGAAGTAAGTCCAAGGATAACCCATTTAATTAGAAGGAAAAGAAAAAAAATCAAGCTGGGAGGGGAAGACTCTCAGGGTTACTATTCCAAAGAGAAACAGTTACCATTCACTTTCACTGTAAGCCAGGAGGAACCAAAATATACCCATTAAGTGGAGCCTGGGCAGGAACCTATTGTGGTCCAATCTATAAGCTTCAGAGTGAAGTGAGTTTAAGGTTTTGTGGAAGAAGAAGAAGGAAGAGAGAGAGAGAGAGAGAGAGAGAGAGAGAGAGAGAGAGAGAGAGAGAGAAAAGAAGAAGAAAAAGAAGACAAAAGGAGAAGAAGAAGAAGAAGAAAAAGAAGAAGAAGAAGAAAAAGAAGAAGAAGAAGAAGGAGAAGGAGAAGAAGAAGAAGAAGAAAAAGAAGAAGAAGAAGAAAAAGAAGAAGAAGAAGAAGGAGAAGGAGAAGAAGAAGAAGAAGAAGAAGAAGAAGAAGAAGAAGAAGAAGAAGAAAGGAAAGAGAAGGGAAAGGAAAGGAAAAAAATCTAGTCATTAAACCCCAAGTTAACTGGGCAGCTTCTGACTATCAAAATTTATTGTCCTTTAGAGAGAAGGAGAGGGAGAGGAAAAGCTAAATTACCCAGATAGCTGGGTCCCCATTCAGGCAGCTTGATCTACTCACAAGTTGTGTCATGGTCCTCTTTGAAAATGAAGGTGAAGAAATATCAGCCTTGTTTTACTTATCCCCCAGCAGCTGAACTAGGTAAAATAATTGAAATTCCAGCTTTTATGCTAGTTAAAACCTCCTAACTGTCTCAATCCAATTCAATTTAAAAATTAAGTGGTTACTATATAAAAAAAGCACCACACTAATTACACAAAACTCATTCAAGACATACAGGCATTTACTAAGGTTGCCCTTGTCTTCCAGTTTCTCCCTTTCCTCCAAGCCTTGCACCAATTCCAGAACTCACTCATAACAGCCAGACAAAAGGAAGATCTTCCCACATTGGGATCTCTCTCTCTCTCTCTCTTTGTCTCTGTCTGTCTCTCTCTGTCTCTGTCTCTCTCCCTCTCCCTCTCCCTCCCTCCCTCCCTCCCTCCCTCCCTCCCTCCCTCCCTCTCTCTCTCTCTCTCTCTCTCTCTCTCTCTCTCTCTCTCTCTCTCTCTCTCTCTCTCTCTCTCTCTCCTTTCCCTGAAATATTTGACTGACTACTCAGTTGATTTGGGTAAGATGGTAATGAACAACTTGATCCTTTCCAAAGATGTCAAGGACTCAGAGGCTCTCATCAGTGTTATCCCAACCTCCTAAAGTCCAAAAGGTCTTACCATCTGGCAGCTTTAGTGCCCTGTAGTAACATAAGAACCCCTACTTCTTAGCTGAAGTTTCTTTTCTGTGTTTTCTCCAAAGTAAAATGTGAATTTCTAAAGGGCATGGATTCTCTCACTTTTTATTTTTACTTTTTCAATACTTTGAATTGTGCTTTGTGCACAAGAAGCACTTAATAAATGCTTCTTTATTCATTAATTCATATATATATATATGTATCAACTATATCTATATACAAAGCCATAACTTGTAAAGATACCTCAAATGGACAACAAGTTAAACTGAGATTTGAGAGTTTGCCAGACTACCTTTGGGAAATTGCAAAGTTCCCAAACTTCTTCCTTAGAAAAGACAAATATTTTTAATAGAAATATTCTTCTGGTTTTATTGTATGTCTTCAAGATATGGGACATAATTGCACCCTGAAGAATAGAAAATAAGAATCTCTCTAGTTTTTTGGTGGCTATGACAAAGCTGTAACTTACTGAAAATAGGAAATTCTGGAGTGATGAGAAAAAAGCACAATACGTACGTATTTGTTTATATGTATATGCATGTTTGTACACATGCATGCACATACAAATCTGTATGTATGTATTTAGTTCATTTTTACATTTTGTTTTAATTTTTATTTTAATTAAATGCATGCCAAAATTTTTGACATTCACTATTTTTTAATTTTAATCCCCAACTTCTCTCCTACCGTACCATGGCTGCTCCTTGAGAACACAAGCAATTTGATCTAGATTATAGCGTGTAGTCATGAAAAAAAATTTGCATATTATCTATGTTGCAAAAGAAAATGCAAATCAAATAAAGAATAATAATAAAGTAAAAAATACTGTATGTTTTAATCCGTATTTATAGAACATCAGTTCTTTATCTGGGGGTGGATGACATTTTACATAATGAGATCATTGTAATTGTTTTGGATCAGTGTATTACTGAGAATAGCTTTCATTCAGAGTTGAATAGTATGCACTATTGCTGTTACTATGTAAAAAGTTCTCCTGCTCCTGTTCAATTCACTTTGTATCAGTTCATATAATTCCTTTCAGGCTTTTTCTTTTTTTTCTGAAAACATCCTGCTACAGATTATATCTCATAAAAGATGTGTGAAGAGAAGGACTATTACAATAGAGGGGAAGATAGAGTGGGGGGGGGCAGCGCAAGAATCTTACATCAAAACTGATGGAAAGAGGGAAAATCAGTGATGTTAAGACCTTTCTTGTAGAGTTTTTCCAGTGTGTTCTTTTCACTTCTTAATCTCTGCTACTTTTGCTACTTTGTTAAAAATGTTACCATTTTTATCTTTTATAATGCTCATTTTAGTCTATAATATTACCTTGACAAATTCCTAGTTTTCTTGAAGAAATATGTCTTTCTATTATAGTGTTTTCCTTCTATTTGTATTTCTCATTTAAGAAACATTCTTTTCTCTGCTTGGTAGTCTCTGGAATTCTGCATTCATTTGAATAGGTCTTTCCCTTTTGCTTTCCTTTACTTGTTGGCTATTTATAAAGCCTCATGAGATAGCCATTTTAGCCATTTTGCTTTCTTCCCCTTATTTTCCTTTGGAATTTTTTTGGGGGGTTACTACAATATTGCAGTCTTATGACCATATTTTGTGTATATCTCTGTTCAAGTGTGTTTCTTGTAAACAACATACTGGAAGATTCTGTTTTCTTTTAATTTAACATGGTATTCTGGTATATCTGGTATTCTATTTTATGTGCGAGTTCATCCCATTCACATTTACAGTTAAAATTATTAACTGTGTATTTCTCTCCCTCATATTTTGTCTCGTTTATCCTTTTCTCATTAAATGTCCATTTTCCCTTATGTAGATTATTCTTGATCATAATCTTAGCTCCTTTGCCTTCTGGAATATCATATTCCAAGCCATTTGACCTTTTAAAACTTGTGTTATAATGACTGTAGATCCACAATATTTGAAATGTTGCTTTCTGACTTCTTGGAATATTTTCTCCTTGCCCTGGGAGCTCCGGATCTTGGCTATAATATTCCTGCGGTTTTTATTTTGGGATCTCTTTCAGGTGGTGATTGATGGATTTTTCAATTTCTATTTTACCCTCTAGTCCTAGGATATCAGGTCAGTTTTCCTTGATAATTTCTTGAAACATGACATCTAGACCCCTTTTCTCTGATCATGGCTTTCATGTAATCCAATAAGATTTAAATTATCTCTACTAGATGTTTTCCAATGTAATATTTAACATTTTCTTCTATTCTTTCATTCTTTTGATTTTATCTTACTGTTTCTTGGTACATAGTGGAGTCATTAGCTTTCACTTGCCTGATCCTAATTTTTAAGGAATTATTTTCTACATTGAGCTCTTCTTTTTCTCTTTATTCATTTGGGAAATTTTACTTCCTAAGGAGTTCTTTCTTTAAGTAAATTTTGTATCTCCCTCCCACCCCCAATTTGGCCATTTCAAACTTTTAAAGTGATCTCTTCAGTGGATTTTTGTGGATCTTTTACCATTTAGATAATTCTATTTTTAAGATATTATTTTCTTCTCTATATTTTTGTGCCTCTTTTATCAAGCTGTTGACTCCTTTTTTTTTTTCTTTTTGGCAACATTGTTATTTCTTTTCCCAATTTTCTCTCTACCTCAATTATTTAATTTAAAAAATTTTTTTTGAGATCTTCCAGGAATGACTTTTAGGACTGTGATCAAGTCACTTAAAAAAAAAAAAAAAGCATTTTATATAGCTGCTTAAATTCCTTCTCTGTTTCTGCTCCTTCCTTATCTGACAAAGTAGGAGTGGGGAGGAGGGAGACACAAGACCTCAACTGAGGTGTGCCTTTACCTCTCCTTCCCATGGTTCTGTAATAGAGGTTTAAACTATTCATTTCATTTCTAAAATAAACAGAACCAATTCAAAGGAGAGTTTTAATGAAATGGCAAAGGATATTGGAGTGGTCTTATAAATCAACTTTTATTATGTTACTAATAACCCCAGACAGTCCCATCTTATTAGGGACAGCTAACTCAGATAAATATAGCTCTGGTTTTCTTCCAGCCTTCTAAACCTTGCTTCTGGCTCAGTCTTCTGCACTATGTACTTCTTGAACTCTGCTCTGTGATTATTACTTGTTCTCTCTTGAAATCATTTTGTCTTGTTTATATTTATTTATATTTAAATTTCATGAAATCTCTGCCTAACCCACCAAAATTGGATCATTTTAACTCTTTTTCATTTTTGTCCTAGTATCACCATTTCCTATTATAGTTAGTTACATACTGTAGGTGATTTATATGTATTTGCCAACTTGATGTTTTGATTCATTGAAAAGAAATCCTTGAAATGAATCCTCCAAATTCCCCATGGTCATTTTACAAAGCTGAGAAATGATACTTTGGACTCTCTTATGGACATTCATGGGTCATAAACAGTTCAGGAGCAGAAGAGAATCATGCCTAGACCTCCTTGGATATAGTCAAATTTTAAAATGCTATCCTACAAAGAGGTTTTTATCCTGTTTATAGAGACTAATGGAATGGTAAATCCTGTGATTGGAAAATAAATAAACAAACAAACAAACAAACAAATAAATAAATATATATAATATTCACATATACGTGTGTATACACACATACATACATGTAAATGTACTGTACATATATACACACACAATACCTATATCATACATATGTATGTGTGTGCAAAAATAAATTTGTTGCTTCAGAAGATAAATTTTCCTCAGTACTAACTTCAAGTTTCACTTGGGTCATTAAAATTCTTCCATGGAAAAGAAGAAGTTCACATCCACAACACAAATAAGAGACTACAAAAAAAAAAAAATAGGAAGGGGAAACCTTGGGACAGGTTGTGTTGACTATGTAAGGACTCATTCTAAAATGCTTTGAGGATTCCACTTTCCTTTCTTTATGCCCTGTTTTTCAATGACCGTAGTACAAACTACTCTCTTTTCTGAATTATTCCAAGGACTATTTTCATACAAAGTCTCATCATAAGCAAGTTTCTATAATGATTTGTCTGTGGGGTAGCACGACGGTGATCATTTTTATGACATAAACAACTGAGATTGCAGCTATATTGAAATCTAATCACATGCTTCACTGAATATAATATGTTCACTTGTTTTCTGTTTTACTTAATCTTCACAAGGTGCAGATCACCTTAAATTTAATATAATTACAATTGCAGTGTCTAAAATATGAAATATTAATATACCAGTAAGACAAAGAATAAGTATTTATTTTAGCCCTTGAATGGTTTATACTAACTTAGAAAGGGTTTTTCAGTTGCCCATGTATTTATTGTGTGTGTGTGGTAACAATGGCTGGATATAATTTTGTTATAACATAAATTTTCTTGTCACTAGGTGTCTCTTTTTTCATTTATACATGCAAACTTAATTTGAAGAAAGCTTTAGAGTAGACTTATGAATATTACATGTGTATATTAGAAGCAAAAAAATGTAGTTGCTGTATACATTATTGAAGACTATCTTAGTAAGAGGTTGCTCATTGAATAATTTTTCTCTTCAAATTCTCCTCATTTTCATGTTAATGTCTTTGGAAATGTCACTTCAGTACTTTTGCTGTTACAAACTTTTCAACAACTAGCCATAAATAATGCATTAGTGACAATATTGTTCTAATAACTTATTTAGGGCATAATTAATTCACAGCTTTAGGCATATTTAAATAAGGGTCCTCTTTTAAGTTTGCCGCTTTCAACTGTGCTTGTTTTCAGCAATCTGAAAAATAAAACTGAAACCCCAAATAGCCTACTTCCTGTGGTTTTATTTTCAAAATGGTAATCTACAACAAACATGTGCTGCTAAATAAATTACCTGAAATATCTGGCTCCATATAGGGAGTCTTCCTCACCCTCTCTTTAATTTGCTCTAGAGTTTTAATTGCCATCTATGGATTCTTCTTTCCTATTCCCTAATACCCACTTTTCATGCAGAGGAGTTAATGGGGTTATAATCTTGTAATTAAAGCATATAATTTTAATTTCTCTGATGACTCTTTATTATGATAATCTTGTTAAGATTATGATGTTCCATTTGTTGCTGCATATGATCATATGGTTTTGAGGAGCTTGCTTATGCTACTGATCCCCTACATAATTAAGGAGGTTCAACCTCCCAGCCGGCAAAATCTTACAGCTAATGGAAGACAAAAGTTAGGTTTAAGTCTCTATAAAGATATTACAGTATTCTGAGAACTTATCTCATGTTTATTGTCAGTCATGAGATCAACAATAAAGCTTCATTAAGCAAGTATATAATCTTACAATTAATGAAAAGGTCTCCTTTCTGGATTGGACATTGGGATGGTCTTTTTAAAGTAAGAAATTAAAAGGACAACCCGACTCATTAACTCAAAGATCACAGATACAAATGGCAGTGGTAAGTTCAAAAGGTTATTCACACCTGAACACTTAAAAGGATTACACACACACACACACACACACACACACACACACACACACATCTTCATGTATTAGGTGAGGGAAAGAGCTGGAAGACCAGTGGTCTAGCCATAACTACACACAGATTTGTTGTTTTAATTGAACCATTCTCCTAGACTTTGTCTAGAATCACAGAATTTCTGAAGTTTTTTTTTTTTTTTTTTTTTAGAGGGGGGGATATTTTGAAAGCAACTAGTCAAATACATCAATCCTTCTTACAGTATCACCAGTTTCTATTTCTGTTTGATCACAGCCAATGAGATGATATTTACCCAATAAGGAAGTTACTGGCATCCATTTTCCTTCTTTACAAAGTGAGAGAATTGAACTGTTCATTCTATAAAATCACTTCCAGTTATAAACTAAAGAGTAAGGGATTTGGAGTCAGAAAACCTTGGTTCAAAAATACTCTTCCTGTAACCTTATCCTTGTGACTTTGGACAACTTATTTAACCTTTTTTTTGGTTCAGTTTCTTAATATTTAAAATGGGTACATTATATTATATGACCTTTAAAGTTCCTCCTAACTCTAAATCTATGATCCTAAGTCACAAAATGGGAACGAATCACCAGTTTGATTGCAGTTGGGTTTCTGAAGTTTTGTGTACATGACTGAATTTATTTTAAAGATAACAGCTATAGGCAGCTGAGTTCATAGCTGGAGTGGGTACATTGTAGGGTGGCAGGATGCTATCCCAAACTATAGGCAGCAAGAGCATTTACAAGTACTAAAATATAACATGTCAGCATAACAACATCTATTTGTTTAAAGGCCTTTTCAAAGTAAACAGTTGGGTGGTTTTTATGAAGCTGCCTTTATGTTTATGGAGGAGCAAGTCACAGAAAATACAAGCTATTCAGACACATTAACTGTCTCTTTCCTGTTGTGGGGTACTGTGAATAGATCAACACTTTTTACAAGGAAGGAAATTAACTCCATTCTGCTCCTATAAAAAGAAATGCAGTCTAAAGAAAAAGGAGAAAAAAATGGATAAATTTGTAAGTTGAAATCAAACATATTTCCTTTATGAGCCTGTTCACAAATTGTATGAGAAAGCATATATTTAGAACCATGAACCAAGGGGTCCTCAGATAGCCTCAACAAGGATCCCATCAGTATAGCTTAAAACCTGACTTGGTAGATTTCCAAGCTAGTTACTGCTGCCATGCTTCTTTTCTGAATTTGCTGTGATCCGCAGTAGGGAAGAGAGTTAAATCAAAAGCAGCACAGTTGTTCCCCAACTCTTATGGTCCCTTTTCTTTACTTCTGACTTCTACTTTCCCTGTTTGATGTTCTAATCTGCCAAACATTTCCTTGTTTTCTTCCTGGGGCTTTTGCTATTAGTATCAACAGCCATGTTCCTGGGGGGGACACAAGAATTTGAGGAAATGAAAAAATTAACTCTGTGGGAAAAGGAACACAAAGCAGGGGATCCTTGCTATCCCTTATTAATAGAATGCATAATTCCCACTGTGTGTTGAAATCTGGCTAAAACAAGTCCTTCTTCTTTTTTGTTTCTCTATTTAAACAAGTTTGTAGCAAAGCTATGATGAGGAAAGTCAAATAAATTTGCTCCTTTTGGAATGACTCTGTCATTGATAATGCAATAAATGTCTGAGGCTTGTACTAGCACAAGGCTCTCGAGAGTAATTTTAGTCTATCAAAAACAATAAAGTTGCTTAGAGAGAAGTCTACCCTATGGACATGTGGTAATTGGATGAAGCTTTAGTGTTTTGGCAACATGGACATCATGATCTAATCTACAGGGACTAATGTAATATATTTAGGAAAAGAAATAGCATCCAAGAGCACATCCTGAGCATTTCATGCAAATGGGTTTCTGCAGCATCAACAAAGCTTTTTTTAGACATAAATAAGGATCAAATAATATCCATCCTATGAATATATATCTGTACAAACTAAATTTAAAAATTAGGAAAGGAATTTATGAAAAAAGGAATTTAATCTATAGCATACCTTCAACATGTCATTTTACTTTAAATATAAAAGCACAATTCCCATATCTGGACAGAAGGTACTTGTGAACATTTGTTGGTTTGTTTTAGTACCTACTTTAAAAGTTCCTGTGCCTAATCAGATTGTCAGGAGATAATGTTTATTGCCATCTGGAGGTCACTATTTTGCTTTGTGAAATTAGTTGATTTATGCCCTGAAAATCTGTCCTTAAATTTATGTCCTTAAAATCTATTCCTGAATATCAACGATCACAAATGCATTTCTACAGAGTTCATCAAATACTTAGTACGTTCCCACTAAGAGAAGGTATTGTAATAGACTCTGGAGATACAAATTAAAAAAAAATAATCTGACCTAAAAGGGCTTTCATTCCAGTGGGAAAAGAGTAAAGACAATTAAATTAGAGACTAAAGTTTTAGTTAGAAAATAAAAGTAAGTTGATGACTGTTTCTAAACATTTCAGCAGGATTCACACATTTTGTTACTAACAGTTAATTGCATAATTCCATACAAAAACTGGATTGATCCTTGTGGGAAGGTCAATGTAAAATGCAAGGACCAAATCCACCTAGATTCACTCATCACCTCAATTGACTGGAGAGACAATGGAGAAAAATTTGGACTGGAGAAGGACTGCAGATTCAATGAAACACTAACTAGTCTTTTTGGACAGCATCTTTATTTGAAAGGGCACACAGCAAATACTACATTGAGAGTATTTAGAGCAGGATTTCTATGTGCAAAACCACAGAAATTATAGATCTCCCTGCATTTATTGGTCTACATTATTCCATATTTGATGTTACTCAACATTTGTGAAAAACAGATGTTTTCCAGTTAATAAAAAGAAGAAGTTCTATGTGCAGACTTGCAGTGCAAGCTTTTCTTAGTTCATTTCTAATTGGAACACCTATTGTTTTCAGGAATGAGTCTTGCTGTGTGTCTCCAACCCAGACAGTTTTTGACCCTTTTCTCAGCCACCAACTTTAATAGCCAATGGTTATGTTACCAAATCTTCCTTAGTTATTTTAAGGAGAGAGTTATTATGCATATATTCATGTTTTCTCAACCTAAGGCAAAAAAAAAAAGCTTGCAAAAATCTAACTAATCTTGGACAAACAAATCAAGAAGGAATGTATGACATTCATAAGAGGGCTTTAAAGCTTACAAATCACTTCATAAACTACCTCATTCGATGCTAACAATAATCCTGTGAGGTAGATGCCTAAAATATTATTATCCTCATTTTACTAATGTCGAAACTGACCTCTAAACAAGACTAAGCGTACATACATTAAGAGACCTCAAGTCTCTCCTGAGTCTAGGCCAAGTACTTTCCAGTACCCCAAGCTGCAATATTTATTGAATGTTGACTATGCCTATGACACTGGGCCAATTGGTGTGGAGGATATAAATGATTATCAGATCAAGTCCCTGCCCTCAAGGACCTTAGACAACTAGTTAGAGAGAGAAAAAAAAAAGATACAAAAAAGGGAAACAAAAATAAATTGTAGAAAAGTAGTACAGCAAATAGGTATTGAGCTAAAAGAATTGAGAGGAAAGAATTATCTAAGATTATTATAGTGAGTTTCAGGGATAAAATAAGCCTTAAATTGGCCTTTCAAGGAATGGTAAGACTTAAACAAAGGCAAAAGAGTGGTGAATTACAGAATTTAAAGGTAAAGATACATATGATCATCCTTTATTTGAAGGCCATTTTGGTCAGTGAAAGGGTGTTTAGGAAATGGAAATCATTATATGGTAGACTAAGGAGTGCAAAATTTATCTGCACTATAGGCAAAAAAGAACTAGAGAGGGACTTTGATCTTCACAAGGTGGCATAATTGTAATGATAATCATAGCGATGATGATAGCTAGCACTTACACAGGACTTTAAGGTTTGCAAAGCACCTTACAAATACTATCTCATGTTTTTATCCGTACAATAACCTTGGGGTGTGGGTGCTATTATTATCTCAAATTTAAAGACCAGGAAACTGAAGCAGACAGAAGTTAAATGACTTGCTAAAGTTCACTTAAATGTCAAAGGTAAGATTTGAACTCAGAACTCAGTTTTCTATTCACATAGCTCTCTCATGTGTAGCTAACAATATAGGTAGGGGACATTTTTAAAGTCATTGTTAAGGAGTGCATAATCTTGGGAGGGGAAACAAACACACATGACATAATCACTGACACAACCTTCATTTCACCTCAGCAAATGCCCATGACATGTAAGACATGGGGAATTCAAAGAGAGATATTTACTACCTTTGATTACCTCTATTTTATGGCCGATACATGACATGGACACAAATAAGTACATGCATACAAAGTAAAGAATGCCCAAGGGAAAGGAGGGATGATGAAACAAAGTTTATGAGCTAGGAATGACTGCTTCTCTTTGCTTCTCTTTACTCAGTCCCTCTAAGGGTCTTCCCTCTACCCTTGGCACTAATTTAATGTTTTGTGGTTTACAAAGGGCATTGAAAGAAACATCATACTTGATTTTCACAACATTCTAGTAAGGAAGTAAGATAGTTATGATATTAAAAATATTATCTCCACTTTTTTAGATCAGTAAACTGAGGCTCAGAGATGTTAAGAGCCTTATTCAAAGTTGTACACACAGAACAATAACAAATATGACTGTAAAATAGAGGACTGAATTGTACAATTCCGACCAGATGTTTCAGAATGTCTGAAAATGCAATGATCATTTTTTTAAGTTCTCTGTGGGAGAGGCAGCATTTGACTTAGGTTTTTACAATATGCAAAAAAAAAATTTGAGTAGAGCAAAATATCTTAAGATTATAGATGTACAGAACCACTAGTAGGGACCTCAGAGGCCATTTAACTCAATTCCATCATTTTTACAGAAAAAGAAATTGAGGTCCATAGAGAACAAATGATATGCCCAAGGTCAAAAAGGTATTAGGGATATGATTTGAACTCAGGTATTGTGATTCTTCAGCAAATGGTCTTTCAGTTATACTTTACACAGAAACTTGTTGCCCCATTTACTCTTACTGTTTCAATCTTTCTTTTCTTCTCTTTCTTTATTTACTCCTAAATCTTGACCTAATTCTCCTTTCTAACTTTTCAACATGTCTCAAATAGAGTCTAGTCTGATCACTGAGATTGTACCCATCCTCGAGAGTATTCCACTAAAAGTGTGATCAGAGATTGACCTACTTTCACAGATGACCTAATATGATTTAAATCGCTGAACTGCTTCACTTTTCTGCTTTAGCAAATATGGAAAGCTTTGTTGTAATTGAATGGTTGTTTAAAACCAAACCCATCTCATAAACTGGAAAATCTAGCATATTTTAAAAGCTTTTCAGTCTTTCATGTTCTGAATACCACCTATTTCCTTTTCTGCTGAGAATCTGAAATAGCCTATTTTTTTTAACCAAAGTTTTATTGTTTTTGGCTAGAAGAATTATGATATAACACAGAAAGAAAAAGAATGGTGTGACATTCTCCTGTTTATAGCAGGATGATGAGTTGAATTTTGTGTTGTATTTCATACAGGTCATTCAAGTAGAAATATTCATTAAGGAATCCATAGGTAAGAAAAAGACATGGGAATCTCCAGCATGGAAGTGATGACATAAGGTATGAAAATGGTTGAATAGCCAGAGGGAGAAAGTATATAAAAATGAGTTGGGGGACCAAAGTCTAAGTATTGAGGAAAGCTCACATTTAGGGAATAGAGAGAAATAAGTAGTATAGAGGACAGAAATAGACATATTATAGAGCTAGGTGAAGCATTAGGAAATGACAGTGTCACTAACGTCAAGGAAGATGAAAATTCTGACCTCCATATTCTGCTATGTAATGTAAGTTAGAATACTGCTTGGAATACCTATGCATCAACTTTTTTGGTTAGATAACAAGCAGTATGATGCAATGGAAAGAGTCATGAACTCAAAGTCAACACACAACAGGATTCAAATCTTACCTATGACATTTTGGTCTTGGGCACATCAGTTCCTATTTCTAGCTATCACTTTCCTCATCTGTAAAACTGGGGAGTAGCTAACTCACAGCATTATTATGACAAATGGAATTATATATATATATATATATATAAAGTGACTTGTAATCTTTTAAGAACATTATCAAAATTACTGAACATTATTGTTATATAAAATAAAGACAAAAATATTCAGAAACTCAAATGGATTTTTGAACTCATTGATCTGGGTATTTCTTCTTATGAAGCAGATGGTAACCAAACTCCTGCCTGCTTATCCAGTGCTAATTTTTTTCCAAGTTGTTGTTTCCAAATAATGCCCACAAATGTGCCATGGGAGATAAATCCAGTGTGCTGGAGATTTTCTTTGCTTTTGGATGACATCAAGTGGAACACTCAGGTTGTCTGTCTTTCTATCATCTGTCGTCCATCAAGTTATAGCTTTTCTTTTCCAATTATATTTTTTCTTGATGATATATTTTTCTCCTATTTTTCTTTAAAGTTCCTCATTGGTTATATGAGTATCTTGTTCATACCCACTATGATCTTCTGTGTGATTTCAGTTCTTTGGAGACTTGTACCACGTCTCACGCTATTAAAACAACAGTAGAATATTGATATTTTAAAATGTAAGATTTTTTTTCTACAAAAAGGCTTGGAGTCATGAAAGGAGTTTTGCAGTTTCCTGAAGGCAATACATCCTTCTCTCCCACTCCAGTTAAATTTGAGATCTAACTTAATGGTCATTTCTACTCTCTATGATAGGCATGCTACTGATGGGAAATCTTGATCTGACTGCATGTGGCTCTGGCCACTCTTAATTCCTTCATATTTCCTCTATGGATAGTCAGGAAAAATTCTTTTTAGTGGTTACAGTTACCTAATGTTCTAGGGTTTAAAGCAATTGAATCAATGTCTTGCACAAATTATTTTCCTGTAAAATAGGAAAATAAATTGTCTACATTTATATTATTTTAATAATCGTGTTTTTTTTCTTAATTCTGCTTAGTTCACTTTCCATCAGTTCATATACGTTTTTCCTATATTTAATTTCTAGATATTCTATTTCTTATTTAAAAAGTAATATTCTATTACATCCATGCACCAAAATTTGCTTCAGTTTATGACCATCTAGTTCTCATAGGAATATCTTGGTGTATTATGGACCTTTTCAACTAGTTTTTATATATGTCTCTCTAATGACATCTCTAAATCAGAGTACGGTAATTTTAGTCACTTTCATTGCTTAATTCTAAATTGCTTTCCAGAATGGCTGGAGCTCCTAAAATAGTGCATTAATTTTTTTTTTAACATCTTCATCTCCAGATAGTCAGCTTTTCTGGCTGTCTGATGAAACCTCAAAAAAATTTTGACTTGTACTTCTCTTACTACTAGTGATTTGTGTACTTCTTATTAATAGTTTGCAATTCTTTTAAGATCTATTTATTCACATTCTTTGATCAATTATCCATAGGGGAAGGTTTCTGATTCTATGTATTTGTGTTGGTAGCCTATATACTTCTTAGGTATCAGACTCTTACTTGATGTATTCAGTTTTCCCATTCAAAAACATCCTTTCTTATCCCAGATTTACTGATTTTGTTAGTGCAAAACCTTTTCAATTTCATGTGGAATTCTCAGTCTGGACTTCATGGGTGTCTGTGCCATAGGTTGAAAGTATTGTCAGTGATGCTTGCATTTCTAGAAATTTAATTTTATCAGATCACTCAGGAGTGATCAGAATATAAGGCATTCATTTAGATTAGCCAAATTCACCAAAGATTAAATTAAAAATTAGAATACCAACTCTTTTACTTTTCCATTTGTAATGGGAAGCATATATGGGAAAAAATTATACCCAGGACTTTCCATACCAATGAATAGATCTATCAAAGAGATGAAATTATAGATAGATCTGAAGGTTATTTGGTGAATAAAGAATTAAATCAAATAGAACTAGATATTCCTAAGGGATATGTCTCTCACACTATAATGGTTTGATGAATTGTGCTTCTCTATGCTACAGAAAGTTCTCCCCAAATATCTAGCACTGACTACAGGAATCAGAACAGCCAATCCCCTCCATGAGAGGTGGAAAACCTATGGTCTTGAAGATACATGAGACCTTCTAGGTCCTTGAGTGTGGCCTTTTAAGTGAATCCAAGTTTTACAGAACAAATCCTTTTATTAAGGTGATTTGTTCTGTGAAGTTTGCATTCAGTCAAAGGGCTGTACTGGAGGACCTAGAGGGTCACATGTGCCCTCAAGGCTGCAGGTTACCCACCCCTGTCCTAAATTGTGTTCAATTTAAAATTCTCTCTCTCTCTCTGTCTCTGCCGCTGTCTCTCTCTGTCTCTCTGTCTCTCCGTCTCTCTCTCTCTCTCACACACACGCACACACACACACACACACACTCACAAGCACATAAAACTACACACTTTGCTAGAATCCATGTAGACTACATCACTTCTACAATGAAGACAACCCCTTGGTCATACTTTTTGGTGATGATGGTAATCTCTAATGCTTTATTAAGAGTCCTTCCATGTGTTATCAGTGTCTTTAGCCCTGATCCATGTTTGTATAAAAATTCTCTATACTTGGTCCTATGCTTTAGGACTGCTTGATTATCCTTCTCTAGATCTCTTTGACATTGCTTAGAACAAAAAATAACTACAGAAGTGATTATTTGGCTGTCCCTTTCTCACTTCATGATGGGTTCCTCTTTTTGGAGTTATACATGTCCCTGATCAAATATACATATATATGCACATATGCCTTTTTAAAATTTAAGGCTAAGTTTTTCAGAGAGTTTCATGTTCATCACACCAGTCTCTTTAGACAATGTCACCATTTTCTTCTCTTCGGAACTGTTTCTGTTTTGTCAAATTTTATTCTTGAGAACTTACTATCCCACTTCTTAACAATATATTCATTATATGTAAATATGTATACATATATATGTCTGCCATGGATAAACTTGTATGCAATATGTACATGCCCATACACAAAGAAATACATACATCTGTGAATACATACAAATTTGTATAGACACTTATTTGTTCCTGAATATTTGCTCATTTAACCTTATACTTATATATATATATATATATAAATATATATATATACATATATAAGCATATATATGTATATATATGTTTCATGCATTTGTATATACTTTTACACATATACATATTTACTCATGGCAAATATGTACCTTTCCATTACTCCTTGGGTGAACTTACAGCTTTAATTCTGCAACATATCATCATATGTAATGTGAAGGGATGGGAAGTTCTTAAGAATAAAATTCTGAAGACCCAAACAGAAACAGTTCTCATGACAAGGAAATGGAGCTGTTCACTAAAGAGAACAATGTGATGAACATATAATTCCCTGGAAATTGTAGCTTTATATTTAAAAAAAAGTAAAAGCATGTATAGAAGATGACAGGAAGGGAATGCAATGAATGATGTGAAAGCATGACATAGCTGTATAAGAGCAGGGTCAAGAGAGCTCAAATACAGAGTGAGCTAAAGTCAGCAATGAATTTAAAGAACCAAGGATACCAAAAATTATTTTAAAAGTCTTATTGTATATAGATATATGAATTGATATAGATGTATCTTTATTTTCACTAGGCTTTATTTGAAATTTAATGTCTTTCAATTATGAATGTAGACACCAAACATTCTGAGAAGGGTCCATAGATTTCACCAGATTATCAAAGTGGTCCATGATATAAAAAAAGGTTAAGAACTCTTCACCTAGATTCAGTTTAAACTCATGAAAAGTTTTCATAGTGCCTTTGACATAACAAAAAAAAAAGTGCCTAAAAAGTCAAAAAATAATCTCTTTTCATGTGTCCTATATGTCATAGCTCTTATGATAAGTGGAAGAGATATTGCAACTATAAATCTTCCAGAAACATCTGAATATTTTTTTTCTTCAGAGGAGCAGAAGAGGGGTATACAGTATGGCAGAGAAAAATAGCACAAGGTATCAGAATGTGGTGATCTTCAGATGAAGGGTGAGGTCAGATGATCCAATGGGCATCTCCAGGTAAATAAGTCTGTTAGTCTAGGTATGGAATCTTAAGAAACAGGGATAGATACTTGTTCATATCATAGTCTACCTCCACTTTTAAGTGACTTTGGTGCTCAGATCAAAGGTAAATGGTATGTGAACAGGGAGGTATGAGTCTTTTCTTGCTAAGAATTTGGAAATGGAAAATAAGTCACTTTGCAAGATTGTGTCTATGTCCAGGATACAATTTTAACAAGACTGTAAATGCTGGGGTTGGTAGATTATGCAGGTGTAAAGGACTTGCCTGTATTTTAGAGCTTCATTCCTTATAGCTGAGATCTTTAGGAAAAGATTCTGAATGACTGAGACACAATAGCTACGATGAATTAAACCCATGGTAAGGGAAATAGAAGAAAGTCATTGCCAAGACCAAGATCAGGCAGAAAGAATTTATGCAGCAGACCAATTGCCCTCTTATTACTACTGAAGACTAGGGTTAAGTGTGTTTACAACTAGTAAAATTTTGACCGTTTTTATAGGTTATTCTAACCTTGACTTACTTCCTTCTCCACCCCATAGTACCTTTACTAGGTAAAGTATTTTAAGATTATATTATTATCAGGGAGTAGGTAACATGGTAGAGAATTAAGGAAAATCCTTTGTCCTTTCTCCTACTGGTAGTGTAGGATTTGGAGAATGCCATACATTTAGGGACCAATGGTGAAGATGGATAATGAGTAATGCCATTAACTACCAGGGTTGAAGGCCAGTAGTCATAAAAGGAAGCAATTTAAAAGCTAGGGAGGTAGGATGCTTTGGGAATAAGGAATCGCTGCCAGGGCCCAATTTTCCAGGAGTTACCATCACTTCTCTAGTTATGTCACTAATACAAAGCAACATTCAGAAACCTTCAGTTTCATTTGTGAGCTCTGAGGGAAGAAAGAGGACTCAATGACTTGGAAGTACCAGTGTTAATTTTGATGGAGTCACTGCTTCTTTCTATGAACTCTGTGTTTTGGGGAATTTTGAAACTGATCTAGAATTTTTATAATGCATTTCCTCCCTATCTCCTGACCAAGAGAGAATGGAGTCACAGAGAAGAATGAGAGGTATATATTTTGGGCATAGTCAATGGAAGGCTTAATTTTCATTTGCTTTCTTTTTATCTCCCTGTATTCCCTAGGGCTTGGGGAGTGGATAGAAAAGAGAAAGAACATTGTGGGTTTTTTTAAAGGAAAAAATTAAATTTAAGGCAAACAAATTTACATAATGCTTTACTCCCTACTAACTTCAAAGCATACGTGTGCATATACTCTAGGTACTTCATACAGTTGAGTCCTCCACCCTGCCTCAGAGCTCACAAATAACACTGAAGCTAAAAGCTTTCTTGTAAGAAAATATCTGCTCACCCCAGGTACAACCAGTCTTTTCAGTCTATTTTTAGTATTAGAATAGTTTCTTAAAACTTAGCTCTTTGATGTGAATTTGGGGAGTTGACTGCACAGGCAAGTTCTTTTCTACATTGACCTTTCCTTGCATTTTAAAAAATCTCTTATGTGGAAAATCAATTTAACTCACGTTTATTTCCCATAATGACTTTTCACTAGGTATTTTCCTCCACTGAATCTGACAGGCAGTTAAGGGGTTAAGCATATCAATACTATACCTATAAGTTTGGACAAGATAAATATAAATGAATAATTCACCAGTGTATCAAAAAATATCGATGGTCAAAGGCTTTAGCATGGACCCCTTCTTATCTGTACAAAAGCAGGTCACGTTGGAGGTAGCTCTGAGGTCTCCATGCACATCAGGATTCATTGGTTTGATGTAGTAAATTGAACAGAAGTGGTACAAAGAGGGAATAGGTATATTCAGTGAGGAAGAAAGGAGCCATTAATTTTTAAAGTACTGTTCAGAAGAGCCAAGTTTTGCAGGCATTTTAATTAGTGAAATGAAACTTATGTCCTTAGGATGTTTGATTAGAACAATTGATTAAAAATCTCGTCATGACTATAAGTACTTTTTTTAATTTTTCTGAGAAGAGGATTTACTGTCCTCATTTGTTTACTAAAAGAGATGTTTGTTTAATCCACCAATATGACACGTAAAATTCAATAACTCAGTATTAAAGAGTAGACGTGACAGCTTGAATGACTTATCTGAGAGGCAAATACTTTCTCTAAGTAAATAATATAAAACAATTTTGTTCAGCTACCTTTACCCATACAGTTTACCCATTCTTTGATAACCTTTTTTTGTCCTTTCTCACCCCCTTCTCCTTTTTTCCTCTCCGTGAATATTGTAAAAAAGTCTCTCCAACTCCACTCCAAATTGAAGTAGCTTTTGAAGGGGAATAAGGGTTGAGAGAAAGCAGCACAACTTGATGTGTTGTTATGTTGTTTGTTTGTTTTCGTAAAACTATTACTTAAGGCCCACATTTAATAAAATTGAAATGAAAGCAGGCTTTCTTTAGCATTTCTTGGCTTCTATCGTTCTTTTGAACACATTTCTTTCAAATTTACCTTACAAGTGATCACCTAGTGATGTGATTTTACTATTATTGGAAATTTTTCAGTCCTCTCCTTTCCAGGAAAAAGAAAACTCCCTCCTTCTCCATACACACACACACACACACACACACACACACACACGCACGCACACACACACACACGCACACACATACACACACACACACACAAAACCCTCCTTCAACAAAGACTAGTATCTAATTTCTTACCCTTAGAGTTTCATTCCCTAGCTTATTGCCCCTCTTACTCCTATAAACACCTAGTGAAATATGTCTGCGAAGCATTTATCACTGCTATAATTTACAAGAGATGCACTTCAATTTGGATCATTTTTTTTCCTAGTATTGATAAGGGGAAAATCTTAAGATGATGGAGAAGCAAACGGAGAAAAAGGTCCTAAGGGGAACTGGGGGTAGATGAGGTTGGGAAATAAAATCTGTCTTGGTCTCTACCTCTTGGAATCCCATGTTACCTTAAAAAATTATTTTAAATTTATGTTTCTTCATGAATCCTTACTTGATCTCCCTTAGCTACTAATGTTCTCGCCATAGTTTTCTTTTATCTATATTTTATTGATTATATATACAATACATCACATATGTGTGTGTATAATACAAATATATATGTGTATATGTATACAAGAATACATTATCTCACCTGATTGGATATAAGCTTATTGTTGGCAAGGAGTACTCCATTCATGTCTTTTCATCGATGGTAATTAGCACAGTGCCTGGCATAAAGTAGTCTATGAATGTTTATTGACTCATTAATTTTTAAACTGTCCAGATGCCCCATTGCTAAGCAAATTCTCCCATGATCATACCCAAAAATATATTTCAGTTTCTATCTTGGGTGCACCACTTTACATATTGTACTTCAAAATCATTATTTAAACTATATATAGTATCTTCATGATTTTAAACTTTGAAATTCACTTCCCTGATCATAATCTGGCCTTCTCTCTCTGTCTCTAACATTCCTCCAAAACTGTTCATCATTCATCATTCATCATGTAATAACCAAATGGTAATTGTTTCTCTTTTACCCAGGAACCCTGAGGGTCTGCCCCTTTCAGTTCAATTTTTTTTTTTTTTTTATTATAGGGGCCATTGCTTGAGTACCTTAAAGAAGCCTTTTAATTGAATGGGTGTATCTCACTCAAAGTGAGAATGTGATAAGACCTTAACCTGAAAGGTCAGGGTCTCACATTGCTTCCTGGGCTATCTCCACTAGTCCTGATGAATATCAGGCCACTGGACCCAGATGGCTCAGGAGTAAAAAGTGAAGTTGGTGACCTTGCACAGCCCTCCCTCAAATCAAAGTCAACTGCAAGTCATGTTATCATCTTGATGTCATGGATCTTTTTGAGAACAAAGCACAAACACAACAAGATGTCCCATTGTACTCCAGAATTTTCCTTCTCTAATTATAATCAGTAGCAGTAGTTCTATTTTTTTTTTGTTTCCTTCCTTTTATGCCTATACTTCTTCCTCCTATGAAAAGTATTGGTCCCCTATCACCTTTCCTTTGGAACTTCCATAAGAGTTGGTTTATCAACTAATGTGATTAATTACATTGAGCTAGTATGTTTTCATCACATTTTTCACTTAAAGCTTTGTGGATCCATTGGCTCTTAAACCTAAAGACATGACTATGATAATGTAGCAGTCTTTGAAAGAAAACATTTGGGAAAGGGATCTTTTGGAGCATGGAATAGAATCTCAGATCATGGTTAAAGAGTTAGAGTGTTCTTTATAGATTATATAGTCCAACTCTTACACCCTTATGTAAACAGATGAAGAAATAGAACTAAAGTCAAATCAATAAGCATTCATTAAGGACCTACTAGTGCCAAGTACTGTGTCAAGCAATAAGAATATAAGAATGTCAAAAAGAGTCCCTATCCTCAAGAAGATCACAACTTCATGGAGGAGGCAACATGCAAGCATCTATCTAGAAACATGATACATACAAGTTATGCTGAAGGCAATCTCAGATGGAAGAAATAGCATTAAGGGGGCTCCCTGCAAAAAGATGGGAAAGACTTCTTGTAGAACATGGGAATTTAGTTAGGACATAAAGGAAACCAGGGGACCCCGGAAGCAAAGATTGAGGAAGCATAGAATTACAGTCATAGGAGAGAGAGTGAAAATGCCCAGAATTCAGAGATGGAGTATTTTGTGGGAGAAATAGCAAGGAGGCCAGTGGTACTGAACATGGGAGCGAGGTACAATAACATTGAAAACATAGAAAGGAGGTAGGTTATAAATGACTTTAAGACTTTTCTATTTGATCCTGTATGTAATAATGAGCCATTGAAGTTTATTCAACAGGGGAATGATGTGGTTAGATAACACATTTTTTTCTGTCACATTTCTTCTCTCACTTGATGACTTTTGTTGTCCAAAACAACAAACTTAAGTGAGGCAGATGTTAAATGTAAATATCTTTTATATCGATTGTGATAGCACCATCATCATCCTCTTTCTATTCTCTTATATCTACATGATACCAACATGTCCAAATGGAAACTGACAAGTTTATTCTAATCACTGAGATGTCAAAATTTCTGCACATGCTTCACATATCCATTTCTCTGCTTCTCCTTTATTCTTGCCTCTGAGGAAAAGGTGCTTCTTCTTCTCGCCAAGACCGTCCCCTGCAAAATAACTGAACTTATTCCTTCACTGTCTCCCAAATCCATGCTCCACACTTCTTACATTAATTTGTTTTCCTTGGTAAATACTAAATTACTGAAGAGGTTTTGGGGTGCTGGCACTCTGAGAATTCCAAGGTGGTGTTGCCTGGAATGAATTCACACACTTAAACTCTATTTTAGTCAAACTACAGTATTGTAACACCAACAGTAGTGGGAGAAGTCCCTTTGGGGAATTTGCAATCTAATGGGCGGATGAATCTAGAGCTTATATAGAAAAGAGGCAGGGAAAGGAAGACCAAGGATGTTAATTAGGTAATACCAAGGGTCCAGATGTCTTGGGAATAAGTATCAGTGATCTATGAATGGGAAAACACAAGGAATCTGCAGAAATCACTTTGTTGATAGCAGACACTGAGGGCGAAAAGAAAATTTACTTTTTTTGTTTGCTTTGTTTAGTTGCTAGGAGCCTGAACCCTGGGGATCTGGTGCCAAAAAGAGAGAGTCCTTGGGTCAGTATCCCTATTTCTGTCCTAATAAGGCAATCGCGGAGTCAGACCTGCAACGAGGAAAAAATTCTCAGGGGAAATTGTGTTACTTAAAGAGAAATGGTCTTTTCTCTTTTGGGGTCCAGGTCCCATCACCCCATCAGTTACTTAATAAATATTTGAATATTAAGGTACTGGTTTGAATATAGGACTCACCTATGAAACATCTTCACTTGGTGTCTATTGGAGTCATTATTTAAAGTAAAAACTCTTAGTTTGTCATTTAAAACCCTCTATGCCTGAATTGTAGCTTGTTTACAATCTTTTATATCACTATCATCTCTCCATAATGTATTCATTCCCCAGTCTTAGCACTCCAGTTTTATCACCTAAAGTTAGATTTGGAGTCAAGAACATGAGACCAAATCCTTCCTTAGATACTAACTAGTTATGTAATCTTGGACAAGTCATTTAAACTCTTGAGACCTCAGTTTCCCCATCTGTACATATGCAGGCCATGCTTACATTTCAGCTATTTCCCCAAACTCTCTTCTTTGTAGCAGAATTCATTCTGAGAGCTCAGTTGCTACGTCTTCCCACTTTGGTATCTAGGGATACCCCTGAGGGGACATGTAATTTCTTTTCCTAAAGCATTTTTTTCTTGAGTCACCACTGGCATTCTTCCTGCTATAACTGTCAATTGATATCACCAAGCCAGAACTAGTTAGTTTTTAAGAAAGAGGCATTTAATACGGTCTTAGATTGAGTATAAAACATGCTCCCAACCACCCTGCCCCCCCACTCCCCCACCCCTCACCCCCATGATACACTATACTACCAATTACGTTCAAAGTTTTGTTTAAAATGATCTCAAGCTCAGAGAGAATATGTGTCAAAGTAGAAATGCAGTGGTCTTGACAGTCCTTTTGCATGAGTCTTCAAGATGTTTCCCTTAAATATGGTATAGTTTTGCTTCTGGAATGTTTTCAGAGTCTTGAACATGCATTCAGGCTATTCTTGACTCCTGATACAGATAATGGCATCAGTAGAATCTGGAATTTTACTAAGATAAAATCCCCCAGACCTCCAAAATTCACAAGGTTCTTCTCTTTTGATGAAAGTAGGGGAATGGGGGTGAAGGGGAAGAAATGAGAGAAAATATCAAGACAGAAACTGAAACTCTACTCCTTCCCCTCATACATAATTACTTATAATATCTTTTCTTTATCTGAAATGTTATCTTTTTTCTATTAAAATCTCTCTGAACTTCCTCTTTGATTTCATTTAGGACCCAGATGACATTACCATGTTTCCTTAGCCAAACTAGAAAAAAAACTTTTGCACAATCACTCCAGTCAATTAAAAGCTTTTCCACATGTAGCTTTAAACCCAGATAGACTGAGACATGTTCTCATCTAGTTAAGGAATTAGGTCTTTGTATTTTGACACTTTAAATTTAGTGTTATTGCTGATTTACTCAACAGAGATCACCTACTCTTAGAATAAAAGTCTTAGACTCAGTGACTACAGAGGATGTTATAACTTTTAGATCTTTGGTTTTATAATCTTCTATAAAAGAAAATATAAGGAAAAAGGCATGTGAAGTTTTTTGTTATGTATATTTTTGTTTTATTATATGTGCTGAATATATGTATCTAAACACATATATCTAAGAATATATAAACATACATATATAACCAATGTTATATTAACATTTTATATCTATAACCTATATACATATAGGTATAGATATAATTATATCTAGGTTTACAACTAGATATCTAGATACACCCAGCTATTTAGAGCTAGATTCTATCTCTGTCTATTGATTAACTGGTCTGTCTGTCTATTTTGTCTTTGAATGGCCAGCGCCTTGTACAAAGTGCTTCACTCATATGCATAAAATTTAGTTAATTGTTGAATTGTATGGTCTACATGACAGCCAATATCTGGATAGTGTGAAATATCTGAATAAAGGAATGATATATATATTTTTTGGGGGGGGAATTTAATACCTTTACATCGATATTATAGAAATGTATAGTAATGGCTAGGGAGTGATTAAGCATGAAAGAACAACATGAATTGGTGAAGCAAATAAGCATCAACAAACACCAAAGAAGCCTGTCATTTCTATGTAATTTAGCAAATTGATTCCATTTTGTAGCATCCAAACTGCTATTTTCCTATAGAAACATGTGGAATTGTTCTGCCAGAAAAAGATCTATCTGTGTGTGTGTGTGTGTGTGTGTGTGTGTGTGTGTGAAGCTGATTTTCTCCAGTGTGAAAATTTTTGCTGAACAATATTTTCAGTCTTGTTAGAGGTTTGGTAATGAAGCAATTTCATTTTTTTAATTCAAAAAGAAGAAATTTTTTAGCACAATAATTCTTCCTTTATAAAAAGTCCACATTTGTTGCTAGAGTCACAGTATTAATTTTTAATCCTTAGCAATTAGGTCATACATTTACTGGACTTAGATATTTTGGTAGGGGCTTTAGATATATTTTGATTTTTTAAATAATGTATCATTATTTGGGTGTAATACATTTTGCTTAATAGGCAGAATTTTATTTTTTTTCTTTGTTTGTTTGTAATAAGCTCCTAAGGGAACCAGTTCATGCCTCTAGAAGCACAAGGTTCTTTTGAATTTAAAGGGAAAGCTTGATATAATACTTGCACCAGGTAATCTAGGCAATTATCAAGTGTTGTATTATTATTTTGAAAAAATCTTAACAAAGAGGCTAAATAGTCATCTCTTTCACCAATACATATATTGTATGTACATATACATGTATATATATAATATATATACATATATATAAATATGCACACACATACATACACATCATATATACTTATACATATACACATATATATACATATGTATATATGTGTGTATACATATTTACATCATTAAGTAACAGAATTAACTCTGCATTTAGAAAAATGAATGGGAAGAGAATAGGAGAGAGAGAGAGACAGAGAGAGAGAGAGAGAGAGAGAGAGAGAGAGAGAGAGAGAGAGAGAGAGAGAGAGAGAGAAGGAAAGAAAGGAAAACATAGACAGAGAGAATACTTTCCTAGAGGATGGAGCATCTGAGAGGGAGACCTGAGTTTTAGTCTAAACACTGATCCTCACTAGGTTTGTGATTCTGTCATTTAACCTCTGAGTGCCCAAAAGGAAATTTCCAAAATTATAAATTGCAAAGGAACCAAACTTTATTGATAGAAGTGTTGTCCTCATTTGGAAGTTCTCTACATCAGTGAAATAACAAGACACATCCACCCTCCCCAAGAACTGAACCCCTATTTTTGTATCTTTATCTTTTGATTAATTAATTTAGTTTTAGTTTTAAACATTCACTTACACAATATTTTGAGTATAGACACTGGCTATAGATAGATGTTCAGCCCTGCAAAAAACTTCTATAACAGTCATGTTATGAAAGACAAACAATATCCTCCTCCATCCTACCCCACTCCCTATTTATTTGATTCTTTTCTTTGACCCTGTCCCTCCTTAAAAGCATTTACTTTTGATTACTCCCTCCTCTCATTTGTCCTCCTTTTATCACCTCCCCTTATCTACTCCCTCCCAACACTTTCCTGTAGAGCAAGATAGATTTTCATACTCAAATGAGTGTATGTTATTCTCTCCTTAAGACAAATTCAAAGAGAGTAAGGTTCACTCATTCCCTCTCCCCTCATTCTCTTCCCCTCCATGGTAAAAGCCTTTTCTTGCCTCCATTATGGGAGATCATTTACACCATTCTACTTCTCCCTTTCTCCTCCCAATATATTCTTCTGTCATCCCTTAATTTTATTTTTTAGGTATCATCCCTTCATATTCAACTCACCCAGAGTTCCCACTCCCTCTCTCTCTCTAGCTTTCTCTCTGTCTGTCTCTGTCTTTCTCTGTCTCTCTGTCTATTATGTATGCATGTGTATATTCCCTCATATATATATATATATATATATATATATATATATATATATTTTCCCTCAGATTATCGTAATACTAAGAAAAGTCTCAAGAGTTAAAAATATGATTCCACATAGGAATGTAAACAGTTCCATTGGAGTAATTCTCTTATGATTTCTTTTTCCTATCACCTTTTCAGGCTTCTCTTGATTCTTGTATTTGAAATTCAAATTTTCTACTGAGTTCTCTTTTTATCAAGAATGCTTGAAAGGCCTATATGTCATTGAATGTCCATTTTTAAACATTCACTTACACAATATTTTGAGTTCCAAATTTTCTCCCCATTATTCCCCTCACTCACCCCAAGATGGCCTGAATTCTGACTAACCATCTCCCCAATGGGCCCTCCTTTCTATCATAACCCATCTGCTGTTCTCTTATCCCCTTCCCCTCTATTTTCTTGTAGGGCACAATAGATTTCTATACACAATAGCTTGTATATTTTATTTCCCAATTACTTTTAAAAACAATTTTTAATATTCATTTTCAAGACTTAGAGTTCCAAATTTTCTCCCCACCCCACACCCAACCCCAGACAAGTACAAAGGCCAGGAGAGGAGTAAACTCTTCTTCCTTGATTGTGCCACCTTGGAGGAACTGAGAATTTACAGGTCTCCAAAGTATACCCTCTTCTTGACAAAGGACTCAAAAATCAAGTAACTGGCTGGGAAAATGCCCAAAAAGGGGGAAAAAAATAAGACTATAGAAGGTTACTTTCCTGGTGAACAGGTATTTTCTTCCACCATTTTGGATGAGGAAGAACAATGCATACCATCAAAGGAAGTCAAGATTTCCAAAACCTCCAAAATAAATACACAATTATCTCAGGCCCTGGAAGAGCTCAAAAAGGAGTAGGAGTAAAGTGAAGGTAGAATAAGTAAGAGAGGTAGAGGAAAAACTGGGAGGAGAAATGAGAGTGATGCAAGAAAATTAGGAAAAGAGAGTCAACAACTTGCCAAAGGAAACCCAGAAAAATGCTGAAGAAAATAACTCTCTTAAAAATGGGCTAATTCAACTGACAAAAGAGGTCCAAAAAGTCAATGAGAAGAAGAATGCTTTAAAAAGCAGAATTAGCTAAATGGAAAAGGAGGTTCAAAAGCTCACCGAAGAAAATAGTTCTTTAAAAATTAGAATGGAACAGATGGAAGTTAATGACTTTATGAGAAACCAAGAAATTATAAGACAAAACCAAAAGAATGAAAAAAATAGAAGATAATGTGAAATATCTCATTGAAAAAACAACTAATCTGGAAAATAGATCCAGGAGAGACAATTTAAAAATTATAGGACTACCTGAAAGCCATGATCAAAAAAGAGCCTAGACATCATCTTTCATGAAATCATAAAGGAAAACTGCCCTGATGTTCTAGAACCAGAGAGCAAAATAGTTATTGAAAGAATCCACAGGTCACCTCCTGAAAGAGATCAAAAAAAAAAAAAAACTCCTAGGAATATTGTAGCCAAGTTCCAGAGTTCCCAGGTCAAGGAGAAAATATTGTAAGAGGCTAGAAAGAAACAATTCAAGTATTGTGGAAATACAATCAGGATAACACAAGATCTAGCAGCTTCTACATTAAGGGATAGAAGGGCTTGGAATAGTACATTCCAGAAGTCAAAGGAACTTGAATTAAAACCAAGAATCACCTACCCAGCAAAGCCAAGTAGAAAAAAAAATGGACATTCAATGAAATAGAGGGCTTTCAAACATTTTTGATAAAACACCAGAACTGAAAAAAAAAAAAAATTGACTTTCAAACACAAGAATCAAGAGAAGCATGAAAAGGTAAATAGGAAAGAGAAATCATAACGAACTTTCTAAGGTTAAACTGTTTACACTCCTATATGGAAAGATAATATTTGTAACTCTTGAGAATGTTCTCAATATTTGAGTAGTTGGAGGGATTATACACACACACATACACACACACTTATTTAGATAGAACACAGAGTGAGTTGAAGAAGAAGGGATGATGTTTAAAAACAAATAAAATTAAGGGGTGAGAGGAATATATTGGAAGGAAAAATGGAGAAATGGAATGGGGAAAATTATCTCTTATAAAAGAGCCAAGAAAAAGCTTTTTCAATGGAGGAAAAAAGGGAGGAGGTAAGAGGGAAAAAGTGAAGCTTACTATCTTCACATTTGGCTCAAGGAGGGAACAACATGCTCACTTAATTTGATATGAAAATCTATCTTACCCCACACAAAAGTAGTGGAGAAGGGAACAAGTGAGGTGGGGGGGATGATAGAAGGGAGAGAAAATGGGAGGAGGGAGTAATTAGAAGTAAACACTTTTGGGGAGGGACAAGGTCAAAAGAGAGAATAGAATAAATGACGGCAGGATAGGATGGAGGGAAAAATAGTTAGTCTTATACAACATGACTATTATGGAAGTCTTTTCCAAAGCTACACATATTTAGCCTATATTGAATTGCTTGCCTTCTCAGTGGGGATGGGTCAGGAGGGAGGAAGGGAAAGAAGCTGAAACTCAAAGTTTTAGGAATGAATGTTGAGAATTGTTTTTGCATACAACTGAGAAAAAGAAATGCAGGTAATGCAGTATAGAAATCAATCTTGCCTTAGAAGAAAAGAGAGAAGATGGGGATAAGGGAAGGGAGGGGTATGTTAGAAGGGAGGGCACGTTGAGGGAAGGGGTAATCAGAATGCAAGGTGTTATGAACTGGGGGGAGGGATGAGATGGGGAGAAAATTTGGAACTTGGAATTTTGTGGAAATGAATGTTGAAAACTAAAAATAAACAAACATTAAAAAATTAAAAAAAAATTCTTCCTCTCTTCCCCAGCCATAAAAAAAAAAAAAATGACTTTCTTGCATCACTCTCATTTCTCTTTCCAATTTTTCCTCTACTTCTCTTACTCAGTTTTCAAAATCTTTTTTGAGTTCTTTCATAACCTGAAATCAATTCTTATTTTTCTTGGAAACATTGGATGTAGGAGCTTTGACTTTTTTGATTTCTTCTGCTTGTATGTTTTCCTCTTGCTTGTCACAAAAGTAAGATTTTATAATCTGATTTTCTTTCCTGCTATTTGCTCATTTTTCCAGTCGATTACTTGACTTTTGAGCTCTTTTTTCAAGGTATGTCTCTGCTTCTAGAAGTGCTGAGGTGGGGTGATGTATTGTCCCATGTTTCCGTGGTTTTGTGCAGCTATTTTCAGAGATACTTATAGGGACCTGTAATTTTTCAGCTGTTCCAAGGTTGTATCATCAAAGAATAAATGTTTACTCCTCTCCTGGCCTGTGCTCTGGTGTGCAAGTGACCACAGGCACTCTTGTCTTCTTTGGAACTACGAGTAGTATTACCACTCTACTGCAGCACAACTTCTACCACACTAGTGCTCCTTTTTACCCCAGAACTGCCACCCAGGACTGTGACCCAGATCCACACAGGACAAAGCAAGAGAATCTTGCCTCAGTTCCACCAAAGAAATGCATGCAATCACCCTCTGATCAGTTGCTCAGTCCCCATACCCTCTGTTGGCCAGGAACTCTGGAAGGATCCTCTGTTGCAACTACTGTGCCTGTAGATGCTTCTGCCACCACCTCAGCTGCCCTAGTTAGGGCTGGACAGGGCTCCTCTCTCACCCAGGTTCAACAGAGTTTTCCCACTGACCTTTTATGCTATCTCTGGTGTTTGTGGACCAAAAAGACTGAAGACCACCATAGCTACCAGTGACTCAGTCCCCTGATTTGAGCTCCAACCCTGTCTATTCTGGCACAGCCCACACTGGACTATACTACACTCACATCCCAATGCAATACACTCTTCTCGTTAACCTTTCAGGTTATCTTGGGCTGGAGATTTGTTTCACTCCCTTGTTTTGTGGGTTCTGTAACTCTATAGAGTAATTTGTACAGATATTTGAAGGGTTTTGGGGGAGAGCTCAAGCAGGACTCTGCTTTTATTCCTCTACCTTGGCTACACCTCCAACCCCCCAACCCCTGTCCTTCAGGTAGAAAAGAATGTTAAAGGAGAAGAATACAAATGTGTAAGTATGTAAGCTTGAAATAAATGACCAAGGAACACAATAGTAAAGAGGCCTATCGTTTTAAACTTCTACTTGAGAAAGTTAAGCCAAATAAATTTGCTGAGTTTGAAGCATGTTTGACTAACAAATTCATGACCTAAGCCAAGCCTTGAGTAGGACTGGATCCAAATATTGTAGCTAGACATTTGGGTAGTTTATGACAGCAAAATTTGTGGCACTGAAGGGCAGAGAGGATGCAAAGTTATAATATGATGTTCTGCACAGCATGGTTATATTCAAGTAAGAAAGAAAACCTTTTATTCAGCTACAGTTTGGCAAAAGGCATCCCTCACTAAATATTCAGAATGTGAAACTGTCAGTCGCTTTTGAAATGTCCTGGGCTTTCTTCACTAATTTAAATCTCCCGGGCTCCCTACACTAACTTTCCCTCCCTGGGCTTCGCTTGGAATCTTACCTCAAGATCTACGTCTTTGTCGGTCCTCAGGCATCCCTGGTCCCTCCCGTGGGGGAGGGGAATAACTAGACAGAACACCCGAGCTGGCAGCAGTCCACTCTTTAATTGTTCATTCACTTCCCCCGGGATCTCCCCAATGCTCCAGTATATCTTTAGGCACCCGAGCTCCTCCCATGTTCCTCCCCATAGGCGGAGCCTACCCTGTTACTGAGGCGGTCCCAGTACCTCGTAGCTTGCTAGACCAGCTAGCATGCCACGTAAGCAGGTTAGCACCTCCAGGTGTCTCTACTTTCCATACAGGAGGCCACGGTCCAGAGCTGGGCCCTAACAGCTTTCATTTCAATCTTCAGCAACCAGGTAACAGTGTTTATTTTTTGTTGTTGTTGTTGTTGTTGTTTTTAATTTCCAGGGGGTAGGGGAGGAGTGGGAGGCATAGGTGGAGCCAAGATTGTAGAGAAAAGATAGCAACTCACCTGAGCAACCCTTAAAACCTTTCCTAACATCTTCAAATAATGCCAAAAAAAATTCCTGGGGCAACAGAACACATGGATGGGGTGAAATTACTTTCCAGCCAAAAGCAAATTAGAAGGTCAGTAGGAAAGGTCTGTGGCACTTGGGTGAAAGGTATGCAGTCCAGCACAGGCCGTGCCAGGGCAGACCAGTCTTCAACAAACCATAGACACTCCTTGGGAGCCACTGAATCTGCAGCAGCAGTGACTTGAAAAGCAGATTAAGCCAGTACAAAAATCAAATCGAGAGAAGAATGCTTTAAAAGCAGAATTAGTCCAATGGAAAAAGAGGCACAAAAATTGACTGAAGAAAAAAGACTCTTTAAAAATAAATGGAGAAGGAGGTACAAAAGCTCACTGAAGAAAATAATTCTTTAAAAAAGCAAGAATTGATCAAATGGGAGCTAATTCATAAGAAATCAAGAAGGAGTAAAACAAAACTAAATGAATGAAAAAATAGAAGACAATGTGAAATATCTCACTGGAAAAACAACTGACCAGGAAAATAGGTGCAAGAGAAATAATTTTGAAATTATTGGACTACCTGAAAGTCATGTTCAAAAAAAAAGAGCCTAGTTTCCATTTTTCAGGAAATTATAAAGAAAATACTGCCCCATTATTCTTGAACCTGAGAATAAAATAAAATTGAAAGAATCCATCAATCAACAAAATGGTAAATATATTCCAAAATAAACACTCCAAGGAATATTGTAGCCAAATTTCAGATCTCCCAGGTCAAGGAGAAAATATTGCAAGCAGCCAGAAAACAGCAATTCTGCTATTATGGGGCCACAGTGAAGATAACACAAGCTTTGGCAGCTTCTGCATTAAAGGATCAGAAGACTTGGAATATGACATTCCAGAGGGCAAAGGATCTAGGATCACAACCTAGAATGACCTACCCACCAAAATTGAGTATAATCCTTCAGGGGAAAAGAGATTTTTTTCAATGACATAGTGGACTTTCAAGCATTCTTTATCAAAAGACAAGAACTGAATAGAAAATTTGACTTAAAATACAAGACTCAAGAGAAGCATAAAAATGTAAACTTGAAAGAGAAGGGACTTCAGGTTAAACTCTTTAAATTCCTACTTGGGATGATGATACTTGTAGTTCATAAGAACTTTGTCATTAATTAGGAAAGTGAGAAGGGGTATATATAGAGGACACAAGTGTGAGTTGAATATGAAGGAATTATATCTACAAAATAAAATTAAGGAGTGAGAGAGGAAAGCAATGGGAGAAAGGGAGAATGGGTAAATTACCTCACATGAAAGAGACAAGAAAAAGCTTTACAATGTTGGGGAAGAGAGAAAAGGTGGCAGCAAGGGAGTGAACCTTATGCTCATTAGAATTGACTTGAGAATGAAACACCATATACTCAACTGGATATAGAAATCTATCTTACTCTACAGAAAAGTAGGAGAGGAAGGGGATAAGAAAAGGTGCGGGGGGCGGGGTGCAGGGGGTGTGGGGGATTTGTGGTGGTGGTGCACATAGAAGTGACAGCAGATTGGTGGAAGGAGTAGTCAGAAACAAAATGCTTTTGAGGAGAAAGGGACAGGGTGAAAACATAGACCGAGAAACAGAAAGAGGGAGACAGAGAAAAAGAGAGAGAACAGAACAGAACAGATTGTGTGACTAAGATCCAGGGAAATACAGTTAGCAATACTAACTTTGAAAACTATTTTTGAAATAAGTTTCTCTGATAATGACCTCATTTCTCAAACACATGGAGAACTGAGTCAAATTTATACAAACAGGAGCCATTCGCAAATTGAGAAATGATCAGAAGATATGAACAGTTTTCAGATGAAGTAATTAAAGGTATTTACAGCCATTGAAAAAATGTTCTAATTCACTGTTTACAGGACAGATGCAAACAAACAATTCTGACTACTACCTCACACTTATTAGATTGGCTAATAGGACAGAAAAGGAAAATGACAAATGTTGCAGAGGATGTGGAAAAAATGAGACATTGGTGGAGTTGTGAACTGATGCAACCATTCTGTAGAGCAATTTGTAGCTACGCCCAAAGGGCAGTAAAACCATGGATATCCTTTGACCTAGCAATACCACTACTAGGTCTATATACCAAAAGAGATAAAAATCAAAATAAAAGAACCTACATATACAGAACTATTTATAGTAATTCTTTTCTGATGGCAAAGAATTGGAATGGCTGAACAAATTATGGTATGTGATTGTTATAGAATACTATTGTGCAATAATAAATGATGATTAGGAAGCTCTCAGAAAAAGGAAAGACTAATATGAACTGATGCAAACTGAAATACCCTGTGTGCAAAGTAACAGCAGTATTGTAAGATGATCAGCTGTAAATGACAGCTGGTCTCAGCAATGCAATGATCCAAAACAACTCTGAAGGACTTTACCATGAAAAGTGTTATCCATCCCCCGGGAAAGAACTGATAGTGTCTGAATACAGATTGAAGCATACACTTTTTTAAACTTTATTTTCTTGAGCTTTCGTCGTTGTTGTTTCTTTTTGATCTATTTTATTTTCCACTATCTGACTAATATGGAAATGTTTTGCCTGACTGCACATGTATAACCCATATCAGACTGCTTGTCTTCTCAATGAGGGGTGGGAGATGGTAGGGAGGGGGGAGGAAGATTGAGGGAGGAAGGCTTGGAGTGGAAAGGGAGAAATGGACAGAATTTGGAAATTAAAGTTTTAAAAATGAATGCTTAAAAATGCTTTTACATATAATGAGGGGAAAATAAAGTATTAAACAAATTTTAAAAATGAAAATTCATCCCCTTTTCCTCAAGTCATCAAATACCCTTGTTTTTTGCAGAGAAGGACATAAAGAACTATTTTTAGGATTACATCTTCACCAAGAAACTTGGTAAATTAAGCAGAAACATTTGCTGCAGATAAGAAAATCTGCGTTTTTCCCACCACTTGCTTTTCTTCGGGTTTTAATACAGATTTTTGAGTATCTACTTAGATATTAGTTGTACCATTTACCCACTTAGGTTTTAAACCTCATTTCCCTGGAAATTTGTCATGTTCTCATGGATAGTAACTGTGACCAACGTGGAACAGAGAGAATATAACATAGTAGAACGAACATTCCTGAAGGCAGAAAACCAGGACTCAGTCCCACTTCTGACAACTTGCTATGTCTCTGACCTTGGGTTAGTGACTTAACTGCAGTTTCCTTATCTGTCAAATAAGGCAAGTTGCAATATATGACTTCTGAAGTCACTTCCTGCTCTAAACCATTGATTATAGTTCAATAATTTCTTCTCAATACAGACAATCTTATTTTGCTCCTAGATCCTTAAGAGATCTGAAAGGAAAGGCTTTGAGTTAGTCTCAGTCTCATAGTTCTAGACCTTAAAGGTTATTGAGTTACCCCTTCATTTTGCAAATGAGAAAATAGAAGCCCAATGAAGCGAAATGGCTTGCTCAAGGTCACTCAGGTTTGAGGAGAACATTTGGAATTTGAACCAGGTTCTTTCACTCTAATAAGTGACTCCACTTTTCTTTTTTAACTCACTACTGTCTGGCTTTCTGGCTTCTGACCTCATTATTCACCTGAACCTGCTCTTTCCAAAATTACTGATTACAGTCCTGATCCTTAGCATCTCTGAGGCTCTTGACGCTGTCACTTTTGACACAACCTCTTCTCTTTTTTTCATACCACATCTTTCTCCTGTTGTGTTTTGTTTTTCTAACCATGTAACTTAATTCTCAATCTTTGCTGTCAAATCTTCATCTAGGTCATGTCTAGTAACCATGACTAACCCACAGGGCTTTGAGATGGGTCCTCTTCTCTTTTCCTTCTATATTTCTTGACTTGGTGATCTCATTTACTCCCATGGATTCAATGATCATATCTATGCTAACTATTCTCAAATCAGACTATTCTCCTGAACTCTCCCTGCCTCAAATCTCTCCCCACTTATAATAGTCATTTAGATGGAAAGATCTTTCTCATTCACTAATTGGCCCATATGATTTGCTCAAATCACCTGGAAGCCCAAGTCATATGAGGTAGGAGGAGCTTGCTGAACTGATGGAACCAGAGGGGTGGAGCAGAAACCAGGAGGAAGTAAGTGAGTACAATTGGGTCAGAGGAGAGAAGACTCAGGCATGCAGGATCAACAATACTCAGGGTCCTGAATGTTTGCTTGCGACAAAGCTCTGGCTGAGGGATGAGTCTTGGGAATGACTGCTCCCTGTGGTGATAATGTTTATTAACGTCTTGGTCATTGTGATGGATTTTGCTTTCTGGGGTCTAAATAAATGTTTTTCTTCTGTCTTCTATATGGAGAGTTTTTGTTTTTTTTTTTTTTCTCAATTGACAACTATGTTGGTATATTCATAGTCATCACCAGTGCTGTGAATATTGTCTTGGCCATACACCACTTCAGCTCATCTTCTACTTAGCTACCAAAAAACATCTTCCTAAAGCACAGATCTGACTTTGTCATTCCTCTATTCAATAAACTCTAGTGGTTTCCTATCATCTCAAAGATGAAATATAAAATCCTCTGACGTTCAAAACCCTTCAAAACTTGCCCCCTCCCTCTGATTTCCTAGTCTTTTTATATCGTAAACCTTCCTACCTCCCTAGCCAACTCCGCGTCACACACACTTAATGATTGATCTAGTTACGATAGCCTGCTTGCTGTTTCTCCAATGAGAAACTCTATTTCCAAACTCTAGGAATTTTAATGGGGTTATCCCCATGTCTGAAATGTTCTCCAACCTCGTTTACACCCCTCTCCCCCAGCTTCTTTGACTTACTTCAGGTCACAGCTAAAATCCTACCTTCTATAAAAAGCCTTTCCTGATCCCTCTTAATTCTAGTGATTCTTATCGACTAATCATTTCCAGTTTATCACATATATCTCCTGTCTGAACATGTTTGCTTGCATGTCATCTCCCCTTTAGACTGAGAACTGTTTGAGAGCATGGGCTGTTGTATATCTTCTTCAGATTTCCATTGCCTAACACAGTGCCTGACATATCCTAAGTGCTTCATGAATGTATATTTACTGACTGTAAATCTTTTGCCCTACCTACTCCAAAACAATTACTTCCAAGTTCTTCAAAGGAAAACTTTGCAAACTGCAGTTTGTGAGTTTGTCCATAAACGTATAGAAGAAAGGTAAAAGATGAGTTAGCTAGAGTACAGGAAAATGAGTACGTCAAATTTCAGCGACAGCTTGTTCCCTCTGTTGTTGATTTAGACAGTTGTAACCTTTCTTCTAACTTCGACTTACAACTGCATAGTTTGTTTTATGCCATCAACAAAAACAGCAAGTCCAGGGAATGCTCTGCAGATCAGGCTCTGTTCCACTTGCCAAAAAAAGACTTTTACTTCTCTGGCAAAGCTTGCCTTTATCATAAACAAAGTGATAGCAGTGGTTGAAAGCACTGTGTTCTTCAAATAGTCTGTACTGTGTTCCTAAAGTCACTTGCAGAACATTTGTGTGCTTTATTTAATAGACCACATCCAGGAATCCGTGGAGACCACCAGTTCCTACTCTTGTGAATGTGTTATTAATATAAAATTCCCTGGAGTAAAATGAAACTTTTGAAAGGGAAAAATATTTATCCATATATGCATGTCTCTGCATGAATACATAGATATATACATATGTGTATTACATACACACATGAATACACACAAATCTGTATGTCTATATGTCTGTGAAAACATGTATATATGTAATGTGTGTTTATATATATATATATGTGTGCTATATGCTGATCAAGGGATATATGCCAAGGGATAAAGTCTATTCGGAATAATTATTTTCATTTTTTTAAATTTTTCTAATCAGTTCCGATATTGATCTCTATCAAATCACTACATACACAACAACAATGTGGTAGAAGCATCTTTTTACAGTGCTGTACTAGAGGGTAATACGCAATATATCATGAAGTCTTTATTTCCTTTTTTGAGCATTTACAAAACCTTTTCTCACCAAAATGTAACAGAATTTGACTAGGAAACAAGAAACCCAAATGAACCTCATTTCATATTAAATGACATTAACATTTCAACAGACATATATGAATAAGCTACTATCCTACGTGTCAAGCAAGAGATCTAAGATACAGCAGAGACAATAAGCCTGCCTCTGCTTCCATTTCTGTCATTATATTCCACTTTCATCTTTCTCTGGTGGAAGACTGAGGATATTTAAATAATCATCTTCAGTTTACCCCGAGAGATATTGAAGTGAATGAGGGCTTCTACTTTAAGTCAAATGCTTTGAGATAATAGCAATAGCATGTAATGGGGGAAAAAAACCACAGAACTTTCCTCCAAAGGTTGGAGGTACAGTCCTGGCTTTGCCATTTACTATTTACATAATCATATCGCTGCTTTAAGTCTGAAAATTAAGTTAATAGGGACCTAGGGCAAATCATTTAATATTTATGTGTCTTGGGTAATTTTCTAAGATTATGTATGTATGTATGTATGTATGTATGTATCTATCTATCTTTCATTTTGTCTATCTATCTGTCTATCTATTGCAAAATGGGTGACAATTACCTTAACAAAGCGGTTTGTTTCCTCAATGCAAACATGGGTTCAGTACAAAATAACAACCACAACAAAAATATTAGCTACCTCATTTTTGATATGTGTAACAATCACGTAAGATAATGAACATGAACGAAGATAATGTAAGATAGAGAGTGAGGGATGAATGGAGACACTGGACATAATGGAGGAATATTTGAACATGGAGATAAGGCTAACGAATAATTGGGGATGTTAGGGAAAGATGTGAGGAGAAACTGGTACCAGAATTGAAACTAGATTTAAGATTGGAAAGTAAAATGGGGATGAAGTATATTGGTGGGATGGCAAAAAACTTGCATGGATGTATGGAAGCAGGTGATGTCAAAATGAACTTCAGAACATATTTTTCCATCAACTGCTTCTATGTATTAACTAGCTGAGAGTGTACTTTGTGAGGCACATACATTGAATAAAAGGCTAATGAGAAATTAGGCTGGAAAGATAATTTGGAACCAGATCATATAAAAAATCAAATAAGAAGATCAGGAGTTTATATTTTATCCTAGAGGGAAAGTTAGTGAAATGCATAGTTAAACCTGTTAGTGAAATGCATAGTTAAACCTGTGCTTTTGGAAGAGGGAAGGTAAGTAGATAAACATTGATATGGTGTCTAACATGGGCCAGAAAATATACTAAGCACTTTTTTACAATTATTATGTCATTTGGTCCTAATAACAATCCCATAAGATTCTATTATAATCTCAATTTTACATTTGAGGAAACTGAGGCAAACACAGCTTAAGTTATTTGTTCAGTGTCACACAGATAGTAAGTGTTTTAGGTTGAATATGAACTCAGGTCATCCTTACTCCAGGCTCAGTGCTTTGCCCCTGACTAGCGGCTTTCTTTGATTATTTTGGCAGTTGTGTGGACAGAGGAGCAAGAAAAGAGATCAGAAGCAAGGAAGCTGATGGTAACATTTTGTCAGTATTCCAAGTGAGAATAATGAAGAACTTACCTAAGGTGATGATCATGTGGATATAGGAAAGAAGAAATAATTCAAAAGATGATGTCTTAGATAGAATGATAAAAACTTGGCCATTGGGAAAGCAGAGTAAAGGAGAAGTCAATGTAAAGTGAGTATTTTTTTTAAAGTGGTGAATAGAAGGGATTATGTTTGTAGGGGAAATAACAACCATTTAGAGGAAAGGTAGTTTAAGGGAAAAGATCATAAATTTAGTTGTGAGAAGCTGAATTTGATAAGCCAGCGAATAATCTGGAAGGATGTGACTACAAGGCAACAGAAGATGGAAAAACATAGTTAAAGAAAAAGATTATAGATTTGGATGTCATTTGTACAGAATTTATTACTGAGTCCAAGAAAAGACTTCAGGAGTGGAGTCTAGAGAAAGAAGAAGAGATCCCAGAGCAGAATTGTTGGTGAATATCTTGAGTTAAGGAGTGAGAAATAACCAATGGATCAGATAAGAAGAATAAGTAGACATTTAGGAAGAGATTGTGAATTGAAATGCTACAAAGAGCAAGATGAGCAGGAGTCAGGTGAGGAGACTTTCTAGGAAAAGCGGGTAATCTCAACAGTGTTAAAAGCTGAAGAAAAAACGAGGAAGTTAATTTGGCTTTATCTGTTCAGACATTATTGATAGTAACCTTTGAGAGATGAGTTTTTATTAGAAACCAAAGTTCAAAGAGTTGTTGAATGAGTAGTAAATGAATAGATGAAGTGAATGTTAATTTCCCCATGATTTGAGCAATAAAAAAATGTGGAAAAAAATATAGCTTTAAGAGATGTCAGGTCCAAAATATCTTAGCGTCTTTTCAGGTCTGTGTAAATAGGACTATTAGGTAGGGAGATATTGAAAATGACAGAGAAGGAATTGAAGACATGGCAAGGACCCAAAGAGATGTGGAGTATTTGGTTACAAATATCTTGGTTACCAAGGGTGGGATTATCCTCAAAAGCGAGATGGACTATCTCATCTTCTGAGAGTGGCATAGACAATTCCTTCCCTCTGGTTGTGAAGGGTCTCAGGTTGCTATGAGAACTAATGAAGTCATTGGAGATGTTTACTGCAGAGAGGACAAACTATGGAGTGGTGGTGATAGAGAGAATATGGGAGATATATATGGGAGATATATATATATATATATACATACATGTATATATGGGAGATATATATATATACATACATGTACAATTATGTAAAGTATATGTGTTTGGACTTCATTTGTATGAATATAATTTTAGATGACTGTGTGTAAGATATATGTGCATATATGTATGCATAACTATGTGTGTATATATTATTATATATGCATATGTATAGATACATATATGAGTCATCTGCATAAAGATAATTAAACACTTAAGAATTGATGGGAAAAAAAAACGAGATAGCACATAGGTGGAAAATGATAGCCAATGACACAGCCTTGGGCTACAATGGCACTTTGGCATTAATCTGTGATTAGTAGTTGTAATCTGAATGAACATTCAACAAAGTAGACTGGGAAGGGACAGTCTTACAGTACAGGTAGAAGGAGAACCAGCATAGAGCAGTTTCATAAGAACTTGGAAATGAGAAAGAATCTAGATGGTCAAGGGGTCAAACAAATCAAAGGTGAAGGACAAAAATTAATTAGAATGGTTAGTTATAAAGTCAGTTATAATTATAAGTTAATTATAAGATTAGGACTATTAAAAGGGAAAAATATACAAGTCAGATAAGACATAAGAGCCTGGGAGAACCTTGTATTTATTTTGTATATATTCATACGTATGAACATGTTTTCTTCCTTTATAGAATGTAAGTTACTTGAAGATAGAGATTATTTCATTCATGTCTTTCCCTACCACCTAGTGCAGCATCTAATATATACTAGATACTTACTAAAGATTCAATGAATTCAATTCTATTCAATCAACATTTATTAAATACCTATTATGTTCCAGGCATTTTGCTCTAGCTATGCAACTGAGGAAAAGAAAAACGATTGTCCTCAAAGAGCTTACCATCTAATGGGGAAGCCAAGGCACAAAAGGAGACAGAAAACTAGGGATATCAGGGGGGAGGCTCGAGGGGATATTCAACATAGGGTATTGTGCAGTGGAGTTCAGCAGCAAATATAGAATGTAGTGAATTCAAAGTCCAATTTCCTTCCACTGTAAAAGTCCTCTAGAGTCCAGTCCTCCAATCAGAAAGAAAAGAAGATGGAGGGAGGTGATGTCAATCAAAGCTTGAGTTAGCAGCATGGTAATGAAGTTAGAAGTCATGAGATTATCCTGGGAAGACCATCTTATTCAGTGGAATCAAAACAGAGCACAGCAGCAGATGTGGAGATTTGTTGATTGACTGATTAGCTGACTGGTAGAATGATGGAGTTTTAGGTAATTCAAGGGACAGTGAGAGACAGAATAATAGGAAATGATGATCACAGAGGGAAATTTTAGGATTATATATTAATTGTTACAGTTTTGTGTGATATTGAGTTCAAAGGCATGACCACCACAATGGGTTGCCTAGGTAAATGAAGTTATGGGTCATGAGAAAAGGAGATATTGATGAATTTAGAGGTTAGGGTATTGATGTTTTAAAGAATAAGGGTTTGGGCAGAGATAAAGATATGTCAAATACTCAGCTGTTCAAAATGGTACCCAACCAACTACAAGATTATAGAATTCATCTGTGTCCTCTGCTTCTGACTCCATGGACTTTCTCTATTGTGCTGTAACAGTCCTCTAAACTTAGAAGTTCACAATACTCCTGTCTTTTTCCCAGTAGAAGTTCTCCAAGAACCTGTGACACATTCCTCTGATTGGATAGTGACTACCACAACCTCCATTTTAAGGAGATTAAACAGGCTAGTCATGATTGTTTTTCTTTATTATATATTTGCTTCAATCCTGACTTCTCTACCATTCCACCTCTCAACTTTTTATGTTCTATCTTTCCCCACTGGAATATAGGCTTCTTTAGACCAGGAACTATTTTTCTTTCTCTTTGCATTTTTATTCTCTGTGTTGAGTACAGTTCCTGGCACATAGCAAGCACTTAATAAATGCTTATTTACATCACTTGAATGGTTATCAGTAGTTAGTGAATTTCTCATCAATGGATGTTTTAAAGCAGAGACCAGATGAGTATTTAAGTTGTTAAATGGGGGGGGGGGGGTGAATACATGTTTCAAGAGTGGTTCTTTTCTGCTTTTAAGAATCTTTGACTCATAAATAAAAATAAGAGTATTTGAAGTTTGAGAACATGACCATATATTTAGAAAAATAAAAGATCTTTAAAAGTAGACAAAGAACTAACCTCGATAACATGTATCATGATACTTTAAAACAAGGTAGGCTTGTTCTCAAAATGAACCCAAGAGGACAAAAGTGATGATCATAGAAGAAAGAAACCTTCTTGCTCCTCTTCAAACTCAACAGTCCACCTCCCATCTCTGTATCTCAGCACTGGACATATACTGGAATGTATTCCCTCTTAATTTTTGCCTTGTAGAAGCCTTAAAACCTCAAGTCAAACAATACATCCATAAAGCCTTTTTGATAACCATAACCTCTCTCCTTCCCAAAGCTTCCTTTCATTTATTCTGTATTTGTATATGTTTTATCACCCATAGAATGTAAACTCCCTATGGGAAGGAACTATTTCATTTTTGATTTTCTATCTCCAGATCCCAATATACTGGCTGATACACAGTAGGTGCTTACCAAATATTGAATATTGATTAAAGTTATAATATAATAAATTTATAATCATATGATCTAAGCTAAGATACAAAAAAACTTAATGATTTACCAACGATCACATAGCAAGTAGCTAAACTAGATCCTTCAGGCCAAATCTGGATCCATGGAATCCATGATTCCAAATTCAAAGCTCTGAACCACAACACTATGCTATATATTACCTGACTTTCCCATTTCAACATACAGGTATTCTGAGTGCAATTGCTTTGAGGGAACTATTGATTTTTTTTCCCAGTGTCAACTTGTTCTGAAGGAATTATTAAAGGAGCATAAGACTGTAACAAATAATTTTCTATAATTAGTGAAATCCATCACATCCTATCCTTCTTTGGAACAAAACGAATCAATAGCACTTCAGTGAAGATCATATTATGGGAACAGATTTTGAGTGTGGAAGTCCTTTCTTTTTTTTTTTTTAAACACATACACACAGATATAAATGTGATTCCTGTTTATTTAGATGATCGGGATTAGTCCTTCTTGCGCTCTAAAAGCTTCCCATAGTTTCCACATGTAACTGACTCTTTGCCAAAATCAAGCATATTGATATAAACACATAAAACTACATGCAGACTGACTTCAGTATTTCAAGGGTGTGTAATTTCATGAGTATATATGCGTCCCCCTCACGCAGATCACAATTCTTCCTTCCCTCAGTTAAGTTACCTTGTCCAAAAAATGCGCCTCATTGCAGTGAACCTAGTGAAAAGTGTCTTCCAATTCAGTTTGTCTATTCTTTGGAAGGCAAATAGAGAGTCTATGCTGAGAGTAATAACTAAAGCCTTTTCCAGTTTGCTACTATTTTTCAGTGCTTACCCTCTCATGCTTTCAGGAATTCAGCTGCACAATGCACATTTCAGTGAGGCATTGAAAGAGGACTTGAGATGAGTCCTAAGATGGTTTATACAAATAGAAATAGTATGTTATATATTATAATTCTTTCAAAGTATTGTTTAAATGAATAAATTCGGTTAGTTTGTTTTGGCAAGATTCTATTTGATCCTTTCTCAGAATTTACTTCAATTTCATTTATAGATTACATTTCTAGTCTAATAACTTGAGTGCATTTTCAATCCTGCCTATCCTGCTGTGGCCGTCACTTTACCCACCCAATTGGACAACCAGGGGCCATGCCTAGGAAGAATTCAGTCAGTCAGCCTAAGTATCCTAGGAATCAAACATACTCCTCTTCTCCTCAATCATTTTCTACTCTGCCACAACCACAGTTCACTTTTTTTAATAGTTTTTTTTTTTATCTGAGAACTCTATTACAATTATTGCTACCATAAAGTCTCCTGAAATATATGTTCCAAGGATGGCTTTATTGTTCCATTTATGGTCTTTGTGAGTCCTCACATTGTCTCTCCCTGCCCTGACCGCAAAACTCCACTATATATGCAGGCTCCTTCTATAGAAAAGCTCCTGAAGGGCATAGCCTGTCTTACTTTTATATTGTATCTACAGAACTTAGCAAAATACTTGACACATAGAAGGATTTAGTAAATGCTCTTCATTCATTCAGTCAGTCACTTATTCATTTATTCATCCCTGTCATTGTCTTTTCATGACTAAGTTGCTAGACTTGATTGGTAGGAAGAGATGAGGTTTTTTATCTGCTTATTTAATCCTAGCTCTAGCCCTTATTAGTTGTGGTTCATTTTGTTATTGCTGTTGTTTTCAAATGTTTAAACAGTCACCTAACTACTCTGACTCATTTTTCTCAGTTATAAAACGGTGCAGATACACATACTGCCTCACAGACATATTTTGAGGAATACACTTAGGAAACCTTTTGTAGTCTGGTAGGAGAACTGTTTTTTTAGATGTTGGCCATTATTTAACCATCTTTCTAGCTCGTATTCCAACTCTGTGTCTAAGTTGCTTTGATTAGGAGTTTTCAAAGGTTCAAAGACCAGCTATAAGATAAACGCTATGCATCTAAGTGGCACAGTAGATAGAGTAGCAGCCATGCAGTCAGGAGGACTGATGTTACTGAGTTTGAATTTGGCCTCAGAAACTTACTAGCTGTTTGACTCTGGACAAATCACTTCACTGTTTGTCTCAGTTTTCTCATCTGTAAAATGAGCTGGAGAAGGAAATGGTAAATTACTCCGATATCTTTGCCAAGAAAACCCCCAAAAGGTCATAAAAAGTCAGACACTACTGAAATGACTGAACGGTAATAATAGAATAAAAGATACAATGTTAAAAAAGCTCTATATAATATTTTCACAATGTATTTCAAGTAAGTAGAACAAATAAATTTAAATATATTAAGGTTAAATATGTAACATATATAGAAGTTGCATACTAGTTCAAGTTTAGATATTTTCTCCATTGTTAGGGGAAAGAGTTTTAATGTGATACCATTCTAGAATTGAAAGAGATTTTAGAGATAATTTCAACATTTTTAATCAGTTGTAGAAACTGAGGTCCAAAGAGGAGAGTTCTTTTATCTAGTATTGGTTTATATAAATACAAAAAAACTTAAGGATAAAATTACAGACCTTCTAAATATACATTTTTATTGTTATAAAATCACCTTAAGAAACTTTCATTGAGAGATTCTTAGCCATGGAATATATGACATATACATATGATTTCATAAAATGAATCAATACTTGGCTCCTGTGCAAAATGGCAAGTTCTCCAGATCTTCTCATGTATCATGTTAGAAGGATTAGATGCTTTTTCTCTATCTGCTGAGCACTGAGGTAGCATATCATCAATGTGGATTCCATTGTGTTCTGCCTAAAATGGTCAAGAAGAGAAGAAGGCATTCTGCCCACTGTATTCCCACAAGGAGTATATTCTGTATCTTAGAATGCATGTATTTTATGTTTATTTCCTTGTATGTATGTTGTATCCCACTAATGAAATGTTGCCTCTTTTTTTTTTCCTTTGTGTTCTTAGTATCTATCATAGTACGGGGTTAATAGATACTTGTTGAATTATGATTAAATGAACTAAATTGTCTCTCTATTCAAATAAGTGATCTATCAACTGCAAGACATGACAGCTTTCATAAATAGATATCAACAGTTGATTCCAAACAATATAGTAATTTATAATGTCCCTTGCCCACTAGCATGCTGCTATTTGGACCAACTTCTTATTTGTATAGGTGAATATGCATGGGTAGTAAGGAGTAGAATATAGAGAGCCAACAGAGGAGTATGGGCTGTCTTGTTTAAAGTCCTGCTTCGGACATATATTACATTCGTGACCCCGAGCATTCCATTTTTCCTCATGAATAAAGTAGGTAAATCTCTGGGAATCTATATTGCAGAGCATTGTTCAGTTTCAGTGAAAGGGAGTGATTTACATTAATAAAGAGAATTTCCTCACTCAGAAAATTCAATGTAAGGCAAATCTCAGGCTTGGTCCAAAAATAAAATAAATACACTCTATGCTAGTCTGCATGTGTATATTAATTTATGTTGTGAGAAGTATTTTCATTTAAAATGAATGACAGTGGCTTTAAAAACTTTTTAATTATTTTTAAATTGTGGCTACCTTTTATATACTTTAATTTCCAAATATATCGCTTTGTCCTCCTCTAATCAAGGAGGTTTTTTTTTTTTTTATAGAGAAAAATAAAGAGGAACAAGAGGAAATTTAACAAAACTAACCAGCTAATGAACCTCTCTAAGAAAACATAGATGTACTTTCTCTCAAGTCTTCTCTGCGGCCATGAGTGGTCAGCATAATTGTACAGTGTTCAGTTTTATTGGAATAATACCTTTGAGGTGCTTGGGGTCATGAACATTAAATAATATAGCCATTTTAAAACAACATGCATTTTATAATTCTGACCTGAACAAGATAAGAGTTTGGAGACAGAATTGGAAAAGCCAGATCTCTGTATATATACCCAAGCTTCCTTGTTCTTTACTTTTCTGAGGTGATACCAATTAAAACCCTGAGAAGGAACAGAAACTTTGAATTCCCTAGCAATGACACTTCAAACACCATCAACATTGAAGTGACCTTTTTTCCAAAAAAAACATATCCCATTCCACCTTCGCAGTGATTTCCACATATTTACTGCCCTGAGTTCCTACAGAGAATTGAGTATATATTTGTAGGAAGGAATGCAATGCCACCAGATGCCCAGAAGGCTTAAAGCTGTTGAAAACTTGGCCTGTGGAATTCATTAGAGAAAAACCTGTTTTAGCCCATCCTGAATGAATAGTGGCAATAATAAAAAAAAACCCTGGTCTCAAGGTAGACAAGGATAATTTTCTTTTCGTTATGTGCTGTAATTGGTGAATATATTAATATTTGTGACTGGCAAAGAAAGACGCCATCACTTGTTATTAGCTTCACAAATATTTGTAACCATGACAGAGTCTTCATTCAGAGGCAGGCTATGACATTCCAGTGTCATACTTTGTAAGGAAGAAATGTAATATTGTTCTTAGTTAGAAATGCAAACATTCCCCAGCTAACGGGATCAGAGCTTGAAATCTTTCCCAAGGACAAAATTATAGCTGTATATTCATTTATCAAGGAGAAGATTTTCTCTAAAGTGAACCTCTGCTCTCTAGGTGGTATAGAACGCAATTAATTAATTCTTATATTAAAATAAGCAGACATTATTCAGAAGATTAATAAATGACATGTAGAATTACACAAAATCAAAGCTGATTTTATTTATTCTTGAATGATATATTGTTTTTTCATAAATGCGCAATCATTAGTAAAAAAAAACCAAAACATTAAGCAACTGTTGTACAGAAATGAAAACAATTCTGGTGCCAAATCGGTTGTGCTTAAGGCAAACACAAGCTTTGCAGAAGCCGCCATCCCACCACCACCAATTTCTTTATAAATAGAGAAGCAATCATATTCCTGCTGACTTCATTTTCATTTAAACATTTTAGTGGCTGCTGTCTGCAACTTGTTCCTACTGGCAATAAGAAAAGCTGTAGTTTTAATAATTGTTTACATGATTTATGGTGGGATTATTTCAATAAGTGATGTTGCTACCATTCTCTTTCCTTCCTGGCTTTCCTATGTAAATTGGTGGCAATTTGTGGTACTTCAATGCAAAGGAATTGCATTTTTTTTTCCCCCAGAAAATGTGGCTGGTGCTGCTGGAGCCTGCATTTCCCAGTGTTGTTGGATTTATTTTTCTCCCCCACCCTTTTCTTTTGGAACCTTTCTCTTCTGAAGCCAGCCAGGTTTAGACAAAACTCTCCCTCTCTGGAGTTGAGCTTGTTCAAAATGTTAATTCATAACTGCATCTGTTCCATTCATTCCATTCGGAAGGTGTTGGGAGGCAGGGCGGGAGAGCATAAATGAGACAACATTTAATACCAATATTTATCATTCATGAAAGCAGATATGCCCACAGGTTTGCTGTTTGCCAATCCTTGGCTGAAAAAAGTCAAGCAAAGGTGGTACCACATGGATTGGATTTTTAAAAAATGCATCCCCGTAAGGAATCTCTTCTCCAGGAAAAGAGGACTGGATGGATATTATCATGCTGGCACTCCAGACTGAGATGAAAATAAAAGAGCAAAGTGAATATGTAATGGAAATTACTTGTTCATTAGAACGTATACAAATATATAATTACAGCTTCTGTCCCAACCAGGACATGACTTTCCATGTTTTCGCAACTGGCTTCTTACTCAATCAGCTAATGTAGGCACAGAGATAAGAAAGTCTAGATGAGATAGCAAATCTAAGTCTAGAAGCTGTTCATCTCCATTCAGGATACAAGGTTATGTCCTCTGGAGTTACAGCAAGTCAACTGCATTTATAACGAACCTACTATATGCCAGGTACTGTGCTAAGTATGTGTACGTATTGAAGAGTTCTGGAATATACATATATGTGTGTGTGTGTATCTATATATGCATATAAGTGTACACACACACATACACATTCATACACACATACACATTCATACACACACACACACATGCACACACAGACACACAGACACACACCCACATACACTTGTCCTGTCTGATTATAACCTTTCTTTGTGGGGGAGAGAGGAGGGAGAGAGGGATAAAGAGAAGGGACAAAAATTAAATAGCTTTTTTGTTTGTTTCTTTTTAGTACAGGTAAGCAAAATGTTATGTGTCATGTATTGGGATTACATGAAAATCCTTATTCTAGCTAGTATGGTGATAATTATACATATGTATACATAAATATATGTATGAATATCTCTCTCCACATACAAATATATCTATATATGTATATGTATATAGGAATCAGTCAAATGACTCAGTGGATAGAAGGCTTAAATTCAAATTCTGCCTCAGACACTTACTAATGATGTGCCCCTGCACAAGTCACTTAACCACCGTGTGCCTTAGTTCACTGAGGAAGGACATTTTGCTCCAGTATCTTTGCCAAGAAAGCCTCATGGACTGTGTGGTCCACCAGGTCACAAAAAGTCTGATATGAGTGAACAAGACAAACACAATATATTTACACACACATCTACACACATCCCTATAGATATACAAACTTATACATATATGCATACACACATCAATACAAAAATACATGGTATATGAACACAATCCTTTCTTCTGGAAGGAAATCATGGTTTAAGAGAAAGATCATTGAATTAGGAAACACGATACCCAGACTTTAATCTCATATCTGAACCTTTTAATTGCCCGAGTTGTCCATTTATATGAAATAAATAGTTTGGTCTGGATAATCCCCACTGTTCATTTTAGCTCTGAACTTCCTTTCTCCTTTCTTCTACCCTCCGACCCTGGGATGTTTGAGGTGATCTTTCTCTGGACATTTTACCCCTACAGCTAACTATATTTATTTCACTGCAATTTAAGCAAGAAAATAAGTTACAGTGTTAATCAATTAGCTAAACAATCAACAATAATTTCTGTGCAAATGCCTGAATGCAAGGTGTGTGTGTATGTGTGTGTGTGTGTGCGCATGTGTGCGTGTGTGTGTGTGTGTGTGTGTGTGAAAAAGCAAAAAAAAAAGCTGAATTTGTTTGGACCATACAGTGAACGAAAGGATGAAATGTGCAACACACTTGGAAAAGTATGATAAAGTCAGGTTGTAAAGGGCTAAAAATAACATCAAAAAGGATTATGTATTTGATCCTAGAGGTAACAGGGACCTGCTGATGTTTATTGAACAAGTTATTTAATCAAGCCAATTTGGCAGGAGGGTTTGAATATAGGAGGGATATGAGGGAGGACTCCCAGTAGAATAGTATTTGCAGTACTTCGGGTAAGAGGGTGGTATAATTTTTAGCTAGGGTTATGCCAGCATGAAAGGAGAGGACGGGACAAATGAGAGATGTGGGAAGGTAGATTTGCCAAAGCTTAATGAGAATAGGCCCTTGTACCTTCATCTCCACCAGCTTCTGACCTGCAACTTCAGGAATGGTTCTGAGTCCAAAGGTAGGAAACCTTCAGCCTAGAGGTCACATAGGCCCTTCTAGGTCCTTGGGTGAGGCCTTTTCATTGAGACCAAGTTTTACAGAACAAACCCTTTTGTTAAGGGGATTTTTCTTTGAAGTTTGGATTCAGTCAAAGCGCCAAGTGTGGACCTGAGGACCACATAACCACACATGACATTGAGACTACAGGTTCCCCACCCTTGTGTCAGACTATAGCAAACTGAGTTTGCAGAGTATGATTTAGCAGTATCTCATAGCCTCAATATGGCAGCCTATAACTTACATAGAGAAGACAGATTTTGTTGCCTCTAAGAAGTGACATACTTAAAAAGATCATGCAGACATATTATGTGATTTTAAAAATTCCCACTTTCCATTGGAGAATATGTCTTTACATTTTCTAGCACCTCATCACTATCTAGCAAAAGTTAGCATAATATGATATAGGCTAACTTCCCACAAACCTCCTTCTTTTACCTTGCAATTTGTAAACTCAATAACTGTCTCATTTCTTAAACCTTAAGTTAGGAAGACACATTCAACTATACATCAAACAGTATGGGATGTAGCTTGGTTCGAAACACAGATAGTTTCGTCTATCCTTTGTATGAATACATATACACACATATAGATATGTGCATGTATGTGTATACATATGTACAGAAACATATAATCAAATGTTATTCAAATTTCCTGTTGAAGAGATACCTTACTAGATCCTTTAAAAATGTCAATCAAGTGTCACTGCACTTAAAGAATTTATTCAAGTCAAAGATAAAAATGTGAAAAAAAAATTCAGATCCTGAATTTTTAGTCCACAGATACTACTACTTTGAGTTATTATAATTAAGCTTCAAGCTACCTCTGATGCATTTGGTGTCACCTTATATCTCCATAATTTAAATTCCTCATCAATTTGAATTAGATGATCTCTAAAGGTCTTTTCCCCCTGAAATCCTCTATTGCACATAACCCATCCAGAGGTTCCATGACGTCATTTATGTGGTATTTTCCTGTACCAACACAGAATAAAAACAGTTCCCACTTTAGTAAATTGTACTTCCCATACTCTACTACCAGCAAAAGACAGCAACGTCAACCGTAAACAATAGACAACAAAAATAATGTAAAACAAAAAAGCATTACCTTCAACTATTAGCCAATCATCTCGTATCTTTTGAAAGAAAGAGGAATACACACAAATGAATATACATACATACTTCTATGTAATATATTCATATGCACATATACCATGTATGTTACATATATATTTGAATATATACACATTATACATATATGGATATATAGACATAAAACTATATGGCTTACCTTGACCTTATGGTCAAAGGGTGATATTAAATTTGATGAGGAAGGGAACTAGGAGCAAGAAAAGGCTTCACATAGGAGATGCCATTTAAGCAGAAAACTGAAGGAAAAGAGGCAAAGATAAGGAGTTAAGTACATTCCAGAAATGGGGGAAAGGGCATGCAAAGATATAAAAAATAGACATGAAGTGCAGTGTGTGTGTGTGTGTGTGTGTGTGTGTGTGTGTGTGTGTTTGCAAAATGACAAGAAAGGTCAGTTTGGGTGGACTATGAAAAGCAGAAATAAGCTGGAAAAGAATGTCTGGATTAGGTTATGAAAGAATTAAAACAAAGCAAAATAAAACAAGCAAAGGAAAGAACAAGAGATATGATTACATTTAATCCAAGTGGCAATAAGAGAGTGGTCAGAAGTTATTGAGGATGGGTTGATACAGTCAGACCTGTACTTCAGGAAAATCACTTTGATACCTAGGTAGTATGTTTTAGAGAATGAAGAGATAGGTCAAGTGATCAATTAGGACAGAAGAAGTGAACTTTTGAAGAGATCATCTATGAAGATGACATCATGAATTCATTGAAATATCTTCTCTGTTGATATTTGAAATCTCAACCATGAATTCCATTTTCTTTACTGAAATCTAATTTCCTAGCCTCCATCTGTTAATATCATGGCCTCAAATCATGTCAAATGATTATGTTAAATGTTTAATAACCCTAGTTAGGACAGATAGAGCACAGTTAACTTGAACTAACCAACAAATACGCTGAATAAAAAAAAAGTGGAACAATAAAATTTGTTTTTGAGAAGACTCCAATCCATTAAAGACAAATAGCAACAAATTTCAAATTCCTTAAAGGCAAGTAAATTTTTGGAGAAGGTTACAATTAGCAGCAAAAATGGTTTAGAGCTTAAATGGAACAATGCAGGAAATGAAATGGCTTAAAAGAAAGTAGCATGAGGTCAGTTTATGTAACCCAGAGGCAGATTCTGGAGTGCTGGGCAAAGGAAAAGGCCTCTGATGAAACCCTGATTCCTAGTCATAGGTTTACCAAGGATTAAAGTGAAAACCCAAACACTCTTATATTCTAAGTGCCCCAAACCAGATGCTGATATAATTGTATTTATCTCCCTTTTGTTCATATAATTCATAGTTTCAGTGTTCTAGGTATTCAGATAGTGAGATAATTTTATCTATTTTAATTTTGTTGCCTATTACTTTCCTCCTCCTCAGTATAAGTATTTCAGGAGCATGTTTGTCAGCTGTGATTAGGGTTTATTGTCATCATCTTCATTATAATTAAAATCACAATGGAACAAAGAAAAGAGAGGAAGAGCATTTGGGTTTGAGTTGAAAGGTGAGAGGCTGGGAGGGGTTAAAAGGATGTGCAGGTAGGTACAAATGAGAAGCAAATAACATGAGGTTGTACATTAGCAATGTGTGTATGAGAAAAGGATATATTGGCACATCACAAATAATCCATTCTAGAGCCATGCCATAGATTTATAATTGGGTGGTGCTATGAATTGAAATACCTTAGCTACAATAATCACCTTTACAAATATAGTTATTCAGGGGCTCAGCTTTGATAACTGAATATGTCTTTTACCTTTATAGTTCACAGTTAGTTATCTCTTTTCAGGATTTCATAATTTTGCAAAATAGGGTATTGTCTTTAGAAATTCAATTTCTTAATTAAAAAGGTAGAAAGGGATAAAAAAATTAGAAGGGGATCATAGTATAGTGAATGCTGTAATGGACAGAGAGAAAGAATCAGAAAGCCTTTTTTTGCTGTGAGGATAGAGTTCCCACTGGCTAGTATCCCATCATATAACTAGGTTTATACAAAATAGATGTAGTATTACTTTTGGAGAAAGGCACTAGCAAACAGATAGATACAGAAATGGCTTATTTTCAAATTAGCCCTTGATTCAAGCCTGGAAAGTATTTGTGGGGATGCTATGGGGCAGTCTTGTGAAAAAAATGTATTTCAGGAATGGAAGATAATCAGTACAAAGACTTTGAAATGGAAGATAGAGTGTCAAATATGAGGAACAGGATAAAGACCAATGTGGTTGGACCACAATGTGTGAAGAGTTATATTTAATAAGCCTGGGAAGGTAGGTTGGGGCCAGGGTGTGAAAGGCTTTAAATAGCCAGACAGAGGGTAGCAATGCAGAAAGTTACAAAGAAGAGAAAAATACATGAAGAACTAATTCCAAAACAAATAAAAATTGTATTTAACTAAAATGGACATCAACAGATTAAGAAAAAGGAAGGAAATGCTGGTAGAAAATCCTATACTTCATCGTCAGTCTATCAAATGAGAATTTATTAAGCATCTACTATGTTGTGAGCACTGTGCTAGGTGACAGAGGCAAAAGGCATGTCTACAATTGGAGACGAAGCTTAGGAATGTAACTGTGTCAGAATCCAAAGTGCAAAATAGGACAATGTAAATTGAGGTGCATGGAACCTCAAGTACCAGTGGGCTTGATGTCAGGAGTATCCTCACAATTTCATTTGCTCAACATGATGACTGAACTCACCATTATTTTGAATTCTGGTCTTGGGACTACCTCTGCTTTCTGTATTTTTTGAAGCAGCATGTCTCAAGGACAGTTTGCCTTAGTTGTGTGTTTTCTCTAGATGTGAAACGGTTGAACTTCAATGGTGTTGGATGGAAGGGAATGGAGGGTGAAGTTAAAAAAATAAAAATAGCACCAGTAGAAGTGAGTAGCAAATATAACAATAAAACCATTGTTATGCAATAAGAGAGTTTCTTCCAGACTTTTCCTTGATAAAGTGACTTCACTTTTATTGAGGGTTTTTTTTTTACTTTTATTATTATTTTTGTTGCCAAAAGCATTGCTTTGCTGTCAGATAGCAGAAGACTTTGGGATTTGGTATTCAAACCAGCTACTCTGTCCTACTGATGTGCAGCTGATAGGAGTTAAGTAAAGGCATCCCCCTTTCTGTAGGTACTCTTTCATTTTGCTGAAGAAGGGAAAACTCCAAAACTGGAGTGAAGGAGGGGAAAGAATTACCAGAAAAATGTGACTGACTTTATTCACCCTCTCTCTCCCCTGTAAAACAAAGTACTTTTTGAGTCTGTCTCAAAACTCAAAGTTTTATAGAAATATAATGCATTATTAAGGTAAGGGCCCATCTCATTCTGAGGAATCCTTACCTGACAAGGTAACTGATATTTGCCAGGATAAAGAGTCTAGATCTCAAGAGATATAGCCTTAAGCTGGGTCATGGTGAATGTTTGGGTGGGCTTGTAAATTGTTTTAAGATACTTCAGGTGGCCAACAAACTAGAAATAGCACCTGAAATAATTTTGTAGATTTAAAAATCCATTCAACAAAGAGATATGTACACATGCACACATATATACATGTAGACACACTATATGAATATACATATTTATATATGCATGCATATATATATATAATTTAGAAGCCAATTAGTTGCACTTATCAGAAATTACCTTCCCACCTATTTTAGAAGCATTGAAAATATAGTTTATTAACTTATTTTTTATTATTTTACTTTGGAAATATTCTCAAATTCTATTGTGCAGGTTTTATTTTCCATTTTAATTTTCAGAGCTTCTAGAACAGGAAACTTTTTTGTTTGCTTCTGCTTTAGCTCTTTTGCTACAAGGCTATTTTTGGACATGCCATTTAATCTCCCTGGATCTCATTTTCCTCATCTGAAAAGTGAAGGTGTTGCATTAAGTGCACTGTAATGGCCCTTATAGCAGACTAACCATATGAGCATTTGGAACCTTGCTAGCATTTCTATGTTCTGGCCATAGTTGGTACTTAATAAATACTGATCACTATCTAATTAAGAAATATCTTTCAATAAAGGGGCTATATTGAAATGGCATAGGATGCTTTTGGGAAGAAGAAAGCCCCAAAATCTGATTTTTCATTCTTTTTGAAATGCAGATCTTGTGAGTTTAGATTCATTGTTATAACCCAAGTAAAAACTGGGAGGGGCAGGGGAAAATAATTATTTACTGTGTTTGTTTGTCTACATATGGGGAGGAGTAGGAAGGGAGGTTTTCTGGCATCAGAATTAAAACATATTTTACATTTAACTGTCAGAATTTTTAGAAATAGACTTCAGAAATACATATGTGTGCATATATACGTATATGTGTATGCGTGCATATATCTATATATATATATAATATATTTATAATTTTTTTATATTTATACCTGACCACCTTTATCCTTACAGATTCCTCTGTATGATTTATAATTTTAGTTACATAGAAAGATTTAGCTTATGGCTCATCCATTAAACAATGCTGTACATACATTCAGATAAAATGTTTTCAGTGAATCAGTCTTTTGGATTTCTTAAAACATGTGCTCTTTTAAAACTGCATCATGTTTTAAATGCTGATTCAGTGTTCTCCACTTCACATTCTGGTTTCCCACAAAGACTGATTGGTTTCTGCCTTGAATCAAAGTTCCAATTTAAATACATGTAGTTTTTCTTATACTACTTATGCATAAATTAAGTGGTTCAACATATTGTAGAATTCTGGTATTTAATTCATTCTGCTATCCACGTTTATGGGTGAAGTCATCCTGTTCAAATTGAATTATGATTGATATGTATTCCCTTCCAACATATTTTTCCCTATCTTTCACTTTTCCTTTTTTACCCTGTTCCTCTGTAAAAAGATGTCTTTTGTTTGTGACCATTATCTTCCTTCATCTGCCCTCCCTTTTATCACCCTCCTCCTCTTTTTTATCCCTTTCCCTTTATACTTTCCTGTAAGGTAAGAGATTTCCTTACCCAACTGAATGTGCATAGTTTTCCTTCTTTAAGCCAGTTCTGGTTAGAGTGACATTCATGTATTCACTCAACATCCCCCTCCCTGATTTTTCTCTCCACTTTAAAAACTTTTCCCTTCAAATCTTTTTTTCTGTGAGATATTTTCTCCATTTTTCTTCTCCCATTCATTTTCTTTCACTGTATAACTCTTTCTCACCCTTAAATTTTTTTGAAATTATCCCAACTTAGTCAACTCACACCCTTGCCCTCTCTCTATGTATACTCCTCAGTGTTCTAATAATGACAAAGTTCTTAGGAATTACAAGAATCATTTTTCCATGTTGGAAGGTAAACAATTTAACCATATCAAGTTCTTTATTATTTTTCTTTCATATTTAACTTTTTACACTTCTCTTGAAACTTTTGTTTGAAAGTCAAATTTTTGTTGAGCTCTGATCTTTTTTTTTTTTTTAAATCAGGAATGCTTGAAAGTCCTCTATTTCGTTAAATATCAATTTTCCCCCCTGAAGGATTATGCTCAGTGTTGTTGGATGGTTAAATTTTGGTTGTATTTTTAATTCCTTTGCCTTCTGCAGTATCTTAGTCCACTTCCTCAGATCCTTTAATGTGGAAGCTGTTAAATCTTATGTTATTCTGACTGTGGCTCTACAATATTTGTGTTTTTAAAGTTTTTTTTCTGGATTCTTACAATATTTTCTCATTGATCTGTCTAGACTTTGAGTATACTATTTCTGGTAGTTTTCACTTTGGGATTTTTTTTTTTTAGGAGTAATCAGTGGCTTTTTTATTTTCTGTTTTACCCTTTAGTTCTAGGGTATCAAGACTATTTTCTCTTAATTTCGTGAAATATGATGTCCCTTTTTAAAATCATGACTTTGAAGTATTACAATAATTCTTTTAAATTATCTCTCCTTGATCTATTTTCTTGATCCATTTTTTCTGTTTTCCCAGTGTTTTCTATTGGAATCCAATGATTTCAAATACTTCATATTTTTTCTCTTCTATTTTTTTCTTTTTCTATTTTTGGTTTTATTTCATTATTATTTGGTGTCTCATAGATTTATTATCTTCCACTTCTCCAATTCTAATTTTTAAGGAATTATTTTCTTCAGTAAGCTTTTGTTCTTCTTTTTCCATTTGACTCCTTTTTATGGAGTTCTCTTCAATGGATTTTTGTGCTTCTTTACCAAGCTATTAACTCTCTTTTCATAATTTTCTTGCACTACTCTCATTTCTTTTCCCATTTACCTCTCCTTTTTACTTTGACTCCTCCAGGATTTCTTGTTGGATTTATATTGAATTCATATTTTTCTTTGAGGCTTTTCTTGTAACTGCTTTGACATAGTTTTCTTCTTCTTTTGTGTTTTGACCTTGTCACTGTAGTAACTTATGGTCTGCTTCTTTTTTTGGTTGTTTGCTCATTTTCCAGTCTTTAACTACATGTTAAAATTGTGGATAGGCACTTTCCCAAGCTTGAAGCCTTTCTTGTTGCTGTTTTCAAAGGTAGCTCTGGGGATTCTGTAGTTCTTTGGTTCTTCCAAGTTGGTATGATCTAAGGAGTGGTGTGGTTACTACTCTCCTACTCTGTGCTATGATTTTTATCAAGGTAGGAATCTTTTTTCCCTGTAGCCATCCGTGCTTGCACTCCTCCTGGCCCTGCTCCTGTGACTGAGTCCTCCTACTCTACAGTAGCCACAAATGTTAGTGCTCATCTCTCTTGGAATTCAGACCAGATTGCCTACTACTCTGGGAGTGACAATCAGCACTCCATTTAGCCCCAGAATCACCACCCTCTCCCCTGCTGTCCTGTACCAGATGTGGTATTACTCCTCTGACTCCTCTACCATCTGTGGGCTGAGAACTCCTGAAGCTGCTGGGACAACCAATGCAGCCACCCTCAAGGCATGACCGTGGCCTCTGCTGACTGTGCTGTGCTCCTGGGTTACACTACCACACTGATGAGAAAGATCTTTCTTACTGACCTCACAAATTGTCTTCAACTGAAAAATTATTTCACATAACCTTTAGTCTCTTCTGCTTGAATTAGATTTGATGCATTATTTTTAGAGTGGCTTGGAGGGGAATTTAAGAAAGTTCATCTGAATGGTTCTGTACACCATACTGGCTCCCCATCTCCAGGTGTCTAAAAAAAAAAAAATTATTTCACACCGCATACTCTACAGTGCATTCATTCTGACTTGCTTACTATTCTATGCACAATTCACTCTACCATTTCTGTGTCTTTTCACAGGCTATATTCTGTTCCTGAAACTTTGTCTTTTCTTTTCTCTTCTTCCTATGTTCCCAGGCTTCCTGTTAAGTCTCAGCTAAATATTTTACCTTCCACAGGAAAAGTTTCCCACATCTCCTTAACGTTAGTTTCATTTCCGAATTTTTCTCTGACTAATCCTTTATACTTCTTATTCACACATAGTTGTTTGCATATTGTCACTTCCATCCATAGTCCTTGAGTGCATTCATGATCTGTGCCTTTCTTTGTATCCCTGTAGCTCAGTACAGTGCTTAACATATTGTAGGCATTTTGTACATTCTTGTTGATCTGATTTAAATTGACTGGTCTCCAGGTTAGTCTATAAAATGACAGAGTTGTACAAAATTATATTTAATTTGCACATACTTCTTAAATCTCATGATTCTAAATGTGACTGAGAACTCAAAGATTCTCTAGAGATCATCTTGTCATTGGATCATAGATTTCTAGATGCAAGCAATTTTAGAGATCATCAAATGATTTTATTTTCTAGATAAAATTAAAGCAAAAAGAAATGATTCATTAGGCATCAACAAACCAGTTAGTGAGAGAGTCAAAATTCCCACTAGTCTGTCCTTTTAATTATGGTATGTGAGACTAAGATAAATAGAAAACAAAAAAGATGTTTATGACACTAAAATAAAATGTAGCTTCACTCAAAAAAATTCACTTTAAAAAAATTAAAGAAAATACTCAGAGATTTTTTTCTTTTGCAATGAAAATATTATGGAGATATATTTATTAAATACTGCAACTTAAAATTTCATATGACATTCTTAAGTTAATAAATACCTTAGAAAATTAAGTAGAATATCCCAGTTTGAAACCAACAGCTGTGTTGTTATTTTTTACTGTTCTGTTGAGCTAAAGTACAACTAGATGCATTAACGTATACTGTTGGGATTGGAAGTTCAAATCCGTGTGGACGGTCTCGGGCGGGTAAAAGTGGGACTTCTAAATCTTAGAGTCTTACGAGGCCCTCCATGAACAGCGGGGATTCGAGAAGGTCAGACTGAGCTAGCTCGGCTAGCTTGGGTATTTCCGCCTCTCCCCGGGAGATACGTGATGGGTGGAGTCTCCCTGCCCTCGAGGTCGTCCCGGATCTGGGCACACTATTGTTATCTAACAGCACGATATTCAGATGCAAACTGTGTGGCTGAAGTTTGAGTAGGATTGAGGAAGCCTGAAAGCTCTCTTAGCACGTGAGGAGCCAAGAGGACAGTAGGCTCCGCTTCTTTTCTTTCCTCTCTCCCCTCCCTCTCTCTCCCCACTTGTACTTCTACTTCCAATCCCTTAAGATCCTAGCCTCCTTAGGAAATCTCCCCCTCTTCCTTCTAAGGAAGACCTCCCTGCACTTGTAACTAGACCCTGAAATAAAGCTCAACCCTTGTTCGACTCTGGAACGTCCTTTCTCTCATATGAGCATCCGGTTTTGGCCAACCGAAGACCTCGGAGGTGAGGTAAGAAGACTCAGGTAGCCCACACAGGCCTCTAGGCCTGGCAGTATACCATTAAGATTATTAACTGGCATATACTCAGGAATAAAATCATAAAATTGACTTCATTAAATAAGAGTAAATATTAAAAACCTTCAAGTGCCTCAAGAAGTAAATAAGTTTGTCTCAGTGCTCATCTTCCTTGACCTCTCTCCAGGATATGATAATATTTACCAACTTTGTTTCTCAATATTCTTTCCTTTGCTGGTTTTATCAAGTCCCAGTGCTCTATCATTAATCTGTAATAAAAGCATGGATTTCTGAGATTTATACATGGTGTCTTGAACTCTCTCTTCAATTAAATCTGTATTTATAGGTCTATTAGTTTTTTTTTTTCAGAAGTACTTACTGTTTCACCAAACTCAATATGTTTAGAATGAAGTATATTGTATTTTTTTGTAGGATCTGTTGCTCCTTCTGCCTGCTCTTAGTGTTCATTGTCCCATCATTTCCCTGCTTACCTAGACTCACATCCTTAATGCCATATTTGTTTCTTTTATCTCCCCTACCTCTCACACTGATAACTTCCTAAAGTAAAGGGCTCTAAGAGTTCATTAATTCCCACCCAAAACTGACCAGAAATCCCTTTTTTAACAATGGTGAAAAATGGTAAGCAGGTTTCTTCTTGAAGTCCTTTAATGAGGAAGAATTTTATGCTTCTGAACCAGCTAATTCCACTTTGGGACAGATGGAATTCTTAAAACGATTCCCCTCAAATCAACATTAAATCTGACTTTCTACAATCATCTACTATTCCTACTTCTGCCCTGTGGGGCCAATCAGAAATCTTTCTTGCACATGATACCCTTTAAAGTACTTATACTCAGCTATCATTTTTAAACATTTGTCAAGTTCTATGAATTCTAACTTCACATTATATTGTTTATATGCTCCCTCTCCATTCCCATTCCTACCATTTTCTCAGTCTGTGAGAGAATTACTAGGGCTTTGTCCCAGGGTGTTAGAATATAGGGGTGTACTTTCTATACATTCCAGAAACCACTTTCCTCACAACATGAAGAAACAGTTATTTTGATGTGTTGAAATACTACATTGTAGTATTGTGGCTACATGACCTCAGCCTCTCTCTCTCAGCCCCAGTTCCACTCTAAGGTCCACAATCTCATAGCACAAGCATGACCCCATTCCTTTTGACCACCTGTACTCTCAAGACCCTATAATATTGGTATCCATCCTCCTGGAGGTCTAATTCTTGAATGCAACGTTTCTAAAATTGTTTTGAGCTAATGTACCCTTTAGGAAATATGGTGAAGCCTATAGCATCCTTCTCAGAATAATGTTTTAAATGTATAAAAAATTTATAAATGTATAAAATGTATTTAAATGTATAAAAAATTAATTTCTAAAAGTATTCAAAATAACAGATTTAGAAACCCTAGGCTAAGAACCCCTGACAGAGTTTCTCTGGCAAGTATCATTTCTTCAAATGGCTCTTCTACATCATATTTAGTAAATGAAACACAGTATTTTAAGAAGCAGTACCCTTCCTTCCAATTAAATAAGTATTCTTGTGTTACTTATTAAAAACTTCCCCAACCCATTTATAAATATTGGTAACTCATGCATTATCTCTGACTCTTCTTAGGACCTAATATAAAAACCATGTAAAAGTACAAAGATGAGAACTCTCTCCTTTCCCCTAATCCCAACACATACTCATGCTTTCCACCTCATGCTCTTGGCACTTTTTTGCCTAGTAGAGATACAGGTATGAGTTTTTTGACATTAACCTAGCTGTCTGTTACACCTTAACTCTTCCCTGTTCTGAAATTATCTATTTAATGATTTTTTTTAACATCTTCACAGTGGAGGATTTAGTGATAAATCTCTGTTTGTATTGAATTTAGGCAGGTTTTGGTTCACTCCAGTTCTTTAATATTCTTCTCACTATGTGGCAGCAAACTCACCAATCCTGATGTGGTCTGACTAGCACAGAAGCTCTAACACTGGGTGCCCATTAATGCAACCAAATACTCCAATTTTTTTTTATCAGTAATTTATTTTTTTTAATTAATTAGACTGTATTTGCCCAAGTACTGTGTATGACAAGCTACTGAGGGATTTTAGAGTTTTTTTTTTTCTTTAGCCCTTAATTATTACATAAGGATAAAACCAGGCTTTTTTTTGAAGTATAATGTAGCATATTAAATGTCACATAGTCTTGCCATTTATAAGAATTTGCCATTTATTTGATTGCACAGATGAAAGGATTATTTTTATTTGTAACATAAGCACAGTGAAAGACCCTAAATACTATTCTGACAATCATATATTTTATCAGGCACTACTAATTATTTTTAGCAAAACTTCAAATATTAGTTCATTTAATGATGATAGCAAATTCAGTAATAGAATGATGATGAAAATCATAGTGAATTAAAAATAGCTTATGTATCTAAGAGCTTAGAATAATCAAAGTACAAAATTGCTTTCTTTAGATGTTAATTGCTTTAAAAATTTGAACTTATAAAATGATGCATTGAAATAAGTTCCTCAGATTTTAAGGTTAGAAGTTCAGATTCTGAGAAGAGAGGATTAAGCATGAAAAGGAATACAGTTGTTTTAAAGGGAGTAAGAAACAATGATATAAATTAAAAAAAAGTGTGCCAAAAAACTTGAATAACCTAGTAAATGAAGCATGGAAAGGAACTGAATAGGAAAAAAAACCCACAGAAATATATCTCGGACTTTTATATTTATATGCCGGGGAAATAGAGACTAATGCCACAAATTTGGGAAGCAAGCTCATATTACGTAATCCTTCATATCTCTTATAGGAGAGTGTGGATATAGATTCCCTCTCTGGGCTGACTTACCCCAACCTAGCAGATCTAAGTTCCCAGAGAAGGACCTCAAGGACATGGTTACACTCAAATTCTTCAGGGAAGTGAGATTATCCTCTTGTGAGGGAATATGATTCCCCGACTCATCCAGCAGTTGAGCCCCTACAGGTGCATTTCTATTTTTACCACCAATCATCCCCAATAATGGCACATAATAAAGGCACAATAATGGCATACATATTCATGTATGAAAGCAAATTCATGAATAATAAGTACATCATAATACACTTGTATACCTGGATGATACAGTCCTACCAACACCCTTAATATCTGTGAGGAAAAATGAATACACACTTACAGAAAACTACCAAGAATTTTTGTAAGGAGAAGTAATTTGCTTAAGGTACCTCATAAATGTAGAATTATTATCTTCAGTGCTTCTTGCTGTCTTAGAAACTACTAAGCTTCTTTGATGAATGTAGCTTCTGTGTTGAATAATTACTTCATATACTAAAATGAGTAGATCTATGCTGTACTTGTCTAACACTTCTTTTAGAATCATCTCAAGTATAAGCAACTAAGTTGATAATACTTAACTACCTTATTTGATACATTGATTTAGGTTATATTTAAATGACACCAAAAAAAGGTGAGAACTAGGAATAAATAATGTCATTATATAAATATTGAAGATTCTTTAAATAAGTTGGTGAACTCCAGTGAAATCCAAGTTTTAGTTACAGATTTCCATTTATGTACATAAACGAATAACAAGCCTTTCAATCATTGTAATTATTTATCAACATACCATTCTCACTGGCTTATAACATTCCTCTTGAAAGGATGCCCTTTCACTCCCATTTTCAGATTACTTTTCAAATATGTTGTCCACCACACAAAACGTCACAACAGATAGAAATGGAAGATGTGATGTCATTTTTTGTGTTTTGAAGGTTATGAGGTTTTCCATCATTTTATATATACTTACCATATTTCCCTGAGGCTGTCTGAAGACTGAATTTCAAAACTGCACAATGCAACCAGAGGAACTTTATGATTTTAACTATCTTGAGTTTTACCATATTTTAGCTTTTCAAGGACATCCAACTGTCACCTATAGCAGAAATCATTATTAATTTAGATCAGTTTGAGTTGTGACTGCTGTAGATAAAGTGAGTAAGTTGTGGTGATCCACAATGCTGCCCTGTTTAACTTTTATAATTTGCAAAAAGCTAAATTTGAAAATGCTGGCATTATCCAAGAAAATCTAAAGTTTGATTGTCATATATATTTGATTATGAATGTCCATTCATCACATATGATATGTATATCTATAGAATTGTGGGTAGATGAAATGTAAGCACTTCTGGAGCCATTTCTATCATATTTTGAAACTATAAATGTCATTTATAATTCATCTGGTTTGTCTTTCATAAAACACAGAATAAAACATCAATATGAAATGAATATGTTTCTATACTTTCATGCATCAGTGATCTCATTAGTTGGGTAAATTTCTGTATAGAGTTCAAAATCCATCCTTACTATCTCATCCTTTGTGGTTCTTGTCCACATTCCTCTAAAAAAAAAACCCTCTACAAATAACTTAGTAATATAAGTTAAGTTCTTCTAGGCCCTTATTATGTCAAATGTATCAGTACAACACTCAAGCTGATCGTTTACTGTCTTCCAGATTCATTATAAAATTGATCTGACCCTTTTGCATGTAAAATATGATCTTTGTGAAGTCTTTATATGATCATTTTATTTAGTCATCCTAGGAATGTCCTATGAATTCCCTAAACCTCCCAGCATATCACTATTGTCCCCACTGCAATTTGGTTGCTCTTTTCCCTGCTGTCTTGATTCTAAAGAAGTAAACGTTTACTTTTTTCAGTTGTTGTATTAAAGTTTCCCCCCAAAATGCTTTTCTATCAAAGAATAGCTTTGAATTGTAACTTTCTAAAAGTGATTCATTCCTCTAATTCACTTGCTCAACTACTCATTGTGTGATGGACAAATATATGTTTCTGTATGTGTGAATTCAAATACATAAGTGTATATACATAAGTGCACACACTGTACACACATGTGGAATACTGGATAGAAAACTGAGCTCTAGAATATGTGAGTGCAAATCCTGCTTCTAACTTACTGATTACATGGCCCCAGGAAGATCACTTAATCTCTCAATATCTCAGGCAATTTTATAAGACCATAAGTTGCAGAACAAATATTGATTTGCATTTGCAGAGAGAGCTTCCTCAGGAGAACTTTCTAAACCAATGAATTTAAAGGTTCAGACAGAAGAGATATATAAGGAGATACACTCACACACACACACACACACACACACACACACGTAATACCCACAGAGCTACAGTTACACTTTCAGGTAGCAAGAAAGACCAGACAAAAAACTGATTTCTAATTTGAGTGTTGCTCTGATTGTGGGGTGGAAGAAAAGAAAGTTCTTGTCCTCACCTCTTATTCCTTTCTCCCCAACTGGTTGTACCTATGTCAAAATATTTGCTCTTCATGATACAAATATGGTTTTGATACCCAAACCAGGAAGAGACAAAACAGAGAAGGAAAATTATAGACCAATTTCCCTAATGAATATAGATGCAAAAATTTTAAATAAGATTTTAGCAAAACGAATACAGCATCTTATCACGAGATTAATACATTATGATCAGGTAGGATTCATACCAGGACTACAGGGCTGGTTCAATATTAGGAAAACTATTAGCATTATCGATCACATCAACAACAAAGCTAACAAAAACCACATGATTATCTCAATAGATGCAGAAAAAGCTTTTGACAAAATACAACATCCATTCCTACTAAAAACATTGGAGAACGTAGGAATAAAGGGAACTTTCCATAAAATAATAAGCAGTATCTATCTAAAACCTTCAGCAAGCATTATATGCAATGGGGATAAGCTAGATGCATTCCCAATAAGATCAGGGGTGAAACAAGGTTGTCCATTATCACCACTATTATTCAATATGGTACTAGAAATGTTAGCTGTAGCAATTAGACAAGATAAAGATATTCAAGGAATTAGAATAGCCAAAGAAGAAACTAAGTTATCACTCTTTGCAGATGATATGATGATTTACCTAGAGAATCCCAGAGATTCAAGTAAAAAATTACTTGAATTAATAAACAACTTTGGCAAAGTTGCAGGGTACAAAATAAACCCACACAAATCCTCTGCATTCCTATATATTAGCAACAAAGTTCAACAGCAAGAGATAGAAAGAGAAATCCCATTTAAAGTTAGGGTAGACAGTATAAAATACTTAGGAGTCTACCTGCCAAAACAAACCCAGGGACTATATGAACACAATTACAAGACACTTTTTGCACAAATAAACTCAGATTTAAGTAAGTGGAAAAACATTAGTTGCTCATGGGTAGGCCGTGCTAATATAATAAAAATGACAATTCTACCCAAATTAATATACTTATTTAGTGCCATACCAATTAAACTATCAGACAATTACTTTCTAGAGCTGGATAAAATAATATCAAAATTCATTTGGAAAAACAAAAGGTCCAGAATATCAAAGGGACTAATGAAAAGAAATGCTTGGGAAGGTGGCCTAGCGCTACCAGACCTTAAACTGTACTATAAAGCAGCAATTATCAAAACCACTTAGTATTGGCTAAGAAACAGAGAGGTAGACAAGTGGAATAGACTTGGCACTCAAGATGCAGTAGGCAAGGAATATAGCAACCTTCTGTTTGATAAACCCAAGGACCCCAGCTTCTGGGATAAGAATTCATTGTTTGACAAAAATTGCTGGGAAAACTGGATAACAGTGTGGCGGAAATTAGGCATAGACCCATACCTGACACCGTACACAAGAATAAAGTCCAAATGGGTACATGATTTAGGTATAAATATTGATACCATGAATAAACTGGAGAAGCAAGGAATAGTGTATTTATCAGATCTATGGAGAAGGGAAGAATTCTTTACTAAAGGAGAGATAGAATGCATTATGAAATGCAAAATGGATAACTTTGAGTACATTAAACTGAGAAGTTTTTGCACAACCAAACCCAATGCAACCAAAATCCGGAGGGATGTAGTAAATTGGGAAAAAATTTTTACAGCTAAGCTCGGGGATAAAGGCCTCATTTCTAGAATATATAGAGAACTGACCCAAATGTATAATCATACAAGTCATTCCCCAATTGATAAATGGTCAAAGGATATGAACAGGCAATTTTCAGAGGAAGAAATTAAAGCTATCTATAATCCTATGAAAAAATGCTCTAAATCACTATTGGTTAGAGAGATGCAAATCAAAACAACTCTGAGGTACCACATCACACCTATAAGATTGGCAAACATGACAGAACAAGAAAATGATAAATGCTGGAGAGGATGTGGGAGAGTTGGAACACTAATTCATTGTTGGTGGAGCTGTGAGCGCATCCAACCATTCTGGAGAGCAATTTGGAACTATGCCCAAAGGGCTACAAAAATGTGCATACCTTTTGACCCAGCAATATCGCTACTAGGACTATATCCCCAAGAGATCATAAAAATGGGAAAGGGTCCCACATGTACAAAAATATTTATAGCAGCACTCTATGTAGTTGCCAAAAACTGGAAGTCAAGGGGATGTCCATCAATTGGGGAATGGCTGAATAAATTATGGTATATGAATGTAATGGAGTACTATTGTGCCATAAGAAATGATGAACAAGAAGACTTCAGAGAGGCCTGGAAGGACTTATATGACCTGATGCTGAGTGAAAGGAGCAGAACCAGGAGAATTTTATGCACAGCAACAACCACAGTGTGTGAGAGTTTTTTCTGGTAGACTTAGATTTTTGTAATAACACAAGAACTTCTGAAAAAAAAAAAAATCCCAATGGTGGACCTCAAGGCAAAATGCCTTCCACACTCAGAGAGAGAAATATGGAAGTCACTCACATAATGTAGCCGATCATGTTTGTGTATGTGTATCTGTTTGTGTATCATGTTCTGATTTGTTATACGGATTCTTTCATTTATCTTAGTCTGACTACATAGCATGACTATAGTGAAAATATACTCAATAGGAAAGTATATGTAGAATCTATACAGAATTGTATGCAGTCGTGGGGAGGGAGGGAGGTAGTGGGGGGTGGGTGGGGAGGGATAAAATCGCAATTGTATGGCAGTGATTGTTAAATATTAAAAAAATAAAAAAATTAAAAAAAAAATTAAAAAAAATTAAAAAAAAAATATTTGCTCTTCTAGGCTTGTTTTGCCTCTGCTTATAAGACAATTGAAGTCCAGGTACTTGTCTATGTTTATACAGGTTGTTTATCCTTCATTTTCAAATGACATTGGGGGTGATGGAACTGGATTTAAGTGAGGCAGAGTTAAGCAAAGTCATCAACCTCATGCTCTTTTCTTGAGTCATCTAAGTCCAGTGGTAAGACAAAAATCAAGATGACTGGTGATGGCATGGGATGCAATGGATGAGCTTGGCATCTTTGATGTCTGACCAAGTTTTAAGCATTCCATAGCACCTGCTTCAGTTATTATCATGTCCATCAGAACAAGTTGTCCTCATCTGCACATTCCATGGGGGAAATCTTCACATGTTTATGGTAGACATCCTCTTAACTCAACAACAGGTTTGAGGTCTGTTGGTTGCTCTCAACCTGATTTAGCTCATCTGCTGAGATAGTTTATCAAGGTGTAGTCTTTTCCCATGCTATGGCTTCTTGGAACCACAGGTGAGAGTTTGGTGAAGGTGGACACCAAAGGTGGGTGAAGAACATTGAAAAGGATTCCGCAAGCTTTCACACCACAGGTGCCAGTCCTCTATGTATACCCCTACACTCCAGTCATACAGGTAACAGGTATCAGAAACAGGATTTAAATCTGTCTTTTCTCTGCAAATCCAACAGTCTTTCCACTTTACCAGTGCAACCCTACTTCAATGTTCCTTCCAAAAAGTGTTCTTAAAATGTTACTTCAAAGTGTACAGTAAAGCACAATAATGCTTATCTCATTTATCCTATTTGAGGATCTGGAAAACATTCTGGGGAAGATGAAATCCAAATCCCATATCCCTGCAAAGGGAAAATTCTGATGAAAGAAAAATTTCTTATGAATCACACATATCATTTTTGTGGTCTTTTTCCATGCCAACTCACAAGGTGATATTTCCTCTTTTAGACACAAAAAAATCCCTTTATGTCTTAATATAGTAAATTTGTAGTGAAGAAATATGTCACTCATCTTAATTGCATTTATAGTTCTGATCAGTTGAAGGGGGAACTGAAGAGATGGGACACTAGTGCTAGATGACAGAAAAACAATTTTGAGAAAGGGGGCATAAATGACACTCTTCAAATCATAATATACAACAGAATACTTGTTTACGCTACTGGTAAGATGCAAAATTTTGTAGTTCAGAGAAGTTCATCAGTATTGTACAATAGTCATGCTGGCATGCTTGCATGGTTTCTGGGTAGTGGTTGATGCTCTCACGCTTTCCCAGGACCAGTGGAATGAAGCAGGACTGTGTCCATATCCCCTTACTTTTTAGCAAGATGTTTTTAGGTATGTTTTCAGACAACTTCAATGAGAATGAAAATGACATCGAGGTCAATTACTACAGAAATGGCATATTATTTAACCTGAAAAGGCTACAAGCCAAGAATGAAGTAGAGGGAGAGTTGGTGTGTGACTTTTTGTTTGCATATGATTCTGTAATCAATTCAACCTCTGAGGCTGAGATGCAGCAGAGTATGAATTGATTCCCCACTTCTGTCGTTAATTTTGGTCCAATAAATAATGCCAAGAAAATAGAGGTTCTCTACCATTCAGCACCACCTCGTTCATACATGTATCCATTGGTTACAGCAAATCTAGAAATTTTGAATGCTGTGGATAAGTTCACTTACCTTGTCTCAGTATAGTTTCCAAAGAAGTACACAAAGATGAGGTTGATGTATGTATTGCAGTACTGTAGTACTGTAGTACGTATTGCTCAGTGTTTGGGAGATGCCAAAGGAAAGTGTGAGAAAGAATAGGTGCTATGAACTGAAGGTCTACAGAGCTGTTGTGTGGACCTTAAACCTCGGTGATTTACCAACACTATGCCAGAAAACTGCAATGTTTCCATTTGAATTGTCCAAAAGACAATTTGAAAGATTCCAAAAGTCACCTAGAAATATATGGTACCAGACACTGAGGTCCTTTCTCAAACTGAATTGCCACGCATTTAAACTCTATTACAGAGAATGGAACTCTGATGAATGGGCCACATTTGAATGTCAGATATATATTTGCCTAAAAGACTATTTTACAGAGAACTCACACAAGACAAGCACTCACACAGAGGTCCAAAGAAGCAATACAAAGACACTCTCAAGGTCTCTCTGAAGAACTTTGAAATCATTTGGGAGAGCTTGGGAGACACTAGATACTGTACCCACATCAAAGAAGGTGCTCAGTGAGCAAAGCAGAATTGCAGTGGCTCAATAGAAATCTAAAGTGTACAAATTTAGAGACCTCCACTCCAAATATTCACATGAATTATTTGTGCCCAAGCTGTGGTAAAGCCTACCAAGCTTACTTTTTTCTGATTAACCATGGTTGAAAACACTGTATTTTGACCCTGACATAGTGATATCGTTTTAGTGCTCTTCTAAAATGAAGGGCAACAACCAGATAACCAAGTAAAGTCATGAACCTCAACATAGTATTTAAAAAAAAAAATTATGCAACCCAAAAGCTTTAATATTTGGTAGAATATCTACCTTTTATAAATCTATTTTTATGATAAAGAGGTACTCTATGACCTACTGGCATAATCCATTTGAATTAAAAAATAATTATGTATCTTTTCATTTGTAGCTAATGAGGTTGATTAGCACTCACAGTTCTCAGAATAGAAATCAAAAGTTTGTCCAACAATAAATTTTCAAGGTCATCTAAAGAGCACAGTATGAGTTGCATGGACTCATTAACCTTTTTTTAAAAAAATAATATATACTACCCTAAAAGCCCTGCCATTTTACTATTCACATATCTGTCATTATACTGCTGTCAAATTGTACATGTATACAATGTTCCTTTGGATCCTAGGTATCAATTAATGGGCTTGAATCACAAAAGGGAGAAAGATGAGGGAATATCAGCATCCTTTCCAAGAAAGTTCAGAGATATGAATAAAATATTTATTTGAACTTCAAGTTGTAAGAATTTTCAACATATGCCACACTGACCTCGAGAATTCACTTAATAGACAAACCTAGGAAGTATTTTCCTCCTACTCAGACCTAAATAGTTAGCATAATATGTTATTTCTTCCTAATAGAAATTTTTAATTATGCCTTATTATTGAGCATATATTCAAGGAATATATATATTTTTTAAATTTCATTTCCTCCTTTATGGTTAAATAGCCAACATATCATGATTTTGTAGACTAAAGTAAAGAAATAGAATAGGAAAAGTGGAGTAACAAAAAAAAAGTCTAGCTAACATATGCTGTAAAATTCTCAAACAACAATCCTGAGATTTGAGATTATTCAAAGAATAATTCCAAATTGCTCTGAACAAAAAAAAAAATGAATCCATATGTTTATCCTTATTTTTACATTTAGTATGTTGTCATGCTTGAATGAAATCATTTTAAGGAAAAATACTGTGCAAATACTTGGTAGAAAAGCTGCGAAGTTATATGACTATATGATTGAGAAAGTACCTGATATTTCTTTCAGGGAAACAATGAGGGGTATTATACTCATTTTTTTTTTAAACTTGCAAACTACTTTTGCCATAAAATTATTTTACTAAATGCTATTTTCTCAGAAATAATAGACAGGATAGTAGAGATTGTGTCAACTCAAAGGCAAAAATGTAGGCATTATGCACTAGTAATGATGTCTGTGTTACAAGAAATTGCAATTAACAGTAGTGATAAAAAACATACAAGTGGGAAAATAGAAACTTCATCTACCTTAATCTAAATTAAAATATCTAAGGAAAGCTAATTATGTTTTGGTTTCAGAAATTTAGCAAAATTCTACATTAGACCACTTGACTTTTATTTGAGATAGATTGATTGGGTATCCAGATTGTAATAAAAGGGGATATTTGTATGTATTTTGGCCATATGATGCATTACAGGTTCTTATTGTTGGATGTCAAACTCCTACTGGAAGAGTCACTGGAATTATAGACTCAGGAGTAAAGTAAAAATAATTCAAGATTGTATCAATGGTAGTAAGATCATATGGGATCAGCCTGTTTGGTTTGGCCAAATTGCTGTTTGCGTGAAATTTACATTCACAAAGTTCATTGACTAGTTCATTTAATCAATTGCGAGTAAACTGATGTCATTTCACACAAGCATAACCTCTCTTTTCACTAAGTATCCAAGTAATCTTGAGTTTTTGCCTTCCTAGAATTTACCTCAATATTTATGGAAATAGAAAAGGTGGTATTTGGACTTCTAATAACTCCACTCCTTGTCATGACTACCTCCATAACTGGGCTCACAATCCTATCAGGACATTGTTAGAAATTTAGCTATTGTTAGAAATTTATATATTTCATATATACATATACATATATATACACACACACAAACATATACATACACATATATATTAGATATATACACATATCTTACATATATAGATACATGCACACGCATATATATATATATATATATATAATTTATTTATTTTCAGTTTACGACATTCACTTCCACAAGATTTTGAATTCCTAATTTTCTCCCCATTTCTCCCTGTCCCTGGACAGCATGCATCCCATCCACCCCTTTCCCCAGTCTGTGTTCCTTTCTATCATCCTGCCATTTTCCCATTGCCTTCCCTTCTATTTTCCTGGAGGCAAAATACATTTCTATACCCTGTTGCCTGTATAACGTATTTCCAAATTGCATGCAAATACAATTATTAACATTCATTTTTAAAGCTTTGAGTTCCACATTTTCTCCCTCCCTCCTTCCACACCCATCCTCATTGAGAAAGTAAACAATTCTATGTAGGTCATACATATGTAGCCATGCAAGACACTTCTGTAACAGTCATGTTGTGAACGACTTACTACATATCCCTCTATCCTGTCCTGCCCTCCATTTATTCCACTCACTGCCTTGACCTGTGTGTTTGCTTCTGATTACCCCTTCTCCCAATCTGCTGTCCCTTCTATTATCCTTCCTCTCATATCCCATTCCCCCCACCCCCACCCTCCTGCAGGAGAAGATAGATTTCCATGCCCAATTGAGTGTGTGTTTTCCCCTCCTTAAGTCAAATCTGAAGAGAGTAAGACTCACTTATTCCCTTTCACCTCCCCTGCTTCCCTTCATTGTAAAAGCTCTTTCTTACCTCTTTTATATGAGATGATTTACTACATTTTACCTCTCCCTTTCTGTTTTAAGTATTTTTTCTTCATGTTCAACTCACCCTGTACCCTCTGTATATATGTGTGTGTGTGTGTGTGTGTGTATATATATATATATATATATGTATATATATATATATATAATTTATATATATATGTGTATGTGTGTGTGTGTCTGTATGTGTATGTATATGTGTGTGTGTGTGTGTGTGTGTGAGTATGCATTTGCTCTAACTACCCTCATCCTGAGAAAGGTTTCATGAGTTACAAATATAGTCTTTCCATATAGGAATGTGAAGAGCTCACCTTTAATGAATCCCTTATGGCTTCTCTTTCCTGTTCACCTTTTCATGTTTCTATTGATTTTTGTATTTGAAAGTCAAATTTTCTATTCATTTCTGGTCTTTTCAACAAGAATACTTGGAAGTCCTCTATTTCACTGAAATTCCATTTTTCACCTGAAGTATTATACTCAACTTTGGGTAGGTGGTTCTTGGTTTTGATCCTACCTCTTTTGACCTCTGGAATATCATATTCCAAGCCCTCCAGTCCCTTAATGTAGAAGCTGCTAAATCCTATGTTATCCTGAGTGTGTTTCTACAGTACTTGAATTGTTTCTTTCTGTCTGCTTGTAATATCTTCTCCTGGTGGATTCTTTCCATTTTTATTTTTTATTCAGGTTCTAGAATATCAGTCAGTTTTCCTTGATAATTTTTGTAAGATGATACCTATGCTCTTTTCTGATCATGATTTTTATGTAGACAAGTAGTTTTTTTTTTTTAATTATGTCTCTAAGATCTATTTTCCAGGTTAGTTGATTTTCCAATGAGATATTTCACATTGTCTTCTATTTTTTTTCATTCTTTTGGTTTTGCTTTATAATTTCCTGATTTTTCATAAAGTAATTAGATTCCATTTTCTCCATTCTAATTCTTGAACTATTGTTTTCTTCAGTGAGCTTTTGGGCCTCCTTTTCCATTTGGCCAATTCTGCTTTTTAAGGCATTCTTCTCCTCATTGACTTTTGGACATCTTTTGCCATTTGGGTTAGTCTATTTTTTTAAAATATTATTTTCTTCACCATCTTTTCAGTCTCCTTTAGCAAGCTGTTGACTTGTTTTTCATGATTTTCTTGCATCACTCTCATTTCTCTTTCCAATTTTTCCTCTACTTCCCTTACTTGATTTTCCAAAACTTTTCTGAGTTCTTCCATGGCCTGAGACCATTTCATGTTTTTTTGGAAGCTTTGGATGTAGGTGCCTTAACCTTGCTATATTCCTCTGTTTAGATTTTTTATCTTCCTTTGGTTGTATGCTTTGATCTTCCTCATCTGAAAGGATAGAAGAAAATACCTTTTCACCAAGAAAGTCACCTTCTACAGTCTTATTTTCTCTGTTTTTAGACATTTTCCCAGCCAACAACTTGACTTTTGAGCTCTTTGTTAAGTGGAGGGTATACTACCCCAAGTTTTAAAGGTTTTTGTGCAGCTGTTTTCAGAGATATCTCTAGGGATCTGTAAGTTCTCAGTTCCTTAAAAGTGGTATAATCAAGGAAAAGGTGCTTTCTCCTCTCCTGGCCTGTGCTCTGGTCTGTGAGCAACCACAAGCACTCTTTTCTGCTCTGTAACTGCAAGTAGGATCCCTATTCCACAGCTGTCATCAGCTGTGCTACACCAGTTCTCCTCCTCACCCCAGAGCCACAACTCAAAACTGTGACCAAGATCAGGTGCTGGGGCCAGACCATGCTCCCCTTTTACCCAGGTGAGAGAACTTTCTCACTGACCTTTGAATCTGTCTTTGGTGTTTGTGGGTTGAGAAGTCTGAAAACTGCAGTAGCTGCCAGCTAGTGAGCACCATATGCATTGCTCCAGTCACATCTGTTCTGGCACAGCATGGACTGCACTCTTGGAGCCTGGTGTAACAGACCCTTCCCATTGACTTTCCAGATTGTCTTGGGCTGGAAATCCATTTCACTTTCCCATTTTGTGACTTCTAATTCTCTAGAATTTGTTTAGAGTCATTTTAACAGCCATTTTGAACAGTTTGAGGTAGAGATCAAGCAGATCCCTGCTGCTATTCCACCATTTTGGCTCTCCCCCCTCAAAACTAAGCTGTTTCTAAAATTAGAGATATTTTCTCCACATCTCCATCATTACCACCCCAACTCATAAGAAAGCAACCCTGTCCACTTTAAACTGTAAGTCACTATGAATAAACCACAGAGAAGACATTTTAAAGGGAAAAAAGGACATCTTAAAACATGTGTCTTTGAGATCCATATGGAAGCATTAGAAGATAAAAACTGGTTATTGAGGAAGATGAAAGTATAATCAACTTTCTACTTCCTAAAAGAAGATTATAGTTATTAGCCCTGGTAACAGAAAGATCTGAGATCAGGAATGACTTAAAAACACTTACTAGATGTGTGTTCCTGGGTAAGTGACTTAACCTCTACCTGCCTCAGATTACTTGCCTGTAAAATAAGGATAACTATGATTTTTGTGATTTGCCAAGCAATTTACAAACCTTAAGGCATTATGTAAATACTTTGCTTTCATCATCATCATTCAAGTCTTTTCTGCTGTTACAGCAATACTGAGGTCTGGATAAAAAATAAAGGATAAGCAACAGATAATGAAATACTATAGATGTGAAACTGGAATTCATTAGTACTGTAAGAACTGTAATAAAAATTTCTTTAGTGGTGAATCCAGGGCTAAACTGATGTGTTGGATGCTAAAACAGCTACTGAGTTGTTTCTTTGATAGACCTTAAATAATAGGATTGACTTTGTTTTAACTTGCTCTTCCCACCAACATTTCCCGTTACATTATCTTTTCTTCCCCTTTGGCCTGTTAGGTTACTGGATCCAGATGACTTAGGAAGGGAAAATGAGGCTGGTGACCTGCACAGGCCTCCCTCACTCAAAACAAAGTCAAGTGCAAGTCACCTCATCATTTTTCCAATGTCATGGTCTTCTTTGAAAATGAAGGATGACCTGTGAGTAGACTGAGTTGCCTGAATGAGAACCCAGCCAACTGGATAATTCAGATCATCCACTGCCTTCTGCCCCACCCCCCTTCTATCTCCTCTCCAAAGAAAGGTAAATTCAGATGGCCAGAGGATGCCCAGTTAACTCGGGGTTTACAGGCCAGATCCCTTTCTTTCTTTCTTTCTTTTTCTTTCTTTCTTTCTTTCTTTCTTTCTTTCTTTCTTTCTTTCTTTCTTTCTTTCTTTCATTCTTTCTTCCTTCCTTCCTTCCTTCCTTCCTTCCTTCCTTCCTTCCTTCCTTCCTTCCTTCCTTCCTTCCTTCCTTCCTTCCTTCCTTCCTTCCTTCCTTCCTTCCTTTCTTTCTTTCTTTCTTTCTTTCTTTCTTTCTTTCTTTCTTTCTTTCTTTTTTCTTTCCTTCCTTCCTTCCTTCCTTCCTTCCCTCCCTCCCTCCCTCCCTCCTTCCTTCCTTCCTTCCTTCCTTCCTTCCTTCCTTCCTTCCTTCCTTCCTTCCTTCCTTCCTTCCTTCCTTCCTTCCTTCCTTCCTTCCTTCCTTTCTTTTTCTTTGTTTCTTTCTCTCTTTTTTCTTTCTTTCTTTCTTTCTTTTTTCTTTTTTGATGTTTATTTAATTTTAGTTTTCAATATTCATTTTCACAAATTTTGAGTTCCAAATTTTCTCCCCATCTCTCTCCTCCCCCATCCCATAATGTCTTGCATTCTGATTACCCCTTCCCTCAATATGACCTCCTTTCTATCACACCCCACCCTTCCGTCATTCCCATCTTCTCTCTTTTCTTGTAGGGCAAGATAGATTTCTATACCCCATTACCTATATTTCTTATTTCTCAATTGTATACAAAAATAATTATCAACATTCTTTCCTAATACAGTGAATTCCAATTTCTCTCCCTTCCTCCATCCCCACCCATCCCCACTGAGAAGGCAAGCAATTCAATATAGGCTATATATGTGTAGTTTTGCAAAAGATTTCCATAAATCATGTTGTATAAGACTAACTCTATTTCCCTCCATCCTATCCTCCCCCCCACTTATTCTATTCTCTCATTTGACCTTGTCTGTACCCTTCTAATTAGTCCCTTCTCCCATTTGCCCTCCCTTTTATCATCCCCTTCACCCCTCTTGTCACCTTCTCTCATGCTTTCCTGTAGTGTAAGATAGATTTTCATACCAAATTGAGTGGGGATGTTATTCTTTCCTTAAGTCAAATTTGAAGACAGTAAGCTTCACTTTTTCCCTCTCACCTCCTCTGTTTTCTCCTCCTTGAAAAAGATTTTTCTTATCTCTTTTATAAGTGATAATTTGCCCCTTTCCATTTCTCCGTTTCTCCTCCCAATATATTCCTCTCTCACCCCTTAATTTTATTTTTGGTAAATATGATCCCTTCTGGTTCAATTCAACCTGTGCTTTCTGTCTATGTGTGTGTGTGTGTGTGTGTGTGTGTGTGTGTGTGTGTGTGTGTGTGTGTGTGTGTGTGTGTGTGTGTATAATCCCTCCAACTACCTAAATACTGAGAAAAGTCTCAAGAGTTACAGATATTATCTTTCCATGTAGGAATGTAAACAGTTCAACTTCAGAAAGTCCTTTATGATTACTCTTTCCTATTTACCTTTTCATGCTTCTCTTGATTTTTGTGTTTGAAAATCCCTGACATATTATACTCAGTTTTGCTGGGTAGGTGATTCTTGGATTAAATCCCAGTTCCTTTGACTTCTGAAATATCTTTTCCAAGCCCTTCAATCTATTTATGTAGCAGCTTCCAAATCCTGTGTTATCCTGATTGTATTTCCACAATATTAGTATTATTTCTTTCTAGCTGCTTACAATATTTTCTCCTTGACCTGGGAACTCTGGAATTTGGCTACAATATTCCTAGGAGTTTCTCTTTTTCAGATATCTTTCAGGAGGTGATCAGTGGATTCTTTCAATATTCATTTTGCCTTCTGATTGTAGAATATCAGGACAGTTTTCCTGGATAATTTCTTAAAAGATTATGTCTAGGCTCTTTTTTTTGATCGAGGCTTTCAGGTAGTCCTATAATTTTTAAATTATCTCTCCTGGATCTATTTTCTAGGTCAGTTATTTTTCCAATGAGATATTTCACATTATTATACATTTTTTCATTCTCTTGGTTTTGCTTTGTGATTTCTTGGTTTTTCATAAAGTCATTGGCTTCCATTTGTTCCATTCTAATTTTGAAAGAACTATTTTCTTCAGTGAGCTTTTGAACCTCCTTTTCCATTTGGCTAATCCTGCTTTTTAAAGCATTCTTCTCCTCATTGGCTTTTTGAACCTCTTTTGTCAAGTGAGTTAGTCTATTTTTAAAGGTGTTATTTTCTTCAGCATTTTTTTTTATCTCCTTTAGGAAGCTGTTGACTTGCTTTTTATGATTTTCTTGCATCACTCTCATTTCTCTTCTCTATTTTTCCTCTACCTCTCTTACTTGATTCTCAAGATCCTTTTTAAGCTCTTCCATGTCCTGAGACAATTGCATATTTATTTTGGCTGCCTCTGATGGTAAGGATCATTCTTCCTCATCCAAAAGGATGGAAGAAAATACCTGTTCACCAAGAAAGTAACCTTCTATAGTTTTATTTTTTCCCTTTTTTGGCTATTTTCCCAGCCATTTATTTGACTTTTGAGTCTGTTGTCAAGAAGAGGGTATAGTCTGGGAACCTGTAACTTCTCAGTTCCTCCAAAGTTGCACAATCAAGTGAGAGGTGCACTCCTTTCCTGGCATTCACACTGGTCTTGGAGAAACCAAAATCTTTTCTGCACAAGTAGGACAAGTAGAATTCCCACTCCACAGCCACCTCCAGCTCTGCCATACCCCAGGACAATGTTCAGGGTTGAGATTCAGATCAGCTGCTCATTTACCCCAAGGACTTAAGGTGGAGGACAGGGCTGCCACTCAAGGCTGAGGTGCAGATCAGCTGCTCATTTCCCCCAGGGGTTTTAGGCTGAGGGCTCCACAAATGGATTCTGCTGCTACTACCACCACTACTGCTGCTGCTGCCTCTGCTGCCACAGACTGGGACCTGGGTTAGGGAAGGACCCTGCTCCTTCTCACCCAGTTGAAAAAGCCCTCTCACTGACCTTTCAAGTTGTCTTTGGAGTTTGTGGGTTGAGGGATCTGAGAACTTCCAGTGCTGCTGGGGATTCCTCCCTGAGGCCTGTTCTAGTCCTGTTCCTCCTGGTGCCAAGGCTGGGCTGTGTTTCTCTCTACATCTGGTATGATAGATCTTTCCTTTTGGCTTTCCAGGTTCCCTTGGGCTGGAAATTTCTTTCACTGTGTCCTTCTGTGGCTTCTACAACTCTAGAATTTGTTGAGAGCCATTTTTTACAGATATTTTGTGGGTTGTGGAGGAAAAGCTAGCATACATGCATCTTTCTACTCTGCCATCTTGGCTTTGCCCCCTCTTTCTTTGTTTCTTTCTTTGTTTCTTTGTTTCCTTCTTTACTTCCTTCCTTCCTTCCTTCCTTTTTGTCTTTCTGTCTTTCCCAAAACCTTAAACCTACTCTGAAGCACATACATTGCACAACAATAGGTCCCTGCCCAAGTTCATCTTAATGACTCTTTTTGGGACCCTCTTGACTTCAGAGACATTATCAGTAGTAACTCTTGCTCTTTCTCTCCCAGTTTGATGTATTTTTTTTTCTCATTAAAGGGGCCATTTCCTGATTACTTCTTAAAGAGACCTATTCAGTGAATGGTCTTTACCTCTCTCTAAGTGAGTACCTGAATAGGCTAAGGTCTTCCATTGCATCCTGGACCTTCTCCAGTCATCTTGATTAATATCTGGTCACTGGATTCAGATGACTCAGGAGGTGAAAATGAGTCTGGTGACTTTGCACAGCCCTCCCTCACTCAAAACAAAGCTAAGTGCAAGTCATGTCATTCTTTCTCTGATGTCATAGTCTCCTTCTAAAATGAAAGATGAACATGGATCAACTTTCCCTTCTAATCTACTTTTATGATCTCTATTTATCTTGATGTTGCATGTTGAAAGATGTCCAAGTAGTTACATCAATAAACTTAAGTCAAACATAAAAATGTGGTAGACTTGGGTGGAGGAAAAAGAAGACAATGCCAACGTGTGAGAAAATGCCAAGATGAATGGTAGATAGCACTCATTTGAAATGTTTTTCATTGAGATTCAATTATCAACTGTCATACTAATTTAAATGAAGTTGTAATAATTTAGAAGAAATACAATTTGTTCCAAGTGAAACTGAATATGACTAAAGCCTCTATTATCACACCATTACATTATTTGTGTATTTATGCTTGCCAAAAATCTCCTCAAACTTAATTAGTCATAATTTTAAAAATATGCTTCATTATTAACTGTTCCAAACAAGCAGAAGGACCTCCAATTAATAAGTTTATATGTTTCTATTTCTTTTGCAAAGCAATCCTGCATGTTTGTATCATTTTTTTCCTTGCTTATATTGCATGAACTATGTTACATAAGTAACCAAGTGAATGATGTTTCATTTTATGTGAAATAAGACCCATAATGTTAATGTGCAAAGTGTATCAATTCTAGAGTGCCATAATTATGGGATGGGGTTGCTTAAAAATGACAATGTGCAATGAGCCATATGATTATTATTATTATTTTTAATTCCTCAGGTGAAAGGTTATATCAATTCATAACAGGTGGAACAGATGTTAATTTTAGACACCATCAGAATTGTTGCCAATTACCACAGCTGGATCAGCTGTACAGCAGTGTGCATTGATTGTTCAGGGCTGAAAAGACTAAGTTAGCTAGGCATGAATATTCCTTCCAAGTAAATAATAATCACATTGCTTGCAGCCAATATTAATTTTCTTTTTTCTCTCCAAGCTGTATGAATTCCTTCAGATAAGTTATTGTGAAATAATTTTTGTAATACTTTCCTTTAGCATATTATTACATTATTAGTTCCTTAAATCAGTCAGTCACTTAGTTAATAAACATTTATTAATGACTCCCTATATGCCAGCTATTGCAATAAGTTCTCAGAATTCAGAGAAAAACACAGAGTCCCTGCTTTTCAGAAGTTTGTATTCCTAAGGACAAAGGATATGTTATTTAATATGTAATTTCTTAGTGTGCTTCATACCCCAAGGGTTTTTTTTTTTTTAATTTATGGCCTTCCTTGATCATGATCATGAAGAAGTATAAGGCAAGTATTATTCTTGAATGTTAGAAGATCCTTAGAAGACATCTTGTCCAGTTTCTCATCCAATGTAAAATTCTTTCACATCTATGATAGTCATCCAGTTCTCTCCTTGAAAATAAAGTTACGTAATCCTTCATACATCATTTATTTCCAGCACTATTTATCAATAACTATTTGGAATACCATTGGTAGATACTATGAGGAATAAAAAGAATAACATCACTGACTTTAGAATACAGAAGAAATGCAAACATTGGTACCAAAAAAAACCCCAAAATACCCTTTTTCTTTTCCAATATCACTTTTTTATCTTCCTGATGCTATAATGTTGATGTTCCATGAGGCTTTGTCCTCTTCTCTATATATACTTTTTCCCTTGACAATATCAATCAATCTCAAGGTTTCAAATATTATATATCTGCATAGGAATTACAAATCTATATTTCTACCTATAACATTTTTCCAAAATTCTACCTCTTGAACATCCTATAAGGCATCTCTACTTAGCTACTACACCACCAACACCATATAAAATAATAATCACTAAACCCAATCATAAGAGTAACAGCTTACATTGTTTAAGGATTACAATGATATTATTCAAGCCCTTGCTTCATATATTATATCCCCATTTTCAAATTAGAAAGCTGAAACCAAGAAAGGCTAATTCACTTGCTTACTATCATATAACTAGGCAGAATCATAACCAACATTCAGTCCCAGTTGTATCCTGATTCCAGCTCTATTTCTTGGTATACTAACTACTTCTCAGACACTTACTGGTTGTATGAACCTGAGCAAGTCCCTTAGCCTAGTTTGTCTTAGTTTCTTCATCTGTAAAATGAGCTGGAGAAAGAAATGGCAAACTTCTCCAGTATCTTTGCCAAGAAAACACGAAATGGGATTGTGAAGTTGGACATGACTAAAATTACTGAACAATAACAAATTCTCACCAACTACCTCAGGCTTAACATATTTAAAGATGGAATTAGTTTTTTCTTTGTGCCAAAAGATGCTACCACAATTGACTTCATTATTTCTATAAGCAGTATCTGTTACCAAGTCTAACATGTTTATTTTCCTCAATGCAAGCAATCAGTAGAGATGTATTATGTAATCATAAAGTATTGGGCACTGGATTAAGCACTTTCTACACAAAGATAAAAGTGAAATAAATAGTCTTTGCCTTCAAGAATCTTGCAGTCTAAAGAGAGATATAATATAAACATACATACAGAATATATATAAATAATATAAAAAGAAATTTTGGGAGGGAGTGCACTAATAGCTTGCGGAATTTCTTAGAGTCATGTACAATGTCCAGCTTCAGCTGAATCTTGAAGGAAACCAGGAATTAATTTTACCTATTACTCACTTCAAATAAAGCACCAATTCATATTGACTCTACCTTGGAAATATCTGTCTTATCATATATACCTCTGTATCCCAGCCACCACTTGTTACTGCTGCTATTGTTGCTGTTTGTCCTTCATTCTCAAAGAGGAAGGTGACATGCAAGTGGATTGGATTTAATTGGGAGGGTTATGCAAAGTCACCAGCCTCACTTTCACCTCTGGAGCCATTTTGGTCCAATGGCCAGATATAGATCATAACAACAGGAGAAGCCCAGGATACAGTGGAGATCTTGGCCTTTTCAAATTAAAGTCCTTAACAGGCTTCAGTTTGACTGAGCCAAAGTGTATTCAATAATTAAGGCTTAATAAGAAATGAAGCAAAAAATGGTCTCTTAAAAAATAGATCTGGGAGGGAAAGACCATCAGGATTTCTTGTCAAAACAGAAACAATTGCTATTTACATTCATTCTGAGCCAATCTGAGTTCAAACAATGACCAAGTAAGGCTAGGTCTCAGACCTATTATTGGCCAATCAATGAGAGCCAGAGTGATTTGGGGTTGAGTCTGGTCTGTAAAAGAAAAGTGTGGGGGGGAAGTTTCAGAGATTAAAAATTTACATTTCCTTTGAAAAGAGCAGTGGGCGGTGGGCAGTGGAAGGAAGTAGAAAGAAGGAAGGAAAGCTATGTTGCCCAAGAGGCCAGTTCCAGTTTGGTCCCCAGTTGGCAGCCCCTTTTCTACTCACAAAGGTTGTTTGTCTTTCATTCTTGAAGACAACCATGACGAAAGAAACATAATGCCATAATACTGTGACATACAGGTGAATTAGAATTAAGTAAGGGAGGGCTGGGCAAAGTTACCAGCCTTACTTTTACCTCTGGAACCTACACTAAAACGAGGCATCATTACAAGGTGATAGTATCATTGTAAAACCCTGCTAACCAGTCTTCCACACTGCATTATATCCCTTCTCTAATCTATCCTTGAAAATGATGTTAGATTAAATTTTATCAAAGAACTATTTACATAACTTCTCTGATAAGAGTTCTATGACGAAATTTTTTCTGTTTGTAATATAAGTTCAAACTCATTAACTTGGAATTCAAGGTGCTCCATAATCTGTTACTATTTTACTTTTCAAGTTTATCTCATATTTTTTTTCCCTTTCTATGTACTTTTTATCCAAAATAGACTACTCATAATGTGTGTGTATGTATATGCTTTGTGTGTAGACATGATTGAATGATTAAACAACAAAAAAAGTGGGGCATCCTATTTGAAATAAGCAATAGATAGTTGTAATTGTGAGACAGAAGACCTGGAGCAACAGTAAAGCCACATACATAGATCTGGGAATCATCCTTGTAGAGAAAGCAGAAGTAAGGGATTTTCAGAATGGGACCATCATGGGAATATTTGTAAAGAAACAGCCAGTAGAGGTGAGAGAGTGGTAATGATAGAGGGAATAAAACTGTTGGAGACATTGAGAAGGATTCCTTTGGCAAGGAGAACTACTTCTTGATATGAGTTGTGAAGAAAGAGATGGTGGTAGAAGATGTTTGAATGTGAAGTGAAATTTCAGAGTTTTCTTAATTTGTATTTCTCTCATTTTTTGTGAATCAGAATTATTTCCTATGGTCTTGATAAATGCTATTTTTGTATTTATTTTAGGACCTTCATATCCTTTGAAATCATTCATACTAGGAAAGTATTTTCTTTCCTATATGTGTGTAAGAATTAATCATTTATGTTAGAAGGCTGTCATACGAGATATCTGCTGTTAAAAGAAAAAGAGAAAATAATATTACTTCAATAATAGTACTTCTGTTCTTCTTGGTAAATTTTGGCTTAAGTTGATAAATTTTCCGTATTTTATTTTCATTGACATTGCACTAAATTTGTAAATAAATTTAGCTTGTAAGATCATTGGCATGTTGGCATGACATATATCAATAATTAATCTCTCCTATTTTATGTCATTTATTTATATTAAAAAGTTTTTTAATATATATTTAAATCCAAACTGTATCTTAGTAAATAGACTCCTAGATATTTAATGTATTTAGAATTTAATTTATTTCCCTATCTTTTTTTAATGGAATGGCTTTCTATGTAGGTTTATTTAGCTCTGCTTCACTGTAGTAGATTTTTTTCCCTAAATCTCTAGAATTATTTTATAAACCAACCAATTACCTCTAAGTACAGATTTCATCTCTTGATAGCCTGTGCTTGTTCCTTCAATTTCTTTTTTCTTGTCTTATTTTTATAGCTAGCATTTCTAGAAAAATATCAAATAATAGCAGTGATGTTTGTCATTTTGCTTTTTCCTTTAAGTTATTGGAAAGGCTTCTAATGTTTCTATATTTTGAATAATGCCAACTCTTGTTTTGAGAGTATTATTTGGAAATATCATAGTAAAGAAAAGTCAATTTATCCTCATGTTATTTATTACTGCTAACTTAAATTAGTCCTCTGTGTTGACAACAGTTGTATTCTGTTTCTCTTGATACATTATTGTATTTTGTTTTTGTTATTCATAGGATTTATTATGTTTATAATTTTATTAATATTAAATGATCTCTGCATAATTAAGTATAAATTCAACTTGACCAGACTGAATGATATTGAATATAGTCCTAGAGCCTCTTTTCTTATTTGTACATGATATTTTTTTTCAATAATATTAATGAGTAACATAGATGTTTAATTTTCTTGATTTGCTTTCTCTCACCTGAATTTGAGGTGTCAGGACCATTTTTGTTTCATTGAACTTAGTAAGATCCTTTCAATACCAATTTTTTACAAATAATTAATATAATTTTAGACTTAATTATTCTTTGAGTATTTGGTTGGATTCAGCTAAAAGTACATTAGGGCTCCAATCCCTCTCACCCTGAAACCATTTGGAAGTTAATTCATTGTTCATTCAGTTTCTGAGATTGCACTATTGAGATTCTCTATTTCTCGTTATGTTGAAATTTTCTATTCCTCCTCCTAAAATGTAATGTGCTTGGAAATGCTTCTGTCATGTAGACAAGTCTATAAATGTGTCTATTGAGAGAATTTCCATAATGTAGGAAGCAAGGCACACTTGTGGAAAGTTTTATTATCTGTTTAGAAGCTTTAAACAAAACCCTGAATTCAAACTTCCAAAATGCATTATAGAAACTAATGACTTTTATGGGCATGAACATACTGCTTTCCAACTAACTGCAGTCTAAATGAAGCATTACAAACCAGTCTGTATTATGGAGTAAGGTACTGTGAATATAGTTATGCACATTGTATAAAATGAAACCCATTTATGTTGAATATACAAGATATGAAATCTCACATTCAAATATTAGCTTTCAAAGTCCATGAGGGAAAGAGAAAATCAGTCAAAAATCCTCTACTATAATACAATTACTTACTAGGAAGGTGAAGCACAGGATTGAAGTAGTTATGTAGATAATCACAACTTCCTCCCTAATACCTCAGCCTAAGATAGTCCATTTTAACAGCAGGTGATTGTTTTCTTTAGTGTAGGCCATATTGAAGCCAAAGTATTCATTGTATTTCTTGTATTAATTTAATGGATTTTTGTTGTGCTTATTCTAAAAAAAAAGGATTTTGCAGGATTTTCCTGAAACATTGATATTCCATGTTTAGCAAACTATTTTAACCTTGTTCTCTAAACTTATACATATACCTTATACATTGCATAAAAGTAAAAACTTAAAATGTATTACTTAACCTAAAGAAACTTGTAATAACCAAGGCACCTAAAATATAACCGCACATGAATTTGGCACATTTACATGGTTTGATTTTTATGGCATATTTGCTAATCTGAGATTCATATTATAACCATTTTCATTCCATTTTGTTTTGTTGTGCAAATTAAGGTTTTGATAACTATTTCTGTCACTATACAGCCCAAAATGCAATGAAGATTTGGCAATAATTTGTTCAGTTCAGCTTACCTTTTGTTACCTTCTGTAACAAAATTTTTCTATATTTATTAAAAAAATACTAGACTGGATCATAGATTTATTTTATTAATTTTTATTTTACTCATTTTTCCCTTCCTCTTTTTTGTGTCTATTCCTTTTAACATTTAAGCTTGAAGCAGATGTTATTTATTTGACTCTAATCATTGTAAAGTGATTCATAAAAATTTACATGCATAGCTTTGGTTTAATACTTTTAAAATGTAAATTAAGATTTGTCTTTGAATTTATAATTTTTGATGAGTGCATAGGTACTTTAAAAAATCTGTTTATAAACACATAGCTACTTCTATTTAGGTCTTTTTTATCTTCACTAATAAGTTATTATTAAAGATCACATGCCAATGATATAAAATGATATAAGTTCATGGAAAGTGTTTCATTGTAATATCAAATTTAGTTGAAATTCATAGGCAAGATTAACCCAAGAATTATAAGGTTTGGTTTATAATGTTATTTACTTCAAATAATCATTTTTCCTGGTTACCCTCAGACAGTACCCAGGCAATAAATATCGTGAGGCTACATCATTGTATAGTACAAAAGTGAATAATATGACCATAGAAAATTCATAAATAAATGTTATAATAATGAATTTTGACACAGATGGATGATCAGAAACATTACACAGTGTTAGAAACAGATCATTTATCTATCTACAAACATATTGTGTATGCAGTATATATACTCTATATAAAGTATATGCACATATATGCATACACACACATATATATACATATACATATATACGTATGCACACATTATATACATATATACACACCTATCTTTTTATCTATTTCTATAATAATTCACCAGGCATGTGGTTAATATGATGTCTGCTTTTACTGTATAACTTTATTTTTTTTTTTAGCTTTTAACACATCAATAAAACTAAAACAAGCATTAACAACTGAGAATTGTTTGGCTTTATTTTTCCTCTAATTACTTCTATAATCAGTGAGTGTAACAACCAGGTTGCAAGAATGCCATAATTATGAAGTTTAGATTAAGAAATTAAAGGTTGACCTGAAGTTCAACTTATAATCATCAATTTTTGAAATCATTATTTATGAAAATAAAACTCTTCATTGAAACAAATTGTCTATATAAATATTATTATTAAAGTTGGTAGTTAGAAAGCATGCCTTAACTATAGATAGGATTTGCTTCTAGATAGTGTTGAGGATGACATAAAATTATACATTTATACTTTTAAAATAGTCATACAATTATATCTGCGAAGGACCTTAAAATTTATTTTGTTCAATTTCTTTATCTTAAAATTGAAGAAACCCAGGTCAGAAAGAATAAGATGCTTGTTTAACATTACATAAATTGCATAGGACAAAATTAGGATTCAAACCCACGTCCCCTGATTCCATCGTAACACAACAAACATACTATGGGGCATAATTTACAGTCAAGAAAAAATTCAAATTGCAGCAATCTGTCCTGTGCTGTATTGCTGCCTGTTGGACACTTTACATTTATCTCTATTTTCTGAAATACATATGTGTGCGTGTGTATACATGTATATGTGCATACATACATGCACACATGTATATGCATTCACACACATGTGTACGTATATAATTTTTCCCATTCACTTGTTGGTTCTGATACTCCAGAATTTGTTTTGAGGCATTGTTTTATTTGTTTAGAGGTGAATTGGGAAGACCTCAGGTGAATCCCTGCCTTTACTCAGCCATCTTGCCTCTGCTTCCAGGTCATGAGTTTCTTAGTACAAAATTGAAGCATAAATTGAAGAAAGTAGGGGAAACCACCAGACCACATGGGTATGACCTAAATAACATCCTTTATGTATATGAAGTAGCAGTGATGAATTGCTTTAAGGGAATAGATCTGGTAGATACAGTGCCCTAAAAACTATGGACCAAGGTTTGAAATATTGTATAGGAAGTAACAACATAAAAACATTCTAAAGAAAAAGAAGAACAAGAAAGTAACATGGTTATCTAATGAGGCTTTACAAATAACTAAGGAAAGCAAAAGGGAAGAAGAAAAAGAAAGATATATCCAACAAAATGTAGAATTCCAGAGAATTGGAAAGGGAGTTAAGAAAACTTTCTTAGACAAGCAATGCAAAGTCAGAAGCAAGAGAATGGGAAAGACAAGACATCTCTTCAAGAAAATAAGAGATATCAAAGGAACATGTCATACAAAAATGTACATGATAAAAGACAAAAATGGTCGAGATGTAAAAGCAGAAGAATGTAAGAGATGGCAATAATATACAGAAGAATTATACAGGAAAATTCTTAACATCACTGATTATCATGATGGTGCAGTTATTGATATAAAGCCAGACATCCAGGAGAAAGGAGTCAAGTGGGCCTTAGGAAACAATTCCAACTGAGCTATTTAAAATCCTAAATGATGATGATGCTATTGCTGCATTCAATATGCCAGCAAAATTTGGAAAGCTCAACAGTTATCACTAGATTGGAAAAGATTGTTTACATTGTAATCCTAAAAAAAGGCAAGAATGTTCAAATTACTGGACAATTACACTAATTTTACATGCCAGCAAAGGTATGCTCAAAATTCTGCAAGCTAGTCTTCAGCAGTAGGTGAACCAAGAATATCAAGAAGGGTTTAATTTTTGAAGAGGCAGAGGAACTAGAGATCAAATTGCCAACATTAACTGGATTTTGGAGAAAGCTAAGGAGTTCCAGAAAAAAATCTGCTTCTTCTTCATTAACTACACTATAACCTTTGAATATGTGGATGAAAACAAAATATGACAAGTCCTCCAAGTGATGAGAACATGTGATCATCTTACTTGTCTTCTGATAAACATATATATAGGATTTGAAGCAAGTTAGAGGCCAACATAGAACAAGTATTTGGTTAAAGACTGGATAAGAAGTATGACAGGACTATGTATTGTCACCTTATTTATTTAACTTACATACAAAGTACATCATCTGTGTGCTCGTCCTTCGTTGCTGAAGAAGACCATGCCATCAGAGAAAGAGTGACATGATTTGCACTTGACTTTTTTGTTTTGAGTGAGGGAGGGCTGTGCAGGTCACCAGCCTCACAAATTTTAGCTGTTAGCTAATATTATTGGTTAGAAGTACTTCTTAAATTAACTTCAAGGTGGATCAATTTTAGTTATAACTTTGGAGCGGGGAAATAGTTTTGACAACGCTGCCAGTGGCCAAGCTCAGCTTTAGAAGAGTTTATGGTTTTTGCATTTTACTCATGGTTTTTGAGACATTCTGTTTAATCCTCTTTTTGTGTAATGATGGTGATCCTCATTCTTCAGGTGGTGGTTCCTAGACCACTGTAAATAAATGGTACCCAAGCGGCACTTGTATTTCAGGGAAGAGATGGCAGAGTATTTCCTTTGTGTCTCTTTTATATCATATGAATGCCAGAGTGGATGAATCAAAAACTAGAATTAAGGTTGCTGGGAGAAATATCAACAGTCTCAAATAGGCAAATAATATCTCTAATGTTAGAAAGTGAAGAATTAAGAAGATTTTTAATGAAGTTGAAAGAGGGAAGTGTAAAAGTTGGCTTGTGGGTAGATTATTCAAACCCTGACTTGGATGTAATCTACTTCTCCAACACAGGCTTCCCCTATTGTGTCCAAACTCTTTTCTGAAGCCTTTCATTCCAAACATCTCCTTTCTAGTCCTTAAGTGTCATGGTGAACCTTAATTCAAATCTTACTTCAGACATTTACTATCTGCGTGAACTGGATAAATCACAACTTAAGCTATCTTGGACTCAGCGTCCTCATCAGTAAAATAAAATAGTAATAGCAACTAACAGGGTTGTTGTAAAGATCAAATTAGATAATATATGAAAATACTTTGTAAATCTTAAGCTTTATGCAAGTTTTAGCTATCATCATCTTTATCTCATCCAACCAATATGCCATTTCCCTCTCCCATTCATAAGTCAATCAGGCAACATTAGATAATTAATATGTGTCAATACTCTGCCAGTCACTTTTCAGGAGAAAATAATCATAATAGCAAATAATAATCAACATTAATATAGATCTTCAAGAGAATTTTAAATATATCAGCTCATGAGAACTCCAAATAATTTTGTTGTATATCTGCATTTAAGAAATTAGTATGCCGAGACTCAGATAGACTAAGGTCCTTGGTTATCACTATGTAAGTAGCAGATATGTTATCCAAATCTAAGCGTTCCTCAATATTAGTCCAAATATGTACTCACTATGTCAAGATGACATATCTCTCCTAAGTCTTTCTGACTCTTTGGTTTTAACTAACCTGGACATCAAAATAAAAACCAAGCTATTTATCTGATCAGCTGATAGCTTTTTTTTCCTATCTCTTTCACAGGTGGTTTATTCATTTCACTTTGGGTGTCAGAGCCATGCAAAAATGCTATTCAGCTATTGTCTGCCTTTTCCACACAAGATTTCAATCAGCTTTTTTGCAATCTCCCTTTCATTTGGCAGAAGGAAAAATAAGAACTGAAAAAGCATGTAGGAAATCCCCATGGTAAAACAAATACTGCTCTCTGCCAGTTTATGTTTCAATTAGGAGTTAACTTTCAAATATATTCATTTTTAGAGTTGGAAAACAGTTATCTCCTTCTGCATCTTGCTTTTGGACGTGCAACTAGAGATATCCAAACAACCGTCAATCCAGTCAGTGCTCTGGCAGTCTCTCTTACGCTTTTATATTAGCTTCAGGATTGGTTACCCTTCTTCGAAATTCAATCCTTTACACTCAATCCAGAGAGCTGTTGAAAAAAATCATCTTCCTCTTCATACTATTTCTCAGCAAAAGAATCTTTAAAGAGTCCCTATTTTCTTTGGAATAAAATCACAAATTTCTCAGTATGACATTTTAAATCCTCTACATTTTAGCTGCCATCTACCTTTCCAGATTCATTTCACCTTACTGACCCTTTTATACTGCATTCCAACCAAAGTGACCTCCTTGATATTCCCTAAACTTCATGTCTCATCTCCAGCTTCTGTACCTTCTGCTTAGGCTTGTTCCCATGACTGGAATGCTTTTTCTCCTCATTCTCAGAGGAAAATCTTTCTCAGAAGGAATCTCAGAAGGAGAATCACATTCAAATCTCATTTCATATTCTGTATCCTGGAGGAAACTTCTGTATTGTTCCAAGTTGTTTGTTCTCTCTCGAGACATTTTCACATTGTATTTGTAACTTTGCCTCCTTGGTAAATATTAAGCATTTAATAATTGAATTGAATTTAGAGAACGATTTATAATGTGCAAGTGACCAAATGAAGAATCCTGTTCACTCTTCATTGTATTGCTTCATCAGAATATTTATGGAACATTTATGTAAAGACTTGGAAAAGATTAAACAGGGTGAAATTAATTAATTTAATCAATCAATCAATTAATTAATTAAACAGGATGAAATGATTGTATTAATTGTTATCTGTTTCAGGAACTGCCCACATGTGGTGAGATTATGAGTCCATGAAATATACTTTTTATAATTTTTTGTAATTTTGGACAAATACAAAATAAGAAGAAAGAAAGAAGCTTAAATACGAAAATAATACAAAGAGAAGGGAAAAAATAATGTCACATGCACAGTAGAATGTGAGAGAGGATTCAAGATAGACAACAATAAATTTATAATTCAGGAAGGCTATATAATAAATATTCTGTCTTGTGTTGAGAGCTGTCCTATTTTCTGTTTCCTTGTAGATTTTCTTTTGTTCTCTGCTGTGCACTTTTTACTTTGTTCTCTCTCTCTCTCTCTCTCTCTCTCACGCACACACACACACACACACACACACACACACAGACACAGACACACACACACAGAAACACATACACATAAACACACCCCTCCCACCAAAGGCTACAATTAAGCATGCATGCACCCATGCATGCATGTGTGTATGTTTATGTGTATATATACACATATGTGTGTACATATATATACACACATAATCTACACAATACATACATAGACATCTGCACAAAGATATACGTATAAATCTATTCATCAATATACCCATACATACCTACCCTTACTTATACATACGTATGCTTAAATATCTATAATCCTATTCACATAGAAATAGACATTCATATGTATCTGTGTAAGACTGTACTATACTTTTTGTCTTCTGTTTCTCTGCGAATGGCTAACCTCTTCCTTCATATGTCCATGTCTTTCCATACTTTCCCAAATGCACTCTTATCATTTCCTACACAACAGTAATATTTCAAACCTATACTATTTGTTTTAAATAGTACCAAAAAATGATGAAATATGACTGGCTCATTGTATAGTTTCCCTTTTCCTCTTTTAATTAAATCTATTTTAGGCTTCACTTTGTCTAATATCGTGATTATTACCCCTGCTCCTTTTTCCCTAACAGATTCTATTCCTGTTCTTTACTTTATGTTTGTGCATATCTCTTATCCCCCAATTCTCCTGACTTCAATACTTTACTTTTACCCAGTACCCTGACCTTCTATTACATAACCCACCCCCTCCAAGGACCCATCCCTCATCCTTCCATTCCCATTAGTCTAAATACCCTTCTATACCATACTTTAACCTTTTCCCCCACCTTCCTCTCTAAAGATCCCTCCTTTATCCTCTCCCCACTCCCTATCCAATTACCATTTTTTTAATTTAGAAAACTTTTATACTTATATATACTTATATATATGTATATATACATATATTATGTTTTTATTACAAATACATGATATATTAATTATATATGCAGATACATCTATTACACCTGCACATATACACACATATTTTTACATATACACATAAATATACCAACATACATAGACATATACATTTATATACATATGTAAGGCATACATTTTTACATATGTACACACATACTTATATGTATACATACAAATAATTCCCTCTTGAACCCTCATGAATTCCTCATGAAAGTAGGTTTCTAACTACCCCACCCTATATAATTCCTCTGTGTTGGTATTTCCTTTTATATCTCATTAAGATACTTACTCTTCTTAACTGTTCCTAAATGGTTTATTATTAAAAATCATATCATACTCAGGTGTATCCCAATCTTTCTTGTGAACTACCCAATTACTCATAACAGTCTTAGATACATGGTTTACATTTACTCAAAAAAGTCCATCCTTATTGCATCCTTTGTAATTAGTCTTTAGCATGTTCCTTATATTTCTCTTGGCTCTTCTATGTTAAATGTTCTATTAAATTCTGTTATTTTTTTTTTTAAACAAAATCTTAAAAGTCTAACAATTAGCTTTTTTTTCTCATTCAGGTTTATGTTTAGCTTTTCTGGTTTGATATTTTTTGCCAAAACGCCAGTTCTTTGGCTCTTCAAAATATAGTATTTCAAGATCTGTGGTCTTTTAGTGTCATTACTGCTAGTTCTTATGTGATTCTAATTGGGGCACCAATATATTTAAATTGCTCTGCTTATTTTCTCTTGTTACTGGTAATATTTTATCCTTGAGCTGGCGATTTCAAAGTTTGACCAGGACAAGGTATACATACATACCCCTGTCATTTCCCTTAAAGGAACTCTTTCAGGTGGTGATTGGTGAAGGATTGTTTCCCCTCTTGTTCTAATACTTCAGGATAATTTTCTTTAATTTTTTCTTGTATTATTATATTGAGATTCTTTTTTTTTAATCATGATTTTCAGGTAGTCCAATTAGTCTTATGTTTCCTTTTCTTGATATGTTGTTCAGATTATTGTTTATCCTTATGAGATGCTTCACATTCTCTTTTATCTTTTCATTCATTCATAATACAGTTTTTCTTGGATTTTTCTCATTAAAAAATTCCTCATTGTCTTTCATTTAATTCTTCAAGTCTTTCTTAAGTTATTCTATGAATTCCTTTTTGGGCAGGTGACCATTTGACTTTACTCTTTAAGGGTATAAGAGGGTTATTTGCTTCAGTATCCTCCTCTTCAGATGAACCCTGGTCTTCTCTATTCCCAAGGTAACTTTAAATGATTGAATTCTTGCTCCTTGGCCTGAATCCTTTTTTTTTTTTTTTAATTTTCATAAGTTTATTTTTTTGTAATCACCTATATCCCTGGGGTATGGGAGATGATCCTTCTGGCCCCAGATCTTTCTTCAATTCTCGCCTCTGGCCAGGAATTGAAACCTAGAGCTCCAGCCTCCTGTAAGTATCCAGAGCCAGTGATATTCCTGCCACACTGTTTCTGTACTCACATGGGATATGCTGGTTGCTTCTCGCCAAGAGCTTAGTATCTTCAGCACAGCTGAGTCTGGTGGTCCTTATCAACAGAGGATTCCTCAATCTTCCCCAGCTCAGATGCCCAACTCCCTTCACTGTCCTAGGGGTAAAAATTCCTATGGCTGGGACGAAGGAGGCCTCCCAACTCAGCTAACCCCAGGGCTTGCCACTTCTTAGAGTGAAATTAAAATTAGCCTGAGGGTGTTTATTCTTCATAGGGACCAAACCTTATATATGTGTGTGTGTATGTATGCATATATATGCATATATATGTATGTGTGTGTGTGTATATATATATATATGTGTGTGTGCGTGTGTATGTGTGTGTGTGTGTGTGTGTGATATTTAGAAAAATCCCAGGACAAGGTATACATACATACATACATACATACATACATACATATATACACACACATATCTATCTATCTATCTATCTATCTATCTATCTATCTATCTATCTATCTATCTATCTATATGCATAATTGTCCTAATACAAGATTGTCTTAGGAGGACCCCTGTTGTACCCTTAATCTTATTTATTTTTACTGTGTTGTATTAACCATGAGGTGTTATTTTATCTTGTTTGTGGAGGAAAACTGGAGGGTTTGGAATTTTATGACCTATTCCACCATCTTCCCAGAATTCTCTCATAACATATATCTCTTTTAAAAATTTTGTATGAATGAATGTCTTGAACTCACATATTGCCTATGCAATAGAGCCTTGTGATTTCCCCTCCTCCCTCCTTTTCTCTTTCCCTCCCTTCCTTCCTTCCTTCCTTCCTTCCTTCCTTCCTTCCTTCCTTCCTTCCTTCCTTCATTCCCTTTCCTTCCTACCTTCCCTTTCTTTCCTACCTTCCTTTCTTCTCTCTTTCCTTTCAAAATTTTGCCCACTGCCTAAAATAGCTTAATTATCTGAACCTTTGCTTCCTTCCCTCTCATCTGGAAAAGTAGTAGGAACTAATGTTTCCATAAACAGCAAGGCAAGAGGCTTCCCTATTAGGCTGTACCTGTGAAAACCTTGTTCATCCTGCAAGGCCCATCTCTACTCTCATCTCTTCCAAGAAATCTTCAATGATCTATCCCCAAGAGATGCAAATAGGAAAGGCTCCCACATGCACAAAAATATTTGTAGCAGCACTCTTTGTGGTGGCCAAAAACTAGAAATCGAGGAGATGCCCATCAATTGGGGAACTATGGTATATGAACATAATGGAGTACTATTGAGTCATAAGAAATAATGAACAAGAAGACTTCAGAGAGGCCTGGAAAGACTTATATGATCTGATGCTGAGCAAAAGGAGAAGAACCAGGAGAACTACATCATCGAACACAGTGTGCAAGAGTTTTTTCTGGTAGATGTGGAACTTTGTAGCAATGCAAGGACTTAAAAAAAATTTTCCCAGTGGTCTCCTACGACAAAATGCCTTCCATATCCAGAGAAAGAACTATGAAATTTTATCACAAAATATAACAGATCATTTTTTGTGTGTGTATTATGTTTTTGTTTGTTATATGATTTCTCCCATTCATTATAACTCTTTTATACAACATGACTATGGTGAAAATGTATTTAATAGGAATGTATGTGTAGATTCTATAAAAAACTGTATGCTGTCTCAGAGAGGGAGGGGAAAAAAATCTAAGTTACATGGTAGTGATTGTAGAACACTAAAAATAAATAAAATTAATATAAAAAATAAAAAAGAGTCACCCCCCCAAAAAAAAGAAAGAAATCTTCAATGATCTTTTGAATTAAATCTGAATCCTCTTCTATCTGATAGCTTTAATCATATATATCTTATGGTAATTAGTACATACTGTCTTGTATTTGATTTATTTATTTTTTTACTTTTTTACTAAATCTTATGCTCATTGAAGTCAGAGACTGTGACTTAAATTATCTTATGTTTCATAGTACCTTTCATGTGGTAGGGCCCCAATAAGTGTTTGTTGAAATGTCCCTTTTAAAAAAATGTCTGACATATCCTAATATATAAATACATATGTCTTTCCATGTACTTCACTTCTTTCTAGTTCAAGAGATTATGGGCAGTTTTTTAAATGTATTTTCATCTATAAATGCATGACAAGTCTTTCCTTTTTATCCTTCGGATGATAAGCATAATCATACTTTAACTATTTTGAAACTCTGGAATCTAAGTAAAAATGAATTAGTCATTTTCTTCTGCATAGCTATGACTGATGAGTTCCTTGGTAGCCAAATAAATCTTCACTTGGGAAGGATATATATTTTTTGTAGGAGGTGATAAAAAAAAAAAAACCTGCCAATATATTCTATAAACATTCCAAGTTTAAATTTATTCTCTGAACAGAAGTTGGATTTGTTGAAAATGTTGTAAAGAAGATAGGCTAGTTAGCAAAAAAAAAAGTCACACTTACCTTTTTTCAAAATAAATTATCTTAATGTAATCCCAGTTCTGAAGCCCAATAGTATGAGATCTTTCCTAATTGGAGGGGGTTCATAGCCTGCCCTCTGTCAGCTCAGGAAGGATTTGCAAAGAGCTAAAGAGTTTCTGTTTACTTCAGAACTTTCTTGAGTTTGAAATCATTTTTTGGTGCTGTAGGCTCCCAACTTGTAGAGGAAAGACAGAAAAGGCCAGCCCCACTTCAGTTTTCTGAAGGAAAAGACCTTAAGAAGAAATGAGAGAAGCTGGTAGTCTCAGTCATTCACTATTCCTAGCTTGCTACACTAGAGACTTCAGGGAGTTTCCCCTTGGGTGAAATCTAGAACTTTCTTTCTTGGGCTGAATAATATCGTTCCAAATGGGAGAATTCATTTACAGTATATTTTCTGGTATATATTCTTTTATGTAAACCTACTCTGATTTATCATTACTATTTGTACAAAAACTTTCTAAATAATAGTATTTTATTTTCTTTTTCCCAAATACATATCAAAACAATTTTTAGCATTCATTTTACAAGATTTTGAGTTCCAAAATTTTCTCCCTCCCTACCCCCAAGCTCCACCCCCATTCCTTCTTTTTAAAATGGTAGGCAATTTGATATTGATTATACATTTGCTGTCATGTAGAACATATTTCCATATTAGCCACAGTTACGAAAGAAGACACAGAAAAAAGAAAGTGAAAAATTGATTTGCATTTGCATTTGATTTGCATTTAGCCCCTCAGTTCTTTAACTGGACATGTATAGCATTTTCTGTCATGAGTCCTTTGCACTTGTCTTAGACCATTGTGTTGCTGAGAAGAGCTAAGTCATTCATAGCTGATTATCACACAATGTTTCTGATAATGTGTGCAATGTTTTCCTGGTTCTGCTCATTCACTCTGCATCAGTTCATACAAGTCTTTCCAGGTTTTTCTGAATTCTGCCTGTTTATCATTTCTTATCGATCAAAAGTATTCCATTATGTTCATATACCACAGTTTGTGCAGCCATTCCCCCATTTATGGGCATCCCTTCAATTTCCAATATTTTGCCATGAAAAATTTTTTGTACATGTAGGTCCCTTTTCACCCTTTTTTATAATCTCTTTGTGATACAGACCTAGTAGTAGGTATTACTGAAGCAAAAGGTATGCATGGTTTGGTTGCCTTTTCTGCATAGTTCCAAATTACTCTCCAGAACAACGGGACCAATTTGCATTCACTTGGCAGGGCTAACAATCTACTTTTACATGCTTGCCACTAGTATGTCTACATAGCCTCACTATTTGTCATAGGATTGTGGCTGAACATTGGATGAATTAGAGCTACCTGGAGTACAGCTTATCCACTATATATGTGATATGATACAGGGAAAAATGTAAAAGAAGTGGAGAAGAGTTTGACACTTTTAATTGAGCATATGAAATCAAGAAGTGTGAAATTAACCTTGCAAAGATTCAAGTGCTCACTCAAATGGTAAAATTTTGGGGTAAATAATGGAATAAATTGCTCCTGCAAGCCCTCCCTCCCTTCCCCCTCAGACTCAGGAATTTCCTGTTCCTACCAGTAAGGAAGAGGTTCAAATGTTTATAGGATTATATGGTATTAGAGGCACCACATTCTGCATCTAGGACATATTTTGAAGCCCTTATATAAAATTACTAGGAAAAAAATATGAATTTGATTGGCAGTTTGAGCCAAATAAAGCTTTTGAAGAAGGAAAGGCTGCTATATGACTGGTCCTAGATTTATGACCTATGCAAAGTAGCCTGGAGGAATTACAAATAACTGTACAGGATGAATATGCAAACTGGAGCCTATGGCAAAAGCAACAAAGCTGAAATATACCCTTATTTTTGGTCTGGGAAACTCCCTTCATCTGAAGTTCAATATAGCCCTTTTGAAAAGCAATTATAACCTGCATATTGGGCTTTGTTAGAGACTGAACTACAGACTCTAGGTTATGAGGTAATATTAAGACCTGGAATCCTGATTATGACCTGGGTAATGAATACCCCTGCTTCTTACAGAATTGGATATGTGCAAGAGGCTAGCATAATTAAATGGAAATGGTATATTGAAAATAGATCTAAAGCAGGCAAAAGTGAAGTCTCTGCTTTACATGAATCTATAGCAAACTTAGATACTGAATGAAATGATACACCCCCCCCCTGAACCAAAGCAACAGTTGGTACAGTCCTTGGGAAAATAGAATGAAGGATATGATGGATCACCTGAAGAACAAAGAGACATGCATGATTTACTGATGGGACAGCAAAATATTTGGTCCAGAAAAGATGCTGGAAAGCAGTAGCCAATAACCTCCGTACAAATGGACTTTGGAAGGTACTGGGATAGATGGAAGTAGTCAATATGCTGAACTTATGGCAGTAGACCATGCTATCAAAACAGAAAAAGGAGGACAGTGTCATATATTCACTGATTCATGAGTGGTAGCTAGTATTAGCTACTTGAATGCCTATGAGGAAAAATGAAAATTGGAAAATTCATAGCAATCAAATCTGGGGCAAAGAATTATGGGAAGATATATGGAACATGTCTTTGGGTACTAATTTGTCAGTTTTTCATGTACTTGAATAGGCAGAAGAAGTCAATATGCTTCACATAATTTGAATAATAGACCATTGGGAGGAGATATATCTCTAGCCAGAATGATGACCCCAAATCTGCAAATTTAAAAACAACAAACACATAAGATCTGAAATATTGAGTATTGGATTGTGAGGCCAGATGTCCCAGCACTGTATTCAGGGACACCTGGTTCAGCAGGATATGATTTACTTACTTTAGAGGACTTTTGGTTGGAAAGAAAAGAAATAAAAAAATCTCTACTGGAATATGTATGGGAATCCCTAAAAATGACTTTGGATGAATATTACCTAAATCAAGAATAGCAGCTCAATACATGTATTTGCTGGAGTGATGGATTCTAATTATCAATGGGAAATGATTGTGACATTCCAAAATTTAGGTGAAGCACCCATATAATTTTGTAAAAATGATAATTCAAGTGATTGTTATTCCTTGTGTAATAATACCCCTTACGAAAAACTGACCTTCCTTCCGAAATAACTAGCCAGGGAACTAAAAGGTTGAGATCTACTGATAGAATTAAATTGGAGCTAAAGTATTGGTAAAATGGAAGCCAGACAATGTTCCAAAGGCATGGAAATTATACCACATGGAAAAGATGATATCCTAATTGCCATTTATTCAGGAGAAGATGATTACCAAATAGTACCTTTAACTGATATATTCTAGCATGAATGAGGCTATGGTAGTGGGTTCATGGACTCCAGAAGCATGACTGACCCTATACCTACTCTTATTCTGCTTATTGTCTCCTTTTATCTTTTTGGGATTTGGTCTGTTAAACTTGTTAGAGTTGTTTAGAATCTATTGGAATTTTAAAGAAAGCATTGGCTAAATCAATGACTTTGTACCAAGTCGCATCATATTTTTGGCTTCTTTCTATCAAGGTAACAGTATCTGAAACAGTAGCACACAAGGGAGAAGTCACCTTACTCAATTGTTTATAATCCACTATCATTTTCCATGTCCCTTCTCTCTTTTGTGTATTTTGGACATTTAGCTGCCTATGATGTGCAAAGCACTGAGCTAAGCACTGAGGATACAAAGAAAGTTAAAAACAAAACAAAACAAAACAAAACACTATCCTGCCTCAAGGAGTTCACAATCTAATAAAAAACACCAATTCATAAAAAGAAACTGAAAAGTCAGGGTATAGAAATAGAAAAGAAGAGAGTCTCTGTGCTTAACGGACATATCCATTTCTGCCACTGAAAAAATGGATAGTGACAAGAACTGTTCCATGTCTTTGGGAGAGAAGCCTGTAGCACCTGTCAAGACAACCACTAGACCATCTCCACAAGAGTTGCTGTTCTGGATGATGGCCAAAGGACAGACTGGTGTTCTAGGGAGAACTGATATGGAAAATGGTCTATATTTTGCATGTTTTTTTTTCCATTTTCCTTGTTTCCAGGGAATTCTTGGGCAGTTATTGATGGAGAAGAATGTCATTTACCCAGTCCTCAATCTGTCTAAGACTCCTATTCCTTAGACCCTTTTTCATTTATCTTTCTGAGAATAGTAATATGGAAGACAATAAAATACCTATCTGAAAACCTAGTATATTGTCTATAGCACGAGTATATCTATCAACGTAGAAATTCTATATAAAATGAGGAAATAAGGTTAGACTGCTTTCATTTTTCTGGATATAACTATGCTTATTTTTTGTGATCACCTCTTCCACCTTCTAAAATTGTCACATATCATTTCTTTAGTAATTCAATAAGTTTCTCGGGACTTTAAATCACAAAATATCATAAACAATATATTTTTTTATTCATTTCATACAATTTTGTTCATATTTTCTCCTTTCCATACTTGGACACCTGTCTTGCTACCTTTGATTTTGTAAAAGATGGAAGTATAACAATTACACCAAAATTTCTTTCACTATCCTAGGAAATACTTTGTCTTGATCTGGGAGTGACCAAAACACTTTGAGGGCAGATAATGGATCTCTTTGTTTCTTTTCAGTAAAGTTGGATTTCAATTTAATACTCAGCATTTTTATCTATACTTCCTATTCTGAGGAATTTTTTTTTCTCTTGGTAGAGAAAAGAAGATGTAAAGTAGAAGTTGAACAATTATACTTTATATCCTATACTGCTAAAAGATAGGAATGATGGTAACTTAGGCAGTGATAAAATATACCTAATGAGAAATAAGTCAATAATTTTGGTCTGGAGTCTATTAGATGTTTTTGCTGAGTTATTGTCAGTAATATTTTACAGACTCTGGATATTCAAAGGAGTATTGTAGGTCTGGGAAAGGAAAAAAATGTTCTGACTTAAAAAATGGCAGGAGCGTATGAAACTATATACCAGTGAGCCTGTATAAATCTATGATCCTATAATAATAAGGCATTGAAAAGATGATTAGACTCAAGGGAATGATCAGGATGGTGAAGGTCCTCCAACACAATATGAGGATAGATTGAAAGAACTGGGGATTTTTAACATGGAGAAGAGAAGACTACATGCTAGATTTCCTCAAGAAACTGAGGAAACTATCTGAGAAACTATCATATGGAAAAGGAATTAGAATTCTGCTTGGCCCCAGGTGGCAGCGGCTGAAACATTGAGTTGAAATTGCAGAAACACTGATTGTGGCTAGAAGAAAGGAAAAAGAAAACATCAACAACTTTGAAACAATTAGTTTGAGTCATAGAAAAATGAAAAGAGCTAATTGGGCAAGTCACAAATTATCCATGATAGGAAGAGTTCAAGCAAAGGATGGAATACCATTTGTCAGGAACATTGTTTTGGGAATTCTTGGTAAGATATGAATTAAAATAGTTGATCTCTGAGATCTTTTCCAACTCTAAGAATATATGATTCTGTGAAACAAAAGTGGTTATTATCTACTTAACACTAATATGTGGTTTGAAGACAAATTAAAACCTTCAACTAAAAGCTATTTTTAATATGATGTTAAGTATTCATTTTATTTACTTCTTTTCCACCTTGAGTCCTTACTCAAGATTTAAATGTCAGATGATAGTTATCTGTATTTAGTAGGTTTATAAGACTATTATATGAATAATGCATTCATAAGGTAAAGAGTCTATCAACATTGGTGTCAATATTCTTTAGATAAGAGAGAGATAGAAGTTATTCTTTTGTTAAGAACTAAATAAATCCTATTTTGTACTCTCCTAGATTTTATGAATCTTGGATATAGAAGGAATATTCAAAGTTCAAGTAGGATAATCTCTCCTCCAGAGCAATCATAGTCCAGTGGCAGGACAGAATCAAGATTGCTAGTGATGGCTCAGGCTGCAGTGAATGACCTTGGCATCTTTGGTGTCTAACCAGGCTCTAAGCACTCCACATCACCTGCTTCAACTGACTGCATGGCCCTTGGGAACAAATTGTTCTCATCTGCCCATTCTACCAGAAGAAGTCTTCACACGCTTGGGGTAGACACTCACCTAACTCACCAATGGGTTTGAGACCCCTTGGTCACCCTCAACCTGGTTTGGCCTGTTTGCTGAAACAGTTTACTGGAGTGTGGCTGCTACACATGCTGTAGCTCCTTGGAGCCACAGATGAGAGTTGGGTAGAAGAGGTGAACACCAAAGATGAAAAGAGCCCCAAAAAGGGCTCAGCAGCCATCACACCAAGGTATTGGTCCTCTCTTAATACACCCTTCAGTGCTATGTGTTTGCTCCCATGCTTTTTAGCATGATGTTTTCAGCCATGTTGTCAAATGTTTTCAATGAGGATTAACACGGCATCAACGTTAACTGTTACACTGATGGTAAATTATTCAATTTGAAAAGGCTATGAGCTAAGACCAAAGTGGAGGGAGTGTTCATGCATGCTTTTCTGTTTGCAGATGATTGTGCACTCAATGTAGTCTCTGAGGCTGAGATGCAACAAAGTATGGATCAATTCTCTGCTGCCTGTGCTAATTTTGGCCTAATAATTAACACCAAGAAAACACGGTGCTCCATCAGCCACCACCACACCATCCATATGTGGAACCATTGATTACAACAAATGGAGAAGTTTTAAATGCTGTGGATAAGTCCACTTACCTTGGTAGTATACTTTCCAGGAATGTATACACTGACAATAAGATTGATGGACGCATTACCAGAGTTAGCTCAATGTTTGGGAGGCTCTGAAGAAAAGTTTGGGAGAGAAGAGGTATTAGACTGACCACCAAACTGAAGGTCTACAGAGCCATTGTGTTGTGTACCTATGAAACATGGACAGTCTACTAATGAGTGCCATGCCAGGAAATTGAATTTCTTCCATTTGAACTGTTGTAGGAAGATTCTGAAGATTACCTGGCAGGATAAGGTACCAGACACTGAAATCCTTGCTTGAGCCCAACTGCCAAGCATTCAGATTATGCTTTAGAGAGTGCAGCTCTGATGTGTTGGCCACATTGTTCAAATGCAAAATGTACGCTTGCCAAAAAGTGTGTTTTATGGAGAGCTCACATTGGGCAGGCAATCACATGGTGTTCAGAAGAAGCAATACAAGGACATTCTCAAGGTCTCTCTCAAGAATTTTGGATTTGACTGTGCTACATGGGAGACACTGGCAAAGAGTGCTCAGCATGGCATGCCCACATCAGAAAGGGTGCTGTGCTCTTTGAGCAAAGCAGAATTGAGATAGCACAAAGTAAACATAGGATGCACAAATTTGGAGTATTCACCCCCAAAATTCATATGGACTATATTTGTGCCCAACTTGTGGTAGAGCATTCTGAGCTCATATTGGTCTGATCAGCCACAGTCAGACACCCTGAAACCTCACTTTATCATGGTGATATAATTTTATTCCTCTCTCAATGAAGGACAACATCCAGACCAATCCCTGACCCTGGCGAGATCTTCCTGAAGCCAAAGAAGCAGATGTTGCCTGCATATTGTTATCGATCTACAGGAATGGAGATTCCATAGACCTCCTTAGTAGCCAGTTGTACGCTTGAATCATTTTCATCAGTCAGTTCTTTGTCATGTTTAACAGAAATCCCTCTGAATGAAATTTAAATTCATTTCTTCAATGTCCACCCTCCATAGAGATGGAGAAGAATTCTCTCCAGACACAATGTTATGGGGGAAATTTTCTACTTTGAATTTCATACTATGGATACCATTTGATTGACTGTAACGTTTATAAAAGAATACTCTACCTATTCAGTTGATTGAGGAATATCATGTTTCTTTGATTTAGAAAACTGAATGAATAAACCTTAAGTGAAAAAAAAAATGTTCTATTGTAATAATGTATTCCTTTGCCTAACTTTTTCTAAGAGATCACTTCTCTTTTTGCCATAGTTTTATATTTTCTATCACTTTAATGAAATGTGATTTTCTCTGGACTCTGTTTAGTTTCTTTAATTCCCTTTGAATAATAGCCCCACTGTGGCTATCTATATGCCTGTAGCAAGTATCCATAGTATGTGTGCTATATGCTGTATGTATGTATAGATATGTGTATAAATAGATTTTACACTTTTTTCCCTAAAAGAGCAATGTAAAGGAGTATTAGAAGTTGTACTTTATTGTGTTTTGGGTCCTTGATATTGTGGGAACAAATTTACCTTTCTGATTATATTAGATTTAGATTCATTAAGCTCCCTACTTGTTAATTGTAGAATTGTTTTCATGAAACTCACAAACCTAACATGGTTTGTGGTAATAAAGCAAGAATAAATGTTCTAAGAGTTTTAGAAAGGAAATTGAATATACCAGTTCAAAATTATGACATTGTAAAAATTGCTTTATAAGTGCAAACTAATTTGTGGAAAGACTAATGAATATCCAAGAAAAGGTGAAGAGGTCAAAACTAAGTAGATTATATAAAAATATTCATATATATGTATGTATGTATGTGTGTATGTATGTATGTATGTATGTATGTATGTATGTATGTATGTATGTATGTCTACTATTCTGCCATGATGATCAGCTATCATGGAAAGGCAGTCAGTCTCTTTTTTTTTCATTAATATTGCATTTTTTCGTCAATACCTCAGTATAGACAAATAGGTATTTCAGCTAAACTTATTGAACCCCCAATATCTGAGGTTCATTTTATTGCAATATGAGGAAAATAATGATTATATTTAGATAGTTTCTATATTTTATATTTTAATTCCTGTAATTAGTGTTTTCTGAATTCCATAAGTCTACTTTTGTGATCATCTCCACCTTTTCAGAAACAAGTATGAATTTATTTACATGGCACCAAAGACATAATGAAAATAGCTTCTGTGTTTGTTTCTACTTTTGCTTGCTTTGGCATCAAGGAGGCATTAACTATGTTGGTTATATAACTATAATGTAGAAATAGCCTGTCTTAAATGTGTTTATTTAACAAAATTGTGGTCTGGGAATGGACTATATAACAGTGTTCATTGTCTATTATAAATGGGAACCACCTTGACTATGCAATAATCAGTTGACCTATGTACCATTTCTTCCATAATTGTAATTTTAAACAAGGCTTTCAACTTGTGTGGGAACTGTAGCCTCCTGGAATGCTGGTGTGCTTTACAAGTCTGCTGTTTTATTTTAGTCAGCCTTAATGATTTTCATTATCTCCTTAGTTGATAGAATCCATTTCAAAAACCAATAATCTCTTGAAATCCACTGAGCCACAAATTACTCATTAAAGAAAATTTTCAAAGATCATTACCTTTACCATAGATTTTTAGCTTTTCATTTCCTGCATACTCCTTTGTAAAGCTCTCCATAATAAAGGGAGGGGAGATTATGTAGTGACAAAGAATGGCTCTAATAAAATGCAAGCCTGTGAGTTATTTACTATTAGAGCCATTGCATTTTTATTAAAGGTCAATATCACATCATGTTTAACCTTGATTTCATGACTGTGGATTCAGTCTATTTTAGTGAAATTAAAAATGCAATGCTATTTACAATATTTGATCATCTATGAGATATTTTGTTAGATTTGTTTCTTGATAAATTCTTCATATAAATATATTAACCTCCAAAAATAAAATCGTTACTGCGGAGCTTGTCACCTGAAATTCACCATAAAGTTTTAGAATCCACTCAGACACAGAATTTTATAACTGGAGGGGATCTTATATTTTACCCCAAATTTCCTTCCTTTCCTAAATTCTCTAAATTTTTAATGATACCACTATTTTTGAGACATCCTTGATTGCCTAGAATCATCTTTGATTCATTCTCACCCCACATACTGAGAAATCTACCTCTAAATCTCTTGCTTCCTTCTTCCTCCATTCACAATTCATATTTTTACTCCTACAGGTCCCACTCTAGTCCGGTTCTCCATGCTTCCTGAAAAGGCCATGGGAATAACTATCTAACTGGTATCACCAATTGTCTGGCCCCTCAAATCACTCCTATATGATGATAGCAGAAAATTTTAATGTTACTCAGATCATGCTATTTCCTATTCAGAAAAATATCAAAGACTCTCCATTGTCTATATAATATAACTCAGATTCTTAAGACTCTCAAATATAAACCCCCAAATATATACTTTGATAAAGGGATCCCGGATCTCTAGTTTCATCAATGTGGAAAGTATATCCACAGATCCTTATCATAGTTCTTCATTAACATTACATACTATATGATTTGGAGCTATGGATTTTTGTGAGTCCTCTAAAGAATGATATAATGTGATAAAGATCTTCCTGATTCACTTAAAGCCTCAGGCTACTAGTGTAGTACCCATCATCACTGCAATTTTCCAAAAGGAAAAAGAAGAGTATCATTCTTGTCCACCACTCCCCCATGAATTTTCTTCCCCTATTATGATGTAAGCTCCTGGAAAGATGGGAATATCTTTAGATTCGTACATTTATCCCTAGCATTGATATTCTCAAATATAACTATAAATAGATACGTGTATATATACCTTTGTGTCCATGTGAGTGTCTATCATCCCATCTCTATTTGTGACTGAGTGAGACAGAGACAGAGACACAATGAGACTGAATGAAAAGGAGAGGGGGAAGGAGAAGAATAGGAAGAAGGAGAGGAAGAGAGAGGGAGAGGAGAGATTTATACCCTGGACATTCACTTTCACTTGTTGTGTGGTGGTTGTGCTTTGCATTCACATTCATGTAATCATTATGTGTACTCTTTGCCTAGTTCTGCTTTTTTTTTGTATATGACTTCTGTTTACAAGTACTTGAAAAAATGTCATATGCAACAAGCTTCAGAGATTACAGCAAAAAAATAAATAAATTGCAAAAAGGCAAACTAATGTTTGATTCAAAACAAAACAAAAACTTTTTTTCTAAATTTTCAAGTTCCCTATCTACCACCTCCACCTCCACCACCACCACCAAAAAAATGGGCTGCCTTTTGGAAATGAAACCTTTCATCTTTGGATATTTCCAAACAAAAAAATGGGTAATCATTTATTGTGAATATCATAGAGGGATTCCCCTTCCCATTCCCACACACCCATCCCCGTGATCCTCAACTATTGATTGGACTAGATGCCCATTGAGATTCCAAGTCCAAAATTCTATCATTCTGTGACCAGGAAGAGTTAGCTTTCACCAAAGTCTGAACCAACTTCCTTTCACCTCAGCTTTTCACTATCTTGCAAAGCAATATTTCACATAGTCTTTCATCCTCCATTGAATGTTGTAAAAATACGTTTTTACACTAAACTAGTATTATTCTTGGCTTTCATATCCCTCTACTTGGCAAGGGGAGTGAGTGTTTACTTGCTAAAATATTTTTCTGGGCCTTTTCAGCCTCCTTATATATGGTTCCTGTTTAGTGTTGGTTAAATTTCATTTAGGCTTTCTTCAAAAAATTAGCATATACTGTATTTATTTTCCACATGATTTTTTTAAAGTTTTATTCCTGACTTTGACTTTATATCATAGTTCTTTCATTTTCAAGCTTATCATCACAGCCAGAGTTTTTTGTAAAAATAAAAACAAAACGAACAAAAAAATCTGATTTGCTTGGTATGTTTCACATCAATTCTCTGAGTCCAACAGTGGTCACTATAATTTATAAAATTGGATTTCTTTTACTGTTTTCATTTCCACTACTATAGCAATTATGAATTCTGTCTATATAATAATTTCAGTTAATATATATCAATTCATAAAAGTCTTCCTATATTCCCTGAAAGTCTTATTTATGTCATTTCTTACTGTGTAACAACATTGAATTAAAATAATTCACCAAAATTTGTTTTGCTCATATAGCAACTGAGTGAAACTTATTTTGTTTCCAATTATTGTTCAGCTACCACTCACAAACCCACACTCACACCCATAAATACACCCATGATATTGTTTGAAATGTTTTGCTATTTATGAAGCTTTTTATTTTTAATCACAGTGACCTTTGTGGCACATATAGCTAGTCACAGGAGGACTGGATCAAAGGGTATGAGGCATTTAGTCACTTTTTAAATATAATTCCAAATTATTCTGAAAAATGGTTGAATCAATTCATCCTTCCATTAGCACTTTATTGGTGTGTCTGTCTTATTCTAGCACCTCAAAAATAAGTGTCAATTATAATAATAAATGATTTTAAATAATGCTTATGATTTGCAAAGACTTGTCTATGTATATAAAATTTTATCCTTGTAGCATCTCTGTAAGATAGTTGCTATTATTATTCTCATTTTGTACATGAAAAAACCAAGGTTGAGAGATTAAATAATTTGCCCAGTTAAATTAAATAATAATAGATCTACTAAGTGTCTGAGGCAGGATTTGAATCCAAGTCTTCCTGGTTCAGAATCTAACAATCTATACACTAGGCTACTTGCACTATTTCTGTCTTTTTATCATTTTTGCTACTTGATGTGTGTGAGGTAAAACCTGAGATCTTTTTTGTGATCTATAATTCATTTTTCTTAAAAGTCACTTTGGACTACAGATCTTCCATATAGTTCTAAATATTCTATTTTTTTCTTCGATAATTGTTTCACCACTTCTGTATTGAAAGATTGCTCTATGTCTCATATGTTTGTGTCATTTCCCTTTGTAACTTGGCTAGGCATGTCTTTTTAAAAAAAATAGGTGAGGGAAGGGGAGAAAATTTCAGATTTATGGAAGTGATTGTAGAAAACTGAAAACAAATAAATTAATGAAAAAGATAGGTGAGGTTAGACTTTATGTAGTTGCACTGATTTCTTATTTTTATCTCTTCTTTTAATTTGCTACTTATTTTGACCTTTGCTGTCACCCTTGAATATCTGACTACACAGATACATTAACTTCAGGAAATAACTCTTAAAATAGTAATCAATCATACACAACCTGTTGAGATGTGGTTGATCTAATTCGTTCATTCACTTGTTTATTAGCCTATCTATTTTTTAATCTGATATATTATTATATTGCTCATTTTTAATTATATTCAGAGATTTCAATCATATTTTGAAAGAAAATATTGATGATTTACAAAGGTGAGGGCATGAAGTCGTCTATATATCTGACTGAGATCATTCCATGACCCTTAATAATTTTTTCTGAAGTAGTTCTCTTTGTTTCCTTAATTGATAGCAATATTGACACAAGTGAGAATTGCAACGTTTCAAATTAATCTGAACAATATCATAAAATTCTTCATAGACATTTTTTCTTTCTTCATACTTCCTAAGAAGTTGTGTTTCGTAAGTTGAATTCATGTTCATGACAATCTGAATCTATCGTTCATACTTACCTTGAATACCATAACGCAAAATGACCAAGTATCCCATGGATATATGACTAAAGCAATGGTCAACTCTTGTTTGCAACTTTTATAAAGAGTATTTGTGTCATATTTGGTACTTGTTTTATTTCTACTTGTTTCATTCATAGTGAAAATACCAATTTGGATATGATTCAATTTTCCTAGTAGCATGTTAACTAAATGGGATTGAATGGGTCATATAACTATCAAGTTGAGGGACTAGATATTTTCTCTGATCCTGCAAAGCTCTGAACCTCTCCAAAATAGGAAACATGTCAAACGATAAAGCAAATTCTGCTATATCTACAAGTAAGACATTAAGAATCATTATGAGGTATGTTGACATGAAAGTTTGCTTAAAGGAGGCAAACAGGCTACGTGATATGTAAATCTGTATAGTTTATTCCCTTAAAGCTAGCCAAAGCTAGCAAGTTTGTATGTACAAGGAACCAAAATGTAAGTTCTGACTGTCTGATAAAAGAATGACAAAGCTTTTATATATTTTAGGATGTCTGTGTCCCTCAGATTTATGGTCTCCATATGTTTTTAAGGATACCATGAGAAAGGAAGTTTCTTAGTTGAATAAGTTGTAAATACAAATTGATGAGACAATTGACAAAGTAGTGTCAGCTGGAAATAATGGTCCCAGAATATCTGAGTTTTACTCATATAGCATATGCCTCTGGGATACTAAGATAAGAGAAGTCCCACCACTCTAATTGTAGGCATCCTGTTACAAACAGGTCTTTGAAGTTGCTGACACAGGAAAGGACATTTTTAGAGTGAAACTAAGCAGTCAGATTGAGTAATTCAGGCTTTGGTCCTTATCAGGGTTCAAAATGATTTGAGAAGAGGTCTCCAGGTAATAATGCAAGGCTCAAACAACAGAGGTGTCTAATCACTAATTCCTAATGTATTCACTCAACACCTGATATAACACAATCATCAACTCTGGCAAAGCTGCACAAACAGGCCAACAGCTTTACAACAGAACTCAGCAGTGGTCTTATTCCTGCAGAGAGAAAAATCAGAATCTCACACTTCTAAAGACAGAAGCATGATAGTGTACTACATGTAGTACTACTGAGCACTATAGTACCTAGCCAGACAGTTGAGGAGGCCACTGAATGGAGGCAGGGTACCTACTTATGTTTTGTGAGATTGGAATATGGCAGCACTGAAGGAAAGGGGATTAACATGCAGCTTGGGACAATTCTGCTTGCTTGGAGATCCCTTGGGGATAAGACTGAGACCAGTGAGAAGGGAATTAGCAGTGTGGGAGGAGCTGAAGGAGTTTTGAGGTTGACTCAACAGGGAAATCACTAGGGTCATAGCTAGAAAGTATTTGAGGTCACATTAGAACTCAGTCCTTCCTGATACCAAGTTCAATGTTTTATCCACAGTGTGACCTAACAGCCATGTCAAAAAGCCTGAATTACATAATGGGAAAAAAAAATTGCAAGAAACTTCCCAGAACCCCTGAACACAGAATATAGTACTAATTGAGAAAATTCCGGTTAAGCAAACAAAAACAAGCAAACATATAAGCAAAAACAACAAAAACCCTCCACATTGCAGACTGTAAAATGAATAGCTGTTAAGTTTAACAATGCCAATGCCATCAGTTTTGCCAGTGATCAGGAGAAAGACCTTCAAAAATAAAGGAGAAATTCAAATAATGCAAGATTATTCTACACCTACCAGAATGCATGGGAGCAAAAGGAAAAACATGTTCTTAGAAGCAAAGGAATTCAAGATGAAGCCCAAGTTGACCCTTGGCAAACTTAAACATAATTGTTTGTTAAAAATGAATATTTAATGAAACAGGCACTTGATGCATTTTTGCAAAGAATACCAGAGAGGAACAAATGATTTCCTTTGAAGCCACCTTAAACAGCAATACAGGAAAGTTAAACAAATGCAGCAGCAAAGGAAGGCACAGCCAATAAAATGAATTAATGTGGAAAAAATAGGAGGGTCAGAAGAGAAAGGAAAATAAATAAAGACAAACAACTATGGCATTAAGAACAACAAAACAAGGACAGAAGAATCATTAATAGAGTTTGTCCTAAAAGTACACAAAGAGACAAGAGTCAAACCCAAATACGATAAAAGTGATGATTCAGGAAAAGGACTGAAATGTATTGATTAAACCTCAACACCCTGCCTACAAACGGGTCAGTCTTTTTGGTTGGATAAATTGGAGAATGGGGAGGTTGCATAAATCTAGAGCAAGGAGAAAAAAGAGACAGGAATACGTGACATCTCTAATTAATTCAATGGACAACAACGACAGGGAAAACAACTCCTGTAATCTTTCAGGAATGAGTCTACAGGAGAATGGAAGACTAAGCAAAAGGAGGGACTGGAGCAAAGTGGTGGAAGGGAGTTCCACTAAAGAATAATCTCATGGCATAAGTAAGATACTCTATAGTGGGACATGGGACCCTTACAGTGGGTATAAGGTACAAGGATCTGGTGTGTAGAGTGAATACTACCTCTGATTGTATCCTGCCTCATGAAAAGGGGAATCACAGGTCCTGAGAAGCAACTGATGTACCAAAGAGTGGCAGAATCATACTCTAAGAGATTACATGGCAAATTCGGTGGTGGGGGAGTCATAGGGAAGTCAAGAGTTACTGAAGGAACTGAAAATTTAACTATACACCAATATTTTAATTTTATCTCCTGTAGAAGTTGATATTTCTGAGAACAAAGCAAAACAGAAAAGGGGGAGAAGATCTACAAGACAATAATTGATCAATAAACATTTCTTAAGTGCTTACATCATGACAGACTCTATCTGGCAGTGGGTAACCACTGGAGACATTTCAAACACCTTATGATCTAATGGTAACAGAATATAGAAAATAGTAACATAAATGTAAATTCTTTAATTCCATAAGGAATATAGAAACTAAGGAAGGAATAAATAGGTACAGGGTCAAAGAATCAAATGATAAGTTTATGATAGAAAAGGAAGAGAAATGACAAAGAGAGTAAAGGGAAAAAACAGTTTTAGCAAAACAGAATAGAAAATGGAATTTAACAAAACTAACAAAAAGAGTTGAAGACAAAGGAATTTTACTTGACTGCTTAACTGAAAAGAGAAAAAAGTCAAAGAATTAGATAACTAGTAAAAGGAAGGCAAAAAGATTTAATAAATTAAGAAAAACTAGACAAAAGGGTAACATATAAGTTGGAAAGGGACTTGAGGATGAGGGAAAAAAAACAGTGGAATAGGGTTGTCTTAAAGTAAATTAAGTAAAGATAACTGAAGAAACAGAAGTCTGTCGTTACAAAGAAAGAAGGATATATTTATAATTTTTAATAGAGACAAAGGAAAATACCAGCCCAACTCATAACTTTAAATGTGAATGGAATAAATAAATAAAATAAAAGTAATCAGAATAAATAAAAAGAAGAGAGGGATAGACTGGACAGGAAAACAAACACCGTAATTTGATGCTTATAATAATATTACTTTTTTAAAAAAAATTAAAGACCAGCATAGAAAAAAGATAAGAGGCTTGAACAAAATTTACTAAGGTGAAGGGTATCCAAAAAAAGAAAATAATAATCATAAATTGGTAGTATTATATTAAGCTTGGCTGGTCATCAGGCAGTAGAAGTGGTCCACTTGTAAAACTATTTTTTTTCAGGTAGTAGGACCTGCCATGAACTGAACGCTTTTGACAGTAATTTCAAGAATCAGAGAGATATTGCACGTTGCTGTGACATAGGACTTTCATGAAGCTAGACAATGTTAACTGTTTGAAATCTACATATTTAGCTTAATTTTAATCTAGCTGCTTTCATTCATTCTATACTTCGGACAAACTATGTCTATATTATTTAAGAGAAACTAGACAAAAGGGTAACATATAGGTTGGAATGGGACTAGAGGATGAGGGATAAAGAAACAGTGGAATAGGGTGTCTTAAAGTAAATTAAGTAAAGATAACTTAACCTTACTTGTCTGCTTTTGTCTCTGCTGTTTCCTAATCCAATAATACTCTCTAGCTATTTCTACCTTCTGAAAACTATTTTTTGTTCAAGTTTCAGATGAAATTCTAATTTACACAATTCAGCTAATCATCTCTGTTCAACCCTTCTCCATCTGACCAGAAATAATCTACATCTTCCCTGAATTCTAATGGTACTTGATTTATGTCACTTGTTTGCATTTATATTTTAAGTTTTATTATTTTATATCTTATCTCCCATACTAGATTGCAAATTCCATTTCCTAAGTAACTTTATCTTATTTGTCTTTTTTTTTGCTTATAGGATAATTTAATATTTTGTACATAGTAAGCACCTAACATGTTTATTTAATTAAATTAAAAGATTATAACAATAGAAACAACAATGATAACAATATTTATTTAGACTCCAGGGAATCTCTGACCCTGGATGGGGAAAAAAGTACATCTTTATTTTCATTGATCTCTGTCTTTAATTATGATTAGAATGAAAATAAATATTCTGAGGAGTCCATTGGCTCCATGAAGTTGCCAAAGGGATCCATGTCGAAAGTAAAAAGGTTAAAATCCTCTTCACTAATTATGTTATTTTCTTTATTTTACAGATTAGAAGACTGAACTGTAGAAATTCAGCAGCTAGTGGCTAGGTGTCATAGTGGACACCTAAGAATCAAGGGCCCAGAATCAAGATGACCTAAGTTCAGATCTGATGTCAAATACTTACAGTCTGTGTGATCCTGGCAAGTCACTTACCTTTTGTTTGCCTCAGCTTCTTCAACTGTAAGATGGGGATAATAATAGCACTTCCCTTCCAAAATTAATTGTAATGTTTAGTACAGTGCAGGTGCCATATAAATATTAGTTATTATTATTAGCTATTACCTGCCCAGGTTCACACAGTTGCTAAATGTCTGAAGCAGAAATCGAATCTCAGTCTTCCTGACTTCATAGTTGTAAATCACTGACAGTACAGACAACTCATAGATGGCTACATGAGAAAGGACCTGAGTTCAGCTTGTACATCAGACATTTAATCATTTTGTAAACTTGAAGTGGTCATTTAATTCCTCTTAAATGTCCTGGATTTCATGGACTCTAATTTCTCTTTTAGTTATAAATCCATGAAACTAATTGAAAAACAAACAAACCATTTCTTGTGTGAGAGGAAAGAGAATTGAGAAAATATCTGTGTTTTTTAATAGATTTACAGTATAAATTTAAACTAAAACATTGTCCCAGCAACTTTTACACTTGAATAATGTAGCCCATATCCTGATTTCACTCCACTCTTTGTATATTTTTCCTATTGTTCAGTTGTTTTAGCTGTGCTGATTCTTTGTGACGCCATTTAGGGTTTTCTTGGCAAAGATACTGGAATAGTTCACCATTTCCTTCTCCAGCTATTTTTTTTATAGATGAGGAAACCGAGAGAAAAAGAGTTAATTAATTTGCTTCAGGGTCACACAGCTAGTAAGTGTCTGAGGCTAGATTTGAACTCAGGTCTTCCTGACTTCATGCCTGGCACTCTTATCTACTTGCTGCTTGGCTGCTCCATTTTTGTGCACCATGAAATCCAATTGCTCTGCATTTAACTTTTAATGCTATAGAGTCATGTAGGATTAAAACAATTAATCTAAGTGATTCTGAGAAAAAATATGAACTGATATTAATGAAACATATTGATAATGTATTTTTGTTTATTGTTATTTTAATTTTGCTTCTTAATGGAAGGATCCTTCCCATTCTTCAATAGGACCATGTGACCTGCCTGGGTCACATGGAAATCTGAGTTAAGTTGAACTTGTGGTGGTAGGAGCTTAATGAATGGGTGGAACAGGAAGGGATGGGACAGGAAGAGGTGGATCTAGAGCAGAGCTAAGACAAAATTGGTTGGAGTCTAGTTAGAGCTTGGAAGGATGCAGACAAGCAAGCTGGCTGGCTGGTATGAGTGAAAGTGCTTGTGATTTTGTTTAAATGGGTATGGCTGTGATTTGTTTAATTGTAATTGGTTTGTGGGAAACCTGGCAGTGGGAAGGCTTGGGGATGGTATTGCTCTCTGCATTGTTAATGTGTATAGATTTTTGTTACTATGATGGATTTGGCTTTCTGGTGTCTAAATAAATGTTTTGGTTCTGTCTTCCATGTGGAGAGTCAGTTGTATTCCGTGATTTAGAATTGCACCAGGATATTCATGGCTGCAATAGGCACTGGGATTTCTCACTGGTGCTACAAAGGTATGTGGAATTTTTGTACTCATTGATTAAAGAATGGCTAAGTTTGATAAGATATTTAGCTCATCCAATTTGTCACAATATCTTTATATATTGAAAGTGGAATAAATGTTGTTTAAGATCACTTTCAGTTCTAAAATTTTGTGATGCTTCTCCATGAAACTTAGAAATAATAATCAAATGACTTTGGTTCATTAATATAAAAAGTCAGGTATCCTTAGTGTTCTGTTCCTATGCCTTATAGTCGCAAATACTGGAGTCATCCATGTGGTGTAGTGAAAAGAACACTGAACTTATGTATAGTCAGGAAGTCCCAGTTCAAGTACCAGTTCTTTCTCCTACTATCTGTGTAAAAATGGCCCATACCTTACCTCTTCTGAATTTGTTTCCTCATATTTAAAATAGAAATGATACTTAAAGTGCCTACTTAGGAATATCTCAAGAGGGATCAATGTCTGTATTACTTTTTAAAGTATAAACTACTCTAGCAATGTCAGTAGTCATCAGTTTCTTCATCATCATCATCATCATCATCATCATCATCATCATCATCATCATCATCATCATCACAGAAGTGGTAAGTACTTCAGCTGTTATTCTTTCCAATGAGGCATATTGTAGATAAGAATTTTGGATTAAGCCCAATGCCTTTATGTATTCATCAAGGAGAGAAAAATAGAATGTTCAAAATAAAACATTTTCAAAATTAAAATAATAATGAGTATCAAGCAGCAAGACTAGTGTTTATGTAGAGATTTTCATCAGACTTCTATAGATATTAATGTAATATGTTTTTTTTTAATTACTCACTTTACTTCTTTTAATTTTCTTTTATTTTAGGCTCAAGGGACAGAAGAGAAATATAAAATAGAGAAAAGAAACAAAAGCATATCATAAATTTAAATATTAAAACAAAGTAAGAAAAAAGCACATCATGTGCATAGCAGGGCATGAGAGAAAATTCAAAATATATAACAATAAATTTTCAGTTCAAGAAAGCCTGTGTGATAAATAATACCCATTGTGTTGAGAATTGTCCATTTTTCTTTGCTTCCTTGTGAGTTTTCTTTTGTTCTCTGCTATGTACTTTATTACTTTGTTCTTTTTCTCCCACCTCCCACCCCCCATAAGGCTATGATAAAGTTTAGATATGTTTCTCTATAGCTATATATATATACATATATATTTATATTTATATATACATATAAAGAGAGAGACATTTACTTTCTCAAATATTTTCTACTCCTTATCTTTGTTTTTATGTTTGTGCATTTCTCTTGCTTCCTCTCTCCTGCCTCCTTTACTTTACTTCTACCCACTACCTTGCCCTTCTATTACTATTACTTGCCTATCCCCTTCTACCGATCCCTCCCCATCCTCCCATTCCCATAAATGTAATAACTCTTCTATACCCACCTTTTACCTATTCCCTCATTCTCCCCTTTAAAGATCCCTCTCTTGTCCTCTCCCCCTTCCTTATGTCCCACCATTTTATTTCTTCTGAATTTAGGGATTTTTATACTCTAAATATGTATGTATTGTTCCCTCTTAAATCCATTCCTGATGGAAGTAGGTTATCATAACTACCAGTCTTCTTCTCCCTCTATATCAATTCTTCCTCTTGCACGTCATTTGTACAAAATAATTATTCTTTTTACCTGTTCTTAAATGGTTTTCTGTTTTAAATTCATATCATATTCAGGTTTACCCCAATCTTCCTTATAAGCTACCCAATTTTAATAAGAATCTTAGACATACATTTTACATATATAAATAGTAAACAATCTATCATTATGAATCCCTTGTAATCAGTCTTTGATTATGTTTCTCTTGGTTCTTATATGTCAAATATTTTATTGAGTTCAGGATTTTTTTTAAAAAAGTCTTGAAAGTTTGAGGGTGTGTAAAATGTCCCCTTTTCTTTTCATTCAGGATAATATTAACTTTGCAGGGTATGATATTTTCAGCCAGAATTCAAGTTCTTTTGCTCTTTAATATATTGTGTTCCAAGACCTCAGGTCTTTGTCTCTGCTTCTAGATTTTGTGTGATTGTAATTGTGGCACCATCATATTTAAATTCTTTTAATCTTGATGCTTTTAATATTTTTATCCTTGAGCTGGGGGTTTTTGAATTTGACTATAATATTCCTGTGAGTTTTCTTCATAGAATCTCTTTTCATCATGATCAATGATTTTTTTTTCTATTTCTCTTTCCCTCCTTGTTCTAAAGCTTCAGGACAATTTTCTTTATTTTGTTTATTATTGTATATTCTCTTTTTGATCATAACTTTCAGTAAGTATCTTTGTTTTTATAGTTTCTTTTCTTGATCTGTTCTCCAAATCTGTTCTTTTTCTTTTAAGATGTTTCACTTTCTCTTCTATTTTTATCATGCATATTTTGCTTAATTATTTCTTAATCTCTTATAATTTCACTGGCTTGACTTTGCTTAGTTCAAATTTCCAAGGTGTTATTTTCTTCCTTAAGATTATGGATTTCCTTTTCTATTTGGTTGACTTTCCTTTCATAACTTTGTTGTTTTTCTTGGATTATTATATTTTTTTAGTTTTTCCTCTAGCTCTGTCATTTGATTTTTAAAATCTTTTTAAAGATCTTCGGTGAATTCTTTTAGGGCCAATGACCATTTGACATTACTCTTTGTGGACTCCTTTATTTCAATATACTCTTCTGAAGATGAATCTTGGTCACCTCTCTTACAAGAATAGTTTTCTGTGGTTGGATTCTTTCTTTTTTTGTGATAATAGCTTAATGTTTGTAATTACCTCTAGCCCTGTGATATGGGGAATGGTAGCTATTGCCCTAGATCTTCAGTTCTCCCCTCTAACCTGGAACCAAAGCCAAACCTCCAACCTCCTGTAACTTTCCGCAGCCAGGTGCTTTCTGTCCCACTGTTTCTGTACTTGGGCGTGTCCTTTTAGAGCTGGTACTCAGACAAACACAGGTATTCTATTTCTTATCCCAGTAGTATTTCCATTGCATTATATTACAAAAAAGCAAAGAATGAGTTAACGGTGCCTTGAAAGTAAAAAACTATAGTCTCCTCCAAACGTGATCAAAATTGTGTTGAGTAGTATTCAGGAAATGACTTTCTTCAATTACTGGAGGTCTTGCGTCCTTATGCTAGGTAAAATTGTCTGGTTCAATGCAGCATTGCTATGTAGCCTAGGTGCTAATTAATCTAGCCATACAATGGAAATAATAATCATTAGAAAGAAATAAAAAATAATTGACCTCCCTTAGGCACATTTATTGGTTTTTCTTGTTACAATGTGAATGCATTAAAAATGCTCATGCTTTCTTTTCTCTTTTAGAAAAAGAATCAATCTCTTCTTTTATCATCTAAGGGCAGTGCACAGACTATTGTTACCTGTTGCTACTGTCTCTGTAGCCTTTCATTTGATTATTGTGTTTATTTTCCCCTCTAAGTATGCTTGAGAGGATTTATTCTCTAGAATATAAACATATAAGATATCTTGGTAGTTCCTGTCACAGAATCAAGGCAGAACCATGTTAGCTCCTTTGATCTTTTGGTATCTGGAGCTTAGAACCTTCAGACTTCAAGTTGCTATGGCCTCCAGAGCTCCTGAAAATGCCCCAGAAGACTCAATGGACTATAACTAGATAAACAGATCAGTGCTGAGGTTCAGAGACTTTCAATTAGAGAGTGAAGCAAAGAATATTATAAGGATACACAGGAATAGATGATTAATGCCTTGACCAATGCATATAGACACTCTTGACACAGATAACAATCACATCAGTTATATTGAAATGTAAGACCCAGATTTCTAATCGATGGGGAAATGGTAAACCTTATGCCATCAAACAGGAATTAATGATGGTAATTAGCAATGATTTCCTAATATGTGGCCTAAAGTCTCCCAATCCCACTTCCCCCAAGAAGAGAGTTTCATATGTTCTCCAAGGACTCAGTAGAAAGACAGCAAACAGCTTTTCCTTCCTCTGAAAATCCCCTGACTCCACTACCAACTAAGGCTTATATAGGGACATTCCAACAGGATAGAAAGGTACTGTCCAGCGTCCTGACCTTTGGGCATTCTTATCAATACCTTATCTAATGTATTGGATCTTCCTAAACTCAGTTTGCCACAGTTTATGTTTACTTTGGGGTTGTTTGGGGCTGCAAGAGGTTGAGGAGAGTAATGACAGTGAGGAGGAGGCAAGAATACAGAATGACTAGTATGGGTCTGCCCTATGGCTTAGGACATGTAGGCCATACGGATAAGCAGCCATGGTGTCAGCTCAGAGCTCAGGCTATTACAACTGATTTGCGGGTCAATATTTCAACTCATAATGTTCATAATGATGTTGTTTAATAAGCAAGAAATGGTTAAATTATGTTCAATATCCTCTATCAGTAAGGCAGGGCTGTATACAATGTTTAAGAAAAAAGTTCATTAAATGCGATTAATATTTTAAAAATATTTACATGGTTAAGGGGGCCAAACATAAGTTACCTGTAAAATTCCCTTAGTTACAACTCATCCCAAAAGAATATTGCCTAAAAGTGATGTGCTGAGAATTTCCTGGTATAAATAATATTTGTTATGGTTTGTTTTGTTTGTATGCCTACCCTTTCATCCTTGGGAATCTGAAGTGTTAGAACATCTTTTTTTTTCAATATAGCTAGAACAGTACAGTGGTTCTGTTTTTAGCAGTGCTAACAGTTTGTTATATACATTTGCATGTTGAGTTGAAGAAGCTCTAACTTCAAAGATGAAAAATAAAACGAATTATTTTTAGAATGATTTGTTTTGTTTTGCTTTGCTGTACTTCATGGCAGTTTACAGCATTCGAGATGGTAACAGATTTTTAACCCAATAATTGAATACTTGCTGGCTTCTCTACAGCTAGAAATTCTATAGTGTGTGGAAGCAGGAGAGGGCATCTGACTACAAGGCAGCATCTGTTTCTGGGAGCAGGATGCCAAGCATGGGCATTTGGAGCCAGATTGAGTTAAACAGATAATTGCTCAAGCATCTTTGAAGGAATGAAGCCTTCTCTGGCTGATAGAATGAGTGACAAGACACCACCTTAATGACTTCTGCCCTATTGCTGTTCTGCCTTCAGTTTATTGTGGACTGTGGCATTCTTTCATCAGAGTTAATGGCACTTTTCTTGCTCGTACTCATTCCAGCTATTTCTCAATTATGCATGGGAATGTGCTGTGGATAACTGTGATTCACTGATTAGTTGGGTTAAAGTAAGTTACTGAGAAGTTATTGATATGGAAGCACTTTACTAAGCCCTGGGGATGAGGAAGGGGCTGATGAGTCTGTATGATTCCAACCCCAGAACAATTTAAAATAGGTTGGCTAGACTCTAAATTTGATTGTATTAAACAGCAACAATGATAACCCTTTCTAATTCTTTTATATAATAAAACACTATTAAAAAAGAAAAAAAAAAGATTTTTTTAGCTCCTGACCTTTCAGAGACAAAGCATGAAATAGGGCATAGAATACTAGGCTGAGATTCAGAAAGACCTTGTTTTAACTTCCATAACTGAATTATAGTATCCGTGTGACTCTGAGAAAGTCATTTACCTCTGAGTGTTCTGGGAAAGTCTCTTAACACTATACATTATAACAGAGATTCTCATATTTACTTAGTAGAGTGAAGGGAGTTTCCTTATCCAGGAATTCCTTTTACAAATAAAATCACTGGTCTACTCCCTATTCCCCTCCCTAAGAAATAAAGCAATTTAAATACTTAATATATTGTTTCCATAGGGAATCATGTGATATATTAGCAAGAGAACTAGATTTAAAATCAGATGATCTGGGTTCAAGTCTCAACACTGCAATGCATTATCTTTGTGATTTTTAGAATGTTCCATTCTCTCTGAGAGTCATTTATAAATTATTGGAGTAGATGACCTCTAACATCCATTCTATGTCTAAGTCTTTGATCTTATATATTGAAAAACAAATCATCTCAAACTATTGTTTTCTTTGATGTAAAACTGTTCATATTTTTAGCTTTTTGTACTAGAAAGACAACTTTGAAATTTTTTTGATAGTGCGTTAGTGGTATTCAGTTATTTATGACTTTCATGGCAGGCTAACTGAGGACTCTAATCATCATTATAATATTGATTCTAAGGAGAAATAAAAGGTAAACAGCTAAGTGTGTGTGTGTGCGTGTGTGTGTGTGTGTACAGAATACTGAACTTGGATTAAGAGATGTTGGTTAAATTCCCAGTTTAGAACTTGGGACAGCTTTGTATGAGTTGTTTAAGAACTCTGGCCTTCAGTTTATTAATCTGTAAGAGGAAGAACTTGATATAGATAAATTTCAAGGGCTTTTAAAATCAGAGTAGTCAGTATTGCTGGAATTGGTTCTATGGTGGTGATAAGAAGATAATACAGTTTCATTATACATCACAACGTAGTACTCTTTCTACAGTCTGGGTTCAAATCTCAACTCAGGAACTTAGTCTACTATGAAAATCATTAAACTATGCACTTTTTCATCTGTAAATTATATAACAATGGCTAAAAATTTATCTGTCGTCCTATGAGCATGTCCTCTGGCTCTGTAAATTTTAAGCAACTGGTTTTCTGAAAATAAAATGTAAGCACAACAAACTTTTTTAGTTTAACCTACATTGTGGACATTTTCTCCATTGTTTTCTTAAATCTATACTCTTAACAAAATAATAAATGACAATTTGTGGTATTTGCAGAGGTGCAGGTGCTAACACTGAAAATTCAACAATCACTCCCTGCTCTCTCCATTTCACTGTGGTTTTCCAAGGTCCCCCCTTTTCCTGTCCTTCTTACTCTAACTTTTATGTCACAAGAGTGCTGAGTACTGACTACTGTGGAAATGGGAAGATGATTTGGAGCTGGAAGACACCTTAGTGGCCATCAAATCTAATCCCCTCATTTTAAAAGGGAGAAAACTGAGACTGAGTGAGGTTGTCTCACAGCTAGTAATTGCCTGAGCATTTGAACCTACCCAGGTCCCACCCTCTTCCTGACTCTGAATCCATTATGAGATAATGCCTTACTAGATGATTTTCTAAGCGAAAATATTCCTTGCTCTTGAAAAGGAGACAGATCCCATTGCTGGAACACTTATTTTGGTGTATTTATCTTTTATAGAATATATGCATATGGTTAGGTTAAATGCACATTTAGTGAAGCCAGAATAATTTTTAGGAAAAACTCTTTACAGTGTTGTAGTAAATTATCATCCAATGAAGACTGAATTGTTCTTATGTTAAAGGCCTGCTGCCTTGAGAAGAATCACCCTAGAGCTCCCAGGTACTTATTTTGAAAAATAGCTTTGGGGAAAATGCATAGTGCATGTATTCAATATAAAGTTTCAGATTTTAGGTTAAAGTATTATGTAATTTTTCTCTTTGCTTTTCAACCCATTTTCTTCCTCAATTTTCCCCATCAAAGAGTATATACTGGTAGACAGAATGCAATAGGGATAACACTCCAGGGTGAAAGAAAAGATAAGTTGCTCAGTAAACAAATATTCTGCAGAAAAATTACATTCACTCACATTTACATTCCATTAAGTGTAATGGAGAGATAAAAGAGAAGTTATGCCTGTGTTAGATTTTAAATATAAATACTAAAACAAATATCTGTAATGGATATGCATTGTCTAAAAAAAGACTGATTAAAGAAGCCGTCAATAAATCAAATTCACTATGGACATCTATGTATGATTAATTGAAGGTAGAAAAATTGAAGTTGAAAGTACAGGAAGGTTTTGAAAAGGGAAAAAGAATTCCTAGGCAACTGATGATTTTACAAAATGTAAAGGATAAAGCTTTTATAGTTACAGATGGATTCTTTCAAAATAGTCTCACAGTAGTCTGCATACCTTAATAGCATACTTTTAAAGTATCCTGTTTATTATGGCACTATGAGAAGGAGGCGTTATGATGTTTCACTTACAAATACCTTTTTCAAGTATCTTCCCTATCTAAAAGCAGCTGGCCTGCCCATGGCTTACATTTTCCTATAAATGATGAAATGTGTTGGCATTTATTGAATGAGTGATTTTTACACTCAAAAAGAATATTCCAAAGGTAAATTTGCTTGAATATCTTTAACTAAGGAAACTTTTAACATAATTTCTCTTATTTGGGAGAGAGATGACTACCACATTCCCCTGAATTCAATAGCTCTGAAGTATATTTCTGTAGAAATCAATGACTCTTTTCTTTTGATATCTAGGTCAAAATTAAGATTAAGCAAAAGTTCGTATCTTCAACGAGGAATTTGTAATGTTCAAGGTAGTAAATTTTACTTTGTTTTCAAGTTTCATGTTTTATTTTCATTAAAGTCAAGTTAAGATTACCTGACAATGTGTTTGAATTTCAATAGACATTGTGTTACAACATAGGGACCCAGATTTAGGTCAAACTTCATTTAATGTTGCTTAAAATCAAAGCCATCACACAATACAAACAAAAAGAAAAAAAGGAGGCATTACATAAGGTCTCACTTCTTAGCGGGCTTATTGTCTAGTTGGACACAGATGACAACAAGGTATATTGGAAATAGAGGACCTGGAATCGTAAGATCCACATTTGGACCCTGGCTCTGACATTTCTAGTAGGTGACTCAGAGCCTTCTCTGAGTTGCAAGTAGGAATGGGAAAGAAAGTTAGGTATTTATGTAGCGCCTACTGCATGCTAGGTACTGTGCTAAGTATTATACATATCTCATTTGACCCTCACAACAACCCTAAGAGATAGATGTTATTATGATCCCCATTTTACAGTTGAGGAAATAGAGAGAATCAGACGTTAAATGACTTGTTAGCAAGTTTCTAAGACAGGATTAAAATTCAGGTCTTCCTGTCTCCAGCCTGAGCACTTTATCCACTGGACCATCTATCTATGTTTTTCTCATTAAAAAAGTAGGGATAATAATACTTCTAATACTTGTGTCCTTGGTTTTTTGTATGGAAATTACCAAATCTTGATGTTAAACTCATTTTTTTTAAATATGTTATTATTGTGTGTTGGTCCTTCATTGCCGAAGAAGATCATGCCATCAAGAGAAATAATGATGCGACTTGCACTTGATTTTGTTTTGAGTGCACATCACCAGCCTTACTTTTCCTCCAGAACCATCTAAATCCAGTGACCAGATAGTCATCAGGATGACTGGAGATGACCCAGGATGAGGCAATTGGGATAAAGTGACTTGCCCAAGGTCACACAGCTAAGTGAGTGTCAAGTGTCTGAGGTGAGATTTGAACTCAGGTCCTCCTGACTCCTGCACTAGTGCTCTATCCAGTGCACCACCTATAGCTGCCCCCTTAAGGTATTATTAGCATTATGCTAAACAAATGAAAACTTAGTTGATCAAATAAGATGTAATTGTTTAAGGAAACATAAGAGAAGTCTTAGAACTGTCTGGTTAAGATTGACAAAGGAGGCTAAGTTGGAACTGAGAATCTCAGGATAATTGGGATCAATGAGAGAAGAGGAGGGAATTTTTTAAGCAGAGGGAGAAAATAAGCAAAATCACAGAGATAAAAGAATAAAAGATATACCCATTAAAATGTTTTGTTCTTTGGTGCTGATGAAATGATCAAACAGCCTGTAACTTTTTTCTGTTTGTTTTGTCATATTCCCAAGAACACTGGGTAAACCAGATTAGCTGAAGTGGAGAACACAGAACAATGGAAAAGTATTGTGTTTCCAGATAAAAGTGTTAACAATAGCGTAAGCAAAATGATGATATTAGGGTTTGCTCGGTATCAAGCTTATGAAAAGACATTTAAATGTGAAAGTTCTATGGATAAATAATTCAATCAGACTCATGCAGATTACCAGATATGAAGTGGGAAGGAAAGATATGTATGAGAATGTATACCAAAGATGGATTTGTTGGGGTGCTGGCAGTCTAAAAGACAGAGATAAAATAAATACATCCTGAGTACAGGCCACACTTGAACTAATTGCCATGGGGACAATAGACTATAGAAATAACCACAAGATAGTACTTTTTTCCATGTAGGCTTAGATTGTATATGTTAAAAAAAAGTATAAAAAAGAAACAAAACTTGCCTTTATTATATAATATTTATAATCATTTAATAGTAAGGATTTTTTATCTTAGATCCATCACTATAACTTAGATATCAAAAGAGTCTTCAACACAACACAATCTTGCTTTCCTTGAAAAATCAAGAGATGTGGAAGCCAAAACCTATGTTAGTGTAGAATATAAACACTTTTAAATATATATGGATGATAGAGTTTAATAATGAGTACTATTGACTCATAAAGCAGCAAAAAAAGAAATTGAGAAAAAAAAAGTTTGTAGAAAGCTTGATGAGAAACAAACTGTATGAAATTATCCTAAAAAGAATTTAGGAATGCAACTGGAAGGATAAAAAGAAAAAAACATGAAAAATGAAAGTGATCATGAAAAAAATATATAACTTTTTTGTTGATTACAATGGAGCTACCACAATTACTCAGTGCTGCTAAATGAAAAAGTAGAAGTTTCACTAAAGGAAAGAACTAAAGGAAGAGTAGTTGGACTCACCACAGAAGAGGTCCATGTTGAAGACAGCACAATTCTGAAGGTATTGAAGGACCAGTTCTCGAAGTATCAGAGAGAGAGGATGTTAAAAATGCTTAGACAAATTTTAGTTTCCTTAGCACATATATGTACTATATTTAATACTATTATGCATATATTATTTATCTGTCTTTATCTGTATTCTTTCTCTCTATATCTGTCTAGTAATACTAAGGTCCACAATTTATTTGAAAACTACTAACAACTTTATTGATGAAGGAAATAATAAAAGTCAATTCCAGTCCATTTATCTTCAGTCAGCATAGGTGGTTCAAATGGGTTCCATATTAAGGGGTGGACCACTATTAAAAAAGGGGAGGGGATGTAGTTCCCCAGTAAGTCACATAGGCTGGAATCAGGAGAAGATTTTCTATTTTTTATCAGTTTACAATCTGTTTGATTTTCAACATTAGCACAGACATCAAACAACTTAAAACTGGACAACAAAAGTAGCAGTGGAAATTACGCTATTACAGTTGATTAGATATTTCATGAATTGGTGAACTTCAATGTGAGGGCAATTTTATCAATATGGGTACTTCACTCAAAAATACATAATGAAAGCCATTTTTCTCCTCTTATCCTGTGCAATTCTTGTTCATGTCCTTTCATAAAACCTTGGAAGAAGTTCATCCAAAGTACTAGGGGACCTCTCCAAGCTTGCTTGACATTTTATGAAAACCAGTGAAGCACACCAGCTGTCCATCAAGTAGTTATTCCTCACTGTCTCCACATAATTAAACCATCGTTTCTGATTGTGCGCCTCTCTAATAACATAGAGTACTCTGCCTTTACTGCACAATTCTCCATTTCTAATGGGTTGTAGCTTACTTATGCCCACTGTGCACCTATTCCATTATGCTTTAAAATTTAATTCTGTGGAGCTATTCAATGATTTTCGTATATTATGAATAGAAATGAATAGAAAAATTGGATTTATGATTGGAAATGGACTTCTCATTATATTGGAGAAATTCCTTATAAGGACAATCCCTCTACCAGTCTTGGAGAGATGCATAAAAGAATTCTGTTTTAAGGAGAAACTTCAGAGTTATTAAAAGCACTTACTATTTTCAAAAAGCAAGATTGAGATTAATAACAGCATTATTATCGTATTAAAAATGAATCAGATATAATTAAAATTAAACATAAAAATCTAAATCATAAAAATAAATAACTCTGAATATTATCAATACATTTCCTTAATTCAAAGAAGCACCTCAACGTGAGTTACACATACTTTTTTTAAATGAGAGAAGAGAAATATACACACATATGTATATACGTATTTATATACACACAAATGTGTGTATATATTTATACATATGTGTGTTGTGAATATAATTCCTGTCAGGGATCACAAGAAAAGTCCATTGAAGTATCATTTATCTCAGGGAATCCTTGTGTGTTGCTAAAAGGTAGTAGTTATTCAGGTGGGGAGTTAATTGGCTAATTGTTCATGGAAGAAAGAAAAATAACTATGGTTCATTATTGGGACTACTGCCAAATTACCATGTGTTTTTTTTTTATCTATCCAGACTTATCATTCAATTACTGTAGGTAATTTTTAATGTAAAATCTCTCCTACCATTGAAAATCACCACATTCTCTGAAAATAATAGTGTAGAGCATTGACTGATTGCCTGTAATGCAAGAAATTTCACAATGGTCACAAGTCATTATATAATTGAAATGGTGGTCCTTGAACCTTGGTCTTTATGACTCTAAGGTCACATTTTACCACACTATCTCTTGTATCCTTCCTTAGAAGGAGATTGATTTTTGGACTTTGACTTACCAACAAGGATAATCAGTCTTAAGGGAGCCATGTATAATGTACTAAATAGGACTTACACTGACAAATCTTCATCTTGCCCATATATACATATCCTCACCCTGGGATTACAAAAGAAGCTTTAACTATACTCATCTATAGTGCCATGGCCTCAACCAAAAAATTACCAAACTTCATATGTATGCATCTATATAGGTATGTATATGCACATATGCCTCATTAGTATATACTAATACATATGTCTCTGTAATGATATGTATATGCATATATTTGCTATAAATTATTTTTAGTGGTTTATATGGAATATGTGTATGTAAATATTAACTGATTCAATGGACTTATCCATTAGGGAATTACTCAGAGTCCATCAAAATTAATTGAAGAATCAACACATTTGGATAAAGGTAAAAGGTAATGAGAATAATGTTACCTCTGAGCTTTCCAGGCAGGGAAATGAAACCATTAGGATGCTCCAGCTTAGAAAAATTTGCTTTCATGGCTTTGAAATTCAGCTGAACTGTTCTTCACTTGGGCAGAGTTGTATTTATTTTTCTACTTAGATCAAGTCAGAATTAATTACTCTAATAATTGGAATGACTCTAAATGGTCCTCTGAATTTAGACAGGAATATCTTCAAATTAACAATTTCAGAGGAACTGGTTTCTACAAATGAGCTATAACTAACATCAAGGGTTATATTTTAACTTGAGAGAATTATCTATTGGTCAGAAAAGTCTTTAATAAAAAAATAAATCTGACCAAGTAATGGATGGATGTGAATAAAATATCCGCTTGTTTAGCTGTCATCATTTGAAAATAAATATATTTGTAAGTTCCCATTAAATGAATAATACACAGTAATTAAATGTTCATGAATTCACTAGGCTAATTTGATTTTTTTTTTGGTAACTTACTTTAATCTTTTAAAAAATGTGAAACATGGACATACAATAAACTATTACATATTGATTTATAACTTCTATCTATATGAGGTCATTAATCATTTTTTATATTGTTTTTAATGTTTTTGAGAATATTTCTACTGCTTTTCACCTTACGAGAACTCACTTTAAGGAGATGTATGAGATTCTCAGATTTTCTCCCATAATTATATGATTCTCCTTCTACCAGTCTTTCCTCTTATCTTGATCCAGTGAAACCACATAGCCTTGGTGCATTTCTAGAAGTAAGTGTAGACAAGATGTGGACACAATTCTGAGCACAATAACTTAACATAGCTCCATCAACAAGTACTTATTAGTTATCACATACCTACCATTATTACTACCATCTCCAACTTCCATTTGCAGAAGTTCAACATTTTGTCTCTGCTTGAGTTCCCTGGTGATTATTATTTGGCTTTCATTGTCATCAACCTTGCTTCCATTTCCCATTCATTCCCCCTTGATCTCTTTTCATGGTAATGATCTGACTCTGAACTGTAATGAGTCCCTCTGTGACTCAGCAATTCCATCTGTAGCTAATGGCTGCTGTCTACTTCATTCATCCATGTTGCTATGAGAGATACCAGTGGTCTTTGTGAAAAAGAAAAATTGAGAACCTATAATGTACTGTAAATTCAGAGGCCCTAATGCAATTTTTATCTGACCTTTTGCTAGCTATTATGAACTTCATAATAAAAACTGACATTTATCAAATTGCTTAAATATATACAAAGTGTTTTACATATTACCTCATATATACTTCAAAAGAAGTATATATGCAAGTGCTATCATATCAATTCTAAAAATTAGAAAAATGAGCCCTGTAGGTATTAAAAGACTTACTTAGGCTCATGCAAGTAGTGTCAGCATAAGGTCTGAATCCAGTACAATGTGCTATTTGCTATACCAGACTGCCTTTTCTTGAATTAGTGGAGTCATGCCCTGGTCTTAACAAAGGTGGATTTGAAGAGGTCTGTACCTTCATATAGATCTTCTAAGGGCAAAAATGGAAAATAATATTTTGTATATTATGCATGCAACCTAATTATATTGGGATATCCTTAGAGTTCAGTAATTACTAGATTCACATCAAGAGAATATAAGTTTCTTGATGGCAGATTTTGCCTCATTTTGTCTTTCTAGCACATGACATAATATATATTAGATGCTTAATAAATACCTGAGTGATGGTAAAACATCGGCCAACTTGCAATGGTTTTTGAGAACTATATTTTAGCAATTGTTTAACTAGAACATAGTTATAAAATTATATTTTAGTTTGTCCCACAGACAACATACAACCCATTCAGTTGGTATTAGCAGTATTAACTCATCTCATTCAATATCATTTTTGTTAAAATGTATAAAAATTTCAGTTTATGAAAGTAAGAAGGAGTTCTTGTGCATATATTGTAGGCTTGGATTATAAGTAAAAACATTGGATTCCAAGTAGCAGACATTGTCCACAAGATGACAGACCATATGTTCATGTTTTTGAAGTTTACCAGGTGGTGTCATTAAATATCATCTAATTATTGTACACTAATAATCTATTCTGTTCTTTTGATATTGCCCAGACCTTCTCATTTCTGGTTGTAACAGAGAAGGATTATAGGAGCTCAAGATATACTTCTTCACCAATGACACTTTCTCTACTTCCTACTTCCCACCAAATCCAAAATGTACCAGTTATCTTTCAGACAGGCTTTTACTATGAATTTGTACCATTATGCATCTCCTAGAGTAGAAAATATGGAAGTACTCTGCTTCTATGAAAATGGGATAGCAATGGAACAATGCAACACTCTTCATCAGCTTGCCCAGGAATTTTTGTGACTCTGGTTCCAATACATTGTATTATATTTCTGATAATATGAATATATTTTCTATGGTCTGGAGACACGTGTTCAAGAACATTCTGTGTTCCTAATAGCAGTAAAAAGTAGCGATAGAGTCAAGTGATTGCATAATGCTATGGGCCAGAAGATCATTTAAAGGATACCAAAATGTCTATGCTCTGGTACTTATTTTTCCTTATGATATCTATACCTAACCAAACCTGGCTGGTTACTAAGGAGGCACATTAGGAAGGGTAGATGGAACACAATCTCTCCAGGACCACAGTTTTAAAGGATTTCAGGTCATATGGGCAGGTATAGGTGCCACAGGTAAATAAGAATAGTTCAATTAATGGATAGCTGCTACATGCTGATCACAGATGTCTGCCACATTCTTCCCATAACTGCTGAGTCCTCAGCATCTTGGATGCAATATTGGCAATTCCAAAATTTATCTTGTCAATGTCCACCTTTCTCCCTGAAATCAGAAGAAATGGTTCTGCTACATAGTGGAATGAGCCACAGTGGGCTAGTAATATAACCCACAGTTTCTGAATATATTATTACCTCAGTGTAATAGCACTGATCTAATATCAGGTCCAGCTGGTTCTGACACTTCCCTACATTTGTCTTCAAGAAAAGCATTAGCATTGGACTTAGGAATGGGTGTAAGTGTATGGGGGAGAGGGGGATGGTGTGAGAGTATATTCGATTCCTCAAAATTTTTGATGGCTGTGTAGATTATATTATAATCAATATTTTATATTGGTACTATAATCAATTGGACTGTTCCTATTATGCATATAACTATATGACATGCCTTAATACCAAGATTTTGTTTTCAAAACCAGGCACTTTTTTATGGAGTTTGCTCCCAGTGAGGAAATTAACTTTTCCCAACACAGATCAGCATCTTTTCTGAAATTTGCAGTTTCAGTTTCTCACAGCATTGAAAGATTAACTGACTGGTATGTAATTGCCAAAGACTATTTGACCAAGGCAGGATTGAAACCTCGTATTCCAAATTCAGAGGCTATCTCTCTGTACTCATTGCTCTGACGGCATGTAAAATATTCACTGAGTAACAAAACACACACACACACACACACACACACACACACACACACACACACACACACCACCACCACCACCACCACCACCACCATGACCATCATTGATGGGCTGATGGGACCTGAACCCCTAAAAAGAAAAGACGTTATCTTTGAAAACAGTCCAGTCCCTGAACTTTCCCATAAAACCCAGTCCCTGGTGTTCTCCAGAGGCATGAAGCTCATCCCAGGCCACTTAGTTACTCAATAATCCTTTTGGCAGCCCTTCCACTGTGGCTCTTGGGGCAGCTGCCCCCCTCCCCCAGGCTATTTACCACTCCTTAATCCCATCCAAATCTTCTCACAGCCTTTTTTGGTATAAAAAGTATCTTTCTCACCCACATTAAGTATCAGATTTGCTAGGAATCTGGCCACCATAATGGCATTACAATAAACCTCCCTACTCTGACTGGAAGAAGGATTGAGTGGTTGAATTCTTTTCAGTCAACCTCTCCCTGTACCTTTACATTTGGGGGAATTACAGCTCCCCAAACCATACCACTACCCCCAACAACAAACAAAAAGCAACTTTGGAAAATATAGTAAATGACCTATTTGAGTATATGAAACAAAAATCACCGCTGCTTCCTGTATATTTTATGACTTAATTATCAAATCTAATTAGTTTTCCCAGTGTTCAGCCTACTTGACCTCTCTAATGTATTTGGTAAAGCTGGATGATTCCTTGTTCTTGATATTCTCTTTCCTTGCCTTCCATAAGAAAAGCATCTGTATACTTCAATTACTATCACCTTTTCTGTTATTTGCTTTGCTGATTTCTCTTCCTTGACCTACTCTCTAAATTTGAATAGTTCCTAAGGTTCATTCACAACCTTATTATCCTCTGTCATAAACGTGTGGTACTTGGAGACAGAAGACATGGGTTCAAGTCCTGGTTCAGCACTTGCGTGAGGAAGGGGAAAACATTTAACCTCTCTGGGCTCTGACTTGTTTCTCTGCAAAATGATGGGGTTGAACTAGATGGCCTTTAAGTTTCCTTCCAAGATTAAATCTATGATCCTATTTCAAATGCCACTTAAATGAGAATGACTCCAAAAAGAGAAAAGGATATGGCTGACAGAAAGAGTTAATTTTTCAATCAGTCCATATTAAGGGATTATAGTGTAAACTTTCATTTACAAATTATTCTTGAAATGACAGGTTGGAGGCAGTATCATTTAACATTTAGGATTTGACCTAAGCTTTAAGAACTGGATGGCATTTGGATTTGGATGTGTCCTTTCTCAATATGATACCTACTATATATTCTTTTTTCCCTTCAAATTTGCCTGTACTTTCTGCATGATAAATGTTTCTCATCATGGATAAGATTGGTCTTTCCAGTAATATTGAAATAACTTGAGCTTCTGTTTACTTGCTTCATTTCCAAGTAAGGTTTATTTGTATTCTCTATATTCACTGAGAGTTGATAAATAGAATCAAATTTCAGAGTACTCTCATCTCACCTAGCAAGTATCTCTTTCACTAAGATTATAAAAGTGCCTGTCTCTTATCTTTTGAAATTTGCATGCATTACATTTACATGATAAGCTGTGTTCAACTGATAAGTCAACAGCCCTCTAGAATTTCTAAATCTTATCAAAGTGCCTTCAGAAACTGAATCTCATAGCTGCTAGGGGAAAATCAGAGGAGCTGCCATGATGGGAGCAGTGTTATATATCATCTGAAAGATTTCTAATTCAGGCATTTTATTTTTAAATAGACCTTTTTATCATGTTTTCTTCCCACTAGTAATCTCAGATTGGTATCTTCATCTGCCATAAGAAAGAGTGCTGTTACTTGCTAGCAGATCATTAATGTCCAGCTGGAGTATAACAAATTATACCTTTTCTCTGCAATTTCATCCCAGCACCATTTTGTGTTGAAATGTATAAAAGTGCTACTAATTTGGGTTTCCCCTTGATACCAGAACACAATGATGTCTTATAGCTGTCCAGGTGACTAACATGCTTACAGCCTACCAGATCAAATGGATTTTGGTCAAAGGGTAGGGCAGTTCAAGGATGGAATCTTCATATTCTCTTCCTGTACAAGAAAGAGCATTAGAATCTACGTAAGAGTGTGTGGTGCTATGCCTTTTTGTAGATAGACTAAAAACTTTGTGGTGCTGGATCTTGTCAATCATAAGGTATTGGAACAGAAGATATTCAAAAAAAAAATTGCCCTCCCCAATCAGATACTAATAATGTATTTTTAAAATGCATAGATAAATTCATTTTATTTTCACAACTATGCTGTCAAGAAGATAGTAAAGGCATGTTCCTCATTTGTATTTTAAGATACTGAGACTCAGAGAAGAAAACTCTTGACACAGTAGAAAGATAATTGAGTTTAAACTCAGAGGACAAGGGATCAAATTCTGAGTCAGCCACTTGTGAGAATTTTGCCAAGTCACTTTATTTCTCTTGGTCACAATTTCCTCATCTATAAAGTGAAGGAGTTGGACCAGATGACATACAAGGTCACATAAATCTATGATCTTGTGTTCTTAAATCATATTAAGTACTTTGTCCAAGGTCGAATAGCTAGTTGGAGCCAAGATTTTATCCCAGTTTTTCTGATTCACAATCATATGGTATTCTACACTACAACAGGATCCTTCTAAGCTTTAATCACCTATAGACATGTCAAAATTAATTGGAATAGAATGACTGATGTGTGAAGGTCAAACAGGACTCACAGAGGTTTTTATATAAACTTTCTGGAATTTTGTGTTACTTTATTTACTTGAAATTATACCATGTGGAGGAAATATTTCATGAGTTTGGAGTCAGGTTATTCATTGAATTATTTTACTTAAAAACTATTATCTCTTGGGAGTGTGGTATCTTTCAGAAACCAATATATACCTTTTTATCCATTAAATGTTAGCATTTCACTACATACCCCACATATCAAGATGAACCATCTGCTAGTGCATTTTTTGGCAAAAGAAATATGCCTTAATGCTTATTGTGTTTATTGATCTTTGCTAACATTTTGATTTATAATGCTTACCACAGAGGGCCAGGGTACATTTTTCAATTCTTTTGATTAGATAGCTATTTTTATGCATTGAAGGTATTGAACTTCCTCTTTTTCCTTTTCCTGTCAGCATCTATGTTCATTTTAGTACACAATTTCTTGTCATCAGTTCTGTGGTTAGAGAAATTCCTTGAAGTCAAATATATGGTTTCATTTCTAAAACCACAACAGATCAACATTATTTATTTAACTTTGTTTGAAAAGCAGCATAAATCAAAGGAAACCTGATGTGAATCAAAATACTTAGTTGGACTGATGAGCAACTCTAGTTGTGAGCCAATGGAATGGATTATTTGACATGGTATAACCTATCAATCTATTAAAATATGCTTGCACAGTACATATATGCATAAAAATATATATAATGTACATACATATATATCTGCATGCATGTATGTTCTTAAAGTTAAGAAATTATTGTTTTATCTTATGTAGATTGATTTTAAATTAAATAATATAGAGTATATTTGACATAAATAGAATGTAACATAATATATGATATAATATGATATATGATGATAAGATACGAAACAATGGAATACACTGTAACATAGGATAATAAAATATAAGTACTACCCCTTGAATCAAGAAGTTCTCAGTTGAACTCTTACATTTGGCACTTACTGGACCTTGGTCCATGGGCAACTGACTTAAATTCTATATGCCTCAGGCAACTCTCTAGGATTTATCTACTAAATAATAATTGGATTTTGAAATGTGTTGGTAAAGGGAGTTCTCACACCAGGAATTCTTGCAAGCTACCAAAAATCACTGATCTCTCTAGCATTTTCATAATAAAATATGGTCGGTTGAATAGCATAAGATGATGGATCAATAATCTCATCAGTGTCATTTCTATGCTAGTGTATTTTACCTGTTCATTCTTGTACATTTCTTTCCACAAATTCTTCATAAGTAAAGTGACGCACCAGAAACCTTTCTTGGGTTCTATTAATATTTAATGACTGAAGCTATAGTATGCAGGCTATCCATTCTTTTCCTTTTCACCAACTTCATGACTTGTTCATGTGTCCTTGATGATTTATTTTATACTCTCTTTATCATGAAAGCTCTCATTAGTAATACACTTCTGCCTTCTTAATCCAACCAGTAACTTTCTATTGCTTTTGTGGGAAATGTAGTATGGCATAGAGGATAGAGCTCAAACCTTGGAGAGCTCAAATTTTTCTTCTGACATGTGTGGTGTATTAAATGTGTTAAATGTATTAAAAGTATTCCAGAATGCTATCAGTTTGCATCAATGGGGAGAATATCCATATTAAGTTCTCAACAGAAAAAAAATAAAAAAATAAAAAGCCAAAACTAAATAAAAGGAACATATGGACTTTAACCAGAATCTCTTTCTGTTACTTGAGTGATTCATTCAAAAATTTACATGTGTTTACATACAAATTTACATACCTACACGAGTTTATAGAGAGAGAGAGAAAGAGAGAAGACAGACAGAGAAACAGGGAGACCAAGGAAGAAACAGAGACATAGAGACAGAGAGAGAGCTTACTTAGGGTCCAAGCAATCTAGTCGAGCCTTCCTAAGTGCTTGAAGGACCTCCCAGATAAGAGAACAGAAAATAGATAGGCTTATATTTGGATTACATGGGGTTCAGTTCAGAGTGGAAGGGAGTCATGTGGATGGGAAGGTCAGAGTCAGAGCCCCTCATCTACCCAGGCACACCAAAAATTATTGAGGTTTAAATTCTGGGACACAAAAACTGTTCAGGTTTCATGATGTGTTGTGGTGGAACCATCTCAAAGAATTCAGAGTCAGACCACATCTGATCCAAGTGTATGCATTTTTTGTGATTGACACCTCTCATGAAGTGGACTAAGTTCCAAGAGGAACCAGGAACTTTGAAGAAAACAAGACGGATTTTTATAGGGTAAAGATGCAGGTACATAACAGAAATTTACACAGAATATAGGAATATGATTATATATGAATATAGGAATATAATATTACAAAGGCAGGAGGAGTTTGTTAAGGGATTAGGTAATGGAGGAGGGGTCTCATCTATGGTTTGGAGGTTAAACATTCCAGCCACACTGCCCTCCAATTGACTAGCTATTATGGTCCTGTTTGGTCAAGAAAGAGAGTTAGGTATTGTGGTACTCTCTTGGGCTAGATGGATGATGTGGTTATGATTGACCACAAGAACATGCCTGTTTCTGTGGGAATGGGTCTGCGGGTCATGGCTGGGTAGGGGCAGTGGTTGGGTTCCCAAGCCTGCTGTTTCTGTGAGTACTATGAGTTTCAAGGCCTGTTGTTCTAGTGAACAATGAGACATATACGAATAGGTTTGGACATTGGGTGGGGATTGGGGCTGGATAGGTACAGTAGAGCTGTAATGAAGTAAGACTACTAGGGCTAGGCGCAGCTCTGTTAAGACTCCATCAGTAGGAATTATATCAAGAAAGGAGACTTCTTTATTGAAGTTTACCAGTAAAAGAAGTTAATTCTGGAACATTTAAAGCAAACTGCAAGTTGATAGGGTTGATTCTCAGACAATGATAAAGCCCTTGCCTGTCTTAGCAAGGTTCTATTAACGCATAAGCTACAATGATATTTACAGGTAGCATGGTATCAGCTAAGGTGTGTCAGGGGTTTCAAGCAGTCCTTAATCAAATAAAAGCTCAGTCAAGTAGGAAATTAATCTAGTGGTGGCAGAGATCAGACACATAGCACCACTCATGGTGGAAAGAGTTTCTCATTTTCTCACCTTCTTCCCTCCATAGATATATTCTCCATCCAGCGGCTTAGCTCCAACAGAAATCTTCCAGACTAGAGCTCCTCTACCACCTGATGAATTCAGCCCTTAAATGGACTTCCTGTTTGACTGATTATTTTAAGATTTTTTAAAATATAGATTTAGAGGTATGTCTGGATTTTCATCTAATCACATCATGTTTTCTGTGCAGCCATCATCTGTTTTCATCCAGTCATCAGAACATGCTAATCATCTTAAACTGATTAAGGATTGGTTCACTGTAATTTATACTTTGATTCAATAAAGAGCCTTCTGGGATTAATTGGGATGGGGCAGAATTCTCTCTCTCTCTTTTTCTCTCACTCTGTATATAAATAAATAAATCAATATACATATATATATATATATATATACACACACATATATATGTACATATAGATACATTCACACATATATAGGCACACAAGGACATATAGCCATATACTACATGTACCCATATCAATATATGTATATATGTAAATATGCACACACATATATATATATATAACTATATACACACACATATATATACCTCTATAGACATAAGATGTATGTTAATGATTAGAGGTTATTTCTTTAGTTCTAGAATAAAATGCAAAGTACTTTGTCAGCTATGTTAGCTGCATGTTAGAGAGAGGGGATACTAGACACCTATTATAAGACTGTTAAAATAATGTAGAGGTAATGAAGGTCTGACCTTGGGTGGTGACAGATTTATTGGACAGAGGAGGAATATGAAAGATGGAAAAACAAATTAGTAAAAATCCTTAGAACTTAGAAAATGATTTTGTGCAGGGAAGTACAATTGAGAGAAAGGTTAAAGATAAGTCCAAGTTTTCATGTCTGGATTGTTGGAAAGATGTTAATACTATTAATAAAAAAGAGACGTTACTAAGCATGAAACTACTTTAGCAAGTGCGAGGTTTAGTAAGCTTTGGACACATGGATCTGTAGATCTGGTGGGGCATCCAGAGAGAGGGATCTATCTATTAAATCACTGACATTTGCATCAAAATTAATTCTACAGTTTTGAATGGGTCATTTTACTTCTCTGGCCCTCTGTTTCCTCTTCTGTAAAAGTGATAGGGTGACCTAAAAGGTCTCTGGTATTCAACATTATCTGGGAGATATAAAAAGGAGACTGAAAAAAAGTAGTTTCTTGTTCAAAGAGTTTGTTTACAGTTTAGCACACATACACACACATATTTTATGTGAAATAACCTATTTCCTTTTTTGAAAGAAAAAGGAAATTTTATACACACAAGAAAAAGAGAAGTCAGAGACAGACATCTGAACAAAAAAAAATGAAACAAGGCAAAGATAAAGGGAAATATATTTTAGACAGCCCGATGAGTCCCATTCAGATATACTTGAATGGTGATTACTGGACTATGGGGTGGCATAATAGCCACTTTGCTTTCCATTTCCTTCTTCCCTTATTCCTTTTTCTCATATCTTGTATAAATAGTGCGATGTTTAAAAAGTGATGATATGCGATGACCCAGCAATCCAACTCTAAATACTGAAATTACCGTGATTTGTCTCCAAATAGATCAGCCACACTCTGGCAGTGATTTGCTAACTGGTGCTGTCTCAATGATCTGAAAAGTTTAATGCAGCCATCCCAGAATACCTGCTTTGCTGGAAGAGGGAGAAAGCCATCTCACCAAGATTGTGGGAGAGTTGATTGTAGCACTCTCTGCCGCTGCTTTTACATCATGGATGGCATCACAAACCATCTTGAACCCTGCTGGCTGTCTCTAAGGTAGTGAAAAAGCAAAATGAGTCACTGGTATCTGATGATTGCTGCCTGGTGCCATTGCTACTGCAGTTTAGATTTCATTGCACTTGCTAACCTGACCTGCCCCAGATATTCCCTGTATTTCCAGATAAAATGAAGTGCTAATGCAAATAGCTAACATTTATGTAGTTCTCATAGCTGCATAGCAGTTTTTATTTGATTATTAAAACAATACTGGTATGTAGAGCAGAAATAACTATTACAGTTTTTACTGTTAAGAAACAAAAAAGCCTCAGAGGTTAATTGACTCAATTATCTGTAGCTACGAAATAAGAAGTTGGGCCTAGATTTGAATTTAGAACTAGTAAAGAAATTCTAGGCATCAAGTAGTATTATCTTAGATCTTGATCTGGAAGACACTATTAATTCCAGATTCCTAATTTTGCAATTGAGGAAACTGAGGTACAAAAAGATTAAGTGACTTATCAGAAGTCACACAGAGAGTAAGTACCTGAAGTTGGTTTTCAACTTAGCTCTTGACACCAAGTCTAAGACAGTGGGTAACTACATCACTTAGTCACCTCTTTCAAGGAGAGAAAACATGACTCAAAGAAAGCTAAAGTGACTTGTAAAAAGCAGCAAAGTCAGAAAGGAAACAAGTCCTCCTAGCCTAAATCTAGTGTTCTTTACACTATAATATAGTTAAAAATCTGATTGACTCATAATTCATGCTTAATAAATGCCTTCTCTATACACCATCCAATGCCATGTTCAATGTTCTTTTTACTGCAACACTAACTCTGAAATAGTTTTTTTTAGTGTATTTGCTCATGGTTTGTACAACACATCTTAACCTGTCTCTATATCAATATCACAGTCTACTGTTGCTGTTGATACATGTATGTGTGTGTGTATACACACACACACGTATATGTTATCTATATATTTGTTTAGATAGAAAGGTCTATCCATAGTCTTGATCACTAAATGATTTATGTCATATCTTGTCTCCACAATGAAAATGTTAGCTTCTTGAGGACAGCATTCATATTTTATATCTCATTCCTCCAACGTGATGGCTAGAACAGTGTCAAATATATGATAGCTGCTGCTTCATAAACACCTGTAGATTGATATCAATAGGTCTCCTCTCAACTGTTTAAACTGCTTGAAATTTGACTTCAGTTCATAAGGAACTATAAACTGATATTCCATCTTTCAATGGAAAAGTCTATCTTTCAGTAAATGCTATGTCCTTCTGGAATCATTAACTCATAAGACTGGGAAATGTAGCATAGCTATGATCTAAAAAAGTTCCTGCAGAAATTGAGGCTTCACAAAAAGAGAAGCCTTTATACCTTCTTGGTGGATGATAAAATTTTTGTTTATTTTTTTCTTGAGGTGGTAGAATAATTGATACCTATTTTTTAAATTCTGGCTCAGGTTCTAGAATTTAAGCTTACGTCTTTGGTGAAACCAGGTCTGTACTATTTCTGGGTAGCCAAAGAATATCCCAGTATACATACATACAAAATGGTACTTGTCAAGATTCTCCTGGACTTTGTTCTCTTTGAGTATGTAAACTTCAGTTTTAACAAGCTACTATCCCATCCCCAAACCACAATCCCTGAACTATTGTAATATTTCTAATTTAACAACTTCTCACTGCAGTTATTATTACCTTCATGTCATCACTTAGATTGAGTAGAATGACTTGCAGAGATATTATGATATGACCTACAGAGAAAGCACAACAACCTGAGGGAAGGATAGGAAGCTAAATATACCAGCTAGGTGAAGCCACCATACTGTCACCTCCTCTTAGATTCTGATGCAGATAGCTTAACACTGTGCATCCAAGAGCCTTGAGAATAACAGTTCCCTCCACACCATCTGTCCTGCTTCCAGCCTGGGCCCCGGAGCCTTCACTGAGAAGAGAAATCTCTATGGAACTGCTGTTTCATATAGTTTTATATGTGTATGTTTCATATAGTTTTCAGTAGTTCCGTTGACCTTTCTCAGGAACACCAAATGCTCAATAACTGTCATGGACAGGCAGCCTAGTCAAGAGCCCAAGAAGTGACCACACCTTCCAGATCATAGATCGTGCTCTCAACCTGCCCTCAAAGCTTTCCTCCTGAAAATCAAATTCCTGGGAATCGGACTAGCAATTGCTTCTAACTGTGCTGCAGCCATAGCTATTGAAAAGCCAGAAAGACAAATTCTTACCAACAAAGTCCTTGACACTGTCAAATGGTACACCATCAGAAACTGATAGGATCTTTTCTAATCAATAGAAATGGCACTAAAAGCTACCCATTATCCTCTTCTTTCTCACAATTTCCTTAGCACCATGGGAACTTTCTATCCTACTGGCAATTGAAACCATCCATATGTGATGTCACCCTCACTGGGATGTTAGGTCTTTGAGAGAAGGGAGTGAGCTAATTTTCTATTTGTACCCCCAACACTTAGCCCAGTGTTATGTACATAACTGCTTAAATGATTTTTGATCCATTCGTAAAGAACGCAGTAGATGGCATGTAATAAAAGGAGAAAGCCAGGAACCACAGAGTTAGGAAAGTTTTTACTTCCAACTGGCAGAAGACATTGATAGTTAATATATTTTCTCTACAAGATTTTTTTTTTTTTTGCTAAGGAGATTGATGTTTGTTCATGTGAACATAGGGCTAGGAAGTTATTTCTTGTGGATGGGTTTTTAAATAATAAAAATATTATATATATATATATATATATATATATTTATATATATATATATATACACATGCACATATAGGTACATGCATGCATACATGCATTTTCTCTAACCTAATTGCATTATTTTGTTTGGCTATAACATTCAATTTTAAGTTATTAAAACAACAGTTGAATCCAGCAGAAAGAATTCCATGTAGGATGGAAGTAGAGCCAGCAACTGATAAATAACTCTTGGCAGAGTGGTAGAGTACCAAGGTATTGAGAGTACTCCTGTAGAATATTCCCCTTTCACATGGCATTCTATATGTGGGTCACATCCTGCCAATATGGATTTCTGACTATATCGTCTGATATCTAAAGAGTTTAAGGGGGAAAATATCACTATACAATATAACAAATATTTATTGCTCATTTACCTTATACAGAATATTGAGCTGAGCCCTGGAAGAGATGGAAAGCTTCGATAACATAGTTTCCTCATGAGTTTACTCTATGTGGGAGGGAGATTAAAATATATACACTTAGAATTATAATAGACAATTGATGTATTTGAGAGTTACAAGAGAGAGCAGTACTACGTATTTGAGGTCTGAGTGTGAAGGTTATTATTGACTGGGGACGGAGAAGCAACAAAGCACTCATGGAAAATGCACAATTGCCAACATGCTATATTCACCAGTTTGCAACTGAGCTTCTGAGGTTTTGCTTGTACTTCAATTTTTTTTTTTTTCTACAGTAGCGTAGTCGTGGAAATGAGTACATAGGAAGGCTCCTTTGAGAATCCACAAAACCATGGAGAGTCAGGAAAAGGAATGGCACTAGCAGAGGAATTTTATCTGTAAAACTGTGCATATCTGCTTTTCCCTATACAGATCAGGAAAAGTTGGATTTACTGGAATGCCTCTTTGGACTTGTACATAGTAGATAGTTAATCTATCGGCATGCCTTCATGGGAACCTATCACTGGAATATCCAAGAGAGGGAACTGACTAGAGTTGAACTAAAATGAGGAAAAAATGAAGCAAAAAAAAGTTGATTTTGTGATTCACATATTCTAGTAATTTTTGAAACAGGTTGCATCTGAGGGAGTTATGTATTACAACAAAAGAAAGTAAAAATCAATTCAAATGGCAATTTGTTTCTAGGACTGTACTTTTTGCAGACATATCAAGCTGACAGTGTACACATGGCATATCTAAATGCAAAGACAATGTGACTGCACATTTGCATTTTAAATTCATGGCTACTAGATAAATTCCATCTGATGACTGATGAGCTCTCTGGAGAACAGGGCCGAGACTAGATTAAAAACAGATAAAAGGATTTTATTCTCTTATTATAGCTCAGGAAGAATGCCACTCTGTGTCCATGGCAAATTCTTGCCATGTCTAGAAGCCAGATTGGTGCTTCTTCACTGATCAGCTTCACTGATGAGGTTTCTCTGACTGATTAGCTTTGCAGGGCTAAATGTAGGTCAAACCTGCCCCAGTCAGGCCTGTAGCATTTAACTGCTGCTCTAATGCAATTAGTCTAGAGGGTATTATCGTATGTTACAGAGCATGAATAACCTGAAATTAGCAGATGTAGCCATGGTTACAAACTAGTGATTAATGACAGATATTCCAATTGCCATGACAACAAGTCCCAAATAAACAAATCACCTACTTGCCTAACTCTCAAAGTCAAATATAGTTCAACAGATAACCCTGTCAAAGGATGATTTGTTAGTTATGGTGGAGCTATGTCAGTCTTTGGTGTTATTTCCAGAAATATTTTAAGTTTTTCTTCTCTCATTATTGAAATTCTTTTTTCTAAAATTCAGGAATCTTGTTTTTGGGGGGTTTTTTTGTATTAAACGTTATTTTATCTAATTGTTTAAAACATTTTAGTCTTTGATAGAAATCACCATTGGAACCATCTCTTATGTGGAAATACTATGATGTATCTTTTCTACATTGCATATTTTGCTATGTTCCCAGGTTATGAATAGAGCAAAAGAAAATTAGAGATGCTTACTAGACTGAGTAATGTAGGTTTTGCTTTGCTATACTAGGGGTAGGTGAGAAAAAGGGTCTTTTCCCAAGTACTTTCTGTGTTTGAAGTGAAGTTTTGAAAGAAGGCACCCCCAAACAAAATCAGGATGCCTTATTTACTTGCCATGACTTCATCAGGGATCGCTCACCTTAGACTAACTTAATTTCCTTTTTTTCTTTTTTTTACAAGACTATTAAACTAGTAGGCAAGGGAAAGTAGTGGTTATACTTTATTAAGTTTTACCAAAGATGTTTTGATATTGTAGATCATACTATTCTTATAGAGAAGATAGAGAGATATGAAGTAGACAATAATATTATTAACTGTATTTTAAACTTGTTGGATGGATGGAATCAAGAAATGGTTGGGAGAAATTCAATATCATCATGGTAGTTGGTTTCTAGTGGAGAAACACAGGAAACTGCTTGGTGTTATACTGCTTAACTTTTTTTTCAATAACTAAAACACCAAAACAACATGTTAATCAGATTTTCATATGATAGAAGCAAGGAGGAATAATTCATTGTTCAACAGAATCAGATCTCCCTGTTTTCAGCTCCTCCTCCTCCCCCCAAAAAAACAGGCTAGAAAGGTGGATTGAATCTAAAAGCAACTTCATAGGTACAAGATGGGGGAGGTAAGGTTAAACAACAGTGGATCAGCAGGCAATTCATAGAAGAGGCCAAGGAAACGGGTGAGGAATGGTACCTGGTTGAAAGAGCTGGCCATAAGGTCAAAACTGAAATAAAAAAATAATTATAGGGGAAGAGATAGGGCGAATAGGAAGTAATCTAGATAGGACAATTTGTATAATTGATGATTTCATTCCTTTATTGTTTCAGGTAGTTTCCCCTTTAATATTTACAAATTGAAACTCCCAAACACATTGTCACTCTCTTTAATGCCCCAAGTAATTTTCCTAGACCTTTGTTATACAGTTGTTTCCCTTGTATCTGACCCTTTGTGAGCCCATCTGGAGTTTTCTTGACAATGATGCTAGAATTGTTTGCCATTTCCTTCTCCAGCTCATCTTACAGATAAGGAAATTGAGGCAAAAAGGGTTAAGTTACTTACCCAAGGTCACACACCTAGTAAGTCTCTAAGGTCAGATTTGAACATTGGGTCCTCTTGACACCAGGCCCAGTGCTCTATACACTACACCACCTGTCTACCCATTTACAGTGTAGGCATATTCAAAGATCTATCCCCTGGTCACAGGGACATGCCCACATTTAACTGACAACACAAAGGAGTACATTTACTTCCTTTTTTTTTCCTCTTCATATTTTCAAATTTCCAGCTAGTTTTGAAGTGCAATACTCAATAGAGAAATCGAGATGTCACTACACATTTGTTCACAATGGTAAGGTTAGCTTTTAGAGCAAAAAGATGTCTCTGTGCACCCCACTCCTGGACACTGCCAGATGAAGGCTGGAAACAAAGCAAACAACAGAGCTCTGATTACTTCTCCTGTGGCTAAAAGATGGAAGCTGAGCTACTGAGCTGAAAACTACAAAGAGAATCTGTAGAAGCCATGCTTTTGAAACACCTACTTATATCATTGAGTATGATGAAGAAAACATTCTTTTAAATTTCTATTTGAGCATGAAACCTGAGCTGGAACTCGGGAAGAAGTCAGTGAAGACCTCAGGGGTTCTGAGAGCTATGTCTGTATACCTTACTGTGATTTTCTTCATTTTATTTTATTTTTGACTTGAATAATCACAGGAAAGCAGGTTCCCTGTGTTGTCTGACCAAGCAGTGAACTGTAACATTCAAATAAATTTCTGTATTAATCAGATACCTGCCTCAGCCTGTAGCATGAGATTCAATCACTTTTGCCTAAAATGTTCCTTGTTCATTCTACTTTAGGGGCTGGGAGGGGATCATTCCCTGCAGAGGCCCAGTCAGCAGCATTTTGCCTCCCCAAAAATCAGAAAGCCAATGTAAGAAACTTACCTAGGGGAGCAGGACAGATTAGCAGTTAAGAGCACAAACTGGCTGATTTCCAGCTGGTTTCTAACACTTCACTTGCTCATTTTTAGTTTCCTGCACCTGAAGACAGAGTGCGATGGGGCAGTAAATTCAAGTAAAGAGTTTGCCAGTGGTGATCACAACTCCTATAAAATCCAGTCTAAGGTGATGTGGACATTAGATTTAGAGTACTTAAATCTGACCCTACCTCTGGGAATTTGCCATTTCATCACTTTGCGGTTACTGTTTGCCTTCCAAACGTCATTTCATTCTACAACATATCAATCAGAATATGTGGTTAGATTGAATTTCAGAATGTTTTTATCGAATCTGTTGAACTATTATGGTTCTGGGGTTGGACCTGACTGGATTGCATTATTTAATTACCAGAAGATGCTTCCTTTGTTACATGGTTTGGGAGACTCAACAGAGAAAATGTCTCCTAATATCTTTTGTAGCCTTTAATCCATATCATCTGTATTATTTTATGCTAATTGAAAAATATAATCTTTGTTTAAAGCTCAGAAAAGGAATATTGATTTTACCTCCATGGTCCTGTGACACTTCTCCTAATGATCTACTGTGACTGTCCCTTGCTTAATTCAGGCCCTGGAGTATTGCAAGCATGTTTGACTTCCTCCAGGTGCTCCTACTTCAATGCACACTTTTCCCACCACCAAAATAATTTTCTTAAGGCACACATCTAACCATGTATTCTCCATTGCCTAGCAATAAAACAGTCTCTCTTTAACCAGAGGCCTCCACGGTCTGGATTCACTCTATGTCAAGTTTTGGTTCTCACTAATTTTCTTTCTGCATCCTAAGTTGTAGCCCAAATTGATTACTTACAGTTCCCCAAATATAACCAGCCTTTGCTTTTTCTTTCCCCTTCATGCCTTTTCTCAATCCATATCTTCTGCCAAAAGTGCACTTTCCCCTGTCATTGCGCCTTGATATATTGTACCTTCGTAAAGGCCTACATAAAATAAATGCTAACTCTTCTATGAAGTTTTCACTGACCCTACCTCTCTCCTTCAGGCAAAAGCTTCATTTTCTTAAATGAAACTTTTACGTAATTTTATTTCTCCTAAATTCACTTACTGAATTAAATTTTTTTATTATATTAAAAATATTTATTTCATTGATTTGACTCCCTAAGCAGATTGTGAGCTCCTCAAGGGCAGGGTAAAGGTGGCCAGGGCTTAATACAGTGTTTTGCATCTGGTTGTTACTTAATAAATGTGTAGACGTTATAAGATTAACACGATTCTTTCAAAACGACAAAGAATCATGACTTTGTGTGGATGCACTCTGATCTAAAGGCAAATTTCAATTTTTACACTGCTGTAGATAATCTTTGTTGAGTAACTGTGGCTGAAAAATATCATCACTTTGTGGCTAACCTTCTGTGTTAGTTGTTATTGAGGTGTTCAGTCATGTCTGAATCATTGTAATCCTAGATCATACTATCCATTGGGATTTCCTGGTAAAGATACTGTACCACGTTATCATTTCCTTCTTCAGTGAAGTGAGGCAAACAGAGGTTTAGTGATGTGCCCAGCGGCACACAGTTAGTAACTATATTGAGCATGAATTTAAATTCAGGTCTTCCTGACTCCAGGCCCAGCAATCTATCCACCAAGCCACCTAGCTGCCTCCTGCGGTAGTGCCTGCACTCATGGACCTCAAAATCTGAAGGGGGGAGACAATATGCACATGACTATGTATTATTGTTCAGTCATGTCTGACTGTTTGTGGCCCATAAACCATATTATTCATGGTGTTTTCTTGGCAAAGATACTGGAGTGGCTTATTTCCTTCCCCAGTTCATTATGGCAAACAGAGGTTAAGTGAGTTGCCCAGGGTCACATAGCCAGAAAATATCCACGGCTGGATTTAAATTCAGGTCTTCACTGAGCCGCTAAACTATCTTGGGATTTACCTTTTGCAAATAAAGTCACACAACAGGATAAAAGAGAAAAAAGAAAACAAATAAAATACTATCCCTATAGTCAGGAAAATCAGAGTTTAAATCCTACTTCTCATACTTACGAGCTATGTGGTTATGAACAAATCTTTTAAATTTTCTGGACTTCAGCTTACTCCTCTGCAAAATAGAGATAATAATACCCATGTGTGATGACACTATCTATGTAAGGTACTCTGTAAACCTAATAGCATTATATGTGTGTCAATTATTAAGTGGAAGGGTCACAATTTAAGCCCAGATTCTCTTGACCTTACTACTAACTACTAACTAACTTGAAGAATTTTTCAAGTTTTAGAGTTTAATCAGAGGGGAAATTTTGATTTTTTTAAATTTTAATTTGAAACTAAATAGGATATTTGAGAAGAGGTCCTTTTCTTGTTTTAATTTGAATATGAAAAATTTGGCTTAATGGGAATCAAGATGAATGCATTAACAACATATTGGTAAATACTTTTCTGACCACAACAATACTTCTAGATTATTCCAGTTTATACCAAGGAATTAAAATTCTTCATCAGTGCTCTCCCTTCTTTATCTAGGCCCTTTTGATTTCACAGACCATTTCCTCATCTTCATGCTGTTTTTGATCTGGTGGTTTATAACAAATTCCAGAAATAAATTTGGATTCATTGCAGCATCCAATTTCTTGCCAGAGTGATTCTGACCTATCCTACTTTCATTTGTGCTCAGTTCCATTATTTGTAGTCTTTCCCCTTCTGGTGTCAAGAAAGGTGTGTATAGGAAAGACTGTCCCATTAATGATTGTGCCAAGAAAAAGGCAAGAAGTGAAAAAATAGCAGACTGCAGAGCTAAAGGGATATGAGGGAAATGTAATCCAAACAACCCAAGAAAAGTACAAGGCAATAGAGGGGAAGGCATGTTTGCAGTCGTACATATGTCCTGCTTTCTTAGTTCTCTCCCTATCAGTCAGTCATCATTTTCCTTATATATGCCATTGATTACCTCATGATGAAGTCCCCATGTGTACTGCCTTTCACTCCTAGAGTTTTCTTGTTAACTGGCAAAGATATTGTTGTTCTGTTGTTTCAGTCATGTCTGACCCTTTGTGACCACTACTTGGGGTTTTCTTGGCAAAGATACCAGAGTGGTTTGCTATTTCCTTCTCCAACTCATTTTACAATTGATGAAGGTGACTTACCCAGGGTCACAAAGTTATTAAGTGTCTCAGATCAGATTTGAACTCAGGAAGATGCATCTTCCTGACCCTCTATGTACTGTGACACCTATCCGCCCATAGCTGCCAAAAATATTGATTCTGTTCAGGTTTATCTATCATGCAGGGTTATTATCATCAGTATAGGTTTCCAAAAATACCAAAATATAATAAGGCTGAATTCTCAGTTTTCTGATTGGACTCTTACTTCAATACTTCAACCCTTACTGATTTTTATTATTATCTGGACTGGTTCTACAAAACAGGTCATAACTAACCAGTCAATTAAGTGCTGTCTCCTATCATTCAAGTACCTTCTGCCACCATCTCCTGCTTCACCCCTGTGTCCTATCATTAAATGGCCTTACTCCCTATAACCAAGGCTAAAGCTTGGTTAATAGGCTCTACCTATTCAAGTCGTCTCATCCTATTTCTTCTCCTCTAACAGATTGTTCCCTCCATAATCCCCACTCTTATCACTTAGTTTTAATCTCACTGACTCATTCCCTACTGCCTTCAAACATACTTATGTCTCTCTCATCCTGAAAAATCCCTCGCTTGATCTCTCCATACCTGCTAAGTATTGTCCTATATCTCTTGTCCTTTGTAGCTATATTCCTCAACAAGGTCATCTATAATAGGTGCCTCTACTTTGCTCTCACTTTCGTCTTACCCCCTTACATTCTCACTTCAACTGTATCATTTCACTGAAACTCTTCTCTCCAAAGTTATCAATGATCTCTTAGTCGTCAGGTCTAATACCTTCTCTCAATCTTCATTCTCCTTAACTTCTTTGAAGCCTTTGACACTATTGATCAGTATTTCCCCCTTAATATCCTCTTTGGTCTAAGGTTTCAGGATAATACTCTTTCCTGTTTCTCCTTCCACCTATCTGAAAGCTTCTTCCCAGTATACTTTGCTGGATCGTCAGCCAGATCACTCCCTCTAACTATGACTTTGACTCAGGAATCTCTCCTAGGGGTTTTTCTCTTCTTCTCTGTTAGTTAACCTGGTGATACCATCAGCTATTATGGAGTTAGTTTCTATCTCTATGCTGATGATTCTCAAATTTCTCTATCCTGCCCCAACCTCTCTGCTGATGTCCAGTATCACATCTCTAACTGCCTTTCCGATTTTTCAAACTAGATGTCCAGTAGATATTTTGAGGTAAAAATGTACAAAGCAGAACTCATTTTTTCTCTCTTCCCAAACCCTCTGCCTCCTTTACCTTCCCTGTTTCTATAGAGGGCAACAGCATTATTCCAGTCCCTTAGGCACACTAAACAGGAGTTTTGCTAGACTTCTCAATATCTCTTACCATTCCCCACAGTCAAACCAATGCCCATTGATTTCACTTCTACAAGATCTCTTGAATATGCCCCATTATCTCCTCCTACAGTGCCACTATCCATGAGACCCTCATCACCTTATAACTATTCTACAGCAATAGCCTGCTGGTGGGTCTTTCTGTCTTTTCTCTACCCCTTCCTATCTAACTTCTGGTCAGCCAAATTAGTTTTTCCCAAGGTCAGGTCTAACTGTCATATAAACAAACTCCAATGGCTCTCTACTAATCCCAGGATCAAATATAAAATTTTATATTTTTATTATTCCAAACTCTTCATAATCTAGTTTCTTCTTACATTTTCATTATTTTTACCCTTTACTTCTTGATACACAGTCTTCAATCCAGTGACACTGGTTTCCTGACTGCTATATGAACAAGACAGTCCATCTTTTGGTTCCAGGTTTTTTTGTCTGCTGTGCCCCATGCCCAAGATGTTCTCCCTCTTCAAATCTACTTATTAACATCCCTAGTGTCTTTAGAGCAACTAAGTGTCCTAGTAGATGAAGCACTGGACTTGGAATTAGGAAGACTGATCTTCATGAGTTCAAATCTAGCCTGAGACACTTATCAGGTAGGTTACACTGGGAAATCACCTAACCTTGTTTACCTCAGTTACCTCATTTATAAAATGAACTGGAGAAGGAAATGGTAAATCATTCCAATATCTTTGCCAAGAAAAAGCCAAATATAGTTATGAACAGTCAAATGCAACTGAAACAATTCAACAACAGCAATAAAATTTTTATTTAAGGGCCAATTAATATCCCAACTTTTACCAGAAACCTTCCTCAATCCCTCTTAATTCTAGTCTTCCCTTTCCAAATTATTTCCTATTTACACTTGTTCTTATGTTTTTGTCCTTTTTTGAAGAGGACCATGACATCAGGGAAATGATGACATGACTTGCAGTTGACTTTGATTTGAGTGAGGGAGGACTGTGCAAGGTCACCAGCCTTACTCCAGATTCATCTGGATCCATGACCAGATATTCATTAGGATGACTGGAGATGGTCCAGGATGCAACGAGACACCCTGGACTTTTTAGGTACTCGCTTAGAGTGAGGTAATACCCATTCAGTGAATAGGCCTTTTTAAGAAGTGAGTCTAGGCTGCATGCCATCTTGGGGAGGAAGGGGGAGAAAATCTAAGACTTATGGTAATGATTGTAGAAAACTGAAAACAGATAAATTAATAAAAAACAATGCAAAACACACACACACACACATACACACACACACAAGAAGTAAGTCAAAAGATGGCACCTTTGATTAGAAAAAGTCAAAAAAAACATTCAAACTGGGATGGGAAGAAAGACCCTGAGGGTTGCTGTTCCAAAGAGAAATAATTGCCATTGACATTCACTCCAAGTCAGAAGCGCGCAAAACATATCCATTAAGTGGAGCTTGGGCAGGGACCTATTGGGGTCCAATCTATGTGCTTTAGAGTGAGCTGGGATAAGATTTTGTGAAAAAAGGAAGGAAGAAAGAAAGAAAGAAAAAGAAAGGAAGGAAGGAAGGAAGGAAGGAAGGAAGGAAGGAAGGAAGGAAGGAAGGAAGAAAGGAAGGAAGAAAGAAAGAAAGAAAGAAAGAAAGAAAGAAAGAAAGAAAGAAAGAAAGAAAGAAAGAAAGAAAGAAAGAAAGAAAGAAAGAAAGGAAGAAAGGAAGTAAGAAGGGAAGAAAAGGAAGAAAGAAGGGAAGAAAGAGAAGAAAAGGAAGAAGGCAAAAAAGCTTACTAACTTAATTATTTAACTAACTTAAGTAACTAAACAAACTTAATTTGCACATATTTGCTTGTGTATTATTCCTACCATTAGATTGTAAGGTCTTTAATGTCTTTCTTTAATGCCTTTCAGAGAAGGAGCTGTTGTTTTGTTTTGTTTTGTTTTTTTGCCTATTTCTTTATCCTAGTGTTTAACACAGTGACTAGCACAAATAAATTACTTAATAAATGTTTATTGAATAAGAATTATGCATATGTATGTAAATACATACACTATATTCCTTTGTGATCAACTCTTTGATAGTGAATTTGTCTGAATCTAGTCTTTGAATTTAAAAATAATACAATTATTCCAAAGAAATTTTTACATAATGGAAGATGGGAATTAGGGATGTATCTACATGTGTGTCTATACACATATATACATGTATACTATTACATACTTGTATATATGAAAATATAGTCTCTATACAACAGATATACGTATAAACCTGTATATACGTAAAAAATATATGTATGGATATGTATTCATGCATATTAGCAGTGAGCCTTTCTTGCATCCCTTGCATTCTTTTAGTCACCATGGGAATGAAGCCAGAACTTCTTATGTTATTTGTTACTGACTCCTATTCAACAACTTTGGCTTTTCTTCTTGAAGGAAGTTCATTCCTTCTTTATGTAATGATGTTCTATTTTCACTAAAGGTGCTGGATTTATTGAAGCCCCTTGTTCTAATTAATTAGCAAACTAGAGTTTGCAGTTAAAATTCAAGGATGTAATTTAATAGCAATGCTTAATTTCATACTACCTTCAAAATGTTGTGTCTTTGGAGTTTTTTTGGCACAGCTTAGATTGAAGTTTATCTTTGACTACATTTGAACAATTACCGAATGCTAGAATTTTGCACGAAAAGGAATCTGAGAGGTCATTCATGTAATCCAAACTCCTGCATGGTTGAAAAAATATCCCTTCCACAGCGTTTATGAGAGATATCAAATTCCTTTAATGATGAGGAGATCACTATGCTGGAGTCATGTAGTTGCACAGTTGGGCATTTTTCAAAGATTTTACATATATAGTTATTATTCGAATTAAAATTAATTCCCCCAAGTTTTGCCTTATTTGGCATCATAAAAATGAACTTAATTCTTAAACTCAGAAAGGAGAAAAAGGTCCAGGACTATTTGATTCTTCTCAAAATAAACTGTTTCCCCATAAAACATGGACAGATATCTTCCTAAAGTCCATGTTAAGTTTGACTTGTGAGACAGGGAACCTTCAACAAAGTCAATCAGTCAGTTTTTATTAAGTGTGTCAGACGGGGCACTTAGGTGGTGCAGTGGCATGAAGTCAAGAATACAAATCTTCCAGAATTCTGGCCTTAGACATTTACTTGCTCCGTGGAACATAAACAAAGCCAGTGAAGCCACTAGGTCAAGATGAATAGGGGGGTCATTCAAGAAAAGGGGGACCATTAGAGAAAGTGTCCAGAGTTTCTTTTTCATGGAACAATAAAGACACCAGAGATATTCTTTGGAAGAGTAAAGTGTAATAAAGTCAAACTCAAGTGAAAAAATCAAGGAATACAAAGGATGAAGGTTAGAGGGGAAAGACTCAGGCTTTTTTTTGTGTGTGTGTAATTATTAATACTCAATCTCCATCATATTCTTATTCCCATACATAGTACATTTCCAGACATACTATACCCCTGGTGCCAGGCAGTATTCTCTCCAATACTTGATCTGAGATATTTAAATAACTCTCTTCCATTTCTTAAAAGCAAGGTGAGCTTAAAAAACTAGTCTTATCTTTATCATGAGAACTCATATAATAAAGATATTCACTGATTTTGGATGAAGAACAGAAAAAATCCAAATAATAAGTATCAAGAATGGCACAGCCTGTCTTCTCTTATTGTTACTATATCTTATTTATCTATTGGTTTGTTTTCCAATTTGCACAAGGCTTTCGGCTACTTTGGCCTCTGGGAAATATCTTCACATTATAAAACCCACATACAATTCACCTTGATTGGCAGCTTCCAACGAAGGGAAGATCCAAACTGGACTAGCAGGAAGTTTACAGGTCAACAAGGAGCACAGCTTTATGAAAGCATCCCATGTGACTTTTCAGCAACTTTCTTTAGTAGAGGTCAAGTTTTTTCAATATTACTAAATTTGTTTAAAAATAAAGAGAGGAAAAAAACTGCTGGAGATGCATTCTGTATACTGACAATAATGAATAATTAAATCAAGTTGAAAGGGTACAATACACCCACGGAGGCAAAACTCCAATTGATGCTATGAAAGACACACCACATTGGCAGTGTATAAAACAATAGAAGATTCTTTCAATACTTCTCTATAGTTAACAAGATCAATAATAGAAGCCTTTGGACCACTAAGGAATAATGGAAAGAATTAAATAGCACCAGAACAGGATACGAATAAAGAATAAATGAGCTCTTCTCTACAGTGATCAGGAGGGACATAGCAGGCAAGATGTCAGAAATGACAACCAAATTCTCTAGGAATTAGAGAAGGACTAAGGGCATGACAATTCCTCTGAAATAATTCCTATACATTTTTTAAATAGTAAAGATAGACCAAATAAAGACTGTGTTATACTTTTGAATCTGAAAAGAGATGAATAAATATCAAGGTGGTTTGTACTTAGTAAATGGATAAAATGAAAAATTGGTCAGAACTCTGCTAACAGAAAATTAAAACCCCATGTTTCAGAATATTTGATAACTAGTGGAGATCTGTTGAATTGGAGATACTTAGGATACTCAAATTGTTATATTTTCTTGCCAGATTTCCAATTGCAAAGTTTTCTTGAAGTGAGCCTTCTTATTCACCTTTGGCTCCATTTTTATCTTCCCTCTAATCACACTTCTCTGTTGTCTCTTACCATGGAAGACAGAACCAAAACATTTATTCAAACATTAGAAAGTCAGATCCCAACACCAGAAAGCCAAATCCATCAGAGTAACAAAGAAATCCATCACAGCAACCAAGAAGTCTACATACATTATCAGGCCTTCCCACAAAGGCTTTCTCCTTAAGCAAAATGCCCTTCTTTCACTCACAGCTAGCTGCCTGCTTCCTCTCTCTCTCCCAGATCTGACTAGTCTGACCAGCTTCCTCTCAGCTCTGCTTCAGCTCCAGCTCTTCCTTTTATACACTTGCTGTTCTACCCCTTCCTGTTCTACCTGTTCAGCAAGTCCTCCCACCACATATGACTTAGACTTCCATGTGATATAAGCAGGTGGAATGGATAGGAAAGATCTTCAAATTAAGGGAAAAAAATTCATTAACAATACAGCTTCCCTACAAACAAGATCCTCTAGGCTCTCACTCACACTAGCTCTCTATCTCAACAATGACTCACTCTCATTTTCTGCTCCACCTTTCTTACTCAACATGTTCGGCAAGCTCTTCCCACCATGATATATGACTCAGACTCCATCACAGCAGTCAACTGGGCCTAAGCTAAAGCAGGTCACCTAAGTCTGTTAATGGGTGGGAAAGATCTTCTGATTCCACTAACATTAGATTTAGGTGATGTGAGGTATTCAGGCAGGATTAGCCCTATGATATGAGAGCTTGTAGAACCCTTTTTGGGAAGCTCATCCACCTTTAGGATCCACCTTCACCCAACTCTCACCTGTGATTCAAAGAAATTGTGCAATGTATACTGGTCACACCTCAACAAAACCTTAGCTAAACCAGTTTGCAGTTAACTGATGAGCCTCAAACTCATTACTGAGTTAGGGGGATTTCTACCACAAGCATGCAAAGACTTCCACTGGTGGAATGAATAGATGAGGATACTTTATTCCAATGGCCATTAAGACAACTGAAGTAGATGTTGTGGAACAGTTAGAGCTTGGTCAAATGCTGAAGACTCCAAGAGCATCTGGGCTATTCCCAGTCATCTTGACTTTTGTCCTGCCATTGGGCTTTGAGGACTCTGGAAGAGAGAGTGAGGTTGATGACTTTATACAACTCTTACTTAAGTCCAATCTATGTAGCAGTCAAGATATCACCCCATGATGTCACTGACCCTCTTTGAAACTAAGGATAAGTGAGATATAGGTCTTTTTCTTTTTTTTAAAATTTTTTTTTATTTTTTTTTATTTAACTTTTAACATTTATTTTCACAACATTTTGGGTTACAAATTTTCTCCCCTTTTATCCCCTCCCCTCCCTCCCAGACCCAAGCATTCTAATTGCCCCTGTGACCAATCTGCTCTCTCTTCTATCATCCCTCTCTGCCCTTGTCTCCGTCTTCTCTTTTGTCCTGTAGGGCCAGATAGCTTTCTTTACCCCTTAACCTGTATTTCTTATTTCCTAGTGGTAAGAACATTACAGTTGATCCTAACACTTTGAGTTCCAACTTCTTTAGCTCCCTCCCTCTCCACCCCTTCCCTTTGGAAAGCAAGCAATTCAATATAGGCCAAATCTGTGTAGTTTTGCAAATGATTTCCATAATAGTTGTGATGTATAGGACTAACTATATTTCCCTCCATCCTATCCTGTCCCCCTTTACTTCTATTCTCTTATGATCCTTTCCCTCCCCATGAGTGTCGACCTCAGATTGCATTCTCCTCCCCATGCCCTCCCCCTCTATTGTCCCCCACTCTCCTGTATTGTGAAATAGGTTTTCCTATCAAAATGAGTGTGCATTTTATTCTTTCCTTTAGTGGAATGTGATGAGAGTAGACCTCATGTTTTTCTCTCACCTCCCCTCTTTATCCCTCCACTAATGAGTCTTTTGCTTGCCTCTTTTATGAGAGATAATTTGCCCCATTCAATTTCTCCCTTTCTCCTCCCAATATTTCTCTCTCACTGCTTGATTTCATTTTTTTTTAAGAGATGATCCCATCCTCTTTAATTCACTCTGTGCACTCTGTCTCTATGTATGTGTGCGTGTGTGCATGTGTGTGTGTGTACTCCCACCCAGTACCCAGATACTGAAATGTTTCAAGAGTTACACATATTGTCTTTCCATGTAGGAATGTAAACAGTTCAACTTTAGTAAGTCCCTTATGACTTCTCTTTGCTGTTCACCTTTTCATGGTTCTCTTCATTCTTGTGTTTGAAAGTCAAATTTTCTCTTCAGCTCTGGTCTTTTCATCAAGAAAATTTGAAAATCCTCTATTTTGTTGAAAGACCATTTTTTCTCCTGAAGTATTATACTCAGTTTTGCTGGGTAGGTGATTCTTGGTTTTAGTCCTAGTTCCTTTGACTTCTGGAATATCCCATTCCATGCCCTTCGATCCCTTAATGTAGAGGCTGCTAGATCTTGTATTATCCTGATTGTATTTCCACAATGCTTGAATTGTTTCTTTCTAGCTGCTTGCAATATTTTCTCCTTCACCTGGGAATTCTGGAATTTGGCCACAATGTTCCTAGGAGTTTCTCTTTTTGGATCTCTTTCATGCAGTGTTCTGTGGATTCCTTGAATATTTATTTTGCCCTCTGGTTCTAGAATCTCAGGGAAGTTTTCCTTGATAATTTCATGAAAGATGATGTCTAGGCTCTTCTTTTGATCATGGTTTTCAGGTAGTCCCAAAATTTTTACATTGTCTCTCCTGAATCTATTTTCCAGGTCAGTTGTTTTTCCAATGAGATATTTCACATTATCTTCCATTTTTCCAATCTTCTCGCTATGTTCTGTGATATCTTGCTTTCTCACAAAGTCCTTAGCGTCCATCTGTGCCGTTCTAGTTTTGAAAGAACTATTTTCTTCAGTGAGCTTTTGATTCTCCTTTTCCATTTAGCTAATTCTGCTTTTGAAAGCATTCTTCTCCTCATTGGCTTTTTGAACCTCTTTTGCCAATTGAGTTAGGCTAGTTTTCAAGGTGTTAATTTCTTCAACATTTTTTTGGTTCTCCTTTAGCAGGGAGCTGATCTGCTTTTCATGCTTTTCTTTCATCTCTCTCATTTCTCTTTCGAGTTTTTCCTCCACCTCTCTAACTTGATTTTCAAAATTCCTTTTGAGCTCTTCCATGGCCTGAGCCCATTGGGTGGGCTGGGACACAGAAGCCTTGATTTCTGTGTCTTTGCCTGATGGTAAGCATTGTTCTTCCTCATCAGAAAGGAAGGGAGGAAATGTCTGTTCTCCAAGAAAGTAGCCTTCAATAGTCTTATTTCTTTTCCCTTTTCTGGGCATTTTCCCCAGCCAGTGACTTGACCTCTGAATATTCTCCTCACAGCCATCTCACCTCCTGGTCCTCCCAGCCAGTGTTTGGGGACTGAGATTCAAATGCTGCTTCCCGCCTTAGGGCTTTTGGCGGGGGCAGGGCTGCTATTCAGTGTGAGAATTAAGTTCAGCTGGTCAGGTCGGGGCAGGTCCGCCTCTCAGGCTCAGTTCCCTCAGGGGATTTATGCACAGACCTTCCACAATGGATCCAGGCTCCCGCCCGCTTGGGGAGCCCCTGTCTGCAGCCGCCTCTCAGCTTCCACCTCCCGGGGGGGTCCGAATCATGGGGGCACCCCACTCCCCTCTCAACCCGCCAAAGAGACTCTCTCACTGACCCCCGTCACCTGTGGGCGGAGGGACTTGTGCGGCCGCTGGAGATCCCGTCCCTGAAGCCTGCTCGGGTCTGTTTCTCTTGGTGCCAAGGCCGCAGCAGGTCTGGGCTGGGCTGGGCTCTGCGTCTGCAGCGCTACGGACCTTTTGTGAGAGGTTTGCAGGTCCCTCTGTGGGTGGAGGGACCCGCGTGGCCACTGGAGATCCCTTCCCCGAAGCCCGTTCGGATCTTTTCCTCTCGGTGCCATGCCACTGCAGGGCTTCCCTCTGCTCCCAGACCCAGTGCTCAGTCCACAGCGCGAAGGACCCCCCGCGAGATGTTTGCAGGTCTCTCCGGAACAGAAATCTCCCTCGCTCCAATATTCCGTGGCCTCTGGGTGCAGAATTCACCGTGAGTTGCTCCCCTGTAGCCGATCTGTGGGTTGTGGGTTGGGAGCTATGTGTATGTGCGTCTTTCTACTCCGCCATCTTGGCTCTGCCCCTAGGTCTTTTTCTTTTTTCTCTTTACTCTTTGGAATACAAACTTGTAGTGTTATTGCTGGGTTAAAGGGGATACACAATTTTATAGTTTTTTGGGCATACTTCCACATTGCTCTCCAGAATGGTGGGATTAGTTCACAACCCCACCAACAGTGCATTAGCATTCCAATTCTTCCACATAACCTCTAGCATATTTCATTTTTCTTTTCTGTCATGGTAGCCAATCTGATGGGAATGAGATGGTACCTCAAAGAGTTATTTTAATTTCTATTTCTTGAAGAAAGAGTGATTTAGAACATTTTTTCATGTAGCTATAGATAGCTTTGAATTCATTTGAAAACTACCTGTTTTTACTGGCGTCATTTCAGACAAGTCCAATCACCTCCCTAAACCTCAGTTTCTTCATTTGTAAATTAAGATCTCTTACTACATGAGATCTAAGGCCCCTTCCAACTCTATCTTAGAATCCTTTCCCCCTTTGTCTTATATTTAACTTATAATAGTCTCTGATGATACTATATGAAGATTCTGAAGTCATTTGCCTATTTCCTAACATAAAAGCTTACTTCCCTTCCTTGGGCTTTACAAAATGCTCCATTTTATTTCTTTTATTTTTTTTATTACAAATTTATTTTACTTTCAATTTACAGAACAAAACAAACATTTCCATAACACTGTACTATAAAAAAGATGATTGTACATGAAACTGTAAATCTATCACATACAACTTACTACTCCCTATAAATATACCACAAATTTATCATGTAAATTAATTTTTTCCCTTTTGTTTCTCTCACACCCTAGAGATAGCTATCATTAGACAGAAATAGGTATATAAAATCATTCTATACATACTTCTATTTATCAATATTCCTCTGGTTGCAGAGGGCAAATTTCTTTATAGATGCCTCATTTTTAATTTGTGTATTTATAATAGCCAAAATGACTTAGTTGCTCAAAGTCATTCTTTCAGCAACATTGCTGTTATTGTATACAATGATCTCTTGACTCATCTCAGTTCAATCTCATGTAAGACTTTCAATGTTTCTTTAAGATCATTGAGCTCATTATTTCTTATAGCACAGTGTTATTCCACCACAACCATACACCAGAATTTGTTGAGCCACTTCCCAATTGATGGAGAACTCTACAATTTCCAGATCTTTGTGACCACAAACAGAGCTATATAAACATCCTATTCATAGTCAAAGTTCTAATTACTATTTGCAAATTTCCCTTCATCTTATTTGTATTTACTGTTTTCTTTCTCAGTCTATCTTTTTACTCCATACCTGTTAACTTATCTTCTCCCCCCATGTACTTCTGGGGTTATCTTCAGTGCTATTAGTTTCTTAGTAATTCTTTATTTAGAAAGGAATTAAATGCTTCTTCCCCTTCCAGTTTTTCTGTTTTCCCCTCCCTCAGTAAGTTCTATTAATGACTAAGAAGACTAGAAATGGTTTGGTGCACTTTTTTCATGCAATCTAATTTCACATGCATGAATTTTTCTTGTTATTATGAATTCTTTTCCTTTATTTTGACTGTATCCTGGAGGTTGATTCATGTAGAAATGTACTTCCCTATATTTATAATAATAATGTTATTCTACCCTTCTCAAATATCTTAACTCTGAATTGTTTTTTTTTCTCAAATTTATAATGTATTAAAATGAAAAACTCAGACTTTGTTGATGATGGCTATTATATAGCTCTCCTTGGAACTGATTATAATGGAATAAACAACTGATTTTGACGTATTCTAAGTTCCTTTAAGTGGTGTTCAAGGATGGACTGTTTCTCAACCTACTTTTCCAGTCACATTTTCTCTTATTTTGTGTGTGTATATGTATATATATATATATACATACACATATATATACACACACACATACATACATATATGCATATATGTATATATCTCTATATATGTGTGTATATACATGTATATATACATATATATATATATATATATTCACTCTATTTTTTAGCCAAACTAGACTACTTGTTTTTCCCTAACTATTCATCCACATATTTCCTTGAAATCTTTGCTCTTACACTTTCCTTTGCTTACAATGGTTGCCCTTTCATTGCTAATTGCAAAGTTTTGACTTCCTTTGCAGAAACAGTACATTCACTTTCTCAATTAAATTTACTAAGTTTCCACTCATAAATATAATGTGGTTTCTCTGTAGTGATATGGATAGAGTTTCATGTGGAGTATATTTCTTACTCATGACATTCCCTACCTTTAATGTGGGCTCACCTTGTACTGACAGAGAAGATTAGTTATGGAGGGAGCCTAATGGCATCCAAAACTTCTTCATTTGGAGGTTCAGCTGGGAAAGGATTGACATCATTCAGCCTGAGGAAAATAGTCAATGGCCTCAGTACTGATTGATGATGTTCTGTTAAGAACACTATGGAAATGTTCAACACTTATCTCTAGGATCATGTCCTTATCACTAATCAATGTGGCTCTCTCAGTATTGAGTAGCTGTGATAAACCACAGGTTTTTGGTCCATAAATAGCCTTCAGGGCATCATAAAAGCACTGTGGATTATGACTGTCAGCATAAAACTGAATTTCATCTGCCTTTTTTACTGAGCCAGGAATCCTGCATCTCTCTAAGCTTTGCTTGTACTTTACTTTTGATGGAATTAAATGCTGCTTTATTAGAGATGGATGAACTATCCTGCTGGTGTGGCAAAACAACTGGTGCTGATTCTATTCCAGCTGAGATTTACAAGGTAGAGGGTCCATTGCTTATACAAAAGTTGAAATTTTGTAAATTATATGGCAAAAGGAGGTTATCTTCCTGGGGTTCAAGGATGCTTCCATTGTCCATCTCTATAAAGGTAAAGGAAATAGATTGTCTTGCCACAATCACAGGGAGGGTCTCTCATAATCATTAGTGGCAAGATTCTTGCCAGAATACTCCTTAATAGACTGATGCTTCATCTGGAAGATGGTCATCTACCTGAGAGCCAGTTTGGCTTCAGAAAAGGCTGAGGAACAGTTGATATAGTGTTTTCTACCCAACAACTCCAGGAGAAATTCCAGGAGCAGAACAGAGGTAGGTACACAATGGTTGTAGATCTGACCAAGACCTTTGATACTATTAGTCACAAGGATTTATTGAAAATTATGTCAAAATTTGGTTGCTCAGAGAACTTTTTCAGTGTTGTGCATCAGTTTCATGATGGCATGCTTGCCCAGGTTGTTGATAATGGACAATGTTATTCTGCCTTCCCAGTCATCAGTGAAGTGAAATAAGGCTGTCTGCTTGCTCCTATGCTTTTTAGCCTTATGTTTTCAGCTTTTTTTGTCAAATACTTTTGGTGAGGATGAACATGGCATCAAGATCAGCTACTGTACTGATGGTCAATTCTTCAATTTGAAAAGGCTACAAACCAAGACCAAAGTGGAGGGAGTGTTGGTGGATGATTTTCTGTTTGCAGATGATTGTGCACTCAGTGCAGCCTCTGATGCTGAGATACAACAAAGTATGCATATTACTTCTCTGCTGCTTGCCCTAATTTTGACCTAACAATTAACACCAAGAAAACAGAGTTGTTCTATCAGCCATCACCAGACCATCCATATGTGGAACCATTGGTTACAGCAAATGGAGAGGCTTTGAATGCTGTGGATAAGTTCACTTACCTTGGTAGTGTACTTTCCAGGGATCTACACATTGATAATGAAGTTGAAGCATGCATTGCCAGAGCTAGCTAAATGTTTAGGAGATTTCAAAGGAAAGCATGAGACAGAAGAGGGATTAGACTAACTACCACACTGATGGTCTACAGTATTGCTAGGAAGAGTTGTCATTCACCATTGATCATTACGTAGTATTGCTGTTACTGTACACAATTTTCTCCTAGTTTTGCTTATTGAACTTTTCATCAGTTCATGTAAGTCTTTCCAGGTTTTTCTGAGAGGTTTCAGTTCAACATTTCTTAGAGCACAATAATATTCCAGCACACTCACATACATCAATGTGCTCTCATTTTCCAACTGATGGGTATTCCCTAAATTTTCAATTCTTTGCTACCACTAAAAGAGTGGCTATAAATATTTTTTGTACACATAGATCCTTTTCTTGTTATTTTGATCTCTTTGGGATACAGAACTAGTAATGGCATTCCTTGATCGCAGCATATGCATGGTTTCTTTGAGCGTAGTTCCAAATTGTTCTCTCGAATAGGCGAATCATTACACAACTTCACTAATCATACATTCGTCTTTTATTTTCCCATTCGTCTTTTATTTATATTAGCCAGTCTGATAGGTGTGTGATGGTAGCTCAGAGTTATTTTAATTTGCATTTTTCTGATCATTAGAGATTTAGAGAATGTTTTTTTTTTTTTTCCACATGACTACACATAGCTTTGATTTCTTTGTAAACTGCCTGTTCATATCCTTTGGCCATTTATCAGTTGAGGAATTGCTGTAATTTCTATAAATTTGATTCAGTTCTGTGTTTCAGAAATGAGGTCTTTATCAGGGAAAATCTGTAATTTTTTTTCACAGCTCTGTTTACAATGTATTTCTCTCCATCCTATTTTCCCCGCTTATCATACTCCTTCTCTCCTTTCACCCCGACACTCTTCACTTAAGTTTTGCTTCTGACCACCAACTCTTTCAATTTTCTCTCCCTTTCATTCATTGAATGCTCAGTCTCCTCACTCCTAATTTATCCCCTATTCTTCCTACTTTTGTACTGCAAAACGTATGATAAGACAAATTTCTATATCCAAATGAGTGTGTATATTATTGCCTCTTTGAGGCAATTCTAATGAGATTAAGATTCATGCACTGCCTCCACTTTTCTCATCTTCCCTTTTATAGTAAAAACACTTTTGTGCCTCTTTTATATCAAATAATTTACCCTATTACACCTCTCCCTTTTGCCTTCCCTTAATGCATTCCTCTTTCTCGCCCCTTAATTTATTTATTTTGGGTAATCATCCCATCTTATTCAGCTCCCACCTGGGTTCTCTTTGTCTATGACTTGTAACTGTCCTAATAATAAGAAAAAAAATTAGGAGTTACAAGTATCATTTTCCCATGTAGGAATGTAAGCAGTTTAACGTTATTGATTTCCTTATGATTTCCCTTTTCTACTTATCTCTTTATACTTCTTTTGAGTCCTTTCTTTGAAAGTCAAGTTTTCTAATTTGCTCTGGTCTTTTCATTAGGAATTCTTGAAAGTCTTCTATTTCATTGAATATACATCCCCCTTTCCCCTCAAAGAATTATGCTCAGTTTTGTTGGGTACATAATTGTTGGTCGTACTCACAGTCCTTTGCCCTCTAGAATATCAAATTCCAAGCCTCTGATCCTTTAATGTAGAAACTGCTAAATCTTATATTATCCTGACTGTGATTCTACAATATTTAAATGTTTCTTTTTTGAGTTCTTGTAATATTTTCTATTAGATATGGGATGTTTGGAATTTGACTATAATATCCCTGCAGGCTTTCATTTTGGGTGCTTTTTCATGAGGTGACCAATGGACTATCAATTTCCATTTTACTCACTGGTTCTACAATATTAGGACAGTTTTCCTTGATAGTTTCTTGAAGATGGTGTCTAGGCTCTTTCTTTTTTTAATCATGGCCATGAGTCTTAAATTATTTTTCCTGGACCTAGTTTCCAGGTCACTTTCTCTTTCCAATGAGATATTTCATTTTCTTCTGTTTTTTTTTTTTTGCCTTCTTTTAATTTTACTTTATTGTTTCTTTAGGTTCCTTAAAGTCATTAGCTCCTGATTACCCAGTTTTATTTCTTAAGAAATTATTTTCTTTCATGAGCTCTTGTATCTCCTTTTCCATTTAGTCAATTCTACTTTTTAAGACATTCTTTTCTTCAGTGGATTTTTCTGTCTCTTTCCTTTTGACCAATTATATTTTATAAAATATTCTTCTCTTCATTGGATTTTTGTGTGTCTTTTGCCATTTGGCCTATTCTGTTTTCTAAGGCATCCTTTTCTTTAGTGTTTTTTGTGCTTCCTTTACCAAGTTCTTGACTCTTTTTTTCATGATTTCCTTGCATCTCTCTCGTTTATCTTTCTATTTCCCCCCTCTACTTCTGTTTTATGATTTTTAAAATTTCTTTTGAGCTCTTCCATGGTCAGAGACCAATTCACATCTTTCCTTAAGACTTTGGATGTAGCGTTTTTGATTCTTTTCTTCTGGGTTTGTGCTTTAGTTTTCTCTGCCAGTTTAGTAACTTTCTATAGTCAGGATCTTTTTCTGCTGTTTGCTGATTTTTCCATCTCATTTCTTGAATTTTTAACTCTATGCTAAAGTAGAGCTCCCTATCCGAAGTGGAGCAGACACTGTCCTAAGCTTTATCTCTGTGTGTGTATCAATTTTCAAAGATAATTCTGATAATTTTTAAGTTTTGAGTTCTTACAAATTGTTATGATTTAGTAAAAAGTGTGTTTACTACTCTCCTGGTCTGTGCATTTATCTGTGAGTGACCATAGGCACTCTTTTCTGCCATGGAATTGTGACCAGGGTCCTAGCTGCAAGCTCTAATGTGCTAGTGCTTCCTCTCAGTATGGACAATGGAACAGAATCCTGCCCCCAGTGCCAGAAAGGGGACCCTTGTGATCTCCTTCTGACCTCTGGCTGACTCCTGTATCCTCTGTGGGCTGAGAGCTTCAAAAATAACCACTGTTGTCACTAATTCAGTTGTCACCAAGATCTACTGCTGTTTTGCGGGAGTGTAGCCTATGCAGGACTATATTCCAATCTCATCATGATGCCACAGAATTTTTCTGCTGAGTTTCTACATTGTCCTGGAATAGAAAGTTGTTTCACTTTATCCTTTTGTGGATTCTACCACTCCAAAATTTGTTTTGATCTGTTATTTAAAAATTTTTGTAGGGGTTTTTGGAAGAGCTCAAGAGGGTCTTAACTCTGCCTCCCCTTCCAAGATTACTTTTTTTTTTAGAACTTTGAATTATTGTTCTCAATTAAAATTCTATTTCTAACATGTAATCTAATGTTATATATTATCCCTTACTTAACACATGAAACAAATAAAAAATAGTCAAAGTTTACATGACATGTAAAGATCTAGAGCTTTGTATGGAAAGAGCCTGGAAGAAATCTCACATTTTTAAATTTCTTTCATTTTCTCCATTTGTACTTCCATCTAAGTCCAGTTTCTTTCCTTTTTTGCATCATTGAAGTCTACATCACATTCTATGAATGTGGCTTGGTTACTAACCTCTCATTTTGAAATCTGACTGTGTTCTTGCTCCTTTTTTATATAGTTATATTTTCCTTGTACATTTCAAATGATATGAGATAGCATACATATGATGATCCTGTTGAGTAACATAGATCATCATTGGGTAATTCTTTCTTGTCCTTGGCAATTTTGGTCTATGTCCTTCTATGAATCACATTTCATTCTGGGCAATTATTTCCTGACTATCATATTGACACCCCAAAATTGATATCCTGAGAACAGAAAACAATATCTTCTTATATAAATAAACCTTTCCTTTAAACTATCATTTTTCTGGACATCATCTTTTTTTTTTTTTTTTTTGCATTTACCCAAGTTCACAACTGATAGCTTCCTTTACTCTTTATTCTCTCTCATGCCTTATATGCAATTAATTGGTAAACAGTATTGACTCTAATTCTAAAATATCTCTTACTTCTATCCTATTCTTTCTACCACCCAAATTCAGACACTCATCATGTCTCACTTGTACTGTTTGCAGTTGCATTCTAATATATTTCCCTGCTTCCATTTTGTCCCAGGTCCAATCTTTCTCCACACCACAGTGAAAACGATCTTCCTAAAGCATTTTTTTCTAGGAACCTTTAAGGATCTCAATTAACTCTAGGGAAAAAATATCCAAACTCCACTATTTTGCATTTAAAGCTTTTTGCTTCAGTCTGTCTTTCCAAATTTATTTCAGATTATTTCCCATTAAGCACTCTGAGTGCTTTGGCTAACTGCCTCCCAAAAATCAGTATTAAATCCCCTACCTCTATGTCTTTGTAAAGATTGTCCTACATCCTTGGAATACACTTGCTTTTCATATATACCACTTAGAATCCTTTGTTTTGTCTTTTTTCAAGTCTCAACTATAGATCTGTTTCTTTAAAGAAGAATTCCTTCTCCATTCCCAGTTATTAATCCTCTCTTCTTCCTTAAATTGTTTTATACTCACTGATATGTTTGCATTTTGTGTTCTCAAGTAAATTCAATATAATTTAAAATCAAAGACTGCTTTACATCTTTGTTTTTTTTTTTTCTCAGTTCTGACACCTACTATAGGACCTTGTTGGTAGCAGATTCTTTCAACATGATTATTTCCATTGACATGATTCATCCATCAAGAAATCCACTAATGCTCAAGTGGTCTTCCATTTGTCTGGTTTTAATGCATTCCTGATGGTCAAGGATTCTTTAAGTCCCAGACTAAATCTATAGTAAGAAATGGAATAAATAATGAATTTAAAATAATACAAAAGCAAGTAATATCTAGAGCTAAATGGTTGACCCTGTCCTGAGTGTCAAAGAGATCATCTGCAGACCATTCTCTAGCCTTTAATCTTACCATTAGAAAAGTCTATTCAAAACCATCTGTTTACAAAATACCTTTTTCCTTTTTGAGTCAGTCCTCTAACATTATTCTGCCTCTTTTTATTTATTTCTTTATTTTCCAGACTTTCTCCTCTTTGTCCTCTGTAAAATTTCAATTACAGCATTTTATAAAATCTGTAAGCTAGAATAAGACATCCTAAGATTGAAGGGGAAGCATTAACTTTCATTGTCCTTGCTTTAGCCCATTTTTATCAGACCTTTAAAGTTATTTTTATATTGTTTTTGTACCAATTTTTTTCCCTGGTATATGAAAACGTATTTGTCTGACTCTGCCTGGAGAGAATTATACAGAAGGCTGACAGATGATTCTGTCATCACTCTAAATGTCATTAGCCTGCCAGGTTTCTCTAGAGCAAACAAAAGCACTAGTCTGAAAGGAAAGAAAATTTAGTTGGCAATAGAATTATTTTAATACTGATTTAACAATGTGCTGCAGGTCTATTCAGTGTATAAATAACACTAGCTATGTACACTGTCTTTCTACTTTATATTAAATATATATATTAATATAAAATTTTAGAGGTCATTTTAATTCTGTTTTCCATCAGACAAAATCTTGAATGAAGATGTAAAGAGAAGTAGTGCCTTTTAGGATTTTTCAACTCAGCAGCTATGTGGTGAGCAGCACATTTCTATCACCACTGACAGGCTCAGGAATCAGAAACTGAGCTACCATGGTAGGAGCAGAACCCTAACTAGCAATCTTGGGTCCCAAAGAAAACATCAGGAATCATGTCTAAAGATCCAAAAAATAAACATAAAAATTATGCATTAAATGTTGTAATTTATAATATGAAAAAATAGAAAAATGATATAAACAAATAGTAGAAGAGTAGAAGTAAAAATTTTAGTTACCATATGAACTGCTATGTTTCAAAAGGAGTGTGTGTATGTATGTGTATGTGAAAGTATATGTGTATGCATGCATTGTGGTGCCCTTGAGTCAAAGCTCTAGATGTCTATATTTTCATTTGAGCCCTAGAAGGGAGAGCATAAGCATTTTAAAGCACTTGTCATGTGCCAGGCATTGTACCAATTGCTTTACAAATATTATCTCATTTTATTCCTACAACAACCTTGCGATTGAATTATTCCGAATTCTATTTTACATTTGAAGAAACTAAGGTAGACGGAGGCTAATAGACTTGCCCAGGGTCATATTGCTAGTAAGAGTCTGGGGCCAGATGTAGCTAGTTCAAAGGAATTTTGCTGATGGAGTGCCATATAAAAGCAATAGCTGAATTTAAATATATATGAACAGTAGTAAAATATAGTGGACCAAAAATCTTAGTGCAATTTTAAGCTTTAATAACTTATAAAAAGGAGAAATATAGGAAAAAGTAAGCAGTCATCAGAAGCTTAAATGACAAACATAGGATTTTATATTTGATCCTGGATGTGAAAAAAATTCCACCAGAGTTTATTTAGTAGAGTGACTTGATCAAACCAGTGCTTAAGGGAAAAGAAAAATCTTTTTAACTTTGTGAAAAATGAATTGAAATGGGAAGAGATTTGAGGCAGGGAAAACAACTAGGAAAATGTTGAAATAATATTTCTAAAGTAATTGTTGAGAAGTGGAAAATACTTGACTAGAGTTATGGCTGTGTGAGTAGAAAGAAAGGAATGTATGCAAAAGATATTGTAGAGGTAGAAATGACAACATTTGACAACGATCAGGTATTTTGTGTGAGTCAGGGTGAGCTGTTGAGGATTACATTAAAGTTTTAAGCCTAGGATATGGGAGAATAATGGTACTTTTGATGGTAATAAGCTTTGAAGAGTGGAAGGTTTAGTACATATTAATTTTGAGATATCTAAATGATGTTGAGCACAAGATCCTCAAAAGGGAGTTAGTTATGACTGGAGCTCAAGAAAAGTTGGATCTGAGAATCACTTGAATAAAGATGATAAGGGAACCCATGACATTTAATGAAATCAGATGAGACACTATAAAGTAAAAGTGTAAGAGGGATCAGGAGAGGGTCCTGGGGAACACTCATAGTTAATGGGCATGGCATGGATGAAAAACCAGAGAAGGAAACTGAGGAGTGATCAGATAGATGGGAGGAGAACCAGGAGAGAGCAGTGTCACAAAAATTTAGACAATAGAGAGAATTTAGGAGGAGAAGGCTGTTGAGACTTTCTCAGGATTCAGAGAGGTTAAGAAGAAAGAAAACTAATGAATTGGCAATTAAGAAATCCTTAGTACCTTCTAAGAGAACAGTTTTCACTTGAATGATGAAGTTAGATTAGAGAAGGATTAGAGGAAAGTGAGAATAGAGAAGCATAGATTTTAAGAATAAATAGATTTTTCAACAAGTTTATCTGAAATGGGGAACAGGGATACATCATGATGGCTAATGGGATTGGTAAGATCAAATGAAGGCTGTTGAAGGGTAAGCCAGATAACATGGAAGTATAATATTTGTGGGTAATGGTAAAATTAAATCTGTATGTAGTCATTGAAGATCAAGAGAACTGAGTGGTTGAGGAATGAAGATGTTAGTTCATTTGAAGTTCATGCATATGTGGGTTGTATTTTCTTAGTATGAAACAAGAGAAGAGAATGACTTTGACTCAGGCATTATGATAATTAATAATGCTGTAAAGAGCCTATAGATAACTGCAGCCAGGACATGGATTAGATGACAAATTTGGTAGTAGAAACATCAGAAGACAAGAGGTTATTCTGTGATGGTGGTAGACCGAGCTTCTGGAAGTGGCAGTGGGAAGCAACGTGTATTTTGATTCCTCCACCAAGATAATGAGTCAGGAGTATGTTAGCCAATGCTGAAAAGGATAAAGAAGGAGGAAGCTGTAATCAAGAGTGATCTATGTCTCAAATAGTGCTAAATGCCAAAAAACAAAACAAATAAACAAAAAACAAGTGAAAAAGGAAATTTAAGAAGGAAAGTGGTCTGTTAGTTATGAATCATGCTCTGTATAAGACATAGAAGGGTCAGGAAGATATTGAGTGAAATATTAAGATATGACTGAGATGGATGGTATTAAGGAAATAGCCATTTGGAAATAGAGAATAATGTTTGTTCTTTGGCACTTCAGGTTGCAAAATTACTGGGATCTGAAGACTATGCATATATGGCTACATGCTAATTATTAAGGAGTGAGTCCATGCAAGTATTAGCAGTTAGTGAAAGTCTGATCAAGTGAAATACATCATTAGACAGTCCCTGAAGGTTTATCATGATGGCAGGTGATGATGTTATTAACTGTGAGGCCAGGAGTCAGTGGTGCCTTGCCTACTTATAAGAAGGCCCTGAGAAGTGAACTTGGTCATTTCAGGGTGGGCCTGCAACCAAGAAGGTTCAGGAGGTCACTGAATATGGTAGCAAGATAGAAAAGTCCATTCTTTCCATTTGGAATCTGAAACCAGTCCAACAAGATCTATTTGGTATTTGGCAGAGATATTGAATCTGACAGCCTAGAATAAAGTATGTGTGACCAAACTACAGAGACAAAATAAGATACTAAGGCCACAAAAAATTTCATTTTGCGTTTGTATTTACAATGCTTTCAACATAGTAGCTACTTTAAAAAGGTTGTGTGAATTGAAGGAAAGGAGTAACAACCTTTACTCTAAGCTTATAACTAGACAAAGGAGAGTTGTATGATAGAAAAAATTCATCATTCTTTTTAATATATTAGTAGCTAGCAGAAAATTATTTCCATGCATATTTTATATAAAGAAAACCTACTACAGTGACATAGAATATCTTAGAAAATTGGGGGCAACTGTATACTTTGACTCTGACCCTACCCTATCCTGGGGGATATATACTGAGGACTCCAGTCAGTCAGAAACTGTATGTATTGCTTGATTATTTATGTATGCAGTCTGCAAGAGTCATTTTCTCATTCCCTTTGAAAATTTATTGGTCATTTTAAAATTAACATTTAAGTCTCATGTGATTTTCTCCATGCTAATTGTGAATTTTGCTTTTCATGTGATGGTAAGGACAGTTTTTAATAATCCATCAATTATTACCTTTTGGAAACATTTAGTGAATCTCCAACATACAGTATATTTTAAAAGTGAATTTTTCAGTCTTTATGGCCACTTTCTCTCTGTTTATTTTGCCTTTCTTTACTTTATTGATCATCACTTTCTTCCTCAATTTCTCATTTTGATTTCTTCAAAAACAGAATTTTAACAAAATATATGTTTAGAACTTGGAGGGACCTGAGGAGCCATCAAGTACAATTTTCTCACTTTACATATAAAGAAACTAAATTTTGAGAGATCTCAACATAGCTGACATAGGTCATACATGTCTGGACAAAGCAAGATCCAAATTTGTCTTTCTGACCCAAGGTCAATGCTCTATTGATCATACTATGTCAATTATAATGTTAACATACCTGACCACACAATTATCAAAATTCTTGAGTTATATTTGTTTCAAACTCTTAAGTGCTAAATAATGTTAACTTTGTATTTTTTTGGTCTCTAGCAATCCCATTGATAATCTGAAATTGTATCTATTCATGTAATGAACTAAAGCATTGTAAATGTAGTAGTACAAGGTCAATTTGTCAATTAAAAATGCTTTTTATGTATTTGGAGAAATATTATTTTGTGTTTAACAAGTTATCAGAATTTCTAGCCAATTATTGTTTGAATGGAACAAAGACTAGGACCTTTGTGATTCAGGGAAATAGGTAAACTTTGCATCGCCCCTCCCACCTGTAAGGTATTAATAATATGCTTCACCAATCTTAATTACTTCAGTGACCTTCTTAATTTAACAAATCCAACTTCCTCCATTTGTAATTTTGCAGGAATAATTGGATAACTAGGCAATGCATGTACCTAAACAAATTGGGCCTTTTTAATAAAACTTCATTATTCACAGTTCATTAGACAAAAGTTTCGTTTTGTTATTAATTAGCATCACAAGCATTTAGTTCAGAATTAAATAGCATGTTTTGCCCTTTTGTATATAAATGGCTCACATTATAAAAATAAAAGATAACACTGAGCAGTGTTCAATGTTTTTACATATGATATTAATAATAGACATTTAAAAAAAAAGCTGGCTGGTATTCTGGAGGTCTAAGGAGAACCAGGAGGAGGTGTAACGAAAACTCTGTAACAGGACTACTGAATAAGAAATTCAATCTGTAAAATGAGGGAGTAGAATGGGTGGCCTTTCAAATTCCATCTAGCTCTAGATCCTAAGATTCTATGATCTTAAATGCTTTCTAGAAATATTTGCAACTTTCGTGTTTCTCTGATCTATGGCAGTAAGTACCAGTTCCAGGGAGAGAAGAACAATGTGCAGGCAGAAATTTCCTTCCTCCTTAAACCATCTATTCTCTGCTACATGCTAGCCTATCTTAAGAATGGGAATAGGAGCTACAATTTACACCCTATTTTAAGATTTACAAAGTATTCTCTCTCTCACACACACACACACATTCTCACATATACACACACACTCACTCCTCTGTCTCTCTTTTTGTCTCTCTCATATATTTATGTGTATATATATATATATATATATATATATATATATATATATATATATATACATATATATATATATAACATGTATAGATTTCTCTGTGTCCATATTTTTATAGATGTACTTATAGATTGATTATTATTTCTTTTGGTCCTCACAACAAACCAATGGAGTAGACAAAATTCTAATTTTCATTTAAGATGAGGAAACCGAGGCTGAGGGAAGTTAAGTAAAAAGCTTCATTTATTGCATGGTATCCAACCAAGTTTTTCTCCAAGGTCTTAAGATGTACTCCAAAGAACTTTTATTTTCATCCTTCCTATCTCTTACTTATGTCTGTGCAACAAAAATTCATTAAGAATATATAATATTCATACATTTCTGAAGGGCAAGGATTATATCAATTATCATCTTAATAATCCTATCCTACATGTGTGATAGGAATTTGAAGGTAATTAGTGATCTGTCATGATCAGACTAGTAAGGTCTTATGAAATTAAATGTTATCTTTTTCCTGCACCCACATAGTGACAACTTTCTCAAATATGTTATTTATCACCTAAGGAATTAGGAGCAGGATTTTTGTCATCCAAACCCACAGGAAATATCCAGACAGCAGGAATAGCTACTACCAATGCATTTCTTGACTTGCACCTTAGCATGCATTGTTAGAACATTTGGGCCTTTCCATTAGCAAAAAAAAGGTGGGCTTTCTTTCATGTGTTTTCTCCTCCAATTATGTTGGGAACTCCTTGAAAGCAGTAACTATCTCTTTTTATTTTTCTCCTATAACTAGCACATTGCTTGACATATAGCAAACAATTTAAAATGCTTTTTCATTCATTCATTCATTTATTAATCCATGTGCTATAAAACTTTATGAATGCACCTTTACAGAAAACATTGGCATGTAATAGACTATGTGATTGTAAGGAGAATAGACAAACAAGATGTGAGAGTGATAAAGGCAATGTATGGTACAGGGTACTGGACTGCTCACAGACTTATCCTTTCCAAGCTAAATATTCACAAGTTTTTAGTTGATTTGATTTCACATTTCTCTGTTTTGGGTTCTCAAAGCCCATACTGTTTGTATCTTTTGCCAATCTTCCCTATTTGTGACTGTAAAATTTGTAAACATCCTGAATAGCGCATTTGAACTTTGACCAGAAACTTTACATTCAATTTGAAAAATGAAGGAAGAAAAAGATTTTTTTTGTTTGTTTTATAGAACCTGAGTAAAACACTATAAGCAAAAAGACAAGCTTATTTTTAAATCCATTTGTTTTTGACCTGAATTATTCAGGTAATTGGGAATCTAGCTAGCACAATGGATAGAGTGTCAGGCCTGGAGTCAGGAAGATCTGGGTTAAAATCCATTCTCAAACATTTACTATCTGTATGACCTTGGGAAAGTCACTTTATTTTCCTCAGTATCCTCATTTGTAAAATGAACTGGACAAAGAAATGGCAAACTACTCCAATATCGTTGTCCAAAAAACAAACAAAATGAGGTCAAAGAGTCAGTCAGACATGAGTGAAAGAAATGAACAACAACAATGAAGTCGAGGCAGTTATCTCAATTTTTAAGTTATTTAGTAGAGACACAATTCTCGTTCTATAGGCTACAGAAAAATAGAATGTGAGATGTCTAAAAGTAGAAAATCTCAATTTTCCTTCATGTTACATCTTTAATAGTTTAATATTAAAAAAAATCTCACTTGTCTTTATATAATACTTTGTGATGACAACATACTTTTATCAGATTTAAGTGACTTGGGGGCAGTTGTATGTGTATTATTACTGGTGTTTTTACAGATTGAGAAGGTTGGGGTGCTATAAGTCATTAAAATAATAATTTCTTCTTTCCTGTATTTGTTCCTACATTCTCAAAGTATAGAGACATTTCTTTAGGATATCCTGGAATCCAAGAGACTAGAATGGTGTCTAGACTGGTGTGTGGGTGATATATTTCATAAGTATGGTTCTCTGTTTTCTAAAGTCCACTACCCATTCAACAACTGAATCTCAATTACCACCTCTTCCCAAATGATGGAAGGCTATTATGTGTTCTTAATCTGGTATAATTCTATGTGTTTTATTTTGTCTATTTAAAAACTTTACCTGAAAAGGATAAATTTCCTCAAATCAAAAAATGTATCCAGGATACAAAGGAAAAAAAAAATTTATGAACTGAAGGACTAAATCATGCCCACTTTTTTCTTGTAACTCTAGTATGCTAACATGCTCAAAATTATGACAAACTTTGAAATGGAATGAATAATTTTTAGCAAGATTTTTTAAAATTAAATTTTAATATTTTTTAAAAAATATGAATTTAAATTTTATCTTTTCCTCTTCCACCCATTAAGAAGGAAAGCAATATAAATTATATAATTATATTATATATAAGATATATATAAAATTATACATATGTATAAATATAATTATACATGTGAAGTTTTGCAAAACTATTTCCATGTCAACCTTATTGCAAAAAAAAATATCAAGAAACGTAAAGAAAGTGAAAAAAGTATGCTTTAATCTACACTCAGATCTCATTAGATCTCTCTCTGGAAGTAAATAGCATTTTTCATCATGAGATCTTCAGAATTGTCTTAGATCATTGTATTAATCAGAGTAGTTTAGTCTTTCAGTTTTTCCTACGTACAATATTCTCATGAATCTGTTCATTTCACTTCACATCACTTTGTCTGAAATCATCCTGCTTATCATTTCCTATAGTATAATAATATTCTATCACAATAACAAACCATAACTTGCCCAGCTATCCCCTAATTGAGTGACATCCCCTCTACTTCCAATTATTTGCCACCACAAAAAGAACTATTATAAATATTTTTGTGCTCCTACATCCTTTCCCCTTTTCTTTGATCTCTTTGTGACACAGACCTATAGAAGTATTGCTGGGTCGAAGGGTAAGCATTATTTTAAAGTCTTTTGGGCATAGTTTCAAATTGTTCACCAGAATGATTGGACTAGTTCACAACTCCACCAATAGTGCATGTGTCTCTCTTTTTCACATCCCCCCAACATTATCTTCTTTTTCTACCATGTTAGCCAATCTGATAGATGTGAGGTGGGACTTCAGAGTTGTATTAATTTGCATTTCTCCAATGAACAGTAATTTAGAGAATTTTTATGTGATAGAATTTTGAGTATTTTTTTTCATGTATAGCTTTGACTTTTCTTCTGAAAATTGCTCGTTCATATCCTTTCATCATTTATCAATTTGGGAAGTGGTATTTATTTTTTATCTACTTAACTCAGTTGCCTATATATTTAAGAAATAAGGCCTTTATCAGAGTTGTTATAAAAATTCTTAGTTTCCTGCATTCCTTCTAATTTTGGCTGCATTGTTGTGCATGTGTATGTGTGTATGTGTGTGTGTGTGTATGTGTGTGCATGTGTGTGTGTGTGTGTGTGTATGTAAAAAACTATTATCAGTTTTATTCCCCTTGAACTTATCTCTTATTTTTTATAAACACTATCCTTGTCCATAAATCTGACAGGTAAGTTTTTCCTTGTTCCCCCAATTTATTTATCACCATTTATATTTTTACCTTATTTTTGTTTAGGTATGAGATGTTGACCAGTTCTTTTGAATTCTGATCTAGAATTTCTCCTCAACTCCCTCCAATTCTCCATTAATGTTGTATCTAAAATGTACCACTATGGTATGTCTCTTAATCTAGATCTTTGCCCACCTTGTTTGTTTTTACACGGTGAATACGATATATCAGGCTGGCTGTGATTTAAATATTTTCCTGCACCTGTAGCATTAAATCAACATAATCATTCACAAAATCATAGAATCAGAATGATAAAGTTTTTGAATTTGAAGAGATAGCAGAGATATTCCAAGTCAAACTATTCCTGACCAAGCACAATGTCTCCAGCATTCCTAACGTGTGCTCATCTAATTGTCATTTTATGAGTCCAAGTAAGGAAGATAACACTTTGCTTCTAGACATCCCCTTCCACTTTTGAACAGTTGGATGGTTTTTTTTTTTCTTTAGAAAACTTATCTAAAAGAAGAGATCAAATTGTTTTGTCTCCTGATTTTACCCAATGCTCTGAGTCTTCTGGGCCAAACCAAAGAAATGCAAATGCTGCACTTGGTAGCCAAACATTTGAAGGCAGTTTTCATGTCCATACCGTTGCTAATTTTTTTATTGTTTTTTTTTTTTTTTTCCCTTCTAGGCCTAGTTCAGCTGATTTTTGTGCAACTTGTGCAATGAGCATGTTTTTGTTTTTCAGTTTTCAATAAAGTTTTAATGTAGTTAGGAATGTAAAAATTGTTCCTAGCTTACAGATTGTACAAAAATTGGAGTGATTTGGATCTTTTTCTGTGGTTTCATGCCCTTGTTCTAAGCAATAAAACATAAGACAATTCCTATAAATAGGAGTGCATGATAATATCTTATTATACAAAGCATGATATCACTGATTAGGTCTCCCAAACAGTAGTAGATCAAACATACTGAAGGGAATAATTTTAATTATTAAAATAGTTACATTCATGAAGCACTAGACCTGAAGTCTAGAGGACCTGAGTTCAAATGTAACCTCAGAAACTTACTAGCTGTGTTATTTGTGGCAAGTTGTTTAACTCCTGTTTGCCTCAATGTCCTTCCTCAAAGGGCTCTCATGAGGATCAAATGAAATTATCATTATGAAAGCATGTAGCACAATGCCTGGTATGAAGTAAGTACAGTCTTTGTCTTCTTATTATTTCTGTATTATATATATATATATATATATATATATATATATATATATATATATATATATATATATATACATACATACATACCTATATATGTATATATATATATATCTTTCATGACTATTTTAAAGCTAGTGATGTATGCAAGAGGAAACAAATCTTGAGCACCCAAAGTATGACAGATATTACACTTGACAATCAGAGTTTTTAAAATCAGACTATATTTTAAATTCCATACTCAAAGTATAAATGATAATTCTTTGATAAAACATTAATAACATTTGCTCAAAATTATTTATAAACTATGAATAATATATTGACATGTAAAATCACAACAGAAAATTTTCTTCTCTTTATGTATTAGTGCCACAAGAAAAGAAGATAAATCTGTCTTGTATTTTGGCACCCCCCCTTTAATTTAATCTGTGATGCAATCACTACCCTAAATAAATATTCTCTTTTTAAACATCATGTATTGTAGCAAATGGCCTTCATCCCCACACGGCTGGGTGATGTGGTAAAGAAGAAAGAGATGGGCAGGCGAGGGAAGATAGACCAACTCTGTTTATTGATCAGAGGGTCAAGGTATATATACACAGAAAATGCAAGTCTATGTGACCTTCTGCTCCTCTCCTGTCCTAGAGATTTGACCAGTCTTATTGTCTTTAAAGACTGTTAGCCTAGGGGGCATCTATTTTACATATCCCTTGTTTTCTGTAGTTCTCTTATCTATCTCACTGAGGCAGCAACATCTCGGAGGCATGGAGGGCCATCCCAATGATAATGAACACAGTCTCAAAAAACAATTTCCCTGAAGGTCTATCCTGAACTTGTCAACCACAGTCCATCCTGGCCCTCAACAATGTATGTGGTAAGTTTCACAGTATAAACCTGTTGTCCATGTGCTTCCTCAATTTAGTGTTCTGATATTTTTGAGTCCTCTTCTTATCATATAATTCTAATTATCTATTGAAATACTTTTTGGTTTTGAAAGAATAGGAGGGGTGGAGAAAAAGAAAATAAAAATTTCCAATCTCATCTTTGTCCACTACCAACTCACACTTCTTTTCTCTCACAATCTAGAACATATACAAAGACAATAAATTTAAAAATGAAAATCTTAAGAGACTATGCTGGAGTAAGTTTTACACAGGGGTTAAAAAGAAAAGATTCAAAAGTAGTGCTGAGTCCATTTTCCAGCTCCCCCCCACCCCATGTCATGCCACCTCAAACACTAGGTAGCCTTAATGAGGATGATGGAGGAAAAAATATGCCAAAAGAGTATTTCTCCTTCCACAAAGGCAGCAAGCAGCAGAGTGGATGGAGCACTTGACCTAAAACCTGATTTCAAATTTGACTTCAGACCCTTAATAGGGGCATGATCCTGAGCAAGTCACTTAACCTCTGCCTTTCTCAGTTTTTTCAACTACAAAATGGGGATAACAATAACATCTACCCCTTAGGACTGTTTTGGGAAGCAAATGAGATAATAATTATAAAGTACTTAGCATAGTAACTAGAACATGGTGGGAGCTTAAGAAATCTTTGTTTTCTTCTGTCCATCGAAATTGCTTCACATATTACTTCATATGTACTTTGTACTCTCTTCACTGAATACAGGGAAGCTATGGAAAATAATGCTTAATGAACCAGTCTTAGATTTAGTAATTCCTGAATTACTTTTTGTGGTATTTTTCAAATATTGGAGAGATTTTTGTTGAAAAGCATACTATATTACTTTAATAAAAGACTTTAGAGTACAAAAGAGAATATGGGATGAAAGACTCTGTAATATAATTTTTAAAAATATCACAACTTATGGCTCAATAATGAATTGAATATTGGATCACAGGATGGGTCTTGGAGTCATGAAGACATCGGTTCAGGTCCCCATCTCTAATTGATGCTGTCTCTTTTACTATGGGCAACTAATTTGACTCCTCATTGACCATAGGCAACTCTTCACAACTATCAGTTAGAGAAGGTTGGCAGACCTGCTTTTGTGGAAGAAATTTCTACCCCAAAAGTTCAGTGATTATGGTTTGTTCTTTATTCTTGAAGAAGACTGTGATGTCAGAGAGATAATGACATGACTTGCAATTGAATTTGATTTGAGTGAAGGAGGGTTGGGCAAAGTCACCAGCCTCACTTTTTCCTCCAGAGCCGTTTGGGTCCAGTGTCCAGATATCAGTCAGTACTGAATGGCCCAAGATGCATCAGGAGACATTGATCTTGTTAAGCTAAGGTCTTTTAAAGTTCTCACTTTGAATGGGACAACATCCATTCAGTGAATAGCTCTCTTCAAGGAGTGAGTCAAGGGATGGTCCCTTTAATTAAAAGAAAAGGTTGATCAATCAATTTAGAAGGGGAAGACCCTCAGGGATGTTAGTCAAAAGAGAAACAGTTACTATTTACATTCATTCTCAGTCAAGAGGGTTAAAAAAATTACCATTAAGTAGGACATTTTTGTCTAGTCAATGAGATCAAGAGTGAATTGGGTTTGAGGCATGATCTTTGAGAAATCTAGTCAGTAAACCCCAAATTAACTATGTAGGTTTCAGTCATCAAAATTCCTTTGGGCAGAACATTCTCAGGTAAAGGCATGATACCCCAGGAGAGAGGAAGGAAGGGAAGGGGAAAGGAGAGAAGGGGAAGGGTTGTCCAATTGGAACTGGCCAGCTGGGTCCCCATTCAGGCAGCTTGGACCACTCACAGATTGTCGTTTATCCTTTATTCCTGAAGAAGACCATGACTCAGTTCTATTCAGTGATTAAATTACAAGCCTGAAACAAAATAAGCAAACAAAAACACCTACAGGTTTGGATCCTTAGAAGGTATTGATCCTGAAATGGCTTCTGGTTCAAAAATTATGTTACTTGAGACAGAATAGTTCATCTCTGTGTGTGCCTTTGGGTGGCAGACTAGTGTGATGGCAAAAGGTCTTGTTACTCTTTTTAAATTTTTATTTTGATTGAACTTAACAATACTTTTTCCATTTATATACAATGATAGTTTTCACCATTTATTTTTGTAAGAAGTTGATTTCCTAATTTTTCTCCCATCCTTTTTTCCTTCCCTTACTCCTCCCTAAGACAGCAAGAAATATGATTTAGGTAGAACATTCACAATCATGTTAAATATAGTTCCACATTATAAACTATTTTGGACACATACTAGGTTTATGAACCTAGGTGCATCATCACAGGTACACTAAGACTAAGACTAAATTGAAGAATATCTATCTGTCTATCTATCTATCTATCTATCTATCTATCTATCTATCTATCTATCTGTCTGTCTGTCTATCTGTCAGTCTGTCTATCTATTGTCTATCCATCCTTCCATCCATCCATCTATCCATCTATCCATCTATCCATCCATCCATCCATTTATCATCTATCTATCTATCTAACTATCTATCTATCTATCTATCTATCTATCTATCTATCTATCTATCTCAGTGTTTCCATCTTTTTCTTAAATCCCCATTATGACAAAGAACATGATCTCTTTGAGGACAAAAGCTATTCCACTTTTCTCTTTGTATACGCATAGTGCCTTAAACCTGAGAGTTGCTTAATAACTGTTTTATGAATAGAATTGAATTCATACATACATATTTATGTATATGTGTGTGTTTGCATGTGTGTATGTTTGGTTGGTTTCCTTTGATTTTTCTTTTTAATGAGTCTAAATCCAATGGGCTTAAAGATCAATTTACTTTCCTATTTGGATATTTAACACCCTCTCTCTAATGTTTTAAGGGGGCAAGAAACAAGTGGTTAATCAGCCCTTGACACGTTTCCATGCTTCAAAGTTGGAAAGTTAGAGTTACTTAGCTCTCTGAATCAACCTTGGAGTGCTCATTACAGCCCACTTTTCACTTGTGACAACCACAAAAAAAGGCCTCAAAATAATTTTGAGTTCATTCACACAAATCATTCAAGTAGTCAAAATCCCCTTTGTGAATCTGATAGCTTTTGTCAGTGAGAATCTCTTTGCAACTGTGGAAAGCATTAAGGATTCTTTGTTAATCTTTGCCTCATCTTCCCTTGACTGTTTTTGATGAGGTGAAAATTCAGCACTTTATCCTCAAATTACCCAGGCAACCTACAGCTGTAAGTTTTTAAATTAAAGAAAAAAGAGCACTCCATATTCTGCAAATCCCTCAGAATGTAAGATTTATATTAGGAAGATGGATCATGAATATTAGAATTCATTCTGTTAATTATTTAGCATTGCTTAAACTGAATAGCAAATTATAAATACAAATACCGACCTGGTTTGGGAGAAACTTTCAAAATTACTGAAGGAGGAACCTGACAGTCAGGCTTTCAGTGTGATCACATCATGTACAATTCTCTTGCAACACAAACAGAAAAGATTTTGACCACAATGAAAATCTATGACAGGGCCACCAAGACATCTATAGTTAAGAATTGCTGCTCTCTCTGCCAAAGCAAGTTTTTCACTGAACACAGTGACATTTGACAGGCATGATATTGCCTGAGGGTGATTAAAGTCGTTGGAATCTCTTCGTACAACTTGCTTTTAAAAATCTAACATAAAAACTTAAAAATATAAAAAATGTCATACTAGGTCAAACCAGTGATCCATCTGGCCCAGTATTCTGGCTCTGATCATTCCCCAAGACATGATTTGTGGCACAACATAACTGTCTTTCTTGACTTTCACCTCGAGTGCTCTGTTGCATCTCTTAGAGTTAATGAGTTCCATAAGAATACTACCTGATTTATCTAGCATATGGCCACAGGTCAAGAACCTCCTCTCTCATCTGGATTGCATCTCTCATATGGACCTCACCAGATCTTTTCTGTAAAAGGGAATCAGTACACAAAACTCTAACGTGAGGTGGTGATAGGCAATGATTTTGTAAAAGGACATTTCATTTCTCTGAAGGGATAAAAAGCTTCTCCTTTAAAGAGACAAAGTGGCATAGGAGAAAGTGTTAGATCCAGAAGTGGAATACCTAGATTCTAGTCCAGTGTATTCCACTTGTTAGCCATGCTTTGCTTCTCCATGATCACATTTGGGATTTTCTTGTCAAGATACTAGAGTGGTTGGCCATTTCCTTTTGCATTACATTTTATAGATGAGGAAATTGAGGAAAACAGGATTAAGTGACTTGCCCAGGGTCACACAGCTAACAAGCATCTGAGGCCAAATTTGAACTCAGGAGCATAAGTCATCCTGACCCCAGGTCTGGCATTTCATCCATTGAGCCACCTAGTTACCCCAATAGTCACGCAACAATTTATAATTGGTTGACAATCCCCTGGGCCTCATTTTCCTCATCTGTAAGATCTGAATCTTAAACTAATTATAATTAATATTTTCAATGTATACAATTCTTCAAGGTTTTCAAAGTCTTATATACATATTCTTGAAATGATTTTAAAGTTCTCTCTCTTTTGATATCTAAACTCATTCAAAGTTTTGTCATTCATTTTTAATATTTATTCTTTCCTCAAGTAATTATTTTTTTTTCTCCCAAAGGACTTGTTCTGTCACCATCATGAGGGGAAATATAGGAAGATTAATTTTTTTTTTGCTACACTAAAATAGGGGTTTTTAACATTTTATTTATATCATAGGTTCATTTGACAGTCTATTGAAGCCTATAGTCTAAATCTCCAAAAAGTATTTAAAAATGCATAAAATAAAATATGTAGAATTATAAAAGAAACTCACTGTATTGACACAAAGATATATTTAGTTTTTTTCCATCCTAGTTCCAGGACTTCCTGAACTTTTTCCATAGGTCCCTTAAGGTCTCTGGACACAAATTAATCAATGGCTGCTTTAGAATGTATTCCCCCTATTTTCTGCTAATGAACTTGTAATTCTCTGTACTGAATGAATATTGAAATATGAATTTGATTAACATCATGAACAGACAGAAAAATCTCAATTTATTTTTGCCCCAAATACTTTATTTTTGCACAGCCCTACATGACAACATAGAAACAGTAAAGAAACCTATGTATACTGAGTTCATGAAAGAAATATTTTTAGGTTGTAAAGTTGGAGCCATTCCCTTATCCCTTCTTTTTATTATACAACATGTCAGTGTCTTTGACTCCTTCCCTAAAATGATAACCTTAATTTTTTGATAACTTTGTTAGTGGAGAAAACAATATTAAAGATTCTTTAAAATAAATAAAACAAAATAAAACAGTGAGTGGATACTCCTTCCTTATCTGCTTAAGGAAAAAATAGAAACTATGGATTTCAGGCTTAACAGATTTATGATGTAACTGGTGTGTGGACCTCCTTCACCAATGAAGATGAAATCCAACTTACTTTCCTATCTCTTGCCGTCCATGTCCATGGTTTCCTTCCTTCCTTCCTTCCTTCCTTCCTTCCTTCCTTCCTTCCTTCCTTCCTTCCTTCCTTCCTTCCTTCCTTCTTTTCTTCCTTCCTTCCTTCTTTCCTTCCTTCCTTCCTTCTTTCCTTCCTTCCTCCCTCCCTCCCTCCCTGCCTGCCTGCCTTCCCTCCCTCCTTCCCTCCTTTCTTTCTTCCTTTATACCCTGAAACATTCCCTAGACTATATAATTTAGTTTTGGCAGGAATGTGGAAAAGTTGAGTCACTTTAGACTGATTCTTAAATTATCTCAAAGTGCCCTTTCTTTATAGAACTTAGGCAGTTTGTCTACTATCTTTCATTCTCAATGCATGACCAAGTCACCACTTCTCCTGATCAATCAAGGTTGCATCTTGTGACCTTCTTCTGGTAAGAAGCCACTTCAGCAACATGAGTGTTAGCTAAGAAAATAATGCTGTTACACTTGGCTAGGTAATGATGATTTTTAAACCATTTGTTTTCCGAGACTTTCTAAAGTCTGGTGTCATGTGATGATAGTATATATTAATTCCAATGATGATTAAGCATTTAATAATAGTTTCTAATGATTACAACATAATTTTTAAAATGCTAACTATGTCTGGGAATACATATGAGGAAAATTAACAAATCCTTGCAAAAACAACTCTTTAATGACAATATTGTTCTATGAAACTTTAAAGAAAATTAATTTGTAAGTTAAGTCTCCATTAGCTTAACTTTATGCAAAATTTTTATGCTACTCTCCCATATTTAATTCATTTAGAATCATAGAAATGAATTACAATTACTTAGAAACTTCTAATCTTACTATTCTAAATGTTTCACAAAATGCAATATAATTGGTAGAATTGATTACTATGCTGTTTACCATTACTAGCATAGTATTCAAAGCATAGTTATGTAGAAGTAATTTAAAGAAAGTATCCCTTTTAGCACAAGGAAAAATGATGCTCATATAATGAGGGAAAAATCATGTTAAATAGATGTTTTTAGAGATAATAAGTTTCTTAAAAGCAGATTTATCTATGTCATGCTTGGCATTTCCATGGGAAAAGAAACTTAAAGCTATTTTTATTTTTTTCCTTTTAGTTATACAAGTACATGGTTTCCATTTTATTACTACGCATTTAAAATATTTTATTAAATAGGTTGTGGCCAAAGTCATATAGTTTTTGCCCTTAATCACTTTACTAATCAGTAAAAAATCTAATATATTTCCATTTCTTTTGCTCTCATTTAAAGAGTAAAATGGAAAAGTGATCATTTAACTAGAATATTATACAGTTAATCCCTTTAGACTCACATGGGCTACCTTAATATCTATCAGCTTTGAGCTTGAGCTCATTTTCTGATTCTCTCATCTCCCATGGGCTATAACTTCCAACCCATTACGAAGATTGCTTTTGCCCTTGTTGATCTTATACTCATTTAGAGTTCCCATAATTCAGCATGGCTTATTTTGTTGGCAAACTCTACAAAACCAATCTTTTAAGTATTATTCAATATTTCCCTTATACAAGGAATGAAATTCTGTTTTAAATAAGTGCATTTCAACATTAAGGAACTGATCCTCATATTAAAATTTTAAAAAACACTGATAAGCCATGCTTGAATTAATTAGTTGAGAATTTTGAGACTTATATGTTAATATTAATAATAGTAATTAATGTATGTATATATATGCATATATATACTTATATAAAAAAGCACTTGCCTTATAAATATGTTATGAGGCAGGGGCCACCAGTATTATTAACTCTATTTTATAGATGAAGAAACTGAGATCCAGAAAGGATTTTAAAGGATTTTAAGTCAAGACACCTGCATTTCCTTTTATTTAAAATACATTTCTACCTCCTCTGTAACAACCCCTAACACTGTGGTACTGGGATTGTGGTCATCATCTCTCTATTAATAGAGTTTAAGATTATATCACCTTTTATTATATTCCTGTGAAACTGGCAACATTGAATTTTCAGCTACGATTTCTTATTTTTTTCACTTAAAGTATTGATAATACATCTAAGACACATGTTAAACTCTACATTTATGGTCCTATAACATACATATTAGTCTTCTGTGTTTGGTTAGTTGATAGTTTTGCTTCACATCCATTTATCCTTCTCAGAGATATGCAAAGTGACTATTTCCCCATTAATATGGGAACATCTCAGTGTGAGAAGTCTGTCTACTAATTCAGAACAATGATTATATGATTTAATAGGTAAATTGCCTGAGTCTACCTGATTTGCTTAAGATGACATTTCAAAGATAGGGCAGAGACAAAATTAGAAACTGAGTCTCCCTGGCTCTAAACCCAACACTACAGCCTCGTAGTTACATTAATATGTAATATGTAATAATACCTCTGCTTTATGCATATTCCTATTAAACTTCATCTAACTAGATTTGGCTTATCCTTCTTGCTTGTCAGATACAGACTCCATTATGCAAACACATTAGCTAATCTTACTAGATTTTTGTCATTTGCAGTTTTGATAACTTCAATCTATGCCTCCATTCAAGTCATTCATTGCTAAAAACTGTTGAACAGCACAGGGTAAAGGACAAATCTCTGGGGCATTTTACTAGAAAGCAAACCTCCACAATGACATTGAAGACCTAAAGTAGGATAGTAACTGAATAAACAGAAGACAAATTAAAGAGAAATGTCAGATAGATATGGAGAGCTATGGTAATAAACATTTCTGAATCAATAGGAATAACCCTGAGGACCTAAGGGATCAATCCATGCCCATTAACTAGAATATTCAATAAATCTAGGGTGGCGGTCATAAAAATATGTTAGAGAATGATGATTTTTGAAGAATTAATTTACTCATTCAATAATATGGTTATTTTTTTGGTATTTTTTAATGTTTATTTATTTAATTTTAGTTTTCAACATTCATTTCCATAAAATTGTGAGTTCCAAATTTTCTCCCCATTTCTCCCTTCCCCCCACACCACAATGCCATGCATTATGATTACCTCTTCACCCAGTTGGCCCTCCCTTCTATTACACCCCTTACTTCACTTTTCCCCATCCTTTCTAATTTCTTGCAGGGTGAGTCAGATTTCTATATCCCTTTACTTATATTTCTTATTTCCCAGTTGCATGTAAAAACAATTCTCAGCATTCATTCCTAAAACTCTTAGTTCCAACTTCTCTCCTTTTCCCTCCCAACCCATCCCCACTGAGAAGGCAAGCAATTCAATATAGGCTATATATGTGTAGTTTTGCAAAAGACTTCCATAATAGTTACGTTGTGTAAGACTAACTATATTTCCCTCCATCCTATCCTGTTCATCATTTATTCTATTCTCTCTTTTGATCTTGCCCATCCCCAAAAGTGTTTACTTCTAATTACTCCCTCTTCCTATTTGCCCTACCTTCTATCTTCCCCCCCACTCCACTTATCTCCTTCTCACCTACTTTCCTGTAGTATAAAATAGATTTTCATACCAAATGGAGTATGCATGTTATTGCCTCCTTAAGCCAAATGTGATGAGAGTAAGCATCAATTTTTCTCTTTCCTCCCCCCTTTTCTCCTCCATTGAAAAAGCTTTTCTTGTCTCTTGATGAAAGATAATTTGCCCCATTCCATTTCTCCCTTTCTCCTCCCAATATATTCCTCTCTCACACCATAATTTTGTAGATACTATCCTTCCCTATTCAACTCACCTTGTGTTCTCTGTATATACATATAAATATATACACATATATACACTTATATGTATGTGTGTGTGTGTGTAAGTGTGTATAATCCCTCCAATTACCCACATACTGAGAAAAGTCTCAAGAGTTATAAAGATTATCTTTCCATGTAGGAATCTAAACAGTTCAACTTTAGAAAGTCCCTTATGATTTCTCTTTCCTGTTTACCTTTTCATACTTCTCTTGATTCTTGTGCTTGAAAATCAAATTTTCTATTCAGTTCTGGTCTTTTCATCAAAAATACTTGAAAGTCCTCTATTTCATTGAATGACATTTTTTCCCTTAAAATATTTTACTCAGTTAAGCTGGGTAGATGATTCTTGGTTTTAATCCTAATTCCTTTGATTTCTGGAATATCATATTCCAAGCCCTTCTATCCCTTAATGTAGAAGCTGCTAGGTCTTCTGTTATCCTGATTATATTTCTACAATACTCAAATTGTTTCTTTATAGCTGCTTGCAATATTTTCTCCTTGACCTGGGAACTCTGGAATATGGCTACAATCTTCCTAGGAGTTTCTCTTTTTAGATCTCTTTTAGGATGTGATTGGTGGATTCCTTCAATATTTATTTTACCCTCTGGTTCTGGATTTCAGGGCAGTTTTCCTTGATAATTTCATGAAAGATGATGTCTAAGCTCTTTTTATGATCATGGTTTTCAGGTAGTCCTATAATTTTTAAATTGTCTTTCCTGGATCTATTTTCTGGGTGAGTTGTTTTTCCAGTGAGATATTTCACATTGTCTTTTATTTTTCATTCTTTTCATTTTGTTTTGTAATTTCTTGGTTTCTCATAAACTTACTAGCTTCCTTCTGCTGCATTCTAATTTTTAAAGAACTATTTTCTTCAGTGAGCTTTTGAGCCTCCTTTTCCACTTAGCTATTTCTTCTTTTTAAAGCATTCTTCTCATTATTGGCCTTTTGAACCTCTTTTGCCAATTGAGTTAGCCTATTTTTAAAGGTATTATTTTCTTCCGCATTTTTTTTGTCTCCTTTAGGAAACTGTTGACTTGCTTTTCATGAGTTTCTTGCATCACTCTCATTTCTCTTCCCAATTTTTCCTCCACCTCTCTTACTTGATTTTCAAAATCCTTTTTGAGCTCTTCCATGGTCTGAGACCATTGCATATTTATTTTTAAGGTTTTGGATTCAGAAGCTTTGATTTTTGGGTCTTCCTCTGATAATATTCATTGTTCTTCCTATTCCAAAAAGATGAAAGAAAATACCTGTTCACCAAGAAAGTAGCCCTCTATAGTCTTATTTTTTATTTATTTATTTATTTATTTTGCTTTTTTTGCTTTTTGGGGGCACTTTCCCAGCCAGTTAGTTGACTTTTGAATCCTTGGTCAAAAGGGAACCTATAAGTTCTTAATTCCTCCAAGATGGCACAATCAAGGGAGAGAATTTTACTCCTCTCCTGGCCTGCACTCTGGTATGGGAGCAACCACAAGCACTCTTTTCTGCCCATGATCTGTGAGTAAAATTCCCTCTCCAGAGCCTCTACCAGCTCCACTAGGCCATCCAGAGCTCTTCCTCTCCCCAGGGTCACCACTCAGGATTGAGATCCAGATATCCTTGTGATTTTCCCAGGGCCTATAGACTAAGGGCTCCTAAAATGGAGGCTGTGCCACAGTGTCCACTGCCACCCTGGGGCCACTGGGGCCAGAGTGTGTTCTCTTCTCACAGAGGTGAAAGAGCATTCTCACTGACCTTGGAATCTTTCTTTGGCATTTGAGGGCTGAGCAATCTAGGAATTGCAGGTTCTGCTAGTGGGTCCACACCTTTTGAGGCCAGCTCTGGTGCTGTCCTTGCCAAGCTGTGTGGCCAAGATGGGCTTGCACTCCACTCCATGCCTGATGTGATAAACCTTGCCTGTTGGCCTTCCAGGCTGCCTTGGGCTGTAAATCTCTTTCACTCTGTTGTTCTGTGGCTTTTGCTGCTCTAGAATTTGTTTAGAGTGTTTTTTTACAGGTATTATATGAGCCATAGGGTGGGGATCTTCTACAGGTCTGTACTTCTGCTCTGCCATCTTGACTGCGCCCCCCAATAAGTATGTTTTTAATACCTCATTGAACTACCTTACTAGGAATGTGCTAGTACTACACAAGAGACAAGTATTAAGTTAGATAGAATTACTAAGTGAATGACACTTATAGTCTAGTTAGAGGGTAAGAAAACAAAAATAACTTAAATAATAAATAAAATTATATTGAAGAATTCTGTAACATATGGCATCCAAAAATGAAGTTATTTTTAGCTTGGGAAACAACAGAGTTTTTTTATAGGAGGTGGTATTTTAATTGAGTTTCAATGATTATGCAGCGATTCATTAAGTAAAGATGGGAGTGGGGGAAGGATGTTCTAATCTTTGCAAAGAGTATGACAGGGAATGGTTCTTAGTCCTCATTACAACTTCCCATCCCTATTGATGAGGAATTTGATCTGACATTGATTTTATCTCTTTACAAAAACAGAAAAAAGAAACCAGCTGTGAAATTCCATTCATAAGTTCTGCTCTTTAGTAATGTATGAGGTTCACACTGGTTGTTTGTTGTTGTCCCCACATTGATTATGACTGGTTGGGGCTAGTTTGTATACCTGAGATATACTCAGACTTGCCCTGTAGAAAACAACAAGAGACATATTCCAAGAATTGTATAGAGCTAGAGAACAGAGCTACAGTAATGGACAGAGACATCTGCTGGATACATATGGACTTCATTCCTTGGAGGGAAATGTTACTTGACCTATCCAGTGTACCATATGGCCCCAGGGATATCAACAGATGGAACCAGTAGCTGAGAAGTAAGTATTTTCTTCCTGGGCCAAGCTGGGGTGCTAACCAATGACTGTAGTAGCGTTATGTAGGCATTCTAGAATCAATAGAGGAACTCCTGGGTCAAGATTCCTGTGTGTGACTACATCACCTAGCTTACTATGTGTTCAAAATATCAAATATGCTGAATTTAAGGTCTTAGGAGTTATCCTAAGATATTAGGTAATATTTTATTAGATAAGACATAAATCAATGTGCATTTAATCATGAATCCCTTTAACAGCATTAACAACACGATATCATTCAGGCTCTGCTTGAAGATCTCAGACTGGAGATCTTACTACTTTATGCAGTAGTCGTTCTTCTATTGTGCCTCTCTGATGAAGGCTTTCTTCACCAAATATGCCAATAAAATCTTTCTCTCATCAAAATCTCTCTCACAGTTATTGTTTCTTTCATTCCTTTGGCATATATCAGATTTGAAAACTGCAGAACCTACACCAACAAAGGTTATTATCACCATTATCATTGTATTGAATATCTAGCCCAAGGGATAGAGAAAGGGAATAAAAATTATATGGAACCCACTATATACTAAACACTATGCTAAGTGCTTTAAAAAAAAAAATCTCATTTGATCCTTACAATAAACCTGAAAGCTAAGTGGTATTATCTCCTCTTACAGTTGAGGAAACTGAAACAAGAGAACTTCTGTGATTTGGCCAGGATCACACAGCTAATAAATATCTGAGGCCAGATTTAAACTCAGGGTTTCCTTCTTGAAGGTTTAGAGTTCTACCCACTATTCCACCTAACTGCCTAGATAAAAATATGGCAGCAAGTGACCAGTACAATCCTCTGTTACCTGCCTTGAGATTTGCCCGTGGAGCATGGTGTCTGGGTGATCTTCCTTTTCAAAAGGGGAATTAGGTTCCCAAGACTTCCTTCCTCCCAGTATAATCCCTGAGTTCCTTGACGAATGCATACAACTTTAGTCCATGAGTCATTCAGACTTAAAAAGAAATTTAAAGGAAGTACTCAGTATTGAAAATAAACCACTTAAGGAACAAGTAGGTAATTCCTACACAGGAAAGGGAATCCTAAGCAATATGTAGAACTGAATCTAGTAGCTTATCACCTATTACTAGTATAGCTCAATCCTAGAGAGCACACAATTTCTTTATAAAGTTCCTTTGTGCATATGATCAAGCAGCAAATGTAATCTTTTTATTAGTCACTTCACTTTCTCTCGGATGTCAACTCTTTCCTTAACTTCTACTCCCCTTTCTTCTGTAACCAAAACCACTCTAGTAACTCACTAGCATTCTCAGGCTCCTCAAGACATTTTAGTTTTCACAAGGTCTATGCTAGCTGAAGGGAAACAAAAAGGTGGAGGCAAGGTAGCCAAGGATCGTTGAACAGGATCAGCTAGTTAAGTCTGTTTTCCACCTGAGGAATATAATTTGATACTGTAAGGCTTTTGTCAAGGTCCAGAGAAAGAATCTTTCTTCTTCCATCCTCAACTCCAGTCATATGTTACATTCTCTATAGTTGCCTCTTAGGAAATCAGCCAATAAGAAACTTTCTCTGCTTTTCCCCCATGTGACATGCTCTATCATGAGCCTTTTTTTTTTTTTTGAATCTCAGGTACTCAACGAGTCATATGTTGCCAGACGCAGATAAAGGATGTGTGTGTGTGTGTGTGTGTGTGTGTGTGTGTGTGTGTGTGTGTGTGTGTGCGTGTGTGTGATCAGATTTCCAAGCAAAAGCCAAAAGGAAGACAGGGAATATATGTATATAGTGGGGTAGCTGGGAAAAGTCCTTGCTTAACTGAAATGAGACTAAGGCAATATGAATAGGGCATGCAACATTATTAAAATTTTTATTTTTTCTTACAAATATCAATATTATATATTCAAAGTAACTGGTCATTGAAAGTAAAGTTGGAAGTAAAATTAACTATCAAAAATATCAAAAGTTTATGGACATATTTCTTACTGATATTTTGTTGTTTTTTTTTCATATTATGTACTCATTTTTTTCCTACTTTTAAAGATAGGTTTTAACATTCGCTGTGATTTTGATGTTTTTTGCAGATTTCCAAATTTTATTTCAAAAATTTTCTTCTCTCTCTATCACCAACAGCACCCCCCAAGACAGCAAGAAATCTGATATAGGTTATACGCATGTATTAAATGTATTTCCACATGTCATGTTGTGAAAGCAGAATCTGAACAAAAGTCAAAAAATATTAGACAAAACAACAAACAGTAAAAGTGAAAATATTATGTTTTTATCTGCATTCAAACTATAATTCTGTCTCTGAATGCTGATAGCATCATGAGTCTTTTGAAATTGGCTTGAATTGCTGTATTGCTAAGTTAAAATTATCATAGATGATCATCACACAATGCTGCTGTTAAAATGTATAAGGCTCTCCTTGTTCTGCCCACTACACTCAGCATCAGTTCATGTAAGTCTTTCCAGGTTTTTTTTCTTTTTACTGTAACTGCACATTACTTCTTTCAGCAAGATAGTATTATATTAAATCCATATACCACAACTTGTTCAGCCATTCCCCAATTGATGGCTATTCCCTCAATTTCCAATTCTTTGCCACCACAAAAAGAGCTGCTATAAATAGTTTTATGCTTGTGGATTGTGTTTTTATGATCTCTTTGGGATACAGACCTAGTAACAGTATTACTGGATCAAAGGATATGCATAGTATTATAACTCGTGGGTGTGGTACCAAATTGCTTTCCAGAATGGTTTGATCAGCTCACAACTCCACCAACAATGAATTAGTGTTCCTATTGTCCCACATCTTCTTCAACATTTATATTTTCCTTTTCTATCATGTTACCAATTGGATAGGTGTGATGTGGTACCTCAGAGATGTTTTGATTTGTATATCTCTAATCAATAATGTTATAGATTATTTTTCAAATGACTATTGTTAGCTTTAATTTCTTCCTCTGAAAATTGTCTGTTCATATCCTCTTACTATTTATAAAGTGAAGAATGACTTTAGTTTTTTATAAATGTGACTCTGATCTTTCTATACATTTGATAAATGAAACCTTTGTAAGAAACATAAGCTGTGAAATGTTACCCCCCAGTTTTCTATTTGTCTTCTAATCTTGACTGCATTGTTTTTATTTCAGCATTTTTTAATTTAATATATTCAAAATTACCTATGTTGTATTTTATAAAGATCCCTATCTCTTGTGTCTTCATAAATTCTTCCTTTCTCCATAGATCCATCAGATAAAATATCACACATTACGACTAAATTATGTAACCAATTTTGACCTCAATTTGTTATGTGATATGAGATGTTTGTCAGTGCCTGGTTTCTGCCATACTATTTTTCATTTTTCCCAGCAGTTTTTGTCAAGTAATAAGTCCATATTCCAGAAGCTGGTGTCTTTGGGTTTGTCAAAAATGGATGCCTAAAGTCATTTTTTACTGTGTCTACTGTACCTTGCCTATTCCACTGAATACCACTCTATTTCTTAGCCAGTCCCAAATAGTTTTGATGGTTGCTGCATTGTAATATAGTTTTATATTTGGTTTAGCTGGGCCACCTTCTTTTCAATTTTGTTTCATAATTCCCTTGATATTATTGAACTCTTTTTATTTCTGATGAATTTTGTTATTATTTTTCTATCTCTACAAAATAATTTTTGGTAGTTTGGCATGACACTGAAGAAATAAATTAATTTAGGCAGAATTGCCATTTTTATTATATTAGCTTGGTCTTCCCATGAGTAATTGATATTTTCCAACTGTTTAGATACAACTTTATTCTTGTGAAAAGTGACTTGTTATTGTGTTCATATAGTTCCTGGGTTTGTCTTACCAACTAGACTCTCAAATATACTATCTACAGTTATTTTAAGTGGAATTTCTCTTCCTATCTATTGCTGCTGACCTTTGTTGGTAATGTATAGAAATGCTGATCTTTTATGAGGGTTTATTTAATATTCTGCAACACTGCTAAAGTTGTTAATTATTTCAAGTAGTTTTTTAGTTGATTCTCGAGTATTCTCTAAGTATATCATCATATATTCTTTTGTATTTTATCTAGAGCTTTTTCTGTGTCTATTGAGATAATCATAAGATGTCTCTCAGCTTTGTTATTAATATCAATTGTGTTGATAGTTTTTCTAATATCAAAACATTCCTGCAATCCTCATAAAAATCCCACCTGGTCATAGTGCATTAGTTGCCCCTGTTGTGCCCTGGGTTCTGGGCACATTTGGCTTCTATGCTGGGGCTGAAGGTCTTACGGCTGGTCTTCTATGCCACTAACCTGATGATCCAGCCACTGGCCAGCTGAGCCAGAACTGTGAGGTCTTGATTTGTTGATCTGCTCTGTGGCTAAGATCCTCTCACTGACTTGCGAGACACCATCTGGGTTGGGCTGAGTGCCCCTTTTTCCCAAGAGAGACAGACCTTTCCTGATATCACTCTAAGTTATCTTAAGCTGCAAGGTTAGTTCATTCCATCTTTTTGCAGGTTCTATTGCTCCAGAATATGTTACAGGCTTAATTTAACACTGTTTCTGAGAGAAACAGGGCACAGCTCAGATACGTATGTATTAACTTTTCAGATAACTTTTTGACTTTTCTTTGTCATCTTAGCTCTGCCTCTCATTATTATTTTCTTTTCTTTAATCCTGTTTATATATTGGAGTACCTCTACTTATAGAGAAAATTAAAATGAAACTGATGACAGAGAGACTTAGAAACAGTGAGTGTGAGACTAGGATAGAGGAAGGCAAAAAGAAATGGAGATGAGCAGTGAAAGGGTTGATATCAAATCTCAGACTTAATGCATTTAGTATAATCTGTTCACTTATTGTTCAGTTTGTTATTACTTTAAATGAACTAAATGGGTTAAATTAATTGTAGATATTTAGCCTGAGAAAAGATGATTAAAGGGTACACCTAATTATCTTTTACATTTCCAAAGCACTATATGAACTCATTGGAAATTATTGCTAAGTTCCTTGCTAGCTTGAGACTATTATCTATAAAAAAATCAACCCCTATAAAATACAGCAAACACCTCAAAGTCATTTATATCACTGTGTAAAAAATTAAAAAATAGGTAAGGGTGAGACGGAAATCTGTGGATGGAAGAAAATAGGAATAAAGTCATATTGAGTAATTGGGGTAAAAAGAAGGGTCACCTGTAATGGGAGGGAGGAAGTAGAATAGGAATCTGAGTTCACCAAAAATTCACCTTCTTCCCCATGTTATATAGGGCTGGCTTTTGTGTGTGCAAATGTACTTAAAAATACTCTTTTGAAAGCTTCTGAATCTCTACATCTTTTTTACACAGATATAAAATGTTTCATATTTCAAATGATAGAAAATGCTTTTAATTTCTTGTGATTACATGTGTATATATTAATTGATGTTAAATTAAGTCTAGTTTCCTGGTTAATTGTTACAGTAAATGAGACTTAAATTTGCCCTTGGTTACATTCAGTAATGCATGAAATTGCCACTAATTAACCAGACTACTTCAGTTGCAAATCATACCATATTACATATGTGTCCATCTTTATAAATGTAAAAATTTGACTCTATAACATGGAATAAAATAAAATAAAGAAAAGGCAAATGATCCATTCAGCGAATCAGTGACAGATCTATTTTACAAGACATAAAATATCTCTTCAATTTAACGAACTTGTTGCAAGTATTTTGGAACACATGATGGTAGATAAGAAAATATTTTAACAAGTAAAAAATATGGTTCTTTGAGGAAATAGTATTCTGTCTCCTTTCTGAATGCAGAACTTTGGAAAATATTTGTTGTTATTCAGTCATATCTGACTCTTTGTCACCCCCATGGACCATGTTGTATGAGGATTTTTTGTTTGTTTGTTTTTCCCTCAAAAATACTGGAGAAGTTTGCCATTTTCTTCTCCAGTGGATTAAGACAAACAAAAGTTAAGTGACTGATCCAGGGTCACATAGCTAATAAGTGTCTGAAGCCATATTTGAACTTAAGTGTTTGTGACTACAGACCTATGTTCATCCACCAAGTCATGTAGCTGATATAATTGTCCACATGTCAATGTGAACAAATTGTGAAGGCAGCACAGCATAATGATTACAGTTCTTAAGCTGGAAACAAAAATACCTAAATTGAAATCCTGCCCCTGGCATTTATTAGCCTTGTGAATTTGGACAGATCATTTAAACTTTTTGAGCCTGTTTCCCAATCTGTGAAAAGTAGTGCATTGGACTAAATTTCCTTTAAGTTTCCCTCCATCTCTAAATTTAAGAGCTTTTTAGTCATAAAATCACATAAAACTGAGGACTTCAAAAGCAATTTAGTATGTTACCTAAACAAAGCACTATTTTCATCCAGCCTTTTCTCAAACTGTAGTATTAACTACACTTTTACTCCCACACCATCTTAGGTACTCATCACATATTTGCACAGTTATAATGATTAGGTAGCTTTTTACTTCTATAAAATCTAAATCTTCCTCTTTACATCTTTCACAAAGTGCTTCTAGTTCTGCCCGTTGGAACTAAACAGAAGTCATCAAATTCCTCTCCCTCATAATTGTCCTTCAAATATTTGAAGACAGCAGCTCTCATACCCTTTCAAGTCTACCCTGCTCCATCTAAAAATACCTGCTCCCCCCTGCCCCAAATGATCTTTATTTGACATGAATTCAAGAACTGTTTCCATCCTTATTGTTTTTCCTGGGACACACTCCAAGTTATAAATCTTTCCTAAAACACATCATCCAGATATAAAGACAAGACTCTTCATGTGATGTGTCTAGGATGAAGGTAAGAGAAATTACTGTATACTTGGATCTGGACACTATGTCTCTTTTAAAAAATCTAAAATCATATTAGCATTTGTAGCTGAAATTTTGCAATGTTTATTAAAATTATCTATCAATTCTGTTAAGCATCAAATGTTTTTCTAAAGAAAGTATATATTGATATGTATGTTTATATCTATATATATGAAACATATGTTAAATATATGTATATTTAAAGTAACATATATAAATATGTTTGATTTACTTTGTACCAATGGAGTTAATTTTTGAAATCAAATGTTAAATTTATCCCACGTTCCATATTCTCTTCTCCAAAGGTCCATACTCTCTCTTCTGGTTGTCAGTTGCTCCCAGGAACTCTAATTCCCCTTTTGAGGCAGAATTGGTAGCTTCTCTAATTACCAAATCCCTGTAGATTATACCTACTGTAAGACCTCAATTTCTCCTTATTGAATATTTTTCCTCCCATAAGAATATACATCAACTGTACCCATTGCCATTACCTAAAAAAAAAAAAAAAAAAGATTTCCCCATTTTGTTTCTTTTTAAATTTTTCTCCTTGCTCATTCTCTTGTATAACTTTCCTCTTCTTGAGAGTCCAAAGAATTATTTTCTCATAGCTTTGACTTAATAAGAGTATATCACTCATATCTTCAGTTTCTTCTCTCTTTTTATGCACCCTCCCCCTGCTCAGATACTTTAGAGTAATGTTTTGATGCTTAGTCCATGATATTTCAGGCCTGTTTCTCATACTACATCTATTTGACTGATGACTTTACTCTTGTCTTTCAGGGAACATTTAAAAAGAAAAATCTTAAGATTTTCTCTTTTTTTTTTTTTTTTTTCTGTTCTTGGTTGCTTGAATGGTTATCTTTATTTAATAGACAAATACTTTTTTTTTTCCTGTTTGGTTTTCTTTATAAGAATATTTCAGATGCCTCTTTTTAATTGAATGTACATTTAAAAAATAATGATTAAGCTAAGATTTTCAGTGTAAGTCACTTTGGGTTACAACTTGAGCTCCTTTGCCCTTTAGAAAACATTATTCTCTTATCTCTTGCAGTTTCTGGTGGATGAAGAATAGCCTTGTTTTGTTCAAAATTTCTTTTCATTTATATTTGAAGAGCGTTCTTCTTGCTGTTTGCAGACAGTGTTGTTAGTCACTGAATTGTTAAATTTAACCACTATGTTTCTCTGAGTTTGCGGCATAGGTTCACTTGTTGGCTTTTTGTCCCACCCCTCCTCCCAACATTGTCTTTCACTTCTGTGTATTAAAATCCCTAGTCAGTTACTATCTCTTTTGTTATTGTTGAGACTTGCCATCAATGGATCCCAGTCTTTCTATTCTGTTGAATATTTCTGCTGAATAGATCACAAATCCTTTTCTTTTTAGTTCTCATTTCTTTTTTAAGCCTTTTTTTCTTTGTAGATAGCATGAGCTATGGAGGATTGCTTCAAGAGTGTCAGGAGAAGGATTTGAACACAGTCCTTTTCATCTTTAAGCAGTTCTCTATCCACTGCACCATGTAGATATGCTTGAACAAGAATTTGGTCAGCTGACACTCATCCTTACAATTACATGGAAATAATAGCAATAGATGCAGCAGCTAAAATAATCATTTGAGTACTATTTAATCTCATCATAAGTATATGCCACTTAAATATATGCATTGATAGCTAACATTTATATAAACTATATCTGATACTTACAGGCTGTGTGACCTTTGGTAGATCACAGAACCTCTCAATATTCTAGGCAAATCTCTAAGACAATAAGTTTTCCTGAAGATGCTGACCAGCATGATGAGAGAGAACTTGCTCATTCAGGAATTCTCTCTGACACAGATATCACTGATCTAATTCCTATTACTTTTCCTTTTGGTTTGACCGAGATAAAATTTGTCACAGAGGACAAGGTGTTGCACTTGGGGAAGAGTTTAAGTATTTACACAGCACTTACCATGTGCCAGGCACTGTGATAAGTGTTTTAGGTTTTGATTTAGTGTAAGGAAGAATTGAGTTCCAGTTTTTGTTCTTATATTTACTAGTGTTATGAGTTCAATGTATAGTCAAATTACAACCTTTGAGTATTAGACAACTTTGTAGGACTAAGGTTATAAACAGATTTGCTCTCTGCATTGTTAGAGGGAATACCCAAAACAAGACTTGTCCAACTGAAATCACAGATATGTCTAGTCATGTGAACTCTGGCTCAATTGAAAAGAGTACAAAATTTAATCAATAATTCAGATGTTAACTTCCTACTGAAGGCTCAATTGCAAACAATCAGTCTATAAGAACATCAAGACCCAGTTCCATAGCTCCTTTCCAGAATCTAAGCTGTTTTCCTTTCTTCAGGGCCAATCACTATTGCCTCATCTGCTTCTTTACCTCATGAGCTGTAGGGTGCCTATGTGCTGAGTGAAGAATGTGAATAAATCAGTCAGGCAATACACATTTGTCAAGTACCTACTACATGCCAGGCAAATGAAGATATAGAATATTCTATCTGCACATCAGCTTTCTCTGTTTCATTTTTAATGCTCAGACTAAAGTATTTAAATTTCTTTATTTCCTCTCAGCAAGTCTTTACAGCACTTCCATCTACTGAATATTCTATAAATATGGTATTGTCATGCATTTGTGCATGCCCATATTTTTGAGATCTGATGGATTATAAGTAATCAGATGCAGCCAAGTGCCTACCAAGTGTGTTAATATTCTTACAGTTACAGCTCTTCATATTTATAGAAAATTTCTTAAATAAAATTCAGAGTTAGATCGAAGTTTAACTGTAATCAATAGTGTTGCATCAGAAATCATCTTGGACTGGAACATTTTGGAAATTAGACTGCTCTGAGGCAGATTGTGTAATAAAACTTTTATAGAAAGTACACCTGAAGAATGCTAAAGCACCACTGGTACTACCAATATAGACATCTTTAAGTACAGAATATATGAATGTTTCCAGCCCATTCCATTTCCTTCAATTCATTCAAAATATTCTACCTGGATTGTATAGGTCTAGAGAAAAGTAAAAAAGGCCAGTGCAATCAGAGCCATTGGGTAAATGCCATTTTTTCCTCTCTTTAATTTCAGAAATTGAAAAGCACTGACACTCAAGTAATACTAGCTATCACAACTTGAATATGTTTCTTAATATTTTATAGCAACTTAGTTAGAACTAGGTCCCAAAAAGAGCAAACAATGACTCCCACAAAATGGTCACATGTATTTAAATCTGCGCTATTCAAAGTTACAAATAATATATAAATTTATGGTATATAAATTACCATAAAAAATATGGTAATTTTTTTGCTGCCTGATGGAAAACATGCAGTCCAAATTTAAATAATGCAATTACATCATTGTTTCATTATTTGGACTAACAGAAACCTAGGAAAAAATGATATGAAGGGAAAGAGTGAATAAGCATTAATATAATGCCTACTCTGTGCAAACACTATGCTAAATGCTTGTCACATATTATTTCATTTGAGAACCTTGCAAAATAGGTCCTGTTATTATCCCTATTTTATGATTTAGGAAACTGAAGCAAACATAAATGGCTTATCTAGGGTCATAAACCTTGGAAGTTTATGAGGATGGTTTTGAACTCAGGTCTTCCTGACTCCAGGGCCACCACTGTACTGGGCCACCTCCTTGTCCAAAAAGATCATATAAGCCCTCTTGTCATTACAAAAGAAAAATTTCAAAAACCCTGAAATACCAGGAAGATAGCAAGCATAACATAAGTTTAATATGGGGAGAGGTGTCATTGGGACAAATACAAACTACAGACAGTTTGTTTATTGTCCATATTAGCCCCAACTCCTCTCTGGTAAAGTATTAAGTACCAGTAACTTTTATTCAATTAATTTGTAAAAATCAAAATCCTTTCATCTACTTTCTACTCTTAACTTACTCCATGAACATTTATTTTAACTTAGCCTGACGATGATTTACAAAGCTATATTTATTTCTTTAACTAGGTAAACTTTACCACCTCTCTCTTTTTTTCTGATTCTCCATATGCATTTTAACTATCAAATTACTTTTTTCGAACAGCAGAATTTATGTTAAACATAGAAATAAGCCTTAACTCTGAACAGAACAATGTGTTAATATCAGTATAATTATCCCATGCCATTGTTTTCATATATCACTTTGTATTCAGATGACCTGTTATTGAGCATACTATTTTAGACAACATAAACTATATTAAAAGGTACCTTACATATTTTAAATTATATATTCACCTAAGAGGTCTAATTCAGTGGCTTAAGAAGATACTCTCTAATATTCTTAATGAATTAGTCATGAGGAATTTTTTCATAGGCTTTGTATGATATATGTAACATTGATTAACTTATTTATTTGATTCCCATTTGTGGTTGCTTTATGAAGAAATGGTTAGCCAAGGCTTCTGTGAAAACTTGGACTAAAATTTTTACTACATACAAAATAAAACATATTTTGTTATTAACTTGTAGCGTTTATTTCATAGTATCACAAATCATCATTGCTCTAGAGCTCAAAGGGAACTTGGAGCCAATCTAGACCAAGACTCTCTTTTCACTGATGAATGAATCAGAAGAGTAAAGAAACTGGGGCACACAAGGTCACACAAGTAGGAAGGATAGATGTAGGATCTGAACTAAGCCTCTTTCACTCCAGAGCCAGGGATCTCTTCAATATGCAGTAAAACTCAGATTATTCAGCAAATGATGAAAATGGACAGCAAAAGTGAAATAGGCTACTAGACTTCTAGATGACCCAGTGGATAGAATGCAGTACATGTGGTCAGGAAAACACGGATTTGAATCCTAAGACACTGATTTGTGACCCTGAGAAAGTCATTTAAACTCTCTAAGACTGTTTCTTTTTTGGAAAAATGGAGATAAAGATACCACTCACTTCATTTGGTTGTTGGCAAGATCAAATAAAATGTGATAGCATGTAAAGTGTTTTTGCAAATATTAAAACTCTATAAAATGGTAGTTTCATTAAGTATTACTATTTTTCTTTAATTTACCCATCTTCAGTTTTTGACCATCACATATGCACCGCTATTGACACAGATGTAGAACTTCAAACAGAATTATCGTTTAAAGGAATGTAATTGTAGCTGGATGATGAGGTGGGACAGTGGATGAGGTGCCAGACATAGAATCAGGAAAAACTGAGTTCAAATCTTGCCTCAGACATTCACTAGCTGTGTGACCCTGAACAGATTACTTAACCCTATTTGCCTCCGTTTCCTCATCTGTATAAGGAGCTGGAGAAGAAAATGGCAAAAATCTCCATTATCTTTGCCAATGTAATACCAAATGGAGTCACAAAGAATTGAACACAACTAATTGACAATAGAAGTTTTAGCTAGAGGGGAAAAAATGCCTTTGTATATATGTTCTGGGAGCAGGAGAAGGTCAGGCTAATTGGGTGGTGGAAGATGTTGTTGAAGAAGGGAGGGCTTATACTTATTCACAGCTTGTGAGTTTTGGAAAGAGAGAAATGAATACATATTGCTAGATTTTTGCTGTCGTTGTTCCTAAAGGAGAGGAAGAAACCTCACTGAGTATATTTGTGAGGTCTATCCTTGCAAAAAGATAGCTTTAAAAAAAAGGGAAACCTGTCTGAAAAATATTTATCAAGGCATAACTTTGTCTTCTCTTAAAGAATTGTCCTCAAAGGAAAATGTAAGATATGCTCTCAGCCAGACTGGGAACAGTGCCATTTGTCTTTTCCCGTAACTTCTCTGAGGCTACTAGTTTGTAACTTTTTACTCTTTGGAGAAATAACTTTGGGGTTCCTGTAGGTCTCATTAATATTCCTCTCAGTGATGTGGCTGGCTATCCTGCTATAGCGTTTCTCTTCAAACCTGCTCTAGTAATATCTGAACCACACAGGGGAGGGTTTGAGCTTTCTTGTTTCAAAGCACAGTGTGGCAGCAGCCCTGAAAGCAAGTGCTAAAAACACTATATTCACCTTGAAGATGAGGCAGGAATGAAGCACAATTTTAAAGTGACACAAATAAGAGCACATTTTAATTATTTTATTATGTAAGTCAAAATGCCTATGCTGGAGTTGGACATTTAAATTCTATTTTAGAATATTTTAGCGATTTTGACTGACATATTAAGTTTTCATCAAAGAGATTAAAATTGTTGCTATCCATGATTACTATCTCTAGCCTCTGTATAAGTTTGAGGCTGATTTTAAAAGAAATAACTAGGGAACTAAATCAGATTTATTCAGGGGTGGAGAAATTAATCTTCCATTTTGATAGAAGCAATCAATGAAAGTTCTGTTTTCCCCAGCTTTGAATTGCCGATTATTGACCCCTGTGGATCTAGAAGAGAAGAAATGAGGTAAACGGGAGTGCCAAATATAGGAAAAAAGAAGTTGAATCAGATTAAAATATTAAATTAGCAGCACTCTCAAGAACATCTGATTCAATTGGTGTTCACATTTGGAAGCAATTTTTAGTGAAATTCTTTGGTGAGAAAATAACAACATAGAATATGAGAAAATAAATCATTGCATTGATTTCCTTTTTGACTTGCCTTCAATTTTATAATTCTTATGAAAAGTATATGAATAATGATGAAAATACTGGTGCTAACAATAATATTAATATTTGGAAATTAGATGATGTTTTGAATTTTATCTCTTGACTCCAATAGGAAAATAGCTTTCTTGAAAAGAAAGTTATTATAGGCATTATTATTCCAATTTTACAGAAAAGGAAACTGATATTCATGTTTTTTGTATGATTTTTCCCATAGTCACATAACTATTGTCAGAAGTTGGATGGGGAAGAGTTCTGCCTGTTTTCAAGATGTTCTTCATTTGTTTTAGTTTTGTCTAACTCTTCATGACCCCATTCAGAGTTTTCTTGGCAAAGATACTGGAGTGATTTGACAGTTTTTCTTCCAGCCCATTTTACAGATTAAGAAACTGAGGCAAGCAAGGTTAAAGGATTTGCCCAGGTTACAATGCTGTTCAGTGTCTGAGGCTGGATTTGAACTCAGGAAGATGAGCCTTCCTGATGTCAGGTCCAGTACTCTATCTGCTGTGTCATCTAGTTGTCCTATTGATTTCAAATCACATATAAAGTTCATATAATAAGGCATTTGCTTGATTATAGTCTGAGAAAAAAAATTCTAAGTTGATATGTTTTGCTGTCTTTGGGTAGATTGATAAGTGGAATCTTATCTTCAGGAGTGTTCCTGTGAGTTATCAACATTTTTAAATTTGTGATAGAAATACGAGCTGTTAATTACATAGAAGCAGTATCTCAAATTTATGAGCATATTCTAGCCAGCAATAACTTACCAAAAATATTGTTACAAACTCTTCCATTTACCTTTACACAATATAAATTAACATGCAACTGTGGGAAGGTTATTTTTGTGACGTCAAGTAAATAAAGGCTGACATTTTAATAGAATAAACAAATGCTTTATTTGTACTCTGTAGAATATTTCACTTGCCATCAAATGTATGTTTGTTAACTGGTTTTGCTTTAAATTCTGAGATGGAAATTCATGTTAGTTAAATGACCTATTGTTCAACTGAGTCATTGGATGAATTTTATAATTTAAAGGTCAGAGCTATCCATTATACTTATCAACATGAAGCCAGATACTTTCAATCAAAAATGTTCCTGCTTTGGCTCCATTAATTCTGTGCTATGAGTGTTAAAAGAATGGTAAAATTTTAATATCTTTAGAACTATGGTGACCATGTCTTCAAATCTGTAACAAGAGTTATTAATGAGTAAATAAGTTATTAATGAGTAGGAGATGCAAAAAAAGACTCAGAGGTTTTGGAGTCTAAGATTGCCACATGAAATTTTCTTTGATAGAGATAAATAAAGTCCCAGGAAGATATTTTGATTTAGGACTCTATATCTAGATGTAGAATTTTCCACAACCCCATAGAGACTTCAATTTTAATATCAAAATTTATTCTCTATACAAATGTAAATGTCATTATTTTAGCTTCTTGGTACACTGTATTAGTCCCATAAATACTGATTTCCCTTAACCAAGACTGGGAAATGACTCATGCATATGATTCTATTTTGCAGGAGTAATTATTTTCTCTCATGATGTTAAAGGGTGAATATAAAAAAAAAAGATTTAAAAAAAAGTTCTTGAAGATATTGTCACAATGCTTAACTTTTAACTATACAACCAATGATATAGCAAGACATAATGGCCAATGTCACATTTTCTTTTCCTTAACCCATTTTCTTCAGCCCACTGAGTTGTCTGCCTCAATTGCACTGGAAAGAATAATTGACTTGGAACAGTGTTTGGTTTGATATTCTTCCATTTATTAGTTGTTTTATTTCCAACATATATCACCTGTCTGAGCTGCAACTTCCCATTGGTTAAGTAGGGGAGAATATCACTGTAATACTACCTTATAGTAGATAGCATTAATGATTAGGATCAAATGAGGAATCGTGTATAGAAGTGATTTATAACTGTGAGTTATAATGATGCGCAAATTACTGGGGCATTCATGTTCGTATGGGAATAGCAACAGGTATATTCTTCTATTGACATTAGGCTAATTTAGGAAGAAAAACGATTCTGACCAGATGAAACTGATCAACATTTTACCATGTTATATATAATTTATTTCATTTTTCTCTCAGTTTTAAGAATGGATATACTACAAGGACACATACAAATGCTGTTGCTCTTAAAAAGCTTACTTCAATGACTCTTAGTGATATTACAGTACCTATTGTTGTAAGGAGATCAAACATTTTAAGGATCATTCAAGCACAGAATGAAAAAGTATTAATCATACAGGAACAGTAAGGCAAGAATTGTCAGAAAAGAAAAAAAAAATAAGAACTCATGAATTGTCATTGAAAAACAGTGGTAAGAGTCCTCAGAACACAAGCAAAAATCTTCAGAAATACTTGACAGATGAGGAGGCTGTTGATTGATCAAGTGATCTAAGATATGTTATGGACTTCTTGAAGTTAGAAAAACAGGAAGAAGACCAGCAAAAAAACAACTAGTGACCATGTTGGTGAAGGAAAAAAAAAAAGATGCATGGAATGGGCAAGATAATACAAAGGATATTGATATTTAGAAAATCTCATTTTTATTCCTCATTCATTTATTAAAATTGTTCTCAAAGAGTCCAAGTTAACTCTTAAGATTTGAGTATCTTAATCATAATCTAAAACTCTCCACCTCAGAAAACAAAACAAAGCATTTCAGTTGGTGGAAATTTGATTTCCAGTAGCCCCAAATACCTTTTCTCATTGAGAAAATAATGTATTCTGATAAATATATTGATATGCTGGACAGAATTATTCTTGAATTACAATAATTCCCAAATGGAGAGAGAATACCACTATCTATTATAATACCACATGTCATGAAAAGTTAGGAGATTTATCTAAACGATAGAGACAATCATGTTTAAATGGCCTGGGAATTCTCCTGATTTAAATGCCACAGAACACCTATGGCTATAGTAAAAGCTACACTTGGATAAATGAAACTATTCATCAAAGATATGCTTAATATCTAGTATGATAAAAGTGTGGTTTTCTAAAGAAGAATTAAGGGGGAAAATCTTGTGAACTGAGCTGCAAAGAGTGTAAAATATGAATTGTGGGAAAGAGAGAACATATTGCATATTGAGAAATTTTAAGTATATAAAATATTGTAACACATATTGTATGCCAATAAATTTAATTATTTTACTTTTTCCCAATTAATTTGCCCTCCAGGTCTCCATTCTTCTCTATACTTGCCTATATATGAGCAGAGCTTTTTCTCTATTAATTAAAGACAATTCAGGTAATATGTTTCCTCCTAGGATTGTTGATAATAAGTTGTTTTATATGCATCTTAAGGTCTTAAGAAGTAGTCATTGTAAGATAAGGAGAGAAAATAGATAGAAAATTGTGCACTAATCCCCCAAATTCCTTAAACATACTCACATAGGTATGTAGGCTTTTTATCATAATTATCCTTCTCCAATCTTCCTTCTGTCTCAGGTATTCCTCAGAGCTAGTTATATCAGAGGAATAGGTAGATGTTATTCAAAAGTTGGAAGCAATGTGACCTTGTTAAGTTATTATTGGTTGGTGTTTTCCCTTTGTGATAACGACAATTTGAATCCCTGTTGATTCTAGCTCTTAATCTTTAAAATACTTTCCTGGGACTTTTAGGGGGCATTTATTTTTAAGAACTCAGAGGAGCTAATAGTGTCTCCTCTGTCTCCCAAACTTTTGAACAGTTGATAGACTTTACTAGTTTTTTTTTTTTTTTTTGGTTTTTTTGTTAATATAGACTCTCAATAGCTGCAAGTTTTCAATTGGGATAAAGTTGTATGAGTTGACTTCCAAATGAAGGTGTCCACCAAGACAGAAGTAGGGGAATAGGCAAAGTATTTCAGAAGTTTCCAAGTGTTAATTAATCCATGTAGTTGAGAAGATATTGTTTCTAGTAGAGAAGAAAATAACTTATGTAGCACGATTTCTTAAGTCATAGTCTCCACTCCAGTTTTACTCCAAGAAAATGCTTGCTGGAGACTATTTGCTCAATTTCATTTTATGTACATGCTTACTTAGTCTGTTTTCCTTCCATATTATGAAATCTTTGTTTTGTTAAAGGTAAACCTTAACCTTTCTCAGGGAGTTATCTCATACAATTTGTAAGTAATTATGCTGACTTCAAAACATTATTTTCTTTGTATTAAGCATTTTAAATTTAATCTGTTAGTAAGTGTTTGGTCTACTGCTTCATATTTTTTTGTTATCAACTGCCAAAGAAATTAATAAGCAATTTCATAAGCTATTTTCAGCACCTCTATTAACCTATAACTAATACGAGCTAACCCTTTAACACAAATACTTATGGTTTCTTTGTAATTATTGGGTAATGTGTCTTTAGTGAGAAGTGAAATATAAGACAAAAATATGAGAATTTTATTTTAATAAATTACTCCAAATTTACTCACAGCTAATGTGAGCTCAAACAGATTGGTTAGGAATTAAAGTTAGATGGAATCTCACTGAATTCTTTAGGCTGAGTATTTTTTTTTTTATTATCTTCCTTTCTTTCACCAAAATGATGCCTACCAGTGGATACAAATGTGTTTGTATATGTACACACACATGCACACACACACACACACACACACACATATATATAAAGTATAAAAGCATCTATACATCTATTTATCAATTCTTTCCTTGGATACCAGTAGCATCTTCCTTCATATACCCTTTTTAGTTAATTTAGATCTTTAATATATTCAAGATGACTCAGTCGTTCAAAGTTGTTCTTAAAACAATATTGCTATTATTGTATACAACATGCTTTTGGTCATGCTCATTTTGCCTTTCGTTCTTTTGTGCAAATGGATCCATATTTTTTTCTAAAATTAATTAGGTCATCATTTATAGCACAATAGTGTTTCATAACAATCATATGACATGACTTTTTCAGCCATCCCCAACTTGACTGGCATCCCTGAAATTTCCAGTTCTTTGCCATCGCAGAAGGAGATGCTATAAATACTTTTAACATATAGGTTCTATTCCTTTTCCCCTAATCATCTTTGGAAATATATTAGTAGTGATAGTCTTTTAGGGGGACTTTTTGATATTTCTGTGTCAAACTCTTAGGCATAATTCCAGATTGCTCTCCAAGATGGTTGGATCAGTTCACAGTTTCACCAACAGTGAATTAGCGTCCCATTTTTTCCCCACATCCCTTCCAACACTTGTCACTTTCCCCTTCAATCATTGTGACCAATATGATGACTACAAAATGATATCTCAAGGTTGTTTTAACTTGTATTTCCTTAATCAGTAATCATTTAGACTATTTTACATTACTATAAATTGTTTTGATTTCATCATCAGAAAACTGCTTGTTTACATAAATTGACCATTATCAATTAGAGAATGACTCATGTTCTTATAGATTTGACAAAGTTCTTTATATATTTCAAATATGAGACATTCATCTGACAAATTGTCTATAAAAATTTCCCCAAAATTTCTGCTTTCTCTCTGATATTGGCTACATTTTTTTTATTTGTGTCTAGCATTTTAATTTAATGTAATCAAAATAATCCATTTTATACTCCACACTGCTCTCTATCTCTTGTTTATTCAAATCTATTCACCTATCCATAAGTCTGATAGGTAATATGTTCCAAGTTCTTCAAATGTTCTTGTAATCTCTTTCTTTATATCTAGGTCATGTATCCATTTTGATCTTTTCTTGATAAATGGTGTAAGATACTGGTCTGTGCTCAACTTCTGCCAGATTGTTTCCAGTTTTCCCAACATATTTTTTAGCAAGTAATAAATTCTTATCCCCAGAACTTAAGTCTTTATATTTGTCAAATATAAGGTTTCTATAGGCAAACTTAAGAAAAGTATTCTGTTAAGTGTCCTTTTGGGCTTCAGCTTTCTGTTCAGTGACCTTGATATTTACTTACTATCATTACGTTTAGCCTGGAGAAAAAAAGACATGAGATGGGATGTGATAATTGTCTTCAAATATTTGAAGGACTAGCATTTGTCAGTGAGATTAGACTTACTCTCTGTTGCCTCAAAAAGAAGAAATAGTACAAATCTGTGCAGAAATAAAGGACAGATTTTCTGAAAATTAAAACTTCCATGAATGAAATGCCAAGCAGTAGATTTCTTTTCCTTTGACATTTTTAAGTAGAAGCTGTCAAGAGTTTCTTAAACAGAATTCTGGTTTTGGTAGGAGGTTAAATTTTATGACCTCTTTTTTTATGACCTCCTTTGTAGCTTTAAGATTGATGTCAATTAGTGATATTTCTAATTAGTATATTTAAATATTGTTCTACGGTAGTGTGATGTGCAAAAAAAGGAGCCAGCATTGAGTTAGGTATCAGGATATCCTGATTCTTGTTCTCACTATACCACTATCCAGGTACCTGTATGACCTCTGGTAAATCAATTAATCTCTCATAGCTTCAATTGCCTTATCTGTAAAAAAGAAGGGATTAAACTAAATGACCCCTAATCTTCTTACTATTTTTAAAAAGTCTATCATATTTGATCTGTCTTGAGCAAATCAGTATAGGTTTAAATTTTTAAGGCATTTTTTATTAGACAGACTCTAATTGCCATCCACCTGGATGATTTTCCTGGCTTTTTAATATTCCAGTAGTTGACTGATATCTTTTATTGCCTGAAATGATGGTTCAATTATTTATTTGAACACACTCTCTTGCTTTGCTCTTAAGTCACTGCATGGTACCCTGAATAATGCAGTACTGATTCCTGGCAAAAACTTGTGATTTTTATCCTTCACTGTTTTGTCACAAGTATGATCTTCTCGGTTCTAATTCATACACACACACATACACACACATGGTTACCCCTCCTCCCATGTTCTATTCTGCTGATGTTAGAATTAGTTTTCTTAAATACTCCTGTTGAAAATCAAGAGAGTTTTAAAATTATGAAAAAGGTATATTTGGTCATTCTCTTTTAGAAACCAGTGAATGTTTGCAGATCACTTCTGAAGTTCCAATTATAGGTGCACCATGGGAACCCTCATAACTTTCTTTGTCATTGCCAGTGAATGAAAGTATGGTGCTACTAAAAATATATATCACTGCTCAGATATTAGAATTTCTATCCCTTGGTTTACACATGCAAGTGCTTAATGGAGCTTAATAATTCACTGCGCAAAATGGCAATTAAGTTTCTTTCTATGTGAACATTTGCCACTAACAAATTGAACTCAGAAATAGTTTCATTTGTCAAAGACTCTTTGAGGGGATCATTTTTTAAAGTTGCATTTCTATCTTTATAGTATTAACTTATGGATTGTGGTAGCTAGTAGAGAAAGACTTAGATGCAGAGAAAACCAGTACTTTTCATTCAGTTTAAAATTCTATTTTAAAATCTAGCATAAGAGATTTGATATACGCTGATTGGACAATTGATAAATGCTAACATCCTTTGAAAGAGTCTTTGATATTACTCTGTCTTTGTTTCTGTCTCTGTCTCTGTCTTTCTGTTTCCCTTTTTAGTGTCTTTGTCTCTTTCACACACACACACACACACACACACACACTACTTTGCTTAATTCATGGATCGTGACTCCAGTGCTTAGTGCAGTAGCTCAGTGCTAAATGCATGGGTGTCACATAATTAGGCCCTTAATAAATATTTATTAATTATAATTATAACTATTTGCAAACGTAAAAAAGGTCAGTGTACTGTAATATAAAAACATGGATTGGCGGAAGACAAGAATTCAAATCATAGCCTGCAACTTACTACCTGTGTAATTCTACCTCAGTCTCTCTTCCTATTTAAGAGTCCTGGAAAACTCACAGAAAAATCACAGAAAAGGGTTAAAAAAGAAGTGTTAAGCTATCTGGGAAAATTCAAGCAGCCAGGTGAGCCCTCCATGAGGTGAATGAGTCTTTTGGGTGAATGGAAAATGATGAGACAATGATTGACTATGCCATGCAGGACCTTGAAAAGACAACTGAAGTATAAATGGGAGAAGAAAAACCCAACTCTGACTTCACAGAAGCCTCACTTCTTTTCATCAATCATAACACATATAAACATGACATGAATTGTAAAGATTTCTTAGAAGAAAAATTTAAAGAAAAATAAAGGTTCCAGAGAAATTGAATTAGCATATCATAAAGACCAACCCAGAGGAATTAGACTTTATAGTCTTTTTTTTTTATTTTTGAATAAGTGTCTGTGCATTGGATAGTGCAAGAGTTAAAATTAAAGTAGACCAAGTCCCAAAGCCCTAAGCATGATCAATTTATTAGTAAAGCATGAATTTATCAATAAAAAGGATCTCAGCAGCTCCCATCAAAGCTAAGACCTAAAATGTGTGGGACAGCTCTGTTTTGTTTTCTTTTGCAGTGTTTGGGAGTGAAGAACAGGACCTCATGAGGGGGGCAAGTTATGATTGGTAAAAAGAGCTCACATCATGAATGGCAAAAATCAAAACAATTGGTTACACACTCGAGGCATGGGGAATCTTATGATTAATTGGAAATTGGGAATGAGGGGTTTGCAACACCCTTTCCTTTTCTGTGACTAAGAAATATTCATTGCCTGAATCTATGTGCAAGGTTAGAGATACTGGATTCTTTGGAGAACAAATGAGACATCTTTAAAGGATAGAGGATGGATATAAAGATACTAGATCAAATTCAAGGATAACTGATATACTTGAGACAAGAATAAAAGAATGATTAACAGAACTGGATTTCTAAATGTAGCTCATATAGGATAACTGCATTTCTGAACTGAGTTCAGAAACAAAGAATCATGACTCAAGCAGTTACAGGACAAAATCAATTAGCTGTCAATAGGATCAGTTAAAGAATAATAAAACCAGAATCAGAATTTCAGTACCCAACCACTTTTCCTTGGCTAAGGATAAGGGAGAAACATAACATGTTTTTCTTGTTGTTCAGCCATTTCAGACATTTCCAATTCTATCACATAGGACCCTATGTAAAGGTGTTCTGAGAAGACAGGAAAGTTCTGCATAGAAGGAAAGGCAACAGAATAAGCATTGCATTTACTATGTGCTAGACACTACTGATATCTTTACAAATATTATCTCATTGATCCTTACAGTAAGCAAAACTAAGTATGTGATTTTTATTATCTCCATTTTACAGTTGAGTAAACTAAGGCAAACAGAGGTTAAATGACTTGCTGATGGTTAAATGATTAGTGTTTAAGGTTTGATTTAAAACTCTATCTATTCACTATGACATCTAGGTGCCTCAATGACTAGCATGTAAAAGGCCTATTTTGGGCAATTTTCATGAAAACTTCAAGAGAGACATGGTTCTTGCAGCACCACAAAAAAAAAAAAAATTTCTCACTAAGACCATTCATTAAACTTTGCAGTAATATGCATGACATGTACAAGCCCTTTCACAAATTCATTAATCTTAGGTTCATCTGACCATTTAGTGTCCATCAAAGAAATTTGCTATCTTTCTGAAGCTACTTAAATTTATTATCAATGATTTAGCTCCCTACACAAAAGTTCCCTCTGTAGCAAACATATTACTATTATGAAACAAAACTTTGCTATGGAGATGAGTGAACAATAGCTAGTGTTCCATCACCTCCTGGAAGCATACAGTAGAGGTGAAGAGCTGGCTGCAAAATCTAGAAAACTTGGGTTCGATTTTCATCTTGGACCCATATTATCATTGTGTCCTTGAGCAAAATGAAGCCTCTCAGTTTTAGTCAACTGTTAAATACTATAAGCCAAAACCTTGAAGTTATCAAAGTTATTATTCTAGACTATAAATATAATGTGATTTTGGAAATGTATTTATAGTCTGGAATAATAAATTTGATAACTTCAAGGTTTTAGACGTTTATTTGATTTTCTGATGTCATGTAGCTTCCTAAAACATATATATATATATAAAACCTCTGATATATATATATACTGTATATATGTGTATATATACAGTATATGTGTGTATGTGTATACACATATATGTCTGTGTTTATAAATATAGATATAGAGATATAGACATAGGTATAGATAGAGGTATAGATATAGATATATGGTTGACTGGTTGTTTTTGTGCCTTCTTGAAGAGGACCAAAATGGTATCACCATGACAACGTCAAGTTTCAACATATCTGACTGGCTGCTCTGACCAATATGAGCTCGGAATGCTCTACCACAGATTGGGCACAGATAGTCCATGTGAATATTTGGGTGGATACTCCAAATTTGTGCATCTCATGTTTTCTCTGTGCTGTTTCAATTCTGCTTTGCTCGTAGAGCATAGCACCATTTCTGATCTGTGCATGCCATGCTGAGCCACGCTGTGCCTCCAGTGTTGCACAATCAAATCCAAAATTCTTGAGAGAGACCTTGAGAGTGTCCTTGTATCTCTTCTTCTTACCACCATGTGATTGTTTGCCCCATGAGAATTTTCCATAAAAATAGTCTTTTTAGCAAGCATACATTTTACATTTGAAAGATGTGGCCAGCCCACAAGAGTTGCATTCTCTTAATCATAGTTTGAGTGCTTGGCAGTTTAGTTCAATTAAGGACCTCAGTGTCTGGTACCTTATCCTGCCAGGTGATCTTCAGAAACCTCCTAAGACAGTTCACATGGAAGCAATTCAATTTCCTGGTACGGCACTGGTAGACTGTTCATGTTTCACAGGCATACAACAATGAGGTCAGCACAACTGCTCTCTAGCCCTTCATTTTGGTAGTCAGTCAAATACCTCTTCTCTCCCTCGCTTTTCTTTGGAGGTTCCCAAACACTGAGCTAGCTCTGACTGGCAATACATGTGTGTCAACCTCATTGTCAGTGTGAACATCTCTGGAAAGTACACTACCAAGATAAGTGAACTTATCCACAGCATTCAAAACTTAAATTTAGAACTCTGTTCAGCTTAATGATCAGTCATAATTCCAGAGGAGTGATGATATTTATTCACTTCTGAGAGAGAGGTGAGTGATTTGATAAAAAAAAAAAAATGACACCGTGTATCTTTAGATATGAATGATAAGGGAATTTTTTCACCCTGAATATGCATATTTGTTATAAAGGTTTCCGTTTGCTTTTTTTGCTTGACGGTGGGGGTGTTGGGAGGGTGATAAAATAATTAATCCAACAAAATAAAAAAAGCAATGTAAATTTTTTTAAAATGTCCCCTAAGTGATTCCTTATTATATTCTTTGAGGAAAATGAATATATTCTCGTGTGTCACAAACTAGGAAATGGTGATAATTATTGGTCTAATATAAGTTCTTTAAATAGAATATCTGCCATATGCATCAAGTGGTGATAATAAAAGGGCTAGTTTTTAAATGCACATTTATTACTGAACTGCTTATCAGTTTTGTCTAGCTTTTATTTAACAAGTAAACCAATTAGTTTAAATCTGCAACTATTTTGTTCAGAAAGAATTAGATCTGAAAATAGAAATTGTTGAGGTGCTAGGGTGAAAAGTAGGGGAGTACAGTTGTGGGAATTATTTCAAGTATTGTTGAACCAGGAGAGAATGATTCTATAAAGCTTGGTGGTGGTGTTGTGGCTGGAGAAACCTGCCTAAGACTTTTATCATCTTGGTGCTATTGGACAAGACACTTAACCTCTCTCAATGTCATCTGTAAAACAGGGATAATAATAGCACCTAACTTCTAGGGAAACTATCAAGGTCAAATGAGATAATAGTTTTCAGTGCTTTCTTTGAGAGTAGTTTGTTTACATCTGTTGGCCTTTATTTACTGGGGAATGGGTGTGGAGACTCAAATCTTGTTTTTTATTGATATACGGTATTCTGAAATAAGTAAAGTTCATTTACCAATCTGGAAAGACACATCTTTTGCAACTGATAATTTTGGAAAGCCTAGAGCACTGAAATGTAGTACTTAAATTCACATCTTCCTGGTCTTGAGGCTAGCTTTCTGTCTACTAAGCTACATTGTCCCATGGTATGATAAAAAATAACAAATATGAGGAATTCAACGAAACATGAGGAAGCTTACATTGAATTATTCAGAATGAAATACACATAATTCAGAGAACATGTACATCAGTATAATAATTTTAAACTTGTCGTGTCATTTCAGTTGTATCCAACTCTCTGTGACCCCATTTGGGGTTTTCTTGCTAAAGGTACGGAGTGTCTTAACATTTGCTTCTCCAGCTCATTTTACAGATAAAGAAACTGAAGCAAATAGGGTTAAGTGACTTGACCAGGGTCACGAAGCTCATAATGGTCTAAGGCCAGATTTGAATTGAGCTACTCATGACTCCAGGGTCAGCAGTCCACTGCCCAATTGTAAACTAAAAGACTACATAATTGAAATCAAATACTAAATACTTGAAATGGCCTATTTTAAACCCAAGGGTCAGAAAGATGAATCAACAAATTATTCTCCTTTCAGTAGAGGGGCAAGGCATATGATGTAACTTACATTGTTTTGCAAGTCTTTTATGTTATTTAGTTTTACTTAGCTTAGCTCTTTGTAGGTAGGGCTCATGGGAAGATGAAGGAAAGAATGCACCCACATATGACTATAAAGTAAAATTAAAAGATTAATTTAAATGTATTACAGCAACACATAATTAAAAATCATTATATAGAGGGTGGCACCTGGTCTATGTCTTGAAAAGTGCTAGGGATTCCATGAGTCAGAAGTAAGGAATTAGTTTATTCTAAACATAGGAAATTTCTTTATGTGGAGCTATAGAAGTAGGATACATACATATATTTGTGTGGTGTGCATGTATACATATACATACATGTATATACACATAATACACACATGTATAAAAAACTGACAGAATAATTTCACTAGAAAGTAGAGAGCATTAATGAAGTAATATGAAAGATTAGACAGGTAAGTGGGAACCAGACGATGGTGACCTTTAAGTGACAGACTAAAAATTCTGAATTTTATCCTAGAGACAATAGCAAGGCAACTATGCATATGCCATATGCCCTTAATGGACTGCAAGATCCAGTGCAGGTAAGAAGGAAACAACCAATTATGAAGCACTTACATTGTGGGAAGCATCATGCTCAGAGCTATAGGTACAAATATGGCTAAAAAGAAACAATACCTGCCCTAAAAGATACTACATTCTAATGAGGGAAGACAAATCATAAAATGGAGCTGACAAGCTAAGGGGGCAAGATGGTTTTGGAATCCAAAATGTAAAAAGCAGAGGTGGAACGAGAATGAAGTTTACTTGGCCTGGGCCCTTCCATCAAATGGTGGCCCAAGGATGAATGTAACAATTGGAGAAAGGGATTGTCTTCATAGAAGAATATTTCAGGGTGAAAAAGCCACAGAGAATTAGATGTTCTGGGGAAAGGAAGTTTCCCAGGTCCTAAGGTAAATTTTAGAATGTGACAATATCTGATACATAGCTTGAAAGTCCTGTAAGTTAGAAACAAAAAAATCATAAACTATGTTTTATCTACATTTTTTATATCCCCTGTATCCAGAATACATTTACAACACAGAGGTACCTAATAAATATTTGTTGAATGAAAAAATAATAGAAATGTTGGTGTGGGTGGGAGTGGAAAATACATTCCATGCTCCATGACAAAAACTGGAAATAGGGATTTATAAATTAGTTGCTATAGAAAGGATCAATTATTACTTCTTCAGTCCATGAATTCTAAATACCAATATCCAGACAGAAGATATGTCTTTCTTCTCTCCTACAATTTTTTTAAAATTTATTTTAGTTTCTGTACATCCCAAAATACTATTAATTCAATATTCTGATTGTTAATAACCAAATCATGAAATTTTCTGAAATGATTGAGATTATTAGTGCTGAATGACTGCTTCAATTAGGTAAACAAAAAGAAGAATCATGGTATAATTGAAAGATCCCTGATTAGAAGAATTCTTAAGCCTCTGAGTTCAGTGCTGCAAAGGCCATGTTGATCTGTTGTCTACACTAAGTGTGGTATTAATATAGTAAGGTTTGTTGAGTGGGCAGTGTAGCAGAAAGCACCCCGCCATACACAGGGGGACCTGCTATCCCAGGTTCTTACATCTGCATTTCTAAAAGTAAAGCAGCTTTTGAGGGGTCAACAATCACTTTAATCAAGCATATGTATCATTCACTTAGTTCAAGAGGAAAAGTCAGCACCCTGAACTTCAGAGAAAATGCAGAGAAATAAAAATCAACAGACAGACTTCCAACTATCTGACATGTATCAAAGACAAACAGATAGCTGTCTGACCACACATACATAATTACCAGAGAGAGAAGCACCAACATCTAGGTTTTCAAAGCTGGGGGGGCTGTTAATGGCTGCCCAAAGTCTTGTCTTGCCAAACAAACACTTGCAAAGAGTAAGTCCCAAAGTAAAATCTCACCTCCGAGACTTTATACACTTCTTAAAGCCATAGGGAATCACAACCCCTGAGAACCAGTGCCTTATTAACAAAAGATGTGGGCCTTCCTACAAATCTTCCTAGGCCCATTAATGGGTGAGGAATATCTTCTTTAACTGCATTATTCAATCAGAGACACTTGAATATACTAAAACAAAAAAAAATGCTTTATCAACACAGGCAGCTACCAGGTTACCTAAGGATAGACAAATTACTGCAGGTGGGAAAGAGAGTGGAGGTTAAAGATCTCGTGCCAATCAGTAATGATTAGCATCTGTACTTAGAGTCTAGGTGAGAGGAGAAATAAAAACCAGAAACCTCTACCTGAAACTGGAATAAGTGTTTCATTTAGCTTTGTCATTCTCCATTTGGTATCAGACAAGTCATGCATTATTCTGAGCATTTGTTCCCGTATCTATAAGATGAGGGTATTGGACTGCATGTTCTACATCATATCTTCCTGCTCTAATGGACTATGCATGCCATTTCTTTCCTCAAGATCATCTCTGATGGTCTCTGGGTGGGTAAGGAAATACAGTATATTGCATGACACACTCTCCTCCCACCCTCTAGTGTTTAATGTTTTTGTGAAGGTGATATCAAGTTAATTATATGTAAAATTTTCAAATAAAAAAATCAGAGAAAACAAATTAAATTGCTACACATTAAGATTAAAACTTGAGAGAGAGAGAGAGAGAGAGAGAGAGAGAGAGAGAGAGAGAGAGAGAGAGAGAAAGAGATGGGTGAGAGGTACCCAGAAAGGGAGCCATGAGAGGGAGAGATATGTGGATTTGCTAAACCACCAAGGGATGTTACTAGTGAATAACCTGACCCTGTTCATCAAAAGATCAAGGTACTGGGAAATCCAACGATAGATCTGACAAGTGTTCATTCCGTTTGACACTCAAAAGATCTCCTGGGAAGTGTAAAACTCTAGGATTTTTACAGAGTGGGTGACGATTTCTTCCTAGCTTCTTCTTCTTTGTGGGTGGCCACACCGTGGTTAGTGTAAAATATACTAACATGAATAACTCTGAGCCTTCATTCCACTGAGAAATCCCATATTCTTTTCTGGAACTTCTTTATTTTGATGTATAACTTTAATTAAGAATTAATGAATGAATGAATGAGAATGAAAAAGCAATGATTAAGCATTTACTATATGCCAGACTCTATGCTACATTCTGGGATGCAAATGTTGGTCCCTGTTTTCAAGGATTGCATATCTAATTGAAGAAAATCTTATATAAAATAGGGCTCATCTATAGGGCAGATGGGCCAAGTAGGACTTAGGGAGAGGTGGAAATGGAGTTGGCAAGATTCAGTGGTGATCTATTTTTGCAGAATAAATATGTGTGGTTTATCGCTATTCATCTAAGAGATGTTTCTTCAGAAAGAGGTTAGGAAAGTCTGACACATAACCACTTGTGAAAGGAGTGGACAAAAACAAACTGGTAGTCTACGTTGCTAACTGAGGTGGCAAGGCAACAGTGTCCAGATTGGAAGGTGGTATTAGCAGAAAGGTTGGGAGGAAGAGATCTTTACAGTGATTGTTCTATTTTTATGCTCAGTGGGATCCCAGAGAGGGGAAAGATGAGACAGGGAGAGCAGAAGGGTTCCTTGAAGTTGCCTACTTAAGTTAGAGAATCTAATAGTCACTAAAATACCATGTCAAAATTGCAAAATTGAATTTAACACACATGTAGTAGTTGTACATGGGCATTGAACATAATTTTGCTCATAGGCATAAAATCATTAAAATGTAATACATTTACAAAGTGTAGTCTTAAAATTATCATGGAGTCCCCACAGCATGTTCCAAAATTAATCAACCACTAAACAAACTATAAATGCAACCCAAACTCAGGAATTTTACTAGGTAAAAAATCACTACCACAAGGAGATGTCACCATCTTCAGTGCAGGAATCAACAACCCACCCAGATACAGGAATTTGAAAAACCTGCAGGTATGTGAGAAATAGCAAACTTTCTCAGTAGAGACAAACTTGTATCTTTAGACTAAACCTCTAATTCCTATAAGGAAATTCACATAGGCACTTTTATAAGAATTTAATTAACCATGTACCAGACACTGTACCAATCTCTGGGGATACAAAGAAAAATAAATTTTAAAAATCCTTGCTCTCAAGGACCTCACTGTGTAATCAGAGGAACAATGTGTAACCTGTTTGCTTGTGAGAACTGTATTTTTCCATTTCATAATATGCTCCAGACAGCTAGAATCTACTCCTTCATACCCCAGCTGTCCCATCACTTATAAGACTCAGGATTAAAATTTGCATTAGACCAGGCCCACATGAGTTTCTTCTGAGTGCTTCTCATCTCACCTCTTTTCCTTTTCTCTGAATCCCAGATTGATGACTATCATAATCTGCTGTCAATCCCATTCTGTAACTCACAACTGATATCAAAATTAAGGACAATAGTTTATTTTTTGTCAAATGTAATCTAGATATGAAACCTAGTATGTCTGTAAATTTCAGTTTTCTCTTTTTAAATTTTGAGTTTATTTTTAACATTTCTTTCTTTTCAATTGAGTTCCAAATTCTCTTTCTTCCCTTACATTCCCTTCTACTCCAATTGATAAGACAAGTCTTATAATATCTATTATGCCTGTGAAATGATACAAATATTTTCATATTTCAATAAAAGCAATCAAAATAATGTAAAAATTATATTTCAGTTTGCGCTTAGTTCATCAGTTCTGTCTTTGGAGGTGGATAGAACTTTTTTCTTTGTAATTGTCTTGGATCATTGTATTGATCAGAGTAACCAAGTCTTTCACAGTCTTTCACAGCTGATCATCATTACAACATTTTTGTTACTATCCAGAATGATCTCCCAATTCTCACTTCACTTTGCATTAATTCATATAGTTCTTAATATGTATTTTACTGAAACCAACATCTCATCATTTCTTATAACACAATAATACTCTATGACAATCATATTCTACAACTTTTTAAGCCATTCTCCAATTAACGAACATTCCCACATTTGCCAAATTTTTATCATCACAAAAAGAACTTCTGTAAATTTTGTGTATATAGATCCTTTTTCTTTACTCTCTTTGGGATACTTAGCAGGGAGCTTTCTGGGTCAATGGGTGTACACAGTTTTATAGCCCTTTGGACATAGCTCCAAAGTGTTTTCCAGAAGGATTGAACTAGTTCAAGACTCCACTAGTTCACAACGTATCTATATTCAGCATTTTTCATTTCTAATAAGTGTGAAGTGGTACCTCAGAGTTGTTTAGAACATTTTTATATGATTATAGCTTTGATTTCTTCTTCTGATAACTGCCTATTCACATCCTTTGAGCATTTATCAATTAGGGAATGTCTCTTATTTTTATATATTTGATTCAGTTTAATACTCAGTGTATGTTTGAGAAATGAGGCATTTATCAGAGAATCCTGTTTCAAATTTCTTTAGATTACGTAATTGTCCATGATTCCACTTAGCAAAATGTAGCTTCCCTGATTGTCTCTTGTAATTAGATCTACTTTTACTTTTGTTTTGTCTGAGATCATTGTTACCTCTGTTTTTTTTTCCAACTGAAGTATATTTAATTGTTTTCTAGCCCATTATTTTAACTCATGTCTGTGTCTTTCTGTTTCAAGTGTGTCCTTGTAAACATATGTTCTTAGATTCTTATTTCTAATCCATTATGTTATCTGCTTTCATTTTATGGGTGAGCTCGTTTCATTCACATTCACAATTAAGGTTATTGTGTATTTACTTCCCTCCCATTATCTTTTGTTTCTGTCTTTCTGTCTTTCTCTCTCTGTCTCTTACAGTTTTTTTTCTCAATAGTCTCTTTTGTTTCTAACCATTACCTCCCTTAATCTATCCACTTCTTTATTGCTGCTCTCATTTCTCTTCTTGCCTTCCCCTCTTATTTCCATATTGCATAAGTTACATTTCTATATGAGAGAGAGAGAATGCATATGTATATTCTTCCTTGTTTGAACCAATTCTGATGAGAACGAGGTTCAAGCATTATCTGACACCCCTCATTTCCCCCTCCATTGTAAAAGTTCTTCCTTACAAATCACTGTTACATGAAAAAAATTTACCAATTCTAGCTTTGCCTTTTCCCTTCTCCAAGTTCATACCTCTTTCTGCCCTTTCCTATTTTTTTTTTTTGTAAACTCATGCCCATGCCCTCTCTCTATATAAACTCTTTTATAACTGCCCCAACTATGGTAAATTTCTTAAGAATTATATATAAATCATCTACTCACATAGGAAGGCAAACAGTTTAACTAACTTGAGTACCTCATGATTATTCTTTCATGTTTGCCTTTTTATGCTTTTCTTGAGTTTTCTGTTTGAATACCATATTTTCTTTTCAGGTCTGGCGTTTTCATCAGGAATGCTTGAAAGTCCTCTTTTTCCCTAAATATCTTTTTTGTACCTTTGAAGGATTTCACTCAGCTTTGCTAGATAGGTGATTGCTTGGATGTAATCTTATATCCTTTCCTTCCTGAATATTATATTCCAACTCCTCTACTTCATTGAAGTGGAAGGTGTCAAATCTTGTTTGATCCTGATTGTGGCTTCATGATATTTAATTGTTTCCTTCTGAAAGCTTGAAGTATTTTCTCTTTGAACTGAGAGCTCTGGAATTTGGCAATAATATTCCTGGGAGCTTTCATTTTGAGGTCTTATATATTTCTATTTTATTCTCTGGATCTAAGATATTTAGGCAGTTTTTTTCTTGATAATTTCTTGAAATATTATGTCTAGATTCCTTTTTTATAATGATTTTCAGATAGCTCAAGGATTCTTAAATTATTTCTCTTTGTTATATTTTTAGGAGAATTGTTTTTCCGATGAGAGACATTTTATGCTATCTTCTATTTGTTAATTCTTTTAACTTTATCTTATTGTTTCTTGACATCTCATTGATTCATTAGATTCCAGTTTTCCATGTCTAGTTTTTAAGGAATTATTTACTACAGAGAGAATTTGTAGTTCTTTTTCTTTTCCATTTAGGCAATTCTGCATTTTAAGAATTCATTTTCTGCAGGCAATTTTGTGCCTCCCTTTCCATTTGACATATTTAAGGGAATTTTGTTTTTTCTTCAGTGAAATTTTTTGCCTCTTTGCCCAAACTGCTAATTCACTTTTCATATTTTTTCTTGAATCACTCTTATTTCTTTTCCCTATTTTTTTCTGAACTACTCTCTATTTCCTTTTTTTAACTCTTCCAGGAAATCTTGTTAGACTTCAGTCCAATTAACATTTTTCTTTGAGATGTGTTTCTTTGTGTGTGTGTGTGTGTGTGTAATTCTTTTAACAGTGATGTTTTCTTTGGATTTTCTTGGGTTTTTTTTTCTTCCCAGCCAACAGAGTAATATTTTGTGGTCAAATTCTTTTATTCTTGTTTTTTGTTTCCACATTTTCCCATTCTATTTCTTGACTTTGAACACTATGTTAAAGTTGTCCTCTGCCCTCCACCCCCACCCCAGGGGTGGAGAGGCATTATCCCAAGCTTTAAGCCTTTTTTGTGCTACCCTTTTCAGAGCTAATCCTAGGGGTCTACAAGATTTTAGTATTTCCCCAAGGATGTGTTATCTTGGGGGAAGTATGCAAGTGCTCTCCTAATTGCACTCTGATCTTTACCAAAGAAGCACCCCTGATTCATTTGCAGGTGCATAGCCTAGCTCTCCTGTCCGTGTTGGCACCATGGCTGGTATCTCTGATCCTATGTGACTTATCACCAGTCCTCCTTTCCATTTTGCCACTGTGACCCAGAACTCCTTAAAGGCAAGAGTTGCCAGTCAGCACCAGCTATATCCAGTGCCACCTATACTCAATGTAATCTTTTTCTGACCCATTGTCTAACCATACTACCATCTTTGACTTAAGAGCTCCCAAATGTTTTGATGCTGGTACAACTATTGTTGGTTTTACTTCATGTGTGACTTCTGGAAAGATCTCCATCTTGATGTTATAGACTTCCTCTGCTGACCTCTTAAGTTTTCTTACCTAGATAAATATCTTACTCTGATTTTTCTTGGTTCTGATGCACCAATATTTGATTTGAGGCACTATTTTAAAGTTGTTTATCGGGAGAGTTCAGCTGGGTGATTGTCCCTAATACACCATCTGGGCTCCACTCTCCTAAGTCTGTCTTTTTATGGAATTAATTATTTTTCCTATCCACTTATACCAAGCATAAATTACCTTCTTGAAGTATTGTTCATATTACTCCTTCAAATTACAGTGAATGAGACTTGTTCTGATTAAAACATCTTTTATACCCCTTTGAGTCTATCCAGAGATTGCCTCAAGAACTCACATGGATGACTAACTACTTGGTCAGAAACCCACTGGCCATTTAAATAGGCACTGATTTGAGAAAAGTAACAAAATATGATCATTTCATTACTGTAACATACTTTTGTATTTTTTTTTGTTTGTTTCTACATTAAAGTCAAATTATCTGGCATGGGAAGTTGCAATGGTAAGCACCCCAACATTCACAGGGGGTCCTACTACAAGGAGTCCTTAGATATGCATTCATAAAATTAAAGTACCTTTCAAGGGATTAAAGAATCACTTTAATCAAGCACAGGTATCAAAGAAAATTGAAAATCAAAATTTCAGAGAAAATACAGAGAAATCAAAATCAACAGTCATGCTTCCAAAATGTCTGACCATACACGGTTACCAGAAAGGGAAGAATCAGATTCTGAGTTTTAGCCAGGGGGCCCTTTAGAAGCTTCCCAGAGTCTCTCCTGCCAAAGAAACACTTCTAGTCAGTAAGCCCCAAAATAAATCCTCACCCTTAGAGAACTTATGCACTTCTTAGAGCCAGAAGGCATAACCCTCTCACCCAGTGCCTAAATAGACAAACAAAAGGTATTTGGGACCTTTCTACAAAACAATTCCCCTAATCAAGCTTCCCACAATTTCCAGGCCCATCAATGGGTGGGAAAGATCCTCCCCAATCACTTTATTCAATCTGAGGCACTTTTAGTAAAACAAAAACAGCAGAAGATCCTAATGTGATTGCCATTACAGAAGGTGATGAAAGTACAAGACTGTAATGGCTATGAAATGTTAAAACATTCTATTTTGTGAAATGTTTTTCATAGGGTTCAACAAAGTTATTCTTGACAAAAAAGCCTAAGTTTGGAATGTTCTTCCTTCTCAGGATTCAACTACAGCCTACAATCAACTATAATCCATTTTTCTTCAATTCTTTTATCATTAGATTCACAGCTAATGCACTAAATGTCGACTCTGAGGAAGTCAAGGAAGATAGATGGTATCTGACTTTGAATTAAATCATTCAAAGACCTGACAGGGTGAATAACAATGAAAAATCAAAGATTTGTATTTACTATTTATAAAATAGTCATAATAACAGCGAACAATTCACATGTAACATTGTGTAGCTTACAAAATGTTTTTTGCCATAAATACCAAATAAGGAAAATATTGTAGCTATTTGCATGTTCGTGTTTGACAGATTAAGAAACTGAAATACAGAAATGTTAAGTAACTTTTCCAAAGTCACAAAGCTAGTTATTGTCAAAGCTGGAATTCAAACTCAGTATTCCTGATTTTTCCCCAGTGCTTTCTCCATTCAATGTTAAATATCACTTAACTATACAGATAATTCACTTATTAAGCATGTAATTCTGAAACAGTACCCTTTTCATAAGGCCAGACAATGTTATTTTTTAAAGAGCACTGAACTGCAATAGAGGGGACTGTGCTAGGCAGGTCACTATACTAAAGAGAATCTCAGATTCAGAAAGGACTTTAGACGTCACCTGATCAGTCCAATGCTTAAAGAATAATTCCTTCTGTAGCACCATCAAGAAAGTCTTCCTAGGGCATTCACTACATTTTGGGATGGATATAAATATTAGGAAGTGTTTTTCTTAGTTGGAACTTAAATCTGTCTCTTTGTAACTTCCACCCATAACTTCTTTTCCTGCCGTCTGGGCCTCAGCAGAACAAATCAAATCTTATTGCACATATCAGACCTTCAAGCACTTGAAGATTACTGCTACATGTGCTACTAAGTCTTCTTTATTTCTGTTTAAAATCCTCCAAATTATTTCCTGTAGAATAAAATTATAAATAAATACCTGTATGATTAACATGGTGCAGTGGATATTAGTGATTAGATTTGATTTGAGTTAAAATGATCTAACATTGAAAAATAATTATATACTACAAACTGGGGCAATTTTACGTAGTGCAAATTTATAATGTTATAGTTATATATTCTTAGTTATCATCAATAAGCATTTATTTAATATCTACTATTACCAGAAATGGTACAGAAATACAGAGGTTGAAGTCACTTTTTGCTTTGCAGTATGGCTAGTGTCTACTCCTCATATTGGCATTTGAGACCATCTGCTGATTTCAGCTTCCTTTTGTAACCTTAATCTCAATATTCTCTTTTGTCCTTGACAGGAAGTCTATTCCAACTCCTTCTATTTCTGATGTCTTCTCTCTGATAGTAATTTCCTATTTATCCTATATATGGCTTGCTGTGTATATATCAGTTTGTATATTGTATGCTCCCTGAGGGCAAGTTCTGTTTTTTTGCCTTTTTTGTAACCCTAGCTCCTAGAGCAGCAGGTACTTATGAATCTTTATGGGTTGATTGATTCAGTCATGTGGCCCAAGTTTCACCTAAATGAGTTGATTTATCTTTTCTCAAACAGTACACTCCAAAGCAAGTTGAGAGTGGGGTCAGAAGACCTGAATCAGAAATTCCATTCTTCCATATAATCCCTATGTGGTCATGGGAAAGTCATTCCATATATTTAGGCATCAGTTTTCTCATGTGTTTAATGATGGGATTGGGTTAGATAAGCATCCAGCTTTAAAAAAGTCCAAATAAAATTGAGCATTGTTGAAAATTATACTTTACATAGGTAGCTCAGTACACTAGAGTGGTGTAGTAAATGAACTGTGGGCCAAAAGTCTGAAAGTACAAAATTTAAAATTGCATTCCGACTTCAGACCCAGCTAAGTCAGTTAACCTCTGTCTGTCTCACTTTTCTCATCTGTAAAATGGAGATAAATAATAGCACCTACCCCTCAGAGCTGTGACAATTAAATGACGTCACATTTGTAAAGCATGTTGCACAGAGCCTTGCACAATATAGGAACTCAATACATGGTCATTTCCTTCCCTTTCTTCCTTCATTTTTTTTTTTTCTGATAGTCATGGGGCCCTAAAATATTATTTAGGACTCTCACATCTTGATATGCTTGTGGGGTTAAAGAAAAAGCAAAACATGCTTCTCATCAGTATCACAGGACATTTCTGAAGAGATTAAATTTTTACACTTGGAATCAATAATCTGGTAAGATATGACTTTTAATACTACAGACCAAAGCAACATATCTCAGAACTCAAATGTTAGAACTGAATGAATCAATAAATAAATGAATTAAAGAAAATCTTCCACCTTGAGGTAGAAAACTAGCAACATTAAGCCAGGGAACTTTAATGATGACTGCTAGGAAAACAGATCTAGAGTATGAAATATCCACCAACAAGTAATATTATCTCAATATTCAACAGAACAAGTTGCTTGAAACAACAACTTTTAATGGATTTAGCTAAATTTATTTCATGTAAATGTCATGTGTATATAGCATCCAGGTTGCAATCCAGACATGTTACACACCCCTCAGATTTGCACATTTTGTTGTGGATTATCTTGGTGAATTATTCATGCGCCCATAGCTGTTACGGCTAAGACCAGGGCAATCAATGGTATTATAAGATTTTTCTCCATCTATCAATATTTCCTAGAAGAATGGCATCTGTACATTTGCTCAAAGTAGGTACTAGAGAAAACAGAGGGATTTCACTAATCATCTGTCATATTCTCGCCACAACCAAATCCTTCACATGAGGTTATCCTGTGTACCATGTAGACACTTGAATGCAAGTGCACCACTACTGTCTTGGAAGACAACGAAATTTGAGAAAAAATGAATGCTATGACTTTTGGTCATCCATCCCTTTCCTCCTATTTTGTGAGTAGTTAACATGTTGTGCTGCTAGTTAGGGATCCTAGTAATAAGCTCAGAGGAAAAAATGTCATTCTGAGATCTTTGGAAAATGATTTTCATTTTGAGTGTGGTTTGTGTTTTGCTGTCCTTGGGTATTTTCATCAATTTTCCTTTAGTTGAGCCCCTCAAACTGATAAGCCACTGTCTGGGATAAAGTGTGACTTAGAAGTTTTAGCTAAAGCAGAACAATTAAGACAGAAGCATTCACATCACCTGTGATGTTGGATATTCATATGTCTTTAAAGCTCATAGTTATAGCATATTTTGAGTGTTCCTGGCATTATAGCTCAGAATTTTGCCATTTTTATTGCACTATTCTGAAAAAAAGAAAACATTTTTAGTAGATTATAATTTCAATATTCTTCAGTAGTGTCATATGTCAGCTGCAAAAACTAACATGACATTAAGTTGAATTAAGAGAAGTGCAGAATCCAAAAATAAGAATATTTTGTCACACAGAACTCTTCCTTAATTAGACAATATCTGCAGTCTTATATTCCTTGTAGGGAACAAATTTTAGAAAAGGGAATATTCATCTGGAGAACAAGTGATTATTTTTTTAATCTTAGAGAAGAGGTTTAGTGAGTGTGTGATAGTTGTTATCAAATGTGTGATGGACTGTCACATAGAAGAGGCATTAGCATTGTCATCTTGGGTGCAGAGGGAAGAGTCTGGAAGAGAGGGTCAATGTTTTAAATAGTCAAACTTACTCTTGATGTGAGGAAACATTTTCTCATAATTAGTGTGATCCCAAAATGGAATGTGTTGCCTTGGAAGGTAAGAGGCTGTTAAGCATTGAAGAACTTCAGGCAGTAGTTTGTCAGCTATACGGTGTCATGAAAAGGGGATCCTGTTACAGGGCCAGGTTGAACTAGTTGTCTACTGAGTTCTCTAAAACTACAAAATACTGTTATTTACATTTTCTGATCTTAACAATGATTTCATGAACAAGATTGATGTCAATTATGGTTGTGGTGTATCCATAGCTAATAAAATATATTTCATATTTATTTTTTACATTGGATGCTTAATTTTCAAAGTTTTTGTGACTATATGGCATATTTTTGAGATGGCAATGATATTCTGATTAATATTACAGGGAACTGTTTTGAATATGAAGTTCTTCATTTCCCAAAATGTTATATTAATTCTAGGAGCGTGACAGAAAAATATTTTTAGTGAAGAAAAAAAATCAGTTCCTACCATTAGTAACATTTCAGTCAAGCAATTGTTCTGTTAGAGGAACCCAGTGACAAGAAAGCTTCAATAGATTGCCAAGGACCTGTGAACTTTGGAAAGGAAATCAGTATCACACTGGTGAGGTCCATTCTTTGTATCAATTCAAATAAATGTTGGAAATGCACCTTTTTCTTCAAGGGATAAAATTGAAGGGGTTGAACATCTCCCCAAACAACCTGTTCTTGTACTAGTTGTACTTAGCTGGTGAACCAAACCAACTGTGCTGATTCACATTTAATGGAAAAAAAAAAAATGAGACTTTCTGAAGATTTCAAGTACCCCATAAATAGTTAACCAGAGAAACAACTCTGTTCAGCATCTGCAATCAATCCTACCCAAGTTAATCTTAGTGGGATTTTTCACTCATCTCATAGTTCCCACTTAGGAAACATGATAAATATCTTCATGGTACTAATGACTTTTTCTTCCCCCTGTCCTTCTGCCCAGCCATCATTGTTGTTTTGTCATTCAGTTATGTGCTTCTCTTCGTGACTTCATATGGGGTTTTCTTGACAAAGATACTGGAGTGGTATGCCATCTCCTTCTTCAGTGGATTAAGGCAAACAGAAATTAAATAACTTGCCCAGGGTTACACATTTAGTGAGTGTCTGAGGCTGGATTTTAACTCAGATCTTCCTCCCTAGCACTCTTATCTACTGAGCTATCTAGCTGCCAAAATACTGATACCAATTCCCCACCTACAAGTACATAGTTTAAAAAAGGGAATCTGAAGTATAGAAGTTTTACGAAAGTATAGAGGACAATAAAAAAATATATATGTGATAAAGCATTTGGAAAATAAAGGATGAATTGCGGTGATAAAATGTCTTCAAAAAGTGCATATAGAATTTTATTCACTTAGCATAACAATTATTAGATTAATCCCCTGTCATTCCAAAGTGTGCTGAGAGAGACTTGGTTGCCAATCATAAGCTCACAACATGTGACTACATATCGATAATTTCTCCTCTTAGCTATTTAAAACAGATGAACTCAATCTTTAAGAGCACTGCTATTTTTTTTAAAATAAGCTTTTAATGTATCTTGTCTTTTTACATCAGTGTATTTTCCCCCACTATATTTCCTTTCCCTCCAAGAAAGACATTTGAAATAGCAAATAATATTTTCAAAGTAATAAAAAGAGGAAAAATCAGCATAAGTTACAAGTACGCTGAAAAAAAGTTTGAAAGCACACACAATGTACAAGATTTTTGGACCTCCACTTCTGCAAAAGGGTGGGGTGGGAGTGTTTTCTCAAATACCTTCTCATGAATAATGCATATTCTTTATCATTTTATAGTATTCACTCCATTTTTTTTGTGTGGTTGTTATTTCTATTTACATTTTAACTACCTGCTTGTTTAGGGATTGATAAAGTACATAAATTTCTCCCCAGGTATCCCTCAAGTAATAAAAAGTCCTTCTAAGAAAATTATTTGAAATGATTCAAATCATATTAGCACTTTTCATCTAAATATTTGATGACAGAGGAAAGTGGGGAAAATGTGGTTTTTAAATTTTTAATTAATTTAATTTTAATTTGAAGGCCATTCAGTCCTTCAGAGCATACTACTCAGTAGGAGACAATCCAATGGAATAAGGAACGAACAGTCTTCTACTAAGTACACAAATGTTACTCAGCAAAAGAGAGTACAAGATATTTTTTTTTAATGGGGGATTTATGTTGATCCTGGAATTTTACAATATTTCATTGTGATTCTGTTTGTTAGACTTTTAGGAGTAATTATAAGTTTTTCTTGTGTCTTGTTTAATAAAATTAAATTTAATTAAATCAAAGATTAAAATTTCTCCAAAAAATAAAGAAAAACAAAAATTAAATTAATTATCACTTAGTTTCTTTCCTAACTCTTGTCTAACTCCCATTGGAAAAAAAAAAAAAGAATGACAAAGACCAAAAAAAAAATCAAAAACCTTTTAACAAATATGTAGTCAAGGAAAATAAATTCCCTTATTTTGAATGTCTAAAAATGCATCTCATTTTGCATGTAGAATCCATTACCTCTCTCTTAAGGAGCTAAGTAACACGCTTTATTTTGTCTCCTCTGGTATCATGGTTAGTTTTTACATTGATTAGAATCTTTAAGTTGCTCAAAGTTTATATTCTTCACTACATAGTTGTCACTGTTAAGTAGCAAGTCATTGTAGGTTTTGTTTTGATTTTGAGGCTTGGCGACCTTCCCTAAGATTTGCTTTGCTGAGCAGAATAAAGGCTTAGATTGCTGACATCACTTTTTTCATCCCTGGGCATAGAAAAGCAATAAGAAGTTTCATGGGAGCTTGAGTGCTTGACTTTTAGAACACAAGAGGCAACACAGGTAAAATAATTTTGCTTTCCTGAATTAACTAGAGGTATGTTCGGTTCTTATCCTTGTTGAATATCCTTCACCTGTTACAACTAAATAATTTTCAAGTTTAACTTAATTGCTGGATGACCTACAGGTCCCTCATTTTGTTCTAACAAAGAACCTAAACTACCAGGGCACAGCCAAGATAATAAAGTTTGTTTGAAGTAATCTTTTTCATCACTTGTCATGATAATAATTTGTTACATTTATGTACTACACTTCATTCAATTATTCCAAAATTAATGGTCATCATCTTAGTTTCCAATTCCTCAATAATACAAAAAGACATAATATTTTTTTAGGTATTTGTGGGATTTTTTCGTCATTTTTTTTGATATATTTAGTATACAGGCATAATAGTAGTATTGTTGGGTCAAAGGACATACACAGTTTAGTAACTTTGGGGACATAGTTACAAATTACTTTCCACAATGGGTAGAATAGTTCACAGTCACTCCAACAGTGTATTAATGTGCCTATTGTTCCAAATCCCCTGTAATTATTTGCCACTTTCTTTTTTGTATTTCAACTATGATTTAATTCGCATATCTCCAGTTGTTAGGTATTTGAAGCATTATACACATACACACACATAGACACACACATTCATATTTTGAATGTCTTCTTTAGAAATGCTTGTTCGTATTCTTTGATTTTTCAATTAAGGAAAGATTTATCTTATTCTTATAAAATTGAATAAGTTCCTGACATATCTTGAAAAATGACATTTTTCTTAGAATAATTTGCTTTAAATATTTACCAGCAGTTTCCCTTCTAATTTTAATTGAACTGGTTTTGTTTGTGCAAAATATTTAAATATTTATTCAATCAAAATTGTTCACTTTGTTATCTATAACCTTTTTGAACCTTCATTTAGTCATATCTTCTGCTATCCATTCATCTGAAAGATAATTTTTTCCTTCCTTCTCTAATTTGTTGATTATGATATTTTGTATTTTAGTCAAATACCAATTTGTAAGTTATTTTTATATGTGATGTGACATATTGTCTAAAGCTACTTTCTAACAGTATTATTTCCGTTCATCCCTATAACTTGGTTATCAAATAGTGTGTCTTCACCCCAGTAGCAACTCATGGATGAACTATAATCAGATCTATTTTGAGTAAATAGCATTTTCAGGTTTATCTATTACAATGTCATCATGTTAATTTTCTTCTTTATGTTGCTGATCTAAACTCTGTTTTTTAAACTGGTATGAAATTGGTGAGTCAAGGAATAAATTACCGTAACATACGTGTTTTCATTGTAGATAATCAAAAAGAATGAGACAAAATTTTTCATTTATCCAAAACTGTTCCTATGGCCAATTAATATATTTGAACACTTTCTTCAACAACAGAAAGAACAGATAAATGAATTTGACATGCAATCAATAAAAACAAACATACTAGAATATCAACAAATTTTAAAATCTCATGTCATTTTGATAAGTAGTTCTATAAATATGAAGAGTAATGAATAATTATTACTTCCATTATCAATGTTACTGGAATCATGCAGCTATTGCAAAGCAAGAAAAATTCATTTCAGGATGTGCTTACTCCAAAAGAGAATGAAAAGCTGTAAGACTTCTTGTAAGTATTAAAATTCTACTACTTTTTCTTTTACAGAAAACCTTTTTTGAGTCAATTCATCAGATACTGGGGAAAAGGTCATTGCATTGTGTTGGACATCTCAACATGCAGACGTATGGAAATGTCAAGGAATTTTTGACATTGAATTCTGTATTATAATACATTATGATTAAAATAAAACACTGTTTCTCACCAAAGGCACTTAATATAAGAGGAGATCCAAGTATGCAGAAAAGCATGAGAAGGAATCAGAAACTCAAAGGGCAAGTAAAAATAAAGTGTGTAATTGAGTCTAAGTAGATAATTGGATTTCTGCTTGTGAAGTGGCTTCTGTTTGCTCCTGCTTATTGTTCAGGAATGTGAAGAACTTACTAATTGTAAACTAAAGAAGGCTGAAAAGATAGCATGCGCCCATCAAGATAAAAGTCACAGACTGCCTAAAAATATTAAGTCTCTCTTAGGACTTCACAGTGGACTGAATAGATGTGGCAAATTGGTAGTTTGCTGTTGAAATTCACAAGTGTTAGCCATAATAAATGCCAAAAAGAAGAAGAAAAGGACTGAGAAATGACATTCAAACAAATACAGAGGGTAAGTAAAATTTTGCATCTAAACAGAATATCTACTATGTGTCTCTGTCAGTACCAAGTAATAATTATGAATGGGCAAAATACATTTTCTTTCCTTTACTAGGTAAGGGTGAAAGATCTGAAGGATTAGTTTTTACTCCTTACAGGTGATGAAGGAGAATTCTATTCGTTGAAAACAATGAAGTGAATGAAACAGAGTAGTTTGGCAGATAGAGAATCGGTCCTGGAGTTAGCAATTTATTCAAATCCTGTCTTTGAAATTGTCTATGGGAAATTCTTTGTTGTTCTTGTCCAGTCATTTCAGTTGCATTCAACTGTGACCCTATTTGGGATTTTCTTGGCAAAGATACTGGAATGGTTTGCTATTTCCTTCTCATGCTCATTTTACAAATGAATAAACTGAGGCAGAGTTAAGTGACTTACCCAGGTTCACAGAGTTAGTATATCTCTGAGGCCAGACTTAAACTCAGGTCTTTTTGACTCTAGTTTGGAAGCTTTACCCACAGTTCCACCTAGCTGCCCATGTTTACCTAGTCTATCCATTTAACATATCAATGTCTTTAGGCAATTCTGGATGACTGTAAGTTGCCCAAGAGTTGCAGGTCTACCTCTATAGAGGGAGCTTCTGATACCAACGAAATAATGGTTTTGAATTTCTCTCTGCTCCCTCAAAAATAAAAACAAAATAAAAAAAAATAAGGATTTTTCTAAGAAGTGAGAAGAACTTGGGTGGGCTGAGGTAGAGGGGAATCATAACCTGTGTTAGGTTGGAGAATGGAACAATGCAATTAAAAGATTGAGCAAAACAAGAAGGATTTCTGAATGCTTTTATTTAGGTACTTGGTATGCATGAAACTCTTCCCATAGAAAGGCCAATTGAAATATCTTGAGAGGAGTTGACTTCTGTGTTTGAAGGAATGATGGTGGCTATTTACTGAACTATTTATTTTTTAGTATTTTATTTTTCCCCAGTCACATGTAAAAACAAGTTTTAACATTCATTTGTAACATTTTGAATTCCAAATTTTCTCCCTTCCTCCCTCTTCATGCTCTTGCCCCCATTGATAAAGCAAGCAATTCAATAGGGGTTATACCTGTGTAGTCATGCTCTGCATCTCATATTAGCCCTGTTGTAAAAGAAAGCATAAACCAAAAAAGCTCAAGAAAAATAAATCAGAAAGAAGCTTCCATGTATATTCAGACACAATCAGTTCTGTGTCTGAGGATAGATAGTGTTTTTTTTTATCATAAGCCCTTCAGAATTATCTTGCAATATTGTATGACTGAGATAACTAAGTCATTCAGAGCTGATCTTCTTACAATATTGCTGTTACTTTGTTCACAGGATGTTTCAATTTGCATCAACTCATACAAGTCTTCCCAGACTTTTTAGAGAGCATCCTGCTCATCATTCCCCAATTGATGGGCATCCCCTCAGTTTCCAATTCCTGGCAACCACAAAAAGAGCTGCTATAAATATTTTTGTACATGTGGGTCCTTTCCCCTTTTTTATGATCTCTTAGGGATTCAAACCTAGCAATGGTATTGCTGTACAAAAGATTACATACAGTTTTATACCCCTTTGGGCACAGTTCTAAATTGCTTTCTATAATGGTTGGATCAATAGTACAATAGTATTCCATTATAATCACATACTGCAACTTGTTCAACCATTCCCCAGTTGATGGGCTCCCCTCAATTTCCAATTCTCTGCCCCCAGAAAAAGAGCTCCTATAACTATTTGTGTACATACAGGTCCTTTCCCTTTTTAAAAATCTCTTTTGGGCTACAGACCTAGTAGTAGCATTGCTAGATCAAAGGGTATGCATAGTTTTATAGTCCTTTGTGAATAGTCACAAATTTCTGTATAGAACTGTTGAATTAGTTCACAACTACACCAATAGTATATTGATGTCTCATTTTTCCCACATTGCTGCCAACATTTGTCATTTACCTTTTCTGTCTATTAGCCAGTCTAATAGATACAAGGTAGTACCTCAGAATTGTTTTAATTTGCATTTATCCAATCAATAGTGGAAGTACTGGTAGAGAAGATGTGGGAAAATTGGACCACTAATGAATTGTTGACATCATGAACTGATCCAACCATTATAGAAAGCAATTTGGAACTGTGCCCAAAGGGGCATAAAATTGTACATAATCTTTTGTATAGCAATACCACTGCTAGATTTGAATCCCAAAGAGATCATAAAAAAAGGGAAAGGACCCGCATGTAAAAAAAATTTTATAGCACCTCTTTTTGTGGTTGCCAGGAATTGGAAATTGAGGGATTGTCCATCAGTTGGGGAATGGCTGAGCAAGTTGTGGTGTATGAATGCAATAAAATACTATTGTACTATAAGAAATGATGAGCAGATAGATATGAGAAAAACATAGAAGTTCCATGAACTGAGGCTACTTAAAATGAGCAGAAGTAGGAAAACATTGTACACAGTAATAGCAGCACTGTGCGATGGTCAGCTCTGATGGAATTAGTGCTTCTCAGCAACACAGTGATCCAAGACAATTCCATGACTCATGATGAAAAATGCTATCTTTAACCAGAGAAAGAACTATGGCATTTGAATGCACATTGAAGCTATCTATTTATAATTTTTTTTTTGCTTTTTTCTTTCCTTCTCTTGTTTTTCCCTTTTATTCTGACTCTTCTTTCAGAAGGGTAATGTGGAAATATATTTAACATGATTGCACATGCATAAGTTATATCAGATTGCTTGCTGTCTGGTGGAAGGGGGAGAGGAAGTTGGGAGGGTGAAAAACTTGGAACTCAAAATCTGTATACAACATTAAAAGATGTTGAAAACCATCTTTACATATAATTAATTAACTGGAAAAATGGAGGAAAAATTAGCTTAAGAAATTAAAAGATACTAAGTTTTCTGAGAGAGTACAAAGGAGTGCAGGTGTTGGTAAATGAAAACATATGAAATGATGTCATTCTGATTTCAGGTCTGTTGCTCTATCTACTCTAACGCTTAGCTCTCTCAGATAGCCATCTGAGTGATAGTTGACCAAAACAGCTTCACATGCTCTTTCAGATAAGATAATATAAGTATATATAATCTGTATACTTACAGATTTTTATATTCTCTGGCTGTAACTGTAGGATCTGGTCATTTATTTCCTACTCACCCCTGTATCTCTACCAGATACAGACAAAGTTAAAAAAGTTACAGTCTGAAGGAAAAAGACCTATTTGTACAAACATATTTGTGGCAGCTCTTATGGTGGTTAAGAATTGGGTATTGAGGAGATTTCTATCAACTGAAAAATGGCTAAAGAAGCTGTGGTATATGATTATGATGGAATATTATTTTGCTTTAAGAAATGACAAGCAGGATGATTCCAGAAAAACATGCAAATGTTTGGATTTGGAATTCACTACTTTAAAAATACAAAATATATTTGCTAAAACATATAATTGGGAGAAAAATAAAATATTCAAAAAAAGTTACAATTTGCCCTGACTCCAGCTCCTGATGAGGTTGGGGGAAGATTTTCTTACCCCTCTCTTCTCCCCTCCCCTCCCCTCCCCTTCCCTCCTCTACTCTTTCTCTCTCTCTTTCTCTCTCTCTCTCTCTCTCTCTCTCTCTCTCTCTCTCTCTCTCTCTCTCTCTCTCTCTCTCTCTCTCTCTCTCTCTCCCTCTCGCTCTCTCTCGCTCTCTCTCGCTCTCGCTCTCTCTCGCTCTCACTCAATTTGGGGTACATGGAGGGGGAAAGAGCCACATGTTCTAAGTTCTCTCAGGGAAACAGACATGGTGTTTGCAATCAATAGAAATCAGTAAGAGACTCATGGTTCAAGGCTCATAGAACAATTCCATTTGATTTTGTCCTTGGGAGTTTAAACTTATGTAGAAGAACTCACTGGTTAATATTTGTCTCGATGATGCCTATTTGTCCACCAAGGCAGGCAGTTGGGTCCTGGCTGCTCCCCAGCTCCCACACCATTTAATGCACACTGGCAGCATTGACAATCACAGTAAACAAAATAATGAAGAACAATCTTTTAATAACAAAATGTTGCACAGTGAAAAATTCTCATAGTGTCAAAAGCTCTAGTGGCAAAAATATCTCCCTCTGGGGAGGAGGCTAGAGAAGAGGAGAATAGAGAACATTTCCTTAGCAGCTATCTTTTCATAGCAGAGAGATTAAAAACAAAAATCTATTCCCATTCTTCCTCTCTAATTGGTGGCATCCCCTTCACTTCAGTGGACTTCTGTTCTAGAAAAAAAATACATACACACACATGCACACACACACACACACACACACACACACATATATATGTATATATATATTTCTGTCAATGTATAAGTGCCAGAGCACAAACCAAAATTTTTGTTCTAGTAAGATATCATGGTAATGCCTAATATTATAGTTGTTTCCTAATTATCAGATAGTGATAGGATTATGAACATGCAGGTTTTTTAGAAGAAAGCCAAGCTATTAAGATCTTTATTAAAGAAAAACAGCAATCTAATTCCAAATCATCGATAATTAGAGGAATGCATATTAAAGCAACTCTGAGACTCTGGAAAAGTTGAACAAAAAAAAAATTATATGTGATAGAGGGACTACAGGAAAAAGTGCATCTTTATGTACTGTTGGAGGAGCCATATACTGACCCAGCCCTTCTAAACTGGGCATTCTCTTTGAACCAGCAATACTGCTTCTCGACCCTACACCAAAGAGATTGAATAAAAAAGGACATATTAGTGCAGAAATATTTACTGCAGATATTTTTGTAGTGGGAAAGAACTGAAAATAAAGTGAATACTCATCACTTGTGGAATACCTGAACAATTTATGGTATGCAAATGTAATTGAATGCTATGGTGTGAGAAGAAATGATGAAAGGGAAACTTTCACAGAATCCTGGGAAGATTTCTATAAATTGATACAGACTGAAGTAGAAACAGGAAAACAGTTAATAGAATAACAACAATATTATAAAGGCAAACATATTTGAAAGACTTAAGAACTCTGATCATAGAGAACAAGAAAGAATGGTACCACTGATACATAAGCCTGAATTTGTAAAGGGAATTGTCTGAATAGTACTGCCACTATGTTCTTTAAAGTATGTCTGTACCTTAGGGGACTCTAATGCTGAAAAAGAGACCAAAAATGGATTGTGCCTGAATTCAATCCTCTCCAAACATTTTAAGTAGCTATGGGGTGCAGTACTAAGAGTCTTCTTCACTTGAAATATGCTTTTTAAGCATGAGCAAATGATAGCAGTCTTTGCATGATATGAAGACAGTGTCTCTTACTTAAGGTCTGTTGTGGTATGTATTACTCCACCTCTACCTGTCTATTGTGGAGTCTAACTAATGGCTCAGCAGCAAGTGATTGCAGGAATTTGTCTTTACAAGGTCCTTTCTATTTCTAAAGCTATTTTGTAAACAACCAAGTTTCTCATTCTCCACCCAATCAAGCATGGGGTAGCATCCTATCAGTCTGTCAATTGTTTATGGCATGAATATAAAATAAACTCTGCCACCTTATTGAAAGTCTTGATAATGACTATCAATATCATAATGCTATTTATTTCATTTAACACTGTTCTGAGCTGAGTTAGAGCTAGAAAGTTAGCTTATTAAGACCTTTTCTCTCAGCAAAGAATAATATTGGTCATGCATATCTATGGATTTTCCATCATCAGAGACTCCCAAATACAGGGTAATAGGTCTAGCTATGTCAACTACCTAGACACCTACAAGTAGGGTGTAAACCAAGTAGCATTAGTCCTGGTAAAATTCCACATAGTTACAAGGGAAGCCTCATACTAAATCCCCTGAGATTTTTGTTCAAGGCATTGTGTCCTTAACATGTTTATCAAAATGTATAGTTGTAGCTCCAATGCAATAGTCACAGCACCTGTGACGGCTATGAATATGCCAGTGCAATTTTGAATTATGAAATACAACAAACTCTCCACACGGAAAACAGAACCAAAACATTTATTCAGACATCAGAAAGTCAAATCCCAACACCAGAAAGCCAAATCTATCATAGTAAGAAAGAAATCTATACACAATAACAATTCAGAGGGCAGCACCATCCGCAAGCCTTCCTTCTGTTAGGCTTCCCACAAACCATCTCCCTTAAACAAATCACAAACAAGCTCTCCCACTCATGCTAGACATCCATCTGTTTTCTCTCTCCCTCAGTTCTGATTCCTCAGATCAATTTCCTCTTAGCTCTGTTCTAGCTCTGTCTCTTCCTGCTCCACCCTTCCTGCTCCACTCATTCTGCAAACTCCTCCCACCACATGTGACTTAGGCTTCCATATGAATTAAGCAGGTCACATGGGCCTATTAATGAATGGTAAAGATATTTCCATTTAAGTTATCATTACAATAGTTAAAGTGTTCAAGCTGAAGGTCCCCTTAAAGATGCTAAGATATTCTTTCAACTTCCTAATGCCAGTCAAAGCTAGCATGTCTTTGTGCAGGGTACTTCACAGTCTCTTCCTTGACCTTCTTGAATCTTTGCAAGAAGCCCATAACTTCCCTGAGATATTCCCTGCAATACATTTAACAACAATGGAAGTTCAATAGTTCTTGGTTTTGTATGACTATGTGTTGGGGGAGACAAGAAAGAAAGAAGGGAAGGAAAGGGAAGGGAAATGAAGGGAAGGGAAGGGAAAGGAAGAGAAATTAGCCAGTAAAGCTCAAGTCAACTGGGCATCTTTGGGACATTCAAATTTGCCTTCCTTTGGAGAGGAGAAGGAAGGGGAGGGGGAGACAACACAGGAGAGTAGGAATTGAGTCTACTCACAGGGTTGTGCTCATCCTTTGAAGCAGAAGAAGACCATGCCTTCAGAGAAATGATGGCATGGCTTGCACTTCACTTTGTTTTGAGTGAGTGAGGGCTGTGCAAAGTCATCAATGTCACTGTGCATCATATATAGCTTTCATAGCCATAGAGCAATATGTACCATGTCACCTCAAATGATTCTTCATATTATGTGTAGGATCAGTGACATTCCACTACTGTTATTCATTGCCAAACTCCAGCTTCTGCAGATATCTTTATAGGTAGGTGCTTTCTATTGACTGGAACTTCTATTTTTCATTATCACCTCCTTTTTTGCTTGGCTCATATATCTTCATATAGTCTTTTGTCAACCATATATTCTGTTCTCCAGGCATCTACAGAGAGCTACAGCAGTAAAAGTTGGTTCATCATAATAAGGTTAACATACGCTGTTGGCATGAATTTGGGTGGAAGTTCTAAACTTTAATTATATTTCCATTAGCTTAAAATCCAATCCTTTCAGTCTTACATATAAAAAGTGTTACATATAGATTTAATTCTTTCTTAAGGTAACACCATACCTTATGTGTCATGTTGTCTTCAGGATGCCGTACCTGCATCCGTATTTCTCTCCCCTATTGGTAAGAAATATGGAATTATTAAAGTCAACTTTTGCTGCTACCCATCTTAGGTAAATACATTGGAAGCTTATGGATAAGATAGCAATGCTAGTGAAGTATTTAATATTATAAATTAGTAATATAGAATTAAAATGAAAACCAAACACAGGATACTCTTAGGAAATCATTATGTATACTTATTTAAGCATGCAAATTTCACAAGACTGTCAAAATTTTATGCATTAAAATAATTATACTGATAGATTTTATACCTTTAAATAATCGGGCTGAAATTCTTTGGAATTCATCCTTTCAAACTGATGGTAACCTGGTTACCATAAATCATCTAAATTGTCTAAATTCACTGAGTCATTAGAGAGAAAGTCATTTTGAACTTTGAGACCTTTTAAGTGTAGGCTTTCTACTTTTGAAGTTAAAGGTAGCAATAGTTCATACATTTTCAGTTTTCTACAGGTTAATGAATTTATTGTGCTTGTGTGCTACTACATCATCACCTTTAAGATCTTATGCTAAATGATAATTCACCTACTTAAAAGAATCTCAAAATTTAATGCCGCTCATAAAGAAGCATTTATTCTAATTAATTCACTGAGGAGATGATCATGAATTGAATATCTAAATGAAGTATAAACTAATAAGAACATAGACAATTTTGAGTTAAATTTCCTATACATATTGGACATTACACAGAGAGGAGAGGTGCTTTTTTTTGGAATATTTCTCAATCCCTAATTTACCAATATTTTTTCTTTGGTGAAATAGTAATTAGCCCATTAAGCTTCATCATGTTAAGTTAAAACTTAAAAATTAAGATTAAGTTAAAACATACTTGTCATAATAGCCATTTAGGAGACATAATGGATAGAATGGTAGCACATAGATTTGGGAGAGCTTGAATTCATACCCTATCCAATGCATTTTCTCATTGTGTGTTCTTGAGCGAAGTGCATAAGCTCTCTCAGCATCTGTTTACCCATCTGTAAAATGGGATAGTAATAGCACTGCTCTCACAAAAGTTGTTTGTGTGAATGAAATGAGAATGATTTGTATGAAACACATGACATTTTAAAATTATATATAATGTATAAATTCTTAGCTAACACAGATAAGTATCACTGAATGAACTCTGGACTTGAAGTTACAAAACTCTAGCTCAAATTTCAATTATTTCAGTTACTACATGTATGATCTTGGAAAACCCTTCCCGTATTTCTGAGATTAATTTTTATTTGTAAAATAATGAGGTTAGATAGATTAGCTGAAAGATCCTTGCCACTTCTGAACAGGTATGAATTTATGATTTTCACAATATTCTCCTTGGAGAAGAAGTAGATGAAGAGAATTTTCTTTTCTTTTTTTTTTTTTAGTACTTTCACTTTTAATTCATTATTTTTTGGGGATTGGGATGGACTTCAGGGAATTATGTTTTTCATGTTTCCTAAATAAAAAATAGTTACATTATCCAATTCAGAATTCATCTAAAGAATAAAGTAGAGATGTAGAAAGAAAAAAAAAATTTTACTGCTCTCAAGCTAGCTGCCAGTGAGATCCATGTAGGACATGGTCAAGGGCTCTTGAAAGTAAGAAAGAAAGGGAAAGGAGAAAGAGGAGGAGAAAAAGACAGACAGAGAGACAGAGAAAGAGAGAGGGACAGACAGAGACATAGAGAGACAGAGACAGAGAAACAAATACAGAGAGACATAAAGAGATAGAAAGAGACAGGTGCAGAGACAGATAGAGATAGAGACAGACAGTGATAGACACAGAGACAGAAAGGCAGACATATGGATGGGTGGACAGACACAGGCATAGACAGAGAGACAAAATAAAGAGAACAAATAGAAGGAGAGACAGAGAAAACAGTTTGAATAATGATGAATAAATGAGATTAAAACAATATAATTTTGAAATATGATATCTTAATGTGATTTAAGTTCAAATCTTTGTGCAAGTACTGTCTTATCTTTTACATTAGAGAAATATTTATTTTTCGGCAACTTTAGGAGGACAAAGTTTTGCAATAATATTACTAGAGTTGTTTAGAAACCTAGTGCCTTGAAATTTAAAATCAAGCCATGGAGATATATTTCACAAAAGATAAAAAAAAATAATTGCAAGTGACCATAAGTTAGAAGTCAACTTATTAATTTATATTTGAAGATAGATAAGTATGAAACAACAAGTGTTCTGGTATAGTCAGATTATTTGAATTCACACTTCATATTTTCATTGCCCTAAAACAATGCTTTACATAATTATAATTTTGAACGTGTGTATAAGAATATATATAACTTGAGGGGAATCATTATTTGCACTGAACAGGATATAGTTACATACATTTTCACATTTCCATTCAAGTGAATTGAATACTTCAGTTCACTATACATAACATCTGATAGATGGGAGACTAAAAAAGTTAAATCAGTTATTGTGGTACATCATTGCCAAATCAGTATCTTCAGAAATATTGTGCTTTTTGCTCTTTCTGACACATAGTGTTCCATGCATCTCCCATATCATTCATCTCTATGCTTTTCCCTTGCCTGTCTCCTATGTCTGGAATGCTCTCACTCCTCAGTTTTGCTTCTTTGTATCACTTGGTCACTTCAATACATACTTCAAACACCAGCTTTCTCAAGAGGCCTTCCCCTATCATCCCAGCCAGCAAAACTTTCCCCTCTAAGTTTAATAGCCCCCTTTACTGTAAAAGATTGAATGAACCTATTTATGTACATGTTGCCTATTTCATTCAAATGTAAATTCACCAAGGGCAGCAAAGGCCTTTTCTTTACATTTTCTATATGTGTTACATAATAAGTACTTAATATTTACTTGCTTTCATAATAGTCTATGACATTGATAATTCTAAATATTTCTCCTTTGCAAAGTAGATATGTATGTGTTATAAAGGAAATAGGAAAAGGAAATTTTATATATATATATGTATACAGCATGAATATATACAATGTACATATATGCGCATAGCACACATATGTTATATACATATCCTAAATGTATATGCATATATATATATAGCATACATGCACACATATATTCGATGTTTCTTGACACAAATATCTTCTTAACTGTAATATGATTGCAATGAAAAATCAGTCCAGGTACAGAGATTTATAAGGCATAACAGATTTGGATGCTATAGTATCAGCCATTGATATATATATATATATATATATATATATATATATGTATATATATATACATATATACATATATGCACCTAAATTCAATTGTAACTCTTAAGGAATATTTCATCAGGGTCATTATGCCGTTTTTAGGAAGTTGGATATATGGACAATACATAAAAAAAAGTTCCATCATAAACAAATGAGAGAAAATTGGGGGGAAATGACTATTAAATCTATGAATAGAAGAAAGTATCATGACTAAACAAGGGATACAAAGGACCAAAGAAGTTAAAAATTGTAATTATGAATAAATAAATGTAAAAATTTGTGCACTAATAAATTCAATAAAGATTAGATTAAAGGGAAATAATAAATAGGAAAAATTGCATCAATTTTATTTGATAAATGTCTCTTTTCAAAGACATCCAAGCAACTGATTTAGATTGATCTGAATGAGCCATTTACAAACTGATAAATTGTCTAAGATATGAACAGGCAGTTATCAAGGGAAACACACAGGTTCTTTATAGTCATAAAAAATGCTGCAAATCACTATTAATTAGACAAATAAAGCTTAAAGCATTTCTTGGATTTCACTACACACCCATAAGATTAGTGAAGATGACAAGACAAATGATAAATGTTGTCAGAATTGTGGGAAAACAAACACATTGATGTAGTATTGGTGGAAATTTGACTGTGTAAAATCATTTTGGAAAAAAAGTTAGAATTATACACAAGTAGCTACTATGTCTTATGACAAATCTGTTACTACTAGACTTATACTTTAAAGATCAAAGAACTAGTAAAAGATCATGTATATAAATATATATATACATATATATCAAACATACACACACATATGTACATATACACACAAACATACACACATATATGCATATGCATGTTCACATATGAATGGAAAGACTTGCCTACATTTAAGAAATGGCTGAATAAATTGTGATATATAAATGTGATGGAATATTGATTTTCAGTGTATATTCAAAGAAGTATGAACTAACCCCGAATAAAGTTAACACAATTAGAAAAAAATACTATAACATCAGTATTATAAAAATAAACAGTTCTGGAGACTTTTATAAGAATAAAATGACCAATTATAGGAAAAAAAATATATGATAAGAAGGACATTATACGATCAATATGTCATCATTAATGATTTCAAAGGAGCTGGTATGAAACACACCATCCTCCTCCTGACAGAGAGGTGGTCATAGATTTTGGGTGAAGAATGAGACCTGAATATTTTTGTGTTGAGATGAGGGACTTTTTTTTATGACCTACTTATATATGAACTGTGTTAAATGCTTGGATTCAAAAAATAATTCAAAGGAATCCCTGCTCTCAAGCAGTTCACAGTTTAACGTGGAAGTCAAAACACAGACAACTTGTTTTTGTTACAAATTGTTGCATAGTAAGTGCTTAATAAATATTTATTGTTTGTCTATTATTAGTAGCATGATAATTATAAATTGATAGCTACTTTTTTGAATTAGATGGAAGTAATAAATCACCTTGTTTCACTTGATTCTAACTTGAAAATATGTACAAATAAGCTGCGTATGTGTGTGCATGTGCATGGGTGTGAATGGGTATGCCTGTGTGTGTGTGTGTGTGTGTGTGTGTGTGTGTGTGTGTGCGTGGGATAAATTTGAGATGATCAGCAGAGGGAAGGCACTATTATCAGAATAGATCTGGAAAAGGTTATTGCATTGTGGATTTTTAGCAGAGAATTAAAAGAATGAAGGGAAAATAGGAGGTGAAAATTAGAAGGAAGATAATTCAAGATTTGAGGAACATTAAAAAAAAATAAATGCACATATTTGAAAGATGGTTTTTTTTTTGTGGATAAACAGAAAGAAAGTTAGCGTCACTGATTTAAAAGGACAGTGGACTCAACAAAGGGAAAACCAGAAAAGGCAGGAAGGGGCTAGGTTGCAAAGAGTTTTCAATGTCAAATGGAAGATTTTGTATTTGACCCTGAAGCCACTGGAGTTGATTGCATAGGTGTTTGTTTTTGTTTATTTTGTTCCTGCCCTAAAGTCTCTTTCTTGGACAGAATTGGATGATATTAACATATTCTTTGTTCTGTTTTAGAAATTTGTTGTGGGTGAGATTATTGCTATTATATTGTTAATTTCTACTGCAATTTATTAATCATTTGTTCCACAGACATTGACCTTCTTTTATTTTCACTTCATTTTTACCTTTCCTATTTCATTACCCAACTCATGCTTGCTGGGTTCAATTTCCAGTTGTTTATTTTGAAGTATCTGACTGTGATGAGGTTTAGGGGTGATGGGCACCCCAAAATACGGGCAGTCCAGGTCATGCTAGAAGGAATTCGACTCAAGCCTTCTTAAAGCCAAAGAAAACAAAGTTTATTAAAGATTTGCCATTTTAGGTTGGCTCTTCAGGAGCCTAAGCATTTGTGACGCTTGTATTCACAAGCGGGCCAGACAGAATCTCAGCTAGACAGAGCCTGAGCTGTATTGAATTTGAGCGCCTTCATGGAGGCAAGATGGAACTAAATACAGAAAAGGAGGGATCTGGTGGGGGTGGTGGTCTGGTAGTCCAGGATAATGGGAGGAGGGGTTTAGGGAGGGTCTTGAGGTGAAGTCCAAGGAGGGTCAAAGGCCAAAACAGCTGGAGGCAATCAAGAGATATCAGACATTGGAGGGTTAGGGTGGGAAGCAGGTGGGGCACTCCAGAGATCTTGATAGTGGCCATGTGGGAATGAATACAGATGGTGATGGACTTCCTGAGACTTCGTGAACAAATGGGAAGATTAGATTTGATTAAGAAAGGCCAGATTAAGTGGGAAGATTCAATGGGAGCTCAAGGAGACTCCCAGAGTCTGAACCCTATCAGCTGTATATGTCATCTACTGGCTTCATCTATAAAATAAATCAGTGTACTAAATGATATTTAAGGCCATATTCAGCTCAAAATCCTTCATTTCTATAATCTTGTGATAGTCCTTTTCTGGTATTTTTAGAGGAGGCTCATACTTGAAACTTCTGTAACAGATTAGGCTGCCACATTAATAATGACATGGTACTCCCCTCATTATTTGTTGATTTCTATAACATCTATATTAATACAGGCAACTCTGCATGATAACAATTATTTAATGACTAATTAGAATAATTACCAGCAATTCTTGTAAGATAAATCATTGAACTGAAAGTAAGAAACTTGGATGCTGCAACTAATTCATTTATTTGACTCTGGAGAAGTTTATGATGTTTTTAGGATCCCTGGGTTATAACAGTAAAATATGAAGTAATATGAAGTAACTGACTCAAAACCTAATTATGGGCCAAAAATAACACAGTTGATACAAATATATAAAGAACAAGCCATCTGGACTTCTCCTCCCTATCTAGAGAACCTTGTATTAAGTGTCTCTGATAATGACCTTTCATCTAATTTCTCTTGAATCTAAATCTTTGGGGATAGCAAGGTCATAAAGTTAATTCATAATAACATATCTATACAAATACTTAAAAATTTGCCAAATGCTTGATATGTGTTTGAATTTCACAATAACTTTGTGAGATAATTATATGCGTTATTACACCTATGTTATATCTGTGGAACTTATGACTCAGAAACATTTTAATTTCCCATTTTTTCAGGTGGGTTTTGAAATTACTAGTACCATTTTGCCTCTACTTTTATGGAAACTACTTCTGAGAAAAGAATTTCATTTATCAGTATACACAAGGGTACCTGCTATCACAGGTCCTTAGATCTGTATTCATTTTTATGCAAAGGCAAGTTTGGAAGGGTTAGCAATCACTTTAAGCAAGCACATGTATCAATTCTTTAGGCAAGCACATGCATCATTCGCCTAGCTCAGGAGAGTCAACACCTTAAACCCCAAAGTAATCACCAGACATGGCTTCCTCTGTCTCACTAGAATTCAACAGATTGTCTGGCCATAATTACCAGAGGAGGAAGTGCAACATGTAGGTTCTCAAAGCTGGAGGGCCTCTCCCCTGCCCTCTGCTCCTTAGCAGCTTCCCAGAGTCCTCCTCTGGCACTCACACCTTCTTACCAAAACTAAGCCCCAAAGTAAAACCTCACCGTCAGAGTATTTGTACACGTTTTAGAGCCAGAGGGCACAACCCTTTGACCCACTGCTTTGATAGAAAAAACAAAAGGTACTTGGGACCCTCCAAAAAAAAGACGACTCCCCTAACCAAGCTTCCCACAATGGGTAGGCCCATCAATGGGTGGGAAAGAGCCTCCTCAATCACATTCAAATTATAGTTCTTGATTATACTAAAACAAAACCATGGTCTTCTTCAGAAAACAAAAACAGCGAAAGATCCTTTAATTGCCATTACACATGGAGATAGTGAGCAAAATCTTGCTAAATGAAAAGGAGGCCCATGATCTGACGACTCAGTGATGAAAGACTTAACCCTTTACGATAACAGAAATATCTCTTATGAATCACTGTTAGGATTGCTGCCTGTATAAGAAAAGGAAGACTCACCTAATAAGTTATATGAGAAAGGAAAAACTCCAATACTCTCTCTTCATGTCCATTAACCTTGGGACTCTAATAGCAATTATTTTGACTTACAAGGTTTGGGGGTGAGGTGTTACCCCTCCCTCCTGTGGACATGGAAGTTATAAGCAGATGGCAAGAAATTGTAACACACACAGTGGCTGATCCCAGTAAAACTGTCTGGGCAGATGGGCTAAACCAGATTGAAGATAAATGACAGGCCTCAAACCCTTTAGTGAGTGAGGGGGATGTCTACTCCAAGCATGTGAATAGGTAGATGAGAACAATTTTTTCCAATAGCAGAAGCAGACGATATGGATTGCTTAGAGCTTGGTTAGACATCAGAGATGCCAACATCATCTCAGGCCATTGCCAGTCATCTTGACTTTTGTCTTGTAACTGAAATTCACCGATCCCAGAAGAAGAATGGGACAAGTGTGTGCAAAAGTCTTCCTCACTTAAATTCAATTCACACACAAATCAAAACATTATCTATCTTCCACTATTTTGTATTTCATTGTGTTTCTACCTTACTATCTTACTTTGAAGTCCTGTGGTGATGAGTGAGTGACAAAGCAGCAGGTGTGGATACACTGGGAGCTGTAGCCGCAACCATGCACATAGGAGGCTCAGGTCATTGACTCGTCTTCTCACTGGACTGAAGCAGCAGTGGACTTGAGGCAGCCCCTGGATATCTGAGCAACCTTTTTGGAGGATCACACTGCTCACTTCCTGTTATGAGAAAGATGTTAGAAAAGGTGCCCTAAAAAATCGTTTGCTTCACCCGGTCCTTGCCAGTTTATTTATTATGGGAAACAGGGATACCATTCTGCAATTGAAACCAAAAATTTGCAAAGTTTTTGCAAAGATGATTCCACTCACTCATGGAACATGTGCCTGTTCATGGATAGCTTGGAATCCAATAGACCTGAGAAACATAAAGAGCTTTTCTTGCAAGACAACTCAGCAAGTACCACATCCAAATAGCAGCCCTGAGTGAAACAAGACTAGCAAATTCAGGCCAGCTTACTGAAGTCAAGCATGAATACACATTTTTTTTGGAGTGGCTACTGTGATGAGGAACATATGAAGATAGTATGGTTTTCACAATCAAATCTAATCTAGCCAGCAAGCTTGTATGCCTCTCAAAAGGAGTGAAAGACAGGCTCATGACAATGTCATTGCCACTTGCAGTAAAGTGCTATGCCACCATAATCAGTGCATATTATCCCACCATGATGAACTCTGATGAAGGCAAAGGAAAATTACATAAATGCCTGGAGGCTCTCATCATCAATGTGCTGAAAGACAACAAGCATGTAATTCCAGATGACTTTAATGCCAGAGTAGGCACACACTATCAGGGATGGCAGGGACTCCTTGGGTGGAGTGGAGTCTGAAATAGCAACCTCAAAGGCTACTTACTGCTGAAGATCTGTGCTTTTAATAACCTTCTCATCACCAACACTATCTTCCACTTGCCTAAAACATCATGGATGTACCCACTCAGCAAGCACTGTAATTTAATAGATATCATTGCAAAAGACTTGGTCAGGAGGTAGGGACAAAGATAATGCATAACAGAGTGCTGAACCACTCATAGATATCTCCTCCAAGCTAACCATTCTCATTAAGCAAACTTGGTGACCTGAAGGTAAAATTACTGTCAGGAGACTCAACATCAATAGATTAGAGCACTTCATGAATGAGCAGTTCATTGCTGATCTAGAGGGAAAACTGAGTTAGCACATAGCAGTAATGGAGCAGAAAATGAGTGGGCAGTTTTCAGATATATGGTGCACAGAATCGCATTTTTTTCATCTAGGCCAGAAGACTCACAAATATCAGGATTGGTTTGATGAAAATGATGGGGATATTCAGAAGCTGTAAAGCAAGAAATGAGAAATCTACAGGATTTACCAGCAGAATAGCTTGTCTGTTTATTAGAAGGCAGCCTTTAAATCCATCAAAAGTAAAATACTAGTGGAGCTTAGAGATATGCAGGATTCCTGGCTTAGTAGGAAAGCAGATGAAATTCAATTTTATGCCAACAGCAACAATACAAATTGCTACTATTATGCCCTGAAGACTATTTATGAGCCAAAGATCTGCATTGCATTTCAACAATTCACTTCTGGTAGAGTCATATGGATCAGTGATAAGGACATGATTCTGGAGAGATGGGGCTGAACACTTTCATAATGTTCTCAATACACCATCATCGACTAATACTGAAGCCTTTGACTGCGACTGTGTGCCTCAGGTTATAGTCCATTATAAAAGCTTATTGATCAGTTTCCTGCTGTTGGTGCTAAACTTCCAATTGAAGAAGTATTGAATGTCATCAGGCTTTTCATAAGTGGCAAAGTTTCTAGTACTGATTCCATCCCAGCAGAGATCTACAAGGCGAGGGGTACTCATAAAGAAGTTGTATGAAATATTCCAGATCACATGGCAAGAGGAAGTTATCCCCCAGTAGATCAAGGATGTCTTCATTGTCTGTCTTTACAAAAGAAAAGAAAATAGGTCATCCTATGACAATTACAGGTGGGGGGTGTCTCTCTCTAAGATTCTTCCTAGTCTTGGTCATTTGATCATCACTTTGAATATGGTCATCTGCTCAAGAGGCAGTGTGGCAAAGAAATGGTCAACATGGTGCTTGTTGCCCAACAACTCCAGGAGAAATGACAGAAACAAGAACAGCAGTCTGTACACAATATTCAATGACATGACCAAGTACTTTGATACTATTAATCATGAGGGCTTGTGGAAGATCATGTCAAAAATTGGGATGCCTGGGGAAGTTCATCAATATTGTATATCATTTTGATAATGGCGTGTTTGCATGAGTTCTGGATGAAGGATGATACTTTCACACCTTCCCAGTCACCAATAATGGAATGAAGCAGGGCTATATGCTTGCTCCCATGCCTTTTAGCATGATGTTTTCTATCATGTTAGATACCTTCAAAAATGATGAAAGTGACATCAAGGTAAACTACCACAATTATGGTAAACTATTTAATTCAAAAAGATTACAAGCCAAGACAAAAGTGGAGGAAGAATTGTTGTGTCTTTGTTTTCATATGATTGTGCACTCAGTGCAGCCTCTAAGGCTGAGATACAAAAGCATATTGATCAATTTCCTGCTGTTGGTGCTAATTTTGGCCTGAAAATCAACACCAAGGAAACAGAGGTCCTCCACCAGCAAGTATCACACTATCCATACATTGAAACATTGGTTATTGTAAATGCAATGTAAAATTGGTTATTGTAACTTACCTTGGCTACTGCCCAAAGATGTCTTCATAGATGATGGGACTGAGGCATGCATTGCCAGAACCAGCTCAGCATTTGGAAGGCTCTGAAAGAAAGTTGGAGAGAAAATGTATTAGGCTGTCTACTAAGCTAAAACTCTATCGAGCTGTTGTGCTGACCTTACTGTTATATACTTGTGAAACTTGGACTCAGCATCATTCCTGAAAATTGAAGTGTTTCCATTTGAAGTGTTGTAGAAAGATTCTGAGGATCACCTGGAAACATAAGATTCCAGTCACTGAGGTCCTTTCTCAAGCTGAACTGACAGATATTCAAATTCTCCTATGGATAGCACAACTCTGTTGGCCTGGAAACATTGTTCAAATAGCAAATGTACAATTACCTAAAAGGTTATTTTATAGAGAACTCACACAAGGCAGGTGCTCACAGAGAGGTCAGAAGAAGAGATACAAGGAATCTTTCAAGATCTCTCTGAAGAACTTTAGTATTAATTGTGAGATATGAGTGATATTTGTATAGAACTGCCCAGAATGACATGCCCACATCAAAGAATGCACTGTACTTCATGAGCAAAGCAGAATTGTGATAACTCTTTTTGGGAGTCAAGATGACAGAGTAAGCAGTAAGTTGCTATCACTCTTCTATATTGACCTCTAAAAAAATAGTGCTCCAGGAAAAACTCCAGCAGAAAGATGGGATGGAGCAGTCTTTTAGCCCAGGAAATTTAAAGAATCAACAAGAAAGATCACTTTCACTCAGGTAAAAGGGGAGGATATTCCAAGACAGTAAACATCCTAGCAAGCCAATGTCATGCCATACCTCAGCAAACCAGCAGAATATTCTGAGTCTTAGGGTGGTGGAGTAGGCAAACACTAACACCAGGATCTTCCACATGCCTTAGCATTGACTACTTGACCTGGGAGACTCTATCTCAGAGAACCACCTCATGCCCCAGCACAGCCTTGAACCAGCAGGCATCCTCTAGCTGCTGAATCTCTACTGACTTCAGCACAGCCCTGAGGAGGAAGGCATCCTCCAGCAACCAGACTTCCCTAAGCTTCAGTGCAGCCCCAGGTGAGCAGACATTCTCCATCAGGGGATCTCCACATGCTTCAATGTAGTCCTGTGCAAATGCAGAAAAAATCCACCTGGCCCCAGCACATGACAGACACCACCACTAGACCCCTAGCCCAGCACCAAATAAGCTGCCAGACACCGAAGCCTCCAGCTGCCAGCACCCAAAGCCCCAGAACACAAAGCTGATGAAAAGGCCCCTTGCACCCAGCATAAGAAGCCTGGGTCAGTGCCCCCTGTGCTCCAGCAGGAGATCTTAATTTTAAAAACTATGGAATAGGCAAATACCATGAACAAGAAAACAAATAAACACTGACCAAAGACTACTTCTATGGGGACAGGGAAGATAAAAACAAAAATTCAGAAGAGGACAACATTGTCAATATATCTACGTACAAAATCTCAAAGGGAAATATGTACTGGTCCCAGTCCCCAAAACCTTCTTAGAAGAGCTGAAGAAGGATTTTAAAACTTAAATAAGAGAGGTAGAAAAAAATGGGAAAAAATGAAATGAATACACGAGAGTTTAGAAAAGAAAGAACAAAAATTGTAGAAAACAATTCCTAAAAAAATACAATTGACCAAATTGGGGTTTGGGGGGAAGTACACTGCAGAAAACAACTCCTTAAGAAATAGAATTGCCCAAATGCAAAAGGAGGTACAAAAACTTACTGAAGAGAAGAACTAATTAAAAGTAGTATTGACCAAATGGAAAAGGAGATACAAAAGATAAATGAAGAAAATAATTCATTAAAAAATAGAATTGGACAAATGGAATCTAATAACACTATAAGACATCAAGAATCTGACAAATAAAATCAAAAGAATAAAAAATAGAAGAAAATATAAAACATCTCATTGGAAAAACAGCTGACCTGGAAAATAGACCCAGGAGAGATCATTAAAAAATTGGAACCCTATATGAAATCCATGATCAAAGAAAGATCCTGGAAAGCATCTTTCAAGAAATCATCAAGGAGAACTACCCTGACATCCTAAAATCAGAAGATAAAATAATCATTGAAAGAATCTATCAATCACCTCATGAAAGAGATCTCCAAATGACAACTCCAAGCAATACTGTAGCCAAATTCCAGAATTATCAGGTCAAGGAGAAAATACTGCAAGCAGCCAGAAAGAAACAATTTAAATCTTTTGGAACCACAGTCAGGATTCCACAGGACCTGGTAACCTCTATATTATAGGACAGAATGGCTTGGAATATGATTTTTTGGAAGGCAAAGAAGTTTGGATTGCAACTAAAAGTCAACTACCTGGCAAAATTGAACATTATTTTCTAGGGGAAGTGATGGATATCAAATGTAATAAGTGACTTCCAAACTTTCATGATGAAAAACCAGAGTTAAACAAAAAATTTTATCTTCAAATATAAGACTCAAGAGAAGCATAAAAAGATAAATAGGAAAAGAAAAAAGAAAAGCTTGTTCTTCAATTGGGTTGAACTGTTTACATCCATACATGGACAGATGATATTTGTAACCCTTGAGAACTGTATCTTTATTACAACATTTAGAAGGAGTATACATATACAGAGGATGTGAGTATAGGTTGAATTTGAAGTGATGATAAGAAAAAATTAATTAAGGGGTGAGGGGAGAAGAGCAAAAGAGGAAGCAGAGTAGGGTAAATTATATCACATCTAAAAGGCACAAAGACCTGTTATAGTAGAGGGAAAGACAAGAGGAAGATAACCATTGTTTGAACCTTGTTCTCATCAGATTTGTCTCAAAAAGAGAAGAATGTACACACTCAATTGGGTATAAAAATCTATCTTCCCTAAAAGGAAGTGGGGTGGGGGTTAGGGAAAATAAAGGGAAGTGGGTGGAAAAAAGGGAGAGCAGAAGAGAGGGAAGAAGTAGTAGGGGAAAGAAAATGGAGGGGGACTGATAGAAGGAAGAGCAGATTGAGGGAAACAGTGATCAGAAGCAAAACACTAGTGAAGAGGGAAAGAGAGAAAGGAGAGAGGAAAACATAAATGAGGTGGGGGATAGGATGGAGAGAAAGACACAGTTAGTAATCACAACTGTGTATGTAAATGAGATGAACTCTCCCATAAAATGGAAGTGGATAGCAAAGTGGATTAAAAGCCATAATACTAAAATATATTGCTCACAAGAAAAAGAAAAACATTTGAAGCAGAGATATATGCACAGAATAAAGGTCACAGAATGGAAGAGAATATACTATGTAAAGCTGAAGTGAAAAAAAAAAAAGAGGAAAGCAATCCTGATCTCAAACAAAGCAAAAGGAAAAATGGATCTAATAAAAAGAGATAAGGAACAAACTACATCCTACTAAAAGGTACTATAGATAATGAAGTAATATTAATACTAAACATACATGCATTAAATGGTATAATATCCAAATTCTTAGAGAAGAAGTTAAGTGAATTACAATAAGAAATAGTCAGGAAAACTATACTACTGGGAGACCTCAGCTTCAGGAATTGAGGAGATGAATAGAATCTTAGAAAAGTTAGATATGATAGACCTCTGGATAAAATTAAATGAGGATAGAAAGTAATATACCTTTTTTTTTCTTAGTGGTAAATGGCACCTACACAAAAATTTATGATATATCAGGGCATTAAAACCTCACAATTCAATTCAGAGAAGTATAAATATTAAATGCATCCTTTTCAGATAATGATGCAATAAAATTACATTAAATAGAGGGACCTTGTAAAGACAGGGTAGAATTAATTGGAAACTAAATAATCTAATCCTAAAAAATGAATGGGTGAAGCAACAAATCATAGAAACAATCAACAACTTCATCCAAGACAATGACAATAATGAGACAACATACCAAAACTTTTGGAATGCTGCCAAAGCAGTTCTTAGGAGAAATTTTATATCTAAAATGCTTACATGAATAAAATAAAGAGGAGACTAATGAATTGTCTTGCAACTAAAAAATCTGGAAAAAATAAAGAAAAAAATTCCCAACTAAATACCAAATTTGAAATTCTGAAAATCAAAAGAAAGATTAATAAAATTAAAATTAAGCAAACTATTGAACTTATAAACTAAGAGTTTATGAAAAATAATAAAATAGATAAACCTTTAGTTAATTGGATTTTTTTTTTAAAAAAAGAGGAAAACCAAGTTACCAGTATCAAAAAGGACAAGGGTAAATTCACCACCTATGAAGAGGAAATTAAGATGGTAATGAGCAGCTATTTGTCCAACTCTATATTAATAAATGTGACAATCAATGAAATGGAGGAATATTGACAAATATATAAATTAGTCAGATTAGTAAAAGAGGAAATAAAATATTTGAATAGCCCTACTTCAGAGAAAGACATTGAACAAACCATCAATGAATGATCTATGAAAAAATCTCTAGGGCAAGATACATTTAAAGAGCAATTCAGTCCTGTGCTCTGTGAACTATTTGACTTGTGACAACGAAGGACTAACACAATCGTTTGAGTAGTCTCAGCTCCTCCTCTCTTGTCTGTCTCCCCCTCTCTCTCCTTCTTCTCTACAAAGGAAAGTAAATTTGCATGGTCGAGAGATGCCCAGCTGACTTGGGTTTTACTGGCAAATTTCCATTTCGTTTTCCTTCTCCTCCCTTCCCTTCCCATTGGCCAAAAGGGGCCAAGGTCTCCCATTGTATCTTGGGTCATCTCCAGTCATTCTGATGAATATCTAGTCACTGGATTCTGTTGGCTCTGGAGAAGAAGTTAGGCTGGTGACCTTGAACAGCCCTCCCTCACTCAAAACAAAAGCAAGTGCAAGTCATGTCATCATTTCTCTGATGGCATAGTCTTCTTCAGCAACAAAGGACGAACACAACAATATGAATTATTTATAAAAATAAGCAGAAAAGGAGTCCTGCCAAATTCCTTTGACAGTGTAAATACCTGATACCTAAACTGCAAATACCAAACTGAGAAAAAAAAAATTGTAGACCAATTGCCCTAATGCTGATGAAAAATTTTAAATGAAATATTAGTAAAGAGAGTACACTAACTTATCTAATGAGAATAATACAAATCACCAATGGGACTCATTCCAGAAATGCAGGGCTATTTCAACATTAGGAAAACTATTAGTACAATTGACCATATTAATAACAAAATTAACAGAAATCATATGATTATGTTTGTACCTTCCTACTAAAACACTAGAGAATATAGGAACCAATGGAGTTTTCCTTAAAATGATAAGTTGCATTTATTTAAAACCATTTTGTGTAATGAGAATAAGCTTGAAGCATTTCCAATAAGACCAGGGGTGACACAAGGATGGTCATTATAACCACTGTTATTCAATATTGTACTGGAAATGTTAGCTTTAGCTATAAGAGAAGAAAAAATAAATTAAAGCAATTAGAATAGGCAAAGAAGAAAGAAAGCTATCACTCTTTGCAGATGATATGATTGTATATTTAAAGAATCCTAGAGAATCAACAAAAAAAACTACTTGAAATAATTAACAACTTTAGCAAAGTTACAGGATATAAAATAAATCCACATAAACCATTGGCATTTCTATATATTTATAATAAAGATCAACAAGAAGTGATGAGAAATTCCATTTAAGCATTTGTATACAATATAAAATATTTGGAAGTGTACCTGCCAAAACAAACCCAGGAACTATATGAACACAATTATAAAACACTTTTCATGTTAATAAAGTCATATCTAAATAACTGGAAAAATACAGTTGCTCATGGGTAGGCCAAGCTAATATAATTAAAATGACAATTCTTCCTATGTTACTTTACTTATTTAGTGCCATATCAATCAAAAAACCAAAAATGTGTTTTATAAGGCTAGAAAAAATAATAACAAAATTAATCTGGAAAAACAAAAGTTCCAAGATATCAAGGGAATTAATGAAAAGAAATGCAAGAGAAGGTGCCCTAGTTTTACCCAGTCTGAAACTTTATTATAAAGGAGAAATCATCAAAACTACTTGGTACTGGCTAAGAAATATACTGGTGGATTGTGGAATAGGATAGGTACACAAGACGCAGTTGTCAATGACTCTAGTAATCTATTGTTAAACCTAGAGTCCAACTTCCAGGAACTCACTATTTGACAAAAACTGCTGGGAAAACTAGAAAACAGTATAGCCAAAACGAGGTATAGATCAACATCTGACATTGTCTGCCAAGATAAATTCAAAATGGGTGCACAATTTGGGTAAAAAGACTTAAACTATAAGCAATCTTGGAGTGCAAAGAGTAGTTTACCTATCAGATGTATGAAGAAGGGAAGAATTTATGACTCAACAAGAGATAAAGAATATTATGAAATGCAAAATAGATAATTTTGATTACATTAAATTAAAAAGGTTTTGAACAAAGCCAATACAACCAAGCTTAGAAGGGAAGAAGAAATCTGTGAAACATTTTTTATATCCTGTGTCTCTGATAAAGGTCTAATTTCTAAAATATATACAGAAGAGTCAAAATTTATAAGATTACAAGTCATTTCCCAATTCATAGAAAGTCAAACAATATGAACAGGCCATATTCAGATGAAGAAATTAGTTATCTTTTGTCATATGAGGAAAAAAATGTTCTAAATCAGTATTGATTAGAGAAATGCAAATTAAAACAACTCTGAGGTACCACATCACACCTATCAGATTGGCTAACATGACAAAACAGGAAAATGATAAATGTTGGAGAAGATGTGGGGAAATTGGAACAGTAATGCATCGTTGGTGGAGTTGTGAACAGATCCAACTATTCTAGAGAGAAATTTGGAACTATGCCTAAAGGGCTATAGCTATGGACATACCCTTTGATCCAGCAATACCACTTTTAGGGCTCTATCTCAAAGAGTTCACAGAAATGGAAAAGCAACTACATATCCAAAAAAAAAAAATAATTATAGCACCTCTTTTTTTGTGGCAAAGTATTAGAAACTTAAGAGATGCCCATCAATCACAAAATCGCTGAACAAGTTGTATATGAAAGTGATGAAATATTACTGTCCCATAAGAAATGATGAATAGGTAGATTTTAGAAAAACCTGGAAAGACTTTGATGAACTGATGCTGAGTGAAGTGAGCAGAACCAGGAGAACCCTGCACAGTAACAGCAACATTGTGCAATGACCACCTTTGATAAACTCAGCTCTTCTCAGCTGTGCAATGACCTAAGGTAATTCCAAAAAACTTAAGATGGAAAATATTATTCACATCCAGAGGAAGTATGAGTCTGAATGCAAATCAAAGCACATTATTTTCTCTCTCTTTTTTCTTTCTCATGGTTCCCTTTGTTTCCAATTCTTATTTGCACCATGACTAATGTAGAAATATGTCTAATATGATTGTATATGTATAGCCTATATCAGATTGTATGCCTTCTTGAGAAGGAGGGAAAGGAGAGAGAAAATTTGGAACTCAAATTCTTATTAAAGTGAATGTTGAAAACTAAAAATAAATAAATTAAAAAAAAATAATTTCAGTAGCTCAAAGGAAACATGAGTTGCAGAAATCCAGAGATATCTCCATCGCAAATGATCAAATGATCTACATGTGCTCAACCTGTGGCAAAGCCTCCTGAACTCATCTGCTACAGTCAAACATAATATACTCTGACCTTAACATTATGATGTTATTGGTCCTATTTGAAAATGAAGGATGGACAGACTAAAAATGCAATGCATTACCATATATCAGATGTGTTGATGGTTCATCTCTTTTTATTTGTCTATCCTTTAGTGGGTAAATTATACACAAAATAATCAGCATAATGGTGTGAGATTAGCAGCCATCATTCTGAATATTTTCAGTCTCCTTTACGGATGTATTATCCATCAGCACAGACTCTGTGCAACCAGATGGTGGGGTATGAACGGCATTGAACTTGAAATCTGAAGCTTGGGACTTCAGTCCTGACTCTGATACTGTCTATGTGAATGTGGCCAAATAGGTTAAACTTACCAAGAGTCAGTTTGCTAATTCAACAAATAGGAATAATTATATGTGCTCTGTCTCTCACAGTGTTATCATAGTTCATATTTATACAAGACTTTATGATTTAGAGAACATCTTTCACACAATCTTTAAAGGTTGTGGTAAATAAAATACTTTCAAGCCTATTTAAAATTGTGCTACATATTTTTTTACAGACCATATATACTTCATTCTTTATTTTCAAAGTGTGTGGTGGAGATTAGGTTGTTAGGACTGTGGGTAGGGTGAGTGCATCACATTCATGAAGGGACCCAAATGGATTGATTCAGTATATGCCAGAATATAGACAGGTTAGAAAGGTATCTGGTGATTCTTATACTAGGACTGATCATGCCAGTTGATCTATGGATAGTAAAAGACCTGGAAAAGTTGAGATATCCCCAGAACTGCCTTAGTTAGTGGGCATACTGAGGTGGATGCTAGAAACTTAGCTGCTTTCGTTAAATCCTCTTGGATAATCCACTTCAAATCTGAATTTACTTCATTCAAAGCTTGTCAAGGTTGATTCTGACAGATAGAGGAGATGTATTGAATTTTGCGAAGCCACTTGAATAATCTCTGAGAAAATTACAGACCACAGAGATATTAGGTAAATATAATCTAATAAGCACTCTATAGGGAGCAGTACTGATTGTCATTCTATTGCATTATAGATTTAAAGGAAAAAAAAAAGGGTGATCTTTTCTTATTCTGGGGAAATCACATATGGATAGTCAATATTAATGGGTCATCTGACTAAAAAAAGGCATCAAGAGACATTTTAATTCACTTTCATATTCAGAGGAAGGTTATATTTTCTGTATCCAAGGATATGAGGCAGAAATAAAATGTAAACTATATGTCCATATTAAAAGATGAGGTCAATGTTGTTTAAGGGTAAAGCAAGGATCAGGAAATCACAAAGTAGTCCAGGTATGAGAAAAATTAATAGCCAGTTGTCAACACTGGCATTGACACTCAAACATAAAATGCTTAGTTGTATAAAATAGAACTGAAATATGTCAGACATGTAAGAAATTACAGAGAAAATGAATGAAAAATATAATTACATTATTGTGTAATCCATATGTGCTGTCTCAATCAGCAGTCATACTGGTGTATTGGATCTCCAGAGTTTGGGGATGTCTTTCTTTAATGCTAAAACCCCTAGGTACACAACCATTATATCTTCCCTCCCTCAATATCAATTAGTGGCTAATATCTACTCAACATCATGGAACAATAACATTTTGACTAGTGATCTTTTCAATATCATTAATAACCTGTTGATATTACTTAAATACTAATTAACTGATAAGCATCAATTATCTTTTATAAGAGATTATTTTCTGAGGGAATATTGTAAAGACGGGTGCAAAAAAAAAGTGTATTATCTTCTACCACTTGAATAGAGTCAATTCATATTGAAAGTAGCGAATATCAACATTCCTCCCACCAAGTTAACTTCTAGGGGTGTCATAAGAGATGAATGAGTGTGAGGGAAAGCAATGTAGGATCTTTTTTGCTGTTGTTGCTTATACCAACAAGTGTGTGTATGACCTTCGTTGCCAAAGAAGACCATACCATCAGAGAAATAATGACATGACTTGAACTTGACTTTGTTTTGAGTGAGGGAGGGCTGTGCAGGTCACCAGCCTCACCTCTCCTCCAGAGCCATCTGAATCCAGTGACCAGATAGTCATCAGGATGACTGAAGATGACCCAGGATGAGACAATTGAGGTTAAGTGCCTTGCCCAAGGTCACACAGCTAGTGAGTGTCAAGGGTCTGTGATGAGATTTGAACTCAGGTCCTCCTGACTCCTGCACTGGTGCTCTATCCACTGCACCACCTAGCTTCCCTGATACCATCAAATATAACACCTCTGAATAATGTGATTAAGGAGGATCTTTCCTGTCCCTTGAGGGAAGCTTGATTTGGAGAGTTCTTTTGTAGCAGGGTCTATTGAGCCACTGGGTCATGCCCTCTGGCTTTGAAAGTCAATAAATACTCTAAGGGTGAGGTTTTACTTTGGGGCTTAGTTTTTAGAAGAAGGTCTGTATGCCAGGTGAGATCCTGGGAAGCTGTTAAACAGCCCCTCCCACTTCCCCCCCCCCCCCCCCCCCCAGGCTTTGAAAACCCAGATGTTGGTGCTTCCCTCTCTGTTAAAGATGTATGTATGTTAATGGTTAGGCAGTTTGGAAGAGCTGTCTGTTGGTTTTTGGTTTCTCTGAAATTTTGATTTTGATTTGCTCTGATACCTGTGCTTGATTAAAGTGATTGTTAATCCTCCAAAAGTTGACTTTCTTTTATAGACGCAGATCAAAGAACCTGTGGTAGCAGACCTCCCTGTCTATGTTGGGGTGCTTACGGATACAATAAGTCATTTTCTATCTTGGAGTTTGCAGTGTCTTATCCAGAACTAGATCAACTTAGCAGTCAAGACACCAATACAGTCATGTTGCATGCCTGTAGGCCTGTATATATGGAGTACATCATGGCATAGTGAATAAAATGTCAAATTTGGAGTCAGAAATGCATGAGTTTTAATACTGTCTCAGATGCATAATTGTCATTACATCCTGGGCAAGTCACACCTACTCTTAGTCTAATTTTCCTCATCTGTAGAATACAGTCAATAATAATAATACCTATATTTCCAAAAGTAACTATTCTGTGAGTATCACATGATGCAATATAGGTGAAAAGAGCATGCTGGATTGATAGTTTTCCATTTCTAGGTTCTCCTCAGGTTATATATATAAAGGCTGTACCACTTACTACCTGTATTACCTTGGATATATCACTACACTTCTTCAGGCCTCAGTTCAACTATGTTTCAAATTAGGACACTAAACTAAATTTCTTTCTGGCTCTAAATAAAGGTAATATGATTTTCTGATGTCGCTGGAAATTTTTCAGAGGGTACTTGAATTATCACATACAAGAAATTAGAATGTTATACACGTTCAGTTTTACCTTAACCAAGTTGAATTCTCTATTTCTATCATACAGTAAAGAAGTTTGTTATCTATATCTATATGAAAATGAACGCTTCTGTGATTTTAGGTGGAGTCCCTGTGGAAGAGAATCACATAGAATCACAAGGAATGAATGGATCGCAATATGTACCACTGAATGGAGTATCTACATTTGAGAAACCAGAAGTACATTAAAATGTCGATAATGTATCTACAGTGTGCTACATTATTCCATTTGAAAATATATTTTATGCTTCGTGAACTTTAAAAAGTTCATCTTTCTGGTTAGCTTTTTTTTAAAGTGCCACAAAATGTCTATATATTGCTTCTGAACGATATGTGTATATACTTATACCTCAGAAACAATTTTGAACTGTTTACTTTGATATGATACATTCCATTCAAAGTTGAAAAATTGCTGCAGATACTTTCATGTTCAAATTTTGTATCAGATGTAGATGGATAGGATATCATTAAAAGAAAAGATCAAACCTGATTTCATAGTGGAACTATTTCTCTTCATCACTGTCAATTTCCACTCTCTTCTCCAATGAACTGATAATTACATCATTATTTGCTTTTAAATTTGAAAGATAATCTGTTTGGCTTATGCATCTGATAATTCCTGCCACAGAAATGGATGAAACTTGGTTTATAGATTCATCATCATATTCATAGGAGACACTATTGAGCTGCTTTTACTTTGGAAGAAGAACTCATATTGTCTGGCAACACATTTTAGTCCCTTGATGAAATTGGGATGATTTAAAACATATGTGTTAATTTCCTTCACAATGATGGATTTAGCTTCTGTGGTTGGGTTTATGTACTCAAGAGAAACCAATTTGAAATGAATTTATACTTACCCCCCAAACACACACACAGACACAGACACACAAACACACACACTAGAGACATATGGTTTGAAATTAAAGGCTCTTATTTCATGAAACTGGGAGCATTAAAAACACAATTGGACTGATTTTATTTTACTTTATTTTTAATTCATTCATGAAGTATGAGTGCAAAGTTCAATGTCTGAGTGCAAAGTTCAAATAACTGAAGTATCTATGCCAAAAGAAAAGAATTCAGGGCTAAACATTAAAGTAGTACTAAAGAGACCAAATATCACTGAAAATATACACATTTTATGTGTTGCTTTGACAAATCCATGATTTCCTTGGTTTAGACACCCTTTGCATTGATGCAGATCACAACCCCTACATTGTTTCTCATCCTTTGAAAATCTTAGGTATTTTTTCCCATAAATCCTGCAGAGAGGTTATGAGTTGGGTATTTTATTTGATAAAATAATATAAATAATCTCATTGGGACATGATTCTTATCTGAATTTTTCATATCTATGAATTTATGGGTTTTTTTCCCATTCTTTTCTTGTGGGTAAGGTATAGTGCCCATGAGTATACTCTAAATTAATCAAGTTGGCATCTTAGAAATGAATGTAAAAAGGAACCTATTAAGTAATCTAGTTCACCCTAATGCTTTAAAACACATTCTCTACCTTTTCCTCACAAAATTTGCTTTAAATCTCATGGTGGAGCACTAACACATATTTTAACTAACGTATTTTAGTTTTATGAAAAGCTTTCTTTGACATTTAGCTTATATTCACTCTCTTTTTAACACTTACAATTTTTAATTCCATGCAGTTATGTGAAATTCTGTCCAAGTAGTTAACTTCCTGTGGATTTAAATAATATCATCATACATAGTGTGGAATCCATGTCAGTACTTGATAGTGGGAGGTTTATGTTGATTTTCCAATTCTAAGTCAAACTACTCTGAGACCATGACAAGGAACCCATTTCCTTTGCCTTTAATCTACTAAATATGTGGAATTGTGAAATCTGAGTCAATCATTGTCACATCATGTCTGACCTAATAAAGACACTGACGTCCTCTACTTTTAAGTCCCTTACATTAAGTTAAAAATATAGGAAGCTCAACTGATTGAACCCTGAGCGGAGAAATACTTTAACATTTTAATTGACAGTCATAGTAATTAAGGAACTCATTATTTTTGAGGCAATAGAGGTTAAGTGACTTGCCCAGGATCACACAGCTAATAAATCCCTGAGGCCAGATTTTAATTCAGATCCTCTTGACTCCAGGACTGGTTCTCTTGACACTGTACTACCTATCTGCTGCCTGATTCATTTAAAAATATTTTTACACATATTTTACTAATTTTTTTCACATTTCTTTCTTTTCTGAATAATAACCCTCCCCATCTGAGTTCCATCTCTTGTGACAAAAAATAAACAAAACATGTGAAAGAGTGCCTCTAACTCATAATAATCAATTAAAATCTTAAAAAAAAGAAATCACAAAAATTTTGAGGAGTGAAGGATCATGAAGAAATGGATTTGACTATCAGAACCTACATCTAAACTGATTTCATTAACTGGGCCACCATCTGACTTCTATGTGGTCATTCCAAACAATATTATGTTTTTATGTTAATCAGTAAGGAATATCAACCTCTTTAAATTAGTCGGATCCTTAGATATTATGTTTAGACTGAGTCTCTTTATTTTTAAAATATTTTAAAATATTTTAAAAAGTTGGCGGTTTAGAAAGAAGTTCCAGGAAATAATCGATGAGAAATATCATGCAAAGAATTGTTAAAGTAATTTATCCTCCACAAACCCTCAAGGCATGGGCTAAGGGATGACTTAGTTACTGTTGTCAAGGAAGTATTTACAACTTTTATTATAAGAAGCTATTGGACACCTGTTTTCTATGATACCATGACTGAATAGGAGGAAAAGGTTTACCATAAAAGAAGGAAAGATTTTAGTTGGACCTAATAATGAACTTATTGATTGTCAGGATCTCATAACACTTTAATGGAATATTTTGACATAACATAGTACTACTGTCTAGGAAAATCTTATAGAAGAGCATAGACAGTCCGTTTTCCTGAATACTTCAGATATTCATCTGCATGAAGGCAGGAAGCTGGACCAGATGATCTTTGAAGGTTGGTTTCAGCTTAATAACCCCATAGTTGTAAGTATCTATATAAGATGATTATCTCAGATATTATTGAAATAACATATTTTCCCAAAGTTTATACCTTTCATAGGCAAAGTTCTCACTTCAGAAACCTGATGTTTCATTAAGCAAAGCTAAATAATTGGGCTTTTTTATCTGTCCTCATAAGTCAATGCTTCGAACTCCTTAATCCTCTATAGTGTTCAAGCTTCCTCCATTTAATATTCATCTTTACAGTAATGAGCTGACCCTTACTGACAAGAATATTCCAATTATTTCAGCACAACTGTACAGAAAGGGGCTATTATCTTTCTACTTTGTGATGAAACACTTGGGCCAGCAAAGCTACAAATCACAGCAGGTTTATTTGCTATATAGGGTCATTGCAAACCCTGAAATAATTTGATTTTGGAAATCCAGTGTCCTTAGAGGTATTTTTTTTTTTTTTTGCTTACTGTGCTGAATTCCAGTAGTGTAAAGTTATTTTTCTTTTACTTTAATTAAGTATTGCTTTCAGTTATAGACACTACGTTTTAGAAACATTGATAAACATTGTGAAGATATTCTGATTTCATGGTTAGCTAGTTGGCGTTGGGACAAGAATACCTGCGCTCAAGTGCCATCCCTGATATACACTGACTTTTTACTCTGGATACTTCTTAGGTCTCTGGATAACTCACTAAGAGCATAAAGCAAAGAGAATTTTCTTGCCTCCATTAATTGAGGGAGTTATCTCATCTGAGTATTCTCGATATCATTGAAATGACAGTTTCATTCAGTCTTGATTGAAAGCCCTGACAACAGGCCACAATTATTTGAAAGACTCCATTATGTTTGCCCCAAGTCTTTTCTTTAGGATAAGCATCCCCATTTCCTTACACCAATTCCAACATGGCCTGTGGGTCTCTCTAAAAGTTAGAATTGTTCTGGTGGCTCCAAAGGGCAGAAATAGACACAAAGGAGGAAAGTTTCAGCGAGATAGATTGTGAAATCCCCTATGAGGAATAACCATAACAATTAACTGTTGAAAAGTGAAATAGAGCTTCCCAGAATGCATTGGATTCCCTTCACTAAAGGTCCTAAGTAAAGGTAGAGTGATGACTTGCTATAGAGGGACATTTTTGTTCAAGCTGTTCTGTATAGTTTTTGAGGATGTTTTCAATTTTCACATTCTTTGGTTCCATTATACTGTACTTGGAAAGGCTTTCAGTCAATAATTACTGATCAGAAAGACATCAGTAATGGACAGTGGTTGACAAAAAGCTAGGAGGAAGCAGGATATCTCCAATAATATATAAGTAATTATGTACATTCAGACTGACCTCCTGAACCTTGAGAGAGGATACTTTTGGAAATTTCTGGAAAGAATTGCAATGAAAGTATAGAAGAAGAAGAGAATATCCTCTATTCTGCAGAAGCATAACCCTGTGGCTCCACATTTCTTAATTCCATACTATCATGCAATCCCTATTACACAGCAGAAACTGGAAAAGAGAGGGATAGTACTAGAAGGCTGAATATTTCAGTGCGCTCTTCGTTTTATACGTCATAATACTGACATGCATTCATTCATTCTTTCAGCAAACATTGAGTGCCCACTCTGAAGGCACTGTTCTAGGTACTGAATATTCAGAAGCCAAAATGGAAGGGGATGCAAAATGTATGTGTTTGTTTCTCTGTCTTTGTGCCTCTGTCTCTATCTTTGTCTTTGTTTCTGTCTCATTCTGTGTGTGTGTGTGTATGTGTGTGTGTGTGTGTGTGTGTGTGTGTGTGTGTGTGTGTGTGCATGGACTATATTTCATATCCTCATAAGTGACTTTTAAAACTGTTGACTCAGGAAGCTATATTATTGAAGAGCCTTTAGCTTCAATTAAGCCATACTTCATTCAGATTTGGCATCTACTGTTAGTAAAGTTTGCTTTGGATGCTATGACTGGGACTGAGGGTCGAGGGCTTAGTTCTAATTTCAGCTCATTTCTAAATAAAGCAATTATTGCCTTTGAAACCCAGAGTAATGGCAGTTGCCGAAATTTTTCCTTCAAACATGAGATGGAGAATACAATGAAGAAAATATAGTTAATTCAATAATATTCTATTGGACTTTGAGTGCCTGTCTGTGATAATTACCGTACTAGGTGGACTAGACAAGTACACTTTCAAGACAAGTGTGTGTCATAGAATTATTGAGTTGCAGGATTTTAACTTTGTTCAATCCAAACCAACTAAAATAATCTGTACAACATTTCCTACAAAATAATTCTTGGCTTGAAGATCTCTAGGAAAGGAAAACAAACTACTTTGCCTTGAAAGGACTCTGTTCCATTTTGGGGTACCTTGAATCGGTAAAGCTTTTATTGTTTTTTGGTTATCAAGTCTAAATCGACCTCTTTGCAACTGCCACCAGTGCTCCTAATTTTACTTTGAATGACCAAAGAAAACAACTTTTTCTTTTTTGGTTGCAGACTGATGTTGTCTTTCCATTGCCTACCTCCCTCTCCAATCTAAACAGTCCAAGTTCTTTCACCATGTTTTGTAATCTCTCCATCTTGTGGATTTTCTTCATAATTTGTATTTTCCATAACCAAGTGCAAGATTTTAGGTACAGTTTGATTGTGACAGAGTAAAATAATAGTATTGCTCTCTTGGAAGGTATTTCTCTCTTAATGTAATCTAACATTACCTAAAATCTTTACTGTATTAGTGTGTCCTAATAGGAATTTTGATCTACTAAGGCTGTGTGGCATATACACAAATAACAAAACATATAAAAGGTGCACATTAACAATACTTGTTGCTCAGTCATTTAAGTCTTGTCCAATACTTCATGATCCTATTTGGGATTTTCTTGGCAAAGTTATTGGAGTTGTTTGCTATTTCTTTCTTTAGCTCCTTTTACAGATGAGAAAACTAAGGCTAATAGGATTAAGTAACTTGTCAATGGAAACAAAACTAATAAGTGTCTGAGGTCAGATCTGAACTCAGGATGATGAGTCTTCCAAAATCCAGGCTTGGTGCTGTGTCTTCTATTCTTAGTTGTCCCACTGGGCATTTTGATTTGCTAAGCTTAAGTGGCACATACATAAATAATGAAACACTAGGAACATTAATAATATACTTTCAAATATTTTAAGACAGCTATAACAATAAAGTCACACACAAAAAAGTGCTATGCAAAGACAGAGAAAGGAAAAATCATTTCCCGTTCAATAGTCTCGGCAAGTTTCTTGTGGGACTTGGGACATCTTCAACACACTGGTGTATGGGTAGAATTTTGAAAGGTAGGAATGGGGACTTACAAACAGTAAAAAAAGTATATGTAGATGTCCATTATATATTAATATATAATACTGTGTATATATGTATGTATAAACACACATATGCATATATACATATGTACATACATGTATATATAACTATTCATGTATGCATATGAGTGAGAAGTCCAGTTTTCCAATATTATAATGAATATAGAGTGTAAAGAATGGGGTGTTTCAGAGGGAAGGAGGGAGGTATGAGGGAGGACATTGAATGTAAGGCTAACAAACTGGAACTAAGCTGGACTAGGTGGTACCAAAATGAGTACTTGGGATTCAATATAAAGAGGGAAAACATTATTTGATGTCTAATTTTTATTTTTCCCCCTTTCCTCAGTTGGTGTGTTCAGGGATGGGAGGCAATAAGATGTTTACATTGAAAACATTTCTTTCCCCCAAAAGAGATGGGGAAAATGTTTACATTTAAATGAATTTTTCCTCTTTTTTATTTCCATTGGTTTATCATGTTAATCTGCAAATACTTATTTCACGTTCTGTTGAATTGGATTTAATACATCAGGGATAACACTTTCTTCTTCTTCTTTTTTGAGTATTTTTGTATAGGTATTTCCTATGAAAAGTTTCTAGTGGGATTAAGAGTGTGGTCTTGGTGAAATGAAGGGATTTTCTGGTTTTTTTTTTTATAGTAATATTTCAAATTGTCTCATACTTTTATTAAAAATATACAGCCTTTCATTTATTTTTGTAAATGTAGTATCACTCCCCCTACCCTACAATATTAATAGATTCCTGAATGAAATAGTTCTGTCTATAGTGTAATTATTTAGTACCAGGAGTTATGATAGGCAATTTAAGGGAATAAATAAAACACTGTGAACTCCTCTGCACCAAGCATTTTTTCTCCCACTATGTGGTGCAATAAATTGGTGCAAATTCTCCATTTTTAAGCCTGAAGAGGTTTTAGAATGTTATTAATAAAGTCCATACTGCTTGAATAGATTTTCTCTCATTATAAATCCTAACAGCATTGACATGTGGATTCTGTACAGTAGCTAGGTAGTAGCTGGGAGCAGCATCTTAGGCAAAATGTACTAACCAAAGTGAGAGAATAATCTCTTTTGCTTGCACCAAGTCCCCTTAATAGAGCAAACCTGGAAATATAATTTGGAGTGAAAAATCAAATTTTTATGTTGTAAAAATATCTCCACTTAAAGAATATTTATTGGAAAGAGCCCCTGAGGTTATGCTGTATTTGTAAAGGCTATTTATACCACTGTCAGTTCCTCTTAGCAATGTAGCTAAATGATTTATCACAGCTATGTCAGCATTCATCTACCCCCAGTTTTTCTAACACTAGATGGAGAGACATGCAAGGCTGAGTGGATCTTTATGACATAAGTTAGAGTATATATATTTGGAGGCATCAATGATTAATGCCTCCCAAACATACATTTGTGGCACTGTCCTACATCTGCAAAAATTCTAAATCTATTAAATGGATTTTTTTGACAGGCTATATTTATATGTTCAGTGCCCTGCATTTCTAAGCTAACAAACTGCCAAAGAGCTATCTGATACTTATTGGAGCACCTCCATTGACTACTCAAGGTAGTGCCTGAATTATTTTGATATCCTTCAGCATGATTTAAATGTGTTTGAAAGCCTGATATGATGAAGTACGATATGAAAAGCTTATCAACCACCTTACAGGGATAGTTTGGAAATGTTCATTTTTAGGCTACTTCTCCAACTTTTATGAAACATAATGAAGAAATAGAAATGGCAGAGATATTATACAGACAAGCAAGCATGTAAAAATGGTATTATTGGGGATAGATTTGCAATAAAGCAGTTAAAGGGAAGTTGTATGTTATCTAGAATGTGAGAAAACCACATATTTAAGGGAATTGTCTTTCAAAGGATTCTATGACAACCACCCTCATTTTGCCTAAAGCACTATTCCAGTTTTATTATTATTTTTAGGGTTAAGAATAAGGAAAATGGTGAAATAGGAAAACAAATCAAAAGAAATTGCTAATTGTATCACCCTGGCCCTATCCCTGCTTGCCTTAGTTCCTCATCTGGAAATTGAGCTACAGAAGGAAATGACAAACTGCACTATTATCTTTGTCAAGAAAACCCCAAATAGCATCATGGAGAGTTGGACATGACTGAAATGACTCAACAAAGAATCATGTGTGTATATGTATGTATGTATATGTATATATACACATAAATATATGTGTGTATGCACACATACCTCACATGCAAACACGTATCTATAGCTAGACATATGCAACAAAATCATTATAATTGGTATTAATGTCCTTTTTTTCTAACCAGTTGCATTGTTTTAAATATGTGCTATTTAATTTTCTTATATTTTAAACTTCATTCAAGATTTTAGTGTTAATAACTTCGTGAAATGCGCAAAGTTGAAGATCCTGCACATGTAAGTGCACAATACACTCCACTTTCATATAATCCTTTTAGTGACAGACTCATTCTTGTAGCTTGAAGAAACATGTCACCTGTTTTCTTCTCTGCATTTGAAAGAATTTATAACTAGGAGAAATAGTATGGTGTAGAAGAAAGGTTCTGACTGTTGGTCAGAACACCTAGTTTCCAGTTCTAACAATACCACAGATTAGTAGTATAATCTTACACAGATTTCACCTTCCCTGAGTCTTACTTTCCTCTTATATCTGAAAACAACATGAAAGCAGATGATCTGTAATTCTTATCTTGACTTAATTTAGTGTACTTTGTTTTATTCAACCTTGGGGTTACTTAACACCTATGACCACCTTTAGGTCTGAACCCTTATTCTAAGAGCAACACAGCAATCACCCACCATTGAAACAGGTCAATAAATGGACTCTGAGAATTAAAAAAAAATTGTCTAGAAACTCAACTTGATTTTGTCTTCTCATTTGAGAGATTGCTACTGTTGACCAAGGATCAGCTAAGACATTTGAAAGCAGTCTGTGGGTGTAAGAGAGGAATGTGATGATTAAAAAGGTTCAAGAACATAGTTTCTAAGTAATTTAATCATTTTATCAACAAAACCTGCAGGTTATTAATAAAAGAATGGTCACTTGGCTCTCTCTTTTAGACCAAAGACAATTATGGCAATGGTCTCACAGTTTATATACCTTCCCAATGAGGGGCTTATTTCACCCATCAGCATGTCACCCTGGGCCAGAAAAAATATATCTATACAAGACCACTCCAAGATATACCATATCACTCCCAGCCTTGGGCTACCCAGAAAAAAGAGATGTACCCCCACCCAAGTTTGAGTAGAACACAATGGGTTCTACTTGGCATAAATTCCTTGTAATGTTGGGTAGGATCTGACCAAGATTAAGAAGAGTTAATGTAACCGCGTTACCAATAATGTCCTACAAGATACTATATAGTATTATTTTCAGTGCCCTTAGTATTCTCATTTAAAGGGCAGAGCTCTGAATCTCCCCAAATATTGATTACTAAGCATTTCTTTCAAGACCAATGGGATAATTTATTCCTATAATATGCCAAAGTAATTTTTATTTTACAGTGACCCTGAAGTTGAATATTATAATACGTATGATAGGAGATTTTTATATACAAATGCTTCTATTGCATTTAAGAATTCTTTAAAAGAAGAATAATGCTACTTTTTAAAAGATTTTTTTTCAGGGGTGTTACATCTGTCAAAGAGATGGTAATTAGGCAGATCTCTATCTGTAAAATCAAGATTTCTATAGGACCCACAGACCTCTTCGACTTCCTGAATGACTTATGAAGAATAGTAGTTGGATTAGTACCAAGGCAACACTGTCCAATAATACCTGTCTTTGTGGACACTTGTGCCAGGAAATTCAACATGCTGAAATGAGGGCAACAGCCAATGTTCTGTTTTATAGATTATAAAGTCATGGGAAACTAATAAGATTTATCACAGTTTTTCATCTGAATTAAATGTGTTAGTTAAAGCTTTGTTTTTCCATAGATTCTTAATCAAACAAAAATTAAATAGTGGTGCTAGTGGCCCCTTCACTTTCTTTATCAAAGTTCAGATCACTTAAATGTTTCTACTCATCCTTCTTGCCATTAGAATAAAATTCAAGATACTCAACATCTTCTCATTTGTTTCAATTAATTGCCAGGTTGATATTAAGGGAAAAAAAATGTGTGAGAAATTGTTAAGAGGTCATTTTTTTCTCATCTGCTTAAGCCATTACATGAATTGAATTTTAATTCCAGGTGTTCTGAGAACTGGAGTAAGAAAAAGTTGTTTTTAGACCCAAAGGCTCACAAGCACATGAACAAAAGATAACAAAAAATATACCGTAAAAAAGTCAAAATATGTCAAAGAGAAAATGAGTGAAAAATTTAATGACTTATCTATATCTTTGGAAAACTCACCTATCAGTCACAAAAGATAAACAAACCAAACAGTAAATGATGAAAAAAACAGTACTTTCCTTTCATTTTGAAATTATAACAGAAATTGTGAAAAGCAAAGTCTCCCATAAGTGTTGACAGAAAACAATAGTATTAAATAAAATATTTTAATGGTATATGTGTTATTTAGTGTGGGCATGTACACATATAATATGTACATCCAAATTCAAAATAATAGGAAAAATATAGGAGCAGAGATGTCTGTATTGACTTCTGCGCATATAATGCTATTTGAAGATTTTATGGGACTGAAAATTCATTGAGAACTGACACAATGCAAGGGCAGCCAGAAAAAGACAAAACAATCTTAGATTTCGTTAAGAGAAGTACATTATCTAGAGATAAAAGATCACAGTACCATTGTCCTTATCCTGAGAACCTTACTCCTAAAGCACTGGTGCCTCATTTGTGAGTGAGTGTGTGTGTGTGCCTGTGTGTGTGTGTGTGAGTGTGTGTGTCACATTTTAGGAAAGTGAGCAGCAAAGTAAAAAAAAAATTGAGAAGAGAGCAATGAGGATAGTAAGGACACTGGAAACAATACCAAATAATTATTAGGTGAGAAAAATGAGGCTATTTATTAAAGAAAAGGAAAATCCCCTAAATGACAGCTGTCCTAAAAATTTTTGAAAATCTGTACTTATATTTATATCTGAGAAGGATTTGGTTTATTCTATTTTCTACCTGACAGAAGAACTTCTTTCACCATTTTTTTATATTGGGGGCTTTCTGCTTTGAGAGCAGTGGCTATTATATATTTTGCCATCCTTAATGCTGAGAAGAGTGACTTGTACCTAATGGCTTTTAAAAAATTGCTAAATTAAATTGAAATGCAGTGAGTTGAGCTATGATAAGTTGAAGAAAAAAAATTTTTAAAGAGTTGATTGGAATTGGAAAAGAAGGAATTTATAAGGAGATTTGGCAGGCATTTCAAATGTGAAGAAGACTATAAACTGATTTTGTGTAGTGGGAAATTTTAGAAGACATGTGGAACATATCTTTAGAGATGGAGGGAATCTATTGCCCTCCCACATTTGACTTATAAGAAAACTAATGCCTAGGGAGAAGTTAAATAACTTACCTAAGGTCATACAGATAATGAGAGAGGCAAGATTTAAATTCAGGTGCACAGAATTCAAAAGCAATGCTCTTTTAATTGTATAGCATACTGAAAGATTTAATCCAAAGGAAGAAACTGATAATAAAAAGAGAAATAGAATTTAAACAGAAGGAAAGAAAAGGAAATAGAAGTAGAAAGAAAAGATCATTTAGATAGAAAGAATTCAAGAAAGAAGAGGAAGTAAAAAAGAACTTCATCCAAAAAGGGTAAGGCAAAGTAAATAATATATTCTGCCAAAATGGAAAGAAAAGTTGGATAAGAATATCAAGGTACCTTCAAAGTGAGAGGGTAGTAACTAGTTTAAAGGGAGAGTGATAACTATGACTTTGAAAACAGTCCAAAGCAGTATTCTCACAGCAGCTTCCTTGGAGAGTGTCTGAGAAGAACAGCAAATATCAATTGCAGCAAATATGGAACACCAAAAGGGATGATGTAGTAATTTGCATAGCATGTGTAATGTTTGTATTTCTCCCATGGCCAGACGAATGTTAACTATGCTTAATATTCCCTCATATTGAAAATGGAGACTGACAAATGTCTGTCTTCTACTCCTTGAAAAAAACTTTAAAAATAAAAACAAAAGAAGGAGAAGTACTCAAGAGATAAGTGAGGACCTTGACCTTTCTTAGGAGGTTGAAGGATAGGAAGACTGTCATGGCAAAAAACAGAGAAAAGAAAAAAGGACAGTTCATCAGAGTGGCAAAAAATTGATGATTTTATGTGCACAGGTAGTATTCTATCATGCTTTAGTCTGAAGACAAGGAAAGTAGAAAATTAGAAATTGGAAAGTTGGTTAAAAATTTAGTTTTTGAGAATGAAATTTAAATTTCCTTATTGTGGTTTAAAATATTGGAATAATTGGCACCTGTTGTCAGCTTAGCTATTCATATTCTACTTTTGAAATCCTTCTCCAATAACCAATGAGTGAACATACTAATATAATAACTAAAATACATATTAATTTCCATATATTGAGTATGAAGTCAGAATTAGAAAAATGAAGGAAGTTTCAGTTGAATGGGAGAGTGACTTATAGTTCCTCTTTGGAGAACAGAGAAGAGAGTTGGGAAAGTTGGTTCTATTCTGTATCCAAAGGGACTAAGAAACAAAATTTTATGGAACATTTTATCATCTAATGTTCCAATGAGATGACAAGTATTAGCAAAGCAGCCCCATGATAATTGCAACTTATTTTCTAACATCTGTAGGAGAGAGGGAAGATGAAAAGGAAAACTGTGAACAATTCTGATAGAATTTCCAAATAAATCAAAATATACTTTGTTGACTGAAGAGATAATGAACCAGGAATGGGTCTGCTCACGGACACCAAATTGGAACTAGATCATGAAAATGAACTATAAAAAAATTATATTAAAATATACCTAAATAATAAAACCATAATGAATAACTATTGGTTTGCTTCCATTATGATAAATATTTGCCAGGCAATTGCTATGTTTAGATCCAAAATAGATCTGGGGGAATATTGAATGTTAAACTAGAGAATAATTCCTGTCTTCATTGAATATACACTAAGTAGAACAATATAACATGGGTAAATGACTATGATAAGTCAAGTGAATATGCATCTCTTAAATAACCATTGTAACAAAATGAAATGACAGCAGCAATTATATTAGTTAAAAATGGATCAAGTCATACAATGTGATAAAGTCTGAATTGAAAATAGAAATCTACCAAACAAAAGTAGGTGGGAAAAAGTGAAATATTTTGGAGATATAGAAAAATACAACATATACCTATTAAATATAGTGGAAATGGTGATTAGCATACTCTGGAATTGGGAGATAGTATTGGGAGTATGGATCCAGTGAATGGGATATGATAGTCTAGAAAGGGAAATTGCTCTAGTATAAGAAAAGAGATTCACTGTGTGAATATAGAAGAAATGATAAATTATAGAAAAGAGGGAGTTAGTTGAGTCCCTATATGAGGAAGGAGGTCACGGTGGGAAGATTTTGAAAAGATTACAGAGGACTCTTGAGGTTTTCAGATGGGAAATATGAAAGGTGAAGAAAGAGTCAAGGGAGAAAAGGGGAAGAACACAGTGTGGATGCAGAGAAATACCATTGATTTTTTTTTTCCTCTTTGAGTAATGTTACAAGCTTCTTAACAAGAAAAAATGAGAAAAGGGAAATAGCAGTGATTTTGAGGAAAAAGTTAAAAATACAGGAGAAATAGAATGTGTGATGAGTGGAAGGTTAACAATGTATGCATCACATTTCGTAGGTAAAAGATTCAGAATATGCCTATAACAGCAGTCACCTTAAATTTTACTCAATCAATCTGCCAATTCAGGGGGAAAAATGACATGAAATTCCATAGTTGTATATGTCTCTTGCATCCATACAAGATATGAAGTATATGTGTTTGTGATATATAGATCTGTGTGTGTGCATGGAGTTATTTCATTATTCATAAATCCATGATCACAGTGGCGGGTTCTTATTACATCCATATATATCAAAATCCACTTGCACTGTCTATTACTGTGATTTTATGTGTGTGTGTGTGTGTGTGTGTGTGTGTGTGTGTGTGTGCTTGTATAAGCATGTATGTGTACGGAGAATTATGATCCTCCACAAATTATCTGTCCAATATAGTTTAGATCTTCCTCCTTAGCATTTTGTGAACACTATTGCAACAGTTATGTTGTCATTTCTCATTAACACTTAATGGCCAGTTCTTCTTCCATTATTGGTTCATATTTCTTTTTTGTTTAAAAAAAAAATCTTGCAGAGTCAGAGTAAAGATGGTGGAGTAGAAACAGGGACTTTCCTGAGCTCTCCCCACAAAATCCTGAGAATATCTGTAAAAATGACTGTAAACAACTTCTAGAACAGCAGAAGTCACAAAATGACATAGAGAAAAAGGAGAATTTCAATGAAATAGAGAACTTCCAAACATTCTTTTTGAAAAGCAAAGAGCTGAATAAAAAATGTGACTTTCAAATACAAGAATCAAGAGAAATATAAAAAGGTAAACAGGAAAGAGAAGCTATAAGGGATGAATTAAAATTGAAATGTTTATATTCCTACATGGAAAGATGATATTTGTAACTCATGAGACCTTTCTCAGTATAAGGGTATTTAGAGGGACATACACACATATGTATGTGTGTATTACATATATATATATAGATATAGATATAGATATAGATATAGATATAGATATATATAGATATATATAGATAGATAGATATAGATAGATATAGATATAGATATATAGATATATATTTATTTATGCATCCATGTATGTGTGTATATGTATGTGTGTGTCTGTATGGACATATGTGGATGGATATATGTCTGTGCATGTATATACACATATATGCCTATGTGTGTATATATGTGCATACATATGTACACAAACATTCACTGCCTGTGTGTATTACATACATGTGAGCATGCATATGCACACATGAGTATGCATATGTATGTATGTATTGTGTGTTTCTATGTAGAGAGAGAGGGAGAGACAGAGACAGAGAGCACAGGGTGATCTGAATGTGAAGGGAGGATACCTAAAAAATATAATTAAGTGTTGAAAGGAATGTACTGGGAAAAAGAGAAAGGGAGAGATTGAATGTAGTAAAATATCTCATAAAAAAGAGGAAAGAAAGAGCTTTTATTCCCAGTGGAGGAAAGGAGTGAGCTGAGACGGAATAAGTGAGCCTTACTATCATTAGATTTGGTTTAAGGAGGGAATAACACACATTCATTTGGGTATGGAAATCTATCTTACCCTGCAGGAAGGCAGAAGGGAAGGGGATAGGAGATGGAGGATAACAGAAGGGATGGTAAATTGGAGGAAGGAGTGATCAAAAGCAAACATTATTGTCAGGGTACAGGTCAAGAGAGAGAATGAAATAAAAGGAAGGCAGGACAGGATAGAGGGAAATGTGGTTAATCTTTTGCAACATGGCTGTTATGGAAGTGTTTTGCCTGGCTACACATGTATGACCTATATCTAACTGCTTGCTTTCTCAATGAGGATGGTTGGGAAGGGAGGAATGGAGAGAATGTGGAGCTAAAATCTTTAAAAATTAATATTAAAAATTGTTTTTGCATGCAGTTTAGAAATAAGTTGTACAGGCAATGGGATACAGAAATCTATCTTGCCCTACAGGAAAACAGAGAGGAGAGGAATGAGAGAAGCAGAGTGATACAAGGGAGGGCAGATTGGGGAAAGGCATGGTTGAGGAGCACACTATCCTGGGGTAGAGGGAAGGAAGAGATGAGGAGAAAATTTGGAATTCAAAATCTTGTGGAAATGAAAGTTGAAAATTGGAAATACATAAATTGCAGTTTTAAAAAGACTTGAAAACTGATGGATGCAATGACTGACCACTTTTCAAGGAAATGGATTCAAGTTGCAGAATGACACACATTTCCAGACAGAGCTAATGTGGAAGTTAGCTTCACTTTTTCTCTATGTGTTACAAGGATTTTGCTTTTATAAAAAATGGAAATGGAAGAGAAATATAAAAGACTCAATAGAAAAACATAATAAAATCATTTTAAAAAAGCAAAAAAATATTTTTCTCTCTCCCTCTCTCTCTTTACACACATGCAACACACACACACACACACACACACACACACACAAACCATGATATTATATCAAATAATATCATATACATACTATTATTATCATTAATATCAAAATATCATTTTCATACCAATGACTGTTCATAACTTATGAATAATGGAGGGAATATTGCTAGTTTTCATCTTTTTTGACTAATCTATTGTATGTGATCAACAATAACTTAAAAACACTAAAATATAACTTCCCACCCATTTTGGTTGAGGCATAGTGTATCAGTTTACTACTTGATGGAAGAAAGCACATTAATCTTCAAAATATGGTTAGTATGAATAAACTAAGATAAAAACTACAGCACAATGTGTGTGCATACACACTCTTCATATATCCACACACATCTGTGCACAGTGGTTTTAAATACACATTTATTTGTGTGTATGCATGTATTTTCACATGACCATATGTGTTATGAATAGACAATATTTGAATATAAAATAATTTATATATATTTATATGTAGCCCTACTTTTTGGGAGTATCATCTGAAAGGATCAAGTGAATTGTATATATACATATATGTATATATATACACACACACACATATTATATATGTGTGTATGCTTGCATGTATATCATATATGCATAAAATGTGTATATAATAAAATCATATTATATATTGTTATATTAATGTATATACACATGCATATACACATATGTGTTATTGTGTTAGAAGGGGGTTTCTTTGCAATATCCTCCTCTGATAGGAGCATGATGATGCTTCTAAAACAGGACCATTGATATTTCTGTATGTGTCTGCATATATTTGTGTCATATTTATTTATTACATAGTATTATATAGTACATAATATACATAGTATCATGAATCGTATATATATATATATGTAGCATATTTTGTACATATAGTATGTGTGAATTTTATACATATACATATACAATTGTCTATATGTATAAATATGTGTATGTGTGTATATACCTATATATGTATATGCACTCACATACATATATATGTGTATATGTGTGTGTATCTATATGTATAAAATCTATTTGTATCATCTTATCTGATGATGTTCCTGAAAATGTAAATATTTTGGAGATATTAATACACATACTAGAAAATTATATCATAAGATTATAGATATAGAGTTTAAAGGAAACTTAGAAGTCATCAAGTCCAGTTTCTTCATTTTGTAGTTGAGGGAATTCAGCCTTTCAGAGACTAAGTAATTTGTTCAAGGTCACATTTCTAGTAAGTTCCTGAGGCAGGATTCAAATTTTTCTGATTGAAAGTTCTTTACTTTTTCTATTATACCGTATCTTGAATGGGGGTTTAGTAAATTAAGTATTTTTATTATAATAAAGCCATTTTAAACAAGCTTAGATAATAATGACAATTTATAGTTATTTACATAGTCAAATATGTGTAACTCTGCATAATCTAGGGGGGAAATATTTTCTTCATTTTTTTCTTTTTTTTGAAAATTTCATTTTGCACTAGAAGACCAAAACACAAGAACAGAATGGAGAAAATAAATAAAAAATAAACTTAAATATTGGAACTTAAATGCAAAGTAAGAAAAGAAAAAATGCCTGTTATGTGCATATTAGAATATGAGAGGATTCAAATTATGCAAACGTACATTTTCATTGTTTGATAAATACTACACATTGTGTTGAAAACTGTCCTTTTCTTTGCTTGCTTGTAAGTTTTCTTTTGTTCTCTTCCGCTCACTTTTTTACTTTTTCTTTTTTTGCTTTTCCTACCCCTCCCCTATTTTGTTTCCTATCCCTCTTGACTCTTCTACTATACTTCTACCTGCCACTGTGCCCTCCTATTAATTAGGTTACTCACCCCAAAAGGATCCCTCCCTTATCCTCCCATTTCTGTAAATGTAAATACCCTTCTGTAGCTCCCTATAACCGATTCCCTCATCCTCCCCTATAGAGAGCCTTTGCTTGTCCTCTCTCCCTTCTCTATCCCCTTACTCTTTTATTTCTTCTGGGTTTAGAAGACTTTCATACTCTTCTAGATATATATGTATTCTTCCCTCTTAAAATCCATTCCTGATGAAAGGAAGTTACCAAAATGACCAGCCCTTCTCCCCCATCTAATTCTCTGTATCACTTCTTCCTCTTGCATCTCATTTGTATAAAATAATTACTCTTTTTAGCTGTTCCTAAATGGTTTTCCTTTTTAAAGTCATGTCATACTCATGTCTACCCAAGTCTTTCTTGTGAACTATCCAATTGCTTATAAAAGTAAATGATCTGTCCTTATTGAATTCCTTGTAATCAGTCTTTGGTTTGTACCTTATGTTTTATTTGACTCTTATATGTCAAATCTTCTATTAAGTTCTTTTTTTTAACAAAGTCTTAAAAGTCTGACAGTTGATCAAATGTCCATTTTCTTTCATTCAGGATTGTGTTTAACTTTGATAAGTATGATATTTTCAGCTGGAGCCATAGTTCTTTTGCTGTTTGATTTATAGTGTTCAAGACCTGAGGTGTGTAATGCTAATTGTGGTGCCATCACATTTAAAATGACTTTTTCTGGTCTTGTCTTTTAGCTGAGGGGTTTCAAAACTTGACTATAATATTTCTATGAGTTTTCCTCACAAAATCTCTTTCAAGTGGTGATTGATAGATTTTTTTTCTATTTCCATTTTTCCATTTTGTTCTAATGCTTCAAGATAATTTTCTTAAATCATTTTTTATTGCATTAAGATTTTTTTTACCATAACTTCCATATATTCCAATCATTCTTATGTTTTCTCTTCTTGATCTGTTCTCCAGATCAATTGTATTTTTTATAAGATGTTTCACTTTCTGGTCTACTTTTTTCGTTATTCATATTTTGTTTAATTATTTCTTGATCTCTTATAACATCAGTGTCTTTGTCTTTTCCCAATTCTAATTTTCAAGATATCATTTTCTTCCTTAAGATTCTAGATCTCCTTTTCTAATTGGCTGACTTTCTTTTCATAGCCTTCTTGCTTTTATTGTATTATTTTTATTTTTTATTTGGTTTTCCCATCATCTCTTTCACTTGAGTTTCAAAGTTCTTTGAAGTTCTTCTACGAATTCTTTTTGGGCAAATGACCATTTCACATTACTCATTGTATTAGAAGGGGGTTTCTTTGCAATATCGTCCTCTGAAAATGAATCCCTGACTGCCCCATTCCCATAAAAGTTTTCCATGTTTGGATTCTTTCTCCTTTGCCTGTGCATTGTTTTTTTGTTTTGTTTTGTTTTGTTTTTGTTTTTTGTTGTTGTTGTTTTTTGTTTGTTTGTTTGTTTTTTTAGTAATAGCTTAATTGTTGTAATCACTTTTAGCCCTAGAGCATGTAGTAGAATGGAGCTTCTTGCCCTAGATCTTCATTTCTTCCCTCTAGCATAGAACGAAAGACTCCAGCCTCCAGTAAGTGCCCACAGCCAGGAGTTTCCTGACCCAAATGATTCTGTATTCCATGGGAATGTGCTGGTTCCTTCTCATCACTGCTGCTGCTCTCCTCAGCACAGCGGGATCTTGTGTTCCTTGTCAGCAGAGATTCCCTTGATGTTCTCTCCCTCAGGGATGGAACTCACCTCACCATCTTTAGGCACTGGGGTCAGGCAGCCTCCCAACCCAACTAGCCTCAGGTCTTTCTTCTGGTTGTTTAAATGGCGTGCTTATTGTTAATGTTGACCCTGGCGTGAAGGTGTTTACTTTTCACAAAGTCTGAACCGCTCCTGGGATTTTTATTCTGATCTTCTCAAATTGTCCCAGGAAGACCCCTGTTTTTCAGTATTCTTATTTATTTTTGCCTCATTTTCTTCACTGTAGAATGCTATTTTATCTCTTTTGTAGAAGATAATCTTGAGAACTTGGAATTTTCTGACCTGCTCTGTCATCTTCCCAGAAATCTCTCCCCCAGGAAAACATTTGCAGATTTTACATTTCGACACATCTGAATTTGTGTACCAAGTTTACTACTTTACCAATCTGAGCCTTAGTAAATCAATTAAGTTATCTAAACCTCACTTTCCTCGTTTGTAAGAATGTAGGAACAATGAAATACCTCAAGATTTTTTTAAAAGTATTTTTAATTGTAAAGCATTATACAAATATTACTTATTAATATAACCATTGGGCATAAAGCACCAGGAAGATCTGAGTTCCCATTTAACCTCTGGTGTATATCCATACTTTCACCCTGGACAAGTCACTTAATTTCAGAGCGCCTGTGCAACTCCCTAAATTGAAGAATATACCACATGGGTCAAAGGAGCTTTCTCACTAGGTTTCCTTATACCAAAGTAATTATACCTGGTCACAAAACAATACTCTCATGTACACATAGGACTTAAATTGTTTTTGTGGTCCTTTAATGGAAAAAAGTATAATCATAATAATTTGGTCTCTTTCAGTTTTCTAATAAAAGGCAGAGGGTATATTCCCTTTTTATGCTATGACTAGGCAAACATTTAGTTTTTACCACTATTTCATAAAATGTGATTTGTTTCTGACAGACAGTATCTAGGTAGTTGCTATCACTACTCATGCTTTCTGTTTCATAGATACAGAGAGAGTGAAAAAAATCATTTATAAAGGCTCTGGCAGAAATGAGTCAATGAAAAAGTTAGTCATTTAAAGTCAGGAAGGACCATTTGTTATTTCTGTCAGACTTTCACCCATCTGAGTAAACTACTTTTCAATGTCAGACACAGATGTTTCTTCTCTTTTGAAATATGTGATTTGAAAGAGTTATTGAAGAGGCAAAGATATGGTGTTATTCATATGGCACAATCTAATAAACCTTGGAAATATTTGGGCTTTTACCTTTAGAAATTCCTAGATACAATGTTATTAACTTGGAATGATTTTGCTTTTCCCTAAAAAAAAAAATATGATTCAGGCTGAATGATAGACATGATAAGAACACTGTGTGTGAAGTCATCAGATCTGGAATCCAGTTCCATTTTACTTACTAACTATGTCAACTGATGAGTCTCTATATAATGTCCTCTAAACCTTAGCTACTTCCCCTGTAAAATGAGATGATTGTCTAATTACATGTAATCAAGTTCATCAAACAATCACTTGTTAAAGACCCACTATTTTTAAGGCATTTTGATACTTACAAGTATTTAAACTAAGTATTAAAAGAAGCCAGAGATTCCAATCGACAGAGCTGATGAGGGAGAACATTTCATGAATGCAAAATGTCCACTGAAAGGGCACTGAGATGGAAGATGAGGTGTCAGACTAAACATGAGATTCTTTTGGGGGAAAACACATTTAAGATTTTAAAGATGTGAAGGAGTCAAGTTATAAAGATTAATTGCCAAACAGAGGAATTTATGTTTGATACCATAGGTATCAATATTACACTAATACTATACGTATTGGAGGTTAAGAGGGGCGGAGCCAAGATCGCAGAGTAGAAAGATGCACATACACATAGCTCCGAACCCACAACCCATAGAACATATACAAAGAAGTAACTCAAGGCGAATTCTACACCCAGAGGCCACATAATATTGGAGCGAGAGAGATTTCTGTTCCGGAGAGACCTGCAAACCTCTCGCAAAAGGTCCTTCGAGCCGTGGACTGGGCGCCAGGACTGGGAGCTGAGTACAGCCCTGCCAAGGCAGTGGCACTGAGAGGAACAGATCCGAGCAGGCTTCAGGGACAGGATCTCCAGCAGCCACGCGGGTCCCTCCACCCACAGGTGACAGGGGTCAGTGAGAGGGTCTCTTTGGTGGGTTGAGAGGGGAGTGGGATGCCCCCATAACTCAGGCCCCCTCGGGAGGCAACAGCGGAGGTGGGAGCAGACCGGGGCTCCCCAAGCAGGCAGGAGCCCAGATCCATTGTTGAAGGTTTCTGCATAAACCCCCTGAGGGAACTGAGCCCATGAGGTGGCCCTGCCCCCACCTGAGCACCTGAACTTAATCTTACACTGAATAGCAGCCCTGCCCCCACCCAAAGCACTGAAGCTGGGAAGCAGCATTTGATTCTCAGACCCCAAGCACGGGCTGGGAGGATCCAGAGGGGAGATGGGTGTGAGGTGAATATTCAGAGCTCAAGTCACTGGCTGGGAAAATGCCCAGAAATGGGAAAAAAACCAAGACTATTGAGGGTTACTTTCTTGGTGAGCAGGTTTCTCCTCCCCTCCCTTCTGATGAGGAAGAGCAGTGCTCACCATCAGGGGAAGACACGGAAGTCAGTGCTTCTACATCCCAGCCCACTCAATGGGATCAGTTCTGGGAAAAGGTCTTAAAGAGCCCAAACAATTTTCAAAATCATCATAGAGAGGTGGAGGAAAAACTGGGAAGAGTAATAAAAGACTTGCAAGCAAAGTTTGAACAACAAATCAGCACCCTGCTAAAGGTGACCCAAAAAAATGCTGAAGAAAATAACACCCTGAAAAATAGGCTAATTCAATTGGCAAAGGAGGTTCAAGAAGCCAATGAGGAGAAGAATGCTTTCAAAAGCAGAATTAGCCAAATGGAAAAGGAGATTCAAGAGCTCACTGAAGAAAATAGTTCTTTCAAAATTAGAATGGAACAGATGGAGGCTAATGACTTTATGAGAAACCAAGAAATCACAAAATGTATTGGAAGTTAATTGAGTAGGAATTGACATTCCACAGAGGAGCATCTTGGGCAGCGGTGTTCTCTAGTATTATTATTATGTAGAGTAAGTATAAGTAGAAAGGGAAACTAAGAAAAATAAAAATAATAGTTTTAAAACTCATTTTTGTTAATGAAGCATAGAATTTACCTTTCAGTAGCTTCAGAAAGATTAATGCTTCCTTGCTCAAAAAGAAGAAAATAGCTACAAACATTCTCATTGCACATGACAAAAAGTTCAAAACCCTATAGAAAAACTTTTGGAACAAGCAAATACAACATCACTGAGAATGGGAAAGGCTGACCACAAGAACATGCCATTGAATTTGTCTGCTGTAACCACAATAGATTTTCCAGTGTATAAAAACTAAAAAATTACTAACACCAAAGAATGAAATCTAAATGCCTTTCACTGCAAGCATTCGCATGAATTAACTCCATAGTATGATAAAAAAGAAGTGTCAAAGACATGACTAAGTAAATGATTTGGATTTTTTTGGGGGAAAGTAAAGTGGTTTATGATGGCAATTCAAGATTAGGTCATTGTTACCAGAAACTATAGAATGATTATTATTATTTTTTAAATTTATTTATTTAACTTTTAACACGCATTTTCACAAAATTTTGGGTCCCAAATTTTCTCTCCATTTGTCCCCTCCCTCCACCCCAAAACACTGAGCATTCTAATTGCCCCTATCACCAATCTGCCTTCTCTTCTATCATCCCTCCCTTCCCTTGTCCCTATCTTCTCTTTTGTCCTGTAGGGCCAGATAACTTTCTATATCCCATTACCTGTATTTCTTATTTCCTAGTAGCAAGAACAGTACTCGACAGTTGTTTCTAAAACTTTGAGTTCCAACTTCTCTTCATCCCTCCCTCCCCACGCATTCCCTTTGGGAAGCCAAGCAATTCAATATAGGCCATATCTGTGTAGTTTTACAAATGACTTCCGTAATAGTCGTGTTGTGTAAGACTAACTATATTTCCCTCCATCCTAGCCTGCCCACCATTGCATCTATTCTCTCTTTTGATCCTGTCCCTCCCCAAGCGTGTTGACTTCAAATTGCTCCCTCCTCCTATTGCCCTCCCTTCCATCATCCCCCCCCCACCCTGCTTATCCCCTTCATCCCCACTTTCCTGTATTGCAAGATAGGTTTTCATACCAAAATGACTGTGCCTTTTATTCCTTCCTTTAGTTGAATGTGATGAGAGTAAACTTCATGTTTTTCTCTCATCTCCCCTCTTTTTCCCTCCACTTAAAAGTCTTTTGCTTGCCTCTTTTATGAGAGATAATTTGCCCCATTCCATTTCTCCCTTTCTCCTCCCAATATATTTCTTTCTCACCACTTAATTTCATTTTTTTAAGATATGATCCCATCCTATTCAATTCACTCTGTGCTCTTTGTGTCTGTCTGCATGTGTGCGTGCATGTGTGTGTGTGTGTGTGTAATCCCACCAACTACCCAGATACTGAAAAGTTTGAAGAGTTACAAATATTGTCTTTCCATGTAGGAATGTAAACAGTTCAACTTTACTAAGTCCCTTATGACTTCTCTTTGCTGTTTACCTTTTCATGCTTCTCTTCATTCTTGTGTTTGAAAGTCAGATTTTCTTTTCAGCTCTGGTGTTTTCATCAAGAATGCTTGAAAGTCTTCGATTTCATTGAAAGACCATTTTTTTCCCCTGCAGTATTATACTCAGTTTTTCTGGGTAGGTGATTCTTGGTTTTCCTCCTAGTTCCTTTGACTTCTGGAATATCCTATTCCATGCCCTTTGATCTCTTAATGTAGAAGCTGCTAGATCTTGTGTTATCCTGATTGTATTTCCACAATACTTGAATTATTTCTTTCTAGCTGCTTGCAATATTTTCTCCTTGACCAGGAATTCTGGAATTTGGCCACAATATTCCTAGGAGTTTCTCTTTTTGGATCTCTTTCAGGAGGTGATCAGTGGATTCCTTGAATACTTATTTTGCCCTCTCATTCTAGAATATCAGAGCAGTGTTTCCTTGATAATTTCATGAAAGATGATATCTAGGCACTTTTTTTGATCATGGCTTTCAGGTAGTCCCATAATTTTTAAATTGTCTCTCCTGGATCGATTTTCCAGGTCAGTTGTTTCTCCAATGAGATAGTTCACATTATCTTCCATTTTTTCATTCTTTTGGTTTTGTTTTGTTATTTCTTGGTTTCTCATAAAGTCATTAGCCTCCATCTGTTCCATTCTAATTTTGAAAGCACTGTTTTCTTTAGTGAGCTTTTGAACCTCCTTTTCCATTTGGCTCATTCTGCTTTTGAAAGCATTCTTCTCCTCATTGGCTTTTTGAACCTTTTTTGCCAGTTGAGTTAGCCTATTTTTCAAGGTGTTATTTTCTTCAGCATCTTTTTGGGTCTCCTTTAGCAAGGTGTTGACCTGCTTTTCTTGCATCTCTCTCATTTCTCTTCCCAGTTTTTCTTCCACCTCTCTCACTTGATTTTCAAAATCCTTTTTGAGTTCTTCCATGGCCTCAGCCTATTGAATATTTATTCTGGATGTTTGGGATATAGAAGCCTTGACTTCTATGTCTTTTCCTGATGGTAAACCTTGTTCTTCCTCATTAGAAAGGAAGGGAGGAGATATCTGTTCACCAAGAAAGTAGCCTTCTATGGTCTTATTTTTTTTCCCTTTTCTGGGCATTTTCCCAGCCAGTAACTTGACTTCTGAGTGTCCTCTCCACACCCACCTCACTTCCAGATCTGCCCAGCCAGGGCTTGGGGTCTGAGATTCAAATGCTGCTTCCTGGCCTCAGGGCTTTGGGTGGGGGCAGGGCTGCTATTCAGTGTGAGATTAAATGCAGGTGCTCAAGTAGGGGCAGGGCCACCACACAGGACTCAGTTCCCTCAGGGGATTTATGTGGAGACTTTCAATAATGGATCCAAGCTTCTGCCTGCTTTGGGAGCCCTTGTCTGCTGCTGCCTCTGCTGCTGCCTCGCGAGGAGTCCTGAGTTATGGGGACACCCCATTCCCCTCTCCATGAGTTGAGAAGACTCTCTCACTCACCGTTAGTGCCCATAGGTGGAGGGACCTGCATGGCCACTGGAGATTCTGTCCCTGAAGCCTACTCGGATCTGATCCTCTCAGTGCCATGTGGCCAAGGCAGAGCTGGGCTCTACTCTGCTTTGGTGTGCAATGGACCTTTCATGTTGGATTTTCCAGGTCTCTCTGGAACAGAAATCTCCTCCATTCTGTTGTTCTGTGGCTTCTGCTGCTCCAGAACTTGTTGGGAGTTCTTCTTCATTGGTATTTTATAGACTGTGGGTTTGGAGCTAGTATATGTGTATCTTTCCACTCCACCATCTTGGCTCCTCCCCTAGAATGATAATTTTTGAAGTAATAAAGATATTGTGCAAGAAAGGAATAAAAAATGCAACACATCTCCAAGTACATATGTATGTATGCATCTATGTATATGTATGTTCCTCCTGAGAAAAATAGGACCTGGCTAGATTTATATTTCAGAAACAATTTTAGTAGACTCACAGTGGACAAATGTCTATACTACAAATGCAGAACACAAAATATTCTGGGTCTCTTACACAAACTTATGAAATCGAGCTAATATCAATGGCATAAATTTTGAAAAGTATCTCCAATATATTGATCCATAAACCAGAACAACTGAAAAAAAAGTTTACCTTTACTATTGACCCAAAAATTTAGATGAACTTTTTATATAACTATTTCAATATCAAATGCCCATAATCACCAGCCCACATGGAATCATGAGCTTTCCTAAATTAAAAATCAAGTACAAGAAACTAAAATCTTCAAGAAACAAGATGAAGTATATATTAACCTCGTTGTCTAATTTCCTAATGGAATGGTCATGAAGATACTTTCTGTGAGTATATGAAAGATGAACTTACATGCCTCTACCATAATTCATCTGCAATACACTATGACTTCATTCACTTGTACAATAGTCAATGAAAAGATGAATGAGGAAAAGGGAGAGGAAGAGGAGAAGGGGGAAGGAGAAAGAAGGAGGAAATAACAATCTGTTTCAATTACACTATAATTAGCACCTACCTAATACTTTGAAAGACACAATCAAGTGGCCAGAAAAAGCAAAATGACCAGTGTCCCTACAATAGGTATCAACCTCAAGTTCTGGAATGGTATAGGAGCAGTACAATTTATTTTAATAGTCATTCTATATTTCACTATTCAAATACTCATGAACTTCATTGCTGTTGCTTACTCATTGTTTCTGCTTCATTTTTGAGGAGGACCAGTGACATCATGGGATAATGCTTGTCAGTGACTTGGATTCAAGTGAGGCAGAGTTTCATAAAGTTGTCATCCTCTCTCTCTTTTCTCTAGAGTCATTAAAATCCAGTAACAGGACAAAAATCAAGATCACTGGTCATGACCTGGGATGCAGTCAGTGATCTTAGCATCTTCAATGTTTCACCAAGCTTTAAGCACTCCACAACACTTGCTTCAGCTACATTAATGACCATTGGAACAAATTATTCATATCCACTTATCCTCCCAGAGGAAGTCATTACATACTTGGGGTGGATACTCCCCTAACTCACCAATGGTTTTGAGGTCCATCATAACCCTCAACCTACTTCAGCCTGTCTGCTAAGATAGTTATTGAGGTGTCACCACTGTCTGTGCTACAGCTTCTTGGAGACACAGGTGAGAGGTGAGTGCCAGATAAATGCTAAAGATGGATAAAAAATCCTGAAAAGATCTCATCAACTCCTCACACCAGAGAAGCTAATCTTCCCTGAATACCCCATACACCCCACCCACAAACTTGAAGCTACATGGAATAAAAACTTCTTAAAACACAGAGATTATGATAAGGAAGTAAAAAAACAAACAAACAGAAACATGTGGGAATAGAGAGAAATAAATATTACTCATATCATCCTTCCTGATATATGTGCCCTAAAATATGTGCCCCCCCCAAAAAAGGCTCAATTTCAGTGAACCAACAGATGTGCTCAGATTTAATTACTTTTATTGACCTACAAAAAATCCATCATTTTCCACTCATACAACAGACCACTGAATGTTAAGAATAAAAGACTAATAGTGACTCTTTCCATATAAATTCATTATAATAGAAAAATGATAAAAATGAAAATAGTAATAGAATCAGTATTATTGATGATTATAATAGGTATTACATAGCACTTTAAAATTTATAAATAGTTCTAGAGTGAGGTAAAAAGGATGAACGATAGTTGGTTTTGTTATTGTTTAATCTTTTTCTAACTAACAAAACTAATGAAAAAAAACTTTACAATTAATGAGTAGAGAATGAATTGTAGCCCACTCAGAGGGTCATTTGTAATAAGAATAAGGCTCAAGAAAAATTTACTAAGGACATATATAGAGATTATATTGTGGAATGCTGATAATGAAGTCACTGGGGATGTTTCTAAAAAATGCATTATCAATGATCTAGATGTCAGGTTTGTAGCAAATAAATACATAGAAAAACAAAGAAAACTTGGTGGAATCTAAAACTCCATTATTAAGCAGATTGTGTGTGTATGTGTGTGTGTATGTGTGAGTGTGTATATGGGTGAGTGTGTAAGATGATCTTTTTAAAGTTAATATTAGCTACCAAAATAAGATATTGGCATAGATTTAAGTTTTAGAAAGAGAAGTAAATGTAATGGATAGAATAAAAAAGCTGTCCAGGGTGATGTTGGGATAAGTTATCTGCTTAGGACATGTTTATTACTTGAGGGTAGAGAGGATATTACACACATGTTGGGCAGCCACACAGCTATTCCAAATGTGAGTCTAGGAAGCATTTAAGATTGGGTTTTTAGTTCTAGTCAACAGATAATTATCAAATCCTAGCTATGCTCCATATGTCATTTTAAGTACCATGGGGGACATCAAAAATGTAGATGAAACCCTTCCTTCCCTTTAAAAACTTACTATCTATTGGAGGGCAAAGGACTTTAATTCATGAAACTACTAGTGATTTCTTTGAAACATTTGGTAAAATGCTTATGAAAGTAATTAATTCTTTGTCTTTTGTAGCACTTTGTGATTTTTATAGTATATTCTCATGTATTTTCTCATTTGACACATTGCAATTTCTCATTCATTTCAATCAACCACATATTATTTCCTGTCTTCAGATAAATAAACTAAGACACAGAAAGTTTAAGTGATTTGCCCATAATAATGCAAATTACAAGCTAAAATTGAAGTTATTTTTTAAACTTCTATTCTTGTGTTGTTTTTGTTGTGTTGCAATAGCTACATACTTTATTGCAGTGCTGTACCTATGAATATCAACTAGGAGTTAATAGGAGATGATAAAACTCATCTAGGAGATCTTTATATAAGTGAAATCGTGTATTTCATCCCTATTTCTAACGTACATTTATTAAGCTACTGATTATTGTGTTGGTTGAAAAATGAAATAATTGAGGAAACAAAGGTTTTCACTTCTAAACATATCAACTTATTAAGCAATACATGACAATTATAAAATGAAAATGGACCAGGCCTCCTCAACGTTGGCACTTAAATAAAGGAGGAGATAAATTTTTATGCATTAAGATTAATAAATCAAATAAGGTCAATTAGCTAAAAGAAAACATTTAACTAGGATATAAAATTAGGTAATCTGATTTCAAATTGGAGGAAAGATTAGGAACTTTCCAAGTTAGGAGGGGTAGAGTAAACAGGTGCAACTCCCTGAAAGTGTTCCATTCCCCCATTAGAAGTGTCTTTATTCAATTAAATGAACATGGATACAATAAGTGATTGACTAGTATGGGGTCAGTTTTCAGACAAGGCAGATGGGCTACTTGAGATGTCTAATTGTCAGAAAATTTCTTGTTTCAGTCTTCAGATTTGAATGGATTTCTGGTCAGCATAAACTATGTCCTTAGTTAAGAGCCTATAAGCCACAGGGGGAGATGGTTCAGTTTCCCAGCCTTGTAGTGCTAGTTTCAAACAATGAAAAAAATAATTATCACAGTTTCCATAATTGAATACAGTTTTCTCATGACAGATTCATAGTTGAAGAGAAAGAAAATGGAACCTGCTCCAGACTTGAGGCATATGATAGATTGAGTATGGTTCACTCAATTCCCAAAATTTCCTCATGTGGATCTTCACTTAAATAACTTTGCTGACTTACATTGGTGTGGAATGATCATGAAACATCAAATATGGAAGAAAGAATATATACCTTGTAAAACTGTAACAAGACAGAGAGAATTCTAATATGGACCTGATGGTGCATTATGTATATGTTCTTCGAGGAATTAGAAGAAATTTATTAAAAAGTTCTTTAAAAAAGTTTATCAAAGGGAGCAGAGTCAAGATGATGGAGTAGAAGGATGGACCTGCTCTACCTCTCCCCCCATAGCTCTTAAAATACCTGTAAAAATTATTCTAAACAAATTCTAGAGCAGTAGAAGCCACAAAATGACAGAGCGAAACAGATTTCCAGCCCAACATAGCCTGGAAGGCTGACAGGAATGGTCTGTTGCACAAAGCTCAGAGCAGAGTGCAGGCCAGTGTGGATGCCATGGAACAGACAGGACTGGAGCAGAGAGCTGAATCACGAGTAGCTGTTGCAGTTTCCAGATTTCTCAACCCACAAATGCCAAAGACAGCTTCAAAGATCAGTAAGAAGGCTTTTTCACCAGGGTGAGAGGGGAGCTTGGTTGGGCCCCAGCCCTGGCTCCAGGGCAGTGGCACCAATTGCAGAGGCAGCAGCATCAGCTATCACTTTTGGAGCCCTCAGCTTAAAGACACTGGAGCAGCTAATCTGGTTCTCAGTCCTGAGTAACAGTCATGGGGTGAAAAGGAGCTCTGGCAAGATGGAGCTGGTGGTGGCTGTGGAGAGGGAACCCTACTGGCAGTTCTAGGGCAGAAAATAATGTTTTTGGTTGCTCATAATCCAAAGAACAGTCCAGGAGGGGAGTAAACACCTCGCCATTGATTGTGCCACCTTGGAGAAATTGAGAACGTTAGTCCCTAGAGATATCTCAGAGAAGAGTTGCATAAAACCTCTGAAGCCTAGGGTAATATACACTTCACTTGACAAAGTGCTCAAAAGTCAAGTAACTGCCTGGGAAAATGCCCCATAAAGGCCAAAAATAAGACTATAGAAGGTGACTTTCTTGGTGAAAAGGTATTTTCTTCCATCCTTTTGGAAGAGGAAAGACAAAACATACTATCAGAGGATGACATCAAAGTCAAGGCTTCTACATCCAAAAGATATGCAATGGTCTCAGGCCATGGAAGAGCTCAAAAAGGATATTGAAAATCAAGTAAGAGACATGGAGAGAAAATTGGGAAGATAAACTGGAACTTCACAAGAAGTGGAAAAGTGAGTCAACAGCTTGCTAAAGGAGACCCCCAAAAATGCTGAAGAAAATAACACCTTTAAAAATCAACCAACCCAAATGGAAAAGTGGTTCAAAAAGCCATTGAGTAGAATGCTTTTACAAAGCAGAATTGGTCAAATGACAAAGCTAGCTGAAGAAAATAGTTCTTTAAAAATTAGAATGTAGGAGATGGAAGCTAAGGACTTTAAGAGAAACCAGGAAATTATAAAATAAAACAAAAAGAATGAAAAAAATAGAAGGCAATGTGAAATACCTCATTGGAAAAATAACAACTGATCAGGAAAACAGATCCAGCAGAAAGAGTTTAAAAATTATTGGTCTACTTGAAAACCATGGTCAAAAAAAAAAAAAAGCCTACACATCATCTTCCAAGAAATTATCAAGGTAAACTGCCTTCATGTTCTAAAACCAGAGCGTAAAATAGAAATGGAAAGAATTCACCAATCACTTCCTGAAAGAGATCTCAAAAGGAAAACTCCTAAGAATATTGTAGCCAAATTCTTCAGTTTACAGGTCAAGGAGAAAATATTAAAATCAGCCAGGAAGAAGCAACTCAAGTACTGTGGAAATATAATCAGGATAACACAGGATTTAGCAGTTTCTACACTAAGAGATGGAAGGACTTAGAATATGATATTCCAGAGATCAAAGGAGATGGGATTAAAACTAAGAATCATCTACCCAGCAAAAGTGAGTATAATACCTCAAGGAAAAAAATGTAATTTCAATGAAATAGAGGATTTTCAAGCATTCTTGTTGAAAAGATCTGATCTGAATAGAAAATTTGACTTTCAAATACAAGAATCAAGAGAAACATGAAAAGGTAAACAGAAAAGAGAAGCCTTAAGAAACTCATTAAAGTTCAACTGTTTACATTCTTACATGAAAAGATGTCATAAATAACTCATGAGACTTTTTTTCTTTATTAGGGTAGTTGGAGGGAATAGACAAATAGACAGACAGATAGATAGATAGATAGATAGATAGATAGATAGATAGATAGATAGATAGATAGACAGACAGACAGACAGACAGACAGACAGACAGACAGACAGACAGACAGATAGATAGATAGATAGATAGATAGATAGATAGATAGATAGAGAGACAAATATATGTAGGTATATATTATATGTGTGTGTTATATATGTGTAGTTATGTATGTATACGTACCTACACATGGGTGTGTGTGTGTGTGTGTGTGTGTGTGTGTGTGTGTGTGTGTATGTGTGTGTGTATAGAGAGAGAGAGAGAGGGCACAGAGTAAACTGAATGTGAAAGGAGAATAACTAAAAAATAAAATTTATTGTTAAGTGGAATGTACTAGGACTAAAGGAAAGAGAGGTAGAATGTAGCAAATCATCTCACACACAAGAGGAAGATCTTTTACAATGGAAGGGAAGAGGGGGAATTTGAAAGAAAATAAGTGAGCCTTGCTCTCATGGGATTTGGCTTAAGGAGGGAATAACACTCAATTGGATATGGAAATCTATTTTACCCTGCAGGAAGGAAAGGAGGAAGGTGAAAGGCGAGGGAAGATAATGGAAGGGACAGAAAATTGGAGAAAGGGTTAATCAGAAGAATCATTATTGTGGGAGGACAAGTCAAGGGAAAGAATGGAATAAATGGAGGGCAGGACAGGACAAAAGGAAATGTGGTTAGTCTTTCACAACATAACTATTAAGGAAGTACTTTGCATGGTTACACATGTATGACTTATATTGAATTGCTTTTTTTTTCAATAAGTGTGGGTGGGAATGGATGAAGGGAGAGAATATCGTACTCAAAGTTTTAACAATGAATGTTAAAAATTATTTTAGCATGCAACTGGAAAATAACATGTACAGGCAATGGGGTATAGAAGTCTATTTTGCCGTATAGGAAAACAGAGGTGGGGGAGATGGAAGAAAGGAATATTAATAGAAGGGAGGACAGACTGGAGGAAGGAGTGAATGCAGTGCATGTTTTCCTGGGGTAGGAGTGGGGAGAAATGGGGAGACAATTTTGAATTTAAATTGTTGTGGAAGTGAATGTTGAGAACTGAAAAGTAAATAAATTAAATATTTTTTTAAAAAAAGTAGATGAATAGCCACTAGTAAATTGCAGGAGAGGGATAACTTTTGAAAGACCAAAGAACCTAGAAATATTGAAGTATGGACAAAGTATAGAATTAGGGGCTACTAGATGGGAAGCTTAACCCATGCCAGTGGGTGAAAATACAAAATTCTGAATACTGTCAGATTAAAGAATTGAATAAGGTTGAGCCATAGAAAGGATATAGTGGGAGGAAGAATTAGAAATTATATTAGAGGAGAAAAGGAAAAATATTAAAGGATAAAGGAAATAAATACATTTTCTTCCACATTCCACTTGGGATAAAGGAGTAAAGAATTAAGACAAAAGACTATTCCCAAGAAAAGGAGAGCAAGAGAGAAACAGAGAAAGAGAGACAAAGACACACATAGAGAGACAGAGAGAGACAGAGACAGAAAGAGAAACAGAGAAAGAGGAGAAAGGGAAACAAAGGGAAATAAAAAAAAGAGAGTGAAAGAGAGGAGCCAAAGTTTCAATTCCAAATGAATAGGAAAGAATAAGAAATGAGAAATAAGACAGCTGGGCATTGGGGGTGCAGTTTAATCTTGATTTTAGATGAACATTCATTTATACCATGTCAATAATGTGGTACACATGAATGTCAATCTCTCAGACATATTGTATGTTTGTAAATTATGGGACAATGATATTTTATAAGATTTGACATTTCAGATGACCATAGAAAATGGAATGATACATAGTGGATACAAGTAGGCTGCAACATATTCCCAGTGAAGATTTGAGTAGGGGCTTAATGAGATTTTTTTTTTTTCATATCAATTCAGTGAGTTTAGAGGGCAATAAGACTTTTTTGAGACTTTGATTATATCATATTGATTGAATTGGAGTATTGTAGATTGGTATATTTTAGTGTGGTTGACTCAGATTTTTTTATTTGTCATAATCAGCTCTTTGTGCTGGACTTGTATAAAGTGGGTCATTTGCATAATTGCCTTTCAGAAAGATCTTGGATGATCTGAACATAGACTAGAGAGTAGCAAACTTAAAGAATGATCCTAGACCTCAGGGGGAAAAAAGTGGAGAGAAGGAAGAGAAGGAAGTGACATCTAATCTCTCCTGCACATAGCTTAGTGCTTTTAAAGATTGTCTTGGGAGGAAGGAATGGCAGTTACTTAAATCACAGTTCTAGAAGCTAGTCTTATCAAAAGATAATGGAAAATCACTGTGCAATGCCTATTTGGGGTTTGGGATCCAGATATCTGAATAGAGAAGGAGCATACCTGGACCTAATTATCATCCTGTACAGAATAGAATCTGAGTGATAGTCATCTAGCCAGGGAAGTTGGAGTTACTAAGAAATTTCAGATGTCTTGGAAGAAGATGCTTCTGCCTATGGGTCCCTAGTTCTGAAACTCAGCCATGAAAGAAGGGATCAAAATACTTGGACCATGAGTTGACAGGTAGTGTAGATTTGATGGAAATGCAGTTTAATTCTTAGATAATCCCAAATTTGGTCCCTATGAGAAAATTCTAAATTGTCACAGTATTATCATAAACCAGGAAGGGCATTTAGAAGTGGAATTTGAATTTGATAGAAATGTCAGCTGCTATCAACTTTGCAGCACTATTTGTGTGTATTTATTTCTCTGGTACTGAAGGAGGACATTTACATTTAGTTGTTATCACCTTTGACTTGCATATGCGTCATAGCACATCTATCTCATGTCCGTTACACTTCAGGGAATGCATAGATGTTGCCATCTTCTATAATGGCATATGTCTTGGTCTGTATGTGCCTCTGCATCTATAACTAGTGCTGCCTATTAGGTGTTCCTATCTGTCTAGTTCAGCTTCATGTTTTTCTGGTGTTCCCCAATTGACTCTGTTATTCATGGCTTACAAAGCTGTTTTATTTCTTTTTATGGAAGCAGTACCTCTTTAGTATATGGACCTCGTAATCTTGATAATTATGTTGCAAAGGCATACAGAATGAATCTTGGTGCCTGCCCACTCTTAACAGTGTATCCTTTTCCCCCTATCCCCACACCTCTGCCCATTGCATTTGAGGAGAAGAGGGAAAATTGAAAGTATAGTGGAAAGGATGAAAATAGTGTTTTGTTTTGTTTTGTTTTTTTTTATCCAGTAAAGTAGTACAAAGAATGCAGAAGAAAAGCCAGAAAGTTTTTTTTAAGGCAAATACCCACTATAAATTTCCAATTTCATTTATATAGTGAGGAAAAATGAAAAACCTTTCAAACATTCTTCTGGGAAAAATATTGGGAGAACATGTCCAGTAGCATTAAGGAACAGAACGATTTTGAATAATTCCTACAGGAAGATTTCATCCTTATTTGGATGTTTCATCCCCCATCCTCCATCCTCCCAAAAACGCAGTTACTTAGGAACATTGTTCATTGTTAAGCTGAGTCTGCTCTAAATTATACATTAGCATAGTTTTAATCTGATGTGACTGCTTTGTCTTGCAGCTTAATACATATGTGGGACATTGCCATCAGTGAACGTAAACTAGATTTATAATCATTAAATTTAAAGCATGGTACAGTTATCTTTGCCCCTGACACCAGCATTTTTATAAAGATTTTTTTTCCTGTTACCCTGCCATATTATCCTTCCCACAACTCTTAAATTTAAAGGTCATTACTTGGTTTTCTGTCCTCCCGCACATTTTCCTTCAGTGAACTAATCCTTTCTCATGATTTCAACTATAACCTCAGTGCTGATTAATCTCATAGCTATATCTTGATAACAAGTAAGAAAGTCAAGACCCCAGTTACTGTAACCAGGATACAAAGTCAGAAAGGGACCAGGAATAAGGTTTGCAATGTCAAGCAACAGATTTATGAATCTATTCTCCTTGCAGAGGGGAAATACTGGCTAAAAAAACTTGCAGTATGATGGGGAAACTGACTGTGACTGAAGTTTTAAATAGATATATAATCAGGAAAGCAAACAAATCATTGGTTTTAGATCCCTCACCTTCTTTTCTTTCCCTTCCTAACAGGATTATCTCCTAGCACCCATTTCCATCAGTGGTATCAACTTCCTTCTAGTTATCCACATTTGAAATTTTTAGAATTATATTGAGTTTCCTTTTTCCTCTATATGTAAATAGTCACCAAATCTGGAAATTCTTCTTTGGAATATATCTCCACACATTGCTCTGCTTTAATCACCTTACTCAAGCTATTGCAGCTGACTGATTTTCATGTTTTCAGTATCATTAACCTCTAGGATTATCATGCCTGGTATTCAGAATGATTCATACAATGGCACTACCATTGTAACATTGTCTCCCATTGCTATCCAGCACAAACTTTCCGATCTATTCAGACTGGTTTTACCATTCATGCTCTCTCCAGAAAGGCTTTTCCTTAAACTATTCCCCCATCTTAGAAAGGCTTTTTCTTTGTCCCATGTTTATTCAAATTCTAATTGTTCTGTGCCTAGCTCATATCTTGTCTCCTTCTTGAGGTTTTCCTTGACCTTTTCAGTCCAAATTAATCCCTCCTCCCTTTCACTGAACACAGAAGCAATATGAGGTAGTTGAAAGAATGCTAGCAAATGTCACAGAAAGACACTTTTATATAGTAGATTAAATTTGGTCTTGGAGTAAATAGACCCACACTCAAATTCTACTCCACAGACTAGGTGATTCTAGGCAGATCACTTAACGTTTCTTGGCTTTAGTTGCTTTTCTGTAAAATGAGGGATTAGTGTAGATGTCCTGTAAGGTCCCTCCTAACTCTCAATCTATGATCCCATGACTTGGCTTAAAATCCTGGCTCTGAAACTTGCAACCTGTGTTCACTCAGGGAAGTTCAAGTCTCTGTACCTGAGTTTCCTAATTAACCTGCCAACTAATGAGATTTGTCTAATTAACCTCTAAAATTCTTCAAATTGTATAGCTATGATCCTCTCATTTTCTAAATGTTTGTAAAAATTATTAATAATATTAATAGTAAGTGACATTTTTTTAAGCTTTCAGGTTTGCAAAGTACTTTACATACAACATTTCATTTGACCCTGAAAATAATTTATGAGATAGGATCTTTCATTTCCCCCTTTCGGAAGATGAGGAATCCGAAACACACACACACACACACACACACACACACACACACACACACACACACACACACTTTTTTGTCCAGTGTCTGAAAGTGAGTAAGCAACTGCTATGTGATTCAAAATTAACTTGCTGTCCGACTTGCTGTCTCTATGAGGGACTGTATCTCATTATGATTTACATTGCTCCTTTTGCTATATCTAACTTCTATAATTTGGTAACTATTTTTTTCTACCTAATTCCTACAGAGGAAGATAATCACGTCTTTGAGCTATTTTGTATCATCTACTTTGTCCACATCAGCAATTAGCAAACAGAAGTGTTCAAGAAATACTTGTTGACTACTCAACAAAATGATCTATATAAAATGTATTTTATGAAGGAAGGTAAACGTTTTTATGCAAGAATAACAAACACACGAACTATGGTATAGTGTAAAGTATAACAAAATAGATTTGTATGTGCCAGTTATCTGCTTACTAATACCATGGATTTGATTCAATGTTTTAATAGAAGTTGAACTATTAGACAATTTTTATGTTTTGTTACCTTCTCGATTCCAAGGTTAAAAACTACACATCTTCTACACTTTTTTTGTATTCTATACCAAGTACAATACAGTATAGACAGTGGCACTTCATAAATATTCATTGATGCATCTTTGTAAACTTCTTTCCACAGTAGGTACCCTGAGGGGCAAGGCTTCAGTTTCCCAATCCAGTGGCTCCTCTCTGTGAAAAAGGAGTACACACTGACTTTAATAACTGTAAGATCAGACATTGACTATGTCTTTCTCACTGCTGGAGACATTGTGACCAAAGCTTTTCCCAGTTTCCTATGGATGTACACACATAACTCTCATTAGCACAGTTGAAGTTATGCATGCACTTTGCTGAAAGTACATACCCCTTAGTGTTGTAAGATGAACATTCTTAAAATAAACTACTTTTACATCTAAATTGCAACTTGCAGGAGGTCTCACTCTGGAGCTCTGCAGAAATAAAGAAGAAGAGGAATCTTTGGTAGGTAATGAGGATATACAGAATTCTTCAGTGACTTATCATAGACACTGGTAGAGACAATATGCATTTGTGCATTCATAATGACCATTTACAAAGCTGGGCTATTTAGGACTCTAGATTAGTACATTGTAGTTCACAATAACTTGTATTGCTGAATATGAGAAAAACGAATCAACAGATTGATGATAAATAAATTGTTGAGAAGTAATTTTGATATTAATATGAACATCACCATCACCAAACATGCTGAGCGCATATCAGACATGATTTGATGATATGGGAAACCCGCTAGACCAGGAAATTCAGAAATTTTTGGGAGGAGTGGGTTTATTTAGTCCTCCTGTTTTCCTTGTTATAGAGATTTCCCTCCATTGATGTAAATATCAAAATATGCTGCAAATTATATTCTTAGTAAATTGTCATTGAGGATTGAGAGATTCAGTGATTAAGTGGCCAGTGTTACACTCATATAATTAAAGCATGCACATGAATTCAGTTCTTCCTAAATCCAAGATCAGCTTTGTCCTCTACTAACTCTCACCAGTTATCTAGGAAATATTTTTATTTATTCATTCCTTAGAAAAACAGCTGATTTGAAGAAAATTGGCTAAGAATGCAGTCAATTTAAATAAAATAAAGCAAAATAATTATAAATGAAACTCTGTAGGGGCTATATTTCCTAAACAACTGCCCTTTTCCTTTAGAGGGACATAAAAAGACTACTCTCATGTGGTTGAGAGTAATGGAAAGCAAAGACTAGTTTTCAGCCGGGAGAAGTAGGTAGGAAAGAAAGTTGCCAAATATTTCATTCAAGTTTCTATTTCATTTCAATCATTAATATAAAAACTGAAAAAAAATGTTGTAGATCACCTCATCTAGCTGCCTCACTTTACAGAAAATGAAACTGGGTCCCAGAAAGTAGGACTGGCTCTCCTGAGATCACACAGCTAAATCCTGGCAGAGCCTGAGTTAGAATCCAAAGCTTCCAAGTCTCAGCCTGCCACACCACCTGTTTCTTCAAAAATGTGTCCTTTGTCTTCTACTTTTTCACTTTCCTCTTGTACCTTTCAACTTATTATTTTACTTCTCCTCTCTTCTCTTTCTTTATCTACTTTTTGCTTTCCCTACTTTCCTTCAACTTTAACCCTTTTTCTTTTTTTTTTCCATTACTCACCCTTCTTTTGGGTTTCCTTTTCTCCTTGATTTTCCTTCCTTTTCCCCTCTTCTTCTATCAGGAGTGGTGAAGAGTAGACTCAATTTGATCCAATCCAAAAAATAGCTATTAAATGACAACTATGTGCCATACATCGGGTTTACTGCTGTGGATACAATTAATTAAAAAAAAAAAAAAAGACAGTTCTTGCTTTCAGGGAGAATATAATGTAAAAAAAAAATAGAAATAATATGCCAAAAGAGGCAGGAAGTGGGGGGTGCTAGTACTCAGTGTCTGGGGACATCTCATAGGTAGATCAGCGCACAAAAAGTAGTGAGCTGAGAGTCTAGTTACTGTCTTCATAAAAGAAGGTAAAAGGAGGAGTTTGGTTCTCCGCCCTCTATCTCTTCAGAGGAGAGAGGAGACCTAGTGAGTTGGTATCAATCAAATATTGAGCTAGCAGCCTGGGGTAAGATTAGAAACAATGAGCTAATCTATTCCATTTTCAGTTGTACTTACCTGGAGCTAAGGTTGCTTTTTAGGAGAACTGGATAAAGCAGTTGTTGTGTGGTTTAGATAACTGCTTCTCAAAATATTTTTAATCTTTGTGTGTGTGTGTCAAATTAATGGTTGCTTAATTGTTCAAGGCATCCTCCTAGAATTTAGGAGTTGCTAAATTAAAGGATTTAGAAGACAAAAATTTGATCCATTGTCCTACTCAGTGTTTTAAGATGTTTTTAGAGGCTCTCTTTATAGAGGCTCTCTTTAAAGCTAACACTCAAAAATTACCAGTCATCAGCTAGTTAATTTAAAAAGACAACAACATATAATTTTCAATGCTATGGCTTGACTTACTGCCATAAAGGACTTTTGAAAAAACTTAATTAATATATGTTAGCTTACTTTTATTAGTTATTGATGCATTTATTTTACTAAACTTGAATTTTCTAGAGAAATAATCCTCATCTGTTTCACCTTCCAGACCAGTTGTAGACATGTGCCTGAGGGAGAAAGTATCTCCCAATTTACCAGTCTAAATATCATTAATCTTTAATAGTATACAAATGATTTAACAGTAGAATGATACATCCAGGACTCTCAAGGAATATTTTGACTTTTGTTAGTCACTGTATTGCAGTATTGTCAACATTCATGGCACATGGGAAGATGAAATAGTGTGTAGACTTAATTCATGGCTACTTACAAGTTTGGTAGACAAAATATTTGAAGATCATGAGATTTATCTGGGATCTATAATAAATATGCTTGTATGAAATAGTGAGAGACTATTGTCTCTCAGCTTAGAGGATTCTCTTCATTTTCTCTAGGATATAGTTGACTACATGATCGTATAGTATATTAAAAATCTCAATTTTTAGTGTCTCAAAATAGCTACATGCAAAAATAGCATAAGATGGCTTAGAAACTGAGTTAGAAATGGAATTAGTATTGGAAAAACTGTATTAGGGAACTTCCCTCTCAGGGAAGGAATAAATAGATACCATACTAAAGGTTAGCACTATGTCTCTCTTATATACCATGATTTATTTTAATTGTGCATGAACTCACACATATGTATATGTATATATTTGTGTGTATATCTAGATAGCTATATCTAGCTTTATATCTTTTTATGCAACATTCAGCCTGCTTTTGATAAGGCTAAGACTTGTTAGTTTACATCTCCTTTTCCACTATGATTTTGCCTTTCTTTACTCAACATTGCTTAAACACACATTTACATGTTAGCGACTTCAACATTAACATCAACAATATTAGTGAGATTTCTCCGAAAGAGGGGGGAAGTGAGGGGGAAAGGGTGAACCTTACTCTCATTGGATTTGGCTTAAGGGAATAACACTCACTCTCCTTTGGGTCTGGAAATCAATCTTACATTACAGACAACAGGGGGAATGGGGACAAAGGCCTGGGGAGTGGAGGTGGATAATAGAAGAGAGGACAAATGAGAAGAGGGGGTAATCAGAAATAAACACTTTTGAGGAGGGACAGGCCAAGAGAGAATAGAATAAATGGAGGGAAGGATTGGATTGAGGGAAATATAGCTATTCTTTCACGACATTACTGTTATGGAAGTGTTTTGCGTGACTAGACTTGTATAGCCTATATCAAATCACTTGTGTTCTCAATGGAGGTGGGTAGAGAGGGAAGAAAGAAGAGAATTTAGACCTCAAAGAGTTAAAAATGAATGTTAAAAATTGGTTTCACAAGCAACGTGGAAATAAGACATACAGACAATGGGGTACAAATCTGTCTTGCCCTCCAAGAAAATACAAGGGAAGAAGATAAAAGAAGGAGGGGGGATGTGATAGAAGGGAGGGCAGATTGGGGAACGGTGTAATCAGAATGCATGCTGCCTTGGGGTGGGGGAGGGAAGAGAGGGAGAGAGAATATGGAACTCATAATCTTGTGGAAGTGAATGTGGAAAAGTAAAAATAAATTAATTTATAAGGGAAAAAAAGAAAAAAAGAGAGAAGACTGGGAGTATGGCCAATGGTTAATGTGATCTTAGAGATTGAAATCTTAATCTTAGAGAGATGGAATGAATCAAATGTTTTGAGAGAAAAGGACCTGGGAGCATGATGTTTAGCTGTTGGGTCAATTGGTATCTCTTCCTGCTCATGGTTCCCACTATTCATAGAGTACAACATTGATTGTTATCTTTGATATCTAATATAAAATCTTTAGTCTGCTGATGAAATTATGACAGAAAGTATCTTGAAAATTGACATTGAAGTTATGTTGTTAAAATGAATTTCGCATAAGACTTTTAGAGAATACAAGAATTCAGAGTTTGGGCCCTGAAATTTTGTAGAGCCAATGGGATAGGGCTAATGAGTGCAAAGGAACATCTATAGTGACGATTCCCTTCATTTTGTACTAAACTGCTTTCATTTTATTGAAAAGATAAACATTTAAATCTTTAGATATAATAATAAATATTGACATGGCATATGAGACTGGGTGTCAACACATTTATTTATAAAGATTTTAATAAATATCATCCCTCTGCCTAATCATCTTGCAACAAGGCAGTTTAGTTTGACAATAGAATTGACTGGCTCTACCCTGTTTTCACAGTATGTAAATGATGTAATTATCACCTCAACCAGAAGTGTCTTCTCTTTCATTGATTGTGTCAATGGCAAAAGAAGATCATAGCAGAAACTTCAAAGACTTTAATGGTTAACTGTTTATATGATATGACACCTTTTAGATTAGCAGGACACCAAAAAAGTTTTGCATAAGTAGCATGTCAGAATGACAAAGAGGCAACACCTACTTCACACTGCGTTCCTTTATCAGACAGCATAAGACATTTTGCTTGTGCTCTGTTATCATATTGTGAAGACACACAGGGGTAGTAATTGCTGAAGGGTGCATCCAGCTGGCCATCTATTTTATCTGTATATTTATGAGGTTGAGGAAAAGGGTACTCTTCAAACCACTGGTGAGAAGAGAGTTTGTCAGTTTCTGTTAAAAGCAAGACCTAAACTTGGATAATAGAACTTGCCTTCCCAGATGACATGATCTTATATGAGGATGAACAATTCAAAGCTTCTCTCATCCGGGAATGACTCACTCTAATTCACAATAAAAGCCAAAGGAAACCCCATAATTAATTAGTCTTTTTTTTTTTAATTTTGAGCTTTTCAAAATTTTAAGCAGTGAAAACACATCTTCCCCATATTTATCAATTATCAAAGCAGATCTAAGAATACCATATTGAGCAAAGCTGTAGATTAGGTTAATTGTACTAGAGAAGAGAAAGAAAGCTAAATAATTGAACTAATGAATGTATTCCATTTATTGACTATAACGTTTGAAGCAAATGTTGGAAATTTTGGCAAAGAATTACCTTGATTAAATTGCTTATTTTTTACTTTGATATTTGAGCATTTTAGAGAAATTGAGAAAGTAAGATTGAAATGTCAGAATCACATTAAACTAATAGAGTATATAGTCTTTAGAGTAGGGATGGGGAACCTGTGACCTTGAGAGCACATGTGGCCCTCCAAGTCCTCAAGTGCAGCCATTTGACTGAATCCAAACTTCACAGAACAAATCCTTTTATTAATCCTTTTATTAATCTAAACTACAAAAGCTGGATTCAAAGGGTTATACTGGAAGACCTAGAGGTTCACATGTGGCCTTGAAACAGCAGATTCCCCCCACAGTTATAGGATGAGATCAAGTCAGGAAAACTTGAGTTCAAAACTCCCTCAGAACTCAATGGGTATGTGACACTAGTCAAGTCACTTAACATCAATAGGCTTTGTTGTGAGAATAAAAAGATAACATATGCAAAGTGTTATATAAGCTTTAAGGTATAATATAAATGCTATTATGCTTTTTATTATTATTTTCCTCCTAAGAAAACCATAATACAACATAACGGGTAGAGCACTGAACTTGAATGTAGAGAGATCTGGGTTCAAATACTTTCTCTGATACTTTCTAACTGTGAGAACTTGTAAGAAACTCTCCAAATTTCAGATCTTTCATTTGAAAAATGAGAATAATTGTATCTAGAACATGTGACTTGTAGGTTATTATGAAGTTCAAAAGAAAAAAATATAGAGATAATGGGCATATATTTGTATATAAACATGTATATATCCAATCACAAGTATTATGTATATTTTTATCAACACTATCACCCTTTACCATCATCATCATTATCATCTTCTTCCATTATATCATTCTTCATATATTAAACTGCAGAGTTCAGACAAAAATAGTCCCAGGACAAGTTAATATTCTGCTGTTATTTTTTCATATTTTATATTTAAATCTTTTACATGTATCCTCAGCCCTTAAAAACATATGCAATGAAAATTTAGTTTTACGCCTGTAAAGTTTCATATGATGTTAATGTGAAGCTTTAGGTATCTATATAACTAGCCAATGAGTCCTTCTATTTTTTTTTTCCTTTATTTTTGGATATGTTTGCAGCATAAAACAAATGAAGAAATTAACTGGAATCTAAGTCAATCACAGATTTCAAGAGAAGTATCTATGACTCTGACTGTATATCTTCTACCTTTTCTTTCAATCTTTCTACTTAGCTAGCTGGATTAAATGCATTTTAAATATTAACTATTCTGTGTTCAGGTGGAGTGGTTTAATCTAACTTACAGTTAACATCACTTCTCTACTGCATGAAGTGGGCAATGCTGAAACAAAGATGTCTGAATTAAATTCTAACTAATTGCTGATAGTCAATTTTACTTTGATAAGTGCAATGTTGAATATCCACAAGATTATTGAAAATACTCTTCAGAACAATGTGGTAAGTAGCATGGAAGCAAGTTATGCCCCTTGCTTAAAATGTGTTGGAGTTCTGAGATACAGAGTGAGAACAAGAGACATAGAGAGACAGGGAGAGACAGAGAGAGATAGAAATGAAGACAGAGAGAGAGAATGAGACAGGGAGAGACAGACAGAAAGAAACAAAGAGATAGGGAGAAATTTCACAGAATGATACATCCTGGTACCAAGAGATCAGTCATCAAGGAAGCACTAAGTGGTTGCCTGTATTTTCATAGTGAGAATAGAGATAAAGGTCAAAAAATAAGAATCTTGCTTTGGAACACTGGTTAGGTCTGGAAGAGAAAACATTCAGGCTTCCTTGTGCAATCAATTAATGAGGTGGATATTGGCACTATTTTTGATCAAAAATTATGCAATTTATCTAATGGAAATGTCGATAAAGGTAGAGATGGTGATAATCATGTTGTGGGAAGTTATGCCGAAAAGAATGTATGGCAAAATTAACTTAGTCATCTAAGCTACCTAGAGAAGTATTCTGAACACAGAATGAATTAGCATTTTGGAATCATTCACATGTTCATAGTAGTTTTTATTTTATAAGATAGTGTCTTCCTAATAAGTCTGTGATGCTGGAGGCATAAGTAGTAATGGACCCATTTAACAGATGTTACATCTAAAGCTCAATGATATTAAGCAGGTCACAATCACAACGCCAATCAGTCAAAGTCAAGTTATATTTTCTTATTATAAGTCAGCTCTTCTTTCTAACCTGCCAGATTGTCTCTTTTTAAATGGCCTACTGCTTTGGGTGAGTATAAAGAGAAGTTGAGCTTTATTGTCAATTTTATTTTTAAGGTCAGTCCTAATGTTGCAGACATAATTCTATGAACTGGTTGGCTAGATTCATTCTTTTAATGTTTTGCTTCACACTACTATAATCTTTGGTGCATTTTCTTCTTTTCCACTCATTCTTTGTCCCATTTTAAAGCATTTGATTTGTTCCTTACTTATACTTCATTAAGACTCTGGTGTTATCTCATTGTTTCTAAATTCAAATGAACTTACATTGTTCCACTTCTCTTTTCTTTATTAAGCTTTTGGAGCAAATGTCCAAAATGTCCATCAAACAAAATTATTTATGATATTCCTTTTATTTTCCAAAGTTTTTATGTTGTTGATTTTGGTTTCAATGAAGCAAGTTCCTAATCTCTCACAAGTCTGACACGTTCTTTACAACAAAAACTGGTCAAAAAGCAAACTCATCAATCATGACTTACAATATATGTCTCATTCTTCATCTGTTGCCTACCAAATTGGTTTTTTTTTCTCGCAATAAAAGGGGCAGATATGCTTTATTGCTAGTCCTTTGAAGACAAAGTGTTCTTTGCAAAGACCATTGTTTGATCTTTTTAATTTATTTTTAGTTTTCAACTTTCACTTACATAAGATTTTGAGTTTCAAGAGTTCTCCCCATCTCTCCTCTCCTGCCACCCCAAGATGTCATGTAATGGGAGGCAGGCTCTACATATACATCGTTGTTGAACCTATTTTCAGATTAGTCATGTTGTAAAGGAGAACTGGAAGCAATGGGAGAAGCCAGAAGAAAGAAGAAATGAGAGAGAGAGAGAGAGAGAGAGAGAGAGAGAGAGAGAGAGAGAGAGAAAGAGAAAGAGGGAGAGAGAGAGAGAGAGAGAGACAGAGACAGAGACAGAGACAGAGAGCAAATCATATGCTTCAATCTGCATTCAGAGTCTTTTTCTGGATGTGGACAGTAATTTTCATCATGAGCCCTTTGGGGTTGTCTTGGATCCCTGCATTGCCAAGAAGAGATAAGTCTATCAAAGTTAGTCATTGAACATTGTGGCTGTTATTGTGTACAAAGCTCTTTCTGCTCGCTTCACTCAGGGTCAGTTCATGGAAGTCTTGTCAAGTTTTTCTGGTCTGCCTGCTCATCATTTCTTATAGAAAAATAGTATTCCATCACATTCATATATCACAACCTTGTTCAGCTATTCCTCAACTGATGGGCATCCCCTCAATTTCCAATTTTTTGCCACCACAAAACATTGCTGCTATAAATACTTTTGTACATATGGGTCCTTTTCTCATTTGTACGATCTCTGTGATACAGACTTAGAGGTGGTATTTCTGGATCAAAATATATGGTCATTTTGATAGCCCTTTGGGCATAGTTCTAAATTGTTCATCAGAAAGTTTGCAGCAGTCCACAACTCCATCAGCAATTCATTAGTGTTGTAATTTTCCCATATCTTCTCCAACATTTATAATTTCCCTGTTTTGTCATGTTAGCCAATCTGATAGGTGTGATGTAGTACCTTAGAGCTGTTTTGGTTTGCACTCTGTAATCAATAGTGATTTAGAGTATTTTTTCATATGGCTATAGATAGCTTTAATTTTTTCATCTGAAAACTGGCACTTCATGTCATTTGACTATTTATCAATTGGTTGTAAAAATATTTTCCCAGTTTTCTGTTTCCCTCCTAAGCTTGGTTGCATTGGCTTTGCTCATACAAAAGCTTTTCAATTTAATGTAATCAAAATTATCCATTTTGCATTTCATGTTCTCTATCTCTTATTTGGTCATAAATTCTTCTGTTCTCTATAAATCTGACAGGTAAAGGATTCCTTGCTCATAGTATCAACCTTTACATCTAAATTATAGTGAATAGACCACCAGCTCTGGAGTCAGGAGGATCTGAGTTCAAATCCAGCCTCAGACACTTGACACTTACTAGCTGTGTGACCTTGTGTGTCACTTAATCCTAGTTATCTTCCTGTATCAGTAAGCACCCCAACATACACAGAGGGGGCTGCTGTCCCAGTTTCTTAGACCTGCATTCATAAAAGGAAAGGCACTTTTTGAGGGGTTAACAATCACTTTAATTAAGCACATGTATCAATCCTTTAGTCAAGCACATACATCATTGACCTAGTTCAGGAGAGTCAACACCCTGAACCCCAATACTCAACAAACATGGCTTCCTCAATCTGACCATAATGCAACAGCTGTCTGACCTCAGTTACTGGAGAGGGAAGCAGGACATCTGGGTTCTCAAAGCTGGGACAAGGGGGTCCTCCTTAGAAGGTTCCCAGAGTCCTCCTCTGTCATTCATACCTTCTTACCAAAAATAAGCCCCAAAGTAAAATCTCACCCTCAGAGAATTAACACATATTTTAGAGTCAGAAGGCATAACTCTTTTACCCAGTGCCTCAATGGAAAAAACAAAAGGTACTTGGGATCCTCCTCCAAAAAAAAGGAAAACCTCTCCCAATCAAGCAGTGGGAAAGATCCTCCTTTGTCACATTCAAATAGAGGCATTATACTTCTTGATTATACTAAAACAAAACCAGCAAAAGATCCTACTTTACTTGCCATTACACTGACCTCCCCCTCCAAAAACTTGTGTACCCATTTTGATTTTATTTTGGTATACAATATAAGATGTTGGTTTATGCCTATGTTCTACCATACTATTTTCCAGTTTTCCCAGAAGTTTTTGTTAAATAGTGAGTTAGGTTTTTTTTTTGTTTTTGGTTTTTTTGGTTTTTTTTTTAAGGCTATGGGGGTGGGAGGGAATGTAATTAGGGATCTGGCTGTAAGTAAACCACAGTAATGGGGGAAAAGGTGAGTCTTCATGGAGACATTGACATTCCAATTGTGCTTTAATCTATATACAGGACATCAATGGGCTAAATAGGGAAGGGAGGATATTTCTGGAAAGATTAGCATGAGCAAAGGCAAAGAAGCAGGAAAGTGGTACCAGTGTTTAGGAGAGAAAAAGAAATAATGCAATGTGTTTGAAACATTAACAGCATATAGAAAGTAGAGTAGTAGGAAATATGATTTGAAACCTATCAGATTGTAGAGGAAGTTATATGCTCTTCAAATATTTTTTACGGGGCAAATAGTAGAGTGACAAAGAATGATTTGAATCTTAGATTGACATGACCAGATCTATGAAAGAAAAAGATAAGTCTGATAGGAAGCCATTAAGAAGGACAGAGAAGATCCCTTAAAGATGCTCTGGCAAAAGTTCTAGAAATGGGTTAGAAGCCTCTAGGGTGCTGATAATGGGAGGAGAGAGAAGCAAATAGATACAGGAGATGTTAAAGGGATTAAATCAATAAAACAGCAATTGAAAGGATTTGAAAAGTGATAGTGAAGCTAAGAGTAATGTTGGTTATGTAAGAAATTGTTTAAATATTGCCCCCTCCCAAAATAAATAATGAGATTTTGAAAATAATTTAATTTTTTTCCTCTTATTTTTAAGAGGTGGGCTAAATTGTTTTGAAAATATTGATTTTGTGATATTGGTGGGGTTTCCAGTTGGATATATTCTGTAAACAGTTGAGGATAAAAATGAAAACTTAGAATCAAAGTTTAACAATATAGTCTTGAGAGTCATCTGTTGATCAGTAAGTCAATAAGAATCTATGAAGTAACTCTTATAGGTCAGACATTATGGTAAATCCTGGGTATATAATTAAAGGTAATAGATGATCGCTTCCCTGGAGTATCTCACAGTATGTATATATATATATAGAGAGAGAGAGAGTATACATATATATATATATATATATATATAGTGTGTATGTATATATATATATATATATATATATATGGAGAGGATAAATAAATATGATAGTTCACAATATCATAAACGAAGAAGGCACTGGAGTTTAGAGAAGTCAGGAAAGGCTTCCTTCAGAAGGTGGAATTTTGTTGTGATTTGAAGGAAGCCAGAGGTAGTACTCAGGACAAAGAGAATTCAGACATGGAGGATAGTCAGAGAAAATGCCAAACATCAAGAGATGGAAGTGTCAAGTGCAAGGAATACCAAGGAGAGCAGCATCACTGGATTGAAGCATATATATTGCTTGGTGTATGTAGTTATATATATAGTTGAGGATCTCCAAAATGGAATATGTGCTCATGTGTCTTATATAGACTACCTCCTCTAATGCTTATAAAAATTAATTTAAAATAAGTTTTAATATTTTTGTTTGATTGTAAGAACATAATTAGTATGAGAGGCTTGAAGCATTTAGTGATTATTTAATTCTTTGTACTTTTATTTCCCAGCACATTGACTGGTATGTAGCAGTCACTCAATAAATGCTTATAATTGATTAGATCTCAACATATTTTGTTTCTTAACTTTTCAGAGAGACATCAGTTATTGTAACGATTTCATTCCCTTCTATTCATAAAAGAATGCACAAGTACAATCTTCAAAAAAATGTTTGGGATATAGTCATACCTATTTTTCTAAAGTCTCCTTGAATTTCACTGATCACTTCATCTGTTTAAAAAAATACCCCCTCTTCTTTTCAACTGCTTTGCTCAGTTTTGTTTTAACTCTTCATTTAGCAATTTTCATATCTCTGTGGACTTTTAATAAATACTGACACACCCTCTAGTGGCCCAGGAACATAATTCAGGCTATACAGTGATTCAGAAACAGGATTTCTTTCTCAATAGGTTCATTTATGCCATTACCTTTTATATCATTATATATCATTTGCATATTGTGCTAAAAGTTTGAGACAGTATATATTTATGCCTGATTATTTAAATATATTTATCTGTTTCTTTTCAGTTTTAAATAATTTATTTCAACATGTATTTTCTCACTTATAATTCCTAAAATAAATAGTTAAAGGTCATTTAACCCAATCTGGTTAATATAAAAGAAATAGACATAGCACATGTTTCTATTCCTAAAAAATGTTTTTTCAGCCTCTGAGTTACCTTCTTTTATGGATAATTATGCATTTATGTATGTTAATGAATTTAAAATGTTATATGATTTAAAATTATTTTAGTGTTGGTGTTTCTTTAATTAGAAGAATATCTATCTATACATGTTGGAATTCATTGCAATACATTCGGTTAGAAACTTTATAATATTTGATAGAAATTTCCTATCTGAAGCATAGACTTCAGTATATGAGTGTCAATAATTTGGATAATTATGTCTCAGAGTAAGGCATCATCTTCTGGAGATATGGGTGATTTTTCAGTGCTATGCAAAATTAAAGATATCTTGTCATAAAACAGCATTACTTAGAATGAGAAAAAAGAAAAAAATCATATAGTATTCATGAAAAGACTTTCTAAGTGAGGAAAAGTTTTAAAATCTAAATGATTCTGTCTGTTAAGTGCTCGACTAAAAATGGAAACAGTAGAGAAATGGTATATTATATAGTCCTTGAATATTTAATATTGATAGAAAAACAATGCTTATTTATATTTATTTTTATATGTATGACACATTATATTATTTTCTTGATTTATGTTCAGTTGATATCTTTGCTATGTAAGGAGGAATCAGAAAGATGAAAATCTAGATTGAGGTATTTTGAAAAAATAAAAGCAGTTTTTAGTGCTCGGGGGATTACTGGTCTGGGTGACAAGAGGAAAGATTCAAGTTTCAGCTTCCATACTAATGCTCAGAGAAGTTTAATAAGTTACTTAATTCTTCTGGGCTGGGGTTCATTTATCCGAATATGAGCCAGTTGTACAAGATGGTCTTTGATCATCTCTTTCAATCTTGTAATTCTAAAAAGGCAAGTTTTACAGTTCAATTTAACACAATTATCAGCCTTAAAATATTTTGCTGGTATATATGATTTTTCACTAAGTTTTCTTTAAAAACATCTAACTAATTAGGTATGTGCTGACAGTTACAATCAGTAACCTGAAGAATTGTAGTACCTGTACAGTAAATTCGGTATTCATTTTTTTTCTCAAGTAATTTTCACCTATGCTTTTTTGTTTATGCTCAATGCCTGCTGGCACCTTAAGGTTGTAAGAACATCAATTAGTTTCACAACTAGATATGGGGTGTTTTCTTACTAGGGCAGAAAAATGGCTAAATTAAAGTTGCAGAAACCAATGCCAACCCACATGCCATTTGCAGGCCTAGCAAGTAGATAATGATAAAGGGAGAATGAGCCAACTTTCTTTTTCTTTAGAAATATATTTTAATATTCTTTATTTTTTTAAATTTTGAGCTCAATATTTTTATCCTCCCTGAATCACAAAGGCAAACAATCTAATTTCACTTATACATGAAAAATCGCGCAAAACATATTTCCAAATTAAACATATCACAAAAAAAGTGAGAAAATTATACTTCATTTGTACTCAGAGTTAATCTTTCCTCTCTGAAGATGGATAGCATTTTTGCTTTGGAATTATCTTGGATCACTGCACTGATCAGAGTAGCCAAGTCTTTCACAGTTGATCATCATTACAATATTATTGTTATACTGCACAATGATCTCCCAGTTCTTTTCACTTCAAACTGCATTAATTCATATAGCTCCTTATACTTTTTTTACCCCCTTATTATTTCTATGCAACAATAGAATTCCATCATAATCATATTTCTGAATTGTTAAGCCATTCTCCAGTTCATGATTATCTCCTCAGTTCCCAATTGTTTGCCACCAAAATAAAAGAAATCAGCTATAAAAATTAGCATCTAAATAGGTTCTTTCCCTTTTTTCCTTGCTCTCTTTGGGGTATAGACCTGGCAGAGGAATTGTCAGAAGCACAGTTTTATATCCCTTTGGGGATAGTCCCAGATTGTTTTCCAGAGTGGTTGGACAAGTTCGCTGCACCAACAATTCATTAATATACTTATTTTCCCTCATCCCTTCCAGCATCTGTCATTTTTGACAAGTGTGAGGTGGTACCTCAGAGTTGTTTTAATTGCCTTTCTCTAATCAATAGATTTAAAGCACTTTTCATACTACTCTAGATAGCTTTGATTTTTTCTTCTGAAAACTGTTCACATCCCTTTGTAATTTAACAATTGGGAAATGGCTCTTATTTTTTTTTAAATGATTTGTCTTCATTCCCTCTGTATTTGAGAAATGAGGCCTTGCTCAGAGAAATTTGCTATAGTTTTTTTTACATTAAATCAGTGTCTATGATACTTTTGAGCAAAATATAATTTTGCTGCTGATCCTTTTTAATTAGGTTTAGTTTTGCTTTTAGTTTGTCTGAGACCATGATTTTTACCCCTGCTCTGTTGTTTCTTCTGAAATATCATGGACATTGTTCCAGCGCTTCACTTCAATTCTCTTTGTGTCTTCCTCTTGCAAGTATGTCTCTTTGTATGCAACATATTACTAGATTCTGGTTGTCAATCAAGTTTGCTGTCTACTTCATTTCTATGGGTGAGTTCATCCTATTCACGTTCCTAGTTAAGAACACAAACTGTGCATTTCCTTTCATCCCATTGTCCTTTGTTTATCCTTCTTTCTCTCTATCCTGTCTCTGCTCCAAAGTTCCTCTTGACAAAGAGGGAGGTGGAGCCAAGTTGTCAGAGTAAAGGCAGAGATTGGCCTGAGCTCTCCCTCAAAACTCTGAAAGTAGCTTTTAATGATTACTCTAAACAAATTATACAGTAGGAAAAGTCACAAAAAAAACCCAGAGTGAAACAACTTTCCTGCCCAAGACAATTTGGAAGGCTGACAGGAAAGGTTTGTTATGCATGAGTAAGAGTAGAGCTCAGTCCAGTACAGGCTGCTCCAGCACAAGCTTGATCCCACCAAACCAGGAGTAGGACTTGGATGCCACTGAATCAGCAGTGGCACCAGCTGCTTCTGGAGCTCAACATACAGATGGTAATGGAATCAAACAAATGATCAGAAGGAGATCACATGGGTATCTTTACTAGCACTGAGGCAGAACTCTGTTACTTTGTCCACGTTTGAATCTGAGTTACAGTCCTAGGTTACAGTCACAGGGCAAGAAGGAGCATGAGCACACCAGAGCTTGTGGTCATGATGGAGTGGGGAACCCCCTCACAGTTCCAGGGCAAAAAAGAGTGCTTGTTGCCACTCACAGAGAAGAATACAGGCCAGAAGAGTAATAAACTTTGATTCTTAGACCTTGGAAGAACTGAAAACTTACAGATCCCCAGAAATGTCTCTGAAAACAGTTGCACAAAAGCCCTGAAATTTGGTAAAGGAAACATAAAAAATACTGAAACAAATATTAAAAATATTTTTAAAATATTTAAAAATAGACTAGGTTGTATAGTTAAAAAAAACAGGTACAAAAAGTCAATTGGGAGAAGAATGCCTTAAAAAGTAAAATTGGCTGAATGGATAAAGAAGCACAAAAATTCACTAAAGGAAAGAGAAATCAATTCCTTAAAAGTAGAATTGGCCAAATCAGAAAAGAGATACAAAAGCTGAACAAAGAAAATAACTCCTCCAAAGTTAGCATTTGGCAAGTGGCAGCTAATGACTTTATGAGATATCAAGAAACAATAAAATAAAACCAAAAGAATGAAAATAAAAGGAAGAGAATATGAAATATATCATTGGAAAAACAAGTGGAAAATAGATCCAACAGAGATAATTTAAAAATTATTGGACTAGTTGAAAGCCATGATCCAAAAAGACATCACCTTTCAAGAAATTATTAGTGAAAACTTCCTTACTATTGTAGAGGCAGAAGATAAAATAGAAATGGAAATAATCTACCAATCACCTCTTGAAAGAGATCCCAAAATGGAAACTGCCAGGAAAATTACAGCCAAGTTCCAGAGCTCCCAAGTCAAAGAAAATATTGCAAATATCCATAAAGGAACAATTCAGGTATCATGGAGCCATTCTCAGGATAACACGAGATTTGGCAGCTTCAAAAATAGAGGAATAGAGGGCTTGGAATATCATATTTCAGAGGACAAAGGATCATCTACCCAGTAGAATCATCTACCCAGCAAAACTGAATATAATTGTAGAATATAAACTCCTTGAGGGCAGAGATTGCTTAATTTTTTTTTTATTATGTCTGTATCACTTAGCACAGTAGTTGATACATAGTAGATGCTTAATAAATGTTTATATTCTAATTGACTAATGATTTCTCTAAACTTATATTATCTTTTGTTTTAGTCAAAGTAAACTAATGTGAATGTTACTGAACAATAATTTTCTATTTAAACTTCTAATTTCTTGCTTCCAGTCCATTAGTCACATGCTATTTTCATTTGAATTTTTTAAATTTATGACTTGATCATGTCACTTCTCTGCTTAAAATCATTTAATGATGTGTTATTATATACAATGCATACACTTTGGATTGACATTCACAGACCAACAAAAAAATCCCAGCCTGTTTTCAACCTTATCTCACGATCTTTCTATTCATATACTCTACTATCTGGCTGAACTAAACTAACTATATTAATATCTTTCTCTTCTCCATACCTTACTCCTGCCATTCTCTATACTCAAAAGCCCTTTGAATCCCATTTGGTCCCACTGAAATCCTACCCAGCCTTTAAATTTCAGCTCTTTCTTATAGAAAATCCCGATCCTATCAATCAAAAGTAGACAGTTCCATGTCATGAACTTTAATTGTACTGCATACCTTTTTTAAATTCAATTTCACATTCAACTATTAATCTTTTTGGGTCATTTGTTATTTTTTCCTCCAAAAGACCATAAGCACCCTATGGAAGGAAATACACCACTATTCTTTATATCTCCTATACCACTGAGGGAAATAGTTTATATTTAATGATTAATTTTGCAGTGTTAATTCAATTGGAAAATTAATCAGGAAACCATATAATATTGAAATGTATATTTTCCCAATGCAGTAGATCTTCATTTAATATTTGATGATGTAGTCTAATCTATAGATGGATGAGAGCCGTGGCTATATGAGTCAGGCCAACTAGATCCTCTCATAAGCATAGTCTTCTGGAATACTTTCAGATATTCATCGCTACTGGTACCGTCTGTACCAGCCTGTTTGTGAACTATGTCGTAAGAAACTTTAACTCAGCTTTGGCAGTGACTTCTGTGAGATCTATGATTGAAAGTTCAGTTGTTTGCAGTATAGAAGAGAAGCCTTACTTGTTTTTCTTTTCTTTATTTTTTTTTTTATTTTTAATGGCTTACAATAGCTGCTGTAAAATTAAGATTTTATCCCTCCCCACACCTACTCCCCACTACCGCCCTCCCCCCTACGACCGCATACAATTCTGTATAGGTTCTACATATACTTTCCTACTGAGTACGTTTTCACTATAGTCATGCTATGTAGTCGAACTAAAATAAATGGAAGAAATCATATAACAAATCAAAACATGATACACAAAAACACGCATACACACAAACATGATCTGCTCCATTCTGTGAATGACTTCTACATTTCTTTCTCTGAGTGTGGAAGGCATTTTGCCTTAGAAATCTACCATTGGAAATTTTTTTTTTTTAATAAGTTCTTGCATTATTACGAATTTCCAAGTCTACCAGAAAAAATTCTCGCACACTGCGGTCGTTGCTGTGCACGAAGTTCTCCTGGTTCTGCTCCTTTCACTCAGCATCAGATCATATAAGTCATTCCAGGCCTCTCTGAAGTCTTCTTGTTCATCATTTCTTATGGCACAATAGTACTCCATTACAATCATATACCAGAATTTATTCAGCCATTCCCCAACTGATGGGCATCCTCTTGACTTCCAGTTTTTGGCAACTACAAAGAGTGCTGCTATAAATATTTTTGTACATGTGGGACCCTTTCCCATTTTTATGATCTCTTGGGGATACAGTCCTAGTAGTGATATTGCTGGGTCAAAGGGTATGCACATTTTTGTAGCCCTTTGGGCATAGTTCCAAATTGCTCTCCAGAATGGCTGGATGAGCTCACAGCTCCACCAACAATGAATTAGTGTTCCAACTCTCCCACATCCTCTCCAGCATTTATCATTTTCTTGTTCTGTCATGTTTGCCAATCTTATAGGTGTGATGTGGTGCCTCAGAGTTGTTTTGATTTGCATCTCTCTAATCAAAAGTGATTTAGAGCATTTTTTCATATGATTATAGATATCTTTAATTTATTCTTCTGAAAATTTCCTGTTCATATCCTTTGACCATTTATCAATTGGGGAATGACTTGTATGATTATACATTTGAGTCAGTTCTCTATATATTCTAAAAGTGAGGCTTTATCTCTGAGCTTAGCCGTAAAAATTCTTTCCCAATTTACTACATCCCTCCGAATTTTGGTTGCATTGGGGAGAAGCCTTATTTGTGAGGTCAGTTAATCACCCATCTGTAAATTGTGCCAGAGTGATCTCCAACAATCTTTAGATCAAGATCAACAAAACATGTGAAGCTTCTCTCAGGCACTGACAGTAATCTGTGCAAACAGAACTGTGATTGGCATTAATGTTACAGAAGTTAATTGATAAGCCCATCCATTAGGCAATTTATATCCACCCAAAATACAAGTTCAAGGGAAACTACTGGTCACATATCCAGAGTGCTTGTGGTAATAAGCCATGTGGAATATCTCTGAAGTGGGGGGTGATCATCAAGCATTTTAGTTAACCATCTCTGGGGGAAAGATGATCCAGCTAGATATAAAATCAGCTTCCTCACTGAATGGGGTGTTGGCTGCGTCTGGGGTAACAGTACCACACAGGAGAAGGAGAACTAGATCTGGAATCCTGACAATAAAATGATTTTAGAAAAATAAATATACAGATAAATTTTTCTATGTAATAATGGCTACTTTTGTTTCTTTACCTCAAGGTATTTCAGACTCTGACACATCCAATGGAAAAATAAAAATGTTATAGCGAAAATAAATTTCAGAAATAATATATTACTTTCCATTAATTCAGACTGTAAAGTATAAGGGAATTTAAATGTATGAATACTTTATTTGGCACCCACTTATATTTTGTGTTGTTTCCTTTTTCAGTTAAGCTTTCTATTTATTATATAAAATGTCTCCCTCAGCAGTACTTAGTTATCAAATGAGTTAGGAACTTTAATACATTAAAATATTTATGAAGTGTGTAGAAAATGGATAGTGTCCTATTTTATTTTTGCTAATTTTATTTAATATTTTGTTTTTCCCAATTACATGTGAAAACAATTTTAATGTACTTTTTTCTTCAAATTTTGAGTTCCAAAATCTCCCCCATGCTCCACATCCCCCACCACTGAGAAGGTAAGCGATGTGACATATGCCATACATGTAAAGTCATGCAAAACACATTTCCGTTGTCATGAAAGAAAAAAAATGGCCAAGAGCTAAATTAAATAAAAATATAAAATAAAGAAAAAAATCTTTGCTTGCATTTGGGTTCTATCAGTTCTTTCTCTGGAGATGTACAGCATCTTTCATAAGTCCTACAGAATTGTCTTACATCATTGTGTTGGTGAGAATAGCTAAGTTATCTGTAGTATATCATCACAAAATAATATTGCTGTTATTATGTACAATGTTCTTCTGGTTCTGCTCATTTCACTTTGCATCAGTTCATGTAAGTCTTTCTATTTTTTTTTTTTCTGAGAGCATCACTTTTTAAAGCAGAATAGTATTCCATCACAATCACACACAAAAACTTGTTAGGCCATTCCCCAATTGATGAATATCTCTTGTTTTTTCTGGGAATATCTCATATTTGTAGGAGTTTAGAATCTGTTGTCTTCTTTCAGTGTATTTTAATCTTCCTTCTCACCAGAGTAACTTTCAATGGTCAGAATTTTTCTTGTTCTTTGCTTATTTTTCCAGCCTGTTTTCTGACTTGTAATTCTTTGCTAAAGTGGGACTCTACTTTCAGAGTGGAAGGCCCACTTTCCCACTTTTCAAGGGCTTTGTGCAGCTGTTCTCAGAGATACTTCTAGGGACTTCTAAGTTTTCAGTCCTTCTAAGACATTTACTACAAGTGTTTACTACTCTCTTGGCCTGTCCTTCTGGCCTGTGAGTGACCATAAACCCTCTTCTCCATTTTAGAACTGTGAGGGGACCCCCACTCCACTGTGGTCACAAATTTTGGTGTGGTGGAATTCCTCTTCACCTTGGGGCTGCTACATAGGCCTGATACCCAGATCTGAGTGTGAGCAAAGCAGCAGCATCCTGCCCCCAGTGCCAGCAAAGAGACCACTTTAATCTCCTTTCCAGTTCTTTGATTGATTATCTCTGGGCTGAAACCTCCAGAAGCAGCAGCAGCTGCTGTGGCTCATGACGATTCAGTTTCTCCCAAGGCGCTCTTCTGTTTTGCTGTGACCTGGTCTATGCTATTGCTGAGCTGGGTTGCACTGAACTGACTTGCTTTCTTACCCTGGTACATCAGACCTTTCCTGATACCCTTCTAAGTTGTCTTTGGATGGAAAATTGTTTCACCCTGTCCTTTTGTGGATCCTGACACAGAATTTGTCTAGAGTAATTATATAAAGGTATTTATTTTGGGGAATTTGGAGAGAAACTTGTGTGCGACCTTTCCTTTAATGTACTATCTTGTCTCGACCTCCCAACGCATCTATTTTCATAAACATTAAACCACCCTTTCAGTGGATAGAGGGAAATCTATGGATTAAAAAATGTAAGTTAAAAAAAAATCTTGAGGGAGGTTTTATAGGAAACAAGCAGTTGTTCATTTGCTCTAGTACTTCATAGTTGAAGTGGCATGAAATTAGAATTTCAATATCAAATTGTGCTAGAAAAACTAAGTAGAAATCTACCTAAGTGCTTCAGAGTGTTTCTGTGTTGTAATAAAAAAAGCGCAGGACTGAGAGTCTGAAACCTAAGGCTTAATTTTTGTTCAGTCACTATATAATTTTTTTCTTAGGAAAAATCATTCTGTGAATGTGCTTCAAACCTCTCCCCTGTCAAGTAGGGAAGATAAGTGGCACCATAAAATGTCTTTGACTTAGAATTGAGAAGATAGGGATTCAAATCCTGGCTAAAGTATTTTAACTATCTATGCGACTCTACTATCTCATTTAAGCTTTCTCAGTATTAGTTTCTTCATCTAGGAAATAGAGATAATGATTGGTACTACTTTATAGGGTTAGGAAAAATTGAGATAACATATGTAAAATATATCATAATCATTAAAGCACTATAAAAACTCCCTCTTGTTATTATGGAAATTATTGTCTTCCCAATATAATTTTGAAGTTTAATTTTGAGGATGAAATCAAATAACATACCTGAAAGTAGTTTTAAAAATTTAAAACATTATATAACATAATGATATTATTATTATTTCTGTTTGCATGATTACTAACCTTTAAGTCAATGAAGATTTTTTTTTCTAGGCTAATTTAAAAGCCTCTCATTGCTTAAAGTCTAAAAAAGTGTTATTGAACACAGTTCAACTAATTTAAAACAGTTTTCTTGTCTATCATATAATTATACATTTTATAGATATTTTGAGATTATTGAATATTTTTGATGAAATGCAGACAAAAAGTATGTATTTATCTTTTCAATATTTTGCATAGTAATTTTAATATTTTAGTCTCATTTAAAACATTTTTTTTTGAGTACAAAATTTTTTTGCTCCCTCTGATCTCTTACATACCCACTGAGAAGGCAATATGATACCCATTTTACACGTGGAGTCAGGCAAAGCAAATTTCCATATAAGCCATTTCACAAAATAAAGGAGAGAAGAAAGAGAGAAAAATAGGCTTTAATTTGCATTCACACTTCTCAGGTATCTCTCTGGACATGGAAAATATTTTTCATTTTGAGTTCTTTGGAATTGTTTTGGGTCATTTTATTGATTATAGTAACTAAAACATTCATAGTTGGTTATCATTACAATATTACTTTTACTGTGTTCAATGTTCTCCTGATTCTGTTCACTTCACTTTGCATCAGTTCATATGTGTCTTCTCAGGCTTTTCTAAAGCTATTCCCTCCATTTCTTAGGAGCAATATTAACCCATCACAATCATATACTACAACTTGTTCAGCCATTCCTCAATCGAAAGACATCTTCTTAATTTCCAGTTTTTTGCAATACACAGACACACACACACATACAAAGATCTGCTATATTTTTGTACATATAGGTTCTTGTCCTTTCCCTTTCTTCTTTCCTTCCTGCCTTCCTTCCTTTCTTCCTTTCTTTCTTTCTCCTTCCTTCCTTCCTTCCTTCCTTCCTTCCTTCCTTCCTTCCTTCCTTCCTTCCTTCCTTCCTTCTTTCTTTCTTTCTTTCTTTCTTTCTTTCTTTCTTTCTTTCTTTCTTTCTTTCTTTTTTTTGTGATACAGATTTCATAGTGAAGTACTGCTGGGTCAAAAAGTATATAATTGTTGTCCAGAATGGTAAGATCAATGTACAACTTCACCGATACTTATAATTTTCCTTTTCATCTTGTTGCCCAACCTGATTGGTCTGAGGTAGTACCTCAGAGTGATTTTAAATATGCATTTTTCTAATTATTAGTGATTTAGATTATTTTTTCATATATTTATTGATAGTTTTATTTCTTCTTCTGAAAACTTCCTGTGAATTTACTACCACCATTTATCAATAGATGAATGATTCTTTTTTTAATTTTTAGGTTGACTGTTTCCTATATATTTGAGGATTTAGACCTTTATTGGAAAGACTTGCTGTTATTTTCCCTCAGTTTCTTTCTTTCCTTTTAATTTTCACTGCATTGATTTTGTTTGTACAAAACTCCTTTAATTTAACATAATTAAATTTATCCATTTTATCTCCTGGGTTCTTTTCTGTGTCTTATTTGGCCATAAATGCTTCCTATATCTTACAGGTAATCATTTCCCACAAAAACAGTACTGTGCTAGGTTCTAAGTATAGGAGGACAAAATATCAAATTGCCCTTGATTTTAAGAAGCTTATTAACTACCAAATGACAATAATTACAAGAAGATAACACACTTTGGGAATGAGGTATGGAAAGACTTAAACTATTTTAATTTCTTTTTATAAAGTTCTACAGAATTCATTAGTTTAGATATTGTAGATTCTCTTCTGTTTTGGCAGCAACAGATATTACAAATGCCCACCTAAGTTCTGTCCTTAGCTCCAGCATCAAAGTATAGGAATATTAGATCTGAGATTACTAATATGAAGTCACTGAAACTTTCCAAGGCATACACAAACAGATATTGCTCCATACCTGGAAAACAAGTGTTTATGCAGAAGTGCTTACAGAAGTTAGATAGGCCTGCCAAAGAGTATAAATTAACAGCAGTCTTACAAATTTGCTTTGCTCAAAATAAATTCTATAAAATGATCATGTAAGTGGAATAAAAACAAATTGTTATGTATGACATGTTCAACATGCAGAACATTGTTCACATGTGAATGATACTATGACCTTTGTAATTTGGCTTTATAAGATATACCAAATATCGTAGATCAGTTTAAAGCTTTAGTAGCTAGTATTTATATGGTATTAGCTGACATTTATGTAACATTTTAAGGTTTGCAAAATACTTTACTTACATAAAGTAGAACTATTATTTTATAGCATAGGAAGTTTTTGATAAGGAACTTCTAATTCAGAGCAGCAACTTCTTCATACTTTAGCATATTTGAGTACTTCCTGGGGTTTTAGGAGCTTTAGTGACTTGTCTTAGGTCATACAGCTAATATGTGATAGACAAGAAGTCTCCCTAATTCTGAGGCCTATTCGCTATTCTCTATCCCAATTCCCTTGAATTTGAGGCAGCTTAAAATAACTGACTGATATTGGCACTAAGCATATCACAATCTTCATTTTTATATGTGAGAAAGTTGGGGTTTTGAGACATTGATTCTTCTTTGATCACACAATTTCTAAATGGCAAAGACATTTTTAAATCCAAAAACAAGGCTTTATTTATATTAAAATCATGACACACTAGACAAATTTGTAAGTTTATGGATGGGGTGAACACTAGACAGGTGATTTTTACTTCTCCAATGAATGAGGAAACTATTCTACCAATATATTTTGGCATTTTCTCTGTCATTTATCATCTTAGAGAATTGCCTAGAACCTGAGGTACTATGACTACCCCAGAGTTATATAGTCACAATGTTTCAAAATCTTACTGGTTCCAAGGACTGTTCTCTATCCAACATGACCCAATTTCACCTATGCTGGATAAGATATGGGAATCTATTTCTGTAGCTAGGAGGGAAAAGGAGATATGTATTCCTGAGGACCTTGTTTATGTGAATACAATATCAGTCATAAAACAATAACCTTAGATTTTCTAGACTTCTAGCAATAATATACAAATTGCTACATGTTCAATTTATTTGATTTTGATTGAATTTGATGGAATTATTCATGGAAGCGCTTTAAAATACTGACCGGTGGTCATGATGGTCTTCTCTAGTTACATTTCTAGCCACTCCTTTAGTAAAGTTTCAGAACCACTTGAAAAAAGTTCCCTAGTCAGTTTCCATTACTGAGTTATTATAAAACACCAAATGATACAAAGTTTTCAAAAAAATTGAAGACCTGCCTTATTTTTTGTTCATCTCTTTTGAATGGGTTATCATCTTGTATTACTTTAAAGCAGAACTGAAAACCCTGTATGCTTAGAGTAATTGAAGGTGCAGAGAAAATAGCCACAATGAAAGCAAGATATTATTTTGAAGATATTGAACACAAGTATGAAGGACTGAAGAAAAATATCATAACAGTTGTTATATTTGGGGGACATGATCCCAATTTGAAAAGTGTCACATGATTTCTAACTATTTCATAGTCAAGTCTAAAATAAATCCTAAATCATTGTTAACCATGAATAGACACACCCTAAAACAGTTCTAAAAACTTCAAAATATTTGATTCTTCATATACACAAGAATGAAAACTACAATTGGGCTAAAAGAGCAAAAAAAGGAAGTATATTAAGAATAAATAGTCTGGAACATGTTGGCAATAAAAAAAAAGTTGTAAGAGGGAGAAGTAGGCCACCTCCATGCACAACATGTATCTAAAGCAATGGAGGTATGTTTTAAAAGCTAATTATATAGGTCTAAGACTTTAAAGCAACCAGAGGAATAGTTTCAGCACAACGTCTGGCTCCTCTATAGAGAATTTATGAAAAGGTACAAACAAGAATCGCAGGAAGTGAGAATATGTGGTAAGGTTGAGAGTTTTAGTTTGAGGGTGTATCTTCACTGATGAAACTACCAAGTCTCTTAGAGGACCATAAGTTGAGAGGTCTAAATAAATAGATTCAAGGTAGAAATGCAGAGGACCCGTTTGGGGACATGATGAACTATTTCTGTTCTATAGGTTGTAAAGGACTTGTAGTCTATCGTGAGAATGGAAAGACCGACTGAAGGCAGACTATAGAGAAATTCAAATTCTACTAGAAGAATTTGACGTTATTTGGGAGTTTGTGGAGAATGATTTATGAAAATAACGTCACTAAACCTCTACATTAGAAATACTAATTTGACAGTGTTGTGAACAATGATTTTAAGAGTGAGAATGATTAGAAGTGAAAAATTAGGCAAAGATATTACAATAGTCCAAAACAGAGGCAATTTGGGACAGAATTAAATTGTATGCCTGACTAATAATAATAAGAAAAAGACCATGAGAGATAGTGTGAATGTGAATAATAAGGTTTTATGACTTTTTAAATAAATTTGTAAATATTTATTAAGCGCCTAGAATGTTCTAGGAACTGTACTAAGTGCTAGATATTAAAAAAAAAAAGTCAGTCCCTGCCTTCAGGAAGCTTAAAATATAATGGGAGAGAAAGCATGCAAACAAATATATGCTAAGTAAGCTATATAAAGCATAAATAGGAAATAATTAACAGAGGGAGGATATTAGAATTAACAGAGATTGGAGAAGATTTCCTTATTAGATAGGGTTTAGTTGAGAGTTCAAGGAAACAAAGGAGGTGAGTAGTAAAGTAGAGGTGGGAAATCATTCCAGAATGGAGGGCTGAGGGTAATGGAGAGGAAGAGGAAAGCCAAAGATAAAATCAGGATTTTGAAAATGGATTACTGCATTGAGGGCTGGGAATAGAGCCATTAATAGAAGTGGTAAAATAATGAGAAGGAAAAAAAAAGAAGAAAAAAACTGAGCCCATCTAAAACAGTGGGAAGTAAATCTTAATTTCAAACCCTGATTCTAACACTTACTGCTTCCATTATTTTTAGACAAATCAGTTAAATTTCCTGGGCTTCTCTTTTCTTAACCAGAAGTTTGCTTCTAGCTATAAATCCTATAATCATATGAAAATTGTCTATGGAATCCATCATTATACATTTACCATCCCCCCAAATTGTGATCTTTTATGCTCCCTTAATTTTTATTTTTAATATTAAAAAACTGGCCATCTCTCCAAGCTAGTATTTTTCCTCTCACACAGAGATTTACACAAGAACCAAACTAAATCATTTTCCTCATTCATTTGTACTGAATCAGTAGAAGGTATATATAGAGAGACAGATGCTTATCTATCTATCTATCTATCTATCTATCTATCTATCTATCTATCTATCATCAACTATCTATTTAGGATACTCAATTCTGTAGGGGCTAAAAGCTATATCTACTGTGGAATTATACATTCCATCCATGGAGTAGATAGTCTAACTTTAGTTCAGAATGAAATTGTAATAATCTAAGTCTTCACAAAGGCAGTTGAAGTATTTCCCTAATTTTAGCCTTGGGAACCAGCAAAGATTTGGCATGAGTTTTAGAATCCACTAGAGAAAAAACTTTCTTTCTTTTTTACTTGCACATAAATCAAGCTTGGCATCTCACTGAGATGCAGAGTCCTTGCATAATATTAGTACCTCTTTGCAATCTACTTAACCAAGAAGCCACTACTCACAGAAGATTTAGATAGTCTTTTACTTGAACTTGGATTAGGCCAGAGAGCCAAAGCAAATGCAACCTTAACACATTAAAGAGAAAGAAGAGTAATTCAGGGAGGCATACTATTTGTTTCATTCTTTTAAGTACGTGAACATATTGATCCTCTCTAAGGAATAAATAAAAGAAACAAAAGTGGTATGCTTCTCTTCCTTTCTTCCTTCCCTCTTTCCCTTCCTCCTTCCTTCCTTCCTTCCTTCCTTCTTTCCTTCCTTCCTTCCTTCCTTCCTTCCTTCCTTCCTTCCTTCCTTCCTTCCTTCCTTCCTTCCTTCCTTCCTGCCTTTTTTCTTTTTATGTGAAATTTAAATAACAAAATGTAGAGTATTTCCATATATTCAATAGTGGGGAAGGAAAAAAAAGATTCTGTATGGATTCTGCCTTCTATCAGATAGACCTCAGAGAAATGAAATCATTACTCTGTGAAGGCATCTAGGCTTTTCTTAATGGTAATAAATATGACCATTCTTCACCAAAAACAGAACTCCATTCTGAGGACAAGTAATATGCAAATATTGAAAGATTCCAATTTTGCAGGAGACTAATTGGAAGTATGGCATTTGAAAATACAAACAAATCTAAAGTGAATACATTTGTTTAAGTTTACATAACACTGGGGAGGCAAAACAGCAGGTTTAAGTATCTTCACAGTTGAAACATTCCTATCAGCTCCATTTCAATGTTTTTCTTGTTTATTAATAATATCTTGTGCATTTGTAAGACAATTTCACATTTATGGTGTAAGTTATTTAGTGCCAAGTCAGTTTTATTGTTGTTCATCTGTTTCTATATTGTGCAACTCTTTGTGACCCTATTTGGGCATTTCTTGACAAAAATAATGGAATGGTTTGTGATTTCCTTCTCCAGCTCCTTTTATATTTATAGAATTGAGGCAAAGTAGTTTAAGTGACATTCCCAGGGTCGCATAGTTAATAGATTCCTGAGGCCAGATTTGAACTCAGGAAGATGAGTATTCCTAACTGCAGTACCCAACTTGCTGACCCAAATCTAGTTATGGCTAAGTAAATGTAACCTAGGAATGAAGAAAACAATATTAATGACATCACACACCAGAACATAAGAATCATGGGAAATTCTCCAAAGATGCATTTTAATGCATTGTTTGAAAAAGAAGAACAGTGATCGATGGCTCTTCATAACTCAAGAAGGCAAATAGAGAAGTTGGGACTTTCCTATAAATTCAGGAAGGAAAGAAGGAAGGAAGGAATTAATTAACATAGAAATATTAGTATTTTACTCTAACAAAGCATGTTGACTTTATGTATAAAACATTTGCACCTAAAATGTATATATCTGATGAATTATGACAAATGGCTGAAATTTTCTTTTGTGTTGCTGCACTAAAATATTAGGGCCTATTAGCAGTTTTTTGTATTATTGTTCGGAGATGAACAATGGAAACTTAATTTTGAATGATAAGAACTGCTCACCTAAGTCAAACATATATGGTCCAGAATGATGTTACTGGTGATTGATCAGGATGAAAAGAACTGTTATTGGCTTAAATCCTTCCAAGACCAATGCTTACTTTCATCATTTGATCTGTAGAAAAGTGCTATGCAGGGAGAATTTAGTTATTTTTCTCTGAAAATTTTCTTTAGGAAAAAAGAAAACAGTTTTCTTACTGCCTGTTATCCTAGCCAAAGAATTAATTATCTTCAAACTACCAATGGAGTCCATTACAACAGCAAAGTATAAAAAGTACCCTGATTTAAATGAATATCATTGTACCAATTTATTGCAATAATTCTCAGTGTTATGAAAGATATTGGGTTAACCAATCATACCTGAAAAATAAGATGGATGAAAAACTTATTACTCAGACTTCAACATGTGGCCATATGATTGGGCTTTATATGAACTAGGTACAGACCAAGTAGCATTGTGTGTGTTCATCCTTCATTGCCAAAGAAGATGATGCCATCCGAGAAATGATGACATGACTTGCACTTAACTTTGTTTTGAGTGAGGGAGAACTGTTCAGGTCACCAGCCTCACTCCTCCTCCAGAGTCATGTGAATACAGTGACCAGATATTCATCAGGATGACTGAAGATGACCCAGGATGAGGCAGTTGGGGTTAAGTGACTTGCCCAAGGTCACACAGCTAGTGAGTGTCAAGTGTCTGAGGTGAGATTTGAATTCAGGTCCTCCTAACTCCTGCACTAGTGCTGTATCCACTGCACCACCTCTCTGCCCCAAGTAGCATTAATAGATTTGGGTCTGTCATATTTGAGACCTTGAGTATGGCATTCAATGCCCACAAATGATGATCTACTCCACAATTTATTCTTTACCTCTAATAATTTTTCTGTTATTTTGCAGAACTCAAGAGGTAGAAGTAGTTCAGTTTCCAAATAAGAGAAGCTAGGGCATCAAATATCAGTAATGTCTTTTCACATCTGCTGTTTTGAGTGTCAGAATTTATCTGAAGCTAGATGATTTAAATATCAAAAGCCCATACTCTAGATAAACTGATTTGAGACCCAAAATAGTATTATATCAAAAACTTGGGGAAATGACTAGCTTGACTCTTTCTTATTTGTTCTCCACATATCCTCACCTATAAATTTAGAATCAAGGGATGTTTGATCCTTGAGAATTTTCCATTCAATACCCTTCATTTTCAATATGAAGAATCTAAGGACCAAAGACCTGACTTTGGGGGAATCACATAAATTAGTGGTAGAGATATTAGGAGCCTGTTGCAATTATTTTCATTATGTTCAAATTTAAAGTCCTAAGTATAGAAGGGTAGATATATCACAAGCTTCAACTTCCTTTGACTGTGTTCATTTTTAGGAAAAACAAATCTCCCCCTGACATTCCAGTGAGATGCAATCATTACTGGTTTTCCAACCCTCCTATTCTTTAGGAGTATTTACATTTTACTGTTCTATCTAATAAGTTCTGCTTCCTCTTAAGTTCATTGGATTCTAATCCTTTATTCTTTGTAGTTCATTTTAAATACAAACAGAATATAGCCACTTTTTTCAATAGATCTAGGTGCTATGACCTCATAGAGAAATGTGAGTATATTAAAATACTATTAATAATAAAATATTGCTATTGAGAGACTTGCAATTAGAAATAACATTCTGAAAAAATGACAACTATACTCAACTTGAAAACTTTTTTTTTTTTTTTAACACAGCAGATATTATATAATGCCTCTAAACCTTTTCATATAGTTTTGTGACTTGACGAATAAAATGACTGTCTAGAAGCCTGGGACCAACCAAAAGTCTTAGTTACAGAAAAAAACATGAGGTCTAATTTTCTGTTAACATGAATTTGGGGTGGGAAAAATATCATTGATTACAGGATATTAGCTGCTAGCTTCCTGTCAGAGACCCTATTTACCTGGAAGGTTGTGGGACTGCATAGCAAAGTATGCACAGAAAGATAAGTTTACAATGGCATATGGCATTTACGATTCCTTACTTTAGCACATCTAACACACATGCTTTCAGGAAAACAGTGGATAAACCAAATAAAGAACAAATTCTTTACACTAGCAATTAAGTTCCTCTATATTGTCTACAATTAACCAATTTACCATGCCAGTCTATTGTCATATTGTTTTCCACATACTCTAGATTTCAGCCTTGACTAATTACCATCCTCAATCCTGATCCATTCTTGGCCTGTTACTTTTGTTACTTTTTCTCTTCTCCCTCCTATGCCTAGGAATGTACTTCCCTTATTTTCAACCCTAGTCTCTAATAAAAATTGTTAAGCATTCATCCTTTCAATATAGCAAACTATCATCTTTGTCAGTTAAAATCAAAGTAGGCAAAGGATTGATTATAAATGAAGGGAATATGTTTTATCTGCATCTTTGATGTTTTTCTTTTTCATTTATCCATCTCTCATTTATTTAATGACTAATTAAGCAAACATTTACAAAGCATCTATTTTCTGCTCAAATCTGTGATCAGTGCCATGGTATTTACAGTGTTTAGATAAACCTGGTCCTGATCCTGATGTAGCTTATAGTCTAGTACAGGAATAAGATACAAATACAAGTTGTATTTGTCACAGTGAGTAATCTTACTATGAAGTTCTCAAAATAGACTCTAGGAAATTAATTTAGATTTCATAATATGATCTGTTATCAGCTACATGAAAGTTAAGGAAACCTTTATAAGGGGTAATTCAGATTCCGGGAGACATATCTCTAAAATTCAACTCTCGTTCTGACAGAATGCAAAGTAACTCATATTAAAGATGGGAAATTTTATGCAAGTTGGTTACTTTTAACTAGCAGGGTAGGTAGTTCCATCAATTGTTTGGTATATATTTCAATCCGTATTATAATATATACATATATTTACATAGATAGACAGATAGACACACAAATATATGTATGTTTCCATGCCTGAAACTACCCTGACACATTTTGTACAATTTGAAAAAAAATAATGCCTCATAGTTTTGCAGCCTTTTCAGGTGAATAATGCACAGTCTTCAAAACACACCAGGTAGCTAAGTAAAAGAATAATTATTCCTATTTTTCTAGTGAAGAAGGAGTGAAAACTAATACTCTAAAGCTAATATTTTGTCCTCTAAACTATGCTGCCTCATGGAGTAGTTATTCCCGTACATCTTTTGTCTCCTTTATAACATCAAAAGTGTCTTAAGAATAGGGACCAGTTCTCTTAGGTCTTTGAATCCCTGACAACTAACAGGATATTTTGCATTATAGAATAATTAAATCAGAATTTAATAACTTTTTAATAAATAAACTTCTTGGTCATATAGATAATCAAAATGATTTCCAGCCCTCTGAAAACTAATATCTAATGACTTTTATTTATATATCTATAAATCAACAAAAGTTACAAATCCTAAATATTTACCCAGTGTGTGTGTATATATGTGTGTGTGTGTGTGTGTATACCCAATATATGCCTTTAAATATGAACATAGGTTTTCTGCTTTCAAAGGCTGGCTATATAACCACTATGCCACACTTCCTATGAACTATGTATGTAAATTGTTGTTGTTCAGTCATTTAATCATGTCTGACACTTCATAACCATATGCCCTACATGGTCCATAGGGATCTTGGCAAAGATACTGGAGTGGTTTGTCATTTACTTCTCCTGTGAATTGGGGCAAACAGAGATTAAGTGACTTGCCCAGTGTCACACAACAAGTAAGAGTCTATGATGGGATTTGAACTCAAGTCTTCCTAAATCTAGGCCTAGCACTTTATCCACTATTCACCTAGCTGCCTATGCATGTTTATGGATATGGATATGGATATAAATACAACTTCTAATTTACTGTACTCACCCTTTCTTACCTTGCCCTTGCAGTCTTACATTTCCTTTGGCCTTACTTTACTTACTTACTGTTTTCCTCTTCATAGTAGAAATTATGTTGTAGTGGAAAGGGCACTGGTCTTAGAATCAGAAAAATCTCATTTTGAATCTTGACTTTGATACTTACTAGCAAAATATCCTTTGGGAAAATAAGTCTAATATTAGGAATATTTCATTTGCATAATGAATCCAAATGAGAATAAATTAAAGATTGATATCAAGAAGCTTACCTTAAATTTGATGAGAAATAAGTCCAAGCATGGAAACAAATACGCTTTTCTCTTGCAGCCCCAAAATCATCTACAAGTAAAAGTGAACAATCCTAAATTCTGACAGAGACAGAGACAGCAACAAAGAAAAAGATCAAAAGAGAAACAAAGAGAAAGAAATCAGGAAGTTGATAGGCTTACCATTTTTACCCCTGGAAAGACTGGATACTCATATCCATTCACCCATCTTTATATATTACCCATTAAAAAACAGACAAACTGACAGACAGGGAGAGACAGACAGAGAAACAGACAGATGGACAGAGAGAGATGGAGACAGAAAGAGACACAGAGAGGCAGAGAAACAGAGAGATAAAGAGATACACAGGGAGAGACAGATAGAGAGACAGAGAGAGGAGAGAAAGAGACAGAGACAGACAGAGACAAAAAGAGAGAGATTTTACTTGGCTATTTACATCTGGTGGTTCTGCCTGCCTTTTTTGAAGATATCTGATTGACGTCAGTTTCACAGCTATTTCGTTCAGGGGTCTGAGAGATGCCAAATGTCTCATTAAATAATACATACATAAGTAATATATTTAAATGTACACCCCTACCCCCACATACTCACATATACTAGAGACACTCATTTCTTTCAGTTGACTCTCTTTCAGAAGACTAAAACTATTTAAGGCTCTGTGGCTCCTGAAGGACAGACTTAAGGCTACAAGTCCAAGGTCAATCATGATTAAAGACAAAGATTAAAGATAAAAAGATGTACTACTTAGCATTCTGGAGCAATGCATTTCCAAGCTGTAGAGTAAAGAATAATGAGGGAGGCACTGTGAAAGTTTATAAAGGGTTTAATAGAATGGTTAATTTGAATATAGATACATTTTAAGTGGAAGGAAAGTACCAAATTTAATGAAGTTAAAAAGTAAAGACTAAGAAAGTAATCAAGAAGTATTTTTCTATTGGCTTTGAAAGTGTATAATTAATATTCATTAAGAAAAAAAAAATGTAGAGACATCATCCCTTACTTATCTTATGCTTGTTCAATCCCACCTGGTCCATAATTACTCTTAATTTAACCATTTATATCTCAAGTCGATCACTAATAGAAAAGAATAATTCAGAGTTAAATAAAAGATGTCTTCACGACACCAGATTTATGTAGACAGGCTATGTTTTCTCCATTCATAGAAATAGTGACTTGGATAATGGAAGCAATAGTAAAGTGTGGTGAAAAATTAACATGGCTCTGAACTTAGGAATGTATTTCAAAGAACAATCACATATCCCAAACTACGTTTTCTGAATTCTCTCTCGTCCTTATTTAGTTACTTCTTAAAATGTTGCATTATGTTTATTCCAGAAACATGAAATACCCTCTTCTGAGGATGTTGGAAGAATAGATTCTCTAATTTGAAGGTGATGTTTTACGTTCTGAAAATTCTGATGAAACACCATACTCAGAATGCTTAAAATTAAATCGATCATCTCCCACTTAAAAGCTACCCCTGCCCCAAGTTCTCTATTTCTGTTGGTGAATATAGTTCTCCCTGTCTACCTTGCCTTAAAATTTGAAGTCATCTTGGGTTCTTTCTTTTGCTTCACATCTACCTTTAATCAGTTGCCAAGTCTTATTGATTCTTTGCAAGATTTTTACATTTTCTTCCTTTTCACTGCCAGTAATAATTTTCTTATTCAAACTCATTGGCTCTTATGGGGACTACTCTCATGGGGATCCTATCTGGTCATTCTGTCTCTGTTCTCTTCTGCACAAATAAACTTCTTAATGCATTGCTTGTGTACCAAATAAAGCATAAACTCCTCATAATGGAATTCAAGTAACATCTGCATTCTAGCTTCAGTTTCCTTTTCTAGTCTTTTCTCATAGTACTAGTTTGTTTCAGCCAATCTGAGTTTTTACCATTCCTTGACCTATTTCTTTTCTTTGCTTATTTCCCCAATCCTGTTGCTTTGTTCATTCTGTGTCCTATATTTGTGAATAGTCCTTTCTTTGCTCCACATTCACATCCAATTCTACGTGTAAAAAATTCATATTGTCAAGGACCCAATAACTGTAAACTCTGTGAGGATAAGTTCTGCTTTGTTTTGTTTCATTTGTTACTTAACAATCCAGAGTATAACTTAGTGTTTTAGACATAATTAGGATCTAATAAATTTTTATTGAATTGAACCTAGAAACTATCTTTCCACAAAGCGATTCCTGGACACCCTACCCCCCCACCCCAAAGTGTAAGTGTTCTCTCCCTCCTTAAATTCTTTATAATCTGTCATATGGAACTGTATTTTACATTTATCATATTCTACCATTTTTTTGTTTATTTCTGTACATGTCTTATTATCCTTATGCTTGGGGCAGGGATTGTACCCTATTTCATCATTGTATGAAGAGAGTTTAATATAGTTTCTGGCAAATGAGAAGTAATTAGAAATGCTTTTTTTAAAATTTGGATTGAATACGAATTAAATAAAATAATCCAAGGTAAATTATGCAGTGCTATAAAATTAACTTCAAAGTTTTAATATTAAGTATTTATTCTTATTATTATATCCAAAATGGCATCCTTTGTCTTAAACAAATTAGAGTAGAAAAAAAAAAACTGATGAGGGATACATATAACCTAGTTGATCGCTGCCCTGTGAGTACCAAAATGACATCACCATGTTGGAATCAAGGTATGGTGTGTCCAGCAGTGGCTGATCAGATCGATACAAGTTCAAAAGCTTTACCACAGTTTTGGCACAAATAGTTCACATGAACATTTGAAGCAGAGATGTCTAAATTTGTGCATCTCATAAGTTATTTTTTTTTTTTAGCTACTGCAATTCTGCTTTGCTCATAAAGCACAGCACCTTTTTGATGTAGGCATGTCATCATGTGCCAGCGTCACCTTACATTGTTGGGTATCTTTCTAAGACAATTCAAATAGAAGTATTTTCTTTCATCTGGTGTAATGTCCAGGTTTCCTGGGCATACAAAAAATGCTATTAACACAATGGTTCTGTAGACTTTCAGTTGGGTAGGTTGTCTAATACCTCTTCTCTCCCACACTTACCCTCATAGCCTTCCAGACAGCCAGCTAGCTCTGGGAAAGCATGTGTCAGCCTCATCACCTATGTGGACATTCCTGGAAAGTCCACTGCCAAAGTTAGTGAATTTATCTACAGCATTTAAAATTTATCCATTTGCTGTAACTGATGGTTTCATGTATGGATAATGCTAGTAGAGAACCTCTATTTTCTTGGTAATAATAGGCCAAAATTAACACAACTGGCAGAGAATCAATCCAATACCCTGTTACATCTTGGCCTTAGAGGCTGCATTGAGTACACAATCATATGAAAACAAAAAAATCACACACCTGTTCTCCCTCCACATCTATTTGGGCTTGTAACTATTTCATATTTAATAACTTAGCATCAGTGAGGTAAATGACTTTGATTCCATTTTCATACTCGTTGAAAGCATCTAGCAACATTGTTGAAAATATTATATTAAAAAGCAAGCACACAGCTTATTTTATTCCATGGTTATTGAGAAAACTCAAGAGCATCATTCACTACCCAGAATCTGCCCAAGTATGCCATCATGCAACTAGTGTGTAACACTGATGAACTTCTCTAGGCAACCATATTTTGCCATGACAAGTCCTCATGAATGACACTGTCAAGCACCTGGGTGAGATTAATGAACATTGTATATAGGCCTCTGTTCTGCTCCTGGCATTTCTCCTGGAGCTTTTTGGCAACAAACGCCATATCAACCATTCTTTGACCCTTTCTGAAGTCACACTGGCTCTGGGGTAGCTGGCCATCTTTTAGGTGAATGATTAGTCTATTAAAGAGAACTGGCAAGAATTTAGCCAGTAACGACTTAGAGAAAGACCCCCTCAACCCCCATAAATGTCACAGGACAACCTATTTCTTTTTCCTTTATAGAGATGTACATTGGAGGCATGATTGAACTCATGGGAATAATCTCCTCTTGCCATGTAACCTGAAAGATTTCAGTCAGCTTTTCTGTGAGCAGTGGACCTCCCTGCCTTGTATGAACAAGCTGGAACAGAATCATCATCGGGTACTTGCAACATGAAAACATTTTCAGTTGAAAGTTTGGCTAGACTGGGATAACCTGAAGTATACAGTCAATGGCTTCAGCATTGGTTGATGACAGTCTGTTAAGAATGCTACGGGGAAGTGAATAGAGCTCCAGCCCTGGAGTCAGGAAGACCTGAGTTCAAATCTGGCCTCAGACACTTGACACTTACTAGCTTTGTGATCTTGGGTAAGTCACTTGACACCAATTGCCTTGCCTTCTGCCCTCCAACAACAACAACAAAAAGAATGCTAAGGAAGTTTTCACTCCAACTCTCCAGGGTCATGTCCTTATCACTAATCAGTATGGCTCCAACAGTGCTGAGCTGAGATGTACAGGTCTTTAGCTCACTATAACCTTCAAGATATTATAAAGGCTCTTTGGATTGTTACTATCAGCATTAAACTGAATTTCATCACCTGTGAATAGTGCATCTATCTAAGCTTCACTTGCACTTTACTTTTGATGGAGTTACATGCTTCTTTCTTGAAGACAGAAAATTTTACATGCTGGTAAACCCTGTAGATTTCTGGGTTTCATCTTAACAGCATCTGAATTTCCCCATTGTTTTATCAAACCAATCTTCTTTTTGTACTGAATTTGTGATTTCACTTGTACAGGAAACTCCTAAATGGGAAAACTCACTCTACAAAAGGAGGTTTGCATTGTCTGTGCAAATTATTGTCTTAAAGCATTTTCTGTATTACTGAGAGGTTGAGTGTCTTGCTCAGAGCCACACAGTTAATATTTCAGAGGTGAGATATAAACCCATATCCTCTAGGCTCCAAAACCATATTTCTATTTTTTACAGCATAGTATATAAAAGAGATGTAAATATAAATAAAATGTAGTTTGTTTATCCTTTTCACTTCTTACCAGTAATGCTTATCCTTCCTTTTGCTTTGCTGTTTTTCTCTTCATGGTAAGAATTATGGCATAATAATGGAAAGATCTGTGGTCCCCTAAACAGAACTTGGATAGAATTGTGGTTCTGGAGCTTAATAACTTGGTGACCTTGTTCAAGTCTTTGAACTTCTCCAAATCTTAGTTTCCTTATATGGAAAGTGGGAGTGAAGATATTTCTGATAACTATCAAATGAAGCTCTTACAATGATTTTTTAACCTTAAATGCTCATTCTGAGATGAATTTTTATTCTTTCTTCCTCTTCATTCCCCCTCTTTCTTCCACTTTTGTTCCATGTAAAATACACAGCTAAATTTAGGACAATCTGGACATTTTGGGCTGTTGCCCGTGGCTGGAAAAGAGATCAGTACTTAATTTTTAAATAGAGAGAAAGGGACTATTTTTAAGCTGACAGGCAAAAATAGAATTATTGAATCTTAGCATTAGATGGGAACTCTGGGATCATCCCTTCCAATCATTTTCTTAGGAAACTACACAAAAAATTTTATTTCATGAGCTCAATTCCTCTCAAAAGGATTTAGCCCAACAATAAATCACAGGAAATTTGAGGGAAAAATACCTAAAGAAGTTGGGCTATATAAAAAGAGAATTAGGATAATAGAGGCAAGGTTGGGAAAAAAAAGTCATTTGGAGAGTTAAATGAATAGAATAAAAAACTTATTTATGTTTCATCTATATGGTGCCCAAGATTGCAAAAAAGGTGGTTTCTAATGTGTTCAAAATAATTGAATGCATTTGTGATTTTCATCTTTTTTTTTTTTGACTTTTGAGGATTTTTTTTTTCAAGTAGCAATAAAATGGAGAAGTTCCTTGGAAAAGTCATGATTTAGATAAAGACACTGGGAATTCTATGGCATTTTCTCCCCAGTGGTCTTACAGATTTAACTTGAGGAAAATGATGGATCCTTTAAGTAGCTCATCAAACAAAGTATGGTGCTAATTTCAAAAGAGTTGCATACTAAAAATAACTTTTGCTTTTTAAAAAAAATGTATTCTCATTTCTGATTGACTAGGGCCATCTACCAATCATTAGGTAGCCTTTATATATAGACACAATTTCATAATTAATTAAAATAGTAATTACTAACTACAGAAATTGAATATTTAAATATAAATTTTGACCAAAAAGAGCACTAAAGAAGCAAATATTCCTATTCTAAGAATGATACAATAATCACATTGCTAACAATGGAAAAACAAGATCTAGAGTCCAGGGCAGGAAAATTAATCTAATTATCTTAAATCAAAACTTTTGTTATTTTTTGTCATGGATCTCTTTGTTAGTCTGATGAAATCTATAGACCTTTTCTATAAATATTTTCAAATACATATTATAAAGAATGTATGATTATAAAGAAAGTAATCATGTTAAGCTTTATCTATCAAAATATTTAGAAAGAAAAAGAATTCATGTGTCTCATATTATTAATCCCTGCCATAATGCCTGTAAAATTTCAGATGTGATATTTCATAATTAATATAAATACTTTAGCATTCCGTCCAGCCACTGTATTCTTATTATTCCATACTTTGCTTCCTGTAAATTCAATAAAATTATGAGTATCCACCTCTAATTTTTCAATTGTGAAAGTGGAGGAAGGACAAGATGTTTTCCTCTATGGATGCTAGAACTTGGGAGAAAAAAAGAAAGCAAGGAACATCCTCAGACAAGGTCAAATCTCTCTCTTGCCTGTAGTCCCTGAACCAGTTCTAAATATTCAGATACACACCCGCCATCATCAATGCATTTTTCATTAACCCACTGGTGCTCCTATCTATCAGCACCTTCACCACCTGGCACATTCTTTCAAGGTGACTTATTACTGTCTAACTTCTATTCAAGCCACACTGCAGCTTGGCACAATGCTGTTCTGAATAAATATGCATTAACGAATCAAAGTGAAGTTTTTGAAACACAAGTTCTCTGGAGGTCATCCACAGTATACTGCCTTCTTTATATGCTTGGATAAGCCATACTATGCCAGTATCACTGGTCTTTCATGTTGTCATGACACAGTCAAAGATATGATTTAATTTAAAATAGCTGTAACTAACATGAAACGATGCTGCTGGCATGAAAAAGTACATTTCACAAATAGAGAATTATTAAAATTAATCAAGATGAATTTCCAAAATGTGAGAAGAGTGAATATAAGGTCATGAGGTAGAGCTGTCAGACTCAAAACATAAATTTTAATGTCAAAATTAAATCACTTTTTAAAAGGTTGCCAAAAGAAATATCCTGACGAGTGCATTTGAGACAGTAATGGAGACAGCTTATTGAAAGTTAAACAAATTTTTGCAATAATTCTAATACATTATGTTTAATGTTCTATATATTATGCTTTCTCCAAACATTTCTGTTTCTAAAAACACACATATGCTCCTAAATTCTATATTTTTAGGGATATCTCTTTATTTTCATGATTCAATATATACACCCAAAATGTTAGAAATGACTTTGAAAAATGATGCAAGAGAATAAGTATTAAACTGGGAGTCTGAAAATATGTATTCTAATTCTTATTTTCTGTCTGGTTTTCTGTGATCTTGGGTATATCACTTAATGTCTCTGTTGTCACTTTTTTATCAGAAAAATAAAGGAATTGGATAGATGGACTATAAATTTCCTTCCAGTTAAAATAATATATTATCTTTTAGAGAAATTTACCTTGAATTGCCCCAAATAAAAATGTAGCATTTTTCTGAATACATGACAGTATTAACCAAAAAGGAATAGATACATTATGGGATTTTCTGTGGTGTATTATTTGTCATATGCTTCTATAACAATCTCAGTCATTTTCACATTAGGTATCATATATCATAATCCTACAAAACATTGCCATCTACTGACAGACTTTTGGGAAAAAAAAAAGCAAAATTACTCAGTCTTTGAAAACAAAGGCATTTTTATGGCTACCCATGTGAGACTCATGCAACTTTTCATTAAATTGTAGGGAATGAGCTTTTCCTCTATATATGCATGATTTTGCATTTGTTTTATTAACCCATTTGGTAATTGAATTTTTTTAAAATATATAATGATTCTGATTGGGTAGAATCTCATGAGTAATTGACCTCAAAGAACTTAAAATCTAAAAAATGTAATAAGTATGCAAAGGAGAAGTCCAAACAAACTATTAAGAAAATTTTAGAAAGGAGAGATAAATGCAAGCATTACCATATTTTTTCTTATTTTCACTCTCTCACTGTATATTGACTCCTTCCCTATTACCTATAAATACTTCCATGTCTCTAAACTTCTTCAAAATAAAACAACTTTGACACGCTTGAACCATACTCAGGTTAAATAATCTACCTCTCTTCTACTTCATTGATAAACTACTTGAAAAGCTATCAGAAAACCTGGAAAGTTTGTTTAGTTCCTTTTTTTTTCCTAAACCCTCTCCATTTTTTTCTTCTGTTTCTCTCGTTCAATTAAAACTGACCTCTTCAAAATTACTAAAGATCCCTTAAATGCAAAATCTAACGGCATTTTTTCCCTCCTAAATCCTTGAACTCTCTTTTCCATTGTGTACTGTTGTTCACCTCCTTTAGATAAATTTTCAAAAGCTTTTTTGTTGCTAAATTTTTCACACAATATTATTCTTACTTTGTTCAATATTTTCCTGGTTCTGATAATTTCATTTTGCATCATTTCATCTAAGTATATGTGTCATATGAAAATGATGTTTTTTTCTGAAAAAATTTCCTTTACCATTTTTTTTATTGCACAGTATTATTCTTTTTGGAGGGGGAAAGGCAAGGCAATTGAGGTTAAGTGACTAGATCTAGGTTACATAGCTAGTAAGTGTGAAGTGTCTGGGGATGGATTTGAACTCAGGCCCCCCTCACTCTAGGACTGGTGCTCTATTTACTGCACCAACTAGCTGCCCCACATTACACAATAGTATTCTATCAGATTAATAAATCACTGTTTGTTTAGTCATTCCCAAATTGATAAACATCCCCTCAATTTCCCATTTTTTGCCACAACAAAGAAAAATCTGCTATAATTTTTACATATGGGTAATTTTTCATTTTTCTTCTATCTCTTTGGGATGAAGAAATAGTAATGGTGTTCCTTGGTCCAATGGTGTGCAGAGTTCTATAGCCCTTTTAGCATAGTTCCTAATTGTTTTCTCCTGAATAGTTGAACCAATTCACAATTCTACCCAGCAGTACATTAATATTCCTGTTCTTCCTTTTCCTCTCCAGCATTTGTCGTTAAACCTTTTCTGTTGTCTTAGCCAATCTGATATGTATGAGATAGCGCTTCAGAGTTGTATTATTTTGCATTTCACTATTTGTCATTTAAAGCATTTTCCACCATATAATCATTGATAGCCTTGGTTTCTTCTCTGAAAACTGTCTGTTCATCTCCTTTCAATATTTATCAGTTGGGAATGACTTAAAAAAATAAATTTGGCTCAGTTTACTCTATATTGAGAAATAAGACCTTTATGAAAGAAACTTACTGTAAAATTTCTCTAGTTTCCTGCTTTATTTCTAATTTTTACTGCATTTATTTTGTTTGTGCAAAAATTCTTTAATTCACTATGAAGTACTGGGCTTAGAATCAGGAAGACTCATCCTCACGAGTTCAAATCTAGGCTTAGACACTTACTAGCTGTGTGACCCTGGGCAAGTTAATTAACCCTGTTTGCCTCAATTCCTCATCTGTAAAATAAGCTATGCAAAGAAATGGCAGATCACTCCAGTATCTTTGCCAAAACAAAAACAAAACCCAATGCGGTCATGAAGAGTGGGACACAACTGAAATGACTCAATAGCAAAAATTCAAAATTACCCATTTTACCTCTCATGATCTTTTCTATCTCCCTGATTTTAATGACTTAGCTCAGTTCCTATGTACTCCAGGATGGCTATCCTAGGTTCTTATTAAGACCTTCCTTTCTCAGAATGTCTTTTGTCTACTAGGTATATATTTTCTTTGCATCTAGTTATCTGGAGGATTTTCTCCTCTATTGCAATGTAAGTTCCTCAAATCAAAAACTACCTTTAACCTCTAACCCATTTTATATCCTATGTTCCTAGAATGTAAGCACTTAATAAATTAAGAAGTGCCATATTAATCCTTATACCCTGCTCTGAAAGTGTCACTCCTGCTCAAAAACTTTAAATGTTTCCCTTTTGACTAAATTCTAGGCCCCTCGTCCTGGCATTTAAGACTTTCTGCAATCTTACTGTAAGCTATCTTTCCAGTCTCATTTCTCCTTCTTCTACAATTCAGGCTTTAATTAGTGAATTGTTCTCTATTATCCAAAGCTAATTCTCATTTTCTTGTCTTCATGGTCTAATTCCATGCATTTCTTCCAAAATTTTACTCTGCCCTCCACTTACACTCCAGCCTCCTTAATGGATATCTTTTATGATCCGAACTCAATTGTTTCCATTCAGTCTTCACCCAAACTGACCGGGAAATCTCTCTCCTTAGCAATCTAAATAATTTTGAGTTTATAGTGCTGCATTCACTTAAGATGTAATAATTTGAATTGCAATAAAAGTCTTATGGCCCTTACTACATTACATGATGCTGGAGGTCAAAAATTCTGTGTTGTTCCTCCCTTGATACCCAGAATAATGTCTTGCATGTAATAGTAATGCAGAAAAGGTTTGTTGAATTGAATTGTAGAGTCAATGTGAAACAGAACATACATTTGGAGTAAATAGATCCTAGATTTGAATATTAGCTCTATTTTTCCTACCTGTTTTACTTTACTTCTTTGGGACTCAGTTAACTATAAAATTAGAGATTTGTAATTGGTCATAGAGCTAAAGGTAGATGGAACCCTACAGGCCATCTAGTTCAACCTGTCATTTTTCATATAATGAAAAAGAACCAATTATCTTAGATGTTTTGCCCATAGTAGCTTAGGTAGTAGATATCTCAATTTGGTATTTGAACCTATGTCGCCTGTCTCCAAATCCAGTGCTTTCTTTGTACTATACTATGGTGGCTCCTATCGTAATGAAAATCTTTTCCAGTTTGAGCACCTATGGTTTTGGAAATCATAACAGCTCATTTTTCATATTTGAACTTCCACTTATTGCCTCTCTTAAGCCATTCAGCTTCTTTAACTTTTATACAAAATTGTTTTATTAATCCCTAAGGCAGTTGGTCCATAAAATTGTTTCTTTTGCAGTATCCATCTGCAATGTTAGGCTTCTCTTTATTTATCATTTGACTCTCAGAAGACAAAAAAAGAAAAAAAAAGAACAAATCAAACAAATAAAACATCGCTATCAAATCACCTTTGTGGAATCATATTGAATGCTCAGTGCTAGCAGGTTTTCATTGGAGTAATGGAGAATTTGCTCCATAGTTAACCCAAGACTGACTCAGTTTCTGAAATTAGCATGGCATAAATTAAAACTTGTTGAGTAAATGGGAAAGAATCAAGTTGACATAGTTTCTAATAGTCCCATAGGGTGTTACAGGTCATCTGACAGGATTATAAGGCTATTTCATTAATATGACTCATTATGCTCTGTCTTAACACTCTCCAAGTAAAACTATTTACTTTAGCTTCTATCAAGCAGCTACTTTACGATCAGCGATAATTACCATTATTAAAGCAATACCTTGATAGAACTCTAAATCAGAGACTCATAGGGTCCTTTAACAGGAAGTAGCACATAATAAATGGATATTACACACACTTAAACAGAAACTATTGGTAATACTTAATCCTCAGAAGGCAGGAGGATGGAAAATATAGCTCCATAGGTATTACCATATGTTTACAGAATTCCATGAGAAATTGTACCAAACCACAATTAACCAGGAAATCTTTAACACAATTTTGCATAAATTGATATCCATGTACATGCATGTTGACATCCAATTACTGCCTTGATTCCTTATCATGGAAGGAAGGTGACACTGAATTCTTGAAGTTCTCTTTGTGACAAGCAACCACAATCTTTGCAAGCTCCTCTGAAGCCATAAAGACTTTCAGTATGGGTGATGAACTAGAAATTATTTGCCCGAAGTCTATGTAAGACTAACAACAGTGTTGACTTTCATATGATAATATGTTGTTATTGTTGTCTGTTTGTAGCAACCTGCCAAGATCTCAAAATTTGCAATTTGTTTCAGCAGAGGGACTTATCATACTGACAAAATCACAGTTCCTTGAAGTATTGAAGAAATAGGGATACAGACAAGTACCAAATCAGATTCACATCATTAGGTAGTGAATTGTAGTGGGGCAGGGAACATCAGAAAAAACAAATGAATTAGCAATCACTTATTAAGTTCTGGTTATGTGCAAAGCAGCGTTATAGGCACTGGGGATGTAAATTCTGTGAATTAAATAATTCCTGTTAAGAAAGAACTTATATTCTAATGGGGAAAACAAACATACATGAATAAAATAATAGCAAATAATGGTGAAATAAATGCAATACAGTTAAATACAAGGTACTTAAGGGTTAGGACATTAACAAAACAAAGGACAAAGAAAGTCTTTATGTAGAATGTGGTACATTATCTGCATCTTAAAAAATGTCATTCTATACAGTAATAGTGGCAAACATGTGAATGACATGCATGGAGGATAGACAGGGCAAAGACTCAGAGATCAGAATTGGATTGGCATATGTGAGCAACAAAGAAGAGGCTAGTTTGGCTGGGGTGTCAAATGTATCTAGAAAGCTAGATCAAGGCCAGATTGAAAAGGACTATAAGAAGGAAGCAGATGAGTTTGTATTTTATCTTAAAAACTAGATATAGTCACTTGGTTTACTTAGTAAGGGAGTAGCATGGTAAGATCTCAGCTTAAAAATCTCTTTGGCAGGAGTAATTTGAATTACAGTTGTCCTTTCCAGTCTATAGGGAGGCAAAGGCTCCTTGCTAACTAGACATAAGGGAGATGATTGGAACACAATTTTTAAAAAAGTAGTAACTTCAACCACTGTCTTATGTGTGGATTTATTTTGCCTAGATTATCTGACCATATTATGAATTCTTCATACTTGTATAGATCTATGTTATGTTTAGAACTGAAAACAAGTCTGCAGAATAAAGTAATAGAAAAACTTAGCCTGTTTTTCCATGATTTGAAATGCTACAAAAATAAATAGACACTTCAGACACAAAACAAAAAAACAAAATCCAACAATGCATGTTAACCAGAAGGGAGGGAGATGGTACTAATTTAAATATGTATTCAACTGGCTAGTAATGTTGAAGAATTTTCATTAATTGCTTAATTTTCCATTTTCCATCCGATTATGATAAGATGGATTTTAACACCCTTTCTAAATTTATGTTTATTTGTTTTGCACTTATGACTATGGCATCATGTGTGCTCTCATCCTGTCTTCCTAATTCAAAACTCTAATGAGAATAATCATTTAACTTTCCAAGAAAAAAGTCAGTTGAATATATGACTTATTTTTCCCTGTCAATGATTTTTAAGTCTCAGTGATGTTGAGATGGTGGGAACAGTAACATTAACATCATTTGCACACATATATTGGTGATCTCATGGGATGTGGTGATGAAATCTGATACATTTTTGAGCTACTATTAATAGAATGAAGATAGGTGCATTATATGTTTTTATCACTTTATGACATTATATTAACATAAATTAATTTGGTTAGATTTCACTTCTAGATGTGCAATGTAAAATATTTCAGCTTCAAGAAATTTCTGCTTTATTCATTGTATGATCTTTTAAATATAAAAATTGGCCAGTGAAAGAAAAGAAATACTAGAAATATTTTGTGTTACATCTTACTTAGTCAAGTGTTTTTCCCCTAGAATATTCTATGATTGAAGAGGAGTCTTTATTTTCGTCATTGTCCATTTTTTTATGTCACCTTACACTTGAGTTATACTGCATACAAATGTGTAACTGATTGTGAGAGGATAAAAAAAATCCTGGATAATATATTATTTCATAGTGTAACTTTCTGCTCAAATTCTTTTTTCACAATTGTATGATCCCATAAAATGCACTTAAATCTGTTTTCTCCACTAAAAGAAACACTATATATACTCTTATTTTGAAGTGAAATTATTACAGATAAATTTTATGATTAATACGTTTCATTTTAAAAGTCAATTCATGGCTGTCATCTTATTATTTCATGATTTAAAAAGAATAATATACTTATATTATCTCTGTGTCATTTGCATTTAAGATTAGCTAAGAATCTATGGAATAGATGAATATAATTAATCTCTATATACTCAATGTCTGTGCAGCTGTGTAATCAAAACATGATGCAAATATACAATTAAATGCAATTATGAAATAATTTAATAGTTGTATTTATTGTATATTGATTATGACAGAAGATGATTTGTTTCATCAACAAGCATAAATTACTTCTAAATCATATATTTCCTTTACCATTAGGTGAAAAATAATTGTTTATAAATTTAAAGACAACATGGAAGTCATCCCTGTTGTCTCTGACGGCTTAACTAAGTGAGAACTATTATTGCTTTAAAAAATCAGAAATAACTTTAAGCAGGGCCTGTACATCTCCTTAATTTAATCAAAGCAATTGTGTAAGAGACCAGGCCATGCCCTCAGGAATGTATAGAAGAGAGATAAAATATTTTAGAATAAGGAGAAAGACTCTGATAGTCTGGATTAGAGAGATTGAAGCAGATAAGGAATAAAGGACTGACTGTGTGGCAGAATATGGAGAGATCAAGAATAGTAATTTTTCTCTACAGACATTGTTAGAGAAAAGGACCAGAGATTAGAGAAATTCTAAGAACAGGTCAGCCTTTTCTTGACCTTTCCCTCCTGATGCTTCTTTAGCAACAGAAACTATAATATAATCTGTTGTTTCATTATCATTTAAAAGTTTTAATTTTATTTATATTACTCAAATTTTTCAGTAAACTGAATTTTGTATGAAATTTAAAGAGGCTGAGGGTTTGACATCGACATAAATTTAAGGTTAGGCAGAGAGTCCAGCCTCTGCCTAGGTTGTAAATAACTTTCTTAACTAGGGATCAAAGTGATTGTGACTGAATTTAAAAATTTTCATTTATAATGAATTCCCAAAGCCAAAGACGAGGGAACAAGGTGGAACTTAGGAACAAATATGTTGCTTCCCAAGCTTAAAAGAGTTAATGGGGTAATATGAAATTTTAGTTAATTTTTTACTATATAAAATGAGCAAATGCTGAAAATATATCTTTCCAACTAGGACTATTAGACAGTTTCTGTATTCTGAACATGAAGAGTGTTAAACTAAAAATTCGTTTCACACTAATTATATACACAAACACACACATATGTATGTTTGTGTATGTGTGTATGTGTGTGTGTGTGGTCTCTATGTATACATGCATCTATAAGTGAATACATGTACATGTAAATGTGAGAGGAAAGTAGAGAGTTAATCCTGAGAGAGACAGAGAAAATAGGAGAGAGATGAAGAGTATATGTAGTAGGGGATAGCCTATGGACATAGTCAGGAAGATTTGGGTTCAATCCTTGTCTCTGATATCAATGATAATGGTATGATAATGGGAAAATGACTTTATCTTTTATTGCACTAAGTAGATAATATAATGAATTACAATCTAGTTTCAAATCTTTCTCACTTGATGAAGTTTCTATACCAATAGTACCCAGCAACAATGAATTCAGTATCTAGGTTCCCCTCCCTCCACCAAAATGCACATGAATATGATTATTATGTTCATTATTTTTACCTTGAGAAAAATAAAATAATTTAATAATTTAAAATAAAATAATTTGGCTACATGAGGATGCAATTGCTATTCAAATAATACATGTGTCAATACTTATAACCTTTTCTAGTATGTTTTTATATAATTTAGAAATTTCCTTAAATTCAGAATTCTACGATTTCTGAATCTTGAGGTTAATTCTTACTTCAAACAATTTGTAACCTTAGGGATGTGAAACAATAAAAACTAGATTTGGAGACAAGATGATTTGCATTTTCAATCAATATTTTGCTCTTTGTTAACCATGTGACTTGGAGAGAGTTACTTAAACTTTGAGATGCTCCGTTTCCTCATCTATAAAATGAATAAGTTGGAATAGAACAACTTTAAAGTCTCTTCCAACTCTGTAGCCATTCATTTATCTATGCAGATCACAAGCTAGTCACCCTTTGCCATCTTGTGAGATTCTTGCTTCTTCTACACATTTCTCAAAGGTCCTCTAGGAAGGAGTTTATCAATATGTGTGTGAGTGGTAGGTGGGGAAGCTAAGTAGTGGTTCGGTGAAAAGAATGCCAAACTTGAGGCCAGGAAGACTCATCTTCCTGGGCTCAGATCAGACCTCAGACACTTACTAGTAGTGTGATCTTGGGTAAGTTACATGACCCTGTTTGCCTCTATTTCCTTATCTGCAAAATGAACTGGAGAAGAAAATGGCCAACTACTCCCATATCTTTGTTAAGAAATCCCCAAATGGGGTCATGAAGAGTCATACATCATTGGAAACAACCATAGTGGGTAGAGATAATCAAAAGCAAAAACAATCCATATTGAAATAATAGTAAACATATGTCACGCATGAAGCAATTTATGAACACAAAACACTTTAATTACATTATATTTTCTACTTCTCAAAAAACTGTTGGGAAATTATATGAATATTAGTTCATTCTACATATTAAGAAATTTAGACTCAGTCAGTCTGAATGAACTGATGGTCACACAGTGAATGGTAAATTCGGGATTCTAATTTAAGCTATTTGGACAATTTGAGAATTTTAAAAAAATATCACAAAACTGGGTAGCTCTATGTGATTATCATTCTAATGGGATCTGAGTTAAAATAAATATGTATAACTACTAGTTTGTTAGATACAAACTTTTCTTTATTATTCTGGCTGTATGAATAGTATCATTTGTAAATCTGGACATAATGAAGGGTAACTTGAAATGCTGTGGTATAAGCTACCTAATGATGAGAAACAACAAGAAGTGTTAAGGGCACCCACAATTATCCAAGTCAGTATTGGTCATTTGGAGCTTAGGCATCTTGCAAAGAGACAGAGCTGTGAACATCTATGGGCTCTGAAAAGCAAAGAAGAATCTTTACAAGTGCATGAGGGGTTTACATGAGGCCTCTCAGACACAAGCCATTGTATGATGACAAGTTCACTTTTCTTTTAATATGAAGAAATAAAATGTGTGACAGTACTTAACTGCTCCAAGGTCTACCACAGTTCAGACATTCTGGTTTCAGTCACAAAAGCCCACAAAATGTACACTTTTTTGACACCATAACAGCTAATTACTGTTTCAAGAAATATCTATTACAATCAATCAAAAACTATTTACTGTTTGTTCATCATTCTTTTGGGCATTTCCAGGAAGGGCAAAAATACAAGAAAACTCTAAGTGACAATCCCTACATTCAATAACGTTGTAATTTATTTAGTATGTGAAGCATATAATAAAGAAAATAATAAAAAAGAATTACATCAATTTCAAAGTGACATATTATGGTATCAGTTTGTTCATAGCCTCTTGGAGTAGTATATTCAGATCTTCACAGTTTAGTAAATACTTGTATAAATCACACAGCAATGAAAGAAAGGCAACCAAGATGTTCTCCCAACCACCCTCAACCCCTGGAGTTCATATTGCATGTTTAGTCTGGAGAAGAGAAGACTTCAGGAGAAGGGGGAATATAACATCTGTACTCAAATATTTGAAAATATATGACATAAAAGCAGGGTTAGACTTGTTCAATTTCTTCCCAGAAGACAGTTGCAAAAGAGATGAATGTCAAGAAAATCTTCCTAGCAATGAGAGCTATCCAACAGTTTAATTGCATGTCTTAGAAAGTAGGTAATTATCATCAATCATTGGAGATCATCAAGTAGAGTGTATCTATACTCTATGCCATTAAGCCAGTATACTAATTTTTGTATAGATTGGAAGATTGACCGCAGAGGTCTATTCCAACCTTAATAAAGCTGTGATTTAGTCCGTTGATGAACTCAGATATTCTTTCCAACCTTAAGCCTCTGATATGATAATAGATATGTGGTTTCATCAGTATGGCCACTGGAGAGTACAATGTCAATTGCAACCTCTTTGCACTCATTCATCTACTTCAATCAAGTAAAGGGAGAATGACCTCTTCTTAGCTATATTCTTGAGGGTATTCTTGGTCATGTGTCAGTTGGACAAGACAGCCTTTAAGTGTCCTTTCAACTCTATAGTGTGGTTATTTCTTAGCTTTAAGTGCAACCACAGTTTTTAAGATGAAAGAATCATTAGACATTGACTAATCGGAGAGAATTTACTTTATTTCACCTGTGTCACAGATCATCATTATCTGGAAAACATTATCTATTATGATAGACAGACAATTAGGATAATTCAGGACAAAAAAAAGAGAATGTCATTGCATTTATTTTGGATTGGTAGCATAAAGATGGTGCATAAAAATGAAATTTGAGGTACAATATTTACTATAACTTATAGTCTTTATGTTTTCTTCCTATATTCTGTTGAAATTAGATCTGCTGCTATTATATCAAAAGATATATCTGTCAGACAAATGTAAAATGAATCAACTCATTAAAGAACATTTTTATCCATAGAACAAAGATTATATTACTATATTAATAGATTTCTATCATACCAGGTAATAGTTCATTATAGTATCAAGTTATAAGAAGAAAAAAGTCAAAAGAGAAAGAGTAATCACTCTTCCTGATATGATGAATATTAATTTTCTGCAGATCTTATCACTTTTAATATGTGTTTTACGTTGGCCCTTTCAAAACACTGACTTAAAGAAGAGAATTTATATAATTGTATCAGTAAGCCTCCCAACATACACAGGGGGGCCTGCTATCACAGGTTCTTAGCTATGCATTCATAAAAGGAAAGCAACTTTCAAGGGGTTAACAATCACTTTAATGAAGCACATGTATCATTCCTTTAACCAAGTATATATGTCATTCAGTTGCTTCACGGAGTCAGCACCCTGAATTTCAAAGAAAATACAGAGAAATCGAAAGATCAACAGACATGGTTTCCTCTGCCTGAATTAAACACACAATTGGACTCTAGTTGTCTGACCATTGCTAACAGAGAAGGAAACATGACATCTGGGATCTCAAAGCTGGAGGGCTCTTTAGTGGCTTACCAGTGTCCTCATCTGGCCAAACACTTCCAGTCAGTAAGCACCAAAGTAATCAACAGACATGACTTCTTCTGAATGACCATAATTCAACAGACAGGTACAAATGCCTGACTATCATTACCAGAGAGGGAAGCACGACATCTGGGTTCTCAAAGCTGGGAGGTTCCTTAGTGATCTTTCCAGAGTCCTCATCTGGCCCTCAAATCTTCTTACCAAATATGAAGCCCCAAAGTAAAACCACAACTCAGAGTATTTATACCTTTTTTAGAGCCAGAGAGCATCACAACCCTTTAATCCAGTGCCTGAATAGAAAAACAAAAGGTACTTGGGACCCTCCTACAAAGCATCTCCCTTAATCAAGCTTCCCACAATGGAGGGATCTTTAATCACATTAAAATAATTAACAATACAAATACATACACTGTTTCAAATTAAAGAAACTCTTGTTTCTGTACTTTACTCCTTGAAAAGACTCTTGATTGATAAAGGCAAGATTCATTCAGAGGTACTTGATTATACTAAAACAAATACAGTAAAAGATCCTATTTTGATTGTCATCACACTAATGCACCTATGACCTGTGTCTACAGATCCTATATATCTGAAATTTTAGGAGGAGGGAAGAAAAGAAATGATGACACCATAAAAAGTACTTTCAAAAACATGGTTGTCTCCAACTACTTATAAGCCAGATCTATCAGTAAAAAGTAAATAGTTATCAGTTACTCGATGAAGTTGCATGGCATATGGATAGTCTGTCTAGACTTCTTATGATAGAACATTACATGGCATGATCTTACTGCAAATAAGGTTTTATGAGTTTGGCGCTTTAATAGAATCAGAGAATCACAAATAAGGGAAGTTCTCAGTTCTTTTTGATTCCAGAGTCATATAGTTCAACTTGATGCATTCAGAGATATCTCCTGCAACCTTCTGGGCAGGGTGTTAAGCCCAATATTTTATGAGGCAATTTATTCTATTGTTGCACAGTTATAATCTTTAGGGGAAAAATCTGTTATATTGAAATGAAATATGGAGTTATTACAACTTCTAAAAATCCTCTATGGCCTATCATTTGATACTACATACAATAATAAAATTCACCTCATATGGGTATCTCTGCTCTTACTCTCCACACCCTCTCCCATTACATGGAGCATCCAGACTTTGGAATCTGGGGAAAGAACAAGAGAATATACTTACAAATGGAAGGAATAAGACCTAGTATGTTGTAGAAGTTGAAAGCCATAGGCAAGAGAAAAAAATGAATGTTATGTACTCTCTTTGATGACACCTACCTCTGAGCACATTCCTCTTAAAACCATACACTATTTTTTTGGAGTAGTGTGATCATTTCAGTGAGATGCAAATGGAGAATTGACAAGCTGGGATAAATCCAGAGGGATTCAGAGAGGATTGCGAGAGATCTTAAAACGATGTCAAATTAGGATCATAAAAAAAAAAATATGGAGTAAAAGTGAGAAGCAGTTATATAGTCTTTCCAATGAGAGGACCACTGAATGTAAAACCATGGCATTGATTCAGAAACTACCAAAATTTAGTTGGAGGTTGTCTGGATCTAGAAGAAACTGTAATTGTTGTTGTACACAGAATATATTTTATTACATACTATTTTTCTCATCTCATTCCTTAATTATATGCCACAAGTTAAAATTGTTGTATATGTTTTAGCATATCTATCTGCTGGAAGACTGCCTCCATTTCACCAAGGTTAAGTATCTAGGCCTAAGTGAAATATATTTAGGGATAAGATTTCTGGCCCATAGGGCTCAAGATCTAGTTCTTATAGGATATATCTATTTTAGCCAAAGCTTTAAGACTAATGAGTGTAATGTGAATGACAAGAAAGAGGAAAACAGTGACAGAGGCAAGAGTATGTTCAAATCAGCTCGTACCAGCTCTGGAGCCCAAGTGTTAACTTTTCAGTGCAAAAATTTATACTTTAAAATTCAGCAATGCTATACAGCTGATTTACTGTTTTGATTCTCTAGACTTACGAAGTGAGTGATGTGTATGTGTCCTTCATACTCTAACTTTTTCTCCAGATTGGAGGTGCTGTTCTTTGAGGGGAGCTTGGTAGTTTCTTATCACTTACTCCAGAGTAAAGTATACTATCTAATGACAGAGTAAGTGAACATAGGACTCCTTAGAGCCAAGCCCTTATGGTGAGTGAATCAGTTTTATGGATAAACATTCTGCCATTTGGTGGTTTGTAACATTGCTGCAAACATTTAAACATAGCTATCATGCGTCCCCCTTTGTCTGCTTCTGATTAAATATGCCCAGTTTCCTTTTTTTCTTTTCAAATGATCCTACTTCAAAGTCATTTTGAGATCCTTTGCAACTCTCTCTGGCCTCCTCTGGATCTACTCCAGCTTGTCCCACAACATGCTGAAATGAACACAATACTCCAAAAATACAGTATGATGTTAATATTAGCCAGTCATTACTCATTAGTCATTAGTCAGTCAGTCATTCAACTAGCATTTGCTTACTATATGCCAAGCACTCTGCTAAGTCCAGGGAGTACAGTACAACAGGATATTCACTTCCCTTGATGTGGATACTATATTTCTAGAGAGGAAACATAATCCATTAGAAAGAATCCTTTAATAGGAGTTAAGAAACAAAGTATAAAAAATGTTTTTTTGACACCTATTGACCACTGATAAATACCTGAGTCTTTCTGAAAGTCAATTTCCTCAGCTGTAAATACAGAAAAAATACTCGTACTAACTCACAGGGCTATTGTATGGTAAACCATGTCTCAACTTGAATATTCAACTTTTGAATATGTTATATAAATGTGGGAAACTGGAATTTTTACTACTGCTACTGTTGCTACTACCGCTGCCACTGTTGCTGCTGCTTCTACTACTACTACTACTACTACTACTACTACTACTACTACTACTACTGCTACTACTACTATTACTATTACTACTACTACTATAGTGACTACTACTATGAGCAACTATGTGGCACAGTGTATAAAGTATACAGGCTCGAAGTAAGAAAAACTCATCTTTCTGTATTCAAATTTGACTTCAGACACTTAATAGCTGTATGACCCTAGGCAAGTCATTTTACCTTGTTTGTTTCAGTTTTTTATCAACAATTTTTGTTCATGAGTCAGAGATGGAAATGGCCAACCACTCTAGTATCTTTGCCAAGAAAAACCCCAAATGATGTCACAGAAGTCAGTCACAACCGGAACCACTGAACAGTAGCAAAACGCTCAATACCAATAATAATATTGAAGACTTAACTTGGTTTTGGCTTTTCTAGCAGCCATAATACATTCCTGGCTCTGATTGTGCTTCTGATGAGCTAAGTACCTATGTCATTTAATACAGATTTCTATCCTGTACTTGCTTTAAGTTTTGCTATTGTTATCTCTTAATTTTAACATAAATCTAGGAATTTGAATTTAGTTACATTGAATTTCATTTTGTTGTTTGGGGACCATTATTGTAGATTGTGGATATGATTTTGAAATGAGTTTATCCTTCAATCCGTTGGCTATCTCAGTAAATTTGATTAGCGTTCCTCCTCTACTTTTGTAATAAGTTCTTATGTATGAGTAAAGTTCATTGTTTTGTGTAGCTAATATTAGCTAAATTCCTTATATGAATGAGGCTAGGGAATTTGCTTCCCAAACAATCTTGAAAATACGTAATGAAAGCACCTTTGAGAAATGAAGCATGTGCAAGTATCCAGTAGCTGTTTGCCATCTCCTTATCATGTAGTTAAGTGAGATCTTCTTCAACTGGCTTTATAGACAGGAATATATTTTGTGGGTATTCAAAAGTGCCTTAGTTGACTCCAGTCATTTGCTATCATCTTTTGATTTGACTCTTATGCAATGCTAGAAGGGGAGAGGTCTTGGGAGCCTACATTCTTCTGAGACCATGTGGCTCCATGAAATGGACATTGGATTTTAGAATTGATGATTCTTCTTTTCTATTTGTTTAAAAGGGAATAAAACTAACAATCTAGTGAGTTTTGAAAGGTCAAGATAGAGAGTAGTTAGGTTTCCAAATATCCCAGAAGACCAGCATTTCTGTGGCCTAGGATCTGGGTTTTGCAGCTAGGTAGTTCAACATCAGTGACTAGAATGGAAATCAGTAATCTTCAGAATTAATCTGAGTAGATGAGATGAAGACACTTCCAGTTGTTATACCACATCTAGACATGTACTCTTTGGGATCAATATTATATAGAAACTGCAAACTTGTACTCAGTGACCAAGGTGGTATAGGGAACATTGGTCTTATTCCTGAGGTTTCTTTTCAGTAAAGTGTTTGTATTTTTGTTAATGGTTTATCATAAAAATAATCGTTCCTTTATAAAAGTTAATTAATGATGAGGTTAAATGTGACTGAGTTCCTATTCACTGGTAAGTAACAATGAGAAGAACACTGTTGGGGTTCTGCATGAGGATATTTACATATATGTATATGTGTATATATGTGTGTGTGTATATGTATATATATGTGTGTGTATATATATATATATATATATATATATATATATATATGTGTGTGTGTGTGTGTGTGTGTGTGTGTGTGTGTGTATACACACCCCTTTGGAGTAACTAAGTAACCTTGAAGGCAAAATGTAGTCAGATCTGGGAGAAACGATATGCTACCAAATAAAATTCTGTGTTTGCATTCACTATTTATTCATAGAATTAAAAAAAATTCATACTGGAAGCAACATCAGAAGGTATGAACTCTAAGCCACAAAGGAATAAGATATCCCTCTATGAAATTTTTATTAAGTATTTATATACCCTTTGGTTGAAGACTACAAAGAGAGGGAGCCTATTACCCCCCTAAGAGAGTCCACAGCATTAAAAAATATTTTCAATCAATCAGTGAAAAAAAAAAAATCAAGCATCTACTAAAAACCAGGCACTCTGCCTGAAGGAAGCAAAGAAAGAAAACAAAGCAAAACAAAACAAAAACTACTGCCTTCTTCTGAAGGCATTCATAGTCAAATGAGATAGGCAACATAAAAATAAAATTATGTACAGACAAGATATGTGCAGACAAGAAGTACAGCAATCTTAAAACTATGCACAGACAGGATATATACAGACTAGACTGGCAACAATCTAAGACAAAAATGTTTTCACATTAATAAGGTCTGAGAAAGGGTAACTAGGTGTACAGTAGATACAACTCTGACCCTAGAGTTAGGAGGACCTGAGTTCAAATCTGATCTCAGATTCTTACTAGATGTGTGATCCTGGGCAAGTCACTTAACCCTGATTGCCTCAAAAAGAAGAAGAAGAAGAAGAAGAAGAAGAAGAAGAAGAAGAAGAAGAATGAGAAAAGTTTCTTACAGAAGGGAGACTTTAGCTGAGAAATTCAAGCTATCAAAAATCTCATAAAAATGCTCCAAATATTAATGATTACATAAATATAAATTAAAGCAATTCTGACACTCTGCTTTGTGCTATAAGATTAGCAAAATTACTCAAAGAGAGAATTATGTATGTTGGGAGAGTTGTATGAAATCAGCACTTGTCCAGCCATTCTAGAAAACAATTTTGAAATATGACTAATATTTTACTAATCTGTGTATGTTCATTGAAACCAAAATACCACTATCATACCTATGGCCTAAGAAAAGATCTAATAAAATGGTAAAAGACACATTAATAGAAACATTTCATCTATTTCTTTTTGTGATGGTAACGGAAACTAAGAGAGGAGGACTGTCAATAAAGAATGGTTGAATATTAAAACAGTTGTAAGAATAGTTTAAAAGACATCTGGGGAAACATATAAAGTGATGGAGAAAGTGAACAGATATATAAGTGAACAGAATATAAAGTAACAACAATTTTGTAAAACAAATAACTTTCAAAGACATTCTAAAGCTGCTCGATGAAATAAGCAGTGCTTTTTGGGGTTCCAACGAAGCCTTCCCCCTGAGATAGTCAAACCAAAAGCATTTTTAAGTGCCTACTATGTGCCTGTCAGGGCAACAAGGTGGTGCAGTGGATAGAATGCTGAGACTGGAATCAGGAACACTTACCTTTCTTTCTGTGTTCAAATCTGGGCTCAGACATTTACTAGTTGTGTAACTATGAACAAATAACCTATTTGCCTCAGTGTTCTCATTTATTAAAAGAGCTGGAAAAGGAAATGGTAAAACATTCCAGTATATCAGCCAAGAAAATCCACAAGGGAGTCATGAAGAGCTGTACACGAATAAAAATGATTGATCAACAACAACGTTTCTCTCATTGGAGACAGAAAGAAAGTCAAGATACAGTCTGTGTTTTCAAGGAACTCACAGCCTAATGACAACATGAAAAATCTATGTACAAACAACATAGATCCCGGATGAATTGAAAATAATCTACAGAGGTGATGGACTCAGTGAGCACAATGTGCAATGTGTTTTGTCCATGTCCAATGTAGGAATTGATTTCGTTTAACTATGCATATTTCTTATAAGGGTATTGTTTTATTTATTTTTGTGTGGTGGGGCTCAGTGGTCAGGAGATAATATAAATTAGGAAACTGAAAAAATAATTAAAATATATATGGATATGTATTTGTGTAATTATTCACTGTATCTTTACTATATTTCCACTCTTCCAAATCTCAAAAGCTGTAATTTTTTTCTCACTTAATAAAACAACTTACTTTTATGACCATATTCTTCCTTCCCTCCACTGTACAGTGCTGAGGAAAGAAAAATGAGGGAAGAAGTAAGGAATGAAAAAAGGAAGGAAAGAAAGAAGGAAAGCAAAGAAGGAGGGAAGGAGAGGAGAAAAAAGAGAAGCAAAGATCCTCTACCTTTAAAAAACATATATTGTTCTGTAAAAAATAAAATACACACCAGATGTTTTGAATAGCTAAAGGTCCATTGTGTGAAAGCCTTCCCAGAAGTTCTGTTCAGATTCAGTACGTCAGTGTTATATTAAACTTAGAATCGTAATGACCAAATCAAAAATGGATAAGCTCTAGTTGTTCCTACCGCTCTCAACAACCTAAATTGCATATTGCATATCTGGAGTCCAAGGTCCAGTCTACCTCAAGTTGGCTACATGTTGCACTCAATGAGTATCTTTTTGGACAAAGAAGGGCTGTTATCTGAATCTTTAGATGGAGTACTTACACCAACAAATTAAGAGAATTTTTGAAACACTGAAGTACAAAATGCTCTGCTTAGCACTCAAAGTCCTTCCTACACTAGCCCACTTCTTACTTTCATGTTACTCTTTAATCCGTAATTCATTCTATGATCTCATTGTCACTGGATTCCTGGCTTGTTCCATGAACAAGACACTCCTCCTTTCCACTCTGGGCATTTCCTCTGGTTGTCCTGCATGTCTGAAACGTTCTCCATCCTCTACTCTAACTACCTAACTCCTTGACTACCTTTAAGTCCAAACTAAAATTCTGTCTTTGATAGGAAGCCTTATCGAACCCCTCTTAAATCCAGTACTTTCCCACTTCTAATTTTTTCCTATTTACATCCATATAGCTTGCTTTGTATGTATTTATTTGTGCTGTCCCCTTCATTAATATGTCGACTTCTTAGGGGCAGAATATGTCTTTTGCTTCTTTTTTGTATCCCTAGCCTTCAGCACAGTGTCTGGACCATAGTAGGTGCTTTAAAAATATTTATTTATTGATTGATTAGTATGTAATGAAAACAATAATAGAGCAAAATTTATAAAAAATAAAATAAAACAAGCCATCAGATCATGAGAAAAAACCTTTCTAACACATATAGCTATTCAATAATCAAACAGGTTTCCCTGGAATGGAAGTTTCCCTAAAGCAAGATGCTGAGTGACTTTGCATTTGAAATATGGTCTTTTTGTACTTTATGAGGAATTGGAATAGATAATTTCTAAAGTTTCATGCAATTCTAATTCAATGAATGACTTTTCATTTTTTGAGTTTCTCAAAATTTACTTCCTTTATGAATCTGTTCCCCATTAAGTTTATCTTTCTTTATCACCTTGTCATCCATTCTTCCTCTAGTCATTTTATAGGTATGGATATGTTTCTGCATAACTATGTCTATATTTATTATTCTAATTCAAATAATTTTGTGAACTCCCTGGAGAAGAGTCTTCTATTTCTTGTATAATCCCCCATAGTACCCACTACAGTCTTCTGAACTAAGAAGGGGTTCAACATTTTCTGTTTACTGACTAATACTAACAAAGATATACTAGTAACCTTGGATATTCTGAAATGCTTTCTACAAAACAATTTCTGGAAAAGAGTTGAAATAAGCATGTTGGAAGAAGTAGTGAGCTCTGCAGAAAGTCATTAATATGCCTCAACCTAGTAAATGTCATTACTCTTTCCCTTGTGATTCTGTCTCTCCCATATAACTCAAAATGAACATTGGCTGCATCCAAGGCACTGATGTACACTTGTGTGTACAACTCTTCTCTCTCTCTCATAACTCTCAGTTTCATTTCAGCTATTCCTAAGATAGCTAAAGAAAGATTTTGTCCCTCTTATCATAGTAAATATCAAGTGTGGTTTTCCTGCAGAGACTATGAACTACTCACTCAATTGAAATAAAATAGTGTATATTGTGTTTTTCTCACCCAGTATAACTGTAAAATAGAGCATTTGAGTGTGTCTCAGAACAATTGAGCTGTAACCTATTCTCTCATAAAGTGAACTGTGTTCTCCATGGTTGTGTGCTAATAACTGCTGTTTTCCACTTGAAAATTTATTGTATGTGGTTTTATAGTAAATTTAATCCAATTAGAATTTGACAGTTTTTATGGCATCATGATAGCAAAAGATCTAGAAGATATTTTGGGAGACAAGACTCAGAGGTCTATGAAATGGATTACAACGAACTTTGTAAGAAACATCAATATTTACATTTTTCCTCATGACCAAAAAAAAAAAAATACAGCATGTTAGAAATCCACTTAGGAAATTATTTTTGAAATAGCTAGCAGTGAGCAAAATGAAGTGCTGATAAAGGTTTCACAAATATTTATGTACATGACCTTCCAAAAGATTCAATTTTTTAAGAGTTCATAAAAATCATATTCTTAGATGGTGCTTTAGCATCCATCTAATTTTATGTTTTAGTCTTCAGGAAACACATTATCTAAAAGATATGAGATTAGTAACTATCCTATTATTAAAGGGTTTCTGGAAAGTTATTCCAGATACTTCCAATCACTACCAACCTGCATATCTAATCTGTAGACCAAAAAGCAGAATTATACAAATCTATTTACATCTTCAGTGAAATATGCTAGATTCAGTCATTGTTCTTAGCCCTTAAGTCATAGCAAAATCTATCTATGGCACCAAAAATTGAAGACAACACAACCAGATCTTGATTAGTATAAGCAATGAATTCTTTGAAATAGTCACACATATTTGAACTCACATTAGTAGAAGTTATTATTATGCAAAATATGGTAATTTGTTCCATTTCAATGAAAATATGCATTAGCATGAACAGGAGAGAGTACAGTATGATTATCTCCTCACTGGGCCAATATACAATGCCTCTGGATTCAAAGAAGATCACATTATCTTTCATTGTCTCTTTTATTTCATTGTGTACTTTTACCGACCTTGAAGTTTGTTAAGACTCCAAGATCTTTTAATAAACAAATTTGTCTACACAGGTCTCCTCAACCTTTACTGAAGAAGCTGTTTTTTTTTTTTTTTTAACCTGGCTGTGCATTTTTATTTGTGCTTATATAATTTTATGAGATTTAGTGCAATAATTTACCTTGCCATAATATTTTTAATTCCCAAACCTGTCTTTCAAAATATTTTCTTGCCTTCCTTTTTATGATTTTCTTCACGTAATTTTTATATCTCTCATTTATATAACCTAAATTACAATAATTTTTATATTCTGTTCAGTGTCTATCCTAGAAGGAAAAGTAAACTTTCCAGATAACTGTTATTATTGTATTTTTTGAAACTAGTTTTTTGAAAATAGTTTCTTTAATGATTTTATTGTATGTTGATAATTTCAAAAAACTAAATTTTAATCATTCTGGAAAAACTCAAATGTCTAAATTTTGTGTATAGGCATAGAAGTAATATTTAAGAAGTACTAATTAATCACTTCCAGAGATTATTATAAGGATATACGTATGAGTGGAATGAGTTTCATCATGATTTCCAAAACAGCATGAACCAGCATTTCATAGGATGTATGATAATCATGAAGAATCCTTTATCACCTAACCAGAAAGATAACACTGACATGTGCCAATATCTTCACAGAACATGAAGGAGAAGAGAAATTCTGTGAAAAACTTGGTTTGGAGACAAACCACCAAAATAATGTCTTAGTAAGGAGTAAAATGAAAGGAGGGAATAAAAGGAGGGAAAAAAATGCCTTTCGGGTATATAAAGCCAAATCAGAAATGAAAGAGGTTAAAAGCTTGTCAGCAACTCAGAAGTCTCACAACTATAAACAGAATCACAGGATTTAGAGGTGATATGAATACTGGATAGAGAGTAATACATCCAAACACTTTACTTTCCAAATGATGAAACTGAGGTCCATAGGTTTAAAAAAACTTGGCCATTTATAAATAAGTAGCAACTTGGCCAATTAGAAATAAGGAGTCAGTGGCAAATATGGAATTTTTATTGAAATCTTCTGATTTGACACACAAACACACACACATCCATAAAAGCTACAAACGCATACATTTCTCAAAAAGAGAATCAGAAAATGTTAAACATGAAAAGTATCTAAGGAAATTAGTCTTTTAAATAAAATTAACTATATAACTATAGCCTATATCCTAAGATACAGAAGCAACTGGTTAGAGATGGTGAAGTAATTTCAGAAAAATAAACTTCATTTGGCTGGTTCACTTCTTAACAATGGTATAGTGAGAAACAAAATAAGTTTATATGATAGCTCTGTGACCCTGGTCAAATCATTTAACCCCAATTGCCTCCAAAATAAGGAAATAAATATTGTATTAGAAGAAATAATCAAAATAATAAGACATCACTAGCAAATACAACTCCATCCCAAACTGCCTAAACAAGCTGTCAACTTCAGCAAAAAAGGAAATACATAAAAGTAAAGATATAGATTCTATGAAAATTTTACAGAAAACTTTAATGAGTGCAATAAATTCACTAAAATGAGTAAAAATGTCAGAGAGCCCAGAAATTTTATTAGCCAAGAGGCACTTGACAACCTTGGGAAATGGAAACTCAGCAAATAAAAGAAGGTTCCAAAATAACAGAAACAATTACAGATGGGACATGTATGAAACAAAAAATCAAAACAACGAGGAATACAAAAGCAAATATTACCTCATAAACCTACTTTCTCTGCCTTCTAAAACTTTAATATGAATAATATGTGAGTATATCCTTTATAGAAGTGTGAGAAGGGAACAGATAATTGTTTTTAATAATTCACTATAAAATACTGCATCTTTATATTCATACAAATAACTGAGAGGTTTAAAAAGGATTATTTGTCTGAGAAGAGAGAGTATCCACACTAATGAAGCTCTTTATCAAATAAATTATTATTTTTGTCAAAATATTTTAAAATATATTTATTTATTTTTAGTTTTCAACATTCATTTCCACAAGATTTTGAGTTCTAAATTTTCTCCCAAACTCTCCCCTCCCCCACCCCAAGACACTGTGCATTCTGATTGCCCTTTCCCCCAATCTGCCCTCCCTTCTATCACGTCTCTCCCTTCCCTTATCCTCTATTTTTTCTTGTAGGGCAACATAGATTTCTATACCCCATTATCTGTATTTCTTATTTCCCAGTTGCATGCAAAAAAAAAAAAATCTCAACATTCACTCCTTAAACTTTGAATTCCAACTTCTTTCCCTTCCTCCCTTCCCACCCATCCCCACTGAGAAGGCAAGCAATTCAATATAGGCTATATATGCATAGTTTTGATAAAGACTTCCATAATAATCATGTTGTGAAAGACTAACTGTATTTCCCTCCATACCATCCTGCCCCCATTTATTCTTTTCTCTCTTTTGACCTTGTCCCTCCTCAAGAGTGTTTACTTCTAATTGCTTCCTTCTCCCATTTGCTTTCCCTTCCATCATCTCCCCCATCCTGCTTATCCCCTTCTCCCCTACTTTCCTGTAGTATAAGATAAATTTTTATACTAAATTGAGTGTGCATGTTTTCCCTTCCTTGAGCCAAATGTGATGAGAGTAAGCTTCACTTTCCCCCCTCTTATTCCCCTGTCCCCCTCCACTGGGTTAGCTTTTTCTTGCCTCTTTTATGAGAGACAATTTGCCCCATTCCATTGTGCTCTCTCTTCTCCCAGTATATTCCTCTCTCACACCTCAATTTTATTTTTTTAGATATCATGCCTTCCTATTCAACTCACCCTGCGCCCTGTGTCTATATGTGTGTGTATGTGTGTGTGTGTGTGTGTTTGTGTATAATCCCTCCAACTACCCAAATACTGAGAAAAGTTTCAAGAGTTATAAATATTATCTTTCCATGCAGGAATGTAAACAGTTCAACTTTAGTAAGTTCCTTATGATTTCTCTTTCCTGTTTACCTTTTCAGGCTTCTCTTGATTCTTGTGATTGAAAGTCAAATTTTCTATTCAGCTCTGATGTTTTCATCAAGAATGCTTGAAAGTCGTCTATTTCATTGAATGACCATATTTTTTCTCTGAAGTATTATACTCAGTTTTGTTGGGTAGGTGATTCTTGGTTTTAATCCTAGTTCTTTTGCCTTCTAGAATATCATTTTCCAAGCCCTTCAATCCCTTAATATAGAAGCTGCTAGATCTTGTGATATTCTGATTATATTTTCACAATACTTGAATTGCTTCTTTCTGGCTGCATGCAATACTTTTACCATGACCTGGGAACTCTGGTATTTGGCAACAATATTCCTAGGAATTTCTCTTTTTGGATCTATTTCAGGAGGTGATTGGTGAATTCTTTCAATATTTATTTTACCCTCTAGTTCTAGAATATCAGGGCAGTTTTCTTTGGTAATTTCATGAAAGATGATTCCTAGGCTTTCTTTCTGATCATGACTTTCAGGCAGTCCCATAATTTTTAAATTGTCTCTCCTGGATCTATTTTCCAGGTCAGTTGTTTTACCAGTGAGATCTTTCACACTGTGTTCCATTTTTTCCTTCTTTTAGTTTTGTTTCATAATTTCTTAGTTTCTCATAAAGTCATTAGCTTTCATCTGCTCCATTCTAATTTTTTAAGAACTATTTTCTTCAGTGAGCTTTTGAACCTCCTTTTCCATTTGGCTAATTCTGCTTTTTAAAATATTCTTCTCCTCATTAGTTTTTTGGGCCTCTTTTGTCACTTGAGTTAGTCTATTTTTAAAGGCATTATTTTCTTCAACATTTTTTTGGGGTCTCCTTTAGCAAACTGTTGATTTACTTTTCTTGATTTTCTTCCATCGCTCTCATTTCTCTTCCCAGTTTTCCTCCTCTTCTCTTACTTGATTTTCAAAATCCTTTTTGAGTTCTTTCATGGCCTGAGATCATTGCATGTTTATTTTGGATGTTTTGGATGCAGAAGCCTCAACTTTTAGGTCTTCCTCTGATGGTACACCTTGGTCTTACTCATCTGAAAGGATGGAAGAAAATGCCTGTTCACCAAGAAAGTAACCTTCTATACTCTTATTTTTTTCTCTTTACTGGGTCTTTTCCCAGTCAGTTACTTGACTTTTGAGTCCTTTGTCAAGAGGAGGGTATACTGTGGGGACCTATAAGTTGTCAGTTCCTCCAACATGACACAATGAAGGGAAAAATATTCCCTCCTCTCCTGATCTGTGCTCTGGTCTAGGAGCTACCACAAGTTTTTCTGCCCAGGGTCTGCAAATAGAATTCCCTCTCCAGAACTTCCATCAGCTCCACCACACCAGTGCCAGCACTCTTCCTTACTCTAGGACCACCACTCAGGGCTGAGACAGAGATCAGCAGCTCAATTCCTCCAGGGCCTTTAGGCTAAGGGCTCCAAAACTGCTGCTGCTGCTGACCCTGCCTGGGGCTGGGGCTATGGCAGGAGGACCCTGCTCCCTTCTCACCCAGGTGAAAGAGCTTTCTCACTGACCTTTGAAGTTGTCTCTGGCATTTGTGGGTTGAGGGATTTGGAAACCGCAGCTGCTGCTAGTGGAATGTTGAAGCCTGCTCTAGTACTACCCCGTACCAGACTGCGTGGCCAATGTTGTGCTGTGCCTGGTGCAATAGACCTTTCCTGCTGGCTTCCTTGGAATGGAAATTGCTTTCATTCTGTCATTTTGTGGCTTCTGCTATTCTAGAATTTGTTTAGAGTTATTTTTTATAGAGATTTTATGGGCTGTGGAGGGGATAGCTCTTACAGGTAATCCTTCTTCTCCACAATCCTTGTCAAAATATTTTTACTTACCAAACATATGGCAGAAAACAAATATTTCCATATAATTCAATTATATTCATTCATTCAAGTGTTTACTGAGTATCTACTACCACTGCTATTGCTTTAGTTGCTAAGAGGAGTAGAAGTCAATAAGGCACAGTCATGGTCCTCTGAAAACATACAACATCTGGGGTTTGTGATGGAAAACACAAGCAAGAAATGTATTTATTTATTTTAACACAAGAGAAAATATTCTGCTTCATTCTGGTTGCTATTCCATAGTTCTTTCCCTGTATGTGGATGGCATTTTTGCCTCAAGATTCCTTTGGGAATGTTTTTAGGTCCTTGCATTGCTGTGAAAGGTTAAGTATACCAGAAAAATGCCTCATGGTTATTACTGTGTAAAGTGATCTCTTGGCTCTGATCCTTTCACTCAGGATCAGTTCCTATAAGTTCTTTCAGGCCTCTTTGAAGTCTTTCTGTTCTTTGTTTCTTATAACACAATAGTATTCCATTACATTCATATACCACAACTTGTTTAGCTAGTCCCCATTTGATGAGCATTCCTTTGATTTTCAGTTCTTGGCCACCACAATGAAAGCTGCTATAAATATTTTTGTACATGTGGGACTCTTTTCCATTTTCATGATTTCTTTGGGATATAGACTTAGAAGCAATTTTGTTGGGTCAAAGGATATGACATTTTTTGTAGCTCTTTGGGCATAGTTCCAAATTGCTCTCCTGAATGACTGGATTAGCTCACAGCTCTATCAAAAATGAATGTGTTCCAACTCTTCCACATCTTCTCTAACATTGATCATCTTCCTGTTTTCTCATATAATCCTATCTGAAAGTTGTGATGTGGTACCTCACAGATGTTTTGATTAGCATCTCTCTAATCAACAGTGATTTAGAGCATTTTTTCATATGAATATAGACAGCTTTAATTTCTTCCTCTGAAAACTCCATGTTCATATTCTTTGACCATTTATCAATTGGGGAATAACTTGTCTTCTTGTACATTTGACTCACTTCTCTATATATTTTAGAAATGAGACCTTTGTCACAGACACTAGTTGCAAAAATTCCCTTTTTTCTGCTTCCCTCCTGATCTTGGTTGCATTAGGTTTGTTTGTGCAAAATTTTTCAATTTAATATAATCATAATTATCCATTTTTCACCTCATAACATTCTTTATCTCCTGTTTGGTCAAAAATTTCTCCATTCTCCATAACTCTGACAAATATACTACTCCTTGGTCCCCTAATTTGTTAATAGTATCATTTTCTATACCTAGATCATGATTTCATTTGCATATTATTCTTGTGTATGGTGTCAGACATTGGTCCATACCCACTTTCTACCATACTGTTGCCCAGTTTTCCCAGCAGCTTTTGTCAAACAGTGAGTTCTTCTCTAAGAAGCTGGAGTTTTGGGGTTTATCAAACAGTAAATTGCTGTATTTATTGACTACAGTATCTTGGTTACCTATCCTCTTCTACTCTTTTAACCTATTTCTTAAACAGCACCAAATGCTTTTGATGATTGCTACTTTATAATACAATGTGAGATCTGGTAGGGCTAGGTCACCTTCCCTAGTATGTTTTTTTCATTAATTCTCTTGATATTCTGGACCTTTTTTTCTTCCAGATGAATTTTGATATTATTTTTTCTGGCTCTAGAAAATAACTGTCTGGTAGTTTGATTAGTATCTGGTAGTTTGATTGACATAGCACTGAATAGGTAAATGAATTTAGGAAGAATTGTCATTTTTATTATATTAGCTCAGCCTATCCATGAGCAACTCATGTTTTTCCACTTAGTTATATCTGACTTCATTTGTGCAAAAATTGTTTTGTAATTTTGTTCATAGTCCCTGGGTCTGTTTTGGCAGATTGACTCCCAGATATTTTATAATATCTACTGGAGCTTTCAATGGGATTTCTCTTTCTATCTCTTACTCTTGGACTGTGTTAGTAATATAAAGAAATTCAGATGATTTGTGTGGATTTATTTTATACTTTGCAACTTTGCCCAAATTGTTTATAATTTCAAGTAGTTTTTTTTTTTACTTGATTCTCTAGGATTCTCTAAGCATATCATCATATCATTTGCAAAGTGTGATAATTTAATTTTTTCTTTGTCAATTCTTATTCCTTCAATTTCTTTTTTTTCTCTTGTTGCTAAAGATAACATTTCTAGTACTATATTGGATAACAATGATGATAATGGACATCCTTGTTTCACTGCTTTTCTTATTGGAAATTCATCTAACATCCCCATTAAATATAATGACAAGCAAGATATTTAAAATATAATTCACCATATGATTATATACTGAGATATGTATAAAAATGCATACCAGAATGAATGATACAAAGTGCAATACAGTTAAGAGAAAAGAATGATTATTTTATATGAGTTTAATAGGAAAGGAAGACTTATTTTGTGATCAGCCTTTCTACTAGCTCTTGTATGCTGGAGATAATTTTAAAGATTGAAGAAGAGATGAAATAATATTGGAGGTAGAGTAATACCCTGGATAAACATTTAGAGTCTAGAAAAAGTCATTTCCTTCATTCAAGGCTCAGGTCTATAGCTATCTTGTTAATCTCATCTTTGGTTTCTTTTTCTGGGGGCAGAACCAAGATGGCAGAGTAAAAACAGGGACTTGCTTGAGCTCTCCCCCAAACCCCTCCAAATGCCTGTAAAAATGCCTGTGAACAAATTCTATGGCTGCAGAACTCACAAAACCCATAACACTCAGTATGTCATATAGCATATAGAATATATCATTGCATCCACAAAATCAGGGGGTCGTAGGCTAGCGTCTTCCCTAGCATGATTCATTTTTAAGGGATAGCAGAAAATACCACACCATCCTCTTCTAGGTCACTATAGGAAAGGACACTTCACACAGTGTCCCAGTAAATTTCTCTCTCATCTTGACTTGAGGCTGACTTCCAAACCTCACAGCTTCTCTTCCATGGACCGACCACTCCCAGCTCTTGCCTGGGTTCACACAGAGACACTTCTGTTCTTCTGCTCCTTGGTCCACCTCACAGGAACTGTTTCACTCCAAATTCTTCCTACTTCTGTCTGATAGCAGGCTCTAGGGGCTCCTGCCCATGACTTCTGTTTCTAGAAAAACAAAGCTTAACAGGTTTATAACAATATTCATGCACATTACAAGCATCATGATCTCAATTCACTCATAAAGACCAACAGACAGGGCTTCTGTCTGAGAAATCAACATAGATCAACAGACAGGACCTTCTTCCTGAGAAATTAACACTGGCTAACAGACAAGGCTTCTGTCTGAGGAATTTACACAGATCAGCAGACAGAATGCCAACATCACAAACATTCTTTCAGTTAGGACACCCCATAATCAAGTTCCCTTAGCCCAGTCATGGTCACTTCTTTCTCAGCTCTGCTTCTGCCTCTTCTTTCTCAGTTCTGACTCTCTTTATATACAGTGTTCACATCTGATGGGTTAGAGCCCACTTGCACTTGTTTTATTGGTTAAAATTCTTTCTACAATATATATACTGTTTCTAATCAATTTTTGATTGATTCAACTAAAGACAAGATTCATTCAGAGGTCCTTGATTATCTAAAACAAAAACAACAAAAGATCCTACTTTGCTTGCCATTGAGTAAGGTCCAGCCCAAAGCCCACGCAGTAGAGGTAGTGGTGGTAGCAGAAATAGCAACATCTCCTCCCCAGCTCCAGGCCCACAGACGGTGGGAGGATTGAGTGGCTGATCAGAGTGGGATTGCAGAGATCTCTTTGATGGTGCTGAGGCAGGATTCTCTTGCTTTTCTTACTTGGATCTGGGTCACAGACCTGGGTGATGGTGCTGGAATGAGAAGGAGTGCTGGTGTGGCAGAGCTTGTGGAGGTAATGGAAAGGCAGAAAAGAGTGTATGTTGTTACTTACACACCACAGTACAGGTCAGGAAAGGAGTAAATACCTCTCCTTTGATCATAACACCTTGGAAAAATTGAAAAGTTATAGGTCTCTAGAAGGATCTCTGAAAACAGCTGCACAAAACTCCTGAAGTTTGGGACAGGACATCCTACACATTGGAAGCATATTTGTACCTTAAGAAAGAGTTAGAAAGTCAAGTATTTGGCTGAGAAAATGAGTCAATAGTGCAAATAATAACTTAGACTATAAAATCTTACTTTGGTGACAAAGAAGGTCAAAACATACAAATACTAATTCCTCTGATATAAAATTTTTTGTTTGACTTTTCCCACTCTGTCATCTTGTTCTAAGTTAAATCAAAGTTACCTGTATGCATTTTTCCCCCTTCACTACTAAGGTATCAGGTCTGGGCTATGTTGCTTTTCATCTTACACACTGGTACCTTCCATAAAACAGACACTTAAAAGTTGTAGATGATTTCCTTCTAACTGATCCTCCTTTTTTTCATGCCCCATGTAAGTGGACCAGTGTTTATCCATGTACTTATGTTAGCTGATAAGTCTTTAAATATTCAAGATGTTCCCCTAACATTCCTCTCCTTCTTGGAATCCAATGGATGAAATATGGATCAATATTCTACCTCATTAAAAAATCAGGAAAACAAAACTCTTCTAGAAAAAAAAAGATAGAAAGCTACCTAATTGTAATCTAAAACATCAGGTAGTATATCATTATGAGATACAAATAGCAGTGCCCCAGAGTAGATGCAAAATGGTTGGTCCCTTGGCTTTGTAATCTAGTTGGATCATCAGAGTAATAACATTTCATAATTTGATTCTATTCACCACTTGTTCTCACACACCCCCATTTGCTTCTTAGGAGGAACACCAGCAGTATGTTTCCATTTACAAGATGAGAAAAGTTTCCCAGCAGTTTTGCCTGGGAAAGAAAATTTATAGCTGGTGCATGTGCCCAGGGGCTAGAGAACAACTGGGGTCTAGCCAATTTGAGTTTGCAAAGTCTAATGCTTTTATGCGTAGATGTGCTAGGGGATTTTATTTTATTTTTATTTTTGGTAAATAGTGCCAACTGAATTACCAGTAAGTGAACTTTATTTAAAAAGCTCCAAATACAAAATGGAAAGGTAATAACAATGTGAGGAGGGTGAGGCCTATGAGCTGCAGGGGATTCATTCTCATCTTAATAGGCATGTTGCTAAAATTGGATTTATTAAGTATGAATACATAAGCATATGCTCTCTGAACTTTTCATTACTGCTATAAAAGATTTGTCTGCCACCTTTTCAGAACAATCCCTTGAGTAGGATTCCTACTGAGCTTGGCTGCTCAGTTCCCTGGGGCAAAGGGAAATTTATGCCTTTGCACAGAGGGCGTGTTTTATTTATGTCAAGTGGTGAGAAGAGGTGTAAAAAAATCTATGTGAGGATCTTTTTTGCATCTGGGATTCCACTCACTAGAATCTATTCTTTACTAATTCTCTTGGTTAATTTCTTTTTCAAAAAAGCCCTATAAAGAAGGATGAACCAAAACTATCATGATTTTCCTGAGCTCTGTGAAAATGACTGTTAAATCTAAGGACCTGTGGAAACTGCTGTGTCCTAGGGACAAAATCCAATCAAATCCAATCAGGCCTTTCAATTGTGTAATAAAGTCATGAGAAAATGAAGCTTTGCCATCTGAAAGTGACATTGTTTTCCATTAAATAATGAAGCACTTATTGCAGCAGTAAACCAATGTCAAATAACTGTAAGGGCAATGCTTCATCTATCATTATTTTAAGGTACTGTATCATAATTTTGAAGTGCTCAATTCCACAGATAGCATTTTACATACAGCATGTTACTTGTATAGCTTTGATTCAATTTACTTTGGAGATAACCATATTAGTTATTCTGTGTTGTCAGGTTTATTTTCCACTTGGAATAACTCTGAAAATTCACTACACATGGTAATATTCCATTCACTATTTTTAAAGAACAGGGAAATATTATATCTTATTATAATCACTGTTTTCATGAATGACATTCATACTTACATGTGTGCAAAAGCTCCTTGGGATCTATAAATATATTTGTACGTAAATGAAATTTATGAAATCAGAGGTGTAGTGTGTATACACATCCACACTTACATATTCAGACATGATGTAGAAGTAGGGCTAAGGGACAGGGAAATGAGGGATAAAACATAGAGAGAAAGAAAGAGAAGGAAGAAGGGAGGGAACAAGGATTGGACCAGTGATTTCATTGGTATTGGATGCAAAAACTTCCTTTACTGTTTCAACTCAGTATCAACTCTTCAAATTTCAGTCTTATGGAGTTTCCTGGGGCATTGAGGTTATTTGCCAGTAAGTATATGTTAAATGTAGGGCTTGAACCTCAAGACTTCCTCCTTTTCCTAATAGATCTCTATCTAATATACCTTGGCTATTCAACATACATGTATTTGTACATACACACATCAGTGCACATATGTGCTTACAAACATATACAAGTACACATATGTACATACTAATCTTCAGATACGATGTTCACATTTGACATATATATATATATATACACATATATATATATGTAGGTATTGTATGTGTATCTATATGTATATATACACACACACACAAATGGAATATTGGTTTTGGAAACTCCCTCCACAAATGCAAATCTACAAGGTACAGTCTAAGAGAATAAACCGGATCTCTGTGTAGTTAAGTGACTTCCTCATGGTCTAACCTATTTTATTTCAGAGGTATGATCTGACACACTGAGTCAAATGTGTACATGCAATAACTGTCTCATGATATAGATAGATAGAAAGACAGATAGACAGACATCAATATGAATCTATGTATAAGGAAGATAGGGAAGGGGAGTGAATATTTACTACAATGCTCATCTGCATTACATACTCTATACTATAGATAAAAAATACTTTTAGTTATCATTCTTTGAAACTGTTTACAAACTCAAAATTCCCTAAAGAAAACCAGAAATTGAACTACTTTGGAAAAAGACCTTTAAATATATGTCAATGGTGATTACAAAAGAGGTGAAAGTTATATACTCTGGCTTTCCCCTTCCAAACTTGCCATCTAATTGTACATTGACTCTCCTTTTTACAATTGTAGATATATTATTGACTTCTTCATTAGTATTCTAGTTTGGATTTAAGTTTAAATACCTGAAGAGAATATTATGCAACAAGTTTGGAAAGATTAGGTGGAAAGGGACAATGGATCATCGTGAATATCAGAATTAGTTTATATTTTTATCCAGTATGTATTAAAGAGCCCCATGAAAGGTTTTCAATAGGAGTAACATGATCAGACTTCTATGTCAAGAAAATGACTAGGAGGGCTTTATGAAGGATGGATGTGAGAGGGGGTAGACTTTAAGTAGGAAGGCTAGTTAGGGTGTGTGTGTGTGTTTGTGTGTGTGTGAGTGTGTATGTGTGTGTGTGTCTGTGATTTCATAGGTCTGGGCAAAAAGACATACAAAAGTGAATGTGTGTGGAGGTAGAAGAAATGCAAAAGATTTGATAGATAAAAGTAGAAATACCCTGCTGGCTCTTGGAGCCTTGGCATGAGATGAAAATTTGACATTTGGATTTTGAAGTAATCTACATAGAGATAACAGTTAAAACATTAGGTACGAATGCTATTTTTAAGCAAAATCAGTTTAATTCAATTCAATGCATATTTATTGAGTGTGCAAAATGTGCAAGGCACTGTGCTAGGTTCTAGGGATGCAAAGACAAAATCTTTTTAAACAGAGGTTCATACACAAGTTGACCTTTAATGAAAGAAAATCATCAGGATCACTGCAAGATTTCTTGATAAATGGTATTTCTTTTTGCATTTGGGCCATTTATGAAGTCTAATTCAAGTCAAATCAAAACAATTAGCATTTAAATGATACTCTGAGTCAGACACTGTGTGCTAAGTGTTAGGGATGCAAAGAAAGGCAAAAATTTTCCTGGTACTCAAGTAGCTCATAGTTTTCTCCACTATTTTATTCCTGCTTTGTCCAAGGAGAGCCTCACGTATCTTTCAATTACTAAGAAGCTTATTTTTATGAGATTACTGATAGTACAAATAAAAATGTAGATCTTCAGTTTCTTGTATCATCTCCTATTGACTTATAGGTCAGTAGGTAAAGATATCTTAATAGCTCCCATTTCCATGACTCTGACCACATTTCCATAGTCTTGGAAGTGAGTTTCACTTGGAAGTGAGAACTGGTATATATTCTGTGTTATCTGTATTGTAGTTCACCATTGCCAAAACTTTGTCATCTAATAAACATTCCTATTGGACATTGGTGACCTAAGGAAGAGCAATTGCACATTTTGCCGGACTGGTCTTAAAACAGTCAAAACAACAAATTGTTGGGAATAAACTAAAAGTTATTTTTTCCAGCTTTTTGGAAATATCTGGAGCTTGCATTCATTTATAAGGACCTATAAGAACACTCTATGCTACAATGAACCATTAAAGGAAGACTACTCTACCAAAGAAGGCTAAATATAGTAATTAGAAATGATCAACTATCAATAATGATTTCAATAGAAGGAAGAATGTTGAATTAGAACTGCTTGTCATTGCAATGGAATTCATAGTACCAGAAATTTTCAAGTGAAGATGAAATTATCAGCTCTGAGGGATGTTAGAGAGGAGACACCTGCATGGGGTCAAATATTTGACTTAATAACTGTTGAAGTTCAGGATCTTATGAACCAAGGTTTATAGGGAGGTAAATGCAAAATACTAACTTTAATGAGTCATAGATAACTGTCTTATGCTCTCCTATGACCTTGGTAAATATAACCTCATTGACAAAGAATGTAAACTACTCTGAAAAGAAGGGAGTATAGAATCTTTGTGGTATGTAGTTTTCATTTACTTGGTTGTTCTTCATATTTTACTCAAAGAATCAATATTTTGCTAATAAACATTAATTTCTCAGCAGCAAAACAAAGGAATGGTTATATCTTATATCCCTGTATCACTTCACAATATTGAAGGAAAAAAAGATTGTATAACTTAAAATTCAATAACTGATAAAATATGTGTGTCCCTTTTCTATATTTGTATGTAGCTGGCTCAATGTTTTTATTTTACATTAAAATAATAGAAGATAATTGTATTTCCATAATTTAAAAATGAATTTTTGTTCTTTAGTCATTGTCCAATATGTCCTACTCTTCATAACCCTATTTGAGGTTTTTCTGGCAAAGATACTGGAGTGTTTTGCCATTTCTTTCTCCAACTCATTTTACAGAGGAGGAAACTGAGGTATAGCTAGTAAGTGTGTGAGGCCAGATTTGAACCCAGGAAGATGAGCCCTTCTGCTTCCAGACCTGGCACTCTATTTATTCTACCACATAGTTTAAATAATTAAATAGCTTATAATTGTCATGTTGCTGTTAGACAAAGAATCAGGAAACGTAAGTTCTTATATGTGACTCTTTCATTTCTATGTAAGTTACATTGTTCTAGTCATTTGATCATTTTGGCTTTCAGGTATTTTGATTAGAAAATTAAGGGATTGAAATTTTTTAATCTTTAGAGCTCTTTTATAATGCTAAAATTACGTGAAATTAGTCATGTTCAAATTATGACTTTTGTTGGGGCTCTTGTCAACCATACTATAATAATTAATTGAACTTGATCATCAAAATAAAATGTCCATTTTCTATTTTACACAGAATTGTCAAAGCAATCGTTCAATTTATTTTTCTAGTTATTATTACTATTATTTTTATCATAAATCTTCTGGCTATATTCAGGACTTATTAAAAGAATAATAAAATTAAATATATACATCTATCTCTCTATCTATCTATATTTAGTAATGTTGTTCAAAGAAATATTTGAAAACATTTGATCAATGCCCATTATACAAACAGAACTGGATCTGTGACTTAATTGCCAAAAGTAAAAACATGGATGAGAAAAATCCCCTTGCTAATGGATGTAGGCACTTTGTAACTTTCACAAACTTAGTTCTAGAGAATTGCTTAGAGCATTGAGAAGCTAAAGGACTTTTCCAGGTTCTCATGTAGTATGAGTTAAAAGGACTTCAACTAGTTTTTCTCGGTTCTGGGGTCAACTCCCTATTCACATCACTATATGGTTTTTCTATTCTTAAGATATGCTTTGTGTAAAACAAAAAGCATATTTATTTAACAACAAATGCTTTACAAATTTTAGAAATATTTTATATTAGAAAATGAAAAGGGATATGGTCTACCTGTCCTTAAAACCTCTACAATCATTTTTCTGCTTATAGGCATAAATTATCTCATGATGCATAGAAAGAATGCTCTGCTACATTTCTATACTGAACATAATGCTTTTAAATGATCATAATCAGTTCTCAAGTTGTCATTGAAAATTTATTTCTTGTAATTATCTGCCAAGTCATGGCCACTGGCTACTTTCAACAGCAGAGAACAATAACACTCAATGTCATTTAGAAATTAGGAACCTGGATTGGTTAAAGCAAATTGCAAAGTATCAATGATTAGTGGGGGTGGGGCAAGCAAAGGTTCTTATTCATTATTGACAGAGTTTTCTTAATCCATAACCCCCACAAGCTCATACTTAAAGGATTTTAGAAGTGTTACTGGTAAATTCAATTTGACACATTACAATTTATAATCCCTGTGACCTCAATTATTGGATATGAATGATGGCAAACACTGCTAATCCGAAAGCTCAGTACTGTATCTCAATTTCTTCCCCAAAATCCAATATGCAGTTAACTAGTTTTGAATTTAGGTCAGCTGAATCACAAAACACACCATCCTTCATCCATTTTTCCACCGTCTTCTTTTATCAAGGTCATTGCTGTTCTTTGTAAAGTACACTTAGCATATTATATAAGAAAATAAGAATATTCCTATTTCTCCTTGAAGTAAAAGGTAATGCATTTTTTTTCCAACAGGAAAAAGAGAATTTTATGTATGACATTTTTAGTAACACTCGATTTCAGGTAAATTTTAGTAATTTAAATCACTTACATCTCATTGTGATTATTGTAATCATATATAGGCAGTATCCAAGGTATGGCAGACTGCATAAGCTCTGAGAGTTTCTTGTCCCAACTCCCACTCTTACTGGCAGATTAGTTTCCCTGAAAAAGGCTGTATCTCCTTTGCAGTGTTTTATAGGTACCTTCCGAAGGGCACTTAGGTGTTTTCAAAAAAATGTCTCATGCCTCCATGATGGTGTGTGCTGGTCTTCTCCGTACTATCTGTTACAAATTGCAATAATGTTTAACCCATAGAATCAAATTACTTTTATGAAAATAATACTTACTGAAGATAAATATAAAACAATACAAACATACCTTACCCCCATTCAAACACACACACATAAACATGCATGTACATGTGTGTACAACTGGAGTCCTACTCTCCCATATAGCACTCTCAAAGAGAGCAGAATTTAATTTAATGTGATTGCTAGCCACAAAGTTAATTTCTGAATGTGACACAACTAGCAGGTAAGGCTGCTCAAAAAAGAAATAAAAAATTCTTGGTTACTTGCTTTAATTCAGTGTTGGACTGGGTCCTGCATGTCACTTTTCAGGGTGCAGAAGTGGCAAATTGGGACATGACTCTCTATAACTGAACCTCTGGCACCTCCATCTTCTGATCTCTGAAAACTTAAAAAGTAACATCATCATCTAATCTATCCCAAGTACTCCTTTGTTTGAGTTGGAAAGAGTTTTCATGATAGGGACGGAAGCAATAGCTGGACTATTGGTTCACGAATAAGAAAGAGCTGTTAATGCCTTTTGCACATTCAGTATTATCTCAGAAACTCATCATAAAGTTGTTCACCAGGTATCTATGACTAGAAACAGTAATGGCATACTTGCATATACTGTGGAGTGGAAAGTAGGGCTCATATTATCTTTCATTCCATGTAATCTGGCACTTTCAGATGTGGGCTCACAAACTGTGCATATGTTCAAGAATGAATCCTCTTTGGCTAGTCCTGTCTTGTACTTATGATTTATTTCCATCATACTAGAACCCTGTCTACTCTTCAGGATCCCAAAGGAAGAGAAAAAATGTTACCTCATCATGCGCTAGGCTCCTGCCTTTGTAGTGGGGGCAGAAAACACTATTCCATCTCAGACCTGTTTCCCACCTAATCTCTAGCCTCTAGCATAAAGTAGAAAAAAGTTATCCCATCATAATAATCTGCTTTTGGATTAAAGGAAGAAAATACCTTTCTCTGCCACAACCATCTCTTGCTTAGAATCCTGACTCCACACAATTCCATTAAGCATCTGATTTATTCTCTTCTAGGGAAGAGGATAAAGGTCATTCCATCAAGTCTCCAGCCTTGTCTCCTGTCCTGGCGAAAGGTGTTTACACCATTTTTTCAGTTCCAAACACCTGCCCCCTCAACTGAAATGTTTAAGGTACTGAAAGAACTCTACCCTGAGGTCAAATCCCTATGGAAAATGAAACTCTACCTGAATTCATTCCTCAATCATTAATAAATTCCCCTTTCATAATACCCTTTGAATTCTAGTGATTCTACACACATAGCAGTCATCATTCAAATCTGTTCCTCATTTCCCACTGTCCAAATGCTCATTGCCATTCCCCTTAATCCTGCTTTTCCCACCAAAGTCCCATTACAAAGCAACCCAAACCTTCCAGTGCACACTCTGGAATGTCTACACAATAGGTTACAACTTATTTTCAGTTGAAATATTAGATGTTATCATTCTTTCCTTCAATCAACATTCAACAAACATTTGTTAAAAGCATCCTATGTGCAAAGCACTGTGCAGAGTCCTGGAGATAGAAAGAGAAGAAAACAATTTCTCTCCCCAGAAGCTTCCTTTCTAATGGGGAAGAAAACATTCAAATAATCCTATACATTCCAGAAGGCATAAAGGAGGAGTAAAGGAAAGAGGAAAGGAAGAGACAGGAAAGTTATGGCGGGATTCTCATTCAGTCTTGAAGGCATTTAAAGAAGCTAGAACAGAAAGGTGAAGATTGAGAATGTGCTAGCTATGGACAGCTGTTAAAAAGACTTTGGACAAGGAAGATGGAGTATTGTGTGCAAGGAATAGCAAGATGACCTGTGTCACTGGATTGTAGAATATGTCAGGGGAATATGTTGAATGAGAGACAATAGGCAACAGTGGTAAAGTGGTAGACTTTGGATCAAAATGACCTTGTTTAAGATTCCACTTGATATATTCTATGTCACCAAAGCATGTCACTTAACCCTTCTACTTCTCATTGTGTGTATAGTATACATAAAGACATATAGACATACTTATATACATTTACCTATGTACATATGTATACAAACTATCTTTGCTGGTTAAATTGGATTGGAATCAAGTTTATACATACATATATATATATATTTATATATGCTTCAATTACATCACTACTAAAATGGGCAAAATAACAACTGAAGGGCCTCAGAAGCAGTCTGGTACAATATATAACTAAATATTCATTTCCACTGCAACATACCTGACCTCTAGTCTTCACAGTCTCTAGTGAGGGCCCATTTCCATTTTTGAGAAATGTCTACTTGTTAGGAAGTCTTTTCTGGTACAAAGACTGGTATTTTTTCTCATTGTTACATATTATTGTGTAGAACAAGTTTAATTTCTCTTATACAAGCTGTTTCTTCACATATTTAAAGTCAGGTCATGATCCTTGAAGCCTTTCAATATTTTTTTAATTTATTTATTTAACTTTTAACATTCATTTTCACAAAATTTTGGGTTCCAAATTTTCTCCCCATTCCCCCCCCCTCGCCAAAATGCCGGGCATTCTAATTGCCCCTATCACCAATCTGCCATCTCCTCTAACATCCCTCCCTTCCCTTGTCCCCATCTTCTCTTTTATCCTGTAGGGCCAGGTAACTTTCTATACCCCATTACCTGTATTTCTTATTTCCTAGTAGTAAGAACAATACTCGACAGTTGTTCCTTAAACTTTGACTTCCAACTTCTCTTCTTCCCTCCCTCCCCACCCATTCCCTTTGGGAAGCAAGCAATTCAATATTGACCATATCTCTGTAGTTTTGCAAATGAATTCCATAATAGTCATGTTGTGTAAGACTAACTATATTTCCCTCCATCCTATCCTGCCCCCCATTGCTTCTGTTCTCTCTTTGGATCCTGTCCTTCCCCAAAAGTGTTGACCTCAAATTGATCCCTCCTCCCACTACCTTCCCCTCCATCATCACCCCCTCCCCTCCTATCCCCTTCTCCCCCACTTTCCTGTATTGTAAGATAGGTTTTCATACCAAAATGATTGTGCATTTTATTCCTTCCTTTAGTGGACTGTGATGAGAGTAAACTTCATGTTTTTCTCTCACCTCCTCTCTTTTTCCCTCCACTGAAAAGTCTTCTGCTTGCCTCTTTTATGAGAGATAATTTGCCCCATTCCATTTCTCCCTTTCTCCTCCCAATATATTTTTCTCTCACCGCTTAATTTCATTTTTTTAAGATATGATCCCATCCTATTCAACTCACGCTGTGCTGTGTGTGTGTGTGTGTGTGTGTATGTGTAATCCCACCAACTATCCAGATACTGAAAAGTTTCAAGGGTTACAAATACTGTCTTTCCATGTAGGAATGTAAACAGTTCAACTTTAGTAAGTCCCTTATGACTTCTCTTTACTGTTTACCTTTTCATGCTTCTCTTAATTCTTGTGTTTGAAGGTCAAATTTTCTTTTCAGCTCTGGTCTTTTCATCAAGAATGCTTGAAAGTCCTCTATTTCATTGAATGACCATTTTTTGCCCTGAAGTATTATATTCAGTTTTTCTGGGTAGGTGATTCTTGGTTTTAGTCCTAGTTCCTTTGACTTCTGGAATATCCTATTCCACCCCCTTCGATCCCATAATGTAGAAGCTCCTAGATTTTATGGTATCCTGATTGTATTTCCCCAATACTTGAATTGTTTCTTTCAAGTTGCTTGCAATATTTTCTCCTTGACCTGGGAACTCTGGAATTTGGCCACAATGTTCCTAGGAGTTTCTCTTTTTGGATTTCTTTCCAGTGGTGATAGGTTGATTCCTTGAATACTTATTTTGTTCTCTGGTTCTAGAATATCAAGACAGTTTTGCTTGATAATTTCATGAAAGATGATGTCTAGGCTCTTTTTCTGATCATGCCTTTCTGGTAGTCCCATAAGTTTTAAATTGTCTCTCCTGGATCTATTCTCCAGGTCAGTTGTTTTTCCAATGAGATATTTCACATTATCTTTCATTTTTTTTTATTCTTTTGGTTTTGTTTTGTGATTTCTTGGTTTCTCATAAAGTCATTAGCCTCCATCTGTTCCATTCTCATTCTGAAAGAACTATTTTCTTCAGTGAGCTTTTGGACCTGCTTTTCCATTTGGCTAATTCTGCTTTTTAAAGCATTCTTCTCCTCATTGGCTTTTTGAACCTCTTTTGCCAGTTGAGTTAGACTATTTTTCAAGGTGTTATTTTCTTCAGCAATTTTTGGGGTCTCCTTTAGCAAGGTGTTGACCTGCTTTTCTTGCATGTCTCTCATTTCCCTTCCCAGTTTTTCCTCCACATCTCTAACTTGATTTTCAAAATCCTTTTTGAGCTCTTCCATGGCCTGAGCCCACTGAATATTTATTTTGGGTGTTTGGGATACAGAAGCCTTGACTTTTATGTCTTTCTCTGATGGTAACCATTGTTCTTCCTCATCAGAAAGGATGGGAGGAGATATCTGTTCACCAAGAAAGTAGCCTTCTATGGTCTTACTTTTTTTCCCTTTTTTTGGCCATTTTCCCAACCAGTTACTTTTGGGTCCTTTGTCAAGAGTAGGGTATACTCTGGGAATCTGTGAGATCTCAGTTCCTCCAAGGTGGCACAATCAAGAGTGTACTGGTCTGGATGCAGAGAGAGATTTTTGTGCCCAGAATCTTAGCAGATACTTCTCCACAGCCACTTGGCCTCCAGTTCCCAAGTCAGCACTGGGGGCTGATTTTCAGATAAGCTGGATGGGCAGGGCCACCATTCAGTTTGAGAGAAAGACCAGCTCAGCCAGGTCCTCCACCCAGGGCTGAGGTAAGACTCAGCTCTTCAATGTCCCCAGGGGTTTTTACACTCCAACAATGGAGCTTCCTTATGGGCTGCTGTGCAGGCTCTGTGGCCACTGCCTGCTGCTGGAGCTATGGGAAGGCACTTCTTCCTTCCTGGCCTGCTGATAAAACCCCATTGTTGACCTTTGGTGCCTGTAGGTTGAGGGATCTGAGGCCCTGCTACTGCAACTGGAGATTCTGCCCCTGAGGTGTCCTCCTCCCAGATTCTCATTGCGCTGCGCTGCTGCTCAGCCAAGGCTGGGCTGTGCTCTGTGCTTGGCTCCATGTCCAGCATAACTGATATTTCTATAGACCTTTCAGGTCACTGTGGGCTGGAAATCTCCTCCACTCTGTTGTTCTCCACTTCTGCTGCTCCAAAATTTGTTTTGAGTCCCTCTCTACAGGTATTTTATGGGCTGCGGGGAGGACCCTGTGTAAGTGTGTCTTTCTAGTCTTCCATCTTGGCTCCCGCCTTTCAATATCTTGATCTCTTTAATCTAGGTCTTAAGTTTATCAATGTTCTTCTCAAGCTTTAGTGGTCAGAAATGAATACATACTTTAGATGTGCACTACACAGGAGAATGATTACCTTCCTATCTCTAAAGTCTTGGGTGTTATCCTCTTGTTACTGAGAACTTCCCTTTGTACTTAGATTGACTTTCTCAGAAGAACATTAGAATGTGGAATGTTGTTTATTCTTTCTCTGATTTCTTTTTGAAATTTTCATTCTTCAAATGAATCCCACACTGTGAAGCACGGTAAGCATATATGTACCATATATACCCTTCTACTTCTTATTATGTTTATAAGTAAATATAAAGACATATAGACATACACATATACATTTACCTATATATATATGTATACAAACTATTGTTGCTGCTTAAATTGGATTGGAATCAAGTTTATATGTATATATATATATATATATATATAACAAATATGCATGTATACATTGAAAAAGGTATACTTATTAAGAAAGTTTCTTTTATACAAAGATTTTACCTCCATATATGATATTTAATGGTTGATAGACCATAACAGAATTCCTATTTTTGGACTGTTGCAAAGTATTTTAGACCAAGGATTCTTAATCTTATTCGTGTTATAGAATCTACAGATACCTGAGTGAAAGTTATGAAATCCTTCCTAGATTTATATTTTAAAATGAATAAAATAAAATACACATATACTTTTCAGCAATCCATTTTACACTTTGAATATTCTACCAAGCTTATAGTCACAAAAATGGAATGTCAAGGTATTCTTAGTAGGTATTATTATGGAGTATTTATTAAAGTTAAAAAGATGGTCAGGAAAGGGTCTTTGCTAACTTCAGGTCTTCTCTGGTGTGGTCACATGAAACCAAGTATTTATTCTTCAAGAATTCTATTTTACCAGCCCACCCAGAAGTGATTAGGCTACAGGGTAAATGACTCATAAGCTGAACACAGAATGCTAACTTATTTATGTATGATAATAAATATAACTGCCAAGTTTATGGGATATTTGTGCCTGCTGGTCAGTGTATTATCTTCCCAGTAGGAGAATATCCTTAGAAAAGGAGATTAATAATAAAAGTTTGCTTGGTGAGCATGAAAGCAGATTACCTGGAGCTGGTATGATCTTAATAGACAGAATCAACAAAGCATTGTAGCCTAAGGCACCCATCTGCGGTACAGGGACATAACAGCCAAACATACTGAATAATTATGTCAGACAATAAGGGCACCATTTCCTTTGGATAATTCTGGAGACATTGGCAAATTTCTACTCTGTCTCTATTTTCCAAGCCTCAGCAGACCACCGTCCATTGAATAGAAGATCATTATCTTGACTATATTACAATATAATTTTGGGGATTTTAATTATCTTAGTTAATTTTAAATTGATGTTTACCTGATGAAATTTGAGTATTTATCCTAGTCCTTTGATGGAATTGTGTGAACCATTCTTTTCTTTTGATTACATTTGGAAGATATCTCTCAGAGTTACAGAATCTCAGAGTTGGAAGAGACCTCAGAGGATATCCAATATAGCTAATTTAACAAAGGAACATACAATTGCTACTTGAAGACCTTCAGCACATTTCTTCCTTAAGTAGCCCCTTCTAATTTGGCATACCAAAAGTCCAGAAGTCTTCTATCAACCTGCCTACAATTCTGCATATATATATATATATGTATATATATATATAAAACTTCAATTTGCCTCTAATTATTCCCCTCTCTAAACTTTTTAGTCTTCTTATATCCAACTCTCCTTGACATACGCTGACATCCAGTGACTCTGACCTACTTCTTATTTCTTGCAGCACATGATATTATATATCCCAATTCAGAGCATTATCATTAGCTGTCTCCCATGACTAGAATCCTCTCCTTGCTCATCTCCTCCTAGCTTTCCTGCCTTCCTTCCAATATCCAATGAAACTCCAAATAGATGTTGCATAAATTCCAATTGACTGAGTGAACCTCGGCCATTTTTTACCTCTTCTTTGCTCCTAGTTCTATGGCCCCTGCAGGCACACAGAAAAAAAAAAATATTTTCCCTCTCCTAATTGATAATCCATTTATTGTGTATCCTAATATTTCTCTTTTTCAACATAATTTGCCTTATTTCCTTCTACACATCCTAATATCACAAGATCTAAGCCCTTTCCTTCACTGTCATCCACATATCAACCCATCTGATCTCATCATAAAACTATCATTTGGAATAGGTTACTCCTACAGAATATGGCACTTCCATAGTGCCATAAAATCCAAGTCCTCTCCATTTTGGAACCTGTGAACCTTTCTCTATTTGCTTCATTATTATGGTATTCTTCATTTTATTTTCTACTGACATTTTCCACAAGTTAATTAGAATTTTCACAATTATTTTATAAAAAACATTAAACATAGCATCTAAAACTGATGACCAATTATTTTTCTGAAGTTACTTTTTAAAAAATGAGTATTTTAAGGTCAGATACTTGAAGGATACTTTTAGTAAGCTGGTCTACAGGACCCTCAGGCTAGGAAACCTACAAAAATGTATAATATATGTGATTTTTTTTATTCCTGGGAAAATTTCATAGGCAGTGAGCCCTTTCCTATGTGCCCTGGAGCAAACTGTACTATTAACTTGTCTCAAATTGAAAATGATAACTTGAATCTTGGTAAAAAAGCCCTTTGATACTTTCTTATAATTTATAAACAGTTCTGACTGCAACACATTCTAGATGCTTTTAAAAAAAATTTCAGTATGTATAATATTGCAATTGACTCTTTCAGTCCTTTGGATTCAACACTTTTCATTCCAAAGGAATCTTTAATAATTCACTCATTAATGGGATATTTCACACTGCATGCCCAAAGAAGCATTTTCTGACCAGATTCCTGAAACAAGGGGTCTATACTTATGGACAATGCAACTACTGCACGTATTCTCTTCCTCTAAACAAGTGGGTATAAAACAGATATATTGGGGGAAAACACACTTTTCATCAATTGTACACATAATTATGTCAAATCTTGATGGGGGAATAGTGGTTATTTGATGTTAATGAGCCTGTTAGAAGTGAGAGAGACTTGAGAGAGGTATACTCCAATTCTTTTTTGACTCTTTCCAGTCTACTTGAATGCCAAACACTTTTGCTACTTTCAGTGTTTTGTAAGCACTAGAAATAGAATAGATGGAAAGTAGAAACAATTTGTTTTTTAGACTTGCTAAGTCTAAAGATCATAAAGATTGCTAAGTGGTATGGTATATAGAGTCCTGGGCCTGGAGTCAGGAAGATCTGACACATAATAGTTGTCTCAGACACATAATAGTGTGACCCTGGGCAGGTCATTTAACTTCTGTTTGCCTCAATTTCCTCCATATAAAACAAAAATAGCAGCATCTACTTTGTAGGGTTTTTGGGAGGATCAAATAATATAATAATAGTAAAATGCTTTGAACAGTGGCACATAGTAGGTTCTATATAAATACTCATTCCCTCCCACTTGAAAGATCAAATTTTTTTTTTTGTTTTTTTACTTTTCAAGTATTTATTGATGAAGTAAGGTGGCATGACATTGAGAGACTTGAGAAGCTGGCCTCAGAGCAAGGGAAATGTATAAGTTCTTTCCTTCTTGCACAATGGCCCTATGACCAGTGATGTCACTCAATCTATCAGTATCTCATGCCACTTATTTAAGACTGTAAGTTACAGAAAAGATGCCAATGTACGTTGGTAGGGGGCATTTTCTTCACCAAAAGCTTCCTACGACCATGAAATTACATGTCAAGTAAAAGTAGGTATCTATGTTTAAAGAGAGGTTGAGGCTAAGTACTTCTTTCCTAGCTTTTTTTCTACCTGTTGCTAAGCAAAATATCAACTTGCTATTCTTTGATAAGGATTTACTCCCCATGCTATATATACCCTCTAAAAATGATTGAGTACCTAGGAAGGGAATATAAGAACATTTATTTAACCTGAATTTTCCTGTTTAAAAAGTCTCACAGTAAGTTCAGATTTTTACCTCCAACTGAAAAAATGTCTGAAGCAAATTGTAAAGCAGCTTGGATCTGACGGATACTAGGAACAACTTCAAATAACCACCTTGCAAAGTATTGTAGAATGGCAGTACCTAGGCTGGGTGGGTGATGAGAAATATATATTCATGAGAAATTATGAAACTGCTTCCTTTTAAGAAATAAGAACATATTCCTGTGACTGTTCTACTTCCAAGTGGAAGGGTGTTTTCTACATTTTTTTTCCTCGAATGAGCAGAGAAGGGAGTTCTTAGGATGAGGATTTAAAAAGTTTCTGTGTCTATCTTTTCATCTGGCAATCTTCATGGTAACTGAGAGAGGGGTAGAATGTAAAGAAAAAGGCTTTGACCTAGAAGAAAAGTTATAAGGGATTTGATAACAAGCAGATAGACCAAAATTGGTATTGAGGGTATCGCCAAAAAGTATAAGTACGCAAGTGAAAGAAGTTCTCTCTCTCTCTCTCTCTCTCTCTCTCTCTCTCTCTCTCTCTCTCTCTCTGTCTCTCTCTCACTCTCTCACTCTCTCTGTCTCTCTGTCTCTGTCTGTCTCTGTCTCTGTCTCTGTCTCTCTCTCTCTCTCTCTCTCTCTCTCTCTCTCTCTCTCTCTCTCTCTCTCTCTCTCCATATCTCCATACTACACTTTGTCATACTATGCTATGCCATACTACATTATCCTATACTATACTGTACTGTATGGTGCAATATGATATGATAAAACACGATATGGAACTATGCTCTGTATACTCTCTATAGCATAAAGTACATATTTTTAATTTGTACCCCACACACTTTAATACAGGGAGTATAGTTAGCACTTAATAAATATTATCGACTCAATCAATGCCAGTTGTGTGCCAATGTTAAGTTTATAAAACATTTTATGTATGTAATATCATTGGAAACCAGTAGGCAGGTTATTATTTTCCCTCCCCGCCCTCTGTCTCTCTCTTTGTCTCTCTGTCTCTCTCTCGCACACACACGCGCGCACACACACACACACACACACACACACACATACACACACACACACACACACACACACACACACACACACACACACACACATGCTTTTCTATCTCACTCTTTCCTCTCATCTTTCAGTTCAGAGTCCCTCTTACCTGCCAAAGGGAGGTCACTAGGAATAATAAAAAGTAAATATTAGGGATATATATATATATATGTATGTATATACTACTTAATTTTATCGGACTTTATTTGCTTTTTTAAAGCTAAAGTATGACTTGATTGTTTTTGTTCACTTAATTTTAACTATTCTTGAGAGAAACTTTAGGTTAAGAAAATATCTGGGAGTTCACATTTATGAGTTTATGTCCTGAAGTCACGTTTCTGTAATCTCAGGGAAGAGGATGTGAAGGACTCATTTTGTAACTGTGACATTCTACTGTCACCTGGGCTCAGCATATATAAATGGAGAAGGCTGCTTTTACAAGAGCCAAGACCCTTAGGGAGCAAAGTTAGAAAATGAAAGTGATGAATTGAGACTACTATGACAGGGACCTTTTAAATGGAGACCTATTATTTCCTGTTACTAATTTTCAGAATTTTTTTTTCTTCTCTCATATTCAAGCATGGTGTTATAGGTTACAGAATATAGTGAATTCGATGCTATCACAATGGTGACACCTGCAGTTCTAGGTTGAGTGTGAAGTCAGAGTACAGGAGGTATGATGGATATAATCAAGGTATCCTTTTATTCTTTTAAATGGAAATATCCTTGGAAATTTTAACATATCAAGTTGCCAGTTAGTAAAAATTAATTTACTCAGATATTTTCTTCTAAAAAAATAGTAACAGTAGTAAAGAAATCACAGTTTTAATAACGTAATTGAAGAAGGAAATTTCAAGCAAGACTTTATTGACTGGAACATTCTCAGAGATTACAATCCGACCTCAGAAGATGAGATAAAAGCAACTGTCTTTTAAGGTCCCCATCTGTAACCTACTAATGCCACATTGGAAGTATAGCTTTTGGAGGGGGGCTTACAGTTAGTTTCAAGGTACTTTTTTAGTGATGAAGGCAAGCCTTCAATTGATGAGATATATTGACAATAAAGGTATGAGAGAAAGATGAGCTATTCAAATCTTATTTTAATTCCAGTTTTCATATCACATAGACTGATGAGATATTCATAGGATGAAAAACAACAAATATGTGTAAAAGAGTAAACTAATGAACATAATCTGAGAACTATCTTCAATAAGTTCAAATCAATAGTTATGAGAAAACAGAATACTGCAAGAGCTGACAGATGCTGCTTTGTGTGATATTTGAAAATTCACAGAGAATAGCTGAGGTATATGAGGATGGAGCACAGATTTAAAGAGAGAAGATACTTAAGAATCCATCAAGTACAACTCTTTCCTTTTATAGATAAGGAAGAAGAAGCCTGAGGAGGTTAAGGAATATTTCCAAATCACTGAAGTAGAAATAGAAGCTCATGAGTTTTTCTGCCTCAAGTCTCTCCTCACTCCAATCCATCCTCCATTCAGCCACCAAAGTGATTTTTCAAAAGCACAGGTGTGATCATATTATTCGCTACTAATAAAACCTAGTCATTCCTTATCACTTTAGAATCAAATACAAAATACTCTGGCATCCAAAGTCCTTCATAAACTAGTCACCTCCTACCTTTCCCCTAACCACCCCCTGCTTTTTGATTCAGTAGCACTCATTTCCTGAAGGTTCCTTGGACAAGACCTTGCTCTGGACATTTCCTCTCATTGTCCGCCATCCCTAGAATGCTATCTTTTCTCATTGCCATTTCCTGACTTTCTTCAAGTCTCAGCTAAAGTCTTATCTTTTTTTCACAAGAAGTTTTTCATAAATCTTCTTTTCTAGTAAAAGTATTTTTAATATTTTAAATTATCTTATATATGTATATCTGTATACACACACATACATACATATATATATATATAGATATACATATACATTTTTGCATATTTTTGTTTAGTCCTTGTCTCCACCATTAAACTGTGATCTAACTGAAAGCTTTTGTCTTTTCCCTTTTTTATAAAACTCCAGCAGTCTGCACAGTTCTTGGAACATATTAGGAGCTTAATAAACGTTATTTACTTATTGACTGACATTAGAGTTAAGAATCAAATAAAGATCTTCAGGCTCCCGAACTGAAGCTGTTTCCATTATACCTATACAGAAGGGAAATTCCACCAATTGAGAAAAACAAGATAGGAAAATCATCAAATTGTAGACCAGTAACCATGACTTCAATTGCTTGTAAATTGACAGAACATGATTATTTAAAGTATAGTTCATGAACATTTATAAAGGAAAATGGTGATTCTTTAAAACCTGCAGAGATTTATAAAGAGCATTCTAGACTGTTTAGTTCTCCACAGAACTAAAGCATTCTAGTTATAATAATTACACATATTTTATGAGAAGAGATAAAAGCTAAAATGGAAATAATGTGAGTTATATTGTAGTCTCAAAGAAGAATATTAAATTCATTCTTAATATACTCATCAATGTCATAATGAAGAATTATCTATTCACAATAAAAGCTTCTCCTGAGTCCCTCCAAATAGCTGTCATAGCAAATAAGAATACTGGGCTATACTACAGTTTGCTGGATTTGGATTCAGAAATACCTGGAACTTTATTCCTGACTGGCACTGGCTACAAGGCATTGTATAAGTCATTCAACCCAAATCCAATGTTCTTAATTTGTAAGATGGGTCTACTATTTATATCATAGAGGCATTGACCCATTTTGAAACTCAAAAAGGATGAAGTCATTTTCAAACCTGAGAGCAATATATGACTTTTTAATCCTTGTTATAGTGTACTACCTATAACGCTATGGCATTTTTATTTTTTTTTTTTGATTTTATTTTTTTTTTATTTAACTTTTAACATTTATTTTCACAACATTTTGGGTTACAAATTTTCTCCCCTTTTATCCCCCCCCCCCCCCAGGCCCAAGCATTCTAATTGCCCCTGTGATCAATCTGCTCTCTCTTCTATCATCCCTCTCTGCCCTGTCTCCGTCTTCTCTTTTTTCCTGTAGGGCCAGATAGCTTTCTTTACCCCTTAACCTGTATTTCTTATCTCCTAGTGGTAAGAACATTACAGTTGATCCTAACACTTTGAGTTCCAACTTCTTTAGCTCCCTCCCTCTCCACCCCTTCCCTTTGGAAAGCAAGCAATTCAATATAGGCCAAATCTGTGTAGTTTTGCAAATGATTTCCATAATAGTTGTGTTGTATAGGACTAACTATATTTCCCTCCATCCTATCCTGTCCCCCATTACTTCTATTCTCTTATGATCCTTTCCCTCCCCATGAGTGTCGACCTCGAATTGCACTCTCCCCATGACGTCCCTTCTATCATCCCCCCCACCCTGCTTGTCCCCTTATCCCCCACTCTCCTGTATTGTGAGATAGGTTTTCCTATCAAAATGAGTGTGCATTTTATTCTTTCCTTTAGTGGAATGTGATGAGAGTAGACCTCATGCTTTACTCTCACCTCCCCTCTTTATCCCTCCACTAATAAGTCTTTTGCTTGCCTCTTTTATGAGAGATAATTTGCCCCATTCAATTCCTCCCTTTCTCCTCCCAATATTTCTCTCTCACTGTTTGATTTCATTTTTTTTTTTAAGATATGATCCCATCCTCTTCAATTCACTCTGTGCACTCTGTCTCTATGTATGTGTGCATGTGTGCATGTGTGTGTGTGTACTCCCACCCAGTACCCAGATACTGAAATGTTTCAAGAGTTACAAATATTGTCTTTCCATGTAGGAATGTAAACAGTTCAACTTTAGTAAGTCCCTTATGACTTCTCTTTGCTGTTCACCTTTTCATGGTTCTCTTCATTCTTGTGTTTGAAAGTCAAATTTTCTTTTCAGCTCTGGTCTTTTCATCAAGAAAATTTGAAAATCCTCTAATTCGTTGAAGGACCATTTTTTCTCCTGAAGTATTATACTCAGTTTTGCTGGGTAGGTGATTCTTGGTTTTAGTCCTAGTTCCTTTGACTTCTGGAATATCCTATTCCATGCCCTTCGATCCCTTAATGTAGAAGCTGCTAGATCTTGTGTTATCCTGACTGTATTTCCACAATACTTGAATTGTTTCTTTCTAGCTGCTTGCAATATTTTCTCCTTCACCTGGGAATTCTGGAATTTGGCCACAATGTTCCTAGGAGTTTCTCTTTTTGGATCTCTTTCATGAGGTGTTCTGCAGATTCCTTGAATATTTATTTTGCCCTCTGGTTCTAGAATCTCAGGGCAGTTTTCCTTGATAATTTCATGGAAGATGATGTCTACGCTCTTCTTTTGATCATGGTTTTCAGGTAGTCCCAAAATTTTTACATTGTCTCTCCTGAATCTATTTTCCAGGTCAGTTGTTTTTCCAATGAGATATTTCACATTATCTTCCATTTTTCCAATCTTCTCTCTATGTTCTGTGATATCTTGCTTTCTCACAAAGTCCTTAGCGTCCATCTGTGCTGTTCTAGTTTTGAAAGAATTATTTTCTTCAGTGAACTTTTGAATCTCCTTTTCCATTTGGCTAATTCTGCTTTTTAAAGCATTCTTCTCCTCATTGGCTTTTTGAACCTCTTTTGCCAATTGAGTTAGGCTAGTTTTCAAGGTGTTAATTTCTTCACCATTTTTTTGGTTCTCCTTTAGCAGGGAGCTGATCTGCTTTTCATGCTTTTCTTTCATCTCTCTCATTTCTCTTCCCAGTTTTTCCTCCACCTCTCTAACTTGATTTTCAAAATTCTTTTTGAGCTCTTCCATGGCCTGAGCCCATTGGGTGGGCTGGGACACAGAAGCCTTGATTTTTGTGTCTTTGCCTGATGGTAAGCATTGTTCTTCCTCATCAGAAAGGAAGGGAGGAAATGTCTGTTCTCCAAGAAAGTAGCCTTCAATAGTCTTATTTCTTTTCCCTTTTCTGGGCATTTTCCCCAGCCAGTGACTTGACCTATGAATATTCTTCTCACACCCACCTCCCCTCCTGGTCCTCCCAGCCAGCGTTTGGGGTCTGAGATTCAAATGCTGCTTCCCGCCTTAGGGCTTTTGTTGGGGACAGGGCTGCTATTCAGTGTGAGAATTAAGTTCAGGTGGTCAGGTTGGGGCAGGGCCGCCTCTCAGGCTCAGTTCCCTCAGGGGGTTTAATGCACAGACCTTCCACAATGGATCCAGGCTCCCGCCCACTTGGGGAGCCTCTGTGTGCAGCCGCCTCTCAGCTTCTACCTCCCGGGGGGGGGGGCCCGAATCATGGGGGCACCCCACTCCCCTCTTGACCCGCCAAAGAGACTCTCTCACCAACGCCCGTCACCTGTGGGCGGAGGGACTTGTGCGGCCGCTGGAGATCCTGTCCCTGAAGCCTGCTCGGGTCTGTTTCTCTTGGTGCTGTGGCTGCAGCAGGTCTGGGCTGGGCTGGGCTCCGCGTCTGCAGCGCAACGGACCTTTTGAGAGATGTGTGCAGGTCCCTCTATGGGTGGAGGGACCCACGTGGCCGCTGGAGATCCCTTCCCCGAAGCCCACTCGGATCTTTTCCTCTCGGTGCCGCAGCCGCTGCAGGGCTGCCCTCTGCTCCCAGTCCCGGCACCCAGTCCGCAGCGCGAAGGACCCCCCGCGAGAGGTTTGCAGGTCTCTCCGGAACAGAAATCTCCCTCGCTCCAATATTCCGTGGCCTCTGGGTGCAGAATTCACCGTGAGTTGCTCCCCTGTAGCCGATCTGTGGGTTGTGGGTTCGGAGTTGTGTGTATGTGCGTCTTTCTACTCTGTCATCTTGGCTCCACCCCCGCTATAGCATTTTTAACCAGAATTTTGTTTATATGTCATAGTCATTTCTGAATACATCTCTTCTCTTCTACCCTACCCACTAAGTCATTTCTAATAGCAAACATTTTTTTTTAAAAAGCAAAGCAGTCAAACCAAATGTAAAGCCCCCTCCAAAAGCTGCACTTCCAGTTTGATACTGGCAGGTTACAGAATGAGACCGAAGAAAGTAGTTATGTTTACCTTGTATTCTGAGATCAGATTATGTTCTCTTAGGATATTCCAGTCAGTCAGTAAGCCTTTTTTAAGTACATACCATGTTCCAGGTGCTGGGCAAAGAACTGGAGATACAATGAAAAGCAAATAACAGTCCCTGCTTTAGAGAAGCTGACAATCTAATCATGGCGATAACATGTAAACAACAATGTAAAACCAGTTAAACATAAGATAAATAGCAAATAGCAAGTAAGTAGAATTAAAAGGAATATGGAAAGCCTTCCTATAGAAGGTAGGATTTCAACTCAGAATTGGAGGAAGTAGGGAAGTCTATAGGTTGGGATGAAGAGGGAAGAATTGTATTATCTTATTTAGCCAATAAGATAGGTAATTAATCCTGACACCCAACCTTTGAAGCCTAAATGTTACCATTGTATCTACCTTCTAATATTGCTTCTCTAAAGAATGAAAAAGCCTGAATTCAAATTATTTAAGAGGCTTTTTCTTCTGCTAAGAGCTGTTGTATTTGTGGCTTTCTCACTTTATGGCAACTCATATGTGATTTCTAATCACATCATCAAGTATGTAAAGCAGTGTTCAAAATAAAAATCATCTTAAGAATTCCTGTTTATTAAGAATTCCTGAAACTAGTCAGGGTTTCAAGGGGATGTGAGAAAGCTGTAATGAATTGCTAAATGAAGTTTGATTTGGTAATATTCTAATATCTTAACTAGAATAATAATTAGGAATCTATTGTGATGACATTTACTAAGCACGATGGTCAAATGTGCAAGTGTGCTGAGCTGAATTGTGATTACAGACAAAATGCAATTTTCATATGTGCAAACTTTGCTATTGCTTATGCCTGAAACGGTTCATTATGTACAATATTGCATGATTCATTTTGAATGAACATCCCTTGAAAGCTTCATAACTTTCAAACAGAAAGCTGAAAGTTGAGTAAGAAAAATTCATAAGAAGATTGGCTTTTGCAACAGATTCCATATTGATTTATGAAGGCATTAATTTGCCATTTAGCTCCTAAAATTGACTATTAATAATCCTTGACATTCAAAGATAAACTTTCTCTCTTTCACAATTAAAATAAATCTATGACATTTTCAAAAATCACATTTTGTAAGTTTTTCTAAAGACAGAAATAGCATTTTTCAAACTTTTCATAGGAGTAAGTCTCTGCAATAAAAGTTCAGAGGACACAATTTCTTTTAATAATTTCATATTCAGAAGTATTCCTTCTGAAGTTTCTTCTAAACGACAATATTAGCAAAGCTGCCAGGTTATTAAAAAGTAACATGATTTAATTAAGCTAGTACAGAATCATGGCAAATTGGTAGCGAAAAAAATCTATGGTTTGGAGTAGAATTTTAATTTATTCTTGCTAGACAGTCATTATAAATCATTATTTTTATTTTGGATTACATATAGTAGCATCATTAATTTAAATATATATTTTCATTTCAAAACATTTTACATGCATGCATGATCACCTGTAACTCTTAAATTCTGTGAATAATGAAGTTATTAAGTGATCTTAAACACCTATTCTGACATTAATTGTGAAATATCAAAAAAAATACTAAGTGGTATATAACTAATTATTTCATTGACTAAGTGATCTGAATAAAGGATTAAAATAATCTAATTCATTATATTCTTTAATTTTCCTTTATTTTTCTTACTCCAAAATAAAAAAAAAATATCAGCTGTAAGGAAAACTTGACTCAATCTATTTAAATTGCCTCCTTTGTTGTGGTTGTTGAGTCATTCAGTCCTGTCTGATCCAGTACTATTCATGGGGTTCTCTTGGCAAAGATCCATGAGTGGTTTGCCATTTCTTTATCTACTAGATTAAGGCAAACAGAGGTTATGTGATTTCCCCAGGCTCACACAGCTAGTAAGTATTTGAAGCAAGATTTGAACTCAGGTCTTCCTGACTCAGTACCTAGTACTCTACCCACTGAACCATCTACTTACCTTGTTCAAGGTCCAAATGATGCACATTTGTAATTGTTTGATCTTTCAGGCTTCCTCATCTGTGTCTGAGCCCTTTTCTATGGCTCCCATCACTAGCAATGATGGTCACCAGGCAAATCTAGAAATTGCAGGACACTAAGGCCCAGCCTTCTTAGAAATCAAGGATCAGAAGCTTGGAAACTTTTGGGAGCCAAAATGTTTTCATGAACAAATCAACAAATGTCTATATATCTATATATTTAAATCTGTAACTATCCATATCCAGTTCTATCTTGTGATATGTGATTATTAGAGTGGAAATAAATATTATTCTTATTTTTAACTTCATTTGTTTAAATGATAAGGTCAGATTTATGTTGTAATTTGATATTGCCTAAGATTATCATATCATTGATTAAAAATATATTGTTGTCATAGTCAACAGTGATTAATCCTTCTCTATCAGTCATGATTCCTTGATTCTCCATTGTTCTTGCATTTTTTCTTTCTCTCTAATTATAATTTCTAAATCACACCATTTTAAGATCATACACATACTTTGAGAAACCAAAGGTAGGGTGATCACAGTTATTAAAGATTTCTTATAGAATATTTTAGACTGAAATGTCAAATTTCATATAGGTCTTCAGAAAAAAAAATCTGCTCTTTTACAATTATCTGTCAGCATAAAAAATAAATTATCATTTTACTTTATGGTATCTTCTTTAGTTCTATTTAATTTCTACAGTTATAAAACATCAATAAGATAATGCATGAGTGGGAGGATTAATTACTGAACAATCTGCTTCTTGGTAGTATACAAAGTTGTTAATACGTACCTGCTCAAATACTACGAACTTATTAAAAATGTTATTAAATTTAAATAAATCTCTTAATCACCTACTGTGTGCAAGGAATGAGCTAATATTGGAGATTTATTTGTTTGTTTCTTTTGAGGAGGTGGCCTGGGACTTTGGAGTTAGCCCTGCGATGCAACTGCAATGATTTCTCAAGTGAGGAAACTATCGTTATGGATCAGCAAATCTTTGTCAATTTCTCCAACTTACAAAGTTGTCTGGAGAGTCTGAGAAGTGAAGAATCAATTTATCTTGGTCAAATTCACATCCTGAGCTTATTTCAGAGACAGAATTTGTATCAAAGTTTTCTTGATTCTCAACCAGCTCTCTATCTACTAGGTCAAACTGCCTCCTATTACACACATAAACAGAATAGTCCTCATCAATAAATTTACAATAAAATTCTGGATGAGAACTGAGGGAAGTAAGATATAAAACTTATGAAAATAAGTAATTTGGAATAAAAGTATTAACAATTAGATGGATCAGGAATGATTTCTCAAAGGAAATGACATCTGACCTGTTCCTCTTAGATTTCTGAGAGGTGAAATTAAAAAAGGGAGCACATTGTAGGCACAGGAAAAGCCTATACACTGAATTAGGATATGAAATGCCATTTTAAAGAAGAACAAGTCAGTGTGACTAACTTGGAGGATGGGAAAGGAAGGAGTGTGAAATGAGTTTAGAAGGGTAGGTTGTAGACAGAGTGTAAATGGTTTTAAAGTTCAAACTGAAGAATTTGTAGCTGTTTCCAGAGGCAATAGGGAGATCACATGTTTTTGAGCAGGAGTATGACACCTTCAGATTTATGCTTGAGAAAAACTATTTTAGCAACTGTGCATAGTGGCCTTGGAAAAATAAGAGACCAGAAGTAGGGAGATAAGAAGTCAGTTTTCATAATTCAGGCAAGAAATAATGAGGATTTGAGAACAGAAAGGTCAATGACAGCAGCCGTGTTAAGGAAGCAGAATTGACAGGTTTTGATAAGTGATTTGATATATTGCATGAGGATAACAAGTACTTAAAAAAATCTTGAAAGTTAAATCTTAAGGACCAGACCATCAATAAATATGAAAAATTTAAAGAAGAAACAGATTTCCTATGGAACATAGATAATGGATCATTCGGGGGAGTTTATTGTGTATGGGTTGTCAATTAGATATCCTAGTAGAAATTATTCAGCCACTGGGGTCATTGCCGGTCATCTTGAGTTGTGTCTTGTCACTGGACTCCAATGATTCTGGAGGATAGAGAGTGATGACTTCATACAGCTCTGCCTCACTCAATTCCAATTTATGCATAAATCAAGACTTGTGATGTCACTTGTCGTCTTTGAAAAATAAGGACAAACAACAAGAAGAAGTTTCTGCATGAAGTCTCTATTTGGAGAGAACATTCAGAGGAGCTGATGTGAGCTAAACCTCATCACACATATTTTTGACATGTGTGCCTCACATGTTTTAAACCTCCAGTAGGTTTAAACCTACTCCTCTCATGGGTGCTGTGTTTTTTGTAGGGAGAAGTGAACCAGGATGTCATTCTTGTTCTTCTTATCATCCTCCTCCTCCTCCTGCATGTACTCCTCCTCCTCCTTCTTGTAACAGTAAGCACCCCGACATACACAGGGGGCCTGCTACCACAGATTCTAGATCTACATTCTTGAAGGAAAGCAACTTTCAAGGGGTTAACAATGACTTTCACCATTCCTGTCACCAAGCACATATATCCTTCACCTAGTTTAGGACATCAGCACCCTGAACTTCAAAGAAAATATAGAGAAATAAAAAGGTCAGCAGACATGGCTTCCTCTGACTGACCATGAACAGACAGGTCCAACTGTCTGACCATAGTTAGCAGAGAGGGAAGCACTGACATGAGGGTATTCAAAGCCAGAGGGCTCCTTAAAGTGGCTTCCCAGAGTTCTCTCTGGCACTCAAACCTTCTTAGGAAAACTAAGCCCCAAAGTAAAACCTCACCCTCAGAGTATTTGTATACTTTTTAGAATCAGAGGGCATAACCCTCTGACCAGTGTCTCAAGAGAAAAAACAAAAGTTACTTGGGACCCTTCTACAAAACAACTCCCCTAATCAAGCTTCCCACAATAGGAAGACCCATAAATGGGTGGGGAAGATCTTCTTTAATCATATTATTCAATCACAGGCACTTTTAGTAAAACAAAAGCAGCAAAAGATCCTAATTTGATTGCCATCACACTTTTTTCCTCCTCTTTCTTCCAAAAAGCTGAGAATTTACTTTTGTCCTGCTCATCTTCATTTTTGATTTTGCGAAAAAGATCTCTGAAAAACAGGCTTTTAAGAAGCCCACTGTGTTTTAAATCTATTCCTTTAACTCCCAATAACTCTGGTTTTCATTAAAAGGTTAATAGCAGACCCAGTTTCTAAGGCTTGTTGTTTAGATTTTTAATGATTTAGCATAAGTGTGTATATAATTGCTTTCTGTTATAGCCCAAACTCTGAAAATTTTCCTCTCAAAGGTTTAAAACTTTGGAATGCTAAATTGGGATATCTGTAGTCTCATTTCTTACCTAGTGTTTAGTCATTGAATCGGCATGAGCCCACACAAACAGATCTGGGAAAGACCTTAATTAGAAAGTCCAAGCTCACCCACTTGATCCTGAGCCATCACCAGTCATCTTAACCTTTGTATTACCATTGGACTTCAACAATTCTGGAAGAGAGAGTAAGGCTCATGTATAGCTCTGTCTCACTCAAATCCAAGTCATATGCAAAACAAGACATCACACTCATGAGGTCATTGGTCCTCTTTGAGAATTAATGATGGAAAACAACAACATTCAGAGAATATTTGATGATGTAAGTATGGAGCTCAACATTTGAGAGCCATCTGAATAAAGATAATAATTAATCCATGAGAGAAGATGAGAAAACTGAATGTCAAGGTCAGAGCATTATGTGTTCTAGGTGGAGGAACCGGAGATCACAATGAGAGCACCTGGCATATTTTAGAGCTAGAAAGAATTTTAAAGATCATTTAATCCAAATCCCTAATTTATAAGATGACTATTAGTAGTTGAACTAGGGTTCCAATTCAATGATAATGAAAAATTTGACCAAAGTACACCATGAAGGTTTACTATGATCATCGATATTGCAGGATTAATAGATACAGGTAGGAGATGTGAGAGGAAAGGGTACATGGGAAGTTATATATGTAAAGCTGGCACAGGCATGAATGACTGTGAGATATTAGGTATGACCATTCCTGCATATAACTCAAATTATTTGAAGTAATAGGTCATGAGATTTAAAGAGACTGGTAATGTAGGTAATCAAAGAGCTTAAGTGGACATCAATACACACATACACAAATGTGTATATACATATATACATGTATACATGTAAGTATCTATATATATTTGTATACATATGTGTATGTGTATATATACATATGCATATATACAAACACATATATACACATACTGTGAGTATAAGAAATTTTGGACAGAAACAAAGGAAGAAAAATTCCTTTAAAGGAAGTAGATGACTGCAACAAGAATCAAGTGATATCGCCTTAGATACATAGATTAGCAATTCTCAAATTTATGGTCTCTATTCTTCTTTATATTTTTAAAATTATTGAGGAGGCCAAAGAACTTTTGTTGAGGTGGGTCAAAACTATCAATATTTACCATACCACAAATAATAACTGATGGTTTCAAATATGAATTTTAAGAAATAATAATAATCCCTTTATAAATTATCACAAACTACATAAATAAAAAATAAATAGCCATATTTTCCAAAAGGAAAATAATTAAAAGGATGGAATTTATTTTATATATTTTGAAAATCTCTTCAATAACTGACTTCATAGATGGCAGTTGGCATACCATATTTACTCCTGCATTCAATCTCTTGTGATATGTTGATTTGGTTTAAGAAAATAAAGAAAATATGGTCCCACACAGATATATAGTTGTGAAAAGGAACAATATCTTTATAGGTAAATAACATCAGTAATCTTGTGAAAATGTATTTAACCTTGATGATTCGCACAAAAAAGGTCTTGGAGACCCCCAAGGTCTCCCAGACCAAACTTTGAGAATTCATGATACAGATGAATAATGATAGCCTACATCAGCAGAAAAATTGCTGGGTGATAGCAACAAAGAGAGAAATCTACAAGTGACCATGAAGAACAAACAGTATACTCAGTCATCTTCATGACTCAGGGTGTAAAGGACTAGTAGCCACACAAAAGATGTATGACACAGCATAGCACGGTAGAAAGAAAATGGCATATGGAGTGAAAGGACATGGGTTAAATTCTCTCTTGTTATACTTTGCCGCCTGTATCTGGTTCTTAGTTTATTTACTTCTGAAATATCGGTTGAACTAACTAGCCTGTATAATCCCTTAAAGTTGTAAATCTTTTATCCCAAGATGTTAGTACTGCAGATGAATGCATTTCTTCTACAATAAGACTTTTTGTGGGTACAATGAGATGGAAAAAAACTGTGAAAAAAATAGTCTGACGTGAAGGGAAACTCATTAATTCTACAGAACTAGGTTCTACAGTGGAGATCACAGTTTGTCACAATGAGAAGTTAAGGGAGCATAAGTGATGAGTGCTGAAGAAATAGAGGTACAGGAATTCCAAGACTGGAGTTCCCTGTGTGGGCCATCTGGGAAAGAATTCATGGACTCAAGCATTGTTGAGATCAAGGTGGTAAAGATTTTTCATCGGGCAAGAGATTTTAGGGAACCTGCAAACTTAGAAGGGTACAGGTAAAGTTTATATAGGATATTCTATAGTGAAACATGTGCCAAAAATGCTAACTAGGTGATTCAAGGCGGGATTAGGGAGTGGTTAAGGAGTGGCTAGTTCTTAAAGGAACATGAACTTTTGGTATCTACTATGCAGGTATTTTACCCAGAATTTATAGGGAAATAGCCCAAGGTGGGGTAGGGGGGAACAGGGCTACATGGAGATGTGATTTTAGGCCTGAAATGTCACTAAGTCAACTAATGGTCAGAACTGACTAAGGAATACCAGGCTGCTCTCATCAATGTCTTGTTAGACAAGATAAACTTAACTGAGTATATGTATGTCTAAGTCTAGGATACATATGATTGGTCAATGAGTAGCAAATGTTGTTATGACCCAGCACACAGCCAGTTAAGCCAGTACACAGCTGGTTCAGACTAATAAATTTTATAGATTCAGCTGGCTACTGGATCAGGAAAAGAGATAGAAGTTTTGCTAGGGCAGGCTGTGTCCAAGGGCAGGGGAGAAACTACCTGGGATAGCATTTTGAGGCCAGGGAAAAAATGTGATTTTTAAAGAGAAAAGTGATTTTAGAATTGGGGTCCAAACACTTGCACCCAAAACCCCATCATAAGAATTGGGAAAAGATACATTTCATTGTATGGTGAGAGAGAGTAGCAATCGATAGCAGAAGGAATTTTGTTTTCCTTGTATAAAATGACTCTAAATCAAAAAAGTCCAGAGGAATTTCTTATGCAAGTTTGTTAGTCAAAGGAGAGAGAAAGTACCAGCCCCCTTGGCACTTCCATTCTCTAGAATCCATTGAAGACAGAGGAGCATAAAATCATAGAATTAAAGCTAGAAGGAATTGCAGAGGCCATGGAGTCTAACCTCATTTTTAGATGAAAAACACTGAGTTCAAGAGGAGGATAAATGACTTACTCAGCATCATACAAACAGTAAATCTCTGAGATGAAATTTGAACTCAGAGGTTTCTGACACCAAAAGTAGTTCCCTAGTCAAATGACCACTTACTAGTGGTATATGGTTTTTCTTAGATACCAAGGACAGAGAGAGTCTCTAAAGAAATTCAGTTGAGAGTCAGAATCGCTACGTATCTTTCACTCAAATATGTAAGATCCTGACTCACTCACATTGAGTGCCAATACATTTACTGTTCCCCAAGAAAGCAGATAATAACACCAAGTCAGAAAATACCTCGTATATGGAGGAGAAGATATCACGATCATTTGATAGGTTTTTCTCCAAACCATTTTGTTACTAACCAATTCTTAACACTGAAGTAATATAAATATGTAGGACTAATAACTAGTTTTTCCTCCTTGAGAGGGAATGGTGCATAGAAGAAAATATTGATTACAAAGACAGAAAATATAGGTTCAACATTCACGTCCTCAAACATGCTAAAAATCAGCAAGCCAGGTAGCCATGATGAAACTCAGTTACTTTATCTTTAATATAGGTACAATATTATTTTATCATTCTTTTTAATGGAAAAAATAATTTGAAAATCTTGAGATCTATATTAACTTGAGCCACTATTATTATAATCTTTTTATTCAATCTGATATTAATTGGGGGCAGCATTGAAAAGAAAAGAAAGAGGAAGGTTTTCTCAGAACCCAGAAGATCATACTTCACAAGTCCTTACAAATGAGAAAGGGACACAAACCTATTCTTTTTAGAAAAAGAGTTTTTACTCAAAAATGGATTGGACTTAGGTCTTTTCTCCTCCTAACTTCTCTTAATAAAACAATACTAAAGCATCAGGTAAATGAACTTAGAAGAAGAATTTACAAGTGTTAATGGATACCACTAAAAATAAGTTTAAAAATGAATAATTAATACTGTGCAATTTCCAGCAGGTGGCTTAGGTCTTAGGGTGAAAAAGATCAGTGAAAAGAGCTCCACCAGATGTCAAAATCCCATCCACATTGGAAGGGTAGAAATTCCATGGGAAAAAGAAAAAAGTACATGTGAAAGAGCGTAAAACTACCAAAAACCACAGGAATCCAAAGTCAAACTTAGACATTTAAATATTTAAGGATATTATAATATTGGTTATGATAGTGAAATGCTCACTTTTATTTCTGTCTGGGTGTCTTTCTCTCTCTCTCTCTCTCTCTCTATATATATATATATACATATAAGTAAACATACATATACACATACAAACATATATACGTAGTTGTTTGTGTATGCATGCATACATGCATATGAGGCTGCTTTGAGACTTGAACAAATGAAGTGAATGTTCATGTCAAAACACTCAGTCTCACAGAGTGGAATCTATGAAATCTTTACATTAAGTCACATGCAAGGAATATAAGGCTATTTATTTCCCATCAATTCAAAGTTGACCTTAGTACTTAATTTTTGTAATGAGATTTTTTACTTTGGAATTTAAATATCAAAAAAGGACATCTCCAATTTCATAGCAGAACACACAAAAAATATTCCATATGAAACTTTGATTTTTTATTTCACATTATTTCCCAAAATTACGTAATAATTTTACACATTACTTTCTAAAGTATCTTGCTTGTCTTTGCTATGTTCTAAATTTCTGTTTTTTCTTTTTCTCAGGCATTTAAAATTTTTACAGGGGCCATCTCTTTTGTCCATCACTACTGCTCATCCCCTCCCAGCAATAGTTCTCTTTGAATAAAAAAAAAAATTAAACTGAATAACAAATATGCATATGCAAACAAAATAAATCGACACAGAAAAAATGTTTGTCTCTTCACTCAACGTATGTATCCTGGAGAAATGGTCATTTTTTTAATCAGTGTTCTTAAGTATTTCAATACTGTATATAGTTGTTGTAACATTTTTCACCTTGACAAGGCTGTTTTTCTTATAGAAATTGTTTTCTTGGCTTTCTTCATTAAACTCTACTCACAATACACAGATATTTTCTGAAAATATCTTTCATCATTTCTATGGGACAATATTTCCAAAATTATTCCAAATGAATGTATGCTAAAATTTCTTCCACAATGTTCCCAGTTGTTTGGGTGGGAATATAAGACACTCTCACAGATTTGGGCTTTTGGCTTTTCCTTTTATTCCCCACATGCCAACCTCCCCTCTATGACCAGGAACTTGCTTCTATTATCTTTTCTTTTAGGCCTCTTCTCCCCTCATATTTTTCTCTGTTGTATTTGACTCATTTGTAACTTAATTGTTTATGTGTTTGTCAATATGTGTATACATATATCAAAATAGCACACAGTTTCCAAATATATAACTTACGTAAAGGAGGCAGGGTCTACAAGTCAACAAGCATTTGATAAGCACCCACTATGCCAGGCACTATGTCAAGGGACTCATATACACAGCAAAGTAAGGCAGTCCTTACTCTCAAGGAGTTTATAGTCTAATGTTGTAAAAACCGTATAAACAACTAGGTATAAACAGTATTATATACATATATATATCTCTAAATGGGTATATATGCATTCTTCTTATGTATATACATGTTTTGTACACACATAAATGCACACATATTATGAATACATATCCATACACACACAAATTGGAGATAATCAATAAACGTTAAGAAGAATTGGGAAAGGCTTCTGGCAAAAGGTGGGATTTGGAAGCCAGGAAAGCTAGGAGACAAATAGGAGGAGGGAGAGTGTTTCTGAAATGGTGAACAGCATGTGAAAATACCTGGATTTAGGAGATGGAGTGTCCACTGCAAGTAACAGCAAGGAGGCCAGTGTCAGTATATCTCAGAATATGTGGATGACGGGGTGGTGATGATGGGATTAAGAAGACTGAGAGCTCAGGAAACATCCAGATTATAGAGGTCTTTAAAAGCCAATTAAATATGATAGGAAGTCACTGTTATAGACGCAATAGAACACTGAAGAGGTTCAATGAGATCTATAGACAGATCATTATTAAAACTGAAAGGGGAATTGACTGGTATGGGGAAAGACTTGAGGCAGAAAGACTAATCAGAAGGATATTGTAGTAATCTAGGTGTAGGGTGATGAGGTCTTGAACTACAGTGGTGGCATTGTCAGAGGAGACAAAGGGTCATATGAAAGCCCTTATTAAAGTAGAAATGATAAGTCTTTGCAATTAATTATAAATGAGAGTGAGAGAATGAGGAGTCAATAATGACGTCTACATTGTGAGCCTTGGTAACTAAGATGGTGGTGGTTGCATCAACAGGAAGAGAAGATTTAGGAGGAAAACAAGACCAGTGATGGGCATATTGAATTTAACATTTCTAGAAATAGCCAATAAGCATCTGGAGCTGCAAGACCAGAGGTCAGGAGATAACTGGAGACATAATGTCTGAGAATTAATGGTATTGTTGATAGGTGAAACCATGAGAACTGATGAGATCACCAAATGAAATATTATAGAGGGGAAAGAGATGTCCCCAGGGGATTGGGAGGGAGGGGGGACCCATCACAGTTAATGGGTGAGACCTAGATGAAGTTCCAGCAAAGAAAATTGAGGACAAGTCCAACAAGAAGGAAGAAAGACAGGAGAGAACAATGTCATGAAAACTTATAAAAATTATAAACTATATATATATACATACACACACACACACACACACACACATGTAACTCCCAAAACTATAGATAGATATATAGATAGAAGGCAGATAGACATATAATTTTACCATTTTATTTTTTTTACACAAAATTAATCTAGATAGTGGATACAGCCCAGGACCTACAATCAAGAATATCTAAATTCAAATTCTACCTCAGACATAAGCTGTCTGACCCATTTAACCTCTCATGGATTTTGTTTCCTCACCTGTAAATTAGGGATAACACTAGTAACTATCTTCCAATGTTATTGTGAGGATCAAATTATATAGTCTGTGGAATATGCTCTGATTTTACAAAGTGCTCTATAAATGTTAGCTTTAATACCAATTATTAGTAGTAAGAGTGTCGGTATTTCTCTGTAACTATATTCCCTTATTTGGTAAAATAATTGAATCTTGAGATAATGTATCATAGTGTCAATTACACTGGATTTGTAATCGGAAGATCTGAGTTTGAATCTTGTCTCTACAATTAATAAGGCTGTGTAAGGCTGGGCAAGCTATGTCTTTCTGGGCCTGAATTCCTCATCAATTACATTAAAAGGGAGTGAAAAAGATGGTTTCATAGCATTCATAACTTCTAGTTAAGAATGCATATTTTTATGCATTAATAAGAAATAGATTTTATTATGTTTTAATTCTTCTGTATTAGATAGTCCTAGTTGTTTCCATTTCAAGTACAATACAGTCATCTTCTGGAAATAAAAATGGGTGAGAAATTCCTTTTCTGGAAATTTATTTACCTTCCAGAAATAGGAAGAATTTCTGGTTACTGGAAAAGCTGAAGTCTACATTATCTGAACTCTCTCTTTTCTGGCTTTACTGCTTATGATTACCCCCCAAATAGAAATGTGATACAGGTCTCAAGGAGAAAGAAATGTACTTACTTGAAAACTAACAAGTACCCTAAGCAACACAGAAAATAGTTCAAAGTGACTTTTTCACAGAATCATAAGTAGGCAAAACCACCATCCTCATTTTACGGGTTTTCAAAGACATCGACTCCTTTCTGCTGTCTACACAAACAGTGAAAGGGCAGAAAGGTATTTTTTATTTTTTTTAAAATAAATCCAAAATTCCATTCCTACCTAATCCACTTGGTTACTATTCACAGAGAGAACTCCTCATGTCTACTCAGCAGCCATCTCCATGGATGATTACTAACCTACTTTATAGGCAAACATCGAAGTTTATTATCTCAGTTCTTGCAGCTATTGTCTAAAAGGTAAAACTGAAAACTGCAGTGGTGGTGTTTCTGAGAGCATGCAGTTGTTACTGCTTTTGTCATTGTAAAAGGTAATCATTATTTCCATCCTGTTCTGCAGAAACAGCAGGGATATTTGACTCACTGATAAAGGACTCACTATTTGCAGGCTCCAGCCTGATCTAGTCAAGAGAGCAACTTTTATCAAACCACTGTGATATTTAGACAGAAACTTAGCCCTCAAATTCACTAAACAATCCTTTCCAATATCAACAGGACTCCTAGGACAATATTTCTTTTTTTCTTGGGTTCGGATGAATCATCTGATTTAGCTTGACCTCCTGTCTTTCTCTCCCTGCGAAGACAGATTCCTAATTTAAAAATACCTAGGGAGTAAATTCGGTAGCATCTGGAAGTGAAGGCTTTGTAGCATCTGGGAGTGATGAGGGCTTTTGATCCCCATTTCCCTGTAGGTGCCTGACTTTGCAATTACATTTGAAGGACTTCTCAATTGAATAATAGCTGCAGTCAAAGTGATATAATCACAAGGAGAAACCCAACAGAAATTTAGCAGAATCTTTCCTTATTTATTCTATAGCCCTCTCCTTTATAGATAGCTGTCATTCTCCTGCTAGATAACTCTGGTTAAAGGAACACATTTCAAAGTCTGCAAGGTATGTAGGGAATGAAGAATCTTTCCTGCCTTCAGCACCTTATAATCTAGTCTAGATATGAAAAAGAAACTGACAACCAAAGCAATTAAAATACCTACACAGTGAAACAGGTGTAGACACAGGTAGTGAGTAAGACCATCAACAGGAGATTAGTTTAGCAAAGGTACAATTAGATTAGCAAAGGTACAATACAACACAAGGTGGCACACTGTAGAAGCACTGATATTCCCTTTTCCCTTGGGGGCATGGCTCAATTATAGTGTTTTTTACTCATATTTTATGCAAATCAATACTCTTAGATTTTTGTTGTTGTTCAGTTGTTTTATTAGTGTCAGACTTTTTGCAAATTCATTTGGGTTTTTTCTTGGCAAAGATGCCAGAGTGTTTGCCATTTCCTGATACAATTTTTTTTTTACAGATGAGGAAATTGAGGCAAATGGAGTTAAGTGACTTGCCCAGAGTCACTTAGCTACTAAGTGTCCGAAAACAAATTTGAACTCAAGTCGTCCTGACTCCAGGCCTGGCACTCTATCCCCTGAGAAACCTCACTGTCATTCTTAGGTAAATAAAATGAATGGAAAAAAAAAAATCTGTAGCATACCAGAAATAGAAAAACACTTACAATTTTTAGTGCACTAAGGAAGTAGAAAAGTACCAGAATATTGTTCTATATATTATCACATAAAGTGTGCATGCACATACCCACACACACGTGCACACACACATGCACACACACACACACATCACATAGCTCAGTAGAAGTTTTCTGATGTCTGAATAAGAAAACAAAGCTGTGCCATTCCCATTTAACGATAATGTTTAAAATTAAAATCTTTGACTTAAATTTACACTAAGATGCAACTGACTGGGGGCTTAAATTTGGTAAGAAGGCTTGAGTGCCAGTGGAGGACTCTGGGAAGCCATTAAGGAGCCCCCTAGCTTTGAGAATGCAGATGTCATGCTTCCCTCTCTGATAATTATGGTCAAAAAGCTGTCTGTCTGTTGAATTATGGTCAGATAGAGGAAGCCATGCCTGTTGAGTACTTTGGGGTTCAGGGCGTTGACTCCCCTGAACTAGGTGAATGACATATGTGCTTGACTAAAGGACTGATACATGTGTTTGATCAAACTGATTGTTAATCCCCTCAAAAGTTGCCTTTCTTTTTGTAAATGCAGATCTAAGAACCTGGGATAGCAGCCCCCCCCCCCCCATGTTTGTTGGGGTATTACTGTTACAGCATGCGCAGAATCTTGGTCTGCTTTGGATGGGTTGAGACATACAGTGTGGGGAGAGGTTCTACATTCTGTCAGCTAGAGTTCTAAAATAATTAAGTGTATCTAACAATAGTACAAATGACATTGTTTTGTCTAGATATATGTTGAAACTATACTCTTCTCTGTGTAATGTGATAATCAATGTTTTAGCTAATGGAATCTACATGAAAATGGAATGAATCTTTAAAAAGATGTAACTGATAGATGTTTATAGTACTAGCTGACAATAACCTATGAGTTTATTTGGTTGTTAGGCTGCACTGTATATAGCGTGCTGGGATTTGAGTCAAGAAGACTTGAGGTCAAATATGACCACAAACATTTACTTGCTCCGTGACTCTGGGTAAGTCACTTAATCTCTGTATGCCTCAGTTTTGTAAACTGCAAAATGGGGATAATAATAGCACCTATCTTACAATGTTGTTATGAGGATGAAATAACATGATTTTTTCCCTCCTTAATTTATTTATTTATTCTTAATTTTCAACATTCACTTCAGCAAGATTTTAAGTTCCAAATTTGCTCCCCATCTCTCTCCTCCTCCCAGCCCAAAACTCCATGCATTGATTTTCCCCTCCCCCAATCTGCCCTCCTTTCTATCACAAACAACCTCCTTCTCATATCTCCTTCCCCTCTATTTTCTTTTAGGGCAAGATAGATTTCTACATCCCATTGCCTGTATGTCTTGTTTCCCAGTTGCATATAAAAACAATTTTTTTAACATACATTTTTAAAACATTGAGTTCCAACTTATCTCCCTTCCTCCTTCACCACCCACACCCATTGAAAAGGAAAGCAGTTTAATATAGGTTATACGTGGGTAATCATGCAAAACATTTTCATAACAGTCATGTTGTCAAAGAGTAACTGTATTTCCCTCCATCCTGTCTTGCCCCCCATTTATTCTCTTCTGTCTTTTGACCCAGTCTCTCCTCAAAAGTTTTTAATTCTAATTACCCCTTCCTCCCATTTGCCATCCTTTCTATCATCCATTCCCCTCCCCACCTTATCCCCATTTCTCCTGCTTTCCTATAGGTCAAGATAGATTTTCATAGCTAAATCCAATGAGAGTAATGTTCATTCTTTCCCTCTCACCTCCTCCCTTCTTCCCTCCATAGAGATAATTTACCCCATTCTATCTCTCCCTTTCTCCTCCCAATATATTCTTCTCTCTGCCTTAATTTATTTTTTAGTTATAATCCTTCCTATTCAACTCACTCTGTGCCCTCTGTCTATATATATATGTATATATATATATATGTATATATATATATATATATACATATATATATACATAATACCTCCAACTACCTTAAATACTGAGAAAATTCCCAAGGGTTACAAATATTATCTTTCCATGTAGAATGTAAACAGTTCAATTTTAGTAAATCTCTTATGATTTCTCCTTCCTGTTTACCTTTTCATACTTTTCTTGATTCTTGTTTTTGAAAGTAAATCATTTATTCAGTTCTGGTCTTTTCATCAGGAATGCTTGAAAGTCCTCTATTTCATTGAATGACCATTTTTCCTTTGAAGTATTTTACACAGTTTTGCTGGGTAGGTGATTCTTCATTATAATCCTTGCTTCTTTGACCCCTGGAATATCATATTCTAAGCCTTTGTATCTCTTAATGTAGAAGCTTCTAGATTTTGTGTTATCCTGATTGTGTTTCTGCAATACTCGAATTTTTCCTTTCTTTCTTCAAATTGGTTGCTTCCAATATTTTCTCCTTGATCTGGGAGCTCTGGAATTTGGCTACAATATTGTTAGTTTTCCTTTTGGGATCTCTTCTGGTTGTATGTTTTGATCTTCCTTGTCACCAAAGTAGGATTATATAATCTGATTTTTTTCCCCTGGTTTTTGCTCATTTCCCCAGCCAATTATTTTTCTTTTGAACTCTTTGTCAAGGTCATTCTCTGCTTCCAGTGAGGGTGGACTGGTGTGTTGTCAGGTGCTTGTTCCACCCACCATCTGTGGGCCTACAGCTCCAGAAATAGCCACTGCTGCAGGTGCTGTCACCAGTTTCTCCACCCTCTCCACTACGCTGGGGATGGACCCTGACCCTCCTCCGCTCTTACACAGGCCTTCCAGGTTTTGTTCACTTGCCTTCCAAGTTGTCCTCAGCATTTTGGGGTCAAGAAGTCTGGAAACCACTACAGTGACCAGTGATTCAGTCCCAACCCCAGATCTGCTTAGGCCTTGTCTGTGCAGGTGCAGCCCATGCTAGACTGTGTTGAACTCCCAGCTCGGTGTGATAGATGCCTCCTCTGTACCTTGCTGGCTGTCTTGGCCTACAGACTTGCTTCACACCATCATTCTATGGGTTCTGCAGCTTCAGCATTTCTTTAGAGTCATGTTTTACAGGGATTTAGGGGGTTTGGGTGGAGAGCTCAAGCAAGTCCCTACTTTTACTTCACCATCTTGACTCCACCCCAAGTGACATAACATTTTAAAAATACTTAGCCCAATGATGGGCACACAGTAAGTTCTGTACAAATCCTTATTCCCTTGTCTTCTTTTTTTATTCTACTCTCCTTCCATTCCAATGCTGCCTGACGAGATGAAAAGGGGAATAAATTGGGTTTTTAATCAAAGAGATGGAATTTCGAATGGCTGCTTGGCATGTTCACTGGAGTGAGAAATCCCAGTAAAGAGTCCTTGAGCCATCAAGGGGCAAAGTAGGATTTGAATCCCTATAGAGAAAGTGAGGGGATTCTAGAAGACAAACATTAAATGCACACCTTTTGGTTTTTAATCCTCCGGGCCCTTGACCTTTGGCTTTCTAAATTAAGTTTTAGTAGAAACTGTTTATGGATCATAGGTCACAGATTTTGTCCTATAAAATATTTTAGAGATAATCTAGTCCAGTCTGTTCATTTAGAGATGAGTTAACAGAGGCCCAATGAAGATAAATGACTTGTCCAAGGGCATAGAGAGAGTGAGTGGCAGATTAGGAATCTGAATCTAGGTCCTTTGATTACATATCCAGTACTCTGAGACCTATATCACTGATTTTGTGCTAGAAACACATCTATATGAAACATAATACCTTTTCCCCCTTTTCTACCACTAAATTGTCCTATCCCATAGACTTGATTTTTTAAAAAAATATATTTATTTTTAACATTCTTTTTTTTTTAAATTTTGATTTCCAAATTCTCTCCCCCACTCCAGTGTCTCCCCCCACCATGAAAAAGTCAGGTAATATGATATCAATTACATATGTGAAATCATACAAAATATACCATAGATTTGATTGATTATAAAAGGGAATAGATTCCTTCAAAGTTCTATGAAGAACTTAGGAGAAATTCAATAGAGACTGAAGAGTCCTGTGAAGACCTAGATATGACACCTAATCACTAAAAATACTCCCATTTATGAAAGCAATTTCAGATTGATAAATTGCAGATGATAACCACTGTTAGTTTCACAACTCATTGAGATAAAAAGTACAAATCTTATTATCCACATTTGAAAGATAAAGATACTAAGGTTAGGTGATATTAAGTGAGTAACTAAGATTTCACAGTAAATGGTAAAAAAAGATCTCAGGCCAAGGTCCTCTAAGTGCTCTTTTGACTATACCATCCTGGCTGACTTTAGATTGTGAGTTCAAATGATGGAAGAAAGGTTAGCAATCTTCTACTTTAATTCTAAGAGTTTACTTTAAGTTTTATTGATACCCTTTTGTTTTTCTCCCGATCATCACTTCCTTCTGTTTCTACTTTCCAGCACAGAATCTTTCTCTGGGACAAAGAAAAATAGTCAAGCAAAACTGACCAGCATTTGGCACATAACGTCCCCTACCATCCTGCCAGAGGAGGTATTTATACATGTATGAATCTCTCTCTCTCTCTCTGCATGTATGTATATATGTGTACATGTTTGCATATGTGTATGTATGTATAAATGTATGTGCATATATACATACATACACACACACATATATGCATGTTCTCTAACAGATCTATTGCATAAAGTGAGGAAATTGAAGGCCAAGGAATTTAGGGAGGTAAAATGATATTACAAGTAGTTGTATATGGAAACTCATAGGGAATTAGATTATGGGCCTTCTGTCTCTCAGTCTAGGCTACTTACCGTGATACTATATTGAACAAATGAAAAACAAAAGAAAAATGACTATGTTCTAAGCCTTGAATAATGATTCAACCTATGATTTTCTAAATATAGAAAAATCCCAAGAGCAGAAACTCCTTCTAACAATGCCCATTCTCTGCAAATTTCCCAATGTTACATTGTTGCCTAAGACATAAAATGACTTGTCTGGCTCACACAGTCAGTATGCACCATAGACCAATCTTATACCCAGATCTCTTTGTCTTCTAAGCCAGCTCTCCATGACTCCACCCTGACTCTCTAGTACTGAGGATACAGATGAAAACCTAAGCTAGCCCCTGCCCTCAAGAAGTCCACATTGCAATTGTGGGATACAGGCCATAAATGAGGCTTCAGCTACCAAATAACTAAAAATGTCTACAGGTCTTTACAGGGCAGAAGCAGGGCAGCAAGTCACTTGAGTTGGTAGGACATATAGTAAGGCCATGTTGCCTTCCCAAGAAGGTCATAATTCCTCCCCTGAGTGAGGTTTACTTCTTATTAAATGAGGGAATAATAACTGAAAATCTCCCCTTTCATATGGTTTAACTGTGTTGATTTTTCATACACTACACAACCATGCTAGCCTGTTTATTTAGATGTCATATATATATACGCAGTGAGATACTCTTAAGGTTGCTTTAGGTAGCTTCTACCTTCCATCACAGCTTATTTTGAATACTTTCTTAAAAATCATATATGTATATGTATATATATATGTTACTCTACTTGATGTTGATATAATTTGCTTTAGCATTTCTGTCAAAGAAAATTGTCTGTCTTGGTAGAGTTCTTCATCATTAGAAACATAAAATATAAAACCAATCTAATGGCAACTCAAAGCTTAAGTAGTTTGTTCTGGTAAAGAACCAATTTGAGTTTGTTTTTGAGGGGGGAAAGAGTGACTTTCCAGCTCAGCTTCCATATGTCTCCTGTGGATGTAATGTTTTAAGGAAGTGTTGTTAAATTTGACTGAATAGGGATTTGACTTCTAGCTGAAATTCCCAGCTGATCTGTTTGCTTTATTCAGTGAAGATCTTATTAGGGGAATGTTGGTTATAACTTTTTTTACTTGTGCTCAAAATCTCTCTGTAACCACTCAGCATGCTCATGTACTAAAGCTATTACTGTTCTGATATACTGATTTAAAAAAAAAATGCAGAGGAAGGGGAGATTTCTTCTTGAGAGATCTCCTTGAAAATGCTTGAATCTAAAGAGTTACAGCAGAAAGCAAGGCAAAGGGGATGCATTGGGCTCCTGTTAAAGTACCATCAATATAAATTAGACTACCACTAAAAATAGAGCTGCTATCCATATACTTTTTAAGTCTAGCAGCTCTTTTTGTGGAAGCCTAATTCACGTTGATGATGCTTTAACAAGACTCTTGGAAGATTAAAAAAAAAAGAAAATAATGAAAGAAATAAAATGAATTGATGGGGGGGGAGTGTAAGGGGGAGAAGAAAAGGAGAAAGAGGCTCCAGGAAGCAGGCCAAGTAGAAAATCTTTTTCATGAAGGCCAGGTGTTGTGACTCCAAGCGTGATTGGGAATTTTCAGTCTCTGGGACCTGTCTAGCCATTCCAACCTTCCACTCTGAAAAATGCTGCTTTAGTTCAAGTTGTGAGCACTGTCAGCAGGATTGTCTACTTCCTACTTTGAACAGAATGATGGACCTCTAAATTGGATTCAAGTACTTGCACTGGTATTAAAAAGTCCTTGACTAATGTTACAATGTTATGAAGCAATCTTATCCTTGAGTAAGTGATTTAAAGATCTTGGTTTAGTTATTGGTTAGCTATTTTTAGAACTTTCTTTCTTGTATCTTTATTGATTCAAAATGTCTTTAAGTTTCTGAGTCTATGAAGAAATTGTTTTTATAAGATTCAATAATTCTTCTCTGCGGAAAAAAATCCTGCTGAGCTCCTTCCTATCACCACTCTTCATCCCAACCCCATCTTAATTTTGGAGAAGGGGTAGAAATTCCTTAAGTCAAGTTTTAAAGGCCTGAACTGAGAAAGAGTCTTGGACTTTTAGTAAGTTCACACTTCATTCAAAATTGAACTGCTTGCTGGAGTTTCTTGGCAAGTATTTTTGGATCTAAGTAGAAAGTCATTATTTAGAAAAGGGAGAGCAAGAAAGCAGTACATATAAGCCAAGCATATTTTAAATAAAAACAAACTTTAAGTTTTCATAAGTACTTACTACAAAAAAAATTAAAAAATATAATTCAAGGAAACATCAATATGCCACAGAAAAACAAATGTTACTCTACTGTCAACAAGGCAAAATTGACCCAGGGAAGTAACCATGAAGACCAACGATTGGGAAGAGAGATTTTGCAGGCAAAACAAAAAGTAAGAGTATAAACATGTATAGGAAACAAAGAGGAAGGACAGTAAGGAATGCTATATCAATCCAATATGCTCAGAATACATTTGGCCATGGGATGTGATGGCAAAATTTTCCATAGTGACACAGGGAAACATAAGCAATGTAAGCCCTTCTTTTCATTATTATTATTAAATCAAAGTGAGATCATTTAAAATATAAGGCATATTTGGGTACCAATTACCTGGTTAATAATACTGGAAACAAATGAACTTAGGAACTTAGTGTCTGATAAACTCAAATACCTCAGCTATTGGGGAAAAGATTCACTACTGGTAAGATTTAATGGGACAACTATACAACTATTTCACAGAAATTAGTTTAGACCAACAGCTCACTCTTTATACCAAGATAAACTCCAAAATAATACAAGAGCTAGAAAAAAAAGGCCATATCATAAACAATTTAGAGGGAAAAGGGAGAAATTATTTTTTAATTCTACAGGCAGAATTTTAAAATTCTGCTTTTTCTCCTTTTCTTTTCTAAGTAGAAGCATCCTTGAATAGGAGCAACCATAACAAAAATAAGATAATGATGGATTCACACTACAGATGAATAAAGAACTTCTTTTGAGAAATGCAAGATACCAATGACTGCATTAAAAAAGTGCTCAAAAAGGATGTGACCAGGGAGACATTACCAATAATCTTAGAAAGAATATGAATATCATTATCCTCCTACTCTAACCTTCTCAGTTCAGGTGTCAGACAATGAGATCTTTCCTTCTCAATACAAATAACAAAATACTCTAATGCATATCATGATTTTTTTTTTCATTTTCTGTCTCCTCTGGGAACTTGTCTCTTAAGCATCACTTTCCCCTTCCTCATTTTGATCTCCATTTTTCCTTCTTTCTAGGAAATGATCCCAGATCACTCTTATCCTAAAAACAACAACAAAAAAATACAAATCCCCATCATAAAACTGATCATATCTCCCCCTGACCCAAGCTATTATTTTAAATTTATCCTTTTCTTAAAAAATGATCAAAATCTCTCCAATTGATACATGATCAAAGGATATGAACAGGCAGTTTGCAAAGGAAGAAATTAAAGATATCTATAGTCATGTGAAAAAATGCTCTAAATCGCTATTGATTAGAGAGATGCAAATCAAAACAACTCTGAGGTACCATATCACACCTATCAGATTGGCTAAAATGACAAAACAGGAAGATTATAAACGTTGAAGATGTGGGAGAATTGGAACACTAATTCATTGTTGGTGGAACTGTGAGCTGATCCAACTATTCTGGAGAGCAATTTGGAACTATGCCCAAAGAACTACAAAAATGTGCATACCCTTTGACCCAGCAATGCTGCTTCTAGGACTGTATCCCCAACACCTCATAAAAATGAGAAAGGGTCCCACATGTACAAAAATATTTATAGCAGCACTCTTTGTGGCTGCCAAAATCTAGAAATCAAGAGGATGCCCATCCATGGGGAATGGCTGAATAAATTATGGTATATGAATGCAATGCAATACTATTGTTCTATAAGAAATGATGAATAAGAAGACGTCAGAGAGGCCTGGAAAGACTTACATGAACTGATGCTGAGTGAAAGGAGCAGAACCAGGAGAACTCTGTACACAGCAACAACCATAGTGTTCAAGAATTTTTTCTGGTAGACTTAGAACTTCATTGCAATGCAAGGACTTAAAATTCCCAGTTGTCTTTTAAGGCAAAATGCCTTCCACATACAGAGAAAGAACTATGGAATTTGATCGCAGAATGTAGCAAATCATTTTCTTATGTATTATATTTTGGTGTGTTTTATGATTTTTCCCATTCATTTTAATTCTTCTATGCAACATGACTAAGGTGAAAATGTATTTAATAGGAATGCTTGTGTAGAACCTACATAAAATTTTATGCCATCACAGGGAGGAAGGGCAGAGGTAGGAAGAAGGGAGGGAGAGGGAGGGGAAAAAATCTAAATTATATGGAAGTGATTGTAGAACACTGAAAACAAATAAAATTATAAAAATAAAAAAAATAATCACAATCCCAGGAGTTAAACAAACACCCTTCTCAGTCAAAGCTTTTGACTTCATTACTCGACAAAAACTTCCCTCTTTAAGCTTACCAATAGTCTTTGAAATTCCAATTATGATGAATTTTCTCAGTCTGTTTAAATTGTCCTCTACAGTATTTGATATGATTGGCCATTTTTTTTTTTTTTTGCTGCTAGACACAATATATGAGAAGAAATGGGAGTGGGGAGAGTAGTGGAAACACTCTCGGGTTTATGTTAGACGTTGTTCTTTCTTGATTCTCCTGCTACCTCTCTGGTTCTTCTTAGTATCATCTGCGGGATCAGTATCCATGCTCATCATCCATCATGCTTCCCCTATATTTGATTATATCTTGTATCTATCTAGAGCTCATTTCTCTTCTCTTTTTTCAATATTTGTGATGCTATGAATTCAAGTTCCATAGGTCCAGCTGCCATATCTATTCGTGCAACTACAAGAACTATATATGAATGAAGGAATAACTAATTAATGAATGAATAAATTAATGAGAAAATATTTATTAAGTACTTATTATATGCAATAGCCCTGTGATAAGCAAAAGATCTATAAAGCAACAATAGTTTCTCTCCTCATCTTCAGTCCTCCATCAACAATTGTGTTTTGCTGAACTTCCTATAGATGTCATGAATTCAACATGTCTGAAATAGAATATTTTATCTTTATTCCCAAATTCTCCCTTTATAAGTTTTCTGTTTCTCTTATCATTCTTCTAAATGCCCAAGTTTAAGACTTTTGGGTCCTCTTTCATTCTTTCCCTTCCCTCACATTTCCCTATCAAATGAATTGCCCATTATTATCAATGCTATCCATTATACATCTTACAATTGTCCAGTTAAATATTGTCCACAGTCATTCAGGTCCTCATTACCTCTTACTCTTGCTTTTCCTGAATTTTATCTCTCTCCATCTCCAAACCATCCTCCATGCAGCTGCATGAGCAATATTGCTTAAGCTCAAGTCTGGTTATATCACTATTCTCTTAATCAAAGAATTCCAATGGTTTTCTCCTTTTCACAGAAAAAAAAAATAAACTCTTTAGTATTTCAAGCTCTTTACAACCTGTTAATATTCTATGGTTATTGTATATTATATTTATATTATATTGTGTTATAGTATATCACATTGCATTATGTTAGGCTATATTATTCTAGATTTATGTATTTTACATTACAGACACATTCCTCCTTCCATACATGACATTCTATTTCTAATCTTTGTGTCTTTTCATACGATGGTACTGGACCTCAGCCCTATCCTGCACTCAGAGCACATTTTCTTATCTCTCCCTTGTAAACCAGCTCCAACTTTCTTCAAAGTTCAGTTCAAGATTTACCCAACTATTTACCTGATTAGGTTAAGCCTAACCTAATCACTTCAGTTGCTCACTTACAGTGCATATCCCATACCTCATATACAAATTACTTTGTATATTTCTATACTTACTATGAATGTTTTGTGTGTGTGTGTGTGTGTGTGTGTGTGTTTCTTTTGCTAATAAAAGGTGAAATTCTTGAGTTCTGGGACTGCTTTGTTTTTGGATTAGTATACCTCAAACAAAAACAGCACCTAGTCCATGGTAGACATATAGTACCTGGTTTTTCTTTTGTTTTTTTTTTAAGTTCTTGGATAAGAGAGGCAACATGCAGATTTGTGGACTAGAAAATAGTATAGCCTTGTTGAGAAAAACAAACACTTCTCCCTGAGACAATACAGAGGAGAGAATAAGACGGTTTAATATAAAAAGACATTTGAACAAAATATTTCTGCCTAGCAGTAAGAGTTCATCTGAGGTCAGAACAGCACAAATCTGTAGTAAATCAAATCATCTTTTTCATGACTTCCTTTAGCAACATCTGACAGCAGGGGAGGGCAAGTGTTCTAAGGGTTATCCAGGACTGGAGATGTGGATGGCAGAAATCACAGAAGGTCAACTAGGTAAGGAATCCTAGAGTAAAAATGATAGCGTCGTAGAAATGATTGAACCTGGCATCTATGCTGGATGGGGAATCAAATGAAGTGAGAAAAGGAATAATGGACTGGGAGACGAGGGAGGAATAAAAGGTTGGACTTGATACTAAACAGGAAGATCAGAATCAGCATATAGGTGAGAAATTAAAGTGTGGGTTATTAAGGATATGCTTTATCATGCATATGCTACATGTGTTATAAACGCAAAAAAACCCAAATCTATCGCATGAAAAGATAAAATGAAAGAGATAAAGATGAGAAATATCAATATTTTGGGGAATCTTCTATTTTTACCATTCATTCTCATTTGTTATGATTTCCAATATTTTTAATTCATAGGAATCTAGTCATTTTATATAAAAATCTCAATTTTAATGTCATAATTTTAATTACTCAAAATGTAAATATTTATTTTCAATTAGTTTTAAAAACCTGTTTTCCTCTAATTGCAAATTGAAAAGTTTGAGAAATTGTTTTTTTTCCTAAAAGGGAGGATAGCCTTTGTTTCATGGTTTAACATCTTCAATGGCATTTCATAATCTTGTATTTGAGAATGAAGATTCCTGGGAATCATAGTTTGATTTATTTGAAGAATTCCTTTAAATCACATGCAAAAAAAGAGATATTTCAGGCTTTGAAATATTGATCCCTTACTCAAGTTAGCCTAGGTTTAAATCCACAGTAATTCATTTATTTTTACTGTAGACATTTAAACTCAGATGAAAGAGAATATGTTAAATTTTTAAATGCAAGTCTTTCTTCAGATTTATTGAGCTAGTACATAGAGTTCTGGATCTCAAGGAATGTATCTACAAGACCACATTTATTATACCCAACTACAGTGTTTATTGGTAATATGCATATCACCAGAGTCAAATGTCGAGAAATGAGGGTACATGTGTTTATTAGCTTGCAGGAGACTCTAATTTTGAACCATCTATTTTGGGCCTTGTCAAGCCAGTGCTGGTTCTAGGGGAACCATCAGAAATTCAAGTTAAATGTCAGTGGCAACAGTGGAAAAAGGGGAACTCTGTTTTGTACTTAAAATAATTATCTACCTTCCTTCATTGTGTTCAAAATTTATTTTGTTAATTTTTAAATAATTACTTTCTTGTTCAGCTTTTTTATGTTCAATTAGCTTACTTTTCTTATATTTTAGTAGGTCAGCAAATTCAATTAGCAAAAGTTGATGGTGCTATAATATTCAAATAATTCTTACCTGGGGGCATAGAAACTGTCCCTACATAAACCTTTGTTCCTGATTAGAAGTTGGAGCTAGAGAAGTGAGATTCAGGCAAAAGATACAGGAGACCCGAAAGAGAATACTAAGGCATGCCCTCCTGATAATACTACTTCTCAATATGGAAACCAGAAATGAGTTAATGTTGCAGTGCTTCTCACTTTGAAGCATCTCCACCATTAAGTGAGAAGGAATCCCCATTCTTCTTCTTGAGTTTAGAATAGAATGGACAATGGCAATTAGTGAACCTGTTGCTATGTTTTCAGCCCTATTTATTCCATTTCTGTCCTACACAGTTCTGTGCTAGCTTTAAAGTCTTTTAAAATAATGGCTATGTGTTTGACCTTCTCAGACTGCTATTAAATGTTTAGCATCAGAAAGGACCTTAGAGGCTCTGCAGTCTAAACTCTCACCCTTTTTCAACATGCCTGAAAAATGATAATCCAACCTCTGACTCTCTGTGTCCAGTGACAAGAAACTCACTACATTTCATATCAGTCTATTTCATTGTTGGACAGTACCAAGCACTAGAAAATTCTTCCTTTAATGAACAAAAGTCTATTTCTGGGTAGATTCTACCCATGGATCCTTACTTTCTGCTCCAGAGCAAATGGACTAAGCTCATTCTCTCTTCCATGCAACAATATTTCAAAGTATTTAAAGTCAGATGCCATCCTTTTCTTTTATTTTCTACACTATTTATTTTCCAGTATTTCAACTATTCTTTATATCATATGGTTTCTAATCACCTCCCCATGGATACACAGGTATTCTATACTCCCAGTCCAATGATTTACCCACCACACTGCATTTTTTTTGACCCAAATGCCACAATTTTATATACCCAAGTTTGCATTTTTGCATTTGTACAGCATTCTTTTGTCTTATTTCATCCTATGATAATTATGACTGACAATTATATAACAACTCATTTCACCAACTGTGTGTCAAGGCATCCAGGAGTCCCACAGTGAACTCACAAGACCGCCTAAATTTTTAAGGGAAACACAGCCATATTTAACATTTGTTAGACATCAAGCACACTATGAGCTTATTACTTTAGTTTTTAAAAATAAAATAAACTGAAGTAAAACATTCTACATTTCTAAATGAAAGTTTAGTGTATTTGAGACATGTTTTTATTTACTCCTTCTTCCATCCATGCCACTCATATTTCAAAAATCATTCTTTATTACATCATATAATGGAAAGCTAGGTTTTTGGTAGTTCCTTCGATAAAAGAATGGATCACAGAGAAATCAATTCAGGATTGGGAATAGGTTTGAGAAGTTGTACCAACCTGCACTCATTACATTATGAAATAATTGTGGTTGTTTAAGAATTTTAAAATTCTACATTTTCTTTCAATATATGTGAATTAAAAAGTTACCAATTTGTTAGCACACAAATACTCATTAAATTGGTTGGTGCTAATTACTTAATAAATGGGACTGTTAGTATTTCTTCTGGCCTGGGGAGCAGTGAAAAAATTTACTGAGTGACTGAGGGTGCCATGATTTGAGAAAGTTTAAGATCCTCTGATACCATTTTTCAGTTTTCTGGACACTTCAACTAAAATATGACATTTGAGCTTAAAACAGCTACAGGAAGTGTATATTCGAATTATTATTATCCCAACTTGTTAGATAAGGAGTTTAAAGTTCAGATATATTAAGGGACTTAATCATGTTTATATAACTAAGAAATGTCAGAGGTAAGAATTGAAGCTAGCTTTTGATTGAACTCAAGTCCAGTATGCTTTAAACCATGTTGAGCTGCTTTTCTGTCTAAAAAATACAGGTTTTCTTCATATAGATGGTTCTAAGCAAAACCTTTCCTAAGCTACACTAGTACAATTTGATATTTTTTAAAACCAAACACATAATTTTTCAGTTATCCTTAGTAAATTGGATAGACCATCTAGATTGTAAGCTTTTTTAGGGGATTAACTATATTTTATTTATCTATATGTCTTCCTTGATACCTGTTATAATATTCCCAACCTGACAGACTTTCAATAAATATTTGTTGAATTTTGGTCAATTGAACTTCATCTTTTTTGGTTTGGCATCTCTCTCTGGAATATTAAAAATGTTTGGAATGCTATGTTATCATATATATTTGTTATTCTTCCCAACTACTATGTTTGACAATTTCTATATTTTCATCTGAGTCAAAAACCCAGAGGTATGAAACAAATATTTTCATCCATGTGAATAATGATCTACACTCATCATTATTGGCATATACTATTCAGATAACATTCATTTACAACATTTTCATCTTAACTACATATTATCTTCTTGTTCACAAGGATCTCCTAAGTTTGGTCACATGCCTTATTCTTTCCATTTATCTTGCTCTCTAGTGTCATTACTAACAATGGAAATGGAAGAAAGATGTCATAGTTATGAGTTCTGAGGTGAAAACAAAGTCAGAAATTATAGGCATCTGTAGCCACGTGGACTAAGACTGGATGCAGTTGAAACAGGAGGCTTTTGATTCCCTCTACACTCAGGTCATAATATTGTGTTCTTTATCATGTAAAGTTCATGTTTGGTGCTTCATTTACTTTAAACCTGTATGGAAGAAGATGGGCAGCATTTAGGGAAATCACAAATGTTGACATTCCAAGTTCCATCTGGAAGCTACGTGGCATAGTAGATAGAGGGCAGGGTCTGACATCAGGAAGACTTGATTCAAATACAGCCTCAGACATTTACCAGCTGCATGACCCTGGGCAAGTCATTTAACCCTGTTTGTCCCAGTTTCCTCGGCTATAAAATGAGCTGGAGAAGGAAATGAAATCACTCTAGTGTCTTTGCCAAGAAAGCTCCAGATAGGGTCACAAAGAGTCAGACATGATGGAAGTGACTCAATTACACAAGATTCCATATGATAGGAAGCAAAACAATTCAGACATGAAAGTTCCCCAGATCATCTGCCTAGGAACAAATGAACCAGAGGAAATAAGTTGGCAATTGTAACAAGATCCAAATAACCAAAGACCCATATGTCAGAAGCAAGCCTCTGACACAAGTACATTCCTATTAACCTTTAACTCATTTGATGTTTTCCATTATTATAACTTCTCAATATTATTTTAGATCTTGACTATATTGTTCAAGAACCATTCTTGTCTGTGTGGACTGTAATAATCACTTCTTAACTGACTAGTCTTAGTACTTACATTTTTCTCTTGTTTTCCCATCTACAATCTATATTGTACATTGGTTTCTGAGTTTTTGTTGTTTTTTTTTTCAAAAACATGGCTCTAACCCTACCAATTCTCTCCTCAAAACAGTCAATGGTTCAACATGAAGTGAGGCTCCCCATCTTCTCACCCAAGAAAAGGATATCTCCAAGACCAAATCTATTAGCTCCATATCCCCAAATCCCCCTGAATTAAGAAGTACCAAAAGTGAAACTTGAAGAGTTTTCTTGGGAGTAGGAATCCGTTCACAAGGAGGTCTGCCCAGATGTGAAGCCTATGGATGGCATTTCAGGCACTTCTGCTATCAAGAGGCACCTGGCTCAAAGGTGGCTCTCAGGAGACTCCAAGAGCTGTGATGCCAGTAGCTAAGACCAAAGACTGTGATACCCACAGCAGCTGCTATGAATATACATGCATATCTCCATGGTTGGTTTACAAAATATAACAAACTCTCCTCCTAATGCAAAATCAAAATATTATTTCAAAACATCCATATTAGAATAAAATTTACTAAGGTACTCAACAACAATCCAGGGAAAGCCAACAACATTTCTCTCCTTCAAGCTTCCCTGCACAAGCAAGTTCCCCATGGCAAGTTCTTCCCTCAGCCTCTCCCTGCCTGCTTCTCTCCCTGCCTGCTTCTCTCTCTGCCCCACACCTTTCCCTCCAAGAAATGCAATATATACTGTTTCCAATCAAAGACTCAGCACTTGATTAAGTGAGAGCCATAAAGCTTGGAAATCAGCACTTAATTGAGAGGGTGTAGAAATCCCTATGGCCCATAGCCTAATTGGCTCTGCACCAGGACTCCATGTGAGGCCTTTTAACTGGTGGGGAAGATTTTATATACCATTAACCTTACAGAGGTTCACACCAAAAAAAAAAAAAAAAAAAAAAAAACAGATCCTGGAGTTGCTGATGCTTGAGCAGTTCCTCCATCTCCTACCTGGAGATATTCAGGCCTGGATGCAAGGGAAACATTCCAAAAATAGTGATGAGGTATTCACCCTTGTGAAGGATTTGCAGACAGTCTAACAAAGCAAGGCCAACAGTCCTTGGCCACATATCCACATGAATAGTACCCTCAAAGAAAGGAACAGGCCTGAGCACTATAGAGTAGTCCCAGAAACCCCAATCAAAGCTAGCCAAGCCTTCAAGGGAGGGGAAGTGGAGTCTTTTAGCTAGATCCAAGCAACAGCTAATTCTTTGCTTATAAGGGGAATTCCATCTCTACCAAGAGAGGCTCAACTGTTCCTTACGGTCCTTCCCAGTCCCAGGAGGAGAGATCCAGAGACCTGGAGGTGACAACTGTACTGGTGAGCTAGGAATTCTGGATGATCTTCTTAAGATTACAGAATGACTATCTTATTGGGATCCCAAGTTGGGGGGAGAGGGAGGAGGAAGGGAAGAGAATGGAAACAGGGACAGCAGGACAAATAGAAAAGTATGCCTGCAAGTACACTATATATTAGCATTATTTGTTTTATTGTATTTTTTTTTGCTTCTTTTGTTAACTATTTCTCGATTACATTTTAATCTAGTTCAGAGAGAGTGACATCTCTGCTCTAGACTCTTAATGACTGCTGCCAATAAATTTTTCCAAACTCCTCTTCTGTCCCTCTGCTCCTCAACTTTCTCTTGAATCTCTCCAAATCTAACACATATGCTTTGCTCCTAATGCTTCCAATTCCCTCTATTCGATCAGTACTGCGATGATGGTTCCTAGAAGAACAGATACTGGGAAAAGAGATGGGTAGGGGGCTAACAGGGGACAATTGTCTTTTTTATCTTCATCTCTTTCTCTTCCTTGGGATTTTAAGGAATCTCTGACACTTTAGAATGTCATAGTGGAAAAATTTGGCCTGCATTCCCTCTAGGGCTTCAAATTGGGACACAGAATGAGGAAAAAACAAAGCAAGAAGGTTCAGAAAAACCTACAACAATTTCAGGAAAGATGGGGCAAGGATATTTCCTTGATACTCAAAAGGGAAGATATACAAGAGACTTAGTGGTGGTGCTAAAAGGCAATGGAGCTCTACTGCTTCAGAGAGTAAAGGAATACCATCCCCTAGTAAAAGTGAAGTTTGGGAAATAACAGTCTGTGATATCAAAGCAAAACCACAGGCTACATCAAAGACATGCCCTGAGCATGAAATAAGCTTTCTCCAGTTGTTATACCTTCAGGAACACAAAAGAACCCCTAATTTCGTCAAGCCCTACCAGTACCCATTTTGTGAAAAAAAAAAAAAAATTTGGCCATGGTCCCATCCTCAAGCTACACTGAGGACACTCACAGATGAACGTCCATATGTGTGTTCTGAGTGTGGGGAATGCTTCTGGCAGAATGGTTACCTGAGAAAACATCAGCAGACCCACTCTGCTGAAGTAGGCTTTTTGTGTGCTGACTATGGTCAGGGTTTCCAGGACAATCCAACCTTCTGCAACGTTTACCTTCCCATGCCAGGGAAACAGAACAAGGCATCAAATCAACCTTCCTGTGCTCCTTTTGTGAGCAGAGTTTCCAGTGGCATGCCAATTTCCAATGCCACCTGGGTCTCCATGCTGAGGAGAAGCCCCTCCAAGGTGTTGAGTATGGCAAAGGTTTTCTACGGGGTACCAGGAACCACCAGCAACAGCAAGCTCCCATTAAGCTGAAGCCTCCTGTGTGGTAAATGCTTCAAGGCCTTCTGGAGGAATGAGTATCTGGTCACTCACCAACTGATACATAGAGGAGAATGCCCTTCTCTTGTGAGGACTGTGGACCTGCCTTCAGCCACAGCTCCCAGCTACCCAGTCATTGCCATGTGCATGGTGGTGAAAAGCCCTATGCCTGTTCTGAGTGTGGGAAGCACTTTGTGCACCAGGCTGGCCTTGCACACCTAATGCTAACTCATGGTGGAGAGAGGCCCCATCACTGTGGCCAGTGCAACAAATGTTTCAGCCAGAGCCAGGGCCTGAATGGACACCAGCACAGCCACATTGGTGAATGGCCATGCCACTGTTGTGAGTGGGAGCACTTCAGTCAGAGTGTTCAGTCAGATGTGTGGTCATTGCTTCCACAACAGCTCCAACCTGGTACAGCACATTCTGACCTATAGAGTAGAAAGGCCCTTCCACTGCCCTGGAATGGCCACTTTCAGCACCACCTTTGGACCAGTTCAGCAGTTGATACTCCAGAAGCAGCAAAGACATCAGAGAACTAGTGGGACTCAATCAAGGAGGCTCCTGAACAGTGTCAACAGTGAGAAAAGAACTTCAGCTGGGCTGTAACCTGCTTAAGCATTAAGCCATCCACACAGGTGCCAGAACTTATACCTCTCACTAATATGAGTGGAACTTTATCCACAATTCTCACCTGATAAGCCACCTGATGACCCATGCCAAGGAGACTGTATTATGTATCCCTGAACTGGGATGTGTATGTGTTCGTCCTTTGTTGCCAAAGAAGACCACGTCATCAGAGAAATGATGACATGACTTGCACTTGACTTTGTTTTGAGTGAGGGAGGGCTGTGCAAGGTCACCATCCTCACTTCTGCTCCAGAGCCATCTGAATCCATTGACCAGATATTCATCAGGATGACTGGAGATGACCCAGGATGAGGCAATTGGGGTTAAGTGACTTGCCCAAGGTCACACAACCAGTAAATGTCAAGTGTCTGAGGTGAGATTTGAACTCAGTCCTCCCAACTCCTGCACTGGTGCTCTATCCACTGCACCACCTAGCTACCTCTAAGGTATCCCTGAAACTTACTTGATTGAGGCACTGAGCCACCCAGAGGGATCTCCGTTGGGCTTGTAAAGTGCCAATCTACAAATAGGACAGAGAAAGTGCCCTCATCAGGCCATCTAATTCCTCATTTATGTACCTTTCTCATATTCCTCCCTAGCTTTTTCCTCAGCCTTTCCTCTCCAAAATGAGTAAAGGCAAATTGCTTTTTTAAAGTTTTAAAAAAAGAAAAGAAATAGAGCAGGTGGCAGCATTTTACTTGCTAGAGTGATGACACTGACATGAAGAATTAGATAGTTGAAATGGTAAACTTGTTCTTACCACTAGGGGTTTAAGGAATTTAAGTTTTGACTGATATTTTGGAATATACCACCTGCTATGCAGAACTTAAAACTTGCTCTTAGAAGCAGATGTATCTGGCATTTTCTTTTCAGAAAATGTAATCAGTTTTGCAAAATGATTGATGTTCGAAAGTTGAAATGGAGTGATCTTGTGTATATACTTATATTTGTTATGAAGCAAAGCAGTCACTCAATCAGAAATGGCCCATAGATGCAGCAATTTTCTCTATTGCTACACATATGTTTAATATATCACATCAATTTTTGTTAAAATTCCATAGACACAAACAGTATGAAGGATATATATATATAACTTATTTTTATATGATCTTGATTTTCATCTATTCATTTTAAATGTAACTTAAATTGAAATATTACAGCAAGAGAAACACATATTGTCAGAAGGAGGTAATCTCAAGGGTCATGAAAAGGCATCCTTGATTCCAAGTCATCATTCAGCCTCTACTTGAATTATTCTACAGATGAAGGCCATACTACCCTTCCAAGGAAACTGTCTTCCCTACATGGATTGAAACTGTGCCTCTGTGCCTTCTCCTCACACTTTTCTTATTTTTATTGATTGTGGTCAAAAAGAACAAGACTACTTATTTTCCCACATGCCAGATCTTCAAATACTGGGAGAAAGCTTATCCTCCCCACTCTGACTCCCAAGCTAAATGTCTCCAAGCTAAATATCTCCATCTCCTCCAAATGATTCTTTTGTGAAGAATGGCCAATCTGTCCATCATTAAATGATCCTAGCTCATCAAGTGAGATACCTATAAAATCCTTAGCACAGTGCCTGGCATATAAGAAGCATTTAACAAAGAGTCATTTCTTCACTTTCTCCCTTCCTAAATCCTATTTTTTTCTATGAGATCAAATGAGATAACATTTGTAAAGTGCTTAGTACAGTGCCTGCCACATAGTAGGGGATGTATAAATGCTTATCTTCCCCCCTTCTCCTCTGGAGGTGTTTCATTTTACCAATATCTTTATATAAAATATATACCTAGTTATTAACATTATATTGTTGAGGATATATAAAAATAGCAAAATATAGAGGTAGAATGTTCTTTATGCTACTTTTATTAATGTAAACAGATCTTGTTGTCCTTTCTGATTATGAAGTGACACTGTTGACTCATATTGAACTTAGTCCACTAAAAGCTTCAGATTTTTTGCTTCTGCTTTGTTTTCTAGACAAGCTTCCCCGTATTATACATGTATAGATAGTTTTGAACTTGATTGGAGGACTTTTGATTTGACCTGATTAAATTTCATCTTATTTGATTTACTCAATTATATTATCCTGTCAAGGTTTGCTGTGTCCTAACAGGTCAAACAATGTATTATCTATGCCTCCTGGTTCTCTTTTTATTCCAGTATAATAAGAACAATTTATTGTTATTCATATCAATATTTCTACAAAAGAATTATTTTAAAATTAGCTACAAATACTTTATGATTTTGCTTGGCCTAATCTCTAAGCTGATTGTTTTTTCAGCCAATCACACCCTCCCAGGATATCCTTTTGGTTGCTCTTTCAATTTCACCCTCCTAAAATGGCTTTAGTACTGACTTCTCATTCAACCGACTCTTGTCTCATTATTTCTTTTTCTTTTTTTTTTTAGTTTATTAGGAGGAAAATGACAAAGGCTAGGAGGGGTTTCTGAATTGCTAGACAAATTAGAACTTTGGGTTTCCAATGGAGAGGAAAACAAATGTAAATTATTTACTAGAGAAACAGACTATGTTTACAGGATTGAATGACTTACAATAATTTGAGAAGATATTAACTATTTTAACTACTAAAGTGCCACTTATACCTTAGCTCACTGAATCTCTTTTTCCCTCATAATTGAGATGGAGAATGAATCTCTTCAGGCAGGTGATGACCTGTATGTATTTGTGTGATCACAAGAAGGTTTTGATAAGGTGGCAAATAATAGATGAAAGCACAGCTTTCTAAAGTCCAGCAATTTTTAGCTTGGTTGTTCCAGTCATTTTTGGCCTTCAGAAAGGAAAGAATTGTAAGGAAACCACATTATTTTCCCCTGATATTTCACCTGGACGAAAAAGGTTAAAAAAAAAAAAAGGTGCATCCTCAGCAGAAATTTTATTTTTCCTTTAGCCAAAGGAATGTGAAGAATAAGGGATAAAGAGAAAGATCTCCTATTCTACGTAGAGGAGGCTGGCTAATTAGTACATACATGTAGAAAAAAGGGCATACAACTTACGAAAATATGTACTTCTTTTTATTCAGCACTATAGTATTCATAATTTCAATTGTACAACAGAAATTCAGCATTAAAATGCATATCAAAGACAGAAAGAACTAAGATAAGTCTTTAAAATGTTCCTTTTTAATTTATAAAATGTAGTGTTGCTGACCTGTTTATAAAATTCTGCTTACTGGAATTCTCACAGGACAAGAATCAGTAGAATGTTGCTTAAAAATCATTTAGTATTAGAAAATTTAAAAAATACCGAAGGTGTAAGTTGCTTCCGTTATATGTCATATCTTTTTTCTCACTAATTTGCTTGGTGTCTCCCTCCCCCTTCTCTCCATTCTGATTTTACCTCTGAAAAAGTGATCATGTTACTCTACACAAACAGTTGATTCAGGGATAAATGACATTTCTGTAACAAATATTTTCCTGTTTATTAAAGTTAAATGACCTTCATTCTTTAAGATGCTATTTGATCATCAATGTATCTAACACCTTACCAATTCTTTTTCTAGAAGAAAATGTCCAACATTTAAAAAATATGCTTATTATGTATAATCCACTAATCTTTAACCTCCTTTCTTCTTCCTGATCCATACTTTGACATATATTTCCCTCATTCCTCAACTCTTCTCACCTTACATTAAATGTCCCTATATCAGATTAAAATTTATTTATTTTGGACTGTCATAAGGTCTGCATAAAATGTCTATACCACTTCATTTTCAGTAATCAGTGTTGGTGCATAAGCTAAACTTATTTTCGAGATATTCCTTTTCATATCCTTATCACTACTCCTGTAATATGTGATGACAAGAAATTCCATGATATAATGTTTTTTGTTGCCTTTGGGTATAATATAAAGCATGCTCTACTAACTCATTTCTCTGTCTCTTCAAGGAATACTATGAGTCACCCTTCCATTTAGTTGTAGCTTTCTTCTTTCTTATGGTTTTGTTTGTAGTAAAAAATGTCAAGATAACTAGGATTCAGCTTCTCAAGAAATATATACCCTGATTGTCCACTGGAAAAAAATCATCAGAAAGGGGCTCATAGAATTAAGGTCTTCTAAAAATAATAGCATATTATTATCTCAATAATATTGATAACAACAATAATAACAGCCTGTGAAAAAATCTGCAGAAGTACTTCCTTTTTAAACAAAACTAGCAGAGGCATTGTCCTAGAAACAGGAATTGTCAGGGACCTGGCACATCACCAGAGAGATGAATGAAGACATACACAGGGTAAGTAGAAATGCGACTTTGTATTTCTCCCAACATTTCATACTTGGCCCGGTCTTATGATACAACCAGTTTCAGAGATGTCCCGTCACCTTTGAAGTCAAAAGTTAACAAAGAGGAGAGAAATCTCCCCCTCTTTTCACAGATAGCCTTTTCTCAAATCCTGCCACATTACCCATGATTGCCATTCAGGGAGCTTGCAATTTGTTCTTCAGTTCACTCCCCACTGGATGATCCCTCAAAGCAACTAGAATTCAACAAGATGGATCATGTCATGAACACAGGAGGCATTTAGTAACCAAGTTACCAATGATTCCCTTTCATTTTCTCCCAGGGCTTAGCACAAGGCTTGGCATTTAGTAAAGTCCCAATAAATACTTCTTAATTGACAGATTTTATTCTAATTCTCACCTGTATGCTCTGATTCCTTTTGATTTAAGATTTTTAGATTATAGTTTTTAAACGTATAATATTAAAGAACTTTTTGTGCTTCTGTGTGAAATTTTATCACATTGCACCTCATATACAAGCTTTGAATTAATGTTTTCCTTTAAAGTAACTTTATTTGGAGTAGGCATTTGATTAATCTATTCCTGGCATTATAATGGAACTAGAAGAAATCTGTGAAGCATTCTTATTTTGATGTATAGCACTCAGCTTGAATGCTATGCAAGAAACTAGACAGCTAAAATACTATGAGGAATTAATAAAGGGAGTACTTTGAATTATCTTCTGTTTTTTCATATTACTCTTTCCAGTTTAGAATAGGAATGCATTAGAAATATATTTTGCTAACTGCTTTGTGAATCATTCAAAGCAGGTTGGAGGGCAGGGCAAGAAGGCAATTTTTATTACACTACTGGCCTCATCCTTGAAGGCTACGTGAATTTAGCACCATTTGACATAGCTTTTCCTCTTTTTCACTCACTGCCCACGGTATGATCTGCAAGTTTAGCATTGCTGATCAAATAGCTACAAAATGTTTTTCTGTCCTCCTTCTTAATGTCTGTTGATCTGTCTCCAGAAGAGACTCTTTTTCTAAAAGTTTTGTCACCCTATTTATCACCATGACACATGCTTTTAATAATGTATTCATTGATCCATAGAAATTATTTATTTACCTTCCAATTTCATTTTCATCATTGGAGCATATTCATTATATAAGAGTGGAGCCATAGGGGGGGGAAATACCCTATAGAGCTGATTTTGTCAAATTCTATGTAAATTAAATCATCTGAAAGATTGATAATTGAAAAGTCTCAAATGAATGTAAATGAGCAGATCTTGGGTTGTGTTACTGGAGAAGTAAAAACAATAAATAAAAATCCTTGTCATGTGGATGCTTTGATTAGTTCCCTAGTTAATGATTACATCCTTAAACCAGAAAGTGGAAAATCCACATTGAGACAAGTTATTCATTGCTTCCCAAGTAAACTTCATCTTCTCAGATTTGATTCAGAAGCATTTGAATGTCTGGTTTATAGATAAATATTTCAACCCCTATTCTAGCATAATTTTCACGATCACTATATACTTTTAATCATTGTTTGATTTGAATTAAACATACAGGTAGCATTGCATAGTGAATAGAGAGCTAACCTCAAAGCTAGGAAGACCTGTGATCCAATCTCATCTCTTATGCATGCAGACTGTTTGACACTGAGCAAGCCCCTTAAATTCCCAGAGTTGTAGACAACTCTGAATCTAAGTTGCAGAGTATTGAACTGCACCAGTTCCTTATATGAAAGAAATAATAGATTCACTCCTTAAACATTTATTTGAATAGCTTCAGAAAAGAAAATTAAATATCTAATCACTTGCCAAATCTTTTCTATTCTGGGATCACAGGACCATACCTTTAAAGTTGGAAGAGAAATAAGTATCTATTTCAACCTTTTAATTTTGCAGATGAGAAAACTGAGAGCCCCAAAGTTGAAGGGAGTTGGCCACATCAGCTTCACACGTGTATAATATACAAAACACCCCAAATACACATTTATGACTTCTGTCCCATTTTTCTTCATTCATTTAGCTAACATGCTACATTGTTATTGCTTCCCTGTATACACTTGTAGTCTCTAAATTAGTTTCTCTTCTAATTATTTCCCTCTATTGCCACTACTGAAGTTCAGATCTGGCCTTAGACTTTTACTAGCTGTTTGACCTGAGCAAGTTATTTAACCTCTGACTGTCTTGGTTTCTTCAAATGTAAAATGGAGACTGTAACACCTACTTCCCAGGGTTGTGAAAATCAAATAAAATAGTATTTGTAAAGCTCTTTGTAAGGTTCCTGATGCATATTAGTTGCTTAATAAATGCTTATTCCTTCTTTCCCTCCTCTCTACTCCAGAGAGCTGCCAATGTGATATTCCTGAACTGTCATTCCCCTTTTTATGAAATTAAATGTCTTTCAGTTTCCCATAGAGTAACATACAAAGTCCTCTGCTTGACATCTGAAGAGTATCAGTCTTATGTCAGTCTACTTTTCCAGACTTATTACACATTGCTGTCTTTCAGGTACTCTGTGGTATAATTAAGCTGACCTACTCATTGTTCCTCCTACACAACATGCCATCTAATATCTCCAACACTTCCTGTCATGGGCAACCTCATGTCTGTCATTCTTTCCCATCTCACTTCTATCTCTTATAATACCTTTGTTGCTGTTCAGTCATGTCCTACAAATTTTGATCCTATGGATCATATCACACTAATATTATCTATAACGCATTCTTGGGAAAGATATTGGAGTGGTTTGCCATTTTCTTCTCCAGTACATTAAGCCAAACAATAGTTAAGTGACCTACCTGCCCACAGTCACATAGCTACTAATTATCTAAGGTCAGATTTGAACTCAGGTCTTCCTGAGTTCTAGGACCAGCCCTCTTATCCACTGAGTCACCTACCTTCCTCTCCTAGAGTACCTAGCTTCCTTCAAAGCCCTTTTCAAATGGTTCTTACATATGGCCTTCCCTGATCCTCCTAGCTGCTATTTATTCCTCCCTCCCTGGAATTGCCTCATATTTTCCTTATTTACACGTTAACATGCATTTCCCCCCACTGAATGCAAGTTTCTTGAGAGCTGTAAGTGCTTACTTTTTTTATTCTTGTTGTTGATGATGGTGTTGTTTATATCTCAATAACCGATCATAATGTATGATGCAAAAATGCTTGCTGACTGAATGTAAAACAATAGGAAGAAAGAAAGACAAAAAAAGAGAGAAAGAAAGAGAGAGAGAGAAAGACAGAAAGACAGAAAGAAAGAAAGAAAGAAAGAAAGAAAGAAAGAAAGAAAGAAAGAAAGAAAGAAAGAAAAAGAAAGAAAGGAAGAAAGGAAGGAAGGAAGGAAGGAAGGAAGGAAGGAAGGAAGGAAGGAAGGAAGGAAGGAAGGAAGGAAGGAAGGAAGAGAGAGAGAGAAGGAAAGAGAGAAGGAAAGGAACAGTACCAAAAAACCTGGCTCTTCACTGAGATCTATTAAGTTTGAGAGAAGGTGGCATGAAACTTCAGTCCACATTTTAGCTGAATAATTTGGACAGTTAATTTACTTAGGAGGATTTTTGTCCAAAATGTATGTACATATGTATGTGTGTACGTATATATCTATACATTGATCTCTCTTCTTATTGCCATCTGCAGATATTAATTTTTAATTTTATTTTAAAAATTAGTAAAGTATAATTTTTACATTGTTTCTGTGATTTTAGGGATATAGTCTTTGTTATCTTAACAGCACTCTCTAGAAAAGACATATTTAAATATTCATCAATGTAAATTAGATGATTATTTATAGCCCATGAACATTTACTGGTTTTTATACTCTAAAAAGTTATCAATTCAATTTTTAATATATGATTACTTTGCCACTTTTGTCATTTTCCATTTTTGCTAAATTACTATTTTCAGTTACCAAACATTTTTTCTCCTCCCACCCCATTGAAAATAAAGCCAAGTCCTAATAACAAATAAGAATTATTGAGTAAAATGAATTCTCTCACTTGCCTTTTCTGAAATGTCATGTGAAGTCCACTACTTCTTTGTCATTCACACACACACACACACACAAATGGTATATGTTGGAGGGGCTATGAGAAAACTAGCACATTAAAGCATATGTTGTCAAGCTAAGGATTGATTTGGCCATTATGTAAAATAATTTGGAACTATGTCCATTGATTACTAAACTCTGCATATCCAATGCTGAAGAGATACCATTACTGCACATATATACAAAAACATCAAAGAAAAAGAATAGGACATATGTAGAAACAATATTTCCATTTTTACTTTTTTGTTGGTGGCAGAGTATCAGTAACTAAGGAATGACCACGCAGTTGGGAAATAGAATAAAAATATTATGATATATTTGTATAATAGAATATTATTGTCTAGTAAGAGAAGCTCATTTTCAAACAATGATCACAAATATAAGGAATGGTTATAAGATAAGAAAAAGCAAGGGGAAGGGAGCTTGCAGAAATCCCACTTAGTTAAAATTATACCAGTTCATTCAAAGAAAATTGATAGGTTAAATGAGAAGGAAGGTAACAGTCAAGGCAGAGCAGATGAGCTAGCATGAGGAATTTCAAAAAGCATTTATGAAAATGAAGTAGGAAAGACCATTTGCATCCAGTCAGCCTAGAGAGTATAATGTAGAAAACAATTTTATAAAACCTTACATATCATTTTAATTATTTTTTCTATTAAAGAATGTTCTTTGGCTGCTCTTTTACATTTTTTTATATTGCTGACATTTCCCACTGACTCTCCCTCTCCCCAAACAAAACCACTCATAGCAACAATTAAGCCTATCCAAGCAAATGTATCAACACATTTATTATGCCTGAAAATGCAAGTGTCATTGGTCCCTTTTAGGTTACAAGCTCTCTGATGCAAGGCAGGAGAAAATAATCAACCCTCAACTTTCTGAAGTTGGCAATCATCAGTCTTACGGGCTTCAGCGTGGTTTTCCTTGCAATGATGATGGTCATCCTGTACTTTTTATTACCAATGATTTTTATTTATAGTTTTTTCATGTCAAATACAGTAAAATTACACTCATACACCACATTTTGCTTAGCCATCCCCTCAATTGATGAGTATTCACTTTTCTTCTAGTTCTTTTCTACTACAAAAATACTGTTATAAATACCATTTTTTCTTGTACGTGACAATTCCCATTATCTTTTCTCTAGTTTCTAGTGTTATTTTCCTCAAACTGTCTTTAATAGTTTTTTTTTTTGTACATACTTAACATTCCAAACATTATAGCCAATAATACAATACAAGAATGTGAGCTATTTGAAGACATTCTTTTATATATTTTTTTTCTGGATTTGTGTTGCTTAGCACAAAGCTTGATAAATATCTATTTCTTGATTGATTAATCCTTGGGTTTATATGTATAATAGTGTTATAACTGGGTAAAAAAATATGGGACTTTTTCATGAATCCAAATTGTTTTTTCAGTGTAATTGGACTAATTCCCAGTTCTGCCAATAGTGTATTGGTTTAAGTGTCTTGATAGTCCCTGGAATATTCAACCTTTTGGTTTAGTGCTTTTTTTTTTCCACTTTGGTGTGTTTGAAGTAACAGTGAAGTTTTTAAAAAATTCCACTTGTCAGGTAGTTTTAATGTTGTTATGTATGATTGTTAAATGCATTTTTTGATCTTTTTGGCTACAATATTCCTAGGAGTTTTCCTTTGGGGATCTCTTTCAAGAAATAATTGGTAGATTTTTTCAATATTTACTTTACCCTCTAGTTCTAGAATATCATAGCATTTTTCCTTGGTAATTTCTTAAAAGATGATATTTGGCTCTTTTATTTAAAATCATGGCTTTCAGGTGGTGTAATAATTTTTAAATTGCCTTTATTGGATCTATTTTCTAGGTCAGTTTTTTCTCCAGTGATATATTTCATGTTGTCTTCTATTTTTCCTTCTTTTGGTTTTATTTTATAATTTCTTGATTTTTCATGAAATCATTGGCTTCCATCTGCTCCACTTTAATCTTGAAGGACTTACTTTCTTCAATGAGCTTTTGGGCCTCCTTTTCCATCTGACCAGTTCTGGTTTTAAAGCATTCTTCTCCTCTTTGACTTTTTGGATTTCTTTTGACAATTGGATTAGTCTGTTATTTGAGGTATTATTTTCTTCAATAGTTTTTGAGTCCCCTACAGTAAAATATTCACTCAGCTTTCATGATTTTCTTGCATCACTCTCAGTTCTCCTCCAATTTTTTTCCTCTACTTCTCTTATATGATTTTCAAAATCCTTTTTGAGCTCTTCCATGCCCTGAGACCAATTCATATTTTTCTTGGAAGCTTTGGATATAGGAGTTTTGACTTTGTTTTCTTCTTCTGTTTGTATATTTTGGTCTTCATTGCCAAAGTAAGATTCTATAGTCTGATTATTTTTCTGGTTTCTGCTCATTTCCCCAACTATTTACTTACCTTTTGAGCTCTTTGTCAAGGTAGTTCTCTGCTTCCAGGGGGAGAGGGGGTGTACTGTCAGTCCTTCAATTCCCCCACAATCTGTGGCCCTAGTGCTCCAGAAACAGCTGCTGCTGCTACTGTTGGCTCCTCTACCCCCTCCACCACTCTGGAGATGAGGCTGAACCATACTACTCTCTCACATAGGTCCAACCAGATCAGGTTTTTTCACCGACTTGCCAAGGTGTCCTTGGCTTTTGGGGTTGAGAACTCTAGAAACTACCACAGCTGCGCATGATTTAGTCCCCCCAAGGCCTGGTTAGACCCCATCTTTGCCAGCACAGACTGTACTCTGCTCCCAGCCCAGTGATAGACACTTTCTGTCAACCTTCCAGGCTGTCCTGGGCTGGAGATTTGCTTCATATCATTATTCCATGGTTTCTGTAGCTCCAATATTTATTTAGTCATTTTTTTACAGGTATTGGGGGTGGTGGTAAGGTTGGGAGAAGAGTTTAATCAAGTCCCTGCTTTTACTCTGCCATCTTGGTTCCACCTCTCTACAACTTTCTAAAAATATAAATTGCACATCAGGTACTGACCAGTATTCACCTGAAGTTCCCACCCTATGTAGACAACATCTCAAATCTAGCCCCATCTCTGCTCTCCTCTGTAACACCTATGCTTTAACCATAATCTTATAGGAAAGTTAATAGAGAACTTGGTATATTTTATAATTATGTGTCACTGGTCATGGATCTTTTGAAACCAAGTTTAATAGTGAGTTTTCTTATCTAAATCTTGGTATTAGGGTAAGGTAGTCAAAGAATTATTGAATTCCTTTTCACATACACCCATCATCTTCTGGTCAACAAAACTCATGCTAGAGAGACAAGGAACAGTTCAAGAATTCTGAACATTATCATGAAAAGCTAGTGACTGTCTTCAGATACTTTTTGAAATACTATTAATAAGAATGCTGTTTTAAAAGTTTAACCAATGTCTTTTTTTCTAATCTGCATAATATTTTTAAAGCCTCTAAAATATGATTCTAATTTTATCATTATTTTCTTTAGTTTCTTTGATTTTATGAAGACAATGCAGAAGAGTATTCTTAAGAAAAAAGTGAAGCCAAAAAGAGTTGATGTTTACATGCAAAGCTATCTCCATATATGATTGAAACTTTCTCTGACTTTAATGGGAATTTTGAACCAGTGTCAAAAACAGAATAGTTCCATTGGAATTTTGTGGATTTAAGCTTCAGGCTTCAATATTTCCTTCTTAGTAGTCACTTAAGTTTCATTTAGGAGGTTATCAGTTCTCTCTCTCTTATCAACGTACATTTATTTATTTATTTTGCAGTCTAGCTGTCCCATTTTTTTTAATCACAGCACTCTAAGTAATGCTGTTCCCAGGATTCAGAGGCTGTTTCCATTTGCTTTGGAGCAAAGAAAATCTTTCTTGTTTGCAATGCAATTGTCAGCATTTTCATTGACAAACTGATCTTTTTATATCTGCCTAAAAGCTCTGCTTACCTCAGCAGTTTACAGGAGAAATAAGTTTTTCTTCAATATATATTTTTGGAATTGCTGCTTGAAAAAAAATCTTTTTAAAAAATTATTGAGAAACTAACATTTTTAGAAATGTATGTTAATTCTTTGAGTGCTTGTGTTTTCTTTTGTTTTAATCTGAAACACTTTATATTACAGTCAATGAAAAAAGTTTAAAAGTTTAGTGACCTAGCTACTTTGGGTAAAAAGACATCAAACATTTATGATTAGTTCTTATGGCTATTATGACTCCTCTCTTCTTAGTATTTTTATCTTAGAGAATGGTTAAAAGTCAAATACAAAAGTAAAATTACTACTATAATTGTCATTTGAAAGTTCTAGCAAAATGAGAAAAATTGATAAGAAAGACTGAAAAGTTATACATATGTGTATGTGTATGTATGTATGAAACTATTGCATATGGGTATTCAACTATAATTATATATGAGCATATTATATATCAGCATATGTTTAAAATATAGTGCAACTCTCTTGAAATCTAGAAGTGGTATAGAAAATGAATAATTGCCATCTGTTTAAAAATCTAGAATAGAAATTTTAAAAGAGAATATTAAATATTAACAAGCTCACATCACAAATTAAATTTTATCTAGTAGTAACTGGAAAAAAATCATATTTCATATTAATAACAGATTTTGTAAGACATTTGTGAAAATAAATTATGGCCAGGTTTATGCTGACAAAGCATAATAAATATTATATGATTTTCCCATAAACATTGGACAAACTAAATCAACAATCCAGTTCGTTCTAGAAATTCAAATTTCTAAACTACTTCTAATTCACTCAAAATTCAAACTGCAAAACATTCGCACTTCCCCTTCCCCATATTTTCTTTGTTTTTTGCTATACTGATCCCAGGAAAAAAAAAAAAACTTACTATAAAAATGTGCTATATAAATAGGATGACTCTGATTACATCATCAACTTTCAATTTCCTGGTAGTTGTCCATACATGCATATTGACTGGCCTATATTTTGCCCTTAAAGATGCATATATATTAAATTATTGTGAAAAAAACAAACTATTTGGCATATAAGTCCTGCTTTCCTCATTTGTTCATAAAATCATAATGTTGAAAGCAATATTAATGATAATCTAATCTAATTCCATTATTTTATGGATATATACATTGATGTCCAGAAAGAATAAGCCATTTACATTCATTGTCATTTATTCAAACAAATATATCCTAAGTTTCTTCTGCACAGAAGGACTACTGACAGCCACCAAAGATGATACAATGCTATCAAAGATATATTTTGTTCACAATAAGTGAATAGAAATTCAAATGCATATCACAGAAAGTGTCACATACAGTATCTAGCTAATAACTGAGAGTTTAGAGTGGGGAAAGTTTACTTCTGATGGGACTGGTCAGAGAAGCTTAATTTCAGAGTAAAGAAAATGCTTGCAAGTGGAATTCCACCTTCCAGAGAAGCAGAGATTACTCATTTGTGGTAGGGGTAGAGTTTTTAAGCATAAAAACCACAAAGAGGTAGGATTCAACACAGTTTTCATAGGTCTTGAATAAAATTTTTAAATTTTAAGGCCATGGAGGCCTCAAAACGCAGGCATTTTGGGAACAACATAAGCATTTTTGGGTCCTGTGGGAACAGTCTCGAAGTTATTATAGTCATTGAATCTTGTGATTGCCCCAAGTTTTAAAAGTCATTGGACCGTGTGACCATTCAATGGGGTACAGAACCAGAGTTAGCATGATGGGAACAGAAGTGCAGAACCTGGTTTGATCTAGTTAGCAGTTGTAAGTACAGGGATTGTTCAGAATGTCAGATGTGATCAATGACTTTCTGCTGTAGCATGTTGGTTGTAGTTTCACCTCTTTCTGGGAAATAGGGAAATCATAAGTCCTAATTCTGGGGAGGTTTTAGTTTTGCTTTTGTTTTGTTTTGTTTTGTTTTTGTTTTTGTTTTTGATTTTTGGTTTTTTGGGTTTTTTTGCTGTGGCTAGGATGATCTAGAAGGTGAATACAAATGATTATTGTTATTCCAAGATCAGGAAACAACCTGCTTGCTGGGCCTCAGCTCTGGAAAACAGTGTCTCCTAATATCTTGATGATGCTTTACACATATTTTCTCCATTACTGTCACAATAAACATGGAGATAAGCGTTGTTATTTTCTCCATTTTACAGATGAGGAAACTGAGCAAAATGGGTTAAGTGAATTGCTAATGAGGACATGGTAAGTGTCTAAGAGAAGATTTAAACCCAAGTCTTCCTAAAAAAGTCATGTGTATATTTCCTCTTTTTGTTTCCTATTTAGCGTGTAATACTTGGAACAAATTAAGCTATCAATGCCATTGAAAATCCTGTTGAGTAATGCAATTACACATTATGCTGAGATAAGTTAGGTGTGTTATTTTTATGACATTCATACAGAAAGACAGTCATATATATATATATATGTACATATATATTTATATATATAAGTTAAAAGATAATATCACTTGGAAAAAAATGCAAAGACACAATCAAGCATAATATATTCCCCTATACCTTCAAAATTCATCTAATATTATGAAAGCTCTGAATTACAGTATTAAATTTTGTTTTCTGCAAGCTATGTAGCCCTGGTAAGATACTGAAATGAATTAAACCAAATATATGTATTACTTGCTGCTTTTACAAGAAATAACAAAATGCACATCTGCTTAGAAACAAATTGGTATCTTGGAATTCACAAAGGTTGCATTTTGTTAAAACATTCAGAATTTTTATGAGTAATCATTTTTATCCAACTAAAATAATTATTCCTTGGGAATCTGACATGTAGAACTTAATGAGTACTTCAAATGATTAAATCTGCATTTGATTCTTTATTTTTTAAATCAAACACTGCTCAGACAAAAAGGTGACAGAAGATATCAAAAGTCATTACTAAAGCAATATCTCTATGAGACAAAGATATGCCTTAATTTTCAAATATCTCCCCTTGGTGCATACAGTCAACTCTCAATCACTGAAAGACCGATTATTCAGTTTGGAAATTAACCAACCATTTCACTGCTTGTCATCTACTCATCTAGTAGATGGACAGGACCAATAAAAAGGAGTCAAAACTCAAAGTAGTTCACTTGACTACTTTTCACTGCTTATTAAAACTTGTATGCTAAAGGAAGCAGAAGCTCTTGGATAAAATGAACTCTGACTTTAGCTTTTAATTTATCCATGATATTCATGTTCACCACTATTCCAAATAATCAAGAATTATCTATAGCAATGAAAACAAGCATTTAAAATGTCTTATAAGAAGAATTACTCTTATCACTAAATATTTTAAAGACTCTTTTGTTCTGTCCATAACTGCTATTTCAAATGATAGATTATAACAAATTTAGACTTTAAGAAATATAAGATTTAATATTGAAAGTACATTAACTGCTCAAAACCATGGAATCTATCTAGCAGCAATGTTATTATGGTTGCTAGCTGCTTAAAATAATTCATTAAGATTACGAACTTTTTTATTAATTTTTCCTTTTACATTCTAAAAATATCTAAGTTTAAACCCAGGTATATATTCAGATAAAAAGGAAAATTATACAATTGATCCTCTTTCACATGAATCACCATGGTATTCAGTTTTCGTTTTGTGCTGCAGATCACAGAAATTTTGACATAGAATATTTTCAAATGTAAATACATTGTTTTTGAGTTTTCACAAAAGATATATTGTCTAAGACCGATTTCAGACAGTTTCACTTTATGCAAACCATCTACATTTGAGGACAGCAGCACTGACTCACGTTTGCTTACTGAGTCAAGTTTTGTGTTAATCAACAAATTAACAAGCAAACACTTAATAAAGGCCTGAGATTGGTAAAACACTATGTTTCATGGACCTGGGTTACTAAAATAAAACCAAAACAGATCCTGATATTTTACCAAAATAATGATTTTCATACTCAAAAGACAGGCAATCTAAGACTGAGGGAAAATTATTTAGAACCATTTGTCATCTATGTACCTTCTTTCCAGTTGAGTTGGGACTTTTGGAGCAGCCATTCTTTCTTTGCTAGGGGTTTAGCAGAATGTCTCAGGCCAAGAACCTAGAATTATGAATTAGAGTCTGAATTAAACTCTGTCTCATGTTAGCTTCGTGATGTTGGGCAAACCTCACTTCTGTGATCTCTTGTGCTTTAATCTGTCAGACGGAAATGGCAATGCCTGTTCTTTTTCAATATAATGAGTGCTGATGATCAACTATAATAATATATTTGGAAGTGCTACATAAGTGTAAAGAGTGATTGTGATGATTTTTCCATTAGGTTCTATTTTATTCATTTAAACATTTATTAATAAACATTATTATTAAACATTTATTACAAACAATGTACAAAGAACTAGTCATTAAGGGAGCTTCAGGATAAATAAGGAATTGTTTCTACTCTCTATAGTTCATAATCTACCAGAGAATTATGCTTAATGAATAAATAACTATCAAACAAAATAAGTGTAAGATAATACGTAGCACCAGGGATGTATAATAATGATAGAATATTCTCCAAATAGGAAGGCATCAGGGAAAACTTCACTGAAGGGATCCCTGAAAAGACAGTTAGGACTTCTCTACTCCTTAATAGAAAAACTTGGCCTTTCTACACTCTAAATGTAGCCTCCTCTCTTTAATTCTACCATCCATATCACAATGACAGAGAGATAATATGGTTCAGTCTTAGAGTAGGGAAGACTATTGTAATAGTATTTTTGGTAGAAGGTAATTGTTATATTTTGAATTATTCCTACTGAATATTCTTTCAGCTTTAGAAGATACATTAATTCTAAATATCCTTTTGAAGCTATCACTATGGAGAATGTCTTAGTAACTAGGTATTGTTTAAGAAGCTAAATTTTCCTTATTTTGGTACTATTTGAATTGCAGGGATATGGAAACAGATTAAATATTTTTCTAATGAATGCTTTATTACTAGGGTTACCAATTATTCTATTGAGGATAGGCTACTATGTTGAAAAAGTCATTTGAAAAATTGTTATAACTTTAACTTCTACTGTCTTTCTTTTGACAAGCAGGTTAATGCAAAAAGATTTATCTTACTATACCATCTAAGTCAAGTTTGACAAGAAGTACACATCTGTAACATTCTGACAAGCCTCAGGGGCACAACTACCTTTGGTGATATTTTTCTATGTTTTAATAAAAAGTGCAGATGTGTGTGTTGACATACTGGTTGAAATTATGAAGTAATCTAGTACCTTTATAAAACTGTTTTTTAACAACAATAAAATTCTAGATTACACATATATACACACATATATATGTATAAATATATAACCATATGTGTGTGAATACACATACATATAATTGTAACGTGTCATTCCTGTAATTACCTTTGGAAGTGACTACACATGCAGACACATTTAAGTGATTGTGTGAAATAATATGTAAACACGATCTCAAAGATTTATAAATTCATATCATTTGAGGGTGTTTGCATTTTTCAAGCAGACCAAATAATCTGAAATCAAATCTTGGAAACAGTGCAAAGGATCCTTCTCGCAATGCTAATGCTGGTCAACAAAGAGATAGAATAAAAGATAATGAGACTATAGTGTTTGTATGAAGTTTGAATTTGTTCAGAAAGCAATTCTGAAAGATGAGTTATTAAAAAGAATGTTTTAAACAGTAACTACATATGTGAAAGTTATATATTGCCTTCCAAAGGACAACTTTGAAGAAAAAACTTTTATTATGGTATTTATCCTACTGAATTTCTTTTTTAAATCAAATTTTTTTTTTGCTTTTCTTAAATTGTATTTTTTTCAACAGCATGTAAAGAAAGTTTTTTACATTCACTTTTATAAGATTTTTTTGGTCCAAACATTTTTCTCACTCCCCCATCTTCTTCCTTCCTCCCCCATCCCCAAGACGACAAGCAATCTGATATAGGTTATGTATGTATAATAATATTTCCTATTTTCACATTAGTCATTTTGTGAAAGAAAAATTAGAACAAAAGGGTAAAACTAAAAGAAAGAGTAAAACAACAACAACAAAAAAAAAAATGAAAAAAGCATGCTTTCCTCTGCATTCAGACTCCATAGTTCTTTCTCTGGATGTGGATGGTATTTTCCATCACGAGTCTTGCTGAAAAGGGCCACGCATATCAAAGTTAATCATCTCACAAAGATGCCGTTACTGTGCACCATATTCTCCTGGTTCTGCTCACTTCCCTCAACATCAGTTCATTTGCATTTTTCCCGGTTTTTCTGAAGTCTCTCTGCTCATCATTTCTTACAGCACAATAGTATTCCATTATATTCATAAAGGATGACTGGTTCAGTCATTCCCCAATTTGCCACCACAAAAAGAGCTGCTATAAATATTTTGGTACATGTGGGAGTTTTCCCCTTTATATGATCTCTTTGAGATAGAGATCCAGTAGTGTTATTTTGGGATCAAATCATACGCACAATTTTATAGCTTTTTCAGGAGAGTTCCAAATTGCTCTCAAGAATGATTCACAATTCAGAACAACCAAGCTTTAGTTTTCCAATTTTCCCACATCATTTCCAACAACCATCATTTTCCTTTTCTGTCATATTAGCCAATCTGATATGTGTGAGATGATATCTCAGGGGAGTGACTTGTGTTCTTATAAATTTATTCAGTTCTCTATATATTTGCAAAATGAGACCTTTATCAGAAACACTGACTATAAAAACTCTTTTCCCCAGCTCTATGCTTTGACTTTCTTGAGGGCATTGGCTTTGTTCCTTGCAAAAACTTTTCAATTTAATGTAATCAAGGTTATCCATTTTGCATATTATAACATTTTCTCTGTTTTGTTTGATCATAAATTGTTTCCTTCTTCATAGTTCTGACAGTTAACTGTTGCTTGTTCTCCTAATTTGCTAATTCTGTTTAAATCATATATCCATTTTGACCTTAAGTTGGAGTACAGTGTAAGACGTGATCAGTCCCTAGTTTCTGTGATATTATTTTGCAGTTTTCTCAGCAGTTTTTGTCAGTTACTGATTCCTTACCTCAGAGTCTTGGATTTATCAAACAGCAGACTGCTATACTCACTGACTTCTGTGTCTTGTGTACCTAATCTTGTGTAATCTAATCTATTCCATTGATCCGCCACTCTATTTCTTAGTCAATATCAAATAGTTTTGATGACTGCTGCTTTTTTGGATTTGGTATGACTAGGATATATTCCTTTCATTTCTTTTCATCAATTCCCTTATTCTGAACCTTTTATTCTTCCAGATGAACTTTGTTATTATTTTTCTAGCTCCATAAAATAATGTTTTGTTTGTTTAATAGTTTGCTAGGTATAGCACAGAATAAGGGAAATAATCATTATATTAGCTCAGCCTACCCATGAGCAATTGAATTTTTTTAATTATTTAGATTTGACTTTATTTGTGTGAAAAGTGTTTCGCAATTGTGTTCATATAGTTCCTGGATTTTCCTTGGCAATAGACTGCCACCTATTTTGTATTTTCTATTGCATTTAAAGTCAAATGCAATTTCTCTATATCTTGATCCTGGGCTTTGTTGGGAATATATAGAAATGCCAATGATGTAATGATTTTGTTTTATATCCTCTAATTTTTTTTGAAGTTATTAATTATTTCAAATAATTTGATTGTGTCCTGATGCAAGAAAACATCTGAATAGAACTGTCCAAAAATGAAATGGATTGCTTGGGTCTGGGAATGGGGTGAAAAGGGAAAAGTGGAAGTCCCTCAGCAGCCAACTTCAAGTAATGCTCAGACAGATGGCAGCTTTCTAAAACATGAGTTACCTGTTTGTAGGGATAGAATCTGGACCTGTGATTCCTTTGGTAGAGGAAAATTCCAAATCTGGAAATTCCCTTTTACAGTGTATATTAGCACCTTCTGTACACTTTATAATCTTAAAACATTGCCTAGTTCTGAGAGGTTAAGGGCACTCAGATTTCTGGCTTTGCATTGGCTTAATTTCCATATTTATCAACCCCCTGCCTCTTCTAACAAGCCAGCTACATCTCATAAGACACGATAGAAAAGAGGGGTTGGAGGAGAGAGGATGGAGTTCAGAATAATGAAGCAGGACATCAGTCAAGTCTGACATTTCAGTCACTTCTTCAGCAGAAGTCCAAGAACTCCGTGAACAGTAGTATAGCATACCTGGCTTTTATTGGTCATCCAGCATTGCCTATTCCCGCTTTGTTAAGTTTGCCAGTTTACTGAGTGTGAGGTGAAACATCCCGTTATTTTGATTTATCTTGCTTTTACTATTATGCATTTGGAGAAATCTTTCAGAAAGTCATTAATACTTTCGAATTCTTCCTTTGAGCAATATGCATTTATATACTTTGATAATGTATCCATTGTGAAATGACACTTAATCTTAAATATTTATGTTACTTTGTTACAAATTTTGAATAGGAGATGCTTGTCAGACATTTGATACAAAGCTCTTTTCCTTAGTTCTCCACCTCATCCCTGTTGCTTTGCAATTTTTTCTGCATACTCTTTTTGAAGTATGCAATTATTAATCTGTATGTATGCGTGTGTGTGTGTGTGTGTGTGTGTGTGCGCGCGCGTGCGCGTGCCTTTATATACCCGTGCTATTGCTTCCTTCCCTATTGGGTAAAAACTCTCATTCTAACTATGAATATTACTTGATCTATTTCTCTTCTAAATTTTTATTTTGTGAGTTTTAACATTCAGGTCACATGAGGGAAGGCCCCTTAGGCATAGAATGAAGGAGATTCTTTTTTCATTTTGGATTTGGACTAAAATGGACTCATAGATCTTTTCCAACTCAAAATTTTATATTTCTATGAGATCTGAGTCAATGGACAAAATTTTTCCAATACAACATCAGATAAACTTTTCATTCTTTCAAGTTCTTTAATTCTCACTCAATCCTTAAATGCCTTTTACAATGTGCCTATCCATTAACTGTCCAATAACATTTCGACCAAAGTGCATGACTTAATAGTAAACCTCTTCATTTTTTAACACAGAAGCATAAATTCATAAAATATATATAATATAGTATAATACAATACAATACAATATAATGCAATGTAATATAATATAACATGAAAGATGCCAAGCATGAATTTAAGCATTATTTTAAAAGATGCAATTTAGATTTACAAATAAATTATTCATAAGCTCTTGAGATTCTTCTAATAATTTTCATGATGAATATTTTTTAAAAGATATAAAAATGATAAAGTTGATAGTCTCTCTTATTAAAATCATCTACAATGGACATAATGGACATAACATGAGATGTTACAAGTGTTTTTAGCTACTGCTGTTTGTGAAGGTTTAAGTGGAAGATTCCAAGATTTCTTTTGATGGCTGCACAAAATCATTCAGAAAAACAACAGTTACAACAACAAGTATTTTACGGAATTTAAATACTTTATGGTGGGGAATAGAGAACACAAGTAGATTATTATTTCTCCTACAATTGTTGTACCATTACAATATCTATTCTTAAATGAATCATTTGTATCAGAAATATGTCTCCCCTCTGCCTTTATGGCTATATTTGAGGTTAAAATAATTTTAGTATGTTTTATGCCAGTTACATATATACATATATATGTATATGACTCATTTTAGATAGGACAGTCCTCGTATGAGTTGATTTTACCTTAGATACTTTGCATCATTAGTTTAATATCTCCACTGTTATTGATTCAAGGAGTTTTTGATGGGTGGAATACTAATAATATGATATTTGCTGCATTGACATTTGTTTAACAGAGAACATCTCTCATTTCTTTCCCCATAGGGTAAGATGATATTATGGAAAGCTCCAAAGATTTCTCTGGAAGAACTCGATTAAAGTTTTGAACACTTCAGCTTAAATATTATTAAATATTTACTGGTTACTAATGTGACTCTAGGCAACTAAGCAGTACAGAGTCAAGAAGACTTGAGTTCATGTTTGGTCTCAGACATTAATAGCTGTGTGACCCTGGATAAGTCACTTAGCTCTGTTTGCTTTGGTTTCCTCATGTATAAAATGAAGAGACTACTCCCGGATCTTTGCTGAGAAACTCCCCCCCCCCCCCCCCCCCAATTCAAAAAGAGTTGAACATAACTGAAAAAAGACTAAATACAATGTGACTCTGGATTTTAAAATCACTTATCTGCCTGTGTTCTAGTTTCTTCATCTGTGAAAGAAGACTCTATACATGGAAATCTCTAAAGTTCCTTTTGATTTTAGATACTATTATCCGTATGTGTTCATATTTTTATTTATCTGTCTATAACTATATATATTTGCATAAGCAATATGCATATGCCCTGTATTATGGATTTTTGTGTAAAAAGGCACACATGCACACACACACATACACACACACATACACACACACGTATATATGCTAACTCTACAATGCATAGTGAAAAAAGTACAATAAGTAAAAGATTTGATTAGACAGGACTGGAGAAATGCAAATGAAAGGAAAGCAGGAAATTCTACTTAGCCCAATTTCTAGCTTCTTTATATGTTCATATCCCATTCTCTTTTATCTCAATTCTTTAAACACTTTCCTACAGAATATTTCATTCAAATGATATCACTTGTGAATTTCTTTGACATCTTTAAAACTTCTTATAATTGTGTATCTTAAAATGAACATAATTGAATAAAGGTATAAAATCTGATGAAAGCAATAATATTTTGAAGTTTTAAAACATTCCTTGATGATGAAAAAATGCATTTAAAAATAATGGCTTTCTTTCTATATGGCAAATATACAGAAGTAATAGAAAAAAATATAGTTTGATCTAGTAATCAGGAATCCTGTATTCAAGTCCTGATACATTTAAACTGCCTTGACTTTGGCAAGTCACTTAAGCTCTCAGTCCTGTGGATACATTTCTCAGATCTCAAGTTGTGAAGGAGTTGCCATTTTCATTCACAGATGGCCTCAGAAGGATTTCTGATGTCTTGGGATTGTTTGATAAAGAGCTGGAGAAGACTTAGTATGCTTAAGGCATGTTGCCACTCAGTTGGTTGTCCTTAAATAGTAAGTGCTACTCTGTCAGCATGGTCCAGAAAGGATTCTTTGCAACTGATCATCATATGTACATATATATTTCAATTTATTGAAAAAACTTTATTTACATAATAGTAATTTGTTTAATCATTTCTTCATACATATAATTTATTCCTTTGAATGCTGATAAGAAATTAATTGCATATAATTCAATAAATGCTTACTTATTCTCAAATCAAAGCTCTTTAGAATACCCTTTCTTCAATTTTTTACTTCATCAGGACTCACACACACACACACACACACATATTGTTGTAAAATTCTGTTGACATCAGTTACCCCACTGACCTATGGAATAACAAGAAAGATCTTGGAACCAAATGTATTCCTAATGTATTTTTAATGGAATAGGAACATCTTGCCCATCCATTAATAGGACTATGTGACCTGCTTAAGTCACATGAGTTTGAGTCACATGAGGTCTGTAGGGGAAGAGCTTACTTAATGGGTGGAGCAGGAAGGGTGGAACAGGAAAGGGTGAAACAGGAAGAGGTAGAGCTGGAATAGAGCTGAGAGGAAGTTGGTCAGATCAGTCAGAGCTGGAAAGGACAGAGGAAGGAAGCAGCTGGCTGTGAGTGAGAGAAGGGCATTTTGCTTAGGGGAACATGTTTGTGGGAAGGCCTCATAATGTATATATTAGTATATATTTATTGTTACATATTATAATTATAATATATGATAATTACATATTATTATATATTATATTATAATAACATAATAAATTATAATTATATATGTCTTCTGGTCATTATGATGGATTACTTTGTTGTTGTGATAGATTTGTTTTTCTGGTGTTGGGATTTGGCTTTCTAGCATTTGAATAAATGGTGGTTCTGTCTTCCATGTGAAGAGTCTGTTACATTTTGTGATTCAGAACTGTGCTGGCAGATTCATAGCCACTATAGGTGCTGTCAAAATCACATTGGTGCTACACACACACACAATGAGAGAGATACAGACAGACAAAACAATCAAAGTTGTGCAAAGGGAAAAGCACAGTAACAATTGACAAAGTCTCCTTTCTCAAACTGATTATGATCTGATTAGGAAGAGAAGCTGCACACAGTAAGATAATGTATTTAAAAAACAAGGACATAAATGTCAAGTGAGAAGCATGAATAATAAATTCTGTGGATGTTAAGAAGTAGAAGAGATCATTTTGACCATAATGGATGGAAAAAGGTTGGTCAATGAATTGTAGGTTATTATGCGTCTTGGAGTGTGGGTGTTGTTTGCACAGTTAGAGAGGAAAAAGAGAGAACATTTTAGGATTCATTTAATATGTGCCTACTATAGACTCAGCACTATGGGAAATAATACCTAATACACCAGATGATCACAGATTTAAAGGTCAAAGAGACTAGTCCAATTTCTTTATTTTGCAGATGAGAAACTGAGATCTGGAGAAGCTACATGAATTGCCCAAAGTCTCAAAGGGAATAAGTGAAGAGTTGAAATTTAAACACACATACCAACTTCAAATATAACTCTTTACTCTCTGTTCAATTCTATATGAGCAAAGATTCAGAATTAAATTTGACATTTTTAAAAGTATTTAATTAATACAAGTTGCTATGTAGGTATTACAGATTGTTAAATTTCTGTCTTTATGGAGTTTATAGTCTACTAAAGGAGGATAAGGGATTTGACACAAGGCAGTATTTGCTAAGAGAAAAAAATAGTTCCAAAGTATTCTGTGGGAAAAAATTAAAGAAAGAAAGACTTTCAACTCAAGAGAAGAATGAAGCTGAGAGTGGGATTGAGAAAAGGCACTGTTTCATAGAATAGGTTGTGCATGAGTTTAGGCAGACGTACAGGGTGTGTTCAAGGAGGACCAGTACCTTTGGTGTGATGGCTGCTGAGTCCTTTTTGGGGCTTTTTCCATCTTTGGTGTCCATCTGTTCCCCTTAGCTCTCACCTGTGGCTCTAAGAAGCTGCAACATGCACAGCAACCACACCTTGGTTAACCATTTCAGCAGACGGGCCAAACCAGGTTGAGGGTAACCAAGGAGTCTCAAACCCATTGGTAATTTAGGGTGGTGTCTTCCTCTGGAGGAATAGGTGGATGAGAACAATTTGTCCCAATGGCCATGAAGGCAGATGAAGTAGGCTACATGGAGCATTTAGACCTTGATTAGACACAGAAGACACCAAGGTCATCCACTGCATCCTGAGTCATTGCCAGACATCTTGACTGTGTCCTGCCACTGGACTGTGATGACTCTGGAGGAGAGAGTGGGACTGACGATTTCATGCAAGTTTGCCTCACTTAAATCCAATTTACACATGACAGAGGACAAATGATAGTCCAATGTTTCAAAGAAACATTAATCTGTGGGATAATCAATAGAATGTGGGTTTTTATTTTGTTCATTTTTTGTTTGTTTTCAGAATGAAATTTTTATGTAGTAGAGTGGTAAAAGATAAGGTTTCATACAAGGCTAAGGAGTTGGAACTCTAAGTAGAAAGCAGTTAATAATTACTGAAGGCTTTAGAGCAGGGAGTGACATGATTAAAAGGGTAATTAATAAGATTTATGTGGCAACATTATACAACCTCGATTGAAAGGGGAGGAAAAATTGGGAGGCAAGGAGACCAATTAGGAAACTATTATAGTTGCGCAGTTATAATGACTTGAATTTGATGTTAAGAATGGGAAGAGAATTAAAGCAATGCATAAGAGAGACAATATAAGGAGAGAATTCATAGGATTTGGTCCCTGACTGAATAAAGAATTCAAAGAAAACAGAATATAAGTTGCCTGAAGGTAAGCACTTTGTTGTTGTCTTTGGTTTTTCTTTGAATTGTTTGCAGTTAATAGGCTATCTCTTATGTGATAGATATATAATGACTGCTTAGTGGATGGAATTAGGAATGTCAAACATAAATGAGGTTTTTAGTCTTACATTTGCAAGAGTCACATTCCTCAGTGTTATAACAAAAAGAAACAGGATGATCCAGTATGGAATTCTATTTCAGATCTAAATGTATGACAAAAGGAAGGTCTTTCAATCTGTTTTTTAAATTGTAACGTGGAATTGATAATTCTTTTATCTATCCCATTTGCTATACAGGCAGCTTTCATGGAAATTAATATATTGTTGGCAAAGATATTGCACAAGTAAAATGACATCTGATATGTGTTTATATTTATATATATACATATATATATGTATACATAGAAAGATAGAGACAGAGAGACAGAGACACAGAGAGAGAGAGAGACAGACAGACAGACAGACAGATTCAGAGAGATTAAGATTTAAAGATTATATGAATGTACAAAGGTATGCCTTATCAGGTGACGTAGCACAGTGTGGTCTGATAGAAATAGCAATTCAAGAAAGAAAGTCTTATTTGAAGGAAATGCTTACTTTTTAGAATGTCAGTAAAGAGTTTCTCTGGTGTTATTTTACTTCATTAACAAAGGCTTTCATGGTTTGAGACTATATAATTGGAGAATACTTTTTTATGAGATATTAAGATATATTTCATAATCTGAGTTGGGCAATAAATAACTTTAAATATTAAAGGGCTCAACTAACCCACTTAAGAAAAAGTATTTTCTGATACGAAAAGAAAAGAAAAATCATGCCAATATTGTCCCCTTGCAGGGAACTCATTTAAATGATAAAGAACATGGAAAACTAGTTAGGGTTTTGTATTGTATTCTCTTTTAGAAGTATGGAATACCTCTATTAATTTAGAAGTGCATAGCTATGAACATCACTAACCCTCTCCAAGAAAAAAGAAAAAACAGATTTATTGCTCGTACAGGTAATTTCGTAGTTTGCTCCATAGCCACAATTAATTTTTGTACATCTAATGCCACTAGCACATTACTGAGACTGCCAAATTCTTGCTCCCTGTAGACTGCTAAGAACAGTTTCAAAGGGATTTTAATTTTGAAATTTTTTAGTCTTTTTGAAGAAGTATAAAGCCTTCCAAGAAGCTCATAGTGTTTTAAAAGAATACAAAAAAAAATGAAATAGAAAAGCCTTATTGTCATGCTCTCTGGTTTCTTTTCCTTTCTGTCAGTAACTCACACTTTAAAATTATTGTTTTGTGTGCAATCTGTCTTTGTATGTGGCTTCTTTGCCTGAATGAAATAGCATCATACATTAGAACTGGAAGTAAACTTGGAGTTGTTCTGGTCCAACAACTCCATCTTCTGCCTAAGGAATCTGAGGCTCACAGAAGTGTAATGACTTGTCCAAAGTCCCACACATTTTAAGTAACAGAAATATGATTTGAGTTCTTGTTTAACTCCAAAAAGGAAAAGTATTTCCTCTATTTTATATTGATTCCAGTTAATAACTCATCATTTTTTTTAATGAGGGTATATGGTGGTAGTAGAGTGAAGAGAGGAAAGATGTATAGAATAGATATATTATAGGATAGGAGAGAGAATAGAGAGATGCTAGTTAGTTAGGATAGCTAGCAGGGAACTAACTGTCCAAAAAAGCCTACAATGGGCCTTCAAGGAGTTGAATTGGGAGCAGAGTTGGATATTCTTCAATTTCTGGAAACTTACTTCTCTGAACCACCCCCACTAGAGTGCTTTACCTGTCCATGATCACAACTCTCATTCAAAACTACAACAGTGAAAAAAAATTCTCTTTGTATTTATTAATACAGACATGGAATCTGGATAATTGTCTTTTTGTTGACCTAACTGTTCAGTCTTCATTATATGCATGTCTATATACTTTACTCAGGATAGCACCTAATGTAAGTCTCTATGCAGTGTCATTTAAGACTTTATTTTAAATATTATCTTTCTCTCTGGAGGCTAGAATTGAGTATTGCACTATTGAGGTCTAGAATTAACAACCGGTTAACTTTTTTAATAGTGGAGAAATTATTTTTGTATTCTTAAACCTTGCATCTAATCTAGCCATCCATTCTCTTTAGGGGTCAGATTGCATTTTAGACATCTCTTTGTGTGAATCTACCTTCATTCTGTTTTACCTCTTCCCTCTACACTCACCATATCCAATCAGTTTCCATGTACTGTCATTTCTGCCTTTGTAGAATCTCTTGTATATACCACCTTCTCTTTTCTGACATTGCCACCACACTGGAACTGACTCTCATGACTTCCTGCCTATTAAAATAACCAGTTAAGACAAGGAGGTCTAATATGCATCTGAAAATGTCATTATCATTTCTTACTCCTAAGTCCTATTTTTGGAATTCAGAGGTCTTCTTGAACTGCTGCTTTCTAACTTTTCCAGTCTTCTTACCCATTATTGTCCACTCTATAGTTTAGCAATGCAAGTCTATGTACTATTTGTCAAACAATATTCTCTCTCTCTCTATGTGTGTGTGTATAAATATATGCATATATATTTATATATATGTATTTAGAATGTTAGAATGTAAACTTATTTGAGGCAGTGGCTTTTTTGAACTTTCTTCATATCCTCAGAATTTATGATAATGCTTGGAACATAGTACACTATTCATAAATACTCACTGACTATATGCCTAACATTGTTTTAATATAGTATATAAGGCCGTTTTAGCAGTATAAGCCATTACAACAGACTGACCATTATCTACATGATTTCCCAAACTCACAACATTAGACAGAAGGGAAACAAGGTGTGAAGGGGTCAGAACTGTATTATTCATCCTTATTAGCTCCTCCCCTCTATTCTGGTCAATAGCTTACATCATACATACTCTGGTCAGTATCATATGTAGGTCAAAATGATTCATGAGACATCATGTGCTCATTCTCCAGGTTAGTTGATAAAAGTATTGCTCCAGACTGTTGTTCCTCATAGTCCCCTGCCCCACACCAGAATATAGTTCCTATGTCTCTTTCTACTTTAGGGTGTTGCAGTGCCACATTTCTGTTATATTAATAGTCTATAACAGAAAAGGGATAGACATTAGAAAAGTTCATGTTAAAGTCAAAGTCCTGACAGAAGTTCATTATGGGTATAGTTTGGTCATTGTGTTTGACTGGAGACAAATCAAAAGTCGTGGAATCTTAGAGATGGGCCTTATGTCATCAAGTCCAATAATTTCTTAATGCAGAGTATATGCTATACCATCCATAAGTGTCATGATCTTCCACATACTATCAATTATCTTACTTATCTTTGGCATTACTACCTTGTTTAGGTAATATCACTAGTTTCATTTTCTTTGAAATAATGTGATGAGGGTAGAGCTAAGATGGCAATGTAGAAAAGGCAATTAGCTGAGCTCTTCGAACATTAATCTTCAACCCACTTTAAAATAACAACTCAAACCAAGTTCTGGAGCAGCGGAGCCAACATAAGGTCAGAGTGACCCATTCCCATTCCTCCAGACCAAGACAATGTAAGAGGTCAAAAAGAGAAATCTGTGAAATGTGGACAGAGGCTGGCCTGGAACCCATATGTAGGAAACAACAGGGGTGAAAGGGCATTTTGATGAGGAAACAGCTTGAGGAAAAATTGTTAAAGAAAAGCTATACATGTCTCACCTCATGTTTGAGAAGTAACAAACCTCACAGATGAGGTGCTAAGAGAGAGCAACTGGAGAGGCTTCCACCAATCCTAAGCTAAATGTCTTAGACCTTTTTCTCATTGCACAGTAGCAATTCAGGCAGAAAGAAAACTGTCATGCCACATAGCAGGTGTACAACCCAAATGGGTTGTCTTTATAGAAATATGTGTGTATTTATTTATTTTATAATATAAGGTATACACTATCCCCTCTTCGCCCACCACTTTCAGCTTCTTCCTGACGTTAAAAAGTATAGAAGAAAATGTGATAGCTCAAGGATGCCTTTTAATTACTTGGTATTCTGACAAGAAGCTCCCCTGATCCTTGTAAAGCTTTACTTGGAGCATTTCAAGTGTAAAAATCTATATCATTGTAGAAAAGTATGGTCATTAGGGGTTAGCTAAGAGGGTGCCTAAAATTTACGTGCAAAATTTCAAGTCCATATAACTTGATGGAATTTTTATTTTAAATATAAATGCCTTTGTATCCATATAACCTATGAGTAAATATTAAGGCAGCACGTTTTTTTTACAGATAAAACAAAATTTGTCCTAATTGGCATATTGTACCATAAGTTTCTAAGTGGGCTTTCTTATAAATAGAACAGATACCTAAGATTCGATTTCTTTGAAAAAAAGGAGAAGCAAAATAAATAAATAATATATACGCATTTGTACATACTTATGTATATAAGCATATAGTAGAGACAGTATAATGTGATGAATAAGAGCTTCATTTTAAAGCCAAAGAAGGCTTGAATTAAAATCTTACCATTCCTTTGAAATAAACTAGGTGTGGGACTGTGGGCCAACCACTTAACTTCTCAATTCCTCAGTCAAGTCACTGAGAATATAAGACAAAAATGAGTTGCCTATCTGTAACTATAAAGAGAATTTTTGCTTTGTTTTTCTCCTGGACGTTATGACAGTATAAATATAAATAGATATCAGTTGATCGGTAATTATAAAAATAAACCATTTTATATATTTATCATGAAACATACACACATAATGCATATATGATTTTTCAATTAATTTAAAGATGTTTCATTCATATCAATCATCAGCACTTTCTGTCTCTTTACTTTCTTTCACCACTCTTTCTATAATGTCAGTTTCACTGCAATATACTGTATTACAAAGGCATCAGTTTTTGAAGCCATTAATATTTGATTCAAGACATACTCCTTTCCACACAGTTATAATTCTGATGCACAATAGATGCTATGATGGTTATTTAATGTTACTGACTGTTATGTTCTGGTGGCAAGTCCCCTGACAAACATCAATTGTTATAGCAAGAAAAGGAAGCATGCAATTATGGATAATACTTAGGTTTATAGTAACCAGTTTGGTGAAACATACATAAATGCATTTGGACACTATAGTAATTATCTTAAAATGTTTGACCAATTTAAATAGCATTTATAGGTACTTATTATATTGAAAGCATAGTGCTAGACCAGAAGTCTTTTTTAAAATTTTTATTGGTCTTATGATATCACTGGCATAATCAGCTGTCAATGAGGAAACTATCTCAACTGATGATGATCATCACCTGCTGTGCAGCTTAGAGTTAGGGAAAGCTCCTTGGAAACACCCAGAGTTTATGTGATGTGCCTGAACTGTGTGACTCAGGAATGAAGTTAATACTTGAAACCAAATTGTTCTGAATGAGACTGACTCTCTTATCCACTATCTAGACTGCTGCTCCTCAGCCACTAACAATAGAAAAAAATAAAAATGAAAAACAGTCCCTGCCCTCTAATGGAGGAATATAATATGTAAACAGCTAAGCATATATATGATAATGTGAAGAAATAGAAATCAAGAAGTAGGAGCTAAACTGGAAAGAATTCCCTTAGGAAATGTCATGTGAGTTGAACTTTGAACAAAGCTAGGGATGCCAAGGTAGAGGTAAAGAAAGAGTGCCTTCAAGGGATCGGATGTCTAGAGTGGAACATGTGGGGGTGGGTGGGGGGAAGGGGAATATAAATGTAATTAGGCAACAGATCACTTAATATGGAAGCACCCTTCTTCAGGGAGAAGATATCCGTAGAAGCAACCTCCTTGCATTGCCCGTGTAACTACAACAGGCTGTCTTCAAAACTGTCATACTTGGACAACCCTACTTTTTTACTTTCCTCTGCATACTTTCCCTTCCAGAAATCGAAGAGGTGCCATCAATTGAACTATTGAGAGAGGAGGAATTTCCTTTCTCCACTTTCCCTTTTATCCCTAATCTCTGAGAAGCAGGACTGAGATTTCTCTTTCCTCTGTTTTATTTTTACTTCTCAGTTTTGGGTACAGGTGATAATCTCCACAGCACCCAGAGTTGAATTATGGTGACTTCAGAATCAGAATTCCAGGTTGTATATTGCTGTCATCCAACTTGACAGGGAAGCTCTAAGAAGCCAGCTTGAAAAGTCTTGAAAACAAGTGGAGAAGATGGATTGGTTTTGCAACTGGGACTCTGCTATGTAGGAACTGAGGTTAAGTTATTGACCTAATTTCCTTCTCTTCTACAAAGAATGAGTTGGTTTATTGGGAGAATTATACCACACTTACTATGGAGTATGTTCGTGTATTTTTTATAACTTTGAAGTAAAAAATACCTTTTTAAAAGCAAATCTAACTTTTAAATGATTAAATGAAACCAGTGGAGGAAACCCCCACATTGGAGGGAATTCATCAGTGGAAGCAGAAACTGAGGGCAAAATGCAGACCACCTCAGATCCTATGAGGTACACGAGAACCCTGGGGGCAGGATAAAATGTGACATGTTTTGTCTTTCAGTAGTGGAAGAGTATGGTAGACACTGTTACATAAGCAAAGACATGGTGATAGAAGATGGAATGCTGAGCTCAGAGAATAGTAAGTAGGTCAGTCTAGTTGGAATATAAAATGTATGTAGGGGAATATTGGGAAATAATTTTCAAGGTTAAGATAAAGCACTGAAGAAACTTATTGATCCAGGTTGAAAAAAAATCACACTAAAATGGCAGAAACAAACGTTTGAAGAAAAGGCATAAGGGGCAGGATATGAAATTAAATAAGATCAGTTTGTCATTAAGTTTTGTTACTCATATTTAGTTGCTGAATTAGAAACCGAACGATCCTATACATAGCTTCAAATATAATTGTATATAAATGACCATATTTTATCTCTATTTTTAAACAATAGGTAGTATGTATTGGGAGCATGTAATATGCTTAGCTTGGTTAAGATCTGTTCAAGAAATACGATAATAATTTAAAAATGTTCCTTCCCTTACAGACCTTATTGCAGTGACCCATCATCGTCATTATAGGGTTGACAATCTTTATGATAATATTCTTAGCTAGGCTTCTATGCTGATTCTTACGGGCTAAGAATATTTACACTGATCTAGCCCATGGCAAAAAGGATCAAGGAATGAAATCCTACTGGACTACATATTTCACGAGACCAATGTCACATATAGAAAAATAATCTGCACATCAGGACTTAAAACAATATTTGCTTGATGAATGGGTGATCATGTATATGGAGTAGGGGTTACTTTTAACATTGGGAGAAAAAACAATACTGTGTGGCACACAAAACAGCTTCTCACCAATATCTTGTGTTCCTGTTGCCATGCCATAATAGTAAACACAGTAGTGATTAACTAACTATCTGTTGAGAGCATAGGAGAGGCACCTAGGGTAGGACTGAAGCAAAGAATAAGCAACTTATAGGGTATAAAACATTAGTATTACATTTCAGGGAGATTGTTTTTTTTTCTATAGAACTAGGAGCCTGATTACAGAAAGTTACACGTAAGTAATTTAGAGAACAGAGAACTAAAGGAAGTTCCATATATTTCTCTAACCCTTTAAGGTTTTGCTTAGCTCTCAAGGTGGGAGGACCTGGGTATGAAGCCATATAGGTAATGCTTTGGGAAACCCATTGGACTTGGAATCCAGCTGACCTCTAATTTCTGTGAAAAAAATAAAGAGAACCTGGGTAGGGTAGGGGAAAACTAACTGTCACTATGTCAGCTCATGGGACACATCAAAGTATTTAGTTTAAGGAAATAATCTGAATTTTTTTCAAGTATTTTGATTTCAAGAACACTCAAAAACCACTTAGCCAGGCATTTTCCCTTAATTTTAAAGTGCACATTTATACTAAGGGAAATGCAATCCACACACTTCTGATTCATTTGCTTTTAATTGATTGAAAGGGCCTGCTGAGTAAGAGTTATTTGATGTCTAAAGACTTTTAAGTTTAATCTGTCTGCTAGGTGGTTTTACTTTTTTTTTTTTCTTTTCTCTAAATTGGGAAAGAGTTTTGTTTGTTCCTTTCTTTGCTGGAATCTAAAAGAAATAAAGCTCAAATCATAAGTTTCTCTGGTTTGATATTTAAATTTCATTTTTTTTTTTTTTACTGGTTCCTACAGTTGAAAAAATATCACCCCCAAAATAAATGATTTAGTATTCAAAGTGTTCAGACTTGAAGGCTTTAACATTGCTTCCTTTTGTTTTTCTTTTCTTTTTATCTTTTCATAGTGCCATGATCCTTACCTATAAGATTTGTTGTTTGTTTCTTTGTGCTCTTTTGCAAAGAGGTTAGGAGGAAAAAATTTGACTAAATTCATATAGAAGGAAATCTTTTTTTTTTTTTCTCCATTGGACTCATTCCAACTGGAATAAATAACCTCTACTACATTGTGACAAAACGTAATATTAAAGAAAATATTGCCCGCCAATGAGGCGTCAACGTGTTCCTTCTGTTAGAAGTAAAAATTGGCCAACATAATCAGACAGCTGATGACAGTTTAGCCAAGGGTGATAATCCCTATTTTATCAGATACATTTAAACAACTGTGTTTGACATCCCCTCCAAAGCAACTTTGCACATGTCATAGCACAAATTAGTGAAGTCTAAATTTCAGCTCAAGGCTCCATGTGTCATTTAATGGCATACATTTGCTAACTGTAGCCAAAAAGCAGGCTTCCGTTGGGGACCCTGAAACTCCTCATTTACATAAGAATGGGAAGTTAATTGTGTTACAGATATCCTGGCTTCCCCAAGGAGTTCATTAAGCATGCTGAACATGCTGAGAATATAACTTAACTGTCACTTCTGAGAAATTGGGAAAATTCAACTTCAGATACAACACCACCGGCAATAATGAGCATAATTTAAAGTATATATTGTTTTAAATCAGAGATGTGCTAGTGTGGAAATGCATAAACCCCTTGATTTCCGAAGCAAAAGCTAAAATATTATTGAATGTCTGGAGTAATTAAGTGCACATAAGCCCCCACATTTCCTTACACAGGGATTGTCAAGGTGACACACAGTCGACTAAAATATTTCTCATTTACATTCGACATTGCAGCAACAGCAAGCAATGGAAAGGAAGGGGATGGTAGGGAGAAAAACATTTATAATTAATTGTTATAAAGGCAAAACAGAATTAATGACTCCTGTGCTCTTTCTTTTGTATTTATTTTCCTTCATCCTGAAAGAATCATAGTGAATATTAGAATTCTGTAGTGCAGAAATGATTTTAAATGCATATTACAAAAATATGAAGACATAAAACAGTTGTGAATAGGCGAGAGACTGGGGTTAAGTGATTATTGGGTGTAGTTAGTTTAGACTTGAAAAGAATTTCAGGAAGTCATGGGGACATATGACCAAAAAAATTTTTTCAACATTTCTATTTATAGAAATGTTAAAAAAAAAAATTTGGTGAACAAGTTGTGAACATTAAGAACCAGCGGAGTTGCTTCTAAAATAAGAAGCAGCAACAAAAATGTAAGAAACAAAAGCCCAAGATTACTTCCAATTTATCCTATATTGAACTTGTTTGAAAATAGATGTTTATACATTAAGTCCACCATAAAATGTGAGTTCTTTGTGAGGAGGGACTGGTTTCGCCTGACCCATAGTAAAGGCTTAATAAATCCTTGTTAATCTGAAGCAAGAGGGAAGGAATTGAAAAGGAGTAAGGTGAACACCCAATATCCTCCTGCCAAAGTCATTATTCTGAGAACCTGTATAGATTTTTAAAATAAAGCTGTTCCTGTCAAGCAACAAAAATCAGCATTTTTTTAAAAAATTGCTCTACTATTGACATTTGGGATACAAAGACAAAACTGAAACAAGAAACTGCCTTCAAGGAATTTATATACTGTTTTGTGAGGTAGAGGTGTGAATCGTATTCTCCAAGACTTCAAGTTTCTAAGGAGACAATTACCTTCATTGATAGAGGAGTTTCCTTAACATAAGTTTCCATATCAATGAAATCATATTTCCAGTCCAAATAGTAACAATCAGTATCTATAGCCGTATCCATTTTATTTTTATAGCTACAAAATAAAACCTTAAAATTGTTGAATTTCAGTAGTGAAACATCTATCTATGTCTTCCTTTCATATTAATAAGTCATCGTTACCACATAAATTTACTGCCTCTCACAATTTATTATGACATTTATCATCATATTATATTACCATATTATAGCATTTAGCACCAAAAGGCTTATATAAGAATGGATGTTTTGGCTTACCTTTCTTAAGATGAGCAGGTCACATAATTATCTAGACTCAGCAAAATCAAGCAAGATATTGACTATAGTCCTTAGGTAAATGTGCTAGTTTTTGCTCTGTCAGTTTGCAAATTCCAGCTTGATGTAGCAGCTACAGTTCTGGTGTATACTGTTTTACCTAACACAGATATTCCCCTTCTGCCACCTGTTCTTTGTTATATAATTCATTATCTTTCCCTTAAACTACCTTAAAATTCCATTGTACCCATCCTGGCTACATAATTGAAATCTATATAAAATTGCTTAAAACTGATGTGCAGGGTTCACTGATTTTTGTATATAGTGATGCATATCCTCTAAGCATAATAAATGATTTTTACATATCTCTGCATCATTAATTGCTATGATTGACAGAAGTATCTATTAATGGATTCTTGGACAATTTTTTGTCACATAGTATTTCTCATGGTTTCTTCCACTTTGTGTCAAGATTCCCCTGTCTTTGGGGATGTGTTTCCTCTTTGTCATAATTGTTATACCATGTAACTACAATTTTATTATGTTAATCATTATTTCACTAACATATTTATTTTAATACAAATTTATTTACCCATATTTTAGCATGTTTATAAAAGAATACTTATCGTCTCACGGAACTATTGTTACCTACCTTCATAGACCCCTTTCTAGAAAAGTTCTCAGGTGTTCATTCACACTTCACCTTTTTGTTTAAGACCTCATCCACTAGAGTCTTTTATTGCTTGTTCCATAGGAAAAATCATTTCCATGGGGCTTCATCAATCACTCAACTAAAATCTTCTATTAAATCTCTTGGGCCACTCTTGTCTTCCAGTGGTGATGACTGTACATAAAGGAGCATGAAGGTGAATTAGATCATCAGCAACAGGGCCAACGTTCATTCCATACTTTTCTGAACATGGTGCCCTACTCAATATAAGAATCAAATTAGCTAGATCTGATCCTTGACTTGTACCAGCTTCCAGTATATTGTGCAATTTCTCACTTGGCTGATATGCTTTCAACATCTCAAATGAATATCTCTTAGTGGACTATACAGCAATGATGTGGTCAGGGTTCTCCAGCATGAGGGAATGACCCTTTCCATTGATGAAAAGAGGTTCTGTGCCTTTGGAAGTTATTGCTGCATCTTTCTAAAGACTATGGAGAAGATTTCAAACTTACCTACTGCTTCCTCCCCATCTTGAATCATCTTGAGTTCCTGGGAAAAAGAGATGGATGACATGAAAGCAATAACTTTGCTTTGCTGTTCTAAAATGCACAAATATATTATTGTTTTATAGTTATCTGTGTGTCTTATCCTTTGTCCAGACTTAAGATCCCTTAAAGGCAGGGACTCCACATTTTATAAAGTTTTATTTGAATCCAATCCCTTTCATCATAAACACTTAGAAAATATTTGCTTGGTTTAAATGAAAGAAATCTATCCCTGTCCTATCCTCTGCCTTTGACTTGTCTACAAGGTGAGTAACAAGAATACCAACCTCCTTATTTCCCTTTTATTCATTAAGTAGTTGAAACAATGCAATGGTCATCCTAGATCAATAACATAATTAGATTTTTTAGCAAATTAGATTAAGGATAGGGATATTTTGTTTGGGGCATGGAGGGAGTAATAAAACAATTTGGGTATTAGGGGGTCAGTAGAGGGGCAGATAAGCTCTACTGAGCCATAGGGACTGCATCAAAGTACTGAGTATCTTATGAATAAGGTCATTGAAAAAAAAAGAGGAAAATAGAAATAAAAATGAAAGATTACTATCTCATTTTGTCTAGCACATTATTTGGCTGTATCAAGTCCTGGCTGACTCCACAGAGCTCTGTTGGAATGATAGCACTTTGCTGTATTTCCCAGGTGACATCTGATAACAGTTACAGTAGATGTCTAGACTGATAATGGAATCTTATCCATTAATTGTCTTGAATAAATATAATAAAATCTCATTTCCAGTTACTTTAAAAAAAAAAAACCTCAACTGACAAAGTTTTCAGTAGGAATTTTCTCTACCCCTTCCTCTGACCCCTATTCAATATTGCCCTTATGGCATTCTGCCCCGTCCTCTTTAGTTATTCCCCAATTCATTAGGTTGAGGAAACAAACATTTAAAACTAATATACTTATTCTCATGAAATATAAAATTATTCATTATAATAAAATTCAAATTCAAAGGCATGGTATGATAGGTGGCTTTTAGGAACTCTTGCCTAATTTCATTGTGGCCCAGTCTGATTTCTTTAGAGTTCTGATACATGAGACTGCCTATTTTCATGGATGCTTATATATTATTTTGATTATTATTGTGATTACTGTTGTGTGAAATGAGTTTGGCAGTCCCAACTTAATACTCCTTTCCATTGTGCTTGCACAGTTTGACACAACTGGAATCGATGGGCAGTAGAGCAACTGAAATTGGATAGAAAAGCTGCAGCAGATTTATGTTCCCTGGACACACACTTCCTATTTTACAGCTAGAGAAAACTGAAATGGCTGTTGACTTGACTGGTAAATCATAGAAAGGCATGTAAAACAGCCTGACAATCCAAATCCTTTAATATCGCCAAGGCCAATTCACAGAAACTGTGGGCAGGCTGAAGTTATTAGGGGAGCACTGATACATTTTAGAAGATAGATTGGTTTAAAAGTTTTGAAACATTTATTGTACCGGTTCTTTTGATACATGCATTGTGTTTAACTATGTCTTTCAGAAAGCAAAAGGACATTCTTAATACAAATGACTTTTCCTCTAAAGGTATCTTTTATTCATACAACATTAGAAAAATAAAATGCCTCAGAGTTTAGATAACTGAATTCCTTTAGGAATAATTTCTATTGTTATTTCCATAGTGAGCTTAAAAATACCCTTGCTTTTCCCAACTTTTTCCTAAGTAACCTAATTCAAGTCATTAAGCTCTCTAATCTTCAATTTACTCATTTGTAAAATAATAATGTAAGGTCCCCCCAAACACTATCAAATTGACTCAAAACTATTCTGACTTTTTGGGGCATCCTATGTAATAGAGCACATTTACACAGTTCTTTATGGTTACAAAGAACTTTATGTGCATTTAGATATGTTATCCTCAAAAAAAAATCCAGTGACATATTGTACAAAATCCATTATTCCCATTTAATAAATGAACAAATTAAGTGTCAGAAAGATTATGTAACTTTGTCCACGATCCTACAGTTCCCAAATGGAGAATACCAACGGATTCCAAGTAAATTGCTCTTTTCACTTGATAAAACAGACATATGTTACAAAAAACCCATAACTGATGAAATTGTTGTCAGGATTATACAGAGAGATATTATCTAGGGTAGAGATGGCAAATCCAGAGCTGTTAGGACACTTTTTTTTTTTGTAGTGCCTCAACCAAATGAGTTTCATATTTTCAAATACAATAAAACTTTATTTTAAAATATGAAGGCCATTTCATTTAGGAGCATATAAAAATGGAGGCTTGTAACAGGTGGCCTGTGGGGCCCAGTTTACATATTCTGATCTAGGAGCACCTCTTCTGTGTTTCATGGAAAACAAACTATTTGGCTTTGTAGAATAACTACACTTGCTTAACTTCTCTTAGCCTTAATACTAGATTGTAAGCTTGATGAGAGAGGAAATGTATCCCACACATTTTCATACCTCTTGTAAACTGTGGTAGGTGTTTCATAAATACTTTTAAAAATTGAAATTATTTAATAGAGAGACAGTGTAGGACAGTGGCAAGTGCTGGATTTGAAGTCAGAGGCTTTTCATTCAAATACTTCCTCTGTTACCTATATGACTGAGTATTCCACTTAGCACAAGGCCTAAGTATCCTTATCGGTGAAGTGACGTATTTAGACTAGATGATCTTAAGATACGTTCCTGCTTTAAATAAGTGATGCCTGCACATGACCAGTAATTCAAGTAGAATATTTTAAAATAAATATTTTGTCTCCATGTTGCTAAGATCTCCCTCTTTCTTTCTCCTTCCTTCCTCTCTCTCTCTCTCTCTCTCTCTCTCTCTCTCTCTCTCTCTCTCTCTCTCGTCTCCTCTCCTCTCCTCTCCTCTCCTCTCCTCTCCTCTCCTCTCCTCTCCTCTCCTCTCCTCTCCTCTCCTCTCCTCCCCTCTCCTCTCCTCTCCTCTCCTCTCCTCTCCTCTCCTCTCCTCTCCTCTCCTCTCCTCTCCCTCTGTCCACATAGGGTAACTATATGGACATAATTCCCCAACACACAAACTTTGTACCATTGCATTCTCAGAGAAAAAGAAAGGGATTAGTTTCATTGCTTAACTTTGTTCCCATTGAGCACAGTCCCAGTTACAAATCAAAGCCCTCTTCAGACTCAAGTCTCAGGTAATCTGACTTCTCAAGGCTTCCCTGCCTGAGAAGTTGGCTGCACCATCCTGCCTGCAATCCTAGCTCCAAGGTTGTCATCATGGGTTCAAAAATTTCAGGTCCTGAAGATCATCTCCTGCACCTGAAACTGTGGACAAATAACACAGAGTAGAAAGAAAGAAACCAGATACCTCCAGGTCTATTTCTCAGAGAAGTCCTTCAGCTCTGACCAATTCAATCTCACAAGTTTTCAAAGATGCAGACAGCCAAATAAAGAAGAATACATCTACTCATGTAGTAGGGACAGTTAGGAGATCCAGTGAATAAAGTGCTGGAAGTCAGGAAGACTTGAGTTTAAATCCACTTCAGACCCTTACTAGCCGTATGGCTGTGGGCAAGTCACTCAACCTCTTTTTTGCCTTGGCTTCCTTATCTTTAAACTGGGGAGTGTAATAGCATTTGCTTCTTAGGGTTCTTGTGAGGATCAAATGAGAAAATAATTGTAAAGGGCTGAGCACAGTGCCTGGCATATAATAAGCACTGTATAAATGTCAGCTAGATGATGATGATTAGGCTTCTACATTAGACAATCTGGAAATGATCTAAAGGTTCCTCAGAGGTCACTATGATAGGCAAACTGGACATTCCCGGAAAAGCCTGAGTAATACTAATATTTAGAAAAAAAGAAATGAAAACTTTGTTTCCCATCCAAAATGAGGAAAAAGCTTTCACCAACTCACTTATTAGAATTCTCCTAGAGAAAATTCTTGTTTAGATTGAACAAAGAACTCTTTGCAGTCATGGAGGCACAGATTTAGTAACGAAAGTGATTTTGGAAGCCATCTGGTCCAATCTCCTCTTTTCATAGATAGGAGAGTTTAAATGATTTATCAGATAATATATTGATAGGAAAGGAGAGTGGGGAGATTAAAAACTAGGTCATTTTGCTCCAAATTCTAGTGCTTTTTTTTCTATTTTTATCTATTACTGATGTATACTTCTCCTCTTCCAACAAGGAATCCTCCATAGTGAATAAAGAAAAGGGGTAAAGCAACAATTCAGCAAAACTACTCATCATATCCACATAGCCTAGAAAATATGAAATTTCCTACACCTATTGTCCCCTACCTCTTCAAAGAAGTAGGAAGAAATATCTTATTATATTTCTTTTTTAAAAATTAAATAATCTTTTTAGATTTTCAAATTTAATTTGCAAATTAAAGTCACCTCTCAGATCTCTGATATCATGCTTTTACTTTGAAACATTCTTTTTGTATATGGAATTTCTTTCCACAGACAAAAATTCTAGAAGACTTTAGGTATTCTGTGTAATGAATGCATGCAAAACCACATGGTCACTCCACCTCAACTCCTACAAATTCTCCATAGTTAAATCTCTGGGAGAGAAGATAAAGGAATTCTAATACTTATATTATCTACTTTACGTGATTGTTTCACTGAAAGTACTTTGTAAATCTCAAACTTATGAAATATGTATTATTATTATTACAGTATTATTGATTTTTATAAACATCAAAAGGTAGTTCAAAATAGAATACTAAAAAGTGACCATTAAAAATTTGTATGTATGTTAAAGATTTTTTCATCTACTAACATATAAAAGTAATAATTCCTAAAGTTACTAACATCAAATATTTCCTGCTTATTTACTTTCTCATGTTTTCCAATTAACTGAGTTATATTTACCATCTGTTCATATTTTTGTACAATATCTAAGTTTGAGAATTTAAAATGTACCTTAACTTGTAGCTTTCTAAGTACTGAATTTTTATTATGTAGCTGATGAAAGCAAATTCAAGAAGTTCAGTTGATGGGAGAAATACAAATTCAGGATGCTGCTGAGAATTCACAATGAAAACAGTTGCAAAAGTGAAATGACCTTCTCTGGAAGTTTTTAGGAGAAAGTTTAAAATATTTAGGAGGTGGGTCTGCCAGATCCCTTGTTATAAATTTTCTGCCTTTCATCACCTTTTAGGTATGTCATTTCTCTTTAGCGCCTTGACCAGATGGTACCTAACAGAAGACAAAGAAGGTGAACTGAGACTCAGGATTTATCTAAACACTAGTGACTGTGATCTTCAGACTTTCTTTCTTTATTGTGGATTACTAGTGTCACTTTTTACAATAAAGCAAAGTTTGAATTTCTGCTTCTGTATTTAAAATATGTAGAGGCAAAGGTGGAAAAGAAAATATATTTGAGGGGACGGGAAGATTAAGGGAGAGAATAAGGCATAGGATGACCATTGACCTGCTCCACTATGTAAAAGATTCTCATAGCTTCTGTTGTAATAACCATAAATTTTCAATATTGACAAGAATAGTCTTCTTACTGGGCACTGCCATACTAAGACCATGATGCATTAATAAAATTGGAATATCTGAGAAAGAAGAACAAAGTGATTAATAAGAAAAGTGATCTTTTTGCAGTTTTCTCTTACCTGCAATTCTCTTCTCTCTGAACATAGAGAAATTTCCTAGAAACCATATCTTTTACTTTCCTTAAACATCCTCATCACACAGACTCAAAACCTTGCATTCATCATTTATTCCTCCTTTACTTTTTCTTTCTATGAGACACTTTGCTATTTTTAAAACTATTACAGGTAAAATATTATCAGCAAATATTACATCTAAAAAGATGGCCAGAAAAGGAAGGTTATACATGAAAATATCAGTCTGCTACATGTATTTGATTAATTTCTTTTGATATTTATTAAACATAAAGTGTTTACCCAAATATTGTCATGTTTTACTGTGTCCCCCTTTGAAAAATACTCTGGTTATCTCTGTGATTTGTTTTCAATGTTTTATTGTGTTTTTTCTTCTCTTCCTTTGTCTTTTAGATCACTGTTACTTTTTTAAATTTATTTCCTATTCCAAATAAAATATACTTATAACGTTAATTAAGAAAAGCTATTTGCTACCACCACTACTTTTTATTTTTAATAAATAACTCATAACATTTTTGAAGAAGTTCAGTCCCCTTCACAGACCAAACAATGGAAGTCCAAAAACTGTTAGAACTACTGAAGAATTAATTAAATGGGTTTAGTCAAGTTAGAAAATCCTCTTTATTTTTAGCATATGAGTAAATGATGATTGTTTATCAAATAAGCAGTTTAATTTGTATTCTTAATTTAAAAATTCACTTGATGCTATTTGAATAAACAGTAGATGAAATATGATTCTTCTTCAATAAGCCATTTGTTTAATTGAAAATTAGATCTAACACACTGAGGATAAATGAGAAAATTATATGAGCCCATCTGATACTCAAAGGATTGGCACAGGTGATTTGTACTCATTCCAAAATATTATTTTGAAATACTAAGTTAAAATTAATGCATTCAATATGTGTGGAGGGTGGGATTCGAGAAAGAACTAGAGTCAGTTGGACAAATGAAAATGAAATATAGTCTTCTTGATCAATGCCTTCATAATTGAAAACCAATTAATGTTCAATGAAATGAGCATTTGAGTAAACAATAATGATTACTTGTTCATCATAGATGACTATGAATTTGTTATATGGGTAAAATTGAATGTTATTATGCATAGTATCTATACTACAGGACATTGGAAAAGACGGCACTTAATAAAGATCTCAACAGTCAATATCAGGCTCATGAATGGAAAAGAATTTAGTAAGGTTTCACATTTGTGAAAATTGGATTATGGTTGAAGAAAAATTATACAAATGTCACATCATATTTGAAGAAATTGTTTTACATAAATGAGAGAATCAGGATGAAACTTGCTGGTAATGCTTTTAGAAATTGTAAAACTTAATGGGCTTCAAAGAAAGGTTCTCTATGCTATATTTTGTGTCCTTATTCCACATCTTCTCTTTTACCAAGATTTCACCTTGGAAAAAGTGAGAAGAGAGAGCAACCTCTACTATTCTTTCTTCTTACTTTCTATTAGATTAAAAAAGAAATGACTTTAAATGGGATGTATTTTCTTCTTTTCTATAGAATATATGTTAGGTTACCAGCCCAGGTAAAGCTTAATAGACATTGTGCTTCTATATCTGTTGTGTGAAAATTGGATTAGAAATGAAGGCACTCTAGTCCGAATGACTAATTCACTGCATCACAAAATTAGGATTGTACAAGAACCTAAACACCACCTCATATAACAGTCTCCTCTTTATAGGTGAAGAAACTGAGACTTAATTAAATGTGAAATGAATTCCAAAGGTCATCTGGGTAAAAAATTGAATATTACGGCATAATTATCGTAAGGCTGATCATTAAATTCATGGGAGATGATGAGATCACCATGAAGTAGTATAGAAAGTAAAAAATAAGGGATCCAGGACAGAGCTCCATGGGACACCTATGATTAGCAGACATGACTTAGATGTTTACTGAACAAGATAGACTGAAAGGAACAGTCAGATATGCAGAAGGATAACCAGAAGGTAGTACTATCAGGAAAACCTAGAGGGTAGTATCCTAGTATCAAGGAGAACAAGGTGATCCAAAGAATTAATAAGAATTGAAGGTATGAAGATAAAGAAAAGGCCATGGATTTGGCAATTTAGAGATCAATGATAATATTAAAGGGGGAAGTTTTGATTGATGAAGTCAGAAGCTACACTATAGAGGTTTAAAGAGAGAGGGAATGGAAAAGAAGAAAATGAAAAGTGAAATGAGTAGAACCAGAGCATTGTACACAGTATCAGCAATATTGTATGATGGTCTATGGTGAATAACTTAGCTATTCTCAGCAATACAATGATCCAAGACAATTGTGACGACTTATGATCAAAAGTATTGTCTACCTCCAGAGAAAGAACTGATGGAGCCTGAATAAAGGTCAAAAATATTTTTTATTTTTTTATTTTTATTTGCTTGTTTGGTTTTTTCTGTCTGCGTTTTCTTCACAGAATGACTTACATGAAAATGTATTTTGCATGACTACACATATATATTCTATGCTGAATTGCTTGTGTTCCTAATGAGGGGGAGTGAAAGTGACCGAGAGAATTTGGGACTCAAAATTTAAACAAAAGGAATGTTAAAATTGTTTTTATGTAATTATGAAAAAATACAACTTTAAAACAATAATGAGAAGATACTATAATTGAATTTTCAGCACTGTTACTTAAAATGAGTGACAAGAAAAAACAACTTTTTCTGATAAAATACCACACAATGACACAATTATCAGTTAATACAAAATTTTCTGCAGTACATGTTAGGAGTATTGGAGATTCCAGAAGGTAAGATGATATGGAACCATTCTGAAATGGGACATAAATTATTACCATTGAAGTAGACTGTACATTCCACTTTGAGTCACAGGTTATGGCACTAAGCGCAACTAGAAAAAGAAAAAAATAGCTATTTTTTTTTTATTTTCAGCAATATAATCATCTGAGACATTTCTGAAGGATTTATGATGAAAAATGCTGTCAATCACCAGAGAAAGAACTGATGGTTTCTGAATACAGATTGATGCATACATTTTTCATTTTATTTTTCTTGATATTTTGGCCTGTGTTTTCTTTCACAACAGGACTATTATGGAAGTGTTTTGCATCATTACACATTTATAATCTACATCAAATTTTTTGCCTTCTCAATGGGAGGTGGGGGGTTTGTATATCTAGTTCCTTTTTTGGTATATAGACCTAGAAGTGACATTGCTAAGTCAAAGGGTATGCAGGGTTTTATGCAGCTTTGGGCATAGTTCTAAATTTCTCCAATGGATAGTTGAATCTGTTTAAAAATCCACCAACAGTGCATTAATGTCTCAGTTTTCCCACATTGCCTCCACCATTTATCTTTTCCTTTCTGTGCTATTAACCAGCCTAATAGATATGAGGTAGTATCACAATTCAGTAGAATTCTTTTAATTTGTGTTTTTCTAATCAATAGAGAGTTAAAACTTTTTTCATATGGTTATAGATAGCTTTGATTACTACATATGAAAACTGTTCATATCTTTTAATCATTTATCAATTGGGAATGGCTCTTATTTTCTATAAATTGAACTCTGTTCTCTATATGTTTGAGAAAAAAGATCTTTTTCAGAGAAAGTTGCTTCAATTTTTTTCATAGTTACAATTTATAACAGTATTTTCCTCCATCCAACTCCCATCCCCCATTCATTCTATTATATCTTTTCACCCTGTGCTTTCTCAAAATTCTTTTCCTTCTGACTACCACTGTTTCCTCATCCAATCTGCCCTCCCCTCTATAACCTCCACCTTCTCTTATCCCTTTCCCTTCCTGCTTTTCTGTAAAGTAAGACAGATTTATATACTCAATTGAGTTAGAAGTACCATCTTCCCATGTAGGAATACAAGCAGTTTAATTTTATTAAGTTACTCATGATTTCCCTTTCATGTTTACCTTTTGAAGCTTCTCTGGAGTCTTGTATTTAAAAGTCTAATTTTCTACTCAGTTCTGGCTTTTTCATCAAGAGTGCTTGAAGTCCTCTATTTCATGAAATGTACATTTTTCCCCTGAATAATTATATTTATATTTGCTGATTTTAATCTTAGCTTCTTTGCCTTCCAGAATATCATAACCCAACCCCTGTCGTCCTTTAATGTAGAATCTGCTAAATTGTGAGTTATCCTGGTTGCAGCTCCATGATATTTGAATGGTTACTTTCTAGATGTTTGCAATATTTTACCCTTGACCTAGGAGCTCTGGAATTTATCTATAATATTCCAGGGAGTTTTTGTTTTGGGATCTCTCTCAGGAGTTGATCCATCCCCCAAAACACTTCTTTATGCTTATGTGCAGCTTTATTCTATATCCTTTACTATTTAGGTAAATTTGCACTGAAATTTAGATATTTTGTGAACTTGCATACTCCAAAGAGGAACCTGATGTTTATTCTTAAGGGAATAAAATGTGAAAACTCTGGTAGAAGATCCTTCCCATTACAAAAGAACCTGATATACTTTGTATTTTGTTTCTCTGATTCCTTAGTTCTTTAGTCTACAACAAGAAAGACTAGCACTATGCATTTCAGGATATCTTCCTATTGAACCAGAAGTCTGAATTTAACACAAACAGGAAGAGCACATGTTACAGAGTCCAGTAATGAGTGATTACTCATTGTTTGTTGACTTGCCCTTAATTGTGGTGGATTTCATTGATAGCTCTTTTGAAGACTCATAGCAAATGGTATTCGTGAGATTCACACTTTTCAGTTCTGTATTTTCTGGGATGAAAACCTTTGGATTGCTGATACAACCTAAGGAAGTAAATTGCTGTTTCTCTACAATGAAGAAGACTAGTTACTAAAGAAACAACATGCTTGGTGCTAAAAAAACAGAAGGAAAACCCTTGATTGGATTTCTTCTTCTTTGGCAGTGTGAAACCTTATGCTTAAATTAATTTTCTCAGAATTTTATTTGGAAAGAATGCAAAGATTATGGCAATGGAATCCTCCTGCTTATCCAGCTTGCTTCTGGGATGATTCTATAAGTGTAGATATCCCCAGAAGCTATTGTACTAGATATCACCATTGAAATTTGGATGCACATAGAAGAAAGGCAGAATTCTAAACTATCCCTTGCACAACACTAAGTGGCAAACATAAAACAAAAGCATACGGCCATTTCAATTGATAAAATGCCACTTTTTGCTTACCTTTCTCCTTGAATCCTAGTATCTTAAAACTGTCCAAGTATGAGAATAAAGAAGAAAAAAATAGTGAAAATCATCAGAATTATAATGCGATTTTCATTTGCAGTTAGGGAGTTGGGTGAAAGAAACAGGTAAGTCAACATAAAATGATTTAGGGAGACATCTCCTGTTGCAGAAGTTGATTTATTAAAGGAATGTCTAATACCTATTAAAGAACTTGGAGTCCTGTTGTGCCAGTCCATACAAAATTAATATCTGTTATATTTTTATAACACTTGCATTTTTCAAACACTTGCTGGGAATTAAAAGGTTAAGCAGATCATAATAAGAATGAATTTATTATTAGCAACAGTTACTTTGGTCAGGTACTTCACTAAGTATTTTAATACCCATAGTATTTCCAAGAACAAAAAGAAATATTTTGGTTTTCACATATCCTTTTACCTTTTTGATATAACAGCCCACATTTCTCCAAACCTCTCTTGATAAACTTAGAGAAAATAATCTATGACTAATACGTTTCTACCTTACCTTCATCACAGCAGGGGATGCTGGTTTACAGCATACAAGGTTCATTTTGCATACGCTTATAGTTAGGCTTCTTCGTCACCATTGTATAGAAACTATTCTCTGGATGATCACCAATGAATACCTAAATGTCTAATAAAATGGCTTCTTTTCTGATGTCCTCTCCCTCAATCTTTCTGTATAATTCAACTCATTTTGGACCTCTTTTGTCTTCTTTTATCACAAACATCTGTGGTTTTCCTACTATGCATCTGACCACTCCTCTGTAATTTCTACTAATTCCAATCTCTCCTCATATTTCCTAAATTTAGGTAGCTCTTGGAGTTTTGTCACATGGGCTCTTTTCCTTGACAATTACAGCTACTCCCACAGATTAAACAATTGTCTCTGTGGATGACTCACAAATATACATTACTTCAACCTTTTTTTGAAGGATAAAATGCATATATGTATGTGTATGTGTTATATGTGTCTATATATACGTAGGTGTGTATACATATATGTATATGTATATTCATATATATACATGTTTGTATGTATGTACATAGAGATCGTTGTTCCATAGGTCCATCTGGATATGCCATTGGTACCTAAAACTCATTATGACCCAAACCCAACTTCCCTTCCCAAATCTTTGATCACATCATGAAATCATCTCTGCCAACTCCTTTTATAACTCCATAAGAACCTTCATAGTGTGACTTCTTTTAACTCCTTTTATATTTAGAAGGAATATTGACACAGAAATGTTTAAATTCCAACGTACATTAGTCTGGAATAATTATTTTTCTTCTTCCCTTTCATCTAGAGAAATTTAACATTAATGACATTTTCATCTTCCTTACAGTTTCAGAGTCTTCCTTCTCCCTCTTCCTTAGGCTTTCTCAACCCTGTCCAATCAGAAACTGAATCACGTAAACTTATGGTTATTCTTTCCTTTGCTTTAATATAATAGATAGAGTAATGTAGGTGTTTATGAACTTCTTTTATTAACTATTTTAATAGCTATTCATCAAAATTTTCCATTTATTCTGTATACTTCTGCTAGAGCAATAATTATAAAGTAGAGATCTGAAATTTTCACTCTTCTGTTCCCAATCAATGATTCTCTATTACCTACAAAAAAAACTTTAATCTCCAGAATAATCTAACTATTGTCAACCTTTTCAGCCTTATTTCATATAGGACTGCTGCCACACTCTATTTTTCAGTCAACCAATTTCTCAAACATTCTCTGTGCTTTCCCACTGGCATTTTTTGATTGCTCAGAATATTCTGTCCATCTAAAATTATCTTACTATACCTTCTCTATTTGCCTATTGAAATTCAGCATTCAAAGTCATATTCACATGATGCATGCTTCATGAAGCTCTCTCTGATTCCTCAAAGAGAAATAATATTTCCCTTCTTTGTAATCCTGTAAACATTTGTGCGTCCTTCTTTTATAGTATCAAATTTCTCTTGTGTCATTAGTGTTTGTGTACATGGCTCATGGCTAAACCACGTGGGTACAAGGTCAAACTCCTATTTATTTTTTAAGCTTCAGCATGTAGGACAGTACCTTGCACTGAGGAGATATTCAGTCAATGTCTGTCGAATTGGAAATTGCTTTGTGAATTAATTTACTCTTTTCTACCCAGCACCCAAATTAGTCCTTAATAGTAAGCTAGGTACTTAGAGAAGGATAAACATTTGTCATTGCAGTCAGCAACTCTCAAAGCACTTGAAAATAGTATAATCCTTTATGCTTTCTGCAGTAAATGGTGGTAATAAATGTTTTATAACCCTTAAAAGTTTTCAAAACATATGCAATCATTATTTCATTTGAACCTGACAATAGGTCTTTCAGGTTGGTATAGCTGTTATAATATCATTCGTGCACATAAGCAAATCAAAGTTCAGAAGGTATGAATGATTTACCACCAGCATGAGAAGCTTCTTCCTGATTTCAAATCTAGCAAGCTGTCCATTATTAAATATATCATAAAATTGTAAAGTCAATCCTGGGTTCTCAGGCCATTGCTAACGGAACGCAAATTCTAGCAACTCTTTCTAAGCTGGATAAATATGACTTTAGATTAGACTCCACGATTTGTCATTGTCCATGGTCCAACCTAAATAATAACAGGAATGTTCAACACTAGTAATCCAGGAAATAAATATTTTTCCTTCCTTTCCCATTTTACCCTTTGCTGTTATGCCTTTTCCTTCCCTTCCTTTCTGTGATTCCCTTCCCTTCCCTCTTGTCTTTATTACTTTAATACTAGCAAAAGAATTTACATATATTATCTCATCATTACTCTCTTGTATGGCTAAATTGCCCAACAAGGTAATAGAGTACTTCACAAAAAAGTGTGCACTTTTTGTATATTGGCAGTATTCAAAAAAGGACCACTATGTGATGATAATTACGTGGAAAAGATTTCTGTACTGTATGGGATATTGGACTAAGTGACTCTGAGCTTTCTTTTAAGTCTGAGTATTTTTTTAAATGATTCCAAGAGATAATGTTAACTTGAATTGATTGCGTAAATTTCTTCATATAGAGGTTCACTGTTGCAATGGAATCACAGGTTCAATTACCATTCATTATATAATTGTGTAGGTATGGGTAAAGTTATAAGTTTAAATATTGTATAGGTATAAATGTAAGCATAGGTATACTTACAGAACGTATATTCTAATCCCTGACTTTGGTGGAAAGCTAACCAAAGGTTGTCAAAGGTTAAGCCAGTTAAACACAAATATTAATATTTACTTTACAGGGATGATGATAAACCCTCCACTTGTGACTGAAGCAAAATATTGGAAGGGGCCAACTACCAGCTTGGTCCCAATTAATTCTTTTTTAAACCATAAAACTCAGAAATATTGTTTACTAAATCATTGAAGGAATGGCAATATATGCCAGGGGAAAGGAGACACACGCTGAAGAAATCAGGGAAATGTTTTTACATGTTGAAGTACAGAATACATCACTATAAACAGTTAACAGTCTATCAATTTTCTGAATAATCTACTGATACTTGAATTAACAAGTATTTGCTGAGTCCACTTGAATCTAATGGCAACTTTACTATTTAATGATATACTGTCCATGGACATTTAAGTTGCAATAACTTTACTTGTAATATTGCTCTATAGTTGATCTTTTTCCATGAGACAACCGAAGTCTTTTAACCATTTAAACATTGACAAGGTGGAGGAACAGCTTCAAAACCTGCTGCTTCCATAAGCATATAAAATGGTAAAGGTAGTGAGATGCAACAAGACATCCGATTTCAACCAGCAAAATCTGTTGCTTAACTCCTATGTTCAAAGTCTCCTCCACTTTGAACTGATGTCAAGCTGCGCCAGCATATTGTGTAGTTGGTCCGACACACACCCCTTGCCAGTAATTAAGTTTGGGCAGGGAATCTAATGAAGTTTCCTATTGAACCTATCAAATGGTAGGAAAAGCAGCCCTGCAATAAAGAAAGAATTTTTGCTTCTAAGTCAACAGAATTGAAGCTGCAAAGTTATTTGGCAAGAAATTAGTCTATCCCATTGTTATGTGCTGTTTTATAATTATCAAATAAAATATAAAAACCACTCAAAAATATCTCACGTGTCATTTAACAAAATCTTGTACTTTGTTCCCAGCTTTCTAATTTATACAACGAATGTAACATCAAAGAAACAGCAAATGCATCTTCTTTAATTCAAGTGACTTTGCAATATTCTCCAAGTGTTAACCCCTTGTATGTAATATATAGTATATGCATATATCCAACCAACCAACCAACACTGGTAAAGTATAATGATTAGAGGCACAGAAAAAGCAGTTTGAGGTAAAGGAGACAATGTATATTGATTCCCAAAGGACATAAAATATTGTTAATATTACAGATGAATATTTGGATGCCTATAGAAAAAATATTTGGTTTTAATATACATTGATAAGAGATGTGACTATATGGCTAAATAGATAGACAATTGAGCCTAGAGTTAGGAATACCAGAGCTGAAATCTGGCCTTAGAAACTTACTAGTTTTGTGACTCTGGGCTAGTCCTTTAACTTCTTTTTTTATCTCAGTTTTCCAATCTATAAAATGAATGTAATACTAGCACCTACTTCCCAAGTTAGTTTTGAGGATCAAATGAAAAAACAACTGTAAAACCTTTGTCACAGTGCTTGGCACATGATAAGCTCCATATAAAAATTTTCATCAATGAAGAGGAAGAAGATGATGATATGTAGGTTTTGAATTTCATACATATGTATAGCTGTGTGGGTATATATATATATATATATATATATATATATATATATATATATATATATATATATATATATATATATATGTGTGTGTGTGTGTGTGTGTGTGTGTGTGTGTGTGTGTGTGTACATATACACATATGTATATACATATACAGGCATACACAAATGTTTGTGTGTACACACATATATGTCTGTGTGTATATATATGCATATTTATATATTTATGCATTATATATAATTTAATATTCTCTAGAAGATAATGTGGTTATCTCATTTTGGAAAAGTAGAGTGGAGAGCCAAGATAGCAGTGTAGAAGAATGGATCTGCTCTAGATATACCCTTAGAGCTTATAAAATACCTGTAAAAAATGACTCTAAACAAATTCTAGAGCAGCAGAAGCCACTAAATGACAGAGTGAAACAGATTTTCAGCCCAAAGCATCCTGGACGACCAACAGGAAAGGTCTATCACCCCAGGCTCAGTGCAGAGTGCAGTCCAGCCTTGGCTGTGCACAGCACAGCTCTTACAGGACTGGAGCAGGCTTCAAGGCATGAAATCACAGGTAGGAACTGAGGTTCCCAGATTTTTCAACCCACAAATGCCAAAGACAGCTTCAAAGGTCAGTGAGAAAGCTCTTTCTCCTGGATGAGAATGGGGCGTGTATCTGGCACAAGTACTGGCGCCAGGGTGGTGGACATCACTACAGCAGTCCCCTTTTGGAGCTCTCAGCCTAAAAACCCTGGGGAAATCAAGAGGCTGTTCTGGATCTCAACCCTGAGTGGTGATCCTGGGGTGAAGAGGAGTTCTGGTGTGGTGGAGTTGGTGGTGATGGTGAAGAAGGAACCCTACTAGCAGATCTTGGGCAAAACAGAGTGCTTGTAGTTGTTCACAGACAAGAGTGCAGGCCATCAGAGGAGTGAACTCCTCTCACTTGATTGTGCTACCTTGAAGGAACTGAGAACTTACAAGTCCCTAGAGTATACTCTCTACTTGACAAAGGACTCAAAAGTCAAGTAACAGGCTGGGAAAATCCCCCAAAAAAGGGGGGAAAAAAGACTATAGCAGGTTACTTTATTGGTGAACAGGTATTTTCTTCCATCTTTTTGGCTGTGGAAGAACAAAGCATACCATCAGACAAAGACATCAAAGTCAAGGCTTCTACATCCAAAACCTGAAAAAAAAATATGTGATGGTCTCAGACCATGGAAGAGTTCAAAAATGATTTTGAAAATTAAGTAAAAGAGGTTTAAAGAGGGAATAATACACACTCAATTGGATATGTAAATCCATATTACCCTGCAGGAAGACAAGGAGGAATGGGATAGGAGAGGAAAAATAATAGAGGGACAGCAAATTGGGGAAACAGATAATCAGGAGCAAATTCTATTGCAAGAGGACAGGTCAAGGAAGAGAATGGAATAAATGAAGGGCAGCATAAGACAGAGGGAAATGTGGTTAGTCTTTTACAACATAACTATTTGGGAAGTGTTTTGTATTGTTACACATGTATGATCTATATTGAACTGCTTGTTTTCTCAATGAGGGGAGGTGGGAAGGCAGAGAGAGAATATGGAACTAAAAACTTTAAGGATGAATGTTAAAAATTATTTTAGTATGCAACTAGAAGTTAAGTTATACAAGCAATGAAGTATAGAAATCTATTCTCTCCTATAGGGAAATAGAGGAGAAGGGGAATGGAAGAAGGGTTTGTAATAGAAGGGAGGACAGGCTGGAAGAAGAGGTGAATGGGGTGCATACTGTCCAGGGTAGGTGGTGAGTAGAGATTGGGAGAAAATTTTGAAATCATTCTTTTGCAAGTGAATGTTAAGAACCGAAAATATATAAATTTATAAATATATAAATTATATATTCAAAAAAAAAAAAGAAAAAGTAGAGTGGAGATGGCTAAAGTTTAATGGGTATTAAGGGATATACATCCCTTAATGTGACTGTGAGGTCACAAGCCAAATCAATTCTTAGTGACCTTTGGCAACTTTCTAAGATTCATCTTCATTGTGGAGAGAGTTTCTCCAGGAGAACTTCTAAATATATGTACAATAAATTGCATGTCACATAATAAACATTAATTAATCAATCAAGCAATATTCATTAAGTGCCTGTGATGAATTAGGTAATGGACTAAGCACTGGGGATAATAAAAGAAGTAAAAGGTAGTCCCTGTCATCAAGGAGCTAGAAACTTAACAGGAGAGACAAGAAGCAAATAATGTCTAAATAATTCCATATACAGGATAAATAGAAAACAACTAAAAGAGGGAAATCATTAGAATTAAGAAGGGTTAGTAAAGTCTTGCTATAGAAGACAGGATTTAAACTGGGACTTTAAGGAAACCAAGGAGGGCAGCAGTTGAAGTAGAGCATGAACAATCTGTCACAAATAGGGGATAGCCAGAGGGAAAGCTTAGAGCCCACAGATGGAGTGTCTTGTTCAAGGAAGATTGAGAAGTTTCAGTGTCATTGAATCTAAAGGCAAGCATTGGAGAGTAACGTACAAGGGTTGGAAGATAGGAGGTTTCTAAGTTAGGAAGGGCCTTCAATTCTAAACTGAGCATTTTTTTCACTTGATCTTGGGGAAAATGGGAAAGCTTTGAAGTTTATTGAGTCTGTGCATATATGTGGGGTGGCATATGTGATATAATCAGATCTTCATTTCAGGAAAATCATTGTAATGGATGAAAGAAGAATGAATTAGAGTGGAGAGAGACTTGAAACAGTAGACCCACCAACATGCTACTTCATCAGTCAAGACATTAGGTGATGCAAGTCTGTTCTAGAGTGGTGGCAATGTTGGAGGAGAGCCAGAGGTGTTGAAGAGATATTATGGAGATGAAATAGACAGACCTTGTCAGCAGTGTGTATATGGAAGGTGAGATATAGTAAACAATTCAGGTTAAATCCTAGGTTGTGAGCCTGAAGGACTGGGAAAATGGTGCCTTTCTCTAGAGTAATGGGGTAGACAGGAAGCTATAAGGCTTTGGGGGAAAGAAGAAGAATTCTGTTTTAGATACATTGAGTTTAAGATATGTATTGGATTTCCAGTTAGACATATCTGAAAGGTAATAACATTAAAATTATGTGGTAGGAAAAGGGAATGCTTTAAAAGTTAAGGAAGAGGGAATGAGGGTTCAAAGAGAAAAAAAGAGGACAGTATATTGGATCATGAAATTTTTTTTCCTTTTATTGTTTTTAATGGAATCATATCAGTTTAGAAGTATTTTTCATAAATTGTATATAGCAATTCAACTTAGTAAATATGTATGTGTATGTATGTATTATATATTACATAAATTCTTACTCTACCATATATACTATATGATATATGTTACATATGCATATGTATTCTTTTTAAATCTTGGATACTATCAGAGAGGTTTAACACTGCAACTTCAGTTTAAAAATAAAGAATTTCCTGGGAAGTAACAAAAAAGGTCTCCTCTTAATTAGGACATTTTATGGTATTTCTTCAAACATTTCTCAAATTCTAACAAATTCTAACAAGTAATGCATAATCCATTATATTGATTTAAAAGACATTTAAAAATTATTGAACCAATAGATCGTATCTTTATTTTCCCTTTCACCCACACAGAAACAAAATATTTGCCACTTGTGATTCTCTTTAGCATTTTCCCTGCAGCATTCCAGGACACATGATCTTTTACAGGATATTCAAATTTATGTGGACATGATTCAAGTTGTCTTTTGTTGTATCTTCATTTTTAAATTAAAAACCAAACAAACATTTGGGGTGGAATTCTTTTTCTGATTAACTAATTCACTCATAAAATAGGAGGTAAGCTCATGAATATAGAACCTCAGTAGCAGGCATAGCTTATACATATGTATCACTATTATGAAACCACTTCTCCTTCATTGATTCATTTTCAAGGTCTTGTGGACTAGTTCCATCAAAAACCAGATTACTAAGAAATTTGAAAATCTTGCCTTCACATAGTATAATGCGCCCTCCTCATAGTGTTCAACAACTCCATATAAAGAATACAGTTTTGTATTTCCTTCAGCAATGTTCTTACATTTTATAGTACCAAAAAAAAAATGCCAAATCTATCACATCTGGAATTTTATGTGCTTATTAGCTTTGCACAGATTAAGATCAGCCTGTTGAAATCTCTTTAAAAAAAAAAAAAACAGTTAGAATTGGAGAAGCCAGAAAAATCAGGATTTGCTTTTTGGCATTAGTGTAGTAAACCTGTTTCTTTTGATCTTTAATATCTGTCTTTGGTCCATTATGCTGCCTCTGTGCAAAAAACATCACATAGCAGTTTACTTGAACCTTGGAGTTTCTCATGACTAGTAAACATATAAACAATGATAGATTGAACATTTCTCATTATTCATAGCTTCCGTGTTTGCTAAGGACAAAAAGCAATTTCTTAAACTTCATTTACAACTACATAGATCTTTGTCCCAACAGGATAACTATCATTTAAAATCCCTATATTTGTGCACTTTTATTTCTGTTCAAGTTCTGCATCTAATTTTTCAGTGGAATTGCCAAATGTTTTAAAATACTGGTACTTGCTCTTTGGATTTCTTCTGCTCTCATCCCATCCAGTTGACACCAAAGTTGTCCCTGACTATCTTGCTGTTGAGAAATTTTAAATCACACTGTTCTGTGAAACTAGCTTTTCAGGTGTTACAATTCCCCTTTTGGTTTCATTTATCTAATTAAGAAATTGGCACATGGCTGAAGAAAGAGGACCTAGAGGTTCAAAGTCTATTGCTAGAGGTTCTGTTAGGGATAAATGAAGTAGTTCACTTCCCACTCCTGTTCAGACATTTTTACTTCTTTTAATAGTTCTCTTAGTACTACAATCTGTAACAAATTCTACATAACTGCATTAAAGAAACATGTATTCCCCAAATTACTGAATCCTTTCATAGTCACTTGAATGTAGAACTCAATCATCTTTAGTCATGTTTTCCTTTTTCTCTCCCATTCATTTTTGCTGTCTTTTTCTAATTCTTTGTTTTCAGTTTCAGTTTTTCATTGATCTTGTGATGCTGGTCTTGGAGTCTGAGCATTGATTTGATTTCTAATATGATCCCTTAGCTGACCCAATCAAGTCAAGCTGCTATATTGGACTTCCTCTTTACACAAGTAACATCGCACCCTTCAGGTATACAAACTAAGCACCAAATAATGGGGTTTGAATTGAAGCAATGCTTCAGTGAATGCTGTTCTTGAGAATCTATGCCACAACTCTGATGGTCACATTTATAACACAGTCAGATTGAAGAGTTTTCTTTATTCTACCCTTCAGGTTTATCTTTTTCAATGTTTTCAGTCTTGCATTCCTGGCAAATGTAACATTTCATATTCATCAAACATTTTTTCAAATTACTTTGTTCTAATCCTTTCAAATATGTCTACATAGAGGTTTTAAAATTTCAATCTCATCATAAACCAGTACAGCTTTTTTCCCCTTCGTACATTTCTTTACCTTGCTAGAACTCTACATTTTGCCTCATAATGCATAAATAATTTCCTACAGATACTGTTTGCAAAGCTGCACCTCTAAGTAGCCTGTGATTACCCTTCAGCCTCACCTCTTGTATTAAATGGCATTTTATATTTTTCACTCATTGGATATATTTCTTTTTTTAAGATTTAAATTTATTTATTTCTTGTTTTCAGCATTTCTTTCCACAAGATTTTGAGTTTCTCTCCATCTTTCCCCTGCCTCCCCACTCCAAGATAACATGAATTCTGATTACTCCTTCCCTCAGGCTGCCCTCCCTTTTATAAACCCTCTTCTTTTCCCCTTCCTCTTTACTTTCTAGAAGGGCAAGATAGATTCCTATACTCCATTGCCTGCATATGTTATTTCCCAGTTGCATATAAAAACAATTTTTGATATTCATTTTTAAAACTTTGAGTTCCAAATTCTCTCCCTTTTATTCCTCCCTACCTATCCCCATTGAGAAGGCAAGCAATTTAGTATAGGTTACACATGTGTTGTTATTCAAAACACCTTCATTATAGTTATGTTGTGAAAGACTAACTATATTTCCCCCGAGCCTATCCTGCTCCCTAATTATTCTATTTTCTCCTTTGACCCTGTCCCTTTTCTGAAGTATTTACTTCTAACTATCCCCTTCCCCAGTCTGCCCTCCCTTCTACCATCCCCCACCCTCTTTCCCCTTCATCCTTCCTTTCCTATAGGGTAAGATATTCAATTGAGTGTGTATATTATTCTCTCCATAAGCCAAATCTGATGAGAATAAGATTCACTCATTCCTTCTCACCTCCCTCCTCTTCTCCTCCATTGTAAAATTTTTTTCTTGCCTCTTTTATATGAAGTAATTCACTCCATTCTATCTCTTCCTTTCTCCTTCTCCCAATATATTCCTCTCTCACCCCTCAATTTTATTTTTTGATGTCATCCTTTCAACTCACCCTGTGCCATCCATCCATCCATCCATCCATCCATCCATCCATCCATCCATCCATCCATCCATCTATCTATCTATCTATCTATCTATCTATCTATCTATCTATCTATCTATCTATCTATCTATCTATCTAGCTCTCTAGCTATCTAGCTATCTAGCTATCTTGCTATCTAGCTATCTAGCTATTTATCATTTCTATCTACCTGTGTCCTCTAACTCCCCTAATACTGAGAAAGGTCTTATGAGTTAAAAATATCATCTTTCCATGTTGAAATGTAAATAGTTCCACTTTAATAAGTTTCTTATGATTTCTCTTTCCTGTTTGCCTTTTCACGCTTCTCTTGATTCTTGTATTTGAAAGTCAAATTCAAAAGTCAATTCAACTCTGGTCTTTCCATCAAGAATACTTGAAATCCCTCTATTTCATAGAATGACCATTTTTCCCTTGAAGAAATTATACTCAGTTTTTCTGGGTAGGTCATTCTTGGTTTTAATCTTAGTTCCTTTGACCTCCAGATTATTATATCCCTATCCCTATGATCCTTTAATGTAGAAGCTGCTAGACCTTGTGTTATCCTATTTGTATTTCCTCAATACTTGAATTGTTTCTTTCTGGCTGCTTGCAATATTTTCTCCTTAACCTGGTAACTCTGAAATGTGGCTACAATATTCCTAGGAGTTTTCCTTTTAGCATCCATTTGTACTTTACTCTCTGGTTCTAGAATATCAAGGCAATCTTTGGTAATTTTTACAGTTTCTTGAAAGATTATATCTAAACTCTTTTTTTGATCATGGCTTTCAGGTAGTTCAATAATTTTTAAATTATGTCTTCTGGATCTATTTTTCAGGTCAGTGGTTTTTCCAATGAGATATTTCATGTTTTCTTCGTTTTTTCCCCCACTCTTTTGGTCCTGTTTTATAATTTCTTGATTTCTCACAAAGTTATTAGCTTCCATTTTTTCCACTCTAATTTTGAAGGAATTATTTTCTTCAGTGAGCTTTTGGACTTCCTTTTCCATTTGTTCAGTTCTGCTTTTTAAGGCATTCTTCTCATCATTGGCTTGGACTTCTTTTACCATTTGGGTTAGTCTGTTTCTAAGGTGTTATTTTCTTTGGTATTTTGGGAGGGTTCCTTTAGCAAGCTATTGACTGGATTTTACTTATTTTCTAGTATCACCAATTCATATTCCTCTTGGAAGCTTTTGATGTGGAAGCTTTGACTCTGCTTTCCTCCTCTGTTTGTATGCCCTGATCTTCCTTGTCACCAAAGTAAGATTTTATAGTCTGAGTTATTTTACAATGTTTACTCATCTTCCCAACCAAATAGTTGACTTTCTTACTTTGTCAAGGTAGGACTCTGCTTCCAGTAAAGGTGGGCTTCAGGGTGGGCATACAGTCCCAGGCTTTAGGGATTTTGTATCAACTGCTCAATCCCTCACTATCTGTGGGTCCAGAGCTCCAGAAGCAGCCTCTGCCAGTATTGCTGCTATTGCTGTTGCTGCTGCTGCCACCACCACCACCAGCACCTCCCCCTGTGGCTGGACCTGGGCAGAGTTTGTGTTCCTCTTTCAACCTCTTTCAAAAATGACAGAGAAAGACAAAGTTTTCCTATTGACCTTTTTGGCATATGTGGGTTAAGAAGTCTGGAAACTGACACTGCTGCCAATGATTCAGTCCCCTGAGGCCTGATCTGGCTAGTCTGTGCTGGGATAGCCCACTTCAGACTGTGCCCCATTCTCTGACTAGGGCAAAAAACCCTTCCTGTTCACTTTCTAGGTTGTCTTGGGCTGCGGATTTGATTCACTCTGTTATTTTGTAGGTTTTGTAGCTCTAGAGTTTGTTTAGAGTTATCTTTACAAATATTTGGAGGGCTTTGGGGGAGAACTCAAGGAAGTTCCAGCTTTTACTCCACCATCTTGGCTCCACCTATATTAAATGGCATTTTTAAAAGAGAATAAATTAGCTAAATGAGGCCTACACAATATAGGGACTGTGGGGGCTTGTGGCCCACCAAAGGATTTCAGATGGCCCATGAAAGTTGTAGGGTTGCCATTGTACACCCTCCTATTTGTCACATTACCCAAGACAACTAACCATCATCAGTGTCTCTAGTCTAACCTGTCCCATGACTTACACCAACTGAACACCATCAGTCTCTAGTCTAACCTATCTGTGACCACAAGAACATAACATAAATTGTAGAATTTAGAGATATATGGACGTTTAGAGGACCTTATAAATCATGTGATTCCATATACATGTTTAACAAATATGGTGATTAAGTCCTAAGAAAATTAAATGATTTACTCAAAGTGACATATTCAGTAAATTAGTATGACTGGTATTTGAGTTTAGTTCTTGGTTGTGAATTTATATGATCAGTCTGAAAATAGTTTAGAGAAACAAGTGTTTCTATGAACCTGACAACATTTTAGTTCATATATAATATGTGAAAACTTCTGGAACTAATACCAGACCTTAGACAAAGTGTGAAAAGTATTTGAAAGCCTTTTCACATGGTGATTTTGATGATAAATCTCCTCTCTTCTGCACTTTGGACAGAGGAAGACATGTTGAGGTTTGGAGGCTCCAGTGGATTTTTTTTCTTTCCCCTCATATTATAACTCCCTGAAGAAATGGCAGTTGGTTGCTACATTCACATCAGGAGATAGAACACAGATAAGTAATGCTTAAGGAGAAATTCTTGAGTACCCCATAAAAAGGAGAGAAATTCTATCAACCAAGAAATATGTATGGTCTAAGTTTGAGACCATTTTCCCCTGGACTCTTTATGTACTTGTGTAAGTATGTGTCACAGACATTTGGGGTGATGTTTTGTATAAACAATTCTAACTATAGTCTCTTAGGAAATACACCTTTCTAAAAGCTAGTTAAGGCTGACTACTTAATTGATTTCAAAGAGGATAGGGGGATATATTTGCAGGAAATTCAATGGAAGCATTAGAATACAACTCCTGATTTTGAAGGGATACACCTAGAAACTAGAGGCAGAGATATAAACTTGCTCTGGGTATGAGAATGAGACTTGGGATGAGAATCCTTTGAACATATGTGGTCTATATATGCATTACTAGAAATAAAGAGATTGAATCAGATTGTCTACCTCTTTTTTTCCTCTCCATAGTTTCTTGGAAGTAGAGATAGAGGAAGGTTAATATGATAGGTGCTTAATTACAATAATATGTGGACCATAATTTGTCCCCAGTTACTCCACTGGGAGTTCTAAACTCTCAGAACATATTCTTGTATCCTCCATTGCTCACAACCAAACACAGAACAGGGGAGAACCTTTGAATTGGATTCCTTCACTGCTGTCCTTACACATAAAGAAGACATACTTCTTTAGGAATCACAACCAAAAAGGTGAAACTTGGATGATGATATACAAAAATAATACACAGTGGGAGGAAAATGAAGAATTGAATTCTTGCACTAACTTGCGTAAAATGCTTCTGCAAGATACTTATCCTTGAATAGCTTCCTGTCACAAAATCATAGGACTCCCTAGTTGTCACTTTCCCTTTTGTTGATCCTAAAGCATTAGATCAAGATCAGAGAAGGAACATTACATCATCTTCAGCTCCAGTTTCCATATCTGAGGGAGATCATCTTCAATGGGAGTCTCAGTTGACAAAACTCTGTCAAAATTGAATTGTCTTCTTTGGTACTTTTGCTCTACCTTATGTCTCTACATCTTGCTTCCTCCAGATTCGTATTGCATGCCATTTTCTCTATAGCCTTCACTTCTGCAATGAATGGAAATGGTGATTTTTAACTCATCAAATGTGTCTGGCTTATCATCCGTCATTTATGTCTGTGGCACGCTTGCAGAGGAAAGTATTTTCTCCTTCTAGCAGGTATGCTCTATTTTTCAAATAATATTTTCAATAATATGTAAAAAAATATAACTTTTTTGTGTAATTTTGAGTACAAAATCCTCTCCCTTTCTCTCTGCCCTCACCCTTCCCTGGGATAGCAAGCAATTTTATGTAGGCTGTACATGTTCAATCATGAGAAACATATTTCCATAGTAATCATGTTGTAAAAGAAAATAAAGTCAAAAAAAATACTCTAAGAAATAAAGTGAAAAACATCATGATTTGATCTGCATTCAAACATCATTCATTCTTCCTCTGGAGGTAGATAGAATTTTTCGTGAGTCTTTTGGAATTGTCTTCGATGACAAAATTGCTGAAAACAGATAAATCATTCCCAGTTGACCATCATACAATATTACTATTATTGTGCATAATATTCTCCTGATTCTTCTCACTAAGTTCTGCATTAGTTCATGGATTTTCAGATATTTCTGAAACCATGCTACTCATCATTTTGTTGTAGTTTAAAATCTCAGGCATCAAAAACTGTTGGCGTTTCATGATGTGTTGTGGTGGAACAGGATCAAAGAATGCAGTTAGACCACCTCTATAGGCATTTATTGAGATTGATGCCTCTCATGAAGTGGACTAAGTTCCAAAAGGAACCAGCAACTTCAGAGAAAGCAAGATGGACTTTTATAGGGTAAAGATGAAATTACAAAACAGAAATTATGAACATTAAAAAGGCAGGATGGATTTGACAGGGTATTAAGTAATAGGGAAGAGGTCCCAGCCATAGTGGAACTGCATATGTAATTATCCACAATGCATATAGAAAAACCATTGGGAGATACCTATGTATGATAATGATATTAAAATAAGCCTCTCCACATCATAAGTATACTCTAGGTCATTTCTTTACTATGACTGTGCAGATACCTACTTAGGGAAAGTTTTGGGATCTTGCTTGGGCATCCTGGTGGGGCTGCTCTCTGATTGGCTAGCTATTGTGGCCCTGTCTGGTTAGGAAGGATAGTTAGGTATTGTAGTCCTGTCTTGGGTTAAATGGATCATGTGATTGTGATTGCATACCAGAAAACACCTGTTTCTGTGGGAATGGGTCTGGGAGCAGTAGCTGAGATCCCATCATATAGATATGCCTGCTATTTCTGTGGGAACCAAGAGTTCAGGGACACATCTCTTGCACCATTGAGCAGTGAGTCAGTGATGAAGAAGTTAGGACATTGGTGGAGAGCCTAGGTAGGTACAGTGTGTCTGCTTGTCAGTGGGGTTTATAATGAAGTTAGAATGTTGGGGCTGGGGCAGCTTTATTAGAAATGCATGAATTTCTTATAGCACAATATTCTTCCATTGTAATCATATACTACAACTTGTTTAGCCATATCCCTTACTGATGGGCATCTCTTCAATATTCAATTCTTTGCAACCACAAAAAAGAGCTGCTGTAAATATTTTTTAAAAATAGGTCCTTCTGCTTTTTAAAAATCTCTTTTGGATACAGACCTAAGAGTGGCACTAGTAGGTCAAAGGGTATGCATATTTTTATAGGCCTTTGGGCAGAGTTCCAAATTGTTCTGCAGAACAGTTGGACAAGTTCTCAATTTCACCAACAGTACAGTAGTATGCCAATTTTTACACATCCCTCCAAAAATTATCATTTTTCTTTTCTGTCCTCTTAAGCTGAGAAGTGTGAGGCAATACTACAGTTGTTTTAATTTACATTTCTCTAATCAATAATGATTTAAAGTATTTTTTACAAAAATGTAGGTAACTGATTCCTTCATCTGAAAAGTGCCTGTTTATATCCATTAACCATTTATCAATTAGGAAATGACTTAAATTCTTATAAACTTGATTCAGTTCTCTGTATGTCTGAGAAATGATGCCTTCATTAGAGATATTTGTAAAAAATTATTTTCCAGTTTTGTGCTTTCCTTCTAATCTTCTCCAAGATACTTATCCTTGAATAGGTTCCTGCCACTAAATCATAGGACTTCCTAGTTGTCACTTTCCCTCTTGTTGATCCTGAAGCATTAGATCAAGATCAGAGAAGGAACACTACATCATCTTCAGCTCCAGTTTCCATATCTGAGGGAGATCATCTTCAATGGGAGTGCCTGTTTATATCCATTAACCATTTATCAATTAGGAAATGACTTAAATTCTTATAAATTTGATTCAGTTCTCTGTATGTCTGAGAAATGATGCCTTCATTAGAGACATTTGTAAAAAAATTATTCTCCAGTTTTGTGCTTTCCTTCTAATCTTGATTATATTGGTTTTGTTTGTGCAAAAACTTTTAAACTTTAATATAATCAAAATTGTCCATTGTACATCTAGTAATGCTCTTTATCTCTTGTTTGATCATAAATTCTTCCCTTTTTCATAGATCTGATAGATAAAGTTTTATGCTCTTTAATTTGCTTATGATGTCACCCCTTATTTCTAAATCATTTATCCATTTTAACCTTTTCTTGGTATACAATATGAGATATTCATCTATACCTGACTTCCGCCAAATTGCTTTTCTGTTTTCCCAGACATTTTTGTCAAATAGTGAATTCTTGCTCCAAAATCTTAGATATTTGGGATTATCGAACATTAGATCATGATGGTCATTTACTACTCTGTTGTGAACATAACCTAATCTATTCCACTGGTCCAGCATTCTATTTGTTGACCAGTAGAAAATTGTTTAATGATTACTGCTTTATAAAACAGCTTGATATCTGGTCTCAGTAGATCACCTTTCTTTACATTTTTTTTCATTTATTCCCGTGATATTTTTACATTGTGATTTTCTTCTAGATGAATGTAGTTATTATTTTCTCCAGTTCCATAATACAGTTTTGGTAATTTGATTGGTAAATGTAATACTAATTTAAATAGGAAGATCTTTGCCATTCACTAATAGTTCCATGTAACCTAGTTATTGAGAGCTGTTAGAGCACAGATAGAGAGAGACAGAAGATGCATACAAGCAGGCACAGCTAGGCTGTGCTCATGTTTGTTTGTTGGAAGGCCCCAGTGAGGGGTAGGGAGGAGGCTTGGAAATGTCTTTGTCCCCAGTAGTGCTAATGTGTATTGACTTCTTGGCTACTATGATGGATCTGGCTTGCTGGTGTCTGAATAAATGTTATTCTTCTGCCTTCTATGTGGAGAGTCTGTAATACTTTCCAATTCTGAACTAGGTTGGCATATTCATAGTTGCCTTCAGGGCTATGAATATTGCCTGGGTGATACTGTAAGGCACAGGATAAGTAGTATAATGAAGAGTTTCTTCAACTTTTTCCTCTAGAGACCCCTTTCTGCAGGAGAAATTTTTATGTGACCCCAGGTACCTAAATGTGTAAAATAAGTATACAAATCGAACATTTACTGATCAGAAATCATAAAATTATATTTTAAATCTGTGATCCTGTGGTCTTGCCTCCATAACCAGACAAATATGTAGTCTTTGAAACTGTTGATTGCTCACTTTTCATTGGTATTTCTCTTTCTCTGTCTCTGTCTGTCTCTGTCTCTCTCTGTCTCTGTCTCTCTCTCTCTCTCTCTGTGTCTGTCCATATCTTTCTGTCTGTCTCTCACCCCATCCCTCTTTAAAAATCGCTTTTGTTTCTCACTGCCACCTACTCACTGCCTTCTTTTATCTGAACTCCACTTTCTTTTTTCCTCCTTCCCTCCTACTATTCTCACTAAGTGTGTACATTATTCCCTCTTTGAGCCAATTTCAAAGAGAGTAAGGTTCAAGCTTTCTCTGCTGTTCCCCATCTTGCCCTCCATTATAAAAGTTTTTTTCATATTACTTTTATATGAGATAATTTATCCTATTGTACTTCTCCCTTCTCTCAGTTCATGTCTTTTTTCTCTTCCACTAATTTAATTTAATTTTTTTGGTGATCATTTCTGATACCTATGCCCTCCTTACGTATACATTTTTTCTAACTGCTCCAATAAAGAAAAATATCTTAGGAGTTACAAATAATGTCTTCCCATGTAGTATGTAAACAGTTTAACCTTAAATCACTTATGATTTCTCTTTCCTGTTTATTTATTTATATCTCACTTGAGTCTTGTGTTTGAATGTCAATTTTTCAATCAGCTCTTTTTTATCAGGAAAATTTGGAAGTCCTCAATTCTATTAAATATCCCATTTCGCCCCTGAAGCGTTTTACTTAGTTTCACTAGTTAGGGCATTCTTGGTTGTAACTCTAGCTCTTGTGCCTTCCAGAATGTCCTATTGCAAACCTTTCATATAGAAATTACTAAATACTATTTATCCTGACTGTGGCTCCATTATATGTGTGTATATATACATACATAAGTGCATATGTATGGATATATAGATATATGTATGTACACATATATACTCTCTGTATATGAATGTATATATGTGTGCGTGTATGTGGTATCTTGCAATATTTTCTCCTTTACTTGGGAGCTCTGGAATTTGTCTATAATATTCCTGCATTTTTCGTTTTGGGATCTCTTTCAGGAGTTGAAAATCTATGCTCTGTGCTTTAAATAATCACAAACACTCTTTTCTGTGCTTGACCTGTTCTGTACCTATTTGTCCTCCTTCTCTTGCTGAAAATAAGACCCAGAAACATGTATGGGCACTACAACATCCTTCATCCAGTGCCAGCAAAGGTTCTTCTGCAATTTCTTTCTGACCAGTTGTCCAATCCACTTACCATCTGTGGGCTGAGATCTCCTGAAGCTACTACTATCAATTCCATCAATTTCAAGACCTGCTTCTGGCTTGTGCTTAGTGTGGTATGCTATTGGCTGCCTGGTGCAGAGGCCTAGAGCCCTGCCTCTGACTTGTATGGGACCTCGCTGCTGGCTTCTTCCTGGGCCTGTGATGACACTACTGGCTTGTTCTTGGGCTGGGAACCTCTGCTGGCATGTGCGCACTTGTAGGGCCTCACTGCTGGCTTACATCACATTTCAGGACCTCAGTGTTACCTTGCTTGGGGTAGCCTTTACTGGTTTGTGTTCCACTCTCATCACAGGAAGACAGGTCTAAATTGTGGATTTGTAAGTTATCCTGACTTAAAAATTGTTTCACCCCATCCTTTTGTTGGTTCTACCACTTCAGAATTCATTGAGAGGCATAATTTTAATGGTGTGTGTGTGTGTGTGTGTGTGTGTGTGTGTGTGTGAGAAAGAGAGAGAGAGAGAGAGAGAGAGAGAGAGAGAGAGAGAGAGAGAGAGAGAGAGAGAGAGAACTTGGGAGAGCTAAGGTGATCCTTGTTTTTACTCTACTATCTTTGCTTTTCTCCATAGTCTAACACTCTGACAAGGGTTTATAATAAAAGATAACACTTCCATGACACTTTAGAAACCTGAGAAACAGGTGAAATTATTATTTCCACTTTACAGATGAAGAATGAGAGAGATTAAGTGAAAGAGTTGGGGTGGCACCTGGGAAGTGTTTGAAGCTAGAAACATACTCAGATCCTCCCAATTCCAAGTTAATCACTCTTATTCCTACACCACTTAGCTATTCATTAGAGTGATATGGATGAGAGTTAAAACAGATTAAAGGTAACTAGGGACAATTAGTGTGAAAAATTGGGCCAATCTGAGGGATATTGCAAATAATAACATTCAGGAATTGATTAGGAAGAAAAAGACACCCAATTTTTGGTTTGAGTAGCTGATAAAAATCTTTATTGTTGAGGTTATGACAACTCTATGGATACTCCTAAAAAGAGATTTATGAGGGTTTTCTTCTATTTTTATAACAAAAGTTGGCATTTCTGAACAATTGTTGGCAAAAATAATCAGCATAGGGTAGTTGAGGAATTAGTTTAACATTAGGGTAGTTGAAGAAATTTTTGACTTTGTAGAGTAAATTAAGTGGATTTAATATGATATCAAAGTGTGGTGGAATGTTGCATAAAAGTCTGTAGTATTCTACTTAATATAAAATAAAGATTGACTTAAAGTAATATAGTTAACATATATTTGAAAGATCAAGAGAAAATTTTATTAAACTCATCATGGGTAAAAATAATGCAGATGATCACAGCAGTGACTATCATCATCTTCAAAGTATGCAAGCAAAACATAAAGTTATTTTTCATATATTTTAATGTCATGAAATCTAATAAGATTGGAGTTAGAGAAAACAGATGATGATACTTGTGAATTCAGATTCAGGTTTAAATTTGAACTTCTCTTATTTATTTTTATTTATAATTATATTTGTTTATATAATAAAATATATCACATATAGTTATATTTTTATAACATTATTATTATGTAGATCATTTAAATGCATAATAACATATTAGTTATACTAAATGGTATACATTTAAAAAATATCAAATCAACACAAGATAAGAAATTAGAGATTAATGATGATAAAATTAATATTTAGATGAATTAAAAGTAATATAAAACATTTTAATTCCACATGTATATAATTTACATACACACATTTTCACTGCGTACATAAACCAATATATATTTTTCAACACATATATATTATTAATATAAATATATCCCTTTGGAAAAATTGTAAGTTTAAGGGTATGTGTTATATTAAAACATAGTTTCAAGATGGAATATAATTAGATCAATACAGTAGTTACTTAGAGATGAAAAGACCTTGCATATGCATTATACCTATAATTTTCACTGGGGTTATACCTTCTCTCATTTTCTTTTTTTTTTTTTTTCCAAACTCATAAATAATATCCATAGTAGGGGAAAATGAATTAAATAGAATTTTAATTCATTAAAATGAATTAATCAGAACTTGGTGGAAAAAGGGATGAAAATGCATTGATATCTGAAATCATACTTGATATTAATGTAAAATTTGGTATGCCCAATGTGATTCAGTTCTTTGTCCATGTCATAGTCACAAAATCATGTAAAAACATGATGAAGTTCACATGTGGGCAAGAAACCCCTTGCTGTTAGGCCTAACCAAAGTTTATGTCCCCAGTCCAATTTTCTAATGTTGTATTAATTAATTTGCAAATAAATATTTCTATTTTCCATTAGATTTTGACCGTTAATAGCCGATTCTACTCAATGCAATTGAATATTCTAGGGAAGGTAAGTCATCTGAATATAACTATAAATCTGTGCCCACATTTCACTGAAATATTAATTCTAGAAAAATAATCTATTCTCATGAAATCAGTTTCCTTTCCACCTTGCTTTATTTTAAAAGCTTGGAATCTGATTTCTAGATGCTTCTACAACTTCACTGGACACAGTCTTTTTTTTTTCTTATTTCTGTAGAGCAAGAACTCTACAGAATATTTCAGCATTTTGACCTTCAATTTCTTCTACATTATGTGTTCTTATTCTTCATTTCTGTATGTCAACAACCTTTTGGCAGTGTGGTGAAATTTATGTACACCTGAGAACTCATATTGTCTTTTTAAAAAGTCATAAATGAAAAAGGTTAATTACAGTTAGTGGTAAATAAATGAGATGTATTCTTTTGCATCTAAGCGCCTGCCTCCCCCACCCTGAAAAAACATATCTTTCCAAGAATTCAAGGTAAGAATCCTTATTTTACAAGTTATCTACTCCCTTGGTATGGCATGACACAGTTCAGTCTTGTTTCCTTTAACGTCTAGACTCTATCTGAACACTTCTTGGTTCCTTTTACTGGCTTACAGAAGAGAGAAGGAATAAAGTATACCAGCTAAAAGCATCCATACAATTAAGATAAACTTCTGAATTAAATCTCTAACATTAAGTCAAGTTCTTCCATAAAAATTTCAAGCAGCAGTGCCTTGTGGTTCCTGATACCAATGAAAAATGGCCTCAATCAGAACTACAGGATTTGCATATGCATAATATAATTTGAGAACTAATGCATCTGACCACTAGGGGACTCTTGATATAATTATGTTAATTTCCAATATGCTTCCCAATGTTATTTCTCTACCAATGATTGCTTACAGGAAAGTTAATTTATTTCATTCAAAATGAGGTATAAAAATAAATAGACAAAGCAGGGTATTTTAAACAAGCTATACTGTATCAGAAAGTACATCAGTAGATTCCTTGATGAAGATATATGACAACTTTTGGGAGAACTAAAACCAATTTCTGGTACTTGTTTAAATGACTTTCAGAATAGAGTTGCCACATCAAGATATGTCTCAGAAAGCTTTATAAGCCATATTCACATGCAGCAAATGAACCGATTGCACTATGTGAGTTCATAGCACCCATCTTAACAATTGATGCGATGACTTTCTGATCAATTTGTCTGAGGCAACAGAAATTGATTGTGCAACTGGACAAAATGAATGGATGGGCTTTCCACTATCCAGTGCAACTGCCAGATATAGACATGACCATCATTAAACAATTTCTAATGTATTGGGAAATCATTAGTAACTACTGATACAGAGAACATCTGAGTCTAAGAAAAATAGGTAATTTAGAGAATCATACTTTGTAAGTTTCCAAGGTTAAAATACCTGACTCAAAGTATCTATCTATTGTGAGTTGATTCCGCAGAGGTATATTGACTCAGAGATTAAATACTCTTCTTTTCCTTAAAGTATGAAGGTTTTTCTTCCACTTTCCATCTGTGTGCTCTTCTTTTAGACCTAAATGAAAACAACAGAGTGGCATGATAAAAATGAAATTTTTATCATGAATTCAACAAATATTTATTGAGCACTTATGATGTGCCATAAAACATTCACTCCTACACATATACAATTGTGAGTATTTCTTTTTAGAGAATAGGTTTCTATGTTGATGAATTTATAGGGAGGAAGAGAGAGAGAGAGAGAGAGAGAGAGAGAGAGAGAGAGGAAGAGAGAGAGAGAGAGAACTCATTGGCTTAGGGATCCCACATGAAAGGAGCTGTATAATACAAAGGCAAAAAGAACTCTCCAACTGAAACCTAATGAGACTAGCCCTCTGTGGATTCATATATGTTCACTCTCTACCCTTCATCTGTGATTGTAGAGTCAGGCTCATTATTTCCAGATATGATTAACAAGTGAATGTACTTTATAAGTCAATGAATGAATAAATGAACAAGTTATCATTATGCCTGATATTCTGCATAATCTTGCAGATAAAATATACACTTTGACAGAGCTCCAAATACCCATGAGTTTAATAGAACTAGAGCAGATTATCTTCTGAACATTTTTATCATGACCTTGCTTAGCTATATAACACTCATTTTGTACTTTAATCATGCCACTATAACTCATACTCTGTTTTCACATATTTGAATAACTCTTAAATGTTCCCAATTCAAAGCCTAGAGAATGACTTCCTTTTATAAATTCCCTCTTTACATACTCTCAGAATAACTAAAGAATACAAGTGTCAGAATCAGTAATGATTTGACTTTTCCCCTAATGACCTAATTCTGATAAGACATCAATTCAATACTTTTGAAAACAGATCAGATTCATTTACAGATTGGCCCAATTCTGTCAACAAATAGTCTCAAGACTCATCTTTCATTTGATCCCATTCCACTTTAGATTTGTGAATTTCAAGTTGTCACACAATGTCAGCAATCTATTAAACTGACAGCAGTAGTACATAGGCCCAATTCAGTGAAGCTAAGTAATATGCAAAAAGGAAGCAGAGAAAGTTAACTTGAATTCTCAAAAATTCTCCAAGCTATCACAGTAAAGTAAAACTTTGTTTAATTATACTGAACACTAAAAATGGAGATGAAGGGGAAAAAAGTCTGGTAGAAAATCCTTTTGGAATCAGTTTAAAATGTGGATTTATCTAGAATTATACTGGCGGTACATTAACAAAATATGCATTAAAATGAACATCAAAAATGTTAGACTGAATGACATAAAGAGATTGAAGGTTTTTTTTTTTTTTTTTGGCTTATAGTTCCTACTACAGAATCAAACAATCAAACTTTTATTAAATTTCTACTATGTGTTAGGAATTGTATTAGTGAACTAAACAGTCACTCTACCCCAAAAGATCTCTTTCAAAGAGCAAAGATAATATGTACACATAAATATACGGAAAAAATAGAAATAGAAAAAAATAGAAAGTTGCTAATTACGAACTGATTTGGAAAGAAGGTCATCAAGAGTTGATTGGGGGGGGAAGGATCAAGATCCAGGGATTGTTTCTAAATTATATATGTATTTAAGAAATAGACACTTGATGCAATCATGTGAATACCATCCTTCGTACACGAAAATAAGGGCTTTGAATCATCATTTTTAAGAAATGCTTTGAATGCTTTCTCAATTAATGGAGATGAAATTTATTTTTTATCTAAATTCGTCCATTACCTCACTCCTTTTATTTTCTGTATTTATTAAAAAGAACACATTTTCAAATGCAGAATTATAACTATTTTACAATATTTTATCTTTCCAAGAAATAAACTATGGAAAGTGACAAAATGGGCACACAGAGAGAAGCAGAATGGAATTGTGCACCCAGTGCCAGCAAAGGTTCCCTGATAATCTCTTCCTGACCAGTTGTCTAACCCCCTTACTGTCTGTGGGCTGAGAGCTCTGGTAACTGAGGAAGCTGGACCATTTAGACCTGAAGGCTTATTGCTGGCTTGCCCAGTCCAAACTATGCTGAAATGCCCTGTGCTCCACTGTCACCCCAGAGAGAGAGGCTTTTCTGCTGACCCTGTAAATTGTTCTGAACTGGAAAATTGTTTCACCATGTGCTTTTGTTGGTTCTGCCTCTCCAGAATTCATTCATAACCTTGTTTGGAGAGAAATTTGGGAGAGTTAAATTGAATCCCTGCCTTTTTTCTTCCATCTTATCTCCCTTTTGCTCCTTGGTATTATTTTAATAACATTGTAAAAATTTAGTGCCACAATTCTTCATTATTTATGAAAGTTAGATTAGTCTGTGATAAGTGTTTTGTATTGCTTTTCCCTATTATAATCATATAATTTATCTATGACTAGTTAACTCCTCTGGTTAGAATAAGTTTCCTTAAAGCAAATTAGGAACAAAGGTGAAACACAGAGATGTTCCAGTTACAATTGCTCTTTTCTGTGTTCTAGAAGCACTTCACTGTCCCCTTACTCCGTCAATTACTCACCTTAAAAATCTTATACCATTGCTAATAAGGGAAAACATGATAGACTTTGCCTGCCAAAATCTTTAAATTTAAAATAAACTTAAATTAAATGCATGCAGACTTGGTTAAATGAGAAATCAAAAAGAGAAATACTATTTTTTAAAAATTTGGAGCCAAGGTTACAATTTAATTTTTATTATTATAAACATATTTGATGGTGTCTCACAAGTGAGGAACTATGAAAACTTTGTTTCCCTGAAATTCAAGTACATTAACAAAGTTAGAATTCCAAGTTGTTTTGCTATTGATTTTATCATTTTTGTGATTAGTAGGACAGTAGTAAGAAAAAAAAAATGATTAAAGACCCTTATCAGTGACTATCTCTATTGTTAGGATTATCTCATACACTAATTTTGTAAGATTACATTTTATCTTTATATATTTAACAATAATGATGAAGATAGTATTTATATGCAGAGAAGTAAAGGGTCCTCTGTTTTTAAAACAGTGCATCAAAACTTGATCTGAAAAATAATGAGTATTTTGAAGCTGCCTTTTACCTTTTTTACCATTTATTATGTGGGCGTTTAGTAATAACTTTTTTACATGATTTTGTATATGTAGTTTCAGTTATTATTGTTCTTGGAGTTTTTAAATATATTTTTCTCCGAAAGTAATTGTTACTTCTTCTCAGTATATTTGATATTTCAAAGAAATTCAAATAAAGAAACCAAAACTTCAGATGTACAACATTTACATTCTTAATCTAAATTTTAAAATGGTTTCAAGATTTCTCAAAGTGTTTCAGGTTTGCTAGAATAAAAAAAAAAAGATATTTCTCCTTAGGTTAAAATTCAATTCAATGGAGTGTTTTTTTTTCTGCTCACACAGTATATTACATAAATCCATATTTATGCCAATTATTCTATTTCTGAACTTGAAATAAAATTTCTGCATTCATTTTGAGTTATATAAATTTGCTTTTTAGTTCTATGGAGGACATTCTAAACACTACAAATTTTATTAACAAATCTGTGAGAAAATCAATTGCAAAGTGTTTATAAGCAGAACTATAGATTTGTGTAAAAGTATGCACAGTTTCTGTTGGAAGAATACTATACTGGAAAATGGAAACAGGAGAATTGGTTTCTAGTTTTGGCTTGGCTGTCACTTCAGGCAACTCATTTAATATTGGCAGGTATTATCTCTTCACTGAAAAATGAGGAAGTTGGAGCCCCTTTTCTAAAAGTCTATGACACTGAGAATCAAGTGCAATTCAAAAGGATAAATATAATTTATAATGAAATTTCCAGAAGCATCCTGTTAGTTCTGTAGCAAATTAAAGTGATGCTAAAGTGCAGTATTCTCCAGAGCAAGACGTCATTTGTTAACAGCAACGTGGAAACTGGTGGTAAATAGGTCACACTGACATCTCAGCAAAAGGCAGTGACTTGAGTGTGATCAATTTACTGGTTAGGCTAGCAATACTGGTTAGGCAGTTAGGTGGTTGAGTGGATAGCATGCAGGGTCTGGAGTCAGAAGGGCTCATCTTGAGGAGTTCAAATCTGTCTTGAGATACCTACTAGCTGTGTGAGCCTGGGTAGGTAGCTTCATCTGTTTGCCTGTTTGCTCATCTATAAAATGAGAAAAAAAAAATGGCAACTATTCCAATATCTTTGCCAAAAAAAATAACAAATGGGGTCAAGAATGGTCAAACACAACTGAAATACAACTGTACAACAACAAACAATAACTAGGCTATTGGTCCAGTGACTTATCTCAATAATCAAAGAAACAGAATGAGAGCTAACTGATCCTTGTAAACCTAGGTGTGCCTTTTTTTCTAAATTGTCCTGATAGTATATCATTTGGATGTCCCCTGCCAAAGGCAAGGCAACCCTGATTTGGTAGATGTTTTAATGATGAGGTACATTAAGAGTTCACACTTCTTCCCAATTACTTCAAAATTAGGGGGTGGAGAGAGACAGGACAGGATTAATCCTCAAATGATAAGATTGATCTGGAGCTGGGGAAGTAGCCTGACCTTCAAATGTGGCTGATTATATCCCCCCTGATTCTTAAGCAATGCTACTTACTTTATGAGATGCTAGTTGTCTCCAGAAGTCTTGGTCAAAGAAATAAAACCCATCTCAATAAGGTCCCACCCTCCCTACCAATTTGGCCTTCCCCTTAGGGAACAAGTCACCCTAAACTTTGATGAGGAAAAGCAAAGAAAAAAGGCTCCTCCCTTGGGGAGGGCCTAACCCAAACTGGTTCGCTTTTTATGGGGGTAAATAAAAGCTAGGCTCACAATTTAAACTGGTAAACGTACAGATGCCATGGGGGCTAGGAGTGATAACATTCCTCAACCAAGCCTGAGTTCAGATTGAGAGAGGTCTCCTTTTGAGGTAGGCTGATAGTTGGGGTTTGACAAAATAGGGAAAATGATGGCTTGCAAACTAATATTAGTGATCAAATGATATAGTATAATATCAATTTCCTATAGTTTAGAACAATATTATTGTAAAATCTGAGATTTAAAATGAACTTTAGGGTAGTTAACTAGTTCAACTTTAAAATGAAACTTTGATGTTTTCAACAGTAACTCTCTTAAGTGAATGCCCATAGTGATGAGGTTTTTGCTTTCTTATAGGGGAGCCTATTGCATTATTGGTCAGCACTAGTTCATATATTGAACTAAGTATTCAGTGAATTAAGTATTTAGACCATATAAATAAACAAACAAAGAAACAAATAAATATATTGCTTCCATGTACAACAAAGATGAAGCAAGAAAAATTCTATAGGAGTAAATGTTTAATTTCCTAGTGGATTCCCCATCAGTAGCACAGAATTATTAACTCTCAGTTTTGAAAAGGTCCCCAAAGGCAATTTAATAAAACCTACACCTGAAAAATAATCACCTTCAGCAATATACATGACATGTAGTCATCTGGATGTTACTTGATGATGTTCATTGAAGGGGTATTTACTGCTCAGGAGAAAGCCTATTCAACTATCATGAAGTTGTAAGTATTGAGAACTTCCTCCCTTTGACCCAGTAATATCACTTTTAGGGCTTTATCCCAAAGAGACCATAAAACTGGGAAAAGGACTGACATGAACAAAAAGGAGAACCCCTATAAACCTTTTCATAAATGTTGGTCAAGAACTGGAAATTGAGGGATTGCCCATCAATTGGGGAATGGCTGAACAAGATGTGGTTGTTTGGTTGTTGTATTTCATTCTTGAAGATGATCAAAATGACATCAACACAATAAAGTGAAGTTTCAATGTATAGAACTGTGGCTGATCAGACTAATATGAGGACAGAATGTTCTACCACAGGTTGGGCACAGATAGTCCATGTGAATATTTGGGGTGGATACTCCAAATTTGCGCATCCTGCATTTACTTTGTGCTGCCTCAATTCTGCTCATAGAACCCTTCCTGACATGGGCACGCCATGCTGAATGGTCCTGTGCCGGTGTCTCCCACATTGCACAGTCAAATCCAAAGTTCTTGAGAGAGACCTTGAGAGTGTCCTTGAATCACTTCTTCTGACCACCATGTGATCCTGCACCATGTGAGTTCTCCATAAAATAGTCTCTTTTGGTAGGCATAAATTTTGCATTCGAACAATGTGGGAAGCCCATTGGAGTTGCGCTCTCTGCAGCATAGTTTGAAAACCTGGCAAGGACTTCAATATCTGGTATCTTATCCTGCCAGTTGAACTTCAGAATTTTTCTAAGACAGTTCAAATGGAAGCAATTCAGTTTTCTGGCATGACTCTGGTAGACTGTCCATGTTTCACAGGCATACAACAATGAGGTCAGCACAACAGCTCTGTAACTTTCAGTTTGGTAGTCAGTCTAATACCTCTTTTCCTTCAAACTTTTCTTTGGAGCCTCTCAAACGTGTTATTCATGAATATAATGGAATACTATTGTGCTATAAGGAATAATGAACAGGCAGACTTCAGAAAAACCTGGAAAGACTTACATGAACTGATGCTGAATGAAATGAGCAGAACCGGGAGAACATTGTACACAGTAACAGTCATAGTGTGGGAGGAGTGACTGACAGACTTAGCCCTTCTCAGCAATGCAAGGACCTAAAACAACTGCTAAGAACTCATAATGGAAAATACCATCCACATCCAGAGAGTCTGAATGCAGAGCAAAGCAGACTATTTTGTTTTGCTCTGTTTTGTCTTTCTTTCTCATGGTTCTGTCCTTCTTTCTAATTCTTCTATACAACATGACTGATGTGAAAATATGTTTAATGGGAATGTATATATCAGGCCTATATTAGATTACATGCTGTCTTGGGGAGGGGAGCAGGGAAGGAAGGGGAGAAAATTGAAAACTTACGGAAGTGAATGTTGAAAACCAAAAATATGTAAATTAATTTAAAAAAATAAAACAAAATGGAATCACAGTCAGACATGACCAAAACAACTGAACAGCAAGGACTGGACATACTCACCAGCAGTCATGCTTATTAAACATAAGCTGGATAGGTTAAAAACACCTAAGCAGTTTCATACTTACCTTTGAAACTTTCAATCACAAACAGATCTAAGCTGCTGAGCCTACAGACAAAATTGTTTAGGGGTGAGTTTGAATATGCATACCTAGAACAAGTACAGAAAGAATGAAATCAGTTTGAAAATGTAGAATAAGCTTAATTAGAGCTGGTTTGGCATAAAAACACAGTGGAACACAGTGAATTTAGGAAACAGAAAACAATAAAAGTACATATATTTTTGTTTACTGAAAACTGTGCTCTAATTCATAATTGAATCTAGGCAAATTAATGTATACAGCTGGAAAGAACTGTGGAAAAAATTCTGTATTTTGAGTCAAAAGATTGGGTTTTTAATACTGGTTGCTTTTATGTTACTTTTTATTGATATATAAATCTCTCTTAGACACAAGTGTTTCATTGACAAAAGATTTGGAATATATAAACACTAAGATCTTTTTCAGTTCAATTCCATAATATTTTTATTACTATTACTTTCAAATAAAATGTCATAAAATTAAAAAAAAAAGAACTTCCTGACATCAAACTTAAATATCCCTCCAGATTAACTTTCAACCTTTGCTCCTGTTTCTACACTATGGGGCCAAATGGAACAAATCATGTCATCTTCTACAGAACACCTCAAATAATTGAAGGCAGGTATTCTATCCTTCCTAAATGTTCTTTTTTCTATGCTAAAAATTGAACATTTATTCATTCAATACTTCTGAAGTTTTTGCCTTTCACTCTTCTGGTTGACCTGTTTTGGATATCCACTATATGATGAGATAATGAATGAAATTACAAAAAAAAAATTAAAAATTTTTAATTTAATTTAATTTTTTTTAAAAAATTAAAAATTAAAAAATAAAAATTTTTCTGGAAAATAAGTACAGCAAATTCTTACGTTGATATGTCAATGGATCTATGATCTCATAAATGTGGATACTCTCTATAACATAGATCCCAATTCATTCATAAATGCCATTTATAGTCCTTGTCGGCATGATCCAAAAATAGTTCGTCTTCCAAAATGGTATCTTCCTCTAGTTCTCTTGTCATTTCATCAGTACCGAAAGAACAAATTGTTCTCTAGTTCCTAGTTTCAGTTTGGCTACATGACAAGGAAGGCTTTATATATTTTTATTTTTTAGTCATGCATATGTATAAGCTAATATGTAAGAAAAAATTAATGAGAATACTTTTAGAATTGAGTGCCATGTGAATCAGAGAAGGAATTCCTAAAAGGGGACAATTAGATTTCAATAATTACTTTCTCATAAGAGGTGCATTGTTACCAATTAGTCAAGAAGTATATTTTCATTCCTTCATCTTTCTAAGTAGAAAAGGAACGAGTAAAATGGACCAATAGGTCAGAAACAGATTAATTCTCAGTCTTTTTTGTTTGACTGATTATCCCAATTTAACCATGTTACTGGAGTAACAAAATTGGTCAACCCAAGAAACTGGAACTATATGAAGTAATCAAATGATAAGAACACAACGATTGAAAAATATTTCCTTCTAAGTCAGCAATTGTGAGGATATTAGAAGAAAATACTAATAGAACATTGGGTGGTCTGGGGGGGAGTGCTGAAGCTTATTCATCAAAACTAATATTACTGTCTATCAGTCTCTTACCAGTAGATGTTGTACATTGGTAGCATTTAATTGGAACTTGCAACCACATAACATTAGAGGACGAGTATGTGCTTTATGTACTCTGAGTTCATTTACCAGGCAATCATCAGGATTTGTTTGGATCAGGTAAAATAATGCTTTAATTATTGGTTTAGATTCCTTGCATCCAGAGGCGTAAAAGTCACTAAATTTGGAAAACTGGCACTTCAGAGGTTTTAGTGGAACTAGCAAGCTTTCTGTAGATGCATTTCTGACATAGCATTGCCAATTGTTCTGGTGAATAAATAGGTGGAGGCCAGTTGTTTTATTCAATTTAGTACCTTTTTTAGACTTAGGAACTTTTGATGAACTCTATTCATTTTATCCTTCTTTATTTGTGATGTCATTTTCATGCATTTTGTGGTACATGAAAATATTCTTTGCTGGACAGAGATAAGGCCAGAAGAAAACGAGAACATTTAGAGATCGTATTTAATTTGAGAATGTGAGAGGCTGTAGTTAGTTATATCTCTTTCTTTTATTTATATTTTCATGTGGCCCATACTGATAACTAGGTCTCAGTTAGTACAATATTACTACATGCAATACTGCACAGAGATAAGAGCAAGAAACTGCTGATACCCTTTGCCATTCAAATATTCAATGATATTTAGGAAATAGTTATTAAGAAGCTACTGTGCGTAGTTCACCCGAATTAGATGATACGGATGTAAAGAAGAAAAATGACAGTCCTTTTACTCAAGGATGTTACACAGTAGATAGATGGGATAAGTGATCACACACAAAAATAATTACAAGTGGGAGTATGATAAATGCATAGGAGATCTTCAATCCATGGTTATATGTCTCACCTATTTAGGCAAACAATAACTGAAAAAGTCCTATGCTCATTGAAAAAAAAAATGTCATTCTATGATGGAAGAAATTGTCTAATTATAATAATAGCCCCTATTTATAAAACCCAAATCATTTAATCCTTAAGGGAGGGTTCATTCATTTCTATTATTGCAAACTAAATGAGATACCTTTAGAAGGGAGGGGATGTAGGGCTCAGAATATAGTCAAGGTAAGAAAGGGACTTCACTCTCCATCTCAATTAATACAGTTATAGAATCAATAAATAAATGGTCCAGGAGCATAATCACATAATGTAAAGTAAATTTTAAATAATTGTCTTACAATGCCACCAGAATATATGCAAAACTCCTTAATCTGAGAGGACTGTAGTATTTTGGTCATTGGATAAATGCAAAGGGCACAATATGCGATTTTTTTCATTGTTTTATTGACTGAGAATCAGGCACATCTCTTGAGCCTATGCATAAGAACATCTAGGCAGTTCAGCAGCTTAATAATGCAAAGTTTTAGGATTCTAATAATAGAGATGAGGATTTTATTCTTGGGTATGATTTAGCAAAATAGATCTATTTGCTTGTGGCACAGGACAGCAAGTCGATGGAAGAGAACCTCATATCCTCCTCCCAACAATCTCCTTGTTATAAGAACTATTAGCCAAGTGGGAGACAATGTGTATTTGGAATCACAGGCACATACTAGGAAGCTAGACATGCACAAAAACAGAAAAAGGCACCTAAGGCAGTAGGCAGCTTCAGGAATGATGACCTCTTAGGAAAGAGGGAGGTGCTAATTGTGGTCTTGAAAACATTACAGATCTTGAGAGTTCATCTGAGGAGACTACTCATCAGAGTTGAAACCATGGATGACTGTATGTGGATTTTACAAGAGGAGAAAGGACTTCTAAAATCAGAAGTTGTGACTTATTGCTTTGCCACATGTTCATCACCTAGTTACTTCATTACCTTTATTTTCTAAGTCTGAACCCACTCCCCTCATGGATCAGTATGTATTGGAGGAAGAATGTGCTCCAGGCCTTTAAGAGGAGTATTTATATTTTACTAAACTATGTTAGAAAGTGCCCTTACCAAAAGTCAATTGATTTTTAATGGGAGTTCACCAGTGGGGAAGTGTGAGTGACTGCGTTAATGTAAACATATAGAATTACTCCAAAATCAAAAGTAGAAGTTGTTGCTCTTTGGATTCAACCCCCTAGAATAAGTGAAATTTACAGAAAGTAGCCTCAAAGGGAGTATTATGATTCAATTATTGTTTTTTAATGTGATTTCTGCTTCAGTTTTTGTATTTTTTAAATTTTATTTATTTGTTTTTAGTTTTCACCATGTAGTTCTATAAGATTTTGAGTTCTAAATTTTCTCTGTTCCTCCACCCTCCCCTCCCTAGGACAGCATGCAATCTGATATATGCCATACATGCACAATCGTATTAGCTAATTTCCACATTAGTTATGTTGTAAAGAAGAATTAGAATGAGAGAGAGAGAGAGAGAGAGAGAGAGAGAGAGAGAGAGAGAGAGAGAGAGAATAGTATGCTTGGATCTGCTTTCAGACTCTATAGTTCTTTCTCTACATGTGAATAAAATTTTCCATCATAAGTCTTTTGGAGTTGTCTTAGATCATGGTATTGCAGAGAAGAGTTAAGTCTATTAAGGTATGCTACCCTTACTGGTCCTGATCATTTCACTCAGCTTCAAATCATATAAGTCTTTCCAGGATTTTCTGAAATATGACTGCTCATCATTTCTTACGGCACAATAGTGTTCCATTGCATTCATTTAACACAACTTGTTCAGTCATTCTCCAATTGATGGGCATCCCCTCAATTTCCAGTTCTTGGCCACCATAAAAAGAGTTGCTATAAATACTTCTGTACATAGGGGTCCTTTCCCCTTTTCTATGATGTCTTTGGGAGACAGAACTAGATGTGGTTTTGTTGGGACAAAGGGTATACACAGTTTTATAGCTCTTTGGGTGTAATTCCAAATGCTCACCAGAATGGTTGGATCAGGTCACCACTCCATCAACAATGCATTAACATTCCAATTTTCACACATTTTCTCCAATATTTATCATTTTCATTTTTGTCATGTTAGCCAATCTGATAGGCGTGATGTGGTACCTCAGAGTTTTTATTTTAATTTCTCTAATCAATAGTGATTTAGAGATTTTTTTTTTATATGATTATAGATAGTTTTAATTTCTCCATCTAAAAACTGCCTATTCATATCCTTTGAGCATTTATCAATTGGGGAATTACTTGTATTCTTACAAATTTTATTCACTTCTCTATATATTTTAGAAATGAGGCCTTTATTAGGCTGTAAAAAATCAACTGTAACAACTTTTTCCCAGCTTTCTGCTTGCCTTGTAATCTTGTTCACATTGGCTTTCTTTGTGCAAAACTTTTCAATTTAATGCAATCAAAATTAACCATTTTGCATTTTATAATGGTCTCTCTCTTGTTTGGTCATAAATTCTTCTCTTTTCCATATATATCTGACAGGTAAATTATTCCTTGCTCTCCTAATTTGCTTATAGTGTCTCCATTTATATGTCTGAATCTTGGACCAATTTTGACCTTAGCTTGGTATACTGTGTAATATGTTGTCCTATACCTAGTTTCTGCCATATTATTTTTTAATTTTTCCAACAATTTTTGTTAAATAATGAATTCTTATCCCAGAAATTAGAGTCCTTGTGTTTATCAAACAGTAGAATACTATAGTCATTGACCACAGTGTCTTGAGTACCTAACCTATTGCACTGATCCAACACTCTTTTCCTTAGCCAGTACCAAGTAGTTTTAATGAATCCTGCTTTAAAATACAGTTTTAGATCAGGCAAGGGTAGGTCACCTTCCCTTGCATTTCTTTTTATTATTTCCTTTGATATTCTGGAACTTTTGCTCTTCCAGATAAATTTTGCTATTATTTTTCTAACTCTATAAAATATTTTAGGTAGTTTGACGGTTATGACACTAAATATATTAATTAATTTAGGGTAGGATTGTCATTTTCATTTTATTAGCTTGGCTTACCCATGAGCATCTGATACTTTTTCCAATTACTTGTGCTTCACTTTATTTGTGCGAACAGTGTTTTTAGTTGGGTTCATATAGGTCCTGGGTTTGTCTTAGCAAATAGACTCCCAAATATTTTATATTGTCTACAATTACTTTCAATGGAACATTTTGTTTTATTATGAAAATATAGTCCTAAAAATCAGATATCTTTAAATGTATAGGAAATACTGTCTTCAATTTTAATAGGTGGAAAAAATGTTTCTGGTGTTCTTGTGTACTAAAATCTTCTTACACTGTACAAATGTAAGTGCTTTCTCTTTTTCTCTTAGCTCATCAGAAACTTCTAAGGTTCTCCACAGAAGTTCTAACAATGGAGAATATCCTGGTAGCTGAAATCTTCTCCAGATGGCAGTTTCTCTATTAGCAGCAGGAAAGCAAAATTAACCACCCAGTCTGCCTCTGATCCAATACAAAGAGAATATTCAAGTTGGATCATCAATTAGATTCACTCTGAGGGGCCATTAAGATATAATATATTGTCAATTTAGCCAAATTATACTCCTAAACAAAACCCAACTCATTTTTCTTCTGTCTGTAGCTCCCTCTGTTGGCAATATCATGCTGTGTACAAGCAAGCAGATGGAATACCATAGAGACACCAGGGGAAAGCAACTCATCATCTTCAAGGTCAAGTCATCTTTTTTATTTTTATCCAGATGCTGGGGACTTCAAAGACATTTTACCATTTTTCACAACTGAAATACACAAGTAATAAGTAAATTCAAAGTGACTCACCTCATTTGGAAGCCAGGTATGAATTTAGTATCAACTTTCCTTATTTTTTAAACCATCTCTGAATAAATCTTCATGAAGCACATACACAACTTATTACAGAATATTAATGGGTAACTGTGGCTTAAAATATCACATTGCCAACTTATTATTATTTAGCACAAGCAATTGACAAATTCTTTGAAATTTAAAGAAAAACAAGTTTAGAGAAACTAATTAAAAAATGTCTAGATCAGGAGTGGGGAACTGGCAGCCTAGGCATGTGGTCTTCTAGGTCCTTTGGTGTGGCCTTTTGCCTAAGTCCAGGTTTTACAGAACAAATTCTTTTATTAAGGGAATTTGTTCTTTGAAGTTTGGATTCAGTCAAAGGGCCACATGTAAGGACTTAGAGGGCCATTTGTGGCCTCAAGGTCACAGGTTCCCACCCCCCTCTCACTTTAAATGAATCATTTTTCTCATCTCTCTACCCTTCTCTCTCATGTTGATAAACATTAAATTGAATCAAGCCCATGATGAGTTTAGCACAGCACTAGGAAACAGAAGAATTCATAGTGTATTCTCCCTAAACTCCATAATCTTCCAAGTAATCAATTATTCAAAGAAAAATTAACATTCCAACTTCTAAATATTAGTTAGTTATATTCCCAATTTTAAAACCCAAATATCATGATTTGAAATGACTTCAGGATACACTGTTGTTTATCATCCTACTTGAGAGACCATCATAGTACTGAGATGGCTTTTCATTGACAAATCTGTTTTCCTGAAAAGTGCTTTGAATACATTAGCAGGAAAGTTTCTGTTTTAATGGTCTACTTCTTTTTAGAGTTAGGGTTCTAAAACACAATTTCAAATCTTCGGACTAGAGGATTATTCTTATACGCTGGAGAGTTTTGTTATCTTTGGAGACATGGCAGAGATGTTAATCAATTAAATGTTCTTTAAAAATAGGGTATACAGTCATTTCTGACTTTTTGCAGCACAACTTTACAGTAAACATGCACTATATACATATATAGGTATATATGTATATATATATATATACACACATATATATGTGTGTGTCTCTATGTCTATGCTTCTATCTCTATAGCTATAAATACACATCTCTATTTCTATGTCCAGCTTTGAGTTAAATTCCAAACTGTTAGTACTCAAGAAAACCTTAGAGTTTGAGTTTAATCTTATCAGTTCAGAGATAAGCAAATGGAGTGATAGAGAGGCTCTAGGTTAGATTAAAAAGAAGACCCACAATTTGCAAAAGTAAGTCTTCTAACTACATATCCAGTCCTCTTTCCACTGTAGTACATTGAATCAGTAAATGAAGTAATTTGTATGGCCTATCAGTTCAATGGCTAGCCTAGTTGAACCTCTTTGCAACTTTCAACTATTGCTTCTGCTTCTACACTTACGGACTAAACAAACTAATTCTAATTCCTTTTCCATATCATAGCCTACAAATGCTTAAATACAACTATCATGCCTTTCCACATTCTCCCCACTCCCACAATAAACCTAAGTACTTTCTTTTCCATGCTCAAATTTCCTATAGACTAATGTTCTCTAACACACCTGTTGCTCTTTTCTAGATGTACTCTAGTTTGTTAATATCTTTCTTAAATTGTTGTGCTAAATCATGAATATAATATTCCAGGTAACATCTGAAGAAGGCAGAGTATAAAAAGGATTGTCAGTTCTTTAATTACACTTTGAAAATAAAAATGAAATTAACTCATTTTGATCTCACAGCTCTCTAAATCCCCTCCCTCATTTTATTATTCTTTTATTTTTTTGTATTTAATTTTACCCTACTACATGTAAACAATTTTTAACATTTCTTTTTTAAAACTTTGAATTCCAAATTCTCTCCTTTCTTCCCTCTTCACTTTCTCCTCTCCCTGAGAATGCAAACAATTACATATAGGTTATATGTGTGTCATCATGCAAAATATATCCATAATCATCATGTTGTGAAAGAAAATAGATTTAAAAGGGCCTTAAGAAAAAATAAAAGTGAAAAAAGTTGCTTTAATCTTTTATTTTGGCATCAGTGTTTGGAGCTGCTTTAATCTGTATTCAGACACCATGAGTTCTTTCTCTGAGGATGGACAACATTTTTCACCCCAAGTCTTCTGAGAATAACTAAGTCACTCACAGCTGATCATTCTACAATATTTCTGTTGCTTTGTACCCATTACATTTCACTTTGCATCAAGCCATGTAAGTCATTCTAGGTTTTTCTGAGAGTATCCTGCTCATCATTTCCTCTAGTACAGCAGTATTTCATCACAATTATATATGACAAATGATTCAGCTATTCCAGAATTGATGTGCATCCCCTCAATTTCTAATTCTTCACCCCCAGAAAGATCTGGTATAAATGTTTTTTTGTACATATAAGCCCTTTTTCTTTTTGTTTTTTAGCTCTTTTGGAACACAGACCTAGTGGTACTGCTATGTGAAAGGCAATATATGGTTTTATAGTCCTTTGGGCATAGTTCCAAATTGCTCCATAGAATGACTTAATAAATTCACAACTTTGACAAAAGTACCTTAATGTCACATTTTTCCCATATCCTCTTCAACATTTGTCATTTACTTTTCTATCCTGTTATCTAATCTGATAGGAATGAGATGGTACCTCAGAATTGTTTCAACTTGAATTTCTCCAATCAATAGTGAGTTAGAAAAATTTTTATATGCTTATACATAGCTTTAATTACTTTATCTGAAAACTGATTATATCTTTTGATCATTTATCAATTGGACAATGGATCTAGTTTTTTACATAAATTTGATGCAATTCTCTATATGTTAGAGAAATGAGGACTTTATCAGAGAAGCTTGCTTCAATTTTTACTATTGCTAACTTTATTTCTCTCTGTTCTTTTCCTCCAGCCCTCTCTTCTTTCCATCCCTCTTCATTCTGTCCTTCCTTCTATCACCACTTCTCTTATCCCTTTTTCCTTCTACTTTCCTATAAGGTAAGGTGGATTTCTACACCATAATGCCTATTTATTTTATTTCCCTGCTACATGCAAAAATCATTTTTAACATTTGTTTTTATAATTTTGAGTTCCAAATTCTCACCCTTTCTCTCTCCCTCCTTACCTGCACTTATTAAGAAGGCAAGAAATTTGATACAGGTTATACGAGTGTAGTCATATAAAACACTTCCATACTACTCATGTTTTCTTGTACCCTGTCTCTCATCAGAAGTGTTTGATTCTGATTGCCACCTCCCCCAATGTGCCGTCTCTTCTATCAACCTTCCTGTCTTATGACCTTCCCCTCTACTTTCCTGTAGGGTAAGATAGTTTGCCATATCCAACTGAGTGTGTATATTATCTCTCCTTAAGCCAAATTAAATGAGAATAAGATTCACTCGCTTCCCTTCATCTTCACCCTCTTCCCCTCCATTGTAAAAACTAATTCTTGCCTCTTTTATGTAAGATAATTTACCCCACTTTACCTCATCTTTTCTCCTTCTTCAAGTACATTCCTCTCCCACCTCTTTGTTTTGTTTTTTGCATATAATTCCTTTATATTCGACTCACCCTGTGCCCTCTGTCTGTATATATTCCCTCCAACTACCCTAATAATTAGAAAGGTCTCATTAGTTGCAAATATCATCTTTCCATGAAGGAGTATAAACAGTTTAACTTCAATAAGTTCATTATGATTTCTCTTTCTTGTTTACATTTCATGCTTCTCTTGAATCTTGTATTTGAAAGTCAAATTTTCTATTTAGCTCTCTTTTTTTCTCAAAAATGTGTTAAATTCCTCTGTATCATTGAATGTCAATTTTCCCCTCATTGATTATGCTCAGTTTTGGTGAGTAGGTGATTCTTGGTTTTAATCCTGGCTCCTTTGACTTCCAGAATATCATATTCTAAACCTTTAATATTAGAAGATGCTAAATCTCGGGTTATCCTGATTGCATTTCCACAGTCTTTGAATTGATTCTTTCTGACTGCCTGTGATATTTTCTCCTCTACCTGGAAACTCTGGAATTTGGTTATAGTATTCCTGAGAGTTTTCCTTTTAGAATTTCTTTCAGAAGGTAGTCATTTCATGGCTTTTTTTTTTCAAATCCTATTTTACCCTGTGGTTTCAGAATATCATGATAATTTTCCTTGATAATTTCTTAATAGATGAAATCTAAGCTCTTTTTTTTTAATCATAGCTTTTAGGTAGTTCAATAATTTTTAAATTATCTCTGCTGGATTATTTTCCAGGTCAGTTGTTTTTCCAATAAGATATTTCATATTCTCTTTCATTTTTTTATTCTTTTGGTTCTGTTTAATAATTTCTTGATTTTTCATAAATTCTTTAGCTTCCATTTGTTCCACTCAAACTTTTAAGGACTTATTTTCTTCAGTGATCTTTTGGACCTTCTTTTCCATTTGGCCTAATCTAGCTTTTAAGGGATTCTTCTCCTCATTGGCTTTTTGAACCTTATATGCCATTTTGTCTAATCTTTTTTTTTTTTTTTGAAGGGGTAAGCAAAACAATCAGGAGTTAAATGACTTTCTCCAGGTCACACAGCTAGTAAATATCAGGTGTCTGAGGCCACATTTGAACTCAGGTCCTCCTGACTCCAGGGCTGATGCTGTATTCACTGCACCACTAAGTCTATTTTTTTAAAGTGCTATTTTCTCCAGCATCTTTTTGGGTCTCCTTTAGCAAGCTGTTGACTCATTTTTCATGATTTTCTTGCATCACTCTAATTTCTCTTCCCAATTTTTCCTCTGCCTTTATTACTTGATTTAGAAAACCCTTTTAGATCTCTTTCAGGGCCTGGGACCAATTCATGTTTTTTCAGAGGCTTTGGATATAGGAGTTTTGACTTTGTTGTCTTTTGAGTATATGTTTCAATCTTCCTTGTTGCCAAGTAAGATTCTATAGTCTGAGGTCTGTTTTTTTCCTTTGTTTCTCATTTTCCCAGCCTCTTTCTTGACTTTTTAACTCTTTGTTAAGATAGAGCTCTGCTTTCAGTATTGAAGGTGTACTGCCTCAAGCTTCAGAGGTTTTGTGCAAGTATTGTCAGATATAGTTTTAGGGCCCTGTAAATTTTCAGTTCTCCGAAGGTGTTATAATCTAAGGAGAGGCAGCTACTCCTGTGCTGGCCTGTGCTCTGGTCAGTGAGCGAAAGCAAGCAGTCTTTTCTGCCTTGGAACTGTTAGGAGGGTTCCCTCTCCATTACTGCCACAAGCTCTGCTATGGCAGTGCTTCTCCTTGCCCTAGGACTGCTACCTAGATCCAAGCATGGGAAAAGCAACAGATTCTTGCCTCAGTGCCAGCAAGGAGACACCTGTACTTTCCTTCAGATCCATTGCTCATTCCCTTACTGCCTGTGGGGTGAGAGCTCTAGAAGTAGCCATGGCAGTTGTTTCAGCTGCTGCCTCAGAGTTGGGCTGGGGCCAGGGCTGGTCCACACTCCTCCCTCATCAGTCTGACAGCTCTTTCCTACTGACCTTCTAAGTTGTCTTTGGTGTATGTGGGTTGAGAAGTCTGAAAATAACCACACTGCCAGTGATCCAGTCCCCTGAGGCTTGTGACAGGTTTGCTGGGATCCTGTCTGTGCTGGTGCAGCCCAGGACTGTGCTCCTCTCTCAACTTGGTGCAACAGACACTTTCTGTCAACCTTCCAGGTTGTCTTGGGCTGAAGATTTGTTTCACTGTGTTTTGGTGGGTTCTGCTTCCCTAGAATTTGTTCAGAGTCATTTTGTATAGGTATTTGGCAGGGCTTGGGAGAGCTCTTGGAAACCCCTGTTTTTACTCCACCATCTTCCCTTCTTTCATTTTAGACAAACTGTTATCTACCCATGCCTATGCCATCTTCTCTTTATAATGATGATTTTTTGTTGAGACTTGACACTTATCTCTAGGGAAACTTATCTTAATGTATAAACTGCATTCAGTGTTCTAGTATATCAAGATCTTTTAGAGCCTGTAAAGTATAATAAACATTCCTTATGTCATAGTGACATTATGACATTTAGATAAGTATACTTTCTACACTCTTATCTAAGACAGACAAAAATGCAAAATATCCCTAGACCAAAAACAGATCCTTGAAGTCAGAACCAGAAGTTGATGATCCTTTTGCCCTGCTGGATCCAAAAAAAATCTAGACATTGTGAGTTCTTATGGCTGAAAAAATGCAACTGCTTGCTCCTTTGAAAAAAAAATTAATATTTTACATACTGCAAAGACACAAATATCCAAATTATGTAACATTTAGACCCTTAATGACTCAGTTTTCTAAGTTATGCATTAACATACCATAGTGTACCTTAAAGAGTCAGTAATATCCCATTGTGACATGGATGCAGCCCTGGATTTTCAGAGTATAGAACTAATGAGCAAGCCCTGAAAGTCATGCCAATCTCAAAAACTGGAGTATTAGATTGGCAACCACAACGGATCTTTTGACAAAGGATCAACTTAGCTGTCTGAAAAGACTCAGGATCAGACCATCAACAATTTGATTAATTTTAAGGATAATTTGATGAAATAATCAGGAAGTTACTTCTGCTACCTTACACCTATGGGATTCCAGAACCTAAAAGTACTGTAATGATGTCATGTAAGAATATCATTCATATATTCCAATTGAATAAATTCATGATTAAATGTACTTAACTTGACAATGTTAGATAAAGTCTACAGTAATTACTTAATTGTCAATGTTTGTCATGGCCCAATAAATCTTCTTTGCCATTGATCTGTTTTCTATCCTTGAAATCTGCTTTATTTTATGATGGGGAAGATATTGACCTTTCTAGATAAATAAAGGCTAAGTTATGTCTTCTAGAATTGGGAAAACCTAAAATACTTATAATTTTTGTGATCTATTCAATGCAGACAGTCTCTCCAGTAATTGTTATGAAGCTCATCTATAATAGCTTTTTTCTTTGCTTGTCCATGTTCTTCCTTTAGCCAGTTTCATTCAGTCAATAAACATTTATTAAACATTCAGGGTATATCTATCTGTCTATCTATATCTATCTATCTATCTATCATCTATCTATCTAAACACACGCATACACATATATGTATACATATACATATATGCATATGTATAAATATGTATGTGTGTATATATATATGGATGTATATATACATATATTGTATATATATATATATGCATATGTATATATATATATATATATATACATGCACATATATATACGTGTGTGTGTGTTCATCCTTAGTTACCGAAGAAGATGCCATCAGAGAAATAATGACATGACTTACACTTGACTTTGTTTTGAGTGAGGAAGGGCTATGTAGGTCAGCAGCCTTACTTCTCCTCCAGAGACTTCTGAATTCAGTGACCAGATATTCATCAGGATGACTGGAAATGACCCAGGATGAGGCAACTGGGGTTAAATGACTTGTCCAAGGTCACAGAGCTAGTGAGTGTCAAGTGTCTGAGGTGAGATTTGAACTCAGGTCCTCCTGACTCCTGCACTGATACTGTATCCACCACCTAGCTGCCCCTATATACATATATACATATATACATATATATATGTGTGTGTGTGTGTGTCTATGTGTGTGTGTTTGTATTCAGGGTTTTCAGTCTGAGGGCTGTAAAACTCTTTTCAGGGTTACTTTCTACTTTTAATATCCAACCAGTTATTTGTCCCTCACCTGTGGCTCCAAAAAGGTATAGCATATGTAGCAGCTACACCTCAGTAAACAATTTTGGTGGATGAGCTAAACCAATCTGAGGGTAATCGAAGGGCCTCAAATCCATCAGTGAGTAGATAGTGGAGGGTGTCTATCCCATGCATGTCTATTCCCATGGTGGAATGAGCAAATGAGAAGAAAGTGTTCCAACAGCCATGAAAGTGACTGAAACAGGCCCTGTGGAGTACTTAAAGCTAGATTAGACATCAAAGTCATCCCAAGCCATTACTAGATATCTTGACTTTTGTCTTGCCACTGGACTTCAATGAATCTGGAAGAGCTATTGAGGCTGACAATTTTGTGCAATTCTCCCTAACTTAGTAACTCCCTAACAGTTTATATGTGAGTCAATAGACATCACCCATATAATTTTACCATTTTTACCTATGTCAAAATCCTGCGGCAATGGGCAAGTGATGAAGCAGCAACAGTAGATATAATCACAGCTCTACATACTCAAGTGACCCAGAACATAAGGTTTCTTTGACATTGACCAGCTTTAAGATTCAGCAGCCCCCTGGGTGTTGAGCAGCATTTTTAAGGACCACATTGCTTAACTCCTGGCACAAGGAAAGGGCTAGAAAAGGTGCTCTAAAATTTTTGTATTTTGCCCAACCTAACCCTAACCTGCTTACATGGCAAGTGAAGATTTTAGACCATGGTCAAAACTAAAAAAAAAAAGTACAAAAATTTTGGAAAGGGAAATATGTTTTATTGATAAAGTCACAAGGTGATCTCTCTCTTAGTCATTGCTGGCAAGATTCTTATCAGAGTCCTTTTTAACAGGTTGTTCCTTTCACCTGAAAGATGATCACCTACCTGAGAGCCAGTGTGGCTTTGGAAAGGGTCAATGAACAGTTAATATAGTGTTTGCTGCCTGACAGATCCAATAGAAATGCCAGGAGTACAACAGAGAGATGTACAAAATGTTTGTCAATTTGACTAAGGCGTTAGATAATGTCATTTATGAAGGTTTCTGAAAGACCATGTAAAAAACTTATTTAACCAGAGAAGCTCATCGGTATTATATGCTAGTTCCATGAGGATAAGCTTCCATTGGTTCTAGATACTGGATCATGCTTTTACACTTTCCCAGTCACCAATGAAGTGAAGCAGTGTTGTGTGCTTGCTTCCATGCTTTGTAGCATGATGTTTTCATCCATGCTGTTGGATGCCTTCAATGAGAGAGAAAATGACATTAAGTTCAGCTATCACAGTGATGGTAAATTATTTAACTTTAAAAGTCTACAAGCCAAGACTAAAGTGGAGGAAGAGTTGGTGTAAAAGTTTTTATTTGAATATGATTGTGCACTTAATGCAGCCTCTGAGACTGACATGTAAGAGTATGTTTTGCTGCTTGTGTTAATTTTGATCTAATAACTAATGACAAGGAAACAGAGAGTTTCCTCAGTCAGCACCACACCATCAATATGTAGAAACCTAAATTACAGAAAATGGAAAAATTTTGAATACTACAGATAAGTTCACTTACCTCTCAGAGATGTACATATAGATGATGAAGTTGATGCATATATTGCCAGATCTAGCTCAGTGTTTGGAAGGTTCTGAATAAAAGTGTGAGAGAGAAGTAATAGATTGTCTGCCCAAGTGTAGGTCTACAGAACTGTTATGCTAGCCTCATTATTATATGTCAAAAAAACCTGGACAGTCTTCTAGCACTGCATCAGAAAACTGAATTTTCTCCATTTGAATTGTCTTGGGAAGGTTTTGAAGATCACAGGATAAGATAAGGTATAATACTAGACACTAAGAGTGTGTCTTGAGCTGAACTTCCAGGCATGTAAACTCTACTGCAAAGTCCACAACTCTGATGAGGCTGACCATGTACTTGGAATGCCAAACATACATTTACAAAAAATACTATTATATAGAGAACTCACAGAAGGCAAGTACTCATACAGAGGTTAGAGGAAGCAATACAAGGACACTCTCAAGTTCTCTCAGAAGGATATTTGAATCAAATGTGAGACCTAGGAGACACTGTGGCACAGTTCTACCAGCCATAGAATATCAGCATCAAAGAAATCACTATGAGCAGAGGTACAGTAGCTCAAAAGAAACATCAGATTCACAAATTTAGAGACATTTCAACTCCAAATCATATTGTCATATGTACAATTTGTGCCAAACCTGTGTTAGAGTCTTCTAAGCTCATCTTGGTCTGATTAGGCACAGTATGACACACAACACTTCAGTTTCAATTTGTAATGCCATTATGGTGCTCCTCAAGCATGAGAATAACCATTAAGCACCTACTATGTGCCTAACTCTATGCCAAGTGCTAGGGATACAAAAGATGATAAAAAGTCCTCGATGATAAAAAGTCCTCAATGAGCTCACAATCTGATGAGGGAAACAGCATATAATTAGCTTTGTATAGACAAGTTACATATAAGCTAAGTAGGAAATAATACAGGGCAGTCACCAGAATAAAGAGGGATTGAGAAAATCTTCCTGTGGGAGGTAGGATTTTACCTTGAATTTGAGAGAAAGAATGAAAGCCCCGAAGTGAACATGAGGAGAGAGAATATTCTGTTCAAGGAGGAGAGTCAATAAAAATGACCAGAATCAAAAGAACAGGATCTTGTATGAGGAACAGTAAGGAAACTATTGTCACTGAATAGAAAAATAAATGATGGGCTATAATATGTAATGACTGAATGGGGTGGCTAGGTGGCACAGTCGATAATAGCTGTGTGACTCTAGGCAAGCCTTTTAACCATATTTGCCTCTATTTCCTCATCTGTAAAATAAAATGTAGAAAGGAATGACAAACAGTTCTATTGTCTTTGCTGAAACAACCCCAAATAGAATCACAAAGAGTTAGACATGATTGAAAAGTGACTAAACAATATATAGAAAAGGGGAAAGATAACTAGAGACTAGTTCAACATTCAATTTATTACTCTCAGTGATTTTTATTGTTTGTTCTTTGTTCTTGTTGATGACTATGACATCAGGGAGGTGATGTCATGATATGAAATTACATTAGATTTAAGTGAGAGAGAACTGTGCAAAGTCACTAGCCTCACTTTTTCCTCTGAAGTCATCTGGGTCCTGTGGTGAGATATAGATCGGGAGAACTGGAGATGGCCCAGATACAGTGGCCTTTTTAAGCTAAGTTCTTTAACAGGTCTCAGTCTGACTAAGGCAATACCCATTCAAGGATTAAACCTAGGTAACAAATGAGGCAAAGAATGACCTCTTTACCTAGTCAAAGAAAAAAAATCAGCCTCATAGGGGAAGACCCTCAGGGTTTCTGGACAAAACAGAAAAAAAATTTTTTTGGAGGGGATTTTTTTACATTCACTCTGAACCCATCTGGATGCAAATAGTGACCAAGTGGGGCTTGGCCTGGGACTTATTGTTGGCAAATTAATGAGAGCCAGAGTGATCTGGGTTAAAGGAGCTCTCCAAGAGAAAAACAGTTTTAGAGATCAAAATTGACATTCCTTTGGATCAGAACACCTGCAGGTAAGGGTATGATACCCTCCATGGACAGAAGGAAGAAGAAGGAAGGAAGGAAAGAAGGGAGGAAGGAATATCTGTGTTGTCCAATTGGCCAGTTCCAGTTGGGGCAGCTCCTATTTCTACTCATAGAGGTTGTTGTTTATCCTTCATTCTCATAGAGCACCATGACCTCAGAGAGGTGATGACATCACATCCAAGTGAATTGCATCTAAATGAGGAAGTCCCATACAAAGGTACCAGCCTCACTTTCTCCTCAAGAGTCATCTGGATCTAGTGGCAAGATAACTAGAAATCTCCCTAACTCCAAGTGATACAAAGCAACTGGAGCTTTTTGAGCAGAGGGGTGATGTGGCAAAGCTTGCACTTAAGAATATTTTTAATTGTACAGTTTGGAGTGGACAGATTGATAACCAGACTATTACAAGAATCCATGTATAAGGTGATAAGGGCCTGTGCTATGGCAGTGGCTGTATCAGAAAAGAAAGGGCGATATCATATGTAAAATATGTTGCAAAGATTTAATTTACATTTCTTGGAAATAGATTGTTTAGTGATGAGAGAGCGTGAGAAATAAAGTATATCATCACAGTTAAAAGGATTGTGGTACCCTTGACAAATATAAACAAGATTTGAGTGGAGCAGCTTGGGGAAAAAGATCTTGAATTCAGTTTTGTGCATATTGAGTTTAAGATGTCAGGTTCAAGGCAGTTGGAGACTTGAGCACACATGTTAATAACAAAGCCAAACAGCAAGAGACAGGAAGAGAAATTTCATTTAAAGTTATGATAGACTCTATAAAACATTTGGGAGTCTACCTGCCAAAAGAAACCCAGGGACAATGAACACAATTGCAAAACACTTCACACAAATAAAGTCGCATTTAAATAACTAGAAAATATGAGTTACTCGTGGGTAAGCCGAATTAATATAATAAAAATGACATTTCTACCAAAATTAATTTGTTTATTCAGTGCCATATCAATCAAAGTACCAGATAATTATTTTCTAGAGCTAGAAAAAATAATAGCAAAATTCATCTGGAAGAACAAAAGCTCCAGAATATCAAGGGAACTAATGAAAAGAAATGCTAGGGAAGGTGGCCTAGCCTTACCAGATCTCAAGTTGTATTATAAAGCAGCAATCATCAAAACTGCTTGGGTACTGGCTAAGAAACAGAGGTGTAGACTGGTGGAATATGTTAGGTAGTTAAGACACAGCGGTCAATGAATATAGCAATCTAGTGTAAGATAAATCCAAGGACCCCAGCTTCTGGGATAAGAATTCACTGTTTGACAAAAATTGCTTAGAAAACTGAAAAATAGTGTGGTGGAAACTGGTCACAGACCAACATCTGACACCCTATACCAGAATAAAGTCCAACTGGATACATGATCTAGGTATAAATTCTGATACTATAAACAAATTAGGGGAGCAAGAAATAGTTTATATGTCAGATTTGTGGAGAATGGTGAAATTTTCATGAGATAGAGAGCATTATGACAAGCAAAATAGATAATCAAAATAGATAATTGAGTCAAATTTACAAGAATATATCACTCACAAATTGATAAATGGTAAAAAAAAAAAGAATATGAACAGGTAGTTTTAAGAGGAAGAAATTGAAGCTATTTATAGTCATAAGAAAAATTCTCTAAATCACTATTTATTAGAGAAATGCCAATCAAAACATTTCTGAGGTACCACATCCTACCTATCAGATTGACTTACATGACAAAAAAAGGAAGATGAATGTTTGAGAAGATGTGGGAGAACTGGAACCCTAACTCACTGTTGGTGGGGCTGTCAGCTGACCCAGCCGTTCTGGAGAGTACTTTGAAGCTATGCCCAAAGAACTATAAAAATGTGCATATCCTTTGACCCAGCAATACTATTTCTACTGCTGTATCCCAAAGAGATCATAAAAATCAGAAAAGGACCCAACATGTAAAAAAATGTTTAAAGCAGCTCTCTTTATGGTGTCCAAGAACTGGAAATCAAAGGGATGCCCATCAATTGGAGAACGTATGAGGAAGTTATTGTATATGAAGATAATGGAATACTATTGTGGTATAAAAAATGATGAACTGGTGGACTTCAGAAAAACCTAAAATAGCTTACGTGAACTGATGCTGCATGAAATTATGGTTTATGCGTTATGCACAGTAAATGGCATAGTATGCGAGGATTGTTTCTAATAATACTTAGTCCTTTACAGAAATTCAAGGACCTAAAATATTTCAGAAGAGTCAGAATGCAGAATGACTCTTTTCTCTATTGTTATGGGTTGTTTTTTCCTCATGGTTTCTCCCATTCATTTTAATTCTTATATGCAACATGACTAACATGAAAATGTGTTTAAAAAGAATGTATACCTGGAACCCATGTAAGATTGCATGCCATCTGGGTAACAAGAAATACAGGTTAAGGGGTCAAGAAAGCTATCCGGCCCTACAGGACAAAAGAGAAGACGGAGACAAGGGCAGGGAGGGAGGATAGAGGAGAGAGCAGATAGGTCACAGGGGCAATTAGAAAACTTGGGTCTGGGGGGGGGGAGGGGGAAAAAAGGGGAGAAAATTTGTAACCCAAAATTGTGTGAAAATAAATGTTAAAAGTTTAATAAAAAATATATATATATAAAATTTATGGAAGTGACTGTTGAAAACTGAAAATAAATAAATTTAAAAAAGAAAATGCTTTACATTATTTCAATCAAGCCTTATAGATACATATGTTTCACAAGAACACACTGAATACAAGAATACAAGAACACAAGAATACACGGAAATTCTTTAATATATGTGATAGAAATAGAGCTATATCTATCTATATTTTTTACACACACTCCTGCAATATATACATATATGTATACATGTACAAATATGTATGCATCAGAGGAATTAATTAATATTGTAAGAAGGAACATTTATAGCTCATTTACGCACCTCTTATATATGCTTGTCTTGGCTAAACATACAATTAGATGGTATCATGAATTGTGTTGGACTTGATCAGGAATACTTGAATTCAAATCCAGTCTTATTTACTTACTAAAAATGTTTCCCTAGACAGGTTACTTAACCTCTGTTGGCCACAGTTTTCTCATCTATAAGTTGAGAATAATGGTAGTACCTCTCTGTAAGGATTATTGTGAAGGTCATATTAGACAATGTAGTAAAACAGTTTGCAAACTATGAAATTTTATGCTTGCATGCTATAATTGTAACTGCAATGGGCTTATTTCAGAAAGAAATGACAAGCATATATGTATTTTCATTATCTTTCTTATATTCTTGAAAGATATGTCTAAGTGCTCTTCTCTTTTATTTATACATTTCTATTTAACTATTTATTTATTACTAATAATTGGTAACATTCAGAAAAAAAAATACTGTAACATCTTCACACCGTGTTCCTATTATACAATAAAGTACCCCAGAAACTAAAGTTGAATCACATGCTATTCTAGGCTCAGGGAAGATGTGATGCAATGAAGCACTTAGACCCAGAGTAAGGAAGTAAACAATTGTTTGACTGAGGTAAATACATGTATTTTTCAAGTAGTACTACAATTGAACACAGCTTCTTCAAGTTTTCTTATTTCCCCATGAAGATATTTATTACCCCCTTTATGAAGATACATCCCACAGAAAGACAGGTACTGCCATGTTTGTGATGCCACCAATTAGTAGTTTTACTTTTTTGCTCCATATATACTTTATCTGACCTCTTCCTATAAAATTCCTAAAGGCACCTTTACCTTAGGTCATACACCTAGAGAAAGTTTGTTAATGGATTGTACCATGCTTGTTATATGATTTCCAGCCTCCTTCATAGACTAATCCAATTATTGGGCTACCATGTTGTAATGATGATTTCAGTGAGGAAATCTTCCCCATTCATTAATAGGATCATGTGACCTGCCTGAGTCACATGAAAGTCTGAGTCACATGGAGCCTGCGGTGGGAGGAGTTTGCTGAGTGGGTGGAATAGGAAGACTGGAAGAGGAAGAGGCAGAGCTAGAGTAGAGCTGGAAGGAAATTCATGAGAGAGCAGTCAGAACTGAAGGATGCAGGCAAACCTTAAGCTGGCTGTGAGGGTGAGAAGGGCATTTTCTTTAAGGCAAGCCTATTTGTGATTTGTTTAAGATACTTGTTCTGTGGGAAACCTAGCAGGGGGAAAGACTTGAGGATGGTGCTGTTCTCTATATTGTTATTATGCTTAGATTTTTGTTACTGTGCTGGATTTGGCTTTTGGATGTCTGAATCGATGTTTTGGTTCTGTCTTCCATGTAGTGAGTACATCTTATTTTGTAATTCAGAATTACACCACGATATTCAATGGCTGTCAAGGGTGCTGTGAATTTCACATTGATATTACTCAGGGAACAAGATGTAATATTTCAGTGTATAAGATATAAATGTATAAGTGTATAAGATTCAACAAGATATGTGGTGTCAATTATTAACATCCTTTTTTTATACTGCTTAGCTGTAATGTTTTGGTTTTTTTTTAAAGAAAAATGAATTACACTGATTCTTGTTTGGTTTTCAAGAAACAATATGTTCAAAAGCCATGAATCTTTAGTTTTTTGCTATCTTTGCAGAATTTTAAATGTGAAGTCGCTGCTTCTAATTATGTTAAAATAAAAATAATTCACTATTATTTAGCACTTGACTTTCTTACATGCTGAAAATGTAGCAAAATAATATGGAAATTGCCAGACTTAATAAAATAAAGAAGCAATGTGCTAATTTTCATACAAAAAGAAAAAGAATAACTCAATTAGGAATAATCATAGGAGAAAAACAAAAGTAAAAATTATATATTGGAAACATGAAACTTAAATAATAGAAAGAAAAACAGGAACAAAAAAAGCCAAAAAAAGAGAAGAAATCAATTGCACAAGAAATGTGTTTTTTGTCAGTTATAGATAGAAGAGATGTTTCATTTCATACAGAAGGAAATTAAAACTTGATAGGATAAACCTGAATGACCCTACCTAGGGCTTTTTTGTAAGCATTTTTAAAATAAAAAGAAGAAAACGATTTATAATGCTTTTGAGAGGAGTATCTTTAATACTTCTCTAGTGCACTATCTTGAAAACAACAAATATTTAAAGATTTCTCAGAGAAATTTTTGTATAATTAAATTGACATTCATGTTGATAATCTTTAGAAATTTTATTTGTGTTACATAGCATCATTATTTCTTAGGCTTTTTAATTTCTCATTTTATCTTAAATAAAATGAAATCAAAGCTTTCTGTCTTTTAAAATTTTAAATATGTAGAACTTATCTTCTTTCTTGTTTCTTTCATTATGTCCATCAAAAGGAGAAAATATGACATTAAAAATACAGAGATACTAGATTTAAAATCCTGTGGTGAGTCATTCAAATCAATTTCATTTGCTTAACCTAATGTTTGTCAAGTGCTGCATTAGGTATTTGAAATGATTAAAAGAAGGTTGGACACATAGTTCATGACACTGAAGAACTTGACTATCTCTTTGAGAAAAGGAAATCACAGCAAACCAAATACAGAATATCTATATCTATATCTATATCTATATCTATATATCTATATCTATATCTATCTATATATATGTATATATATATATATATATATATATATATATATATATATATATATATATATATATATATATATATATATATATATATATATATATATTTAGTACAACAAAGTCATGGAACACAATGGTATCTGAAGAACTGAAGTTCAAGACCTCTCAGAAGCTATAACTTAAAAATTACCATGAGGGAAAAGGAGAATAGCATGGTAGACATGGACAACACTTTGAAAACAAGAAATTACACAAGATTAGTGAAGCATAGAATCTAAGAAATATACAAAAAAGATAATAATCTGATCACATAATGAGAACAAAGACAAAAAGATCATATACACCATTTTTATCTCCTTGATGTCAAAAAAAAAGAATATGAGGGAAAAGTCCAGTCCCAGGAAACTGAGCAATGACTCAATGAACATTCACAGTTGAACATGGACAAGAGTTGTATAGTTTATGCAAGCATGGATCCGCATCACTGGAGGGAATAACTATGCCAATTAGTTCACAGATTAACTGTGGGATTAAAGTTTCTGATAATGATTTCATTATCAAAATGAGAGTGTCTCAAACTCTTGCTGAATAAAGGGAGGCAGACCATACCAATAGATGGTGAGAGTATATAAGGTAAAAAAAAGATTTTGCTGGAGTTAAAAAGTGAGAGGAGAGAGGGAGTTGTATATGGGGAAATGATACCTTATAAGCAAGCACCTTAGATTTTGTCATAAATATCACTATTTTCTATCCCATAGATATGTTACTATTTTTAGATGAAGTCAAAACATTAGTTGAATATTGTTGACTTGAATCAGGCACATTAATGTTATTATTTATTCACAGACAACTAGGTGGAAAGTCTCTGTTTGCCTCAGTTTCCTCAACTGTCAAATGAGAATAATAACAGCACATATAACAGGGCTTTTGTGAAGATGAAATATGGTCATATTTCTAAAAGCCAAGTACCTGAAAAATAGTAGATGCTATAAATCTATATTCTCTTTTCCCCTTCCCAATATTTATCACACTTTAACATGATTCACCATTTTGTTCTGGTCTGAAGTGGTATCCACATCATCTACAGAATGAAAGAAGATTTTGAAAAAAAATTGATATGTGACTTCCCTCCCCAAAGGTCCTCTTCCATATTATATTTGTCACTATGGGATATGTGTGTGTGTTTGTGTTTGTAGGTGTGTTTGTGTGTAGAGAGAAAGACAGAGACAGAGAGAGACATATGTATCTCTATACACATATAATGTTTATTCATGTGTACATGCGTACATGCATGTCAGTATCCCATGTATGTATATGTACATATGCATGCCTAACTTTTCATGTGTGTGTGTGTATATATATATATATATATATATATATATATATATATATATACACACAATTCATATATACAGAGGAAAAAAGAGAGACAGGAGGGAGGGAGGGAAGGAAGAAAGAAGAAAAGAAAGGAGGTGCAGACACATTGTAATAGAAGTGAACATTCAATAAGATCCAATTTAAGAAATATTTCTTATGCATCTCCTCGGTACTGTGTTGGCTGACATTTTAATGACTCATCTTTGTCTAACAAATACCTAAATTTTTACAAATATCTGCATTCTTGAGACTAAAAAGGGAAAAAAAATCCAGTTTATTTGTCACCTGGACATTTTTTGAAATGTAGAGAAAGCTCATGAGTCTAAGAAGTCTCTAGATTACAAGTGATGTACAGAAAACAGAATTTCATCTATCTTGGGATATTAAAAATGTGGTCATGCAATAAAGAAGCAACAGGTAACTAGTTCCCAACTTTTTTCAGGTTACGGAAAAACTCAAGTCCAGTTTTCCATCAGTCTAAACATTTATTATTTTCCACAACACCCTGCTGACATTTTTTGTGTTTGTATATTCCTACAACCAGAAGTTTTCAGTATCACCTCAAATTGCTACTTTCATCCCTCCTTAACTTCCTGAATTTTTCTCTTTATTCTTCAAATAATTACTTTCCAATAATAGTAAGAAGAGTTGCTTTTTAGTGCTTTAAGGTTTTCAGACTTCTTTATAAATACTAACTCTTTTTCATCATCATAACATTTCTAGGAGGAAGATACTACTTTTGTCCTTGTTATTCAGGTAAGGAAAGTGATATAGAAAGAAGTTAAGTGATTTGTTCAGGGTCAGATAGAGAGTAACTTTTTTTTCTACTAACTTTTTGAGTCCATATTTGGACTCAGATGTTTCTAACTCCCTCTGTGCCACCATGCTACATATATGCCTCCTTCCAAAGCAGGTAAGGTCCCAGTATTCAAGACTGTTTCATTTTTTTATCTTTATATCTTTAGGACCTAGCATGGTGCCCATCATGCAGTAGACAATTACTAAATCTTTACTATTTTGATTGATTGATTCTATAATCTCTAGGGGAAAATGAGAAAAACCCAAATGTCACAATACAGTTAAGGGCATCTATGAGACACACTGAAGTTTTTTGATGTTCTACTTGAGAAACAGTGAGCTAAATTTTGTTTAATGTTCTTTAGAATTCAATGATACCTTCTATGGCATGATTCCCCATTAATATCTTCTGGCTAGTCTCCATACACATTTCCTTTATGGCCTGAAGGGATTGGGATACTTATAAGTAATTATCATGTTTTAAAAAGTAACAGCTGGTAAAGCTATCAGAATGAAAGACGTCTTCACCATTTGTAAAAGTGGTCAGCATTTGCTAATTGCTTCCTATCTACACCAGTAGTAGATTAAAAGTGGGAAGGTTTGCAAAGATTTCAGGTTGTCTCAGGCACAAATATGTGTGAATTATTGCTTAGCTGTTAAGTTAAAAAATGTGTTTACAACATTCTCAGTAATATGTATATATGCATGAGCACATATTACAAATCTAAGTGCAGTGCATAATAATATCAACTTTTTATTACTTATTTTTGATAACTAGTTGCTTTTTCTCATAAATATGAGAGAAGGGACTGTGTCTTAATCATCTTTGAATCCCTACAAAGTATCTTGCACATAATAGGTAATAAATATTTGTTGAATTGAGTCTTGGAGATTCTTCTACATTCTACTGTTTATTAACTGTGAGTTCAGAAGTAGTCAAAGGAGACCACAGCTGTGAAAAGTCCTAAACAAGATAAGGCTAGTCAAAGACACTTCTAACAATGAATTAGTTAGTTTCAGGAAATGCAAAATCTAAATTCAAATGCAGTATTTTATTTTTCCCTTCAGTCATCATGTTGACTTTTCTGTCTTTCAAGAGAAAGAGACATCACCGATGTGATTATTCTTAATGCAGCAAAGCCAATCTCCTCTATGTTCTTAATTTGCCCATCATTATGTATTACAATGCATCACTTCACTTTAATCACTCCATTTTCTCAGTGCACGTTGCTTTATCACTGTACATAAACAGATGGGAGCCACTGTGTGAAATCTGCCCTTCCTTTGAATCAAATCTGTTTATTTGTTTGAAGAATTTGTAATACACACTGGAGTTGCATCCTCAAAGCATTGCCCAAATGTTTTGATGAAAAAAAGAAAGTCATATTACAATGAAAATCCATTCCTGCCATCTTTAGCCATTATAGTAGACAAGAGTTATGCACACATGATCTCCCCCATCACTCTCTGCTATGACTTTTTTCTAACATATATGAACGAGAAAGTATCAGCTCAGTCCGTACCCAGGGTCTATACTTCTAGTCTCACTGGCAGACAGAAGAGGTTCCTTTTAATATTTTATTTATGTGATCTAGGATGCTTTGATGGATCATGGAGATCAGATTTTATTTCATATAAACAGGGCATGTGTGCTCTTGACCATTTCTGAATGCTCACTCAAAGCAAGCTCATTCTGAATTTTTATCTAAAGACTGCACCCTTGAAGACTGTTGAGATTATATAGAAGGAATCTGGATATCAGCAAAGTTATTTTTTCTAGAGGAGAGATATTAGGGCCATGGTTATCTGACTCAATTGTTCATCTTCAGGATTGTGATTTAGTTGACCATAATCTAATGACTTATACCTCCTTGCTCTCTAGTTTATAGATGGTACAAGTACTTCAAATGCTAAATCTGAAATGATGAGCATGTCCGTTACATGACTGCTATGAAACAGAATGAGCCAGGAAACATTCATCACTGACAGTTTATCATGATTGAAACTAAATGTCTTCTGTTCATGAATTTTCAACATGGATAAATGGTGTGTCCTTATGTTCTCCTTCAACTGAGATTATGTGGCTGCCCTCCCAAATTCACTATCCATCAGAAAATGAAGCTCTATCAGCAAAGTTCACATCAACATTTGCCCTCACAACTATATATTTGTCAAAAATGATTCCCTGGAGTCTATTGAGATGATGTGTGTTCCTTTCCAGAGAAAGAGACTGGATATGCCTAGAACAATAAGGTTTTGTTTATTAAATAGACTGAGTATTGTCATTACTCCATAAATTTTTATACAGTATATAAATGTAAGGTATAGTATATTTATACGTAGAAAATCTTGTTAAAATACGAATGCTTTTCCTTTTCTTCAGCAAGTTAATCTCTTCTATCACAAAGTGAGCACTACTTATATGTTTATGATTTTGAGCAAGGAAGAGTCATTAATCCTCATTATTTTCTCTTCAGGAATTGTGATATGCCTTAAGGAGAACTCAAAGCCTTGGTTTCACCACCAAAGAAAATCTTAACATTTACATTTCATCAAAGGGATTGTCTATAGGAAAATCCTAGGCTACTTGAGGGCAAGGAAGCATGTACATTGACTGTATTAAGCAATATGGCAAAAACAATGATACTTGGATGATTTTTGCTAATGCTATAGGAATAGCACTTCCTTTGAACTCCTCTCTCACTTTAATAGATAAATAGTGCATCTCTCTATCAATATTGTACGAATACCATATGACCATGGGCAAATCATTTAACCAATTTCCTCAGGTTTTGAATGATGTTTCCCTGTATTTAACATAGCTCCTCTCTGATTCGTCTGTGACCCAACTGCCAAAATAATCTTCCTAACTCATAGATCAGACCATGTTATTATTCAGCTAAAGAATCTCTACTGGAATCTTACCCATTCTAGGACAAAATACAGATTCCTTAGCTTGGCATTGACAACTTTGAACGATATAGCTGAACTTACTTTCATAAACTTATTTTATATTTCTTCCTTTTATGTACTCTAGTTTCAAACACACTAGACTGTTTTTACCCTATCCTGAAATTATATTTCTTTTCACACATTCATGTTTTTATACCAATAGTCCACAATGCCTGGAACACATTAACAATTTTCTGTTAGAATCCTTCACTTTCTTCAAAGAAAAGCTCAGGTATCACTTTCTACTGAATACCTTCCCAGTTCCATGGGGACTTCTCCCTCTTCAAATTATTTTGAATAGTTATCCATTATATGTTTTATTCCACAATAGTATAGTTATTGAAAAAGGTTAAAAAATAATGTTGACCTTTGTATCCCCAATAATTAGTATATTGAATTTCACATATTCAATATTTAATAGATATTTTTGAATTTAAATTTCTTCACAGTGGAACATATTTAATCTTACACATACATTTAGCCTAACAAGACTTCAGAGAGTAAGACTTTTCTCGAGAGGAAACATGGGCACAGAGGCTAGGGGGTTGGTTTTAGAAGAACAAAATCAGTTCCAGTCCTACATCCCACATCTGATACATATTAGCTCTGTAACCATGGTTAAGTCACTTGACCTTCCATTGCCACAGAATACCAGGTAGATTTTAATTGCTAATCTGCATCATCTGTGAAGGGAGTTACCATATCATCAAGTCTCTATTTACATGAAACGATAACCTTGGAACAAAACAAACAAATAAACAAAAACCTCTGCTTTCTACTGTGAGTCTGATTACCATAAGCTTATTTAAGCAAGACAAGAAAGCTCTGATTTCAGCCCTCCTGTCAGGCCTAGACTGCATAAGAAAACATCGTTATTTCCGATGTTAACTAAAAGGAAGTCCAATTGGTCCTGATGATCTCAGAGGCTTCTACCGCATAAAACATTCTTTGTTATTGTAATATGATTATCTGATATTAATCTGGAATGCAATAATCTGCCTAAATTTATAAACCTATATCCTATTTTGAGTTTTGTTTCCTTCTGGGAAAAGAAGTCAAAAATGTCAATTTATGAGAAAATAAATTTCTTTCCATATTTGTCACATGAAAGAGACTGTTATAATCATGGTCAAAGCTTTACTATCACCTATTAAGGGATTTTTCTTTTCTTTCTCTGTGAATAACCTTTTAAGATATGAGTTAGTTAATAATTAATAATAATAATAACTCTTTTTATATGAATTTATTTCCAGTCACTAATACTTTTATCCTTTTTTTTTATTCTTTATCAATAATGATTTTTCCCAAGTAATTTGAATATGGAACATTTAAGTGTTAAATAGCATCCCTGAGGCTGACGGTGTATCTACTTTGCAAAAGAATTTAATTCCATCTGCTCTAGTCAGAGCTAGGCTTGGAGTTTAGGTCTATCTGGTTATAACAATTGATGGAGTATTTTCTTCTCCTTCTCCGGGGAAGACATTTGATACTAAAACAAATGTCTGCTCTAGGTTGTAAGGGATGTTGTTATTGTTTTAATTCACTTCATGTTGGAATAAAAGAGCTAATCCCAGATAGCAGGAAATCTGTAGTAGAACAAATTGTAACAGCTGAAAACACAGCTTTCCTGGGGTGCTACCATGGATATCCAGGATAACCACAGGGCACCTGATGCTGCTTCTGTTGGAAGTGGAATTAAAGATTCGTTCAGAAGAAGCATCCCTTGAACAAGTGAATATAGAGAAGTATGGAGAAAAAATGACTAATTTGATAAGTAGCCATGAACTTTAGTCTTCTCTATTTAAAAAAAAAAAACCTGTGAAGAATTTTCTAATTTTTAACTCAGGAATGTGGAATAATGGAGATATAATCAGAATATTTCAGTTTCCTTAACTTTGAAGCTCCCTGAGATCAAGAAATAAAACATTTGTATTCTTGGGGGAAGGACATTATAACTGGTACATGCTTTTATGTAGTAAGAAGTTAATAATTGTACTAAATTTCCACATTAAAGATGAAAATCACATTAAGATAAAATTATGACAAATCTAAAGCAAAATAAAATGCCAGAAAATAAAACAACATGAATGTTAACTGGAAGTAGGTGGCTAAAACTAGAATTCTTTATAGATTGTAAAATTGCACAGGCTATTATGAAGAACAGAGGCATAGTATTGAGGCAAATATTAATTGAAAGACATTGTTATATATCAAGGTGACATAAAAGAAGATGACAATGTAGTAGGAAATGAAGATCAAAAGTGCAATCAGAGAAAGTCTTTCTTTTTTATTTTTGCAAGCTTGAAAAAAAAGTATATTTTGTCTTAATGTATTTGCTACTCTGATCTATATTTTCTTCTTCTTGTATTAAATTGGTTTAAGAAAATTACAGGAAAACAGTATTGACTCACCTAAGGAACTGAGCACATCCAAAAACTGAGATGCTTAGCTATTATTGAATGTTCAAGTAAACATTCACAAATCTGATGATGTTTAGGAATAAATGATACTGCTAGAATTCAGCATTTCTTAAATTTTATGCCTCTCAATTGATTGATCAATTGATTTAGTCAGACTGGGCTGGTTATACCTGCATTTTCATTTGCACTGATGACTCCAATCTGGGCATCCACTATTCTTCCACCAATAAAGAGGGTAGACTTATCTATCATGAAAATCCCTGAAGAGCTTCCTCTGGGAGTGAAAAATTACCTAACTTGTATCTGGTAACATGGCTAATACATATGAGAGGTAGAATTTGAACCTTATCCATGCTGTTTGCAACACAACACAATGCTGCATTTTGTATAAATGGAACACTTTAAGGCCTACAGTTTAATTGAAATATTTCATTTCATCCTCATAGTACATAAATATTATTATGTCCATTTGACAGATGAGAAAAATGAGGAGGAGAAAGTTATTTGCCAATGGTCCCACAGTTAGTAAGTGGCAAAAATAGGACTAGAAGGTACATTGTCTAGACAATAAATTGATTATTCTTTCTTATAGTTTTCTCTTACTATGAATGATTCTGTCAATTTGAATGAGGGAAATTTTTATGGTATTATTTTAAAGGTTCATAAAAGAATGTTTTGTTACTGTAACTTTGGGGATTTATATTTTGCAGATTTTTATTTATATTTTATTACATTATATTTATATTATATTATAAAAATCATGTATTTTGTATATTTTGTTTATATTTCCCATAGATGAGTGATGATATCTTAGAAATTTTCAAGTTCAACCTTCTTATTTTATTGATAAGTTATGTGGGACAAAGAAAAAAAGTGACTTACCCTGTCATTTAGATATTTTTAGATACAGAATTCAAACAAATCTGATAATGTACCCAAGACTATCTACTTGGCTACCTCACTTTGAGGGTGTTAATTTCCTGGGAAACTCTTTGAAATTAGAATATATGGCAACCAGATGCATCATGGTAGAATCTTTTAAATAATTATAGACCTTTAGAGCTAGAGGTAACCTTGTCCGTTATCAACATTCCTTTATAAGAATGATGGAGGCCAAGAGAGGCTAAGTTAATTTCTATAGATCACATAGCAAATTAGTGCCAGATCCAGAATAAGAAGAGGTGACTTTTTATCTCCACGCTAATGTCATTTTCCCACTATGCCATGGTGCTTAAGTTATAAATAACAAGCCATAGCACATATGTTAAATTCAATTAAAGCTATACATTTTCTACTTAATATTATACAGAAAGAAAAAGAATGAAACTGTATGTATACAAATGAATAATTAAAAATTAAGATGGTACATGATAGATGTTGTGGTTATTGAAATTCAACGACACTTAATAAAGGAAGACACAGGCTTTCTTTAAATTTCTTTAAGTTAAAATACTTTGTGTTTGGCATAGGAAATATCACACTTTCTTTAAAAGAACTCTTTAGGTCCTTGAAGAAAGATAATTAAAGCCAAGTATCAGTCTCTTTACAATCAATTTGAATCCTAGCATGTCATGTCTATACTATAGAGATGTTTGAAAAGGACAAGGAGGGGGATAGGAGTGATATAATGACAAGACATTTAGATAAAGCATGATTTTTATGTGTCACTGATCTATAGGAGGGCTATAAAGGTCAATTACTGCAATCACTCTGAGAACTAGAATATCTCATCAACCTTAAACATGAGATATTGAAATCAAATGGCAACCATAAACTCTGTTGTAAGTCTATTGAAAAGGACTCAAAAAAACATTACCTACTCCAAATTCAAATTGGTAATGAAATATTGATTAAACAATAGATTCTATAGAAGACTCAAATAACCACAGATTTTATTTGTCTCTTTTGGAAATTGACCCAAAATATTTTTTAAAAAGTTGACAAAAATGGGGCACTCATTGCTGACATCAAATATTTCATTCATTCTCACAACAACCCTGGAAGGTAAGTGTCATTGTTATGTCCATTTTACATAAGGAGAAGCTGAAACAGCAAAAGGTTTAATGACTTGTCCAGGGTCATACAACTAATAAGAGTAAAAGGGTGAAATTTGAATGCCAGTCTTCTTCAGAATGTTCCATCCATTATGCAATGTAGTTGCCATATGGCATTCCAAAGCTCGTTAAGGACATTAAATTGAACCCAGCTTCTTCTTGATGTAAGTTTCTAATCTTTCTCAAAGGTTCATTCATAGACTAACTAAAACCAATATTTTTGTCTCTATTTTCTTTATAAGAAGAAAAGTCAAGAAAGCAACTTTCAGGAGAGAAAAAAATATGACAAATTACATGTGCTCTTTGCTGAACAGATCAATTTTTTTTGGAGGGGGGGGCAGGCAGATGAACCATTCATACTAAATGAAGTTTAAAAGGAAAGTTTTCTTTCTTAAAATCTAAAAAAAGTAATAATTGTACACATTTAACTTTTTTAAGTATTAATATCTTGGGAAATCTCCGAAAAGAATCCCTATTGATTATAAATTTTGTTGCAAATGTTTTGGGAATTTATAATTGTTAGAAGTAATCAGTTTGGAAATCTGTCATTAGCCTGTGTTTTACCTTACTATTTTACTATTTTATTTAAAAAAGTCCCAGTTTCATGGTTAAGGTTATACAAAAACCTTTTCAACTGAAATTAACAGGAGAACAATTTCAAATTTTCAGTTAAGACTTAAAAGAAACAAAAAAAGCTCTCACTTCTAAACAATCATTGTAAATGCAATGAATAACTATGGACAAAAATATATTTCAACTCTAGGACATAAATGTTTATTTTGGATATAGATATTATTTACAGAATTAGAACTTTTACAATAACATACAAAATTTTGTTTTTAATATTAAAAAACATTGATTTTAGGTCTCTTTTTTCTTTTGCTTCTGTTCAATGAACTTACTGAAAGTTTATGTGTGATAGATGACATATAATATAATATGATATGAGTTCTTATAAGGCACTGTAATGTATCATAACATAACAATGTATTGAGTAAGTTTCATGGTAAATGCAACTCTAATCATTTCAACAAAAGTGCCTTCTTAATACTAACATGAAAAAGCTATCACTTGAATTATTAAGCCAAATCTACAGAGCTGCAATTACCTGACTAACTCAGGGAGAAATGCTGCTTTGGCATTAATTGCTCTGATAATTGAAGCAGAGCTGTTTTATCATCAGAATTATTCAGAAAACTGCCCAAGTCTTCATGTTGGGGTATGTAAAGAAAGTCTTAGTATTTTATTACACAAACATTATAAAAGCTAAGTTGAAACAGGTGAAATTCTCTGGATAATTTGAGTCATAAATCTTCTTTGTCCTCAATTTTGTCTCAATTAGGTAAGTATTAACTCATAATTACACTAGAACACAAGTTCAAATAATGTGGCATAACAATGAACTTCTTAGGAACAGATCAACCTGGTAAGCAGCAATCTGAAAAGAGTTAGCTATTCTCGGAAACAAGCTTCTCTTATGTGACAAGTCTGAGAAACATTGATGGATCAAGGAATAAATGGCCACATGGTTATGGAAACTGAGACTCAAAGAAGTGTTTTTTTTTTTTAATCTTCCCTAAACTTATATACATAGCAATATACTTTTATATCACTACCACTGAATTAAAGATAATGACAAAATAAAAATCTAAATCACATACATGCACTGAAAAAAACAAGTAATCTTTAAGAATTTATAAATTATCTTTACGTATATGTAGACTTGTGTATGTGTATATGTTTATGTACACATATGTATGTACATATACGTACACACATGTTTTCATTACTGCTTTCTTTTTCTTTTTTTAGAATCATAGTCAAATTTTGCAAATCACAAAAGCTCAAATGAGTTGGACTTTGTCAATATGTGTATACTCTCCAGTGACACAAATCACAGGAATTCTAAATGATTCTTGTCCAAGTAAAATCAAAAAAAACAGTTCAGGAGGACTTTCTAGAATTTTGACATCACAGGAATCTTCAGTATTTCATCCCTCTCCCTCAACAGATGACCAGGTAATCGTTTTAAAAAATAAATTTATTTATGCATTTTTATTTTTCAACATTCACTTCCATGAGTTTTAAATTTTCTCCTACTCCCTTCTCTCCCCTCTCCCCAAGAAAGCATGCAATCCAATAAAGGCTCTATATAAACATTCTTATTAAATATATTTTCACATTAGTCATGTTGTATAGAATTGGAATGAATGGCAGGAACCGTGAGAAAGAAAAAAACAAAACAAGGCAAAAGAAAAAAAGATGAGCAAATAGTATGCTTAGATCTGCATTCAGACTTCTTTCTCTGGATGTGGATGGCATTTTCCATCATGAGTCTTTTGGAGTTATTTTAGGTCCTTGCACTACTGGGAAGGGCTAAGTCTACCAAAATCGGTCACTACAGACTGTGGCTGTTTCTGTGAACAGTGTTCTCCTGGTTCTGCTCACTTCACTCAGCATCAGTTCATGTAGGTCTTTCCATGTTTTTCCTAAGTCTGCCTAGTCATCATTTCTTATAACACAATAATATTTCATTGCATTCGTATATCACAACTTGTTCAGCCATTCCTCAGTTGATGGGCATTCACTCCATTTTCAATTCTGGGCCACCACAAAAAGAGTTGCTATAAATATTTTTGTACATGCAGGATATTTTCCCACTTTTATGATATCTTTGGAAAATGACCCTAGAAGTGGTATTGTTGGGTCAAATTGTAGGCACATTTTTATAGCCCTTTGGGGAATTTATACAAATTGTGGTCCAGAATGGTTGGATCAGCTCATGATTCCACCAGCAATAAATTAATGTTCCAATTTTCCCACATTTATTATTTTCCTCTTTTGCCATGTTAGCACACCATCTTCTTTTCATATTTTAGATCATCTTGATAACATCCTTTGCTCCTATTCCTCTTCAGTCTTGATTTCTTTAATCTTTCAGCCTGCTCACATCTACCATGTGTACCTATAGAATTTCTGAAGAATATAATCTGTTTCAAATGTTAAAATGTTATTTGATTGTTTTCTACTGTTGTTTTGTCATTTATTTTCAGTTGTGTCTGACTCATCATGACCCCATTTGGGGTTTTCTTGGCAAAGATATTGGAGTAGTTTACCATTTCTTTCTCCAGCTTGTTTTGCTTCTGAGAAAACTTAGGTCTTAACTTAGAAAACTTAGCTTAGAAAACAGGGCTAAGTGACTTTTCACAATGTTAGTAAGTGTCTGAGGCCTAATGTGAACTCTGGAACAGGAATCCTCCTCCAGCACTCTGTATCCATTGAACAAAGAAAAATAGTCAAATAGCAATTAAACATTTGAAACAAAGGAAATTTGGTAGGAAAAATCTCTTCTGGGTCATTTAGTTTATTAATCAATCTTCACACTCAATAGTGTTTATAAAGAGGGGAGCAAGTTCTTAATCTTCCAAAGTATAGGACAATGCAGAATTAGTTTCTTCCTAAGCAATCAAGGATTAGAATTCTCCTTTTAATTCTCTCATTGTTTTTACTCTGAAGCACAGAGAAGAATGCTCAAGTTTTTTTTTTTCAAAGTTTATGCAGTAAAATAAAATGTACTTAGCTAACACAACAGAACCTAAATGAGTTCTTTTTTGTTCTTCAAGTTGGTGAATTATTATACTATCCATTACTTGTTCCTAAAATGAATTTGATATAAATGTTACCAATTAAAATGTCACTCCATGTGAAGTTTTCTGAAGACTTTATGTACAAGTCATAGAGTTGGGTTAAGGAGAATTTTTTTTAGCAAAATGGCTGACAAATTTCTTTAGCAAAGTTTCTGATAAAATGTGTCTTTTAAAAAGTCACTTCATTAACTTGACAACATAATGACTTACACTGGTTATAAGTAATAAAGTAGTTTTGGCAGTCATTAAATAAATTGAAATGTGATCAGTTGTGAAGCCAAAGATTCCATTCTCTAGAATCAACAATCATGATATTTGAGAAGGTGTTTTTCCATTTTAAGACCTTAGCCTCTCTTTCTTACAGTTAATATGACATTCCAAAAGAGGGTTTGTCCTAGGAGAATAAAGGATTGAATGTTATACAGGCAATGAGACATTATATAGTGAGAATGTCTAGGATGAGAGGGCTGAAAGACATGATCCTTCTCTGTCTACCTGAAATGAATACACATTTTTTTCTAAAAAAAATATCCCAGATTGACAGCAACAATAGAAATCTTCATTACTGTTAACTTCAAATTTGGAATGTAAGGACTACCAATAAAATGATATCAATTATATTTACATATTTGAATTTAATTTTCTCAAAATCAGTGGATTTACCTGGTATCTCCTTTTTGAAAGAGTGATAGGTAGTTTCCTTTAATCTCAAAAGTAATGAAAGAAGCAGTATTGTATCATATACTGAGGGCTGTCCTTAGAGTCAAGGAAATCTGGCTTCAAATCCTACTTTGGCACATAATATTACTGTGAATCTGAAAATTAAGCCTAAGTTTCAGACATGATGTCTACCTCCATCAATGGAGTAAGTTGGCAACCCAGCTATCATCAAATTAATGAAATTATAAGTTAATTAGAGGAGGAAAGGAGGAAGGGAAGAAGAAAGAAAAAAAGGAGAAAGGAGAAATTAAAGGAATGGAAGAGTGAAAAAAAAGTAAAAAAGGGAAATGAAAATGCACTGATTTTAGAAATAGAAAACTATTCAAGTCATGTGTCTAATAGTAGCTTTAGTGGAGGGATGTTTTTTATTTGAAAGTTTCATCAATTACCATCAGTAAAACAGGAAGAATAAGTTGATGTGGTCATATCTTGTAGACTTTACACACACACACACACACGCACACACACACACGCATAATCAATAATTGATATCATTCCTGACAAGTCTGACAAATATGGCTTTTCAACAACTAAGATGTTCCTTGTATAAATCAGACTCCTTTAACATTTTTGACTTGTGCAATAAGACATTACTGTATTGAAATTAAAAATTTCAATAAAGCTTTTTAATTAATTTATTTATTTTTAGTTTTTTAACATTCACTACCACAAGATTTTCAGTTCCAAATTTTCTCCCCATCTGTCCCTTCTCCCTACTCAAAAGACAACATACATTCTGATTACTCCTTCCCCCACACTGCCCTCCCCTCTATGACATCAGTCCCTTCTCTTATCACCATTCCCTCTGTTTTCTTCTAGGGCAAGATAGATTTCTATACCTCATTGCCTGTATGTCTTATTTCCCAGTTGCATGAAACAGCAATTTTAACATTTGTTTTTAAAATTTGAGCACCAGTTTTTCTCCTCCCCAACCACCCAAATTGAGAAGGCAAACAATTTAACATAGGTTATACATGTGTAGTCATGCAAAACACCTCCGTAACAGAAATGTTGTGAAAGACTAACTACATTTCCCTCCATACTATCTTGTTCCTCTTCCCCCTACTTTTCTGTAGTGGAAGATAGATTTTCATAACCAATTGAGTGCACGTATTCTTCCCTCCTTAAGCCAAATCCAGTGAAAGTCTTCATTCTTTCCCTGTCACCTCACTCCTCTTTCCCTCCATTGAAAAAGCTTTCTCTTGCCTCTTTTATGTGAGAAATAATTTATCCCATTCTATTTCTCCCTTTCTCCTCCCAATATATTCCCTTCTCACCTGTTAATTTTACTTTTTTAGATACTATCTCTTCATATCCAATTCACCTTGTACCCTCTGTCTATATCTAGATAGATAGACACATAGATACATAGATAGATAGATAGATAAAGATATGTATATAATCCCTCCTACTACCCTAATACTGAGAAAAGTCTCAAGAGTGAAAAATATTATCTTTCCTTGTCGGGATATAAGCTATTCAGTTTTAGTAAGTCCCTTATGACTTCTCTTTCATGTTTACCTTTTCATGCTTCTCTTGATTCTTGTGTCTGATAGTTAAACTTTCGATTTGTCTCTGGCCTTTTCATCAAGAATTCTTGAAAAGCCTCTATTTCATTGAATATCCATTTTTTTCCCTGAAGGATTATACTCAGTTTTGCTGGGTAGGTGATTCTAATCCTAGCTTCTTTGACCTCTGGATTATCATATTCTAAGTCCTCTGATCAATTAATATAGAAACTGATAAATCTTGTATTATTCTGTTGGTGTTTCCACAATACTCAAATTTTTTAGTTCTGTCTGCTTGCAATATTTTCTCCTTGACCTGGGAACTCTGGAATTTGGATACAATATTATTAGAAGTTTTTCTTTTGGGATCTCTTTCAGGAGACAATTGGTGGATTCTGTTTTACTCTCTTTTCCTACAGTATCAGGGAAGTTTTCCTTGATAATTTCTTGAAAGATGATGTCTAGGCTCTTTTTTGATGATGGCTTTCAGGTAGTCCAATCATTTTTAAATTGTCTTTCTTGGATCTATTTTCCATGTCAATTGTTTTTCCAATGAGATATTTCACATTATCTGTTATTTTTTCATTCCTTTGGTTGTGTTTTATAATTTCTTGATTTTTCATAAAGTCATGGCCTTCCATCTGCTCCATTCTAATCTTTAAGGAATTATTTTCTTCAGTGAACTTTTGTATTTCCTTTCCCATCTAACCAGTTCTTTTTAGAGTGTTCCTCTCCTCCTTGGCTTTTTGGAACTCTTTTGCCATTTGTGTTAGTCTATTTTTAAGATGTCATTTTCTTTAGCATTTTATGGGTCGTTTTTAGCAAGCTGTTGATTCATTTTTCATGATTTTCTTGCATCATAGTCATTTCTCTTCCCATTTTTTTCTCTACTTCTCTTACCTGATTTACTTGAGTTCTTCTATGGCCTGACACCAATTCATATTTTTTTCTTGAAGGCTTTGGATGTTGGAGCTTTGACTTTGTTGTTTTCTTCTCTTTGCATGTTTTGGTCTTCCTTGTCATCAAAGTAAGATTCTATAGTCTGATTCTTTTTCTGGTTTTCTGCTTTTTGCTTCTTTCCCCAGCCATTTTCTTGACTTTTGAGCTCTTTCTTCAGTTAGTTCTTTGCTTCCCATGATGGTGGATGGTGTGGACTGTCACCCACTCAATTCCCCCGCAATCTGTCGGCCTAAGCCTCCAAAAATTACCACTGCTGCTACTGCTGTTGCTGTGCTTCCCTTGGGCTCTGCCACCTTAGGGCTAGCACCAGACAACTCTAGTCTCTCACAGAGATCCAGCAGGTTTTTTCCACTGACCTTTCAACTTATCCTTTGCATTTTGGGGTTGTGAAGTCTGGAAACCACCATAGGTGCCACAGATTCAGTGCCCCATTCCCCCCTCTTCCCCTCCCCTCAAGTCTTTCTCAGGTCACATCTGGGCATACACTTTTCTTTCTTTTTTAAAATAATTTATTTATTTAACTTTTAACATTCATTTTCACAGAATTTTTGGGCTCCAAATTTTCTCCCCCCTTTTCCTCTCCCCCCACCCCAAAACACCGAGCATTCCAATTGCCCCCATCACCACTCCGCTCTCTCCTCCATCATTCCTCTCTGCCCTTGTCTCTATCCTCTCCTCTGTCCTGTTGGGCCACATAACTTTCTATACCCCTTTACCTGTATTTCTTATTTCCTAGCGGCAAAAACAGTACTCAATAGTTGTTCCTAAAACTTTGAGTTCCAACTTCTTTTCCTCCCTCCCTCCCCCCCCCCCTCCCTTTGGAAGGCAAGCAATTCAATATAGGCCAAATCTGTGTAGTTTTGCAAATGACTTCCATAATAGTCATGTTGTATAAGACTAACTATATTTCCCTCCATCCTATCCTGCTTCCAATTACTTCTATTCTCTCTTTTGATCCTGTCCCTCCCCATGAGTGTTGACCTCAAATTGCACCCTCCTCCCCATGCCATCCCTTCCATCATCCCCCACACCCTGTTTATCCCCTTATCCTCCACTTTCCTGTATTGTAAGATAGGTTTTCATACCAAAATGAGAGTGCATTTTATTCCTTCCTTTAGTGGAATGTGATGAGAGTAAACTTCATGTTTTTCTCTCACCTCCCCTCTTTTTCCCCAAACTAAAAAAGTCTTTTGTTTGCCTCTTTTATGAGAGATAATTTGCCCCATTCCATTTCTCCCTTTCTCCTCCCATATATTTCTCTCTCACTGCTTGATTTCATTTTTTTTAAGATATGATCCCATCCTATTCAATGCACTCTGCACACTCTGTCTCTATGTGTGTGTGCGTGTGCATGTGTGTGTGTGTGTAATCCCACCCAGTACCCAGATACTGAATAGTTTCAAGAGTTACTTGTATTGTCTTTCCATGTAGGGATGTAAACAGTTCAACTCTTGTAAGTCCCTTATGACTTCTCTTTGTTGTTTACCTTTTCATGCTTCTCTTCATTCTTGTGTTTGAAAGACAAATTTTCTTTTTAGCTCTGGTATTTTAATCAAGAATGCTTGAAAGTCCTCCATTTCACTGAAAGACCAATTTTTCCCCTGAAGTATTATACTCAGGTTTGCTGGGTAGGTAATTCTTGGTTTTAGTCCTAGTTCCTTTGACTTCTGGAATATCCTATTCCATGCCCTTCGATCCCTTAATGTAGAAGCTGCTAGATCTTGTGTTATCCTGATTGTATTTCCACAATACTTGAATTGTTTCTTTCTAGTTGCTTGCAATATTTTCTCCTTGACCTGGGAATTCTGGAATTTGGCCACAATATTCCTAGGAGTTTCTCTTTTTGGATCTTTTTCAGGTGGTGATCTGTGGATTCCTTGAATATTTATTTTGCCCTCTGGTTCTAGAATCTCAGGGCAGTTTTCCTTGATAATTTCATGAAAGATGATGTCTAGGCTCTTTTTTTATCATGGCTTTCAGGTAGTCCCATAATTTTTAAATTGTCTCTCCTGGATCGATTTTCCAGGTCAGTTGTTTTTCCAATGAGATATTTCACATTACCTTCCATTTTTTCATTCTTTTGGTTTTGTTTTGTGATTTCTTGGTTTCTCATAAAGTCATTAGCCTCCATCTGTTCCATTCTAATTTTGAAAGAACTATTTTCTGCAGTGAGCTTTTGAATCTCCTTTTCCATTTGGCTAATTCTGCTTTTGAAAGCATTCTTCTCCTCATTGGCTTCTTGAACCTCCTTTGCCAATTGAGGTAGCCTATTTTTCAGGGTGTTATTTTCTTCAGCATTTTTTTGGGTCTCCTTTAGCAGGGTGCTGATCTGCTGTTCATACTTTGCTTGCAGGTCTTTTATTGCTCTTCCCAGTTTTTCCTCCACCTCTCTAACATAATTTTCAAAATGTTCTGAGCTCTTTTTGAGCTTTTCCCAGGTCTGATCCCATTGAGTGGGCTGGGATACAGAAGTCCTGACTTCCGTGTCTTTCCCTGATGGTGAGCACCGCTCTTCCTCATCAGAAAGGAGGGGAGGAGAAACCTGCTCACCAAGAAAGTAACCCTCTATAGTCTTGGTTTTTTTTCCCTTTTCTGGGCATTTTCCCAGCCAGTGACTTGACCTCTGAATATTCTCCTCACACCCACCTCACCTCCGGATCCTCCCAGCCAGTGCTTGGGTTCTGAGACTCAAATGCTGCTTCCCAGCCTCAGGGCTTTGGGTGGGGGTAGGGCTGCTATTCAGTGTGAGATGAAGTTCAGCTGCCTGGGTGGGGGCAGGGCCATCTCACGGTCTCAGTTCCCTCAGGGAGTTTATGCAGAGACCTTCAACAATGGATCTGGGCTCCTGCCTGCTTGGGGAGCCCGGGTCTGCTCCCACCTCCGCTGGTGCCTCCTGAGGGGCCCTGAGTCATGGGGGCTCCCCACTCCCCTCTCGACCCACCGAAAAGACTCTCTTACTGATCCTTGTCACCTGTGGGTGGAGGGACCCGCGCGGCTGCTGGAGATTCTATCCCTGAAGCCTCCTCGGATCTGCTCCCCACTCAGATCTGCTCCTCTCGGCTCTGGGCAGCCACGGCAGGGCTGTGCTAGGCTCCCAGTCCACAGAGAGAAGAAGCTTTAGCGAGAGGTTTTCAGGCTCTCTGGAACAGAAATCTTGTCCGCTCCGCTGTTATGTGGCTTCTCCTGCTCCCAAATTTATTGGCAGCTCTTTTCTACAGATATTTCATGGGCTGTGGGTTCGGAGCTAGTGTATTTGTGTGTTTCTACTCCACCATCTTGGCTCTGCCCCCCGGCATACACTTTTCTTGGGCTGGAGACTTGCTTCACTTCATCATCTGTAGCCCGAGAATTTGTTTACAGTCATTTTTATTGCTATTGGACTGGGTTTGAAGGGAGAACTCTAGGAAGTCCATGCTTTTACTACACCATCTTGGCTCTGCCCCCTGAAATCTGATATAAAGTATTTTCTCACTTCTCATTTTCTTATTCCTTAAGAAGAAAGATTTACTTTCATCTTCATCAGAATTATATGTGGCAGTGTACATTAACATTCTTGATAACTTTTTGGAGATTTTAAAAGATATAATAACAATAATAATTATAATAAACATATATATCATATGATTTAGTAAGAAAATTTCACTTAAGAAGCTGATTCTAGAGGGAATTGTGACTTTCAGAAAGGGTAATGAATTTTTAGCAAAGAATTTTGCACAAAAAAAGAACATTTTTGTGGGTAAAATGGATGTCTAGGATTAGAGGATCTCAGATACTAGTTTTTTTTTTTTTTAAATCACTCAGTAACTTCATATTTGTCTAATGAAATGATTAAATTTCTAGTATAAAGAACTTCCATTGTTAAGGTTTGAATTTAACCCTTAAAACATCTCTAAAATTGAAAACTGAGGTAAATATGTTTTTTGTGTACATATAAGAAATCATTTATATCAATTACTCTTCTCTTATTGATTTAATTGAATTCATGACTAATTTAATTAGTTGATTTAGTGGAACTATAGTCATGCCCATTAATACTAACTAGCACTTATATAATGCTTTAAGTTTGGCAAAAACCTTTATTAATATACCATTTGTTTCTTATAAAAATTATGGGTGGTATTATTATTATGCTTACTTTAAAGAGGGGAAAACGGAGACAGGCAAAGGCCAAGTGACTTGCTCAGGGTCAGTTAGCTAGTAATTATTTGACACTAGACTTTGAACTCATCTTTCTTACACATTATCCAGCACTCTATATACTCATATCACATATCTGCCTCATTTGATTAGAGATTCCTGATAAGTCTTTTCAGATAAAAACAATTATTATAGAGGGAACTGTTTCATAATAAGTTTTATTATTGTATTGGGGTAGAATTTGTAATTAGTTGAGTTTAAACAAATTTAAGCTGAATTTTTAAAAAATGTTTGATCAATTTTATCCAAAGTGTTTTATTTTTCTTTAAACTGCGATTAGGAAACCTTCCTCAATTAAAATTGATCATCATTATTCTCATCAAAAGATGAGAATGACAAGATAATAAGTATATTTTTCTCTGATAACAAATGAAATGAGTAAAATGTTTCATTTCAGTTATCTAGAAACATAATTTACACTCTCCTTCCTTAAATTCTGTACCTTTTGTCAAAAGAGATTCTTGAAGCCACCTCTAAAATGAAGCATTTAAAAAAACTTTTTCTCTCCTCCTACTTGTTCATGTTCTCTTTCTGAAATACTTTATATGTTTGCATTTCCTTATCTGCATACATACCACATTCTCTGGAAGAATGTTAAAACAGCCTTAATGACACTAACTGCTATTTTTTTGTTAGCTTGTTTTTTTTTTCTTTTTATCTCCAGAGCCCAGCATAGTGTGTTGTACATAACAGACGTTTGATAAATGTTTTCAGTATCAAATTGAATATTCTTTGAGAAGACATGTAAATCTGAGAATGAAACAATGTTATGTCCCTGATTGTATTCAAGGCATTATAGGCTTCTAAAGTGAGAGGATAAAGAGCCAACTTATCGAGGAGTTATTATCAAAATGCACCTATGTTTACGCAATGCTGAAAGCATCATACAAAAAGAGCGGCATACAGACCAACACATGAAGAAGAAGCGTTGTGTATTTAGTGCTTCATAGCCACAGACACAGTGTGATTTCAACAAATCCTTTTATTATCACCTTCATTTCTGTTTAAATGCAGGTGATATAAAATGAAGCCTAAAATTTAAGGATAGATATTGTTTGTTCTCTTGTCCATTTTGTTTCTATTTGAGAATTTTCATATTTCTTTTTTTTTCTTCAGATAAAACTTTGGCAGTTTCCACTGATGGAACTATTTTTTTTAAGTAAATTAAATGATGTCATCACCATTATAGAGAGAGTGATAAAGGTCAATGACAATGAATCAGTTTGACAAATTGTACTTATGGTTTAAAAGAGAAGACAAAGAAGAAAATCCAAATTGACTGGGGAGTGCTCACATGATAAAAAAGAGTGTGTACTACATTCTGCTGAATATTGTGTATCTATTACTCTAAATAAAAGTTCCAAAAATTGGAATCAAAAAGTCATTTTATTTTTTGTAATATACTTTGTTGAAAACATAATAAAAACTTTGAATCTGACTGAAGATAGAGCACAGTAACCTATTGCATAAATAATATCATTTTTATTAAACAGGAACAAATATAATCTTGCTATTTAAAGAGAAAATCTAGATCTTAAAGAAAACAATGAATTGAATCTTTTCTCCCTCAAAAAATCTTTCTCAACTCGGTATGAAATTTTACTGAAATAATTGAGCAAATACATGTGTCTAAATGTATCATCTTGAACATATATCCTTTCTTTCTTTCAAGCTAAATATAGTCATCATCATTATACATTCCCCACCCCCACCCCCCAGATGTTTCGGTTTTCATCCCCTTGTTACATACACTGGTTAAGAATAAGACATCAAATAATGAATCAAACTCACAACCATTTTAATCCCTTAGTAGTAAAATTGTAAGCTCATTCTAAAAGTAGAAAATCTACTTATACATTTTTTACTTGCAATAATGAGAAAGAGAAGCAACAGAAATCCATAGAAATACACTTTATAACAATATTAAATTGAAAAATGGTCCTTTTTTTATATTAACCATTATGGATTAGTTAAATATGTGAGAAGCAATGTAATGTAAAGAGTCAGGGAGTTGACATCAAAAGATATAAATTAAAATTTTAGCTTTGTTTCAAACTATTTGTGTGCCCTAGGGAAAGTGACCTTATCTCTACACCTCTCCCAATCCATAAAACAAAGGGGTTTTGATTCAATGAGCATTAAATTCCTTTAGGCTCTAATTTCAATAGATCTCTGAAAGTGGGAATTGTTTCATTGTCTTTGAATCAGGAAGGCCTACCATATTATGTGAAACATAGTGAATATTTAATAGATGCTTATTGATTGGTTAATAGACTTCTCAGATCCTCTGTGACCCTTTGAGGAACTGCATTATCATGTCCATTTGTCATCAGCAATACCATTTGTTTAGCACTGTTCTAGGTACAGTCAAATATCATGGGTCAGTGGAAAAGGTTGTTGATTTAGAGTTATAGGATATGATACCTTCTTGCCTAAGGTCATAGAGCTACATAGTTACAGACCTGGAAATTCATCACAAATTTTAATATACTTTATTCTATATAGTTATCTTGATTCATCTATTTGGACTTGTAATGTTAACGAGATTTAAATATCTGTTCAGTCCAGATCTGGAGCTCGTTAAGGGGAGATTGATTAGGAGAGGCTTGTTTTGTAGGAAGGCCTATACCATTTGTTAATTAATAAGGCACTGGGTCACAAGGGTTGTGATATCCTTTAGCTCTGAGAACTGTATATATATTCTGAGGTGGGAGTTTGCTTTGCTTTTGGGAAGAAGGTTCATGTGCCGATAAGATTTTGGGTAACTGTTTAAGAGGCCCCCCCTGAGTTTGAAAACCTAAAGTCTCTCTCTGATAACTATATATATATATATCTAATGATCAAACGTTTGGATCTGTCTGTTGATCTGTGACATATGTATTACTTATGGTCAATCAGTTAGAAACCCTGTCTGTTGACCTTTATTTCTCTGCTTGGATTTTCTTGTATTTCATATTGATATATGTGATTAAAGAAGATTGTTGACCCCTAAAAAGTTACTTTCCTTTTAGAAAAGAGGATCTAAGAACCTGTGCCAGCAGGCCATCCTGAATGTGTCAGGGTACTTACTGCTATAGAACTAAATAAGGAAATACTTCTTTTAAAAATGGGGAGAATGCATACCAGAAAATAGTTTGTTTGTTTCTTTTTTAATTTTTACTGGTCCTTTGGGGAAAAAAAAACAGACCCAAATTAATACCACTATTTGACCACAAAAATCTTGATAGAAACAACATAACATCTCTATTCACCCTTAGGTATATAAGGTAGTTTCCTGGAAATTTCACCTATATGGGGTCAGTGTAATGACATAATGGATCATTCAAGCCATGGATACTATAGATCATGTGTAGTACAAGTATGATAGACACTGCCAAAATAAGTCACAAAATGCCAAGTTTGGAAGGAATCTCAGAGACAATTTAGTTTAATCTATACTATACCTAGTCTGTGAGATCTCTTCCAGCCTTTCTATTATACATCTAGGACCTTATGATCTCTGAGTGTCAATTCAGCCTTTGACATAAAATCAATTGATGGGAAAATCACTACCTATGGATGCAGCCCATTTCACTTTTGGATAGATATTATGATTAGGAAGCTTTGTTCATTGCTTATTTTTCCTCAAAAAGAATTAAAAATGTCCTTCTTTTTAATAGCCACACACTGCTACTACTTTACCCTCTTAAGCAAAACAGGACAATCTAATCCTCCTTGCATAGATATTTCACATACTTTAAAACAACTAACATTCCCAACTAGGTCTATCCTCATGCCAGACATAATGAATTTCCTCATTTTTCATCTGAGATGGTATGGTCTTCAGACATCTCAGCTCTTTGCTGTAGAGGTTTTTCAACTTTAAAATGACCTTCCCAAAATGTGAAGTAGTTGGCTCTTTGAACCAACATTTTCATATTTAATTCTGTTAAATTTCATCTTTTTCAGTTGAGTGTATCTTTCTAATCAGTTGAATATTTTTGGGAAACCTACTTTGTCACAAAATGTGATAGATATCCCTCCTTAATTATTCTTCTCATCTACAAAATTTATAAGCATGACAGATATATCTTCAGTTGTCATGAAAAAACAAAACAAATATAGAACAGGACAAACTGTATGAGCATGTTCTGCCTCCTAGGAAGGTGCATTTAAGAAAGACCAAGAGCAAACAATATCATCTCTGGATATTAGCTATACCCTAGATCTTTAGCTACTTGCCTATTTGGAATTAACTTGAACACTTTCTGTTATGTTTATTAAAGATGGACTTGTAGTAGTTCAACAAAATTCCCAAATCAATTTATTCTTAAAGAAAATGCACGTATACACAACATTAAAATATACAAGATCACACTATTCCACTACATATATTTTCCCTTCCAGAAAGACAAAGAACAAGGAAAAAACTTTTAAAACTTTTTTTTTTTCTGAGTAATTTATATTCATCAGCTCCAGGTATTTAAACAGTAAAGGAACTAATGAAGCACTGGTGACTGAACACCTATTGCTATGTTCCTTATTATTTTTCTTCTTAAGCCTTAATGAGGTGTAATTACAGTTGCTCATATTTAGTCCCGAACATGCATTATTATAACAAAGAGAGTGACAAGGAACTGTGTCTCACTTCATGAACAGCAAACTTACTGCAAATATGTAAATGAGAAGCTGCAAAGCTAGAGAAGAGCCTGGAGATATTAACATCTGTGTGAAAGAAGCAGCCATTTCACAACTCAGTGGACCTTAAACAAAGCAGACATTGAAATCTGTTCAGTACATGGGGTGGATTTTTAAATATGTTCAATTACTACTTGTCTCCCAGCTGTCACTTGAGCATGACTTCTGTACCGTTAGGGAGTCTGCTATGACACCACCAGCATATAGAAAGCATGTCCTTGATTAATAGCTCTGGGCAAGGAAAAATGGCGATTTTTCTCTCCTAAGAATGAAATAGGGTTGTACTGTGCCATGATGTCTCTTACTTGGGGATAAGAGAAGGCAGTGTGGTTGCTAATGGGAAGGCAAAGACAAGGAGGCTTCCTGACAAAATCACATAACTACGGTTATCCTGGGATTCATTTGAAAAAGTACACAGAAAAATGTTCTTTTCAAAATAGACGTTGAATTAATGATTGATTTCACCTAACACAGTGAATCCCAACACCATAGTGGGTCTAAATTTCTTACTTAAAGGAGTTGAAAGAAGTCTTGCAAGATGCGTTTTTTTCTAGTTAACACATTCTAATACATTATCCATGTAGTCTAGGTGAAAAGGAGGAAGAAAAGAGGAAAAGAGAAGAAGAGGTAGAAGAAGAAGAGACCTGAAAATGAGTAAGTTAAACTTCAAGGAATGCATTTCTTCCTGTCTTCAGTCCTAAAGGATTAATTAAAAGGATAAGGACTAAAGAATGCAATTCCCTCCAATATTTCAGAAAACTAACAGTTATGTAGGATATACATACAAAGACATATTGCTTAAGATATGATATTTATCAGGGATAGATTGCTGATCTGACATCTGACTCACACTATGTATAAGGAAGATTGAAATTTCTATCTCTGTAGTGAATAGAAAGATTACAGTTAGTCTCTTACACCTTCCCTGGACTATTATTCAAGAATGGTATTGAACTGGAGTTATAGCTACCACAACACAAACATCTATAGCCTAAGGCTATGCTATTTTGGTATTGAGGGGAAAAAAAGAACAATTTGATGAGTCTCAAGTCATAAACATTTAGTGTAGCAATTTCGTTCCATTCCATCAAATGCTCATAAAACAAAAGACCATTATAAATTGAACTAGTATGATTACTTATCAAAATAAGCAGCAAACAAAAATTAGAGAACTAATACATATTAGAATATGCCCCCAAATATGCAACAGTAAATTAACTCTTTGAGAACTAAAGAATATCTTAATTCAACTAAGAAAATAATGAAAGGTTGGGAGAAGTGTTCTTAGCTCTCTGCAGCATAGCAAGTGTTGAGAATGAAGTAACATGTTGGTGCGTGGTTAACCATATGTATGTAACTCCAGGAAAATCACCTGTTATATTAAAAAATGTTCACTTACAAATTCTCTAAACACATTATCAAAGTTCTCCAGCCATCTGCAATCACATTTCTATTATATAAACTGTATGCAGTATCAAAAACTAAGAGTTCTCTCATCCAGTGAGTAGTCACATCCTCTTACCTATGCCCAGCATGGTCACAGTACTGTTCTTCAGGGCACAACCCAAACTGAGTTGGAAAAAAATACTTTAATCATATATTTCAGAAGAGAAAGGGGACACATTTTCATTTTCTACTCCTTATCTGTTTCTTCAACCAGCTCATGGAAGCTGACAACTTGAAGAAATGGTATCCTTTTCACATAACTTGTCATCTTTAAGGTCTTACAGGGCTATCGTTGTCAACAGTTACCAGAAATTTCTCCAAAATGTCAAACCCTTGTAATTATGAGAGACTATCCCATTAATTAATCAGGCTTTAAAAATTCCAGGTGAATCTGATTTCTGACCTAGGAATGGTTTTCATTATGCCCTAAATTATTATCTATATAATAGACTATAAGAACATGGGTAAATAATAAATATTTTTAAAAGTCCTTCAGACCACTTCAGATCCACATTTATTTAATTAATTGAGAATTTTCTTAGGCACTGCCTATTAGGAGTGATATTTTATATATGAATTTTAATTGTCTGGTTAATCAGATTATATACATACATACATGTAAACATATACACACACATACATAGAGATCTTTGATATTACAACATTCTGACTCCTACACTGCAAGTTATTTTTCATTACTCCCAAAGTTGTCCTGTGATGTCATTTTTTGGCCTGATATTGTTTTCCCCTTCATTGTGAAGCATTTGATCCAAATTGCTTTGCAGATTGCTGTATTAAATGAATAGTTTAGTGGTAAATCAGTTGGAGTTAATCAATTGAGTAAGACTTTGGGGAGGCTCTATAAGCAACACAGGATTTGAAGGGTATTATGCTAATTGTGTTTTTAGCACTACAGCTGCTCTGTGTGTACTGTATAATAGTATAAAAGTGGAAGGAATTATTTGAAATAAAGCTGGTTACGAGAACATTCTAATGCTTTTTGCAGAAAGGAAATAAAATAATTTGACTTACAGCTTATGGGAACTAGAATGGACCTGACTATCAAAGGTTACTGCTTAGAGAAATCACCTCATGAAAATAGATTTTTCTTTCATTTAAAAAGCATTGAAAAATTGTCTTCTTTGTGACATTTAAGTAAACCCACAAAGTTAATTGTAAAACAAATCTCTTTTTCTATTGACTCTTATTATAAGAGGAAAATTTCAAAAGCATTCCATTAAAAATTCACAATAATTTGATTTTGACAGTTCTAATGAGGACCAAAACGATGGCAGTCGTATGGAACGTTGGATGTAATAATGATTCAATAGCGATAAGAATTGGATACGTTATTTCAGTGGTATAGGGAATTACTTTATGATAGCATACCTTTACCAATGCAGATCCTCACTTTCTTTGTAAATGTGTGTGTGTGTGTGTGTGTGTGTGTGTGTGTGTGTGTGTCCGTCTTTCATTGCCAAAGAAGACCATGCCATCAGAGAAATAACGACATGAATTGCACTTGATTTTGGTTTTTTTTTGAGTGAGGAAGCACTATGCAGGTCACCAGCCTCACTTCTCCAGAGTCAACTGAATCCAGTGACCAGATGTTCATCAGAATAATTGGAGATGACCCAGGATGAGGCAATTGGAGTTAAGTGACTTGCCCAAGATCACACAGCTAGTGAGTGTCAAGTGTCTGAGGTGAGATCTTCGTAAATTTATACATTATTAAAGGTATATGTAGGTCACTGAGTGATTTAGTTACTTGTCCAGGGTCACAAGACCAGTATGTATCAGCATGCCAACTTCCTCCTGATTCCAAGGCCAATATCATAAATAGAGTTGTGTGGCTTAATGCTTCTAATAACTCGAAGACCAATCTAGGAATTTAATTATATTTGCTGTTGTCTTTCCCAGTGCAGATCTTCTTATAGAAACCCTTGAGAGTTACAAGGAACTTAGCTTCATTTTGATTAGATTCTTCATAGTTTGTAGAGTACATTGGGGTTTCAAAAGCATAAGTGACAATAAAGTATTGTTATGTAATACACTGTATCTTCTTGAAATCAATGATAAAGTATATTATCATCATCCATTACTATATATGGAAATGTTCATCTAGATATTTCTTTACTTATTCATTTCCTATGCCTTCACTCAATCTATATAAGCTCACAAGTTCCATTAGAAAATATGTTCTTCTTATAATATGTATTGTACTTAGTACATTATTTGAAAAAGGAAAGTGGCTTCACAATTATAATATTTTGCTCCAATTATACTGATAATAAATTCATTCATGCATTAATGAAATACTTCAGGTTCACAAAATTTATCTTAAAAAAAACTTCCTGCAACTAGGTTATATAGTAGATAGAGCACTGGGGTTGGAGGCTGGAGGATTTGAGTTCAAATCTAGTCTGATGCTTATTGTTTGTATAACATGGGAGAAATCACTTAAACTTTGTATTCCTGAATTTCCTTAAGTATAAAATGGGGATAATACCACCTACATACATCTCAGGCTTGTTTTAAAGATCAAATGACGTAATATTTGTAAAGCACTTAGTACAGTAGTGACACATAGTAAGTACTCAATAGACTTCTGCTTGCTTCTTTGCTTAGCTGACTTTTACAACCAATCTATTAGGAGGCCTAACTTAAAACTTATGTTTGGGAGGTATTGTGAGAGGATGCATTTTGTGGAAATAGCTTTGACAAATCCAGTGTCATCGTAAAAACATTTTTGTGAACAAAAGTCTCTTTTAGTATATTGCCTAGTAAAATGCCCTATTGTGTTTGTCCTTCGCTGCCAAAGAAGACCATGCCATCAGAGGAATGATGACATGACTTGTGCTTGACTTTGTTTTGAGTAAGGGAGGGCTGTGCAGGTCACCAAATTCACTTCTTCTTCACAGCCATCTGAATCCAGTGACCTGATACTCATCAGGATGACTGGAGATGACCCAGAATGGAAAATGCCTTATACTCAATGGAACAAAGAATATACAAACTGCACAGCTAAAACCCATTCCCCCCTAGCAGCAGCCTAACATTCCAGGCTTTACTCTATGTCCCTTGACTCTACTTAAATATATGTACATATTGCACTAATAGAATTTAAACTCCTTGAAGGCGGGAAAACTTTTCTATTTTTATCAGTAATATCTATCTAAAGACTGTATGTACCTGATGCTTAATAAATTCTATTTCATTCATCACTTCACATATAAAGAGAAGAAATTCCATCATCCCTATTTTACCTATTTTAATAGCATGAGAAAGTGGACAAGTTTTTATGATAATTTGGTCTTTGGAGTATTTTTATTTTTCAATTATCATTTTCACCCCTGTTCTACATTACCAGCAACAATAGAATCTCAGCTTTATGGACAAATAGGAATAGTTAAGCTTTGTCAAAATTAACCACAAAATATATTTGAAAACATAGAAACAGTCTGTTCTATATTAAGCTCTTGAACTTTTACATAGCTAAGAGTCTGCAGTAAAATCATTTCAAAAGTGATTAAATTTAGAGCCTTTATTGGGATCTAAAGCTGACAAACCTCATCTTGTAAAAGACATAGCAGAAACCATGTCCATTAAAAAGTTACTTTAAATCCACCCAAAATAAGGGATATCAATAAAGAGAATATAATATTTATATAATTTTAATGATTTTTTTCATTTAAACTCTTATATGAGATACAGAAACTGGTTAGAAGTAGAATTAACCTGAGAAAAAGAGTTACATTCATTAGAAGAAGATAGTATTATGTGATAGAAAGAATAATGGGTTGGAAGTTTTAGCTCTTCCACTGATTAATAAGAGATCTTAAATCTAACTTCTTTCTAGCAAATTTCAAAATATTTAAGGAGAAGGTAGGGTTGCTTTTCATCCAAAATCCTCCCAAAATACATATTTCACGAGCATTACTTTCTCCCTTTGACAAATTGAAAAAAATAAGGCTCATTTTAAAGTTTTAAGTTTTTAGATAATTGACAAGTCATATGATAAATGGTGACAGTTCAAAAAATCATTTCAGTCTGCTGTTTTACATTTGTGATATTGCACAATATTTTCAGTTCTCAATCTGCCCATTTACCCTGGTCCATGTATTTAACTACAATATTCTAACAATGATTCTGTACAGCTATTCTGCAAGTCACTTGATTTTAACCTTGAAAATTACTATCAATTGATCAGAGAGCATTTATTCAAAACCTATTATGTTTTAGGCACTCTGCTAGGTAGTGGGGATGCAAGTTAAGAGAGGAAATAAAATAATCCCTACAGGCAAGATGCTTACTAGTGAAGAGATGAATTAGTGACTACATGAAGATTTTTCAAGTATTTTAATGGAAGTTACATGGAACCAAATTTAGACTTGTCCTTGAAGGAAGAATAGAAGACCAGGAGCACTAGGTAGAATTTAAGAGGATATGTATTTAGGCTTTATGGCCTGACTTGATATGGGTTCAGCCACTTTGGAGATGTTTTAATAGAGGTTTTTTGACAATATGTCAGGTTTGTTGTAGGGAGGATTCTTTTCAGATATAGGCAGGAGTAGATGGACACAGGCCACATCTGTTGCAGGTCTTTCCCATTCATTTAAAGTCCCACGTGACCTGCCTGGGTCACATGGAGGTCCGAGTTACATAACTGAATCACATACAGCCTGTGGTGGGAGAAATTTGCTGAACAGGTAGACTAGGAAGAGGCAGAGATAGAGCAGAACTGAGGGGAAATTGGTCAGAGTCTGGTTGGAACTAAGAAGGATGTGGGCAGCTGGCTAGTGTGAGTGAGAGAGTTTGTTTGTGATTTTATTTAAGGGAGCTGGTTTGTGGGGAAAACTAGCAGGGGGAAGGCTTGGGGCTAGTGTCATTCTCTGCCTTGTTGTGTATAGATTTTTGTTACTATGATGGATTTGACTTTCCAGTGTCTGAATCAATGTTTTGGTTCTGCCTTCCATTTGGAAAGTCAAAATTGTGCTGGGATATTCTTGGCTGCCATAGGTGCTGTGAATATCACATTGGCACTACACCACATTCTATGATTCCATAATTATCTTTCTAACTCTTAAGCCCTTTGAGCCTATGTTTCCTTATTTATTCAGTGGGGGTTGTTATTCCCAAGAACAAGCCCCAAAACTTGAAATAGTTTTAGAAATAAATTTGTCATATCATTTGGTAGAGAAGAGTGATCCTTAAAGGGAATGGGTTTCCTCTTCCCAAATTCTGTAAGATTTATATTATGTAATATTTTAATAGCAGTTTTCCAAACAGGAACTCCACTACACAACTGAACTTTTTTTCCCCCACGAGGTCAGCTTCAAAGCAAGGAAACTTGTATTCGATATGAAAAACTGTAATCCAAAACTAAAGCTTGAGGTGGACTCATCAGAAGTTTCTGGATGTGGTAGCACAAAACAAGAATGGTTTAAGCAGATCTGGGGCCTGGAGAAAACAGAAATGTCTTGTAACCATCTCCAGAATTTCTAGGGTTACCAGTTTAATATTTTGAGTGTGAAAAGCTTTTCATCACACAGAGTTGCATTTAAACAGTATTATAATTTTACCCAAACAGTATAATAAATAATGTTTCCTACAAAATAATAATTCCTGTGATTCATAATAAGGATGCTCACAATCTTAATCTTGCACCTACTAGTAGGTATTAAAGACATATTTATCCCCAAACTTAAAATGACTGAATTGTGACTCCGAGAATTTAAGCAGTAGAACCATCACACTACTCTTAGTAAATGTAAAAGGGAGAATCTTACTTACTTCATGTCTTATACTTTATATGATTTGGAAGTATCAAAATTCAAATAATCCAGAATAAAACTGAAAGAGACATGGAAGACACAAATAAATGGTAGTTTGCTATCACATTGTTTTATATTTACATATGAGAAATGGCATAAAACATTTTCAAAAACATACAAGATTAGAAAATGAGAAGGCTCAGTTATATATTAAAAATAAGAATGAACAGTTGAGTAGTCAAAGTGATAGTTTCAAGATAGTAAAAGAATCAAAGGAACCCTTTGAATGAATTGGGTAGATCTTCTATGGAGGATTGATGGAAAGATAAATAATAATTTCACAGAATGATAACATATGGCAGTCTTATCTGCTTAAATAGAGAGACTTGACAAATCAATTAAGTCAAGAATCTAGGCAAATTCTAATAAGAGGTTTTTAATGATCTGGCAATTTAGATGTAGTTTGGCATGAAGTAGTATGAATACATTATTGGTTGGTAGAATAGGTACAAATCTATAAATTAAAAACAACTCCTAATGAATGAGATATCATGACATCAGAGATCAAAGCCATCTAAGATACATTTGGATATGTATTCTTGCCCTCCCCTAATTTATTCATTTTATCAAATTATGAGGTAGCATGGCTGAGCGTATGGAAGAGGGTATTTGAAGTCAAGAAGACTTGGGTTTGAATTCATTCTTAGACATTGGCTAAGAAGTATGAGCCCAGGTGAGTAACTTCAGTTTTCTCATTCTCAGTCTCCTTGCTTGTACCATAGCGACAACAATAGCACCTAAAACACAGGGTTATTGTTGTAAGGATCAAATCAGATAATTCATGCAATATGCTTTATACAGAGTTATATCGATGTTAGTTCCTATGGCTTCTTTGATAGAAGTTATTTTGTTTTTAAGTTTAGGATACTTTAAAGCTAAGAATAATATAATATGCTATTGATTATTTTGAAATGTAAAGGCTTTCATTTCACATATTTTTCAAAGCTTAAAAATACTTGAGGAATGATAGGAACAAAGCAGTAACAAGCTCTACATAAACTGTTGTTTTCAAGGATCAAAAAATAAAAAGGGTTATTTCCATTCACATCATGAAGTCAATGTTAATCTGCACTAAAATAAACATTGTGCCTTTTGCCAACATGTTCAATAATGTTTGCAACCACTTATTCTGAGAGGTCAAATTATTGTTTGTTTTACTTTAGTTGTATGGAATCATCCTTATTTAATGTATCTGGGTGTTAGTTATATGCCATTATCTTGACATTTGATGGCATGTTCACTTATGACTGCAGCTGTGGAAATTTGGAATGAATGGAATGTCAAGTTTTAGGGAAATTCAGAGATATTGTAGACGAACACCTTTATTTTATCGGTATCATCCTCTACTCATCTTTCACCCTCTCTATCTAAACTATTGCCAATTGTATCAATTTTAACTCTCTATCTCAAACCTTTTACATTCTTTTTTTGAGTTCAAAATTCTCTTCTTCCTTCCCATAGCTTACCCACTCAAGGAGAAACGAGCACTTGACATCAATTCTACATGTGAAATCTTGTAAAACATTTCCATGTTAGCAATATTTTCCAAAAAAGGCACGAGAAGTAAAGTAAGTGAGAAAACTACAGTTCAATTTGCACTCAAAGTTCATCAGCTCTTCTCTGGAGGTGCATAGCATTTGAAAATTTTATTTTATTTTTAATTTATAGAATAAAATAAACATTTACATAACGGTACAATAAAAAAAAATGATTGCACATTAAACTGCAAATTTACCATCAACATCTTTCTATTCCATTCAAATGTACAACAAAATTGTCATATAAATTTCTTTTTTTCTTCACTCTCCCAAACCCTAACCCTAGATATGGCTACCATTAGACTCAGATAGGTGCATATGCAAAATTATTCTGTTCACACTTTTATTTATGAGTTCTTTCTCTGGATGGAGTTAGCATCTTTCTTGATATCTCCTTTATAATTAGAGTATTTATAATAGTAAAAATAACTTACGCACTCAAAATTATTCTTAAAAGCAATGCTGTTGTTACATGTTACAGTATTTTCTTGATCCTGCTCATTTCCATCTTCATTATTCCATGCAAATGTTTCCATGTTTTGCTAAAATCATTTGCTAAAATCATTTCTTACAATGCAGTAGTATTTTATCAAAATCATAAAAACACTTCTTTAGCCCTTCCATGATTGATGGGTGTCCCTGCAATTTCCTGTTCTTTGCCACCACAAAGAAAGTTACCATAAATATCTAAAGTACACAGGCTCTTTTCCTTTTCCCCTAATTATTTTTGGAAATAAGCTAAGTAGTATTGCTGAATCAGAGTATAGGTGGTTGAATAACATTTTGGGCATAATCCCAGATTGCTCTCCAAAATGACTGGATCATTTCATAATTCCACCAACAATGAATTATTGTCCCACTTTTTTCCATATCCCCTCCAACATTTGTCACTTTCTACTTCTATCATGTTAGTCAATATGGTAGATGTAAAAAGATATCTCAAGGTTATATTAATTTGTATATCTCTACTTGATGATTTAGAAAATTTTTGTATGGCTATTTTTTTTATTTCATCATCAGAAAACTGCCCATTCTTATCGTTTGATACCTATCAGTTAAGAAATGACACATATTCTTATATATTTGACAAAGTTCACTACATATTTTAGATATGAGACCTTTACCTGAGAAATTGTCTATGAAATCCCCCCACTCTCAGTTTTCTTCTTTTCTTCTGATCTTGGCTCCATTTGTTTTATTTGTATAAAAACTCTTTAACTTCATGCAATCTAAATTATACATTTTATACCTAACTCTGATCTCTGTCTCTTGTTTTTTCACAAATTGTTTGCCTATTCTTTAAGTCTGATGAGTAATGTGTTCTGTATTCTTCTAAATTCCTTGTGAAATATCTCTTTCTATCAAGGTCATGTATCCATTTCAACCTTATCTTGGGAAAGGGTGTAAGATTTTGGTTTATGACCAGTTTTCTGCCATACTGCTTTCCAGTATTCCTAACTTTTTTTTTTTTTACCAAATAATTAATTCTTCACCAACAGCTCATTTGTGTACCTATTTTCCCTCATTCCTTCCAGCAGTTGTCATTTCTTGTGGGTGTGAAATAATACCTCAGAGTTGTTTTAGTTTGCTTCTCTCCTATCAATGGTGATTTAAACCATTTTTTCATATGATTACAAAAAGTTTTGATGTCTTCTTCTGAAAACTGCCTGTTAATATAACTTGACAATTTCTCCATTTCTGAATGATTTTTATTTTTATAAATTTAACTCAGTTTCCTCTCTTAGAAAAGAGGTCTTTATCAGAGAGACTTGCTATTAAAAAATTTGATATTACTTCATTGTCTAGGGTACCTTCTATCAGAATGTAGGTTCCCTTGTTATCTCTTTTATTTAGGCTTATTTTTCCTTTTGCTTTATCTGAGATCATGATTACTACATCTGCCTTTTTTTAGTTCAACTGAAGCATGAAAGCATCCCCTTATTTTGACTCTTTGTGTGTGTCTTTCTATTTCAAATTTGTTTCTTGTAGACAATATATTCTTGGATTCTGGTTTCAAATATATTCTGCTCTCTGTCTTAATTTTTGAGTTTATCCCATTCACAGTCACAGTTAAGTTGATTAACTGCATATTTCCTTCCATCCAATTTCCTTCTGTTTATCCTTCTATCCTTTATCCTGTCCCTCCTGGAAAATCTGTTTTGCTTGTGACTACTGACCCCCTTCATCTGCCTCCTTTTATTATTCCTTTGTTTTCTCTTATCCCCTTCCCCTCCCATTTCCCTATAGGTTAAGAAAGATTTATATACCCAAACAAGTGTATAAGTATATCAAAGATCTTCCTTGTATGTGTCTTTTAGGTGAGATAATCTCCCCCATTCTACCTCTCCTTTATTCTTTTTACTACCGCATCTCTCTTTCTTGATCCTTCGTTTTTTTAAGCTCATAGAAGCGTAATCAACTCACATCTATACCCTCTGTCTAGATATATTGGGTCTAACTGCACCAATAATGACAAAATTCTTAGGAATTTCTTCCTATTATCTTCTCCAAAAGGATTCTAAACAGTTTAACTTTATTTAGTCTCATGATTTCTCTTTCATGTTTATCTTTTTATGCTTCTCTTTTAAGTCTTCTCTTTGAATGTCACATTTTTTATTCAGCTCCGATTTTTTATCAAGAATGTTTGAAAGTTCTCTTTTTAATTAAATATACTATCAACCCAAAAGGTTTATGCTTAGTCTTGGATAGGTTATTCTAGGTTATAATTATAGCTCCTTTGTTTTCCAGGATATCATATTTTTCCAAATCCTCTTCCTTTTAACATTGAAGTTGCTGAACCTTGTGTAGTCCTATGATCCCTTGATATTTAAATTGTTTGTTTCTGAACTCTTGTAATATTTTTTCTTTTACCTGGGAACTCTGAAATTTGGCTATAATATTCCTGAGAGTTTTCACTATGGGATCTCTTTCAGGGGGAGATTTGAATATTCTTTTAATATCTATGTTGGTTTCTGGATGTAAGATATAAATTTTTTTTTTATTTATAATTTCTTAAAATATGGTGTCTAGATAATTTTTTTGATCATGGTTTCAGTTAGTCCAATAATTCTTAAATTAATTCTTCTCCATCTATTTTCCAAGTGAGTAGGGGTTTTTTTTTTATGATGAAATATTTCACATATTTCAATTTCTTTTCCATTTTTGTCTTTGTTTTGTTGTTTCTTGATAACTTATGGAGTGACTAACCTCTAATTATCTAACTCTAAATATGAAGGGATTTTTAGTGAGTTTTCTATCTCTTTGTCCTTTTAGCCAATTCTACTTTTTGGGATTATTTTCCCATCAACAAATTTTTATACCCTTTCAACTCCATTTGTCTTACTCTTCTTTTTAATGAATTCTTTTCTCCAGTGAATTCTTGTGCCTCTTTAACTATTATACTAATTATGTTTTTTCAAAGTATTTCCTTCATTATTTTTGTGCCTCTATTACCAACTATTAATTCTCTTTTCATAATTTTCTTGCATCACTCTCATTCCTTTCCTCAATTTTTCCTCTACCATTCTCATTTCTTCTTTAATTTTTCCAGAGATTCTTATTAAACTTGCATCCAGTTAGCTTTTCTTTTCTTTCAGGATTTGATTGTAGTTGTTTTCACATTGTTTTCTTCTACATTTGTGTCTTTATTTTTCTGTCACTGTAGTTACTTTTTCTGGTCAAATACTATTTTTTTTTGCTTTTTTTTGCAGCCTCTATCTTGACTTTAAACTTCACTTTAACATTCATCTCCATTCTCCTGCAATTGGGGTGTCACTTTCCAAAGTTTCAGACTTTTTATGATGTTTTCCTAGCTAGTTCTGTGTTTCTACAAGTTTTTGATACTTACATGTGATACAGTGAAAAGACTAGTCACTGTCCTTCGTGTCTGAAATCTGGTCTTTACCTGGAAAGAGTCCCTTATACCCAATAATCATATGTTTTAGTGTTTCTTTTGGAACTAGAAATGTGATCAGATCACCTGTTCCTTTGTAACTGACCACAAGCATTCCTATTCACCTAGGAACTGCAACCAGAGCTGTGTATGGGCAATAGAAGTTCCAGTCAGTGCTAACTATACTTAGTACCCCAAAAAGGGCCCCCATAATCACTTTCTGACCAGTTTTCTATCCCCCTTACAATCTCAGTTAAGAGCTCCTGAAGTTGATGCTGCTGTTGCATATTGCCACAGCTCTTAAAGCCTGCTGTTGCTGTGGGGCATGTGCTCCAGAGCAGTGCCCACCCTGGTGCCACAGAACTCTCCTGCTAATCTTTTTAGCTGTCTTAGGTTGTGAAATGTCTCACTGTGACCTTTTCCTTGCTCTGTCATTACAAGATTCAATCCGAGACATTATTTTAAAGTTGTTTGGAGAAGACTCTTAGAAGAATTAAGCTGAGTGGCTCCCTCTCTCTGCCATGTTCACATATCTCACATCTGCCCCTTTTCTCCATTCACACAGACATCCTTTTAGTTCAAATTTTCATCATTTCAGTTCTTCTTAAGGCAATTATAATAGCCTCTGAAATCATCTCCTTGACTCCAGTTTTACACCTGTTTCAATCCATTTCCCTAATATCTGCTAAAATAATAATTCCCACCCCACCATTCTTATCATTTTTCTCTTGTTCTCTAGCATTTCCAACTACTTTCTCCAAAACCCAGGACATAATACAAGCCCCATTATTGACCATTTGAAGCTCTTCACACTTTGCTCCTGTCATTTTAATTTCCAGACTTTTTTTGCATGACTTAACTTCCATTTCTTCATGCACTGCATGCTCTAATCCAAGTGATCTGATTTTCACCCCTGGCCCTCATTAAGGTATTTTATCTCTAGTTCCAAGTTTTGAATGAAATTCTTTCACATCTCAGTCTCAGAGAACCCCTGACTTCCTTCAAAGCTTACCTTAAATGGGGGGAAGAAGTCAACATGGCAGAATAACAGCACAGACTTGCTAGTATTCTCATCTCAAACCCAGCAAAATACCTGTAAAAATTACTCTAAACAAATTCTGGGGCTGCAGAACCCACAGAATATTAGAATGAGTCACATCTCCAGCCCAAGATAGCCTGGAGAGTTGCCAAGAAGTATCAGTCTTGCTGTGCTGGGAGCAGAACACAGTCTAGTATCAGACAGGACCTGAGCAGGCCTTGGGGAGACTGAATCTTGGGCACACGTGGTGGTTTCCAGACTTCATGACTCAAAATCCTGAGGACAAATTGGAAGGTCAATGGAAAAAATCTGTAGGACCTGTCTGAGAAAGTAGAGTGGACAGGCCCCAACCCCAGGGTAGCAGAGGGGATGGAGGAGTGGGTAGAGGAGGAGCCTGTGGTGGCAGCAGCATGGATAAGTGCAGTGGAGCTCTAGGCCCATGGGTTGTGAGGGGATGAAGTGGCTGATAGTACACCCCCTAACCCCACTGGAAGTAGAGAAGAACCTTGAAAAGGGCTCAAAAGTCAAGTAAATAGCTGGGAAAATGAGCAAAGATTGGAAAAAGAATCAGACTATAGAATCTTAATTTGCTGACAAGGAAGACTAACTTATACAAACAGAACACAACAAAGTCAAAGTTCCTACATACAAAGACTACAATAAAAATATAAGTTGGTCTCAGGCCATGGAAGAATTTAGAAAGGATTTTGAAAATCAAGTGTGAGAAGTGGACCAAAAATTGGGAAGAGAAATGAGAGTGATGTAAGAAAATCATGATAAACAAGTCAACTGTTTACTAAAGGAGACCCCAAAAACGCTGAAGAAAATAACACTTTAAAATATAGACTCACCCACATGACAAAAGAGATCCAAAAAGCCAGTGAGGAGAAGAATGCCATAAAAAGCAGAACTGGCCAAATGGAAAAGGAGGTCCAAAAGTTCACTGAACAAAATAATACCTTAAAGATTAGAATGGAGCAGATGGAAGCTGAATATGAATATGAAAAACCAAGAAATTATAAAACAAAGCCAAAGGAATGAAAAAATAGCAGACAAGATAAACTATCTCATTGGAAAAACAACTGACCAAGAAAATAGATCCACAAGAGACAATTTAACAATTATTGGACTACCTGAAAGCCATGATGAAAAAAAAAAAAAAGAGGCTAGAAATCACCTTTCATGAAATTATCAAGAAAAACTGCCCTGATATTCTAGAACCAGAGGGCAAAATAAATATTGAAAGAATCCACCAATCACCTCCTGAAAAAGGTTTGAAAAGAGAAACTCTTAGGAATATTATAGGTAAATTCCAGAGCTACCAGGTCAAGGAGAAAATATTGCAAGCAGACAGAAAGAAACAGTTTGAGTATTGCAGAAATACAATCAAGAAAACAAAAGATCTATATTTCTACATTAACATATTGCAGGGCTTGAAATATGACATTCCAGAGGATTAAAACCAAGAATTACATAACCAACAAAGCTGAGTACAATACTTCAGGAGAAAAAATCATTATTCAGTGAAATAGAGGACTTTCAACCATTCTTGTTGAAATAACCAGAGCTGAATAGAAAATTTGACTGTCAAATGAAAGAATCAAGAAAAACATGAAAACATGAAAGAGAAATCATAATGAACTTACTAAAGTTGAGCTGTTTATTATCCTACATGAAAAGAACATATTTGTAACTTTGAGACTTTTCTCAGTATTAAGGTAGTTGGAGTGATTATATATATATATAAAGAGGGCCCAGAATGAGTTCAATAGGTAGGGATGATATCTAAAAAATATTTAAGGAGTGAGAGAAGAATATATTGGGAGGAGAAAGGGAGAAATAGAATGGGGCGAATTATCTCACATAAAAGAGCCAGGAAAAAGCTTTTTCAATGGAGGGGAATTGGGGGAAGGTGAGAGGGAAAGAGTGACCATTACTCTCTTCACATTTGGTTTAAGGAGAGAATAAAATGCACATTCAATTTGGTATCAAAATCTATCTTATCCTACAGAAAAGTACCTTATATAAAAATTTAATGTTGTTCATATTTCCCACCCATTGCTCCTAGTTCTGCCTTCTGGAACAAAGAAAAATGAAATCGTTCTTTCTGTTACATGATAATCTTAAAGGTAATTCTTATGACATTTATCATTGTTTCAAAATTTTCTTCATTGTAGAGTAATCATTTCCCATTTATTTACCTGAATCAGAGTCTAGCATATCTTCCAAGGCACTTTAATATTCTTTTATATGCTCCAGTTTACCCAAGCCCTTCCTATAATGTAGCAACCAGAATTGAATCAGTTACATCAAATGTAGTCTGATAACACTTAAATTGACTGTAAACATAATCTTTCACTTCATCACATACAGACTGGAAGTGGTGATGGCCAATTTGCCCCAAGTCTCCTTGTTACTACTTAGCTGTACTAAGTGGCTTATCCAACCATTTATTTTCTGAGTCATTCAAAAGGTGAAGCTTTTATCTTTTACTCACCTCTGGGGCTGCCTCAAGACCTTTGTGAAACTCTTGACTACCTCAGCCACAGGATGCAATTCAGAAGAAAGGTGTTAATTACCTCTCTAACACTTCCCTGCTTCTGAAGACACTAACTGTTTAAATTATCATTGTGAGATTAGTGGTCCATTGCCATTCACAGACAGCATCTCTTTCCTTCTTTTTTCTGGTTCACTTCCTTGTCAAAATAGAGGTATGTCATACCCCTAATTAACCATTTACTCTTCAAAAGTCTTAACTTAATGATGTATCGTTACTTGATTTTGACAATTTTATTTCTTAATGAGACCATCACCTATTTTTCTGTTCCCCTTTTTAAAATTCCCAATCAAAATATATGTTATTTTAAATAATGTTTTATGAGTTTCACTACAAACAGTGAAACATAATCATGCTTAAACTACCCCACCAATCTCTTTCACTAAAGAACCCAATTCAAAGGAGGTCACAACTATAGATTTCACAAATAAGTATAACCTCAAACTAGGGTATACATAAGCATTGTGTAGGCAATGACTGATTATACATTGTCCCCCAGAAAGTGCCTAAAACACCAACAAAAAGACATTTATTTTCTCAAGTTTTGTTCTTTCCTGTAATTATCAATCATATTTCAAGTTTAGTTTGAACCCACCTATTCCATCTATTCTTCCATTAATTCTGATCTTGAAACCAGTAATCTCTTACTTGCAGAACAATGGCATTTTTAAATTTCTCCTCCAGGTGGAGTGGTTAACATTACTGACCACTCCCCAACACTTTTCTGTTTGAAAATCACTACACTAGATTTCAGTGATCCTTAGTTTCCCAGTCATGCTACCTCCAGGACTATTCCTCTCTTTCTTCATTTGTTGACTGCTTCTTTTTCTAATATCCCTTATTGTGGATATTCCTAAAGCCTTTGCACTCTACCCTCCTCTTCCTTTTCTACAATCTTTTCTTCTACAATCTCATCTGTCCCAAAAACTTCAGTGATCTCTGCTTTTTACATAAGTGCTTATCATTTCACTAGCTTTCTTGTGTTTTCTAAGCTCCAGTACTTCATTTCCAGTTTTCTTGGTTGTCTCCATTATCCACTTACACTCAAACTCAGTGTTTCCAAAACTGAACTCATCATCTTCTTATATAAAATTAACTTTTTTTGATTGTCCTAAAGTAGTTTTACTAATGACACCATCATTCTCCTAGACATGGATTGAAAATATGGAGCAAATTCCATTATGACTCCTTTCCACTATATTAAAAGACTTTTAAAAATATTTTTATGTATTTTTCTGATTTTATGTCAATAATGTCTTTTAAATTTCCTCTGTTAAATTTGTATTGTCAGTGTCAATACAGGTCTTTACAACTCATGATTGAGTTAGTTTCTTTTTTCTAATTTCTTTTCCTTAATATACTTTATCAAGTCTAAAAAATTATCAAAATTGTAAACTTCCCAAAAGACAGCTCTTATGATGTTGTGTCCCTGTTCAAAACTTTCCATATGTCCTCATTGACTAAATTAATCCCTAATTTAGTGTTCCTGTCCTTCAATGTCCTCTACAATATGACCTCTGTCTCAAACTTCATCTTCCACTCTTCCATTATGTGTGTTCAAACTAAATAGAGAATAATAGATAGTCCCTCTACTTTCTTAAAGAATATGAGGTCATGATTTGAAGGAACCTCAAAGGTGATTATTTATAACTTCCTGAAATGAGTTTGCTCTTCAACTTCCCTCTCAGAATAATCAAATTCCTGGAAGATAAGATGGTATAGTGGGAAAAAGACTTGGTCTAGATTCTGAGAAACTGGGTTCCAATTGTGATCACTTGATACCCTTGTGACCTTCAACAAGTCATTTAACTTCTCTAGACTTCAATCCCCTAACCTGTAAAACTAGAGGGCTGGATTAAATGATTGTTGAGAAAACTTTTTCATCAAAATCCATGATCCTTTGATGATCTAACTAAAATGCACAGGCACAGACAGTGAATATGAAATACCCAGTATTGAAAAAAGCAAGCAAAATAATTTGGCTGAAATATAAGATGTGAGGAGGATGATGTGCAGTAAACTTAGATAGGTTGGATAGGACCAGATTGAGAAGGGTTTAAAACTCAAGGATAAGACTTTGCATTCCATCTTAGAGGTAAAAAAGAAGCATTGAACTTTCTTGAGCAAAGGACTGACCTGGAAGATCTATACTTTAGGAATATCAATTTGACTATTGTTGTGAGCATTGGGAAAGGGGAGAGATCAAATGGAAGGAGATTAATTACTAGACTATTTCTGAAATGCAGGAAAGAACTAAAGAAGAGATTAACTAGGATAAAGACAAACAATAAGATGTGAGATATATTATGCAGGGAAAATCAACAAGATTTAGTAATTCATTGAATGTGTGAGAGATGAAGTAGAGTAAAGAGTTTAGTTTGTTTACAGGGATCATGAATTTGGATGCCTAGAGGGATGCTGTCTGTCTTAACAGAAATAAGGCTATTTACAAGAAGGTTTTGAGGTTAAGGTAACAAAGTCTGTTTTAGACACATTTATTTGTACCCATCTATGATACATCTAAGTAGAGTTGTTCAATACACAGTTAGTGATACCTATCATGATAACATAATACATTATATGATAATTATTTATGTACCATTATAAATATAAAATGATATTTTAATAATAAATGTAAAGCTAAAAGAATCTTCAAATGTATTGTGCTCTGCATTTTCATTTTCCAGAGGAGGAAAATGAAGCTCATAGAAATATGCTATCTTTTTGAAATCTCTCCTTCCTTGGAACTAAGTTATGGTTTTATATTTCTGTTTATTGTCTTATACTATAGTTACTTATATATTTGACTTATTCTCCTTACCAGGTTACAAACTTCTTGAGGATAGGAACTGTCTCTCAGTCATTGCTGGATGCTTCACAGTAGTTGGAACAATGTTTACAATGTAGTGGGTTCTCAATAAAACCACTGTCCTCTGCTCTTGAATCTCTTACCTTCATTCTCATTGCTCATAGTCTCTTAACAAAACTTAGATCTTGCTCATATCCACCTTCTGCCTCCTCCCCTCCTACTTTCAAACCAAGCTGGAAAGAAAACTCGCATTAATAATTTATGTTTCTACCATTTTCATTAATATCCCTTGTCTCCCAATCACTCTCTCTTACCCCCACTCTTTCACAAATTGATTCTCTCTCTCTCTCTCTCTCTCTCTCTCTCTCTCTCTCTCTCTCTCTCTGTGTGTGTGTGTGTGTTCCTCTCTCCCCTTCCTTACTGTTTTCCAGCATATTTAGATCCTCACTCATCAAAATAATAATAACAATAATAACTTCAATATTCCCCACCATTTACTCGAGGTCCTATATCTCTTCTTTCTTGAAACAGACTTACTGAGGAAACTGCCTGAACTTGCTGGTTCAATTCCTCACTCCTAAAACCTTTTTAATCTATATTTCTACCTCATGACTCAACTGAAACTGCTCCCTCCAAAACTAACAATAACATATAAAGTGCCAAATCTGATAGTCTATTCTCAGGCTTACCCCTTTCAATTTATCCCCTGCATTTGACACTGTTGGCCACCTTCTCTTGGATATTCTTTCATCTCTAGGTTTTAAGACACTATTCTCTCATGATTCACCTCCTGTCTTTCTGGCTATGATTTCTCAGTCTTTTGTTCACTCTTAACCACTAGCTTCACATTTCTTAGTCATAATATTGTCCCAGATTTTGGGCTTCATCAATCTTTTCCTTTTACAGTCTCAGTTTTGATAAACTTACAAGGCCTTGTGCTTTTACTTATGATTCCTTTCCAGATAATCCCAAGATTGATCAATTGATCTATTGATCTATCTATCTATCATCTATCTACCTATCCATCATCTGTCTATCTCTCTGTTTGTATATATATATATATATATGTGTGTGTGTGTGTGTGTGTATGCGAATATATCTATATGTATGTATGTGCGTGCATATATATATACGTATATGTACGTATATATATATATATATATATATACATACAAATTCAGCATTGATATCTCCATTGTACTTCAGTGCTGCATCAACAATTTCTCAGCTATGTCTTATCTGATCATATTGGACACTGAAATGATTACTTTTCCACTAGATTCTCCATTCTTCTAAATTTCCTTATTTCTGTGGAAGGAACCATTATATGTATAGTTACTCTCATGCCACATATGCAATTAATTGATAAATCATATCATTTTCTACATTCACAACATCTCTTGTTTATGACCCCTTCTCTCCATTTGCACAGATACATTAATTCTGGCCCTCAAAACCTCTACCCTAGATTGTTGCAATAATCCAGTATCCCTCTCCCCCCACTCCAGCATTCCAGTTAATTTTACATTCTTCTGGCAATGTAATTTCCTTAAGATTATACTTGACCAGTGACTTCTCATCACAGCCAAATCTAGTAACTTGGTACTGTTTTCAGAATAAATTTAAAAAAAAAAAACTGTTTTGTCTCTACATGATCTATTGCCCAACTGATCTTCCTCTTTATTGCTAATCACACTGGGTAATTCAAACAAACTGACCTCTCTGTTCCTCACTCATTACTCTCAATCTCCTAACTCTGTTGCTCTGTTCTGTTAGTTTCTGATACCTAGAATGCACTCCCTCTTTATCTCTTTCTCACAGAATTCCTCTCTTCCTTTAAGATACAGCTGAAATTCAAGACCAAGTCATATATGAAACAAATCCTAGTATTCTCATCCTAGTAGAACTTTGTATTTAACTACTTTGTGTAAATTTGTCTTTAAATAAAATTTCTGCTGTATGCAATTATATATGAATTTTTGACCTGTTCAATAGACTATAAGATCATTCTGAGTAGCAATTGTTTCATTTTTTATATTGGCTTCCCCAATACCTAGCACAATGTCTACACAAAAGATATATACATAATCAGCTGTGTAAGGTATGTTCAGGGAGGACCAGCACCTTTGGTGTGATGGCTCTTTCCACATTTGGTGTCCACCTGTTCCTTTGACACTGCTAGTCATGAGGGCTTGTGGAAAATTATGTCAAAATTTGGTTGCCTAGAGAAGTTCATCTATATTGTACATCAATATCATGATGGCATGTTTTCCTGGGTTCTGGATAATGGACAAAATTTTCGTTCCTTCCCAGTCACCAATGGAATGAAACAGGGATGTGTGCTTGCTCCCATGCTTTTTTAGCATGATGCTTTCAGCCACATTGACAAATGCTTTCAATGAGGTTGAACATGGCATCAATTTCAATTTCAATTTGAAAAGGCTACAAGCCAAGACCAAAGTGGAGGGAGTGTTGGTGTATAATTTTCTTTTTGCAGATGATTGTGTACTAAATACAGTCTTTGAAGCTGAGATGCACCAAAGTATGGATCAATTCTCTGCTGCCTGTTCTAATTTTTACCTAATAATTAACACCAAAAAAAAAACAAAAAAAAAAACAGATGCTCCATCAGCTACCACCACAGCATTCATGCATGGAACCATTGGTTATAACAAATGGAGAAGAAGTTTTGAATGCTATGGATAAGTTCATTTACCTTGGTAGTATACCTTCCAGGGATGTATACACTGACAATGAGGTTGATGCATGCATTGCTAGAGCTAGCTCAGTGTTTGGGAGGCTCAGAACAAAAGTTTGGGAGAGAAGAGTTATTAGACTGCCTACCAAACTTAAGGTCTACAGAGCCATTGTGCCAACTTCTGTTATGTGCTTGGGAAACATGGATAGTCTACCAGCCCAATGCCAGGAAACTGAAACACATTTATTTGAACTGTCTTGGGAAGATTCTGAGGATCACCTGGCAGGATAAGGTACCACACACTGAAGTCCTTGCTCGAGTTGAGCTGCCAAGTACTCAAACTATGCTTCAAAGAGCACAGCTCCAATGGGCTGTCCACATTGTTTGAATGCAAAATGTATGCTTGCCAAAAAGACCATTTTATGAGAACTTGCAAGGGGCAGGCGATCGCATGGTGGCCAGAAGGATACAAGGACACTCGCAAGGTCTCCCTCAAGAACTTTGGGTTTGAATGTGCAGCATGGGGAGACACTGACACAGGACCACTGAGCATGTCATGCCCACACAGAAAAGGTGCTGTGCTCTTTGACCAAAGCAGAATTGAGACAGCACAAAGTAAACACAGGATGCGCAAATTTGAGATATCTACCACAAATATTCATAAAGACTATCTGTGCCCAACCTGTGGTGGAGCATTCCAAGCTTGTATTGGTCTAATCAGCCATAGTTGGACACACTGAAATTTCACTTTATCATGGTGATGTCATTTTGGTCCTCTTCAAAGACAAAGGACAGCAACCAACCAACCATACATAATCAATACTTTCTACATTCTTATTCACCCAAAACCATTCCTTTTAAAGCTTCCCATGATTTCTTAATTGCCAACTTTAAGACACTTTTCTCAATCACCAGGCTTCTCGAAGCACTCTGTAGCTTTTGGTACTCTTATACTTCTCTTCTTGATAATCTCTTCTCTTTAGGTTTCCGTTGGACTATTTTCAGTCTGTTTTAACCTATCAAACCATTTATCTTTTTATCCTTTGCTAGATGTTCATCAATATCATATACACTAACAGTAGGTATCCCCCAAGGCTCTCTTTCTGGTATTCTTCTTTCTTCCCTTCTCTTCTTTTCCCTTCCTTTTTCTTCTCTATTCTCATCTCTCTTTTTTCTGCATTTAAACTATTATTTTACTTGGTGAATTCAATTCTTATGGATTAATTTATTATCTCTATTTAAATGACTCTTGCTTCTACTTGTCTAGCCCTAACCTTTGTCCTGACTGCCATCTCACATTTCAAACTGTCTCTAGGTCTCTAGGGTCCTCTCTGGCTCTATGATACAAAAATCTTCAAAATTAATCTATAATCCCCAGTCCTCCAAAATCTTTCCATATCCTATAGCTCACTCAGTCTCTCAAAGGTCATAGACGCTTGTGAGGATTCTTCTTTTGGAAAGCAGAAAGGAGAAAAGATTTGTTAGCTTGATAAGCCTTTGCTGGGTGTCAATAGTGTTGGTGATAAATCTGCTGAGGCAAAGACTTGGTGGGAGGTACAAAAAAAAAAAGAAATTTATCCATGAAAAGGATAAAACTGAGCTTTTACAGATAGATGACAAAATGAGAGCAGCAGCAATATCTTCAAAGCAAAAATATACTTGCTTGCTTTCATGAATTTTAGACATTTGCCTTCAAGAAAAGTATATTTAAAATATGAGCTGTGTTTTTGAAGGGTTTATTCATTCTCTAGAAGTCAATCAAAGGGATTGAGGTTATAATGACAGAGGAGTTATGATTAAAATTGAATCAGGAATAGGAGTTGAAATGAGCAACAATAGTTGTCTCTGGTCAAAACATTTTTACATTTTTTGTGAATATGACAACAGTTTTCATTAAAGTGATAATTTTAAAAAATAATCTTCGTAGTTTCAGCTAATTATTTCACAACCTGCATTTATGCCTTAAAGTAAATTACATTTTCCAAAGAAATGTGAGAGTGTAAAATAGAAGACAATTTTTAAAGCATTCAATAATAGAATATATTGAAATTTCAAAGCTGTAGTGAGGATAACAAACTAATGAGATGATGAAGTCACATTTGAAAAGGAATATCATGTCTTTTTAAAGCTTAAAGCATGAATTACTACAGGACATTTTATGTATTAAAACTGAAAGCTTTATTGCACTGAAATTATAAACTCATGAAAAAGAAAGTGAATGAATGGAATTCATTTTATGTCTGAATTTTACAAATTCATAACATAGAAAATTGTTTTTCTTTTAATATTTGACTTACAACTATTTTATCTGAAGCTATTGTAAAACATAAAATAGTTTAAGAAAAATATTTGCAGAAAAAGTGGAAGCTATGATTTTCCCATTAAACAATGAGTGTGTCAAATAAAGTTTAGCTAGTATTTGAGCTTTTACAATTTTAATCTACATAAATAAATCCAAAAGTATATACTTGAGAGAAATAATGATTCAAAGCCCAATCCTTGGTAGGGGGAATAGTATGACATGAGGAAGTCATTATATATATATATATATATATATATGTATATATATACATATATATGTATGTATATATATATATATATATGTATATATATATATATAAAATCAATGAAAATGTCTTTTCAGTTCCAACCTAACTGCATCATTAATGCTTGCAATTCTTTTAAAACAATTAGCATCCTTCATGGTTCATTATTTGTTACCCTACATCTAATTGTTCTAATATTTCTTTGTAGGTTGCCCAGCTCAAGATTTGATTCCAGCTGAATGCAGCTGCTCTATTGAAGATACTGTCCTGGTCTTTGCTTGTAATTAAGTTTCACATATCAATCTATGGCATTTTTTAAGAGAGTGAGAATGTTTGCAAAGGCAAGGATTCTATGCATTCTTGTCAGTCTTGTTATCACCTAGGTCATCAGAGAATCTACAATTCAAATCCACATTTGTAAAATCAGACTTAAGTTTAGATCATATAAACCTCTGAGTATTCTTAACACAAACCACTCACAAGAATGAATCTGATCCCCCAGAGAAAAGTTCTAGGTTTGCCTCAGGTTTCTCTTCGCCTGAGGGACCAGGGCGAATCATTGCAAATGTAATGAGACCTAGTCCCCATTCTGGCATGTTCTTCCCCATGTTAACTACTGGTGATTATGGTCACACTTCATATGAACAATTAAAATAAATCTGCTTTTCCAAAGGGATTTGCTTTTACTGAGAAAATATAGGAAAACCAGAATTACAAAAATTTCCACTAAATGCCCAGACATATTCTCTTCCCAATAATTAATTAGTTCCTGACAGGTGGGTTCAAACCTAAGTAACACCAGCCCAAGGATTATTTCTGAATATGGCATAGCCAAGAGAAGAATTATGACCCTTCCTTCTTTCCATCTTTCAATTCACTACTTTGTTAGATCACACAAGTCTACGACTGGTCACCACTCAGATCAGCTCTTCAGAAAATTTGGCTTTCATACTTCTGGTGGTTTTCTCCATCTTTTAATACACACAGTGTTGCAGCTAAGACCTATACCTTCACCTAAAAACAGCAAAGAAGAAATTCAAAGAGGCAAAAATAAAGAGCTCTATTCACAGCCAATGTGTGTTTATCCTTTGTTGTCAAAAAAGGCCATGTCATCAGAGAAATAATGACATGACTTGCACTTGACTTCGTTTTGAGTGAGGGAGGACTGTGCCGGTCACCTGCATCACTTCTCCTCCAGAGTCTTCTGAATCCAGTGACCAGATATTCATCAGGATGCCTGACCCAGGATGAGGCAATCGGAGTTAAGTGACTTGCCTAAGGTCACACAGCTAGTGAGTGTCAAGTGACTGAGGTGAGATTTGAACTCAGGTCCTCCTGACTCCTGCACTAGTGCTCTATCCAGTGCACCACCTACTTGTCCATTCGCAGCCAACTGTGACCCTGAAATGGAAGAGTGAGCAACAGTGCATCACAGAGACTTTTCTTGGACTTTTGAAGCACTCTCAATTACAGCACAACAGCCAACACATTCTTCTTTATATGACAGAAAGCAATCAGAAAACCTAAGCATGCCCTGAATCTAGAATCAGAGTCCTTCTAATGTATTTTTTGCATGTTTCCAGAAGCTTCTCACCTTTTTCCACATGACTTGGCAACAGGCAAAACACAATGATTGTGTTCTGGTCATGGTCGTTCATTTGTCTGTGCCCCACTTCCACGAGTAATGTGAAAAAGAAAAAAAAAATCTCTAAATACATTGTTTTAAGATTTAAGTACCTACAAACAAGAAAAACAAAGCATAACACATTCATAATGATATGGAAAATATTCCAAATTCATTGTTTTGTGCTTTTTATAGTAGAAAAGAAAGAATAACAAAAATTTTGAAATAATATTGTCAGGTAGTTCACATGAAGGGAAAGGACCATAGTCTTCTCTCAAGGTATTTTCACTAGAACTACCTCATGCCTATGAACCTCTCCCTTCTCATCTCTGTCTCATGGCTTTTCATCTTTCCTTTAAGTCCTAGCTAAAAACCTCATCTTCTACAAGACATCTTTCCCAATCCCTCTTAATTCTAGTGCCTTCTCCTTGCTGATTATCTCCAGTTTATCATGTGTGAAGCATTTGTAAATAATTTAAATTGTCCTTCCGATTGAATTATAAACTCCTTGAGTAAAGAGGATTTCTTTTGCTTTTCTTTGTATTCAAAGCACTTAGTGCAGTGCCTGACATATAACAGGTATTTAATAAATGCACATTGACCATTAATTAATTATGCCCTACACGTATCTGAAATACTAACAAGCTGGAAGCAGAGCAGGGTTTAGTATGCCAGCATTTCAAATATCTAAAAACTCTGGAGGAACAGCTTGAATAGAAACTATTGGCATGTTGTCTCTTTGGCTCTTATTGTCATTTCAAATGAAAAATGATCATTACTACATGAATGTAAGGTCATAGACCAATAGATAGAAGGAACCACAGAGACTGAAAATCAATGAGGTTGATATGTTGGCAGTTCTATGTAAATTTCTAATATAGTGTCTATACCAGGATTCTCTTTCCGAAGTCCATCTGGTATCACCATGGGGAAAATGTGTGCTTTATATGCTCAGTGACAGCATAAGAAAATAAGGGACTTGATTAGATGATATTGATCAACATGTTGAGGGGCAGGTAGATTTTCTCAGTTAAGGGGTATTTATAAACCTCAAGGTTTTTATGTTTATTTGTTTTTATGCCTTTTTTGTATCAACTTAATGAAATACTAGAAGTAAGATGCTAACTGCTTCTGAAACTTGAGAGGAGAAAACATAGTAGTCCTGCAAATCCCAGTAAGTATAGGTGGTAGGAAAAAACTTGAGTAGCTCTCTCTAATTTCTAGAATTACTCAGTTTGTTTGCTTTTTACATAATATCTACTTTCAAATATTTTATTTGCAACACTAGGCAAGGAAGGGACTCAGAAGCTCTAAGTCAAGAATCCATATTTTTTAAATTTATTGTTATAATTATGGCTTCTGCTTCTGCTTGAATACTCTGGATAGATAACAATTGATTTCTGATGGGAAATAATGCAATCAATCCTTTCAGATTTTTGTCACTGAAGTTTTTTTTTTTTAATAGTTGTACTATAGTTTAACTAAATTTATGTTTCTAGTTTTATCTCTAGTTGAAGGACAAATTTCAGTCTATATTTTATTATTTAGGATCTCTTTCAGCTCTTCATCTGTACAACCTTGTCATCCAGTTCCTATCACCATAGTGCAAAGTTAAGTACCAACTAGTACAGACAATGAATCTTCAGTTGTGCTTGAATTTTTTGAGTCCATATTACATATATTAGACTGGAAAGATTGCCATATTTTATGTAATCCTTACTTAGAATATTTCTAACCTGAATATATGTGGCCACTTAAGGGGATGCAGTTGGGACCTAGATGTATTGACAATCATTACTAATGTGATGAAACAGAAATAAAACATACTACCTTTAGGAAATTAAGTAATACTAGTTAAAGAAATGTCAAAAGGTAAGAAAATAAAGCTATGCTGAGAAGACAATAAACATGTTCTACAAGGGTTTTGGAATCTGGGATATTAGTACTTTTTGAAAGAGACATGAGAATGAATATAAAACCATGTCTTATTGTAGCTATGAAAATCTGCCAATTAAATGATTGAATCCAACGTAGTTAAACTGGAAACTTTCATTTATTTTTCCATCCAGACGAGGATGAGAAACAAGTGACAGTAACTTCACAGATATCTCCAAACATTATTGGAAGAACGTCTTTAAAAATACTTGTTTCGGAAATAAATCAAAGTAAACTACTCCCCCCCCCCCCAAACACAAGCACACACACAAATACACGCAGACACACACACAGAGTAAAATCAGACTTAAAAAAGTCTGTTCACAGAGTCAAGTAACATTTCTGTCTTTATGTGGGTTAACTGCTTCTTGATTATGTGAACAGATTTTTAAAGTTATTTCTATATTACCATTAATAATTTTCATACTTGTGTTTAAGATTTTTATGATGTAAGGAAAGGGGAATTTTTTGATACAAGTTTCATAATTCTTAGATTGTAGTTATGACTGTTGCTAGGAATTTACATTTCAGAGAGTAAAATACATTGATCTGGGCACAGGTCTTGGTTTCTAACAAAATCAGAGTCCCACTGTGAACTGTTTTAACTAAGTGTACTGTTTGATCCAGTATGTCAAAGTCATATAAATAATTTCCAGACAAAATGGTTCACTGGTGTTGAATATGAATATTTGAAGTGGAGCATGATAGTAAGATTCTATATATGCCATCAATGGATAATAGGATTTTAGGCCAACCTGGATCAAACCACCTGGATCTAACAAACAAAGATGTCTTGCAACTGATACTCTATGCATTAAGTGACAAAGTAATCAATCAATCCTGTCAAAATATAAGGGAATTTGGCAAGAATAACAAGGAAACACAATTCCAACAACTTATATGAAATCTTCTTTAAAGATCAAATGACCAAGGTACAAGTGTCTTTAACCTATCGAGTATAAGCTCTTTAAGTGGAGTGACAGTTTTTGTTTTGTTTTGTTTTCTCTATCTCCAGGACCTAGTACATCATCTGCCATATAGTAAGCATTTAATAGATATTGGTAACATAAATGGATGAAGAACATCTTGTTGTTGGTGTTCAGTCATTCAGTCATGTCCAATTATTCATCTTCCCATGGACCATACTAGCTATGGGATTTTCTTTGCAAGGATAAAGGAACGGTTTAAAATTACTTTTCCATGAATTAAAGTGAAGAGGTTAAGTGACTGGCTCAAGGTCACACAACTAATAAGTGTCTGAGGCTGGATTTGAACTCAGGTTTTCCAAAATCAAGGCTAAGTTCTCTATCCACTGAGTCACCTGACTACCTCTAATAACTTCTTAGTTCACCAAGGATAAGCTATAATATCCTTACATGGACATTTACTGCTCTTCATAATCTGACTGCAACATACCATCACAGGTTTATTTCTCATTACTGTCTTTTGTGTCTTTACATTCCATCCAAAATTACATATTATTATTCTATAAACTTGGGATTCTGTCACTCAGTTCTGTATTTACCATGGGTTGTCTTTCAGACATGAAATTATTCCTTCTTAACTTCCATCTCGTAAAATCCTTATAGCTCCCCTCATTGCTCAGCTATTTTGCTGTTTCCATTTCCTGACCCTTGTAGTATGCCTTCCAAATTGCTATATACAAGTTATTTAAATGCTATTTTCCAGCTTTCCTCCTTCACCTTCTCAGAATATGTTTCTTGAGAATAGGGATAGTTTTCCATTTTGTCTTTTTATCGTGTATATGTACATTGTACATAGGAGCCATGCAAATACCTTCTTGTCTGATGAGGCATCTAGTAAACAAGACATCTAGCTGGTTAAATGAATTTTTCATTTTTATGCTGTCTATTTTGGCAACGGGTAAACTGACTGACTGGTTAAATCAAAAACCTCAAAGTTTACCTAACAAGAATTTCAAAACTGGAAAAAGAAGAATAAATTGCAATTTTCCTTCACTAAAGCTTTTCAGGTTGGAAATATAATAGTTACCTCTACTTCCTCTTCTTTCAATAGATTCTAGTTATCAATACTTTTTGGACTAGGAAGTGGGCAGCTCACAACTGACTCTGTCTTTCTTTCTAGCCTTTTATTTCTTGGAGCACCACAGTCTTCTATTAAAGGGAATTTACAAGTTTAGAGTCACCCAGGAATGTGCTGGAGTTAACTCAAACAGCTTCTTGAGTGTCAGTAATTACATTTTCGATGTGAGTATTTACACTTTGGAAGTCAGCAAATGCTACATGTGAGAGCTTGAATTATTGTTTTATTGATTTCTAGTCATATAAAAATGATAGAGGAAATTATAATGTTATATATTAAACTAAAAATAAATAGATGTTGTGATGTTTTATTTCCCTCGCCCCCCAGAGAGCTTGTGGTTAAACATTTAGCAGCACACAGCTAGGGTGACTGGATGTATTCAAGTTTTAATACAGTACTTGTACTAACTAGAAAAATATGTAGCAATACATAGTTGTTATAGCCTTTGCATTCTCATTCCCTTATGGTGGTAGGAGAACATACCTGAAGATGTCATTCTACTCATGGAAAAGAAAGTTGTAAACTCTTTCCTTGAAATAAATTTGGGTAAATGTTTTCTTCTAGTTGATCCCAAAATGTTTCTCTAAATACCAGTTTAAAGAATCATAGACTGTCTCTTAACATCATTCATTCATTTTACATACAGTCATTTATTCAGCAAGTTCTTACTGCCCTACTTTGAAGAAGACATTTTGTCAGGCTTGATTGGAGATCCAGTTCTATGTAGTGAATGACCACTGTATACCCTTCAGCCTTCAGCATTGATAATTCAACTCAACCAGGCCTGCCTGAATTAGCTGGAGTTTGTACATTTCTTCCACAAGGTTAGCTCAGGGAAATCTATTCAGCATATTGGGGATCATCAATAAGTTCTTCTGAGAAAGAGAAAATGCCATCTAGGCACAAGAATTAATGTAGATTGTCCCTTGCCCTGTACATATCTAGCCTATTTTTTTTCTTAAAAAAAATACCATCATTTATACCATTAGTGCTCTATAATTCTTTTTTGGTGATTTATTGCAGTCTACTCCTGCCCCAGAAAGCTGATGAGAAGATAAACAAAATAAGATCTCTTTCTATTATCTCTGTGTGCTATCTTTCTTTTTCAGGATAGTTTCAAAAAAAAATGTATGAATAATGACCAGAAATCTCAAAAGGAAAGTATATGCTTTTTTAAAGAAAACAGTATTATATTAAACCTACCATTCCATTCAAGCTATTAACAGCCAATCTTTAGGATTATTAAGAATAATTGGAAATCATTCCAACAGCAGGAACTGAAAGTTGAATCACATACATACACACAAGAATGTGCTTTGAATGTAATTCCTTTTATAAAGATTACACAGATACGTGGAACTATTAGAAATCAATTAAAACGGAAAAAAAGAATTGATTGTTCTCACTTTATAATTTTCAAACTTATTACATCCCAGCTGGATAAAATGTATCTAACTATTGAATAAACTTTATCCTGATACAGAAATCAAAGATGTTTTCCCCAAAGAAAGGCAATTGATCACACATTTATTGAAAATCAGATAGTGAATAGTAATAAGTAGGACAATTGAGGAATGACTATGGGGAAACAAGTTGCTCAGGTCTGTAGGAAAGCCTTTCAAGAAATGAAAAATTCCTGAAAATTAATTGGAGACACAATAAAGGTGTTACTTGAGATCTGACTATAGCAACAAGTTAAAATAATAAAGTAAAACATTAAATCAAATTAGAGACTCCTCCATTCACTAATTAACAGCAAAGTGAAACCTGGAGTGATAGAGATGTTTGAAAATATAAATATAAATTTAAATATTTGCTTTTAACGATGGATGTATTTTTCATTCATCTGTTAACTGAGGGATAACTTGGCATTGCAGATAAAGGGCCAGCTTTACAATCAAGATAACCTGAGTTCAAATCCTGTCTTTAAAACATTCTGCCTACATGCCCCCTGGGCAAGTTACATGACACCTTTATGCCTCAGACATGGCTTAGGACCAGATATTTTACTTTCAAATATAAATTCCTTGTTAACAAGGATTAATTCCTTTGTTGTAATTATATTCTGAAGGTCTAGAAGAGGGCCTGGAATGTGGTTGATACTTAAATACTTATTGATTGATTAATTTCTAGGTTGAAGAACAATTTCCCTTCTGCATTAGTAAATCTTCTTTAGGATTAATCACTGACTGGAATGCCCTTACTGATGAAATTATTGGTCTTGTCCAAAACAAACACATCTGTTCATTGTGGGACAAAATATTTTGCTTGCTCTAATGATGAAAATTTAGGATGCAATTACGCGTTTGGGTAAATAGAAGAGGAAATTAAAGACTTTTTCCACTAATGGTTTTCCAAGTCTTAAGAAGAAATACTATTTTATGAAATATACTGGGATGATGATGATGATGATAGGAGAAAGAGATAGACAGAGAGAGAGAACCAGAAGTAATTACCAACTCGCTATATTCAAACTCTCTATTATCTGAAAGAATTTAATTAATAGCTTACCAAAACCAATATACTAGAACTTCTCTGATTTTGTTAAATATTTTTTCCATTGGCAAAGAATTTGGTTAGGTCATCTGTGTAATTTAAAAATCCATATTTATTAATTTTGGCTTTAATTAAGAGGATGTACAGAAAATCTGCATTCAGTTCCTACTTCTTCCTTTTGTTCACTGTGCTGTCATGGATATATGGTTTCAGCTCAGAGAATCTCATTTTCCACATCTACAAAATAAAAATAATGCTATTTTCAATGTGCACTTCAGAGCTTTGCTCTAAGGAACATGTTCTGTATGTAATAAAGCATTTTCTAAATTTTCATCATAACCAGTCAAAACAAGTATTTTACTATTCCCCTTTAAAAAGTCTGCTCAATCCCAATTTTGCTTCACAGGGTTGTTGTTGTTGTATTCATCCTTTGTTGCCAAAGAGGACCATGCCATCAGAGAAATGATGATGTAACTTGCTATTGACTTTGTTTTGAGTGAGAGAGGGCTGTGCAAGGTCACCAGCCTTACTTCTCCTCCAGAGCCATCTGAATCCAGTGACCAGATATTCATCAGGATGACTGGAGATGGCTCAGGATGCACTGGGAGACAATGGCCCCTTTAGGCCTCACCCTTTAGGGTGAGGTAACACCTATTCATTGAATAGATCTGATTTTGCTATTGAACTCATGAAAATGTCCCCTTTAGGCATGCCTGCTCACCTCGTCTCCAAATTTACATCTAACAGTTTCTAAAATTCATAGTTCAAAACACTCCTTCTCTGAGAAGTTTTTCCAGACTTGTTTTGTATTATTAGTCCTTCCCTTAGATTTTTACTCCTCAGAATCTGTGTATAATCTGTGGTAATTTTAAAAATGTAATTGATTGCAATCCTTTAGTTCTTTTGTATTCTCAAAAAATCCAGCTTGAGTAAAGGTATATACTTTGTCTTCTGATAAACAGAACAAGAAAGATCAAGTTCTGGGAGCCAAGATGATGAAGTAAGTAGTAAATCGCTCTAACTCTCCCTTATTCATCTCCAGACAACCATATAATAGCAATTAAGCAATCTTTTGGCCCAAGAAACTTGGAAGATTAGCAAAAAAGTTCTGTCTCACTCAGGTAAAAGAGGAGTGCAGTCCAGGAAGGAAACATCCATTAAACCAATAGCAATCCCCATCTCAGCAAACAAGGGAGAGTCCCAGTGTGATGGAGCAGGCAGACATCAACACTGGGACCCCTCGACATGCCTCAGTATAGCCAAGGAAACTGGCAGACTCCAGCTATGAAAACCATCACTTGCTTCAGCATAGCTCCTAGCACACAGGCTGCCTCCAGAGGCCAGACCACCACATGCTTCAGCATAAATTTTGAGGAAACCTAAAGCACCCCATCTCAGCACGTGCCAGCCACAGGGGCTAGGATCCTAGTCTAGCACCTGGTAAGCTGTCAGACTCCTATAGCCTCCAGCAGCACTAGCCACTCCCCACCCCATTACCTCAGCACAGCATCAGAAACAAGGATTCACCATGGGCCTCAGGGCAACATCAATGCACCTCCAGGCAAATAGCCAGGGCCTTCAACCACTGAAGCCTGAGACAGTGCCCCTCCCATCCTGGGAGCAGAGCTCAAATTTAAAAGAAAGGAAAAGTGACAAAAAAATGAGCCAAAATACAAAACAAAGTTTTCCTTTTAAAAAACCTCTACCCTCATTCTCGAGGATGATGCTCTATCAAGTGAGTACCTTGTAAATTACCATTGAATAAATAAATAAAGAAGAAGGTGAAGAAGTCCTGTTGCATTAGAACATTTATAATAAAATAATAGTGATTATTTAGGTAGGTATGCATGGAAACAAGGTTCATTTTTAATAAAGTACGCTATTAAAGTTTAGTGTTACTAGAAGAGAAATATATATTGAAGATAAAATGATTATATCACTTCCTATTTTACAAATTAGCTTGTTGTAGAATTAAATAGAATTATTCTACATTGAGGTTTTATTTCTTTTAATTTATTAAATAGGAGAAGCATTAGTATGAAAATTATAATATCAGTAGCAAGGTGCTCTAAATAGAACACTGTCTGACTATGCATTGATTTGTCAGATAATTTTTATCAATTTTCTAAGAAACCCATTAGTGGATCTTAATGTCCCCACCAGGGAATAATTATCCTGACTGACAATCTTCATAATGTCTGTTAATGTTTCTAACAGTTAACTTCAAAAATTCCTTTGCAAGAAAAATTGACCTATAAAATTTTGGCCCTATCAGTATGCATATCTTTTATTTTCTTAATCTAAATGAACAATTAATTCAATAAAATAACCAGACAGTTTACTTGGGCAATATTTTATTTTGTTTTTCGTTCCTGAATTGCTCAAAGGTATTAGGAAGGACACTTTGATTCTAGCAGCTCAATGGATACGTATGATAGCTATTGAGAATGTCCTATTAGAAAAGAAGTCTTAAGAGTTGTTATAATAAAGCATCTCATTCAAAAGGAAATTTGGTATCATAATGAAGATAGACACATGGTAAAGCTACCAAGAATGAAAAAATGATTTTCGGTTATACCACTGCTTTAGGTATGAAGAATTCATTCCTGGAAAACATATAATTTATGCTTGGAACTTAAATATCTTGCCTAGAGAGGAAATACAGTTAAGAATAACAAATTCTAACAAAAACTTCTAACAATAGTGCCATGAATAATCTTAATGAAGAAACAAGGAAGACAAAATGAAAACACCTCTGTGACTCCAAAACAGTTTTTTACTACTTCATATGTAAAATTCAGGTCTAAAGAAGATACAGTGAGAAGCTTATAGTGAAAGATGAACACAAATAATGTGTCATTAAAATATGGTTAGGAGAACTAAAGGAAACATTTAGCTGAGGCTTCTCAAAAATGCCAGGAGAGAGCAAAGTGAGGTTTTGAATCCTTGTCTAGATAAGTAAAATGAAAAATCAATCCAGGGATGATGGTGCAGTGTTATAGATGGCAGGAAAATGGCAAAACATTAGTTATCATCAAGTAGAATGATCACAAGAGAAAATGCAGAATATACTAGAAAATGTCGAAAAAGAGTGAATTGAAGTCCAATATGAGTCAGAAGATATTATAAGAGTACCAGCATTGATATATGACCTGACAATCTGATAAATTTGAGGGAAAAAATGCATGAAGAATTATGAAGACTATATTTTCCACAAAACTCTTTAGATTCAAGATTCCATACTTCAAAGATCTATAACGTTGGTGATGCTGGTATCCTTACATCAATGCAGACCACAATCTCTCTGTAATTTAGTAGATGATCTAGAGTTTCCGTTGGATGACAAATTTACTATCATTTGGTCATCTTGGTGAATTTCTCTGAAACTAACACAGCTAATACACAAAAAAATTCAGCTCAGTGACATATCTAAATTCTAAAGTGCACTAGCTCAGCCTCCTAAAGCCTCTAAGCCTACTTACCTGACAGAACTTGAAATCTGTGGAGACCCAAGGGACACCTCCTTTATTCAGAGTAGGTCTTTATTGAAAGGATCAACATTCAAAGTAAAAAATAAATAAATAGAGATGATACTCACATAGTTCTTTAAGGTTTATGGAATATTTACATAAGAGTTTTGCCATCATCAGTACTACAATGAATATGTATTATTTCAAAATCTAAGCCTTTTTGCACTATAGTTGCATATTGATCTTTGCATTTGAGATGCAGCAGAGGGGAAATGGTGAGAACTGGATGTAAGGAGATCTGACTTTATATCATGACTCCTTTACTTATTTATCTGTATGACCTTGTCATGGTCCTCTTTGAGAATGAAGGACAAACACAACTTGTGAGTATGTAGCAGCTCATCTCCTCCCCTCCCCTCCCCTTCTCTCCCTTCCTCTCCCTTCCCCTTTCCTCCTCTTTTCTCTCCTTTCTTCTTCTCTAGGTGTTCTAGCCAGGGAAATATACACTCCATGGCCAAAACCTGTCTTTTTTCCTTTGAGCTTACTTTTCTTGCTTAAATATCAAGACTTAGACCCAATTCACTCTGGAGCTCATAGACTGGACAAGTCCCCACCCACCTAGACCAGAGTGAATGCAATAACTAAATAGTAATTATTTCTCTTCCCCTCAGGAACACTGAGAGTTTTCCCCTCCAGGTTTGAGATTTTTTTTTTTTTTTGTATTAAAGGAGTCATCCCTTGAGTAACTTAAAGAAGCCTATTCATTGAATGGGTGTATCTCACTCAAAATGAGAATGTAATAAGACCTTAACCTGAAAGTACCGGGCTCTCCCGTTGTATCCTGGGCCATTTTCATTTGTCCTGACGAATATCAGGCCACTGGACCTAGATGGCTCAGGAGAAGAAAGTGAGGTTGGTGACCTTGCATAACCCTCCATCTCTCAAATCAAAGTCAACTGCAAGTCATGTCATCATGATGTCATAGTCCTCTTCAAGAACCAAGGACAAACACAACAATAACAACCTATATGACCATGTTCTAGTCACAAATTCTAGAAGTCTATTTCTTCATTCCCAAAATGAGGGTAAATAACACATCCACTATACATTCCACAGGACTATTGGAATAAAAACATTTTTGTATTTAGAAAATATGAATTATTATTGCATACTGATTCACTTTGGTTATCTTACTTCAAGGCTGATTATTGTTTTTAATGGTATAGGCATCCCAATGCAGAGTTCAGCTTTTCTGCACCTTATAGTTCCTTGTAAGGACAAGCTTTTGCTGTTTTTGTTTTAGTATGCAGTGATTCCGATTGAATAAGGTGATTAGGGAAGATCTTCACCACCCATTAATGGGCATGGGAAGATTTGTAGGAAGGCCCACACCTTTTGTTAATGAGGCACTGATTCTCAAGGGTTGTGATGCCCTCGGGCTCTAAAAAGTGTGTAAAGATTCAAAGGTGAAATTTTACTTTGGGGCTTAGTTTGGAAGAAGGTTTTTGTACTAGATGAGACTCTGGGAAGCTGCCAAGCAGCCCACCCACCCCTTTGATAACCCGGATGTTGGTCTTTCCCTCTGCATGTATGTAATTGTCAGACAATTGGAAGCCTGTGTTTTGTCTTTATTTTTCTTGTATTTTTTTTCTATTGGTGAATTATATATGTTCTTGATAAAAGGAGACTGTCAGCCTCTCAAAATTTGCTCTTCCTTTTAGAAAAACAGATCAAAGAACCTGTAATAGTAGGTCCCTCTGTTTATGTTGGGGTGTTTACTGTTATACTCCTCTCCTGATGATGAACTCCTACGAACTTACTGATGGCTAGCCCTCAGTCTATTGTAACAATGTTGTTGTTGTTTTTGGTGGTGCTTGGTGGAGATAGCTCTTTATTTAAGGCTTTTTCCACTTGAAAAGACCTACAGAGTTTAAATTTGCATATATAATCTTCAAAAATTGAAAGTCCCTTCCAAGCCATGAGAGGTGAAAGCACAGAATTTAAAAGTAGAAAGTGATCTCATACATGAAAAGAATCCCAGTAGTTATGTAGTTGACAAGCCTGATTGAGGACGTTAGCAGAAGTTTCCTTTAGTTAGTACCTTGGTAAAGTTAAGGACTTGGAAAAACTTTTTTGAGAATTTATGTCAAAGTGGAAATTAACCATTTAAATAGACCACGGTGTTACAACTTAAAATATTTCATTTTTCTTCTCAGTTCAAAAGGTTAGTAGAGTTTTTATATCATTTGTGTGGGTATTTTTTCTAAGACTGTAAGTCACGACTTATACTTACCTTGTCACACAAAATACACGCACTGATTCTGTCCTCCTCCACTACAGATCCTCCATAATTGATTCACCCAGTATCTTCACCTAGATCTCTTGCCATTACATGGATACCAATAAAGCACATAGGCTGTCTATCACTTATTCTTCACTCTTTCTACATATCTGGCTTAACTTGTTTTATTGTAATGCACAACTAATTAGAAAATTAAATATAGTACTAGCATCATTCACTTGCCAACAGAAATTGAAGCAAATCCACCAATAGATTACACTAACAAGGAACAGATTACTTCACTGTTGAGAGGTGAATGGACAAGAAGACATGCATTTAAAATACTGCCTCAATAAATTTACTCAAATTGAAAATATGTGGTGCATAGTAAATTAAAGGGAAACAATTACATTTTTAGAACTTTTAGAATGTTTAAAGTAAAGCACTAAAAATGAAGATTTTCAGTTAGTAACATTAGTAGCTGGTTAGTAGCATTTATCTGTTGAAATACAAATTCTATATGGAGAGTAATTTTTAAAATCAGTTCCAGACCATTGCTTTCTTGTATTTTTTGACAGGGCATTCTTCCAGATAGAACCCTTCATTTGAGAGCTTCCTGTTGAAAAACTTGGCTTGCAGCTGACCCTTCTCTGGGTCTAGCACTGGACTGTTCTGAGAAGTAATAAAGGGGGTTGAAGATTTGATTGCATGACAAAAGACTATGTATTGTGAAAGCTATTGTGAAAGCAACAGAAGATGGAGGTAATAAAAAAAATAGACTGTGATTAGAAGTTCTATACATTCCTCTGTCCTTCTGGGAAAAGAATGCTATGATGGCATAAAAGAAGCATAAAGCCAAGAGAGAAGGAAAAAGAATTTATATTTTCATGAAAATATTATCTTGACAAGATCCTTCTCTTCCTCCTCCTCTTCCTCACACTCTGTTAAAAAGCCTAATGCATCTGTGAATCACTACACCCAGCCTTTCACTGGGTAAAAGAACTATGGGCTTGGAGAAAATTGCTGACCAATATGCAAGTTCCTTAATTATAATTCTCGGAGGGCGGAGCCAAGATGGCAAAGTGAAAGCAACGACTCACCCAAGCTCCTGGATAAACTCCTCTGGATATCTCTGGGGGGAGAGTCTGACCAGACTTTGGAGGTATAGAATCCAGTGGGTGACGGACTTTGACGGATTCGGAGCCCAGGTTGGACTGGAGGGTCCATGGGAGGGATCTGTTCCGCTGGGGTAAGACCCCGGCGCACAGCGAGCGTGGTCAGCGCGACAGGGCGGAGGGGACCTGAGGGGCCCAAGAGTGGCGGGCGAGACCAGCGGAGCAGGAGATAAGCCAGGCCGAGCTGATGAGAGCCGCTGAGCGCCAGATATCAGCGCAGCAGCCCTTGAAACCTTCAGGCTGAAGACTGGACTTCGGTGGGTCAACTACTTGAACTTCCAGGAGCTAGGATGGCGGAGTGATCAGTTAAGTGCTCTCTCCTCCCCCCTGATGACTGTGAGGGAACCATAAAATTCTTCCCCAGATTAATCCTGGACCAGCGGGAACAGCAGAAGGGGGCGGGTGGTCTCATAACACCAGAGGCTGGAAAAGTGGCAAGGGGGAATTCTTCCTACTGTGACGGAGGCGATCTGGAGGGACAGACAACCCAGGGCAGAGAAAATTCGCACTGAGACCCAGGCAAGCCTCAGAGCCGGGAGACAAGCCCCAGGAGGGGCAGGAACACACATTAACTTCTAGGCATACCCCAGCCCTCCAAATAAAACTCTGGATAAGGTAGATATGATAGATCTTTGGAGAAAATTAAATGGGAATAAAAAGAAATATACCTTTTTCTCAGTGGTACATGGAACATTTACAAAAATTGACCATGTACTAGGACATAAAAATCTCACAATCCAGTGCAGAAAGGTAGAGATAATCAATGCATCCTTTTCAGATCATAATGCATTAAAAATTACATGTAATAAAAGGCCATGGAAAGAGAAACCAAAAATCAATTGGAAACTAAATAATCTAATTCTAAAGGAGGGTTGGGTTAAAGAAGAAATCATAGAAACAATCAACAATTTCATTCAAGAGAATGACAATAGTGAGACAACATACCAAAACTTATGGGATACTGCAAAAGCAGTTATTAGGGGAAGTTTTATATCTTTGAATGCTTACATAAATAAAATAGAGAAAGAGGAGATCAATGACTTGGGCTTGCAGTTGAAAAAGCTAGAAAAAGAACAAATTGAAAATCCCCAAGTAAATACCCAATTATAAATACTGAAAACCAAAGGAGAGATTAATAAAATTGAAATTAAGAAAACTATTGAATTAATAAATAAAACCAATAGTTGGTTTTATGAAAAAAACTAATAAAATTGATAAACCTTTGGTCAATCTGATTAAAAAAAAGAAAGAAGAAAACCAAATTACTAATATTAAAAATGAAAGGGGTGAACTCACCTCCAATGAGGAGGAAATTAAAACAATAATTAGAAACTACTTTCCCCAACTTTATGCCTACAAATTGGATAATCTAAATGAGATGGATGAATATTTTAAAAAATACAAATTTCCCAGATTAACAGAAGAGGAAGTTGAATACTTAAACAACCCCATCTCAGAAAAAGAAATTGAACAAGCCATCAATGAACTCCCTAGGAAAAAATCTCCAGGGCCAGATGGATTCACAAGTGAATTCTATCAAACATTTAAAGAACAGTTAATTCCAATACTACATACACTATTTTTGAAAATCGGGGAAGAAGGAGTCCTCCCAAATTCTTTCTATGATACAAATATGGTTTTGATACCCAAACCAGGAAGAGACAAAACAGAGAAAGAAAATTATAGACCAATTTCCCTAATGAATATAGATGCAAAAATTTTAAATAAGATTTTAGCAAAACGAATACAGCATCTTATCACGAGATTAATACATTATGATCAGGTAGGATTCATACCAGGACTACAGGGCTGGTTCAATATTAGGAAAACTATTAGCATTATCGATCACATCAACAACAAAGCTAACAAAAACCACATGATTATCTCAATAGATGCAGAAAAAGCTTTTGACAAAATACAACATCCATTCCTACTAAAAACATTGGAGAACGTAGGAATAAAGGGAACTTTCCATAAAATAATAAGCAGTATCTATCTAAAACCTTCAGCAAGCATTATATGCAATGGGGATAAGCTAGATGCATTCCCAATAAGATCAGGGGTGAAACAAGGTTGTCCATTATCACCACTATTATTCAATATGGTTCTAGAAATGTTAGCTGTAGCAATTAGACAAGATAAAGATATTCAAGGAATAAGAATAGCCAAAGAAGAAACTAAGTTATCACTCTTTGCAGATGATATGATGATTTACCTAGAGAATCCCAGAGATTCAAGTAAAAAATTACTTGAATTAATAAACAACTTTGGCAAAGTTGCAGGTTACAAAATAAACCCACAAAAATCTTCTGCGTTCCTATATTTTAGCAACAAAGTCCAACAACAAGAGATAGAAAGAGAAATCCCATTTAAAGCTAGGGTAGACAGTATAAAATACTTAGGAGTCTACCTGCCAAAACAAACCCAGGGATTATATAAACACAATTACAAGACACTTTTTGCACAAATAAAGTCAGATTTAACTAAGTGGAAAAACATTAGTTGCTCATGGATAGGCCGTGCTAATATAATGAAAATGACAATTCTACCCAAATTAATATACTTATTTAGTGCCATACCAATTAAACTATCAGACAATTACTTTCAAGAGCTGGATAAAATAATATCAAAATTCATTTGGAAAAACTAAAGGTCCAGAATATCAAAGGGACTAATGAAAAGGAATGCTTCGGAAGGTGGCCTAGCGCTACCAGACCTCAAACTGTACTATAAAGCAGCAATTATCAAAACCACTTGGTATTGGCTAAGAAACAGAGAGGTAGGCAAGTGGAATAGACTTGGCACTCAAGATGCAGTAGGCAAGGAATATAGCAACCTTCTGTTTGATAAACCCAAGGACCCCAGCTTCTGGGATAAGAACTCATTGTTTGACAAAAATTGCTGGGAAAACTGGATAACAGTGTGGCGGAAATTAGGCATAGACCCATACCTGACACCGTGCACAAGAATAAAGTCCAAATGGGTACATGATTTAGGTATAAAGATTGATACCATGAATAAACTGGAGAAGCAAGGAATAGTGTATTTATCAGATCAATGGAGAAGGGAAGAATTCTTTACTAAAGGAGAGAGAGAAAGCATTATGAAATGCAAAATGGATAACTTTGATTACATTAAACTGAGAAGTTTTTGCACAACCAAACCCAATGCAACCAAAATCCAGAGGGATGTAGTAAATTGGGAAAGAATTTTTACAGCTAAGCTCGGGGATAAAGGCCTCATTTCTAGAATATATAGAGAACTGACGCAAATGTATAATCATACAAGTCATTCCCCAATTGATAAATGGTCAAAGGATATGAACAGGCAATTTTCAGAAGAAGAAATTAAAGCTATCTATGATCATATGAAAAAATGCTCTAAATCACTATTGGTTAGAGAGATGCAAATCAAAACAACTCTGAGGTACCACATCACACCTATAAGATTGGCAAACATGACAGAACAAGAAAATGATAAATGTTGGAGAGGATGTGGGAGAGTTGGAACACTAATTCATTGTTGGTGGAGCTGCGAGTGCATCCAACCATTCTGGAGAGCAATTTGGAACTATCCCCACAGGGCTACAAAAATGTGCATACCCTTTGACCCAGCAATATCGCTACTAGGACTATATCACCAAGAGATGATAAAAATGGGAAAGGGTCCCACATGTACAAAAATATTTATAGCAGCACTCTATGTAGTTGCCAAAAACTGGAAGTCAAGGGGATGTCCATCAATTGGGGAATGGCTGAATAAATTATGGTATATGAATGTAATGGAGTACTATTGTGCCATAAGAAATGATGAACAAGAAGACTTCAGAGAGGCTTGGAAGGACTTATATGACCTGATGCTGAGTGAAAGGAGCAGAAACAGGAGAACTTTGTGCACAGCAACGATCACAGTGTGTGAGAGTTTTTTCTGGTAGACTTGGATTTTTGTAATAACGCAAAAACTTCTTATAAAAAAAAAAAAATCCCAAAGGTGGTTCTCAAGGCAAAATGCCTTCCACACTCAGAGAAAGAAATATGGAAGTCACTCACAAAATGTAGCAGATCATGTTTGTGTATGTGTATGTGTTTGTGTATCATGTTCTGATTTGTTATACGATTTCTTTCATTTATTTGAGTCTGACTACATAGCATAGCTATAGTGAAAATATACTCAATAGGAAAGTATATGTAGAATCTATACAGAATTGTATGGAGTCGAGGGGAGGGAGGGGGGTAGTGGGGGTAGGTGGGGGGGATAAAATCACAATTGTATGGCAGTGATTGTTAAACATTAAAAAATAAAAATAAAATTAAAAAAAATAATTCTCATTAGTAATTTAAACTTGTGAATACTCAGTTATAAAAGAAATTGTGAAATATAGGGCTAAATGTTCATGTTATATGTGCATTTTATTCAAGCTTTCCATTACAGTACTGCTACTAAAAGAATGAATGAAAAATGTTTTGCTAAGAACTTGTTACATGCTAAGAGAAGATAGCTAGACAGTCCACATGAACATATGGGGTGGCTACTCTAAATCTGTGCAGCCCATCTTTCCTTTAAGTTGTTTCAATTATCCTTCCCTCATAGAGCATAGTACCATCATGATGTGGGCACACCATGCTGAGTAGTCCTGTGCCAGTTTCTCCCATGTAACATAATCAATCTCCAATTGAGAGAGACCTTGAGAGTGTCCTTGTATCACCTCTTCTGAGCATCATGTGATCACCTGCCCTATGTGAGTTCTCCATAAAATAGTCTTTTTTGCAAGTGTATGTTTTCCATTCAAACTACGTGGCCAGACCATCAGAGCTGCACTCTCTGAAGCATAGTTTGAACGCTTGGCATTTTAGTTCTAGTAACGGGCTCAGTGTCTGGTACCTTATCCTGCCAGGTGTTCTTCAGAATCTTCCTAAGGCAGTTCAAATGGAAGCTATTCACTTTTCTGGCATGGCACAGGTAGACTATCCATGTTTCACAGGCATACAACAAAGAGGTTAAGCACAACAGCTCTGTAGTTTGGTAGTTAGTCTAATACCTCTTCTCTCCCATACTTTCCCTCGGAGACTCCCAAACACTGAACTAGTTCTGGCAATGCACCTCATTATCAATGTGTACATCCCTGGAAAGTAAACTATCAAGGTAAGTAAACTTATACATAGCATTTAGAACTTCTCCATTTGCTGTAACTGATAGTTTCACATATGAATGGTATGGTGGTGGCTGATGGAGCACCTATCCTTTCTAGGTGTTAATTGTTAGGCCAAAATTAGCATAAGCAGCAGAGAATTGATCCATACTTTGTTGCATCTCAGCTTCAGAGGCTGCATTGAGTGCACAATCATCTGCAAACAGAAAATCATGCACCAACATTCCCTCCACTTTGGTCTCACCAATGGATTTGAGACCTCAACCTGGTTTAGCCCATCTGCCAAAACGTGTTACTGGGGTGTGGCTGCTATGCATTGTATAGCTTCTTGGAGCACTGATGAGGGTTGAATGGAACAGCTGGACACCAAAATTTGAAAGCAGCCCTGAAAAAGGCTCAGCAGTCATCACACCAGAGGTACTAGTCTTCCCTGAACACACGCTATGCCCCAATATTAGAGGTAATACCCCCAACAAAGAAGTCATAGATCTATTTGAAAATAAAGAAAAAATGTCAAATTATTTGAGCCCTCTAAATTTTTCATGATTCCCTCCAGAGGTAGTGGGTTCCTCCAAAGTTGATTTCTTCAATGAAAGGTTATGTGGTAACTTGTTGAGGATGTGCAGGGAATTCTTGATCCCCCATGAACTGGACTGGATAGCCTATGAGGTTCCTTCCAACCTGAGACTCTGAATTTTTAATGCATATTTGCAATGAAGAAAAAATTTGTTGATTTAATTTGATTTGTTCCATGTAATGAAAGTCTCTTAACAATTTCAGAGTAGGCTAAATAACAAACTCTGCTTAGTACTTCCATTTTCTAAAATATAATGTGGGTTGGAAAATATGGATATATATATATCTAAGAGGTATTCAGTTAATGTAGAATTAAATGTAAAATAAAAATTATCACGTATTATTGTGCTGCTTTTGTATTAAATTTTAGAAAGCAATAAAATGAAGAAATAATTTAGATGTTTGTAGTTCTGAAGTGTATATATATATATATAATAGATATATATTAAAGATGGTTTTTACAAAAGGAAATGTTTTTTGAGTGTGATAAGCTCAAAATCAAGAATGCCTGGACTTAAGCTGAAAAGCTAGAAACACAGGGGATTCCAGTGGAAATTTATTTAGACAGATTAATTAATGTTTAGAATGTAGTGCAAAAGGCTGAAGTAGATAAATGTTGTCAAATAAAAGATAAGCAGGCACACAGGAGAGAAAACAAAAGAGCAGAGCTTGCAGACAAATGGTGCCAGAGTTGCTCAAGAGACCATGATTCTGTATGGGTTCCATCATCACCGATTGGTATACTACAGAGAAATAGTGCTCAAAATAAATATTTTTCTTGTTTTATGATTATGTTCATTTATATATCTTTATGTGATAAGAAGGTTATTGCCAATTACTGGTATTAATTTATAAATAAAGACAATGTCATCTACAATCTCTTTTCAAATTGTAGGTAATTTTTTTTAAAAAATACTAAATTTGTTTTCTTTATGAATAGTTAAATATTATAAAATAGATGCATTTGTTTTGATGTTTCTTGTCATTTGCTTTGTAAAGAATCTCCCCCAACACCAAGAAGACTGAGTTCAAAGGAGATAAAATGCTGTTATTAAGTTATTATTACTATTCAAATGTAGCTTTGTTTTTTTTTTCGACCTTTGGATAGGACTTATGATATGACTAAAATTCAAGATTGGAACCAAGACCCTCAGTCCAATAGAAATCAATAAAAAATCTGTACACAAAGAAACATTGAACAAAAGACTATCACTTCTCTACGTTATCCTTTGTAATACCTCAAGATAGACATCAGTCTTCTATGATCAACCATCACTAAAAAGTTTAAAGTTATATACACATGTGATACATATATATATGCATATGTATATGTGTGTGTGTATATATATATATATATATATATATATATATATATATATATATATATATATATATATATATATATATATATATATATCGTGTTCATCCTTCATTGCAAAAGAAGACCATGCCATCAGAGAAATGATGACATGACTTGCCCTTGACTTTGTTTTGAGTGAGGGAGGGCTGTGCAGGTCACCAGCCTCATTTCTCCTCCAGAGCCATCTGGATCCAGTGACCAGATATTCATCAGGGTGATTAGAGATGACCCAAGATGCACTGGGAGACCTTGGGTCCTTTAGGACAAGGTTTTTGCAGGTATTCACTTAGTGTGAGGCAACATCCATTCACTGGATAGGCCATACACACACACACACACACACACAAATGTGTGTGTATATATATATATATATATATATATATATATATATATATGTATGTATGTATCTGTGTACATGCATACACATATTTTGTTTGACATTCTTTTTATTATGCAACTTAAAAAGTAACTTTGTAAGGACAAACTGAATCTTCTTCCCCTTCCCTTACCTCCTACTTTACTTTTCAATAAAATGTCAAGATTTTTCTAAACTTGTCTACTTCTTCTGCATGCCAAGTGAGTGAAAAGAAAATTAATCCCCAAACCCATTAACTTTTGGAACACCAGCAATACTACTCACCATATGCTTTGCAATATTTTCAGTCTACTCTTTTGGGTATTTTGTGTAATGTTACTGAACAGATGGGTGAGGAAGTGTCATACAAAATTCTAGTGAGTGGACAGATTGAAAAGGAATTAAAGACCATGGGTCAAGGTTGGTTCAATAGAAGCTAATGCATTTTCCCTCCTATGTCAATATTTACTGGCCAGTTTAAAAGTAGATACAGTATTGTTATATACTATATCCCAGCATCTAGCATAGTCCTTTGAATGAAGTAGGAAATATATATATATATATATATATATATGTTCACATTTATACATATATACACAGGCATACACATACACAATTCCTATTATAAATCAAAATCACTAAATGTATATTCAGATGTAATTTAGCTTTTATAAAATTTGGGGTGGAATGAAAATGAAATAGCTACACAATGTTCTCAGGAAGTAGTTGAAGATTTTCTCACATAATAATACATTCTTGAACTCCTTCCTGTCCTCTAAATGCTCTTTGGCAAGAATTATCTATTTGCATGTGATGACTGTCTCATTTATAGTTTGAATGTATACATCTATAAATTCAAATCATTTGCTGCCTCATACTATGGTAATATTGAGAATCAACAATGGAAATGAACATTTTCATTACTTTGAGTTGAAAAATATTTAGGTACCCTATGTACAATACGCATGATATACACTGACAATAAAAAGATATACAAAAAGAGTTAAGAGAAACTAGTCTGAGCTATATAGGTGGAGATACTGCAGATAAAATTCACCAGTCTTTTCAGCTTTCTCTAGCCAGGAAGGTCATTTCTACTTTTATAGCAAAGAGGAATATTATTGAGGGTATTGTCAGAAAAGCTTTCTCTGTATAATATTATTCAACTTCATTTTCTGTTTTGGTTTTTTTTGTTTGTTTGTTTGTTTGTTTGAGGAATGAGGACCTTGATTAGATGAAAATGATAAGTTCTAAGCACTAAAATGGGATTCTGGGCATAAATTAGGTAACAGTTGAGTTAGGAGCCCAGGAGAATATAGTAGATGCCAAAGACTTTTATAGAAAAGTTCAATTCTTAGAAAAGTAAAATAGAATAATTCTAAGAAGAGTTTTGAAAAGCTAACTTGGTATTGTTACTTTATTTTATCTTCTGATTTTAAATCTTTTTTTAAATCTCCTGATTTTAAAAAGAAATTTTGTCTAAATGTTTCTTTATGTACTGGCTTAGACTATGAAGAGAACTGAAGAGATTTTCATAGACTTTTTGCTAATAAACAGAATTAGGGAAAATTTAATCCCTCCTTTATAGGGTAAAGGTTTGCTAATCCTAACATTATCCAATACTTGGAGGACGGAGTTGGAGCCCAAAAAGAGCACCTTGGCTGAGGATCACAGTAAAGGTACAGTAGGAGGATAAACAAAAAACAAAACAAAACAAAAAAAAAACGTGCTGAAGTAGTTGCAGTCCTTACTACACAGCAACCTTATTGGATATTGTACAAGATTTCAGATGACCTTGTAGAAAGATGAAGAACTGAAAACCAGATGGAGAAGAGGGAGGTATCCAGCAGGGAACAGCTGTGAGATCAGTGGATATGGGCATTGAGGACTTTTGTAACACAAGCAACATGAAGAAGCAGGAGCGGCATTATAAGTATACACCAGGTATATTTGCAGGGCCAGAGGCAAAAGTTTTGTCCCATACATTCCCTGATTTAACTTGCCTTGTAAATAATGCCTGTGCAGCTAATTCTGCTCACAGAATGTGTACCTATCTGTGGTGAACGAGTTTTAGAGGTTTTACTGGGGGGAGAGAAACTGCCCTCTTATTACTTTGTTATATTGCTATAACACTATGTGTCTTATATCACACCTGTGAAGTAGGTGTGATATTTATCTGGATATTGGAAGGAAACATTGCTAAGGGCTTGAGAGCAATAATTTAGAGTGTATTCTAACTGACAAAGTACATTGGAACTCGGATTACTGGCTAAATGACCACAAACAGAAGAGGGAGAGCCTATACCAATAAGGAAAATATGAAATAGGTAATGGATAAGTAAATACAAGATAACTTGGTTCCCTAAAAAATTCTCAAACTAAGAGGATTAAGAAAGACTTTTTGTAGGACAATGCAGTAGATTTCCTCCTAAGGGAAATTTAATTTTAAGAAGTCAAGGTGAGGAAATAGGGTATTCTAGGAATGTAGGACAACCTGCCAGGGGTAGGGAACCTGAGGTCTTGAGGTCCTCTGCGTCCTCAAATGCAATCCTTTGATTGAATCCAAACTCTACAGAACAAATCCTTTTACTTATGGGATATTAATAAATATATACTATTATATATAATAAAAATTAAAATTAAATAAAAATAATAACCCATTAGTAAAAGAATACTTACTATATTTAATAAAGGCCATACGTGACCTTAAGGATGCCTCTTCTCCGTCCATGATTGTGCAAAGAGCTGGAGGCATAAGCTGGAATTCACAATTTAAGAAATAACAAGTGAACAGTTTGGATGGGACTTTATGACATACTGCTATTAAAATAGGCATATATGTAAATATGCACCTCTTTACATTAGTCAATCTATTTTCAACCTTTTCATGGATTAATTAAAAATTTTTCAAGAAAAAACAATGATAGGAAATGAAAAATGATCTTGAAAGAATTGTTTCACTAATACATTCTTTTGCAATTTCATATCACACCCGTAATATTGAATGTATAAAAATGAGGTCTTTGATACTGACTCATATTTGTTTTCTTACGCTTTAATTGTTACTTTTTTTGTTTTTTCAAATAGTACTTAATTTAATTTCTCCCTAAATTAAATATAAATAAAATTTTAGCATTCATTTTTACGAGATTTTGAGTTTCAATTTTTCCCTTGTCTCCCTGCTTCGGAAAATGGGAGGCAGTTTGATATAGCTTTTACAAGTGCTCTCTCATAAAACATATTTCTATATTCATCATAGTTGTGGAAGAAGAAACAAATCAAAAGGAAATAAAACCATGAGAAAGAATAAAGTAATTGGAAAAGTTATGCTTCAATCTGCATTTGGAGCCCATTGGCTCTTTAGCTTAATGTTGATAGCATTTTCCACCATGAGTCCTTTCTACTGGTCTTGGATCACTCTGTTGCTGATAAGAGGTAAATCATTCATAGTTGCTTTTCACATAATGTTGTTGATACTTTGTATGAATAGAGCTACTACAAATATTTTTATACATGAAGGTCCTTTTGCATTTTTTTTAATCTCTGGGATACAGACCTAGCAGTGTTATTGATGGATCAAAGTTTGCACAATTTGGTTGCCTTCTGGGCATAGTCCCAAATTGCTCTCTGGAATGGCTGGATCAGTTCACAAGTCCACCAACAGTGCTTTAGTGTCACAGTTTTCCTACATCCCATCCAACAGTTATAATTTTGCTTTTTCATCATATTAGCCAATCTGATGGATGTGAGGTGATATTTCAGAATTGCTTTGACTTATGGGTCTCTAATCAAAACTGATTAGAGAACTTTTTCATATGCAAAAAGATCATTTTGATTTTTTCATCTGAAAACTTCCTATTCATATCTTTAACCATTTATCAATTAGGAAAGGGCTTGCATTCCCGCAACTTTGACCAACTTCTCATATATTTGATAAATGAAGCCTTTATCAGAGACATTTACTGAAATGATTGTTTCCTAACTTTCTGCTTTCCTTCTAATTCTTGCTGCATTGGTTTTCTTTGTACAATTTTTTTTTAATGTAATATGATCAAAATTATCTATTCTACGTTTTATAATGCTATCTATGTTGTTTTTGGCCATGAATTTTTCCCTCCCCTACAGCTAATGGGCAGATTATTCCTTACTCTTCTAATATTATTGCTTCATTGTCTATGGTACCATTTAATATGATATAGTATCCTTCCTTATCATTTTTAATTAATTCTGTTATTTGCTTTTACTTTGTCTAAGATCCTGATTGCTACCCTTGCTTTTAATTTTTCTTTTCCTTCATCTGAACTATGATAGATTCTGCTCCAGCCCCTTACCTTTACTCTGTGTGTGTCTCTGCTTCGAGTATGTTTCTTGTAAGCACCATATTGTGTGATTCTGGTTTTTAATCTATTCTGATATCCACTTCCTGGTTTTATGAGTTTTAGTGAGAGTTTTATAAGAGAGTTCATATCCTTCATATTCACAGTTATGACTAATGTGTATTTCTCTCTATCCTATTCTTCCTCCTGTTCATTCTCTCTCTTCTTCCATCCTTTCTCTCCTCACCAATGTTTTGCTTCTGTCTACCACCTCCCCTCATTTGTTCTCCCTTTTTTTAGTTCCCACCACTGCTCCTCAGTCTCTTCCCATGTCAGATAAGATAGATTTCTACACGTGTATGCCATTCCCTCCTCAAGGCAATACTGCTGAGAGTAAGGTTCAAAAGATGCCCATCATCTTCCCATCTTCTCCTACATTGTAATGGGTCTTTCTTGCCTCTTCATGTGAGATAATTTACTCCATTCCACCTCTCCCTTCCTTCTGTACTCACTGTACTCCTCTTTCTCATCCCTTAACTTTTATGTCATTCCCTCAAATTCACCTCATACCCATACCCTCTGTTTCTTTATATTCTTTTTATCTGTACTGTAATTGATACAATTTTAAGAGCTTCAAGCATCATCTTCTCATTTAGGGATAGAAACAGTCTATCTTTGTCAAATCTCTTATGTTTTCTTTTCCCTTTTAACCTGTTTGTATTTCTCTTGGGTCTTGATGTTGGAGGTCAAGTTTTTTGGTTTCATTCTGTTCTCCTTATGAAAGCTTGAAATTCCACTATTTCATTGAATGATCATTTCTCACCTTGATGTATTATACTTAATTTTGCTGGATGGGTGATTCTTGGTTCTATTTCAATGAGTTTCTATCTCTGTCTCTATCTCTGTATGTCTCTGTCTCTCTGTCTCTCGTCTCTCTCTTTATGTATATATATATATATATATATATATATATATATATATATATATATATATATATATATATATATATATATGTCTGTCTGCCAAGCATTAGGAGTTATACTAAAAAAAATGTTGCATGTAGAAAAATAATTGAGATGTGAATGTTAATAGAAAAGATAACGCTTGGATTCAATGCAGAAAACTGAAATTATTTTTGTCATGAGAGGAAGAGTTTTCATAAGAAAAGAATTTCTGAGGGAATTTTAAGACCATAGAATCTTGATGACTTTATGGAAATGAGAATTTTGTCATCAGAAGCTAAGTACGAATGGAATTGTGCATTGTGTGCTTAAAGTCTCTGAGTTTCAGGTTAGACCATACTCTCAAGACAGGTATTTATATTTCCATAAGATTATCTAGGACTCAGTAGAAGAGAAGCAGTAGAATGAGGTATTGGGCACTGGTCTGGGTTCTAATGGTCTCTACTGTTCCATCATTATAAAGAACCCTATCCCATATTTATTTTATCATTTGACAACTTTTCGAGCACTTTGGGATCTTAGGAAAGTAAAAGTAAATGTCATTTAGGAGATATGGGTGCAGGGCTTGTACGCTAGTTTGTAACAGTCATGTATATAATACTCATTTATTTTGTGGTCCCATTGAAAGGATTTTCATATTGTTCTCATCCTGATATGTTAGGTTTTTTTGTTTTTTTCCCACAATTTTCTACTCATAATACCTTGTAAGACGGAATTCTGATTGTAGATCTATGTGGAGAGCTTTAGGAAGAAAGACAACTGTCTTTGAACTTTATGGTCCTTTTCCTGTGATTAAACATTGTATAAATATAGCATAAAGGAAATATTTAATAAAAGAAACAATATTTCCATAAAAATTTACAACATACTTAATCATTTTGCAAATAGTATGGTAGATACAATAAAAGTTAGAGGAAAGTTCATAGGATAATACGCTGGGAGTCATAGAATCTTAGTATATGATCTAATGTTTTATAAGAGGGAAAACTGAGAATCAGAAATTTTAAACTATAAAATATTTCATTTATACATTGATTAATAGGAGCAAGACTAGAGTACACAGACCAAAAAGAAAAAAAATATAATACATACTATATTTATACAATATACTCCATATATATAATATATATTATATAATATACTTTATGTATATAATACATAGTAAATGTATGTATACATACATATGTATATATACACATACATATGAGTATATGTATCAATTTTGTCAGTTTGCTAGCAGGTATTAGAGTCACCAATAATCTGAGGGAATGAATATTCTAAATACTCTAAAAGAAAAGACACATCAGAAATTAGTACATTCAGATAAAGACACAAGGTCTAAGATATTCCTTAAGCTCTCTACTTGTAAAACATTTTCATACCAAATTAGAAGGATAATATTAAACTGTGACATTGTATTTCATGCTTAAGTTTCTCAAAATCTAATTTTTATCATGTATGATAAAGTTCACAGCAGTAAATTAGTACAATATTATTGTTAAGTTTACTCTCTATAGCAAATATTTTAAACAAATGGCCATTAAATTTAAAAAACGCCAGCTGTATGATCCTGGTACAAACTAGCATATGCAGTATGCTTTTGCTTTTTCTTAGTTTTGTTTTGTAATATATCTCCATTCGTCTCATAATTTATTTTTGCTGTGGAAGACTCATGATTTTTCATGTTTATATGGAGATCTACATTGTGTTAAATTCCCATTGACATTCTACATTCAATCCCAGTGAATGTATAGAGGTTTCTCTCTGACAGTTCATAAAAGGCTGGCTGTGACTTTGAATTAAATTTACTCCTCATTTGTACATTATGTTACTATTGATATCTTAGGGAATAGCACTTAAGGGTGAATTACAATGCAGGGTAGCAGTTTTAGTCTCATAATTATTATCTACAGCTGTGTCAATCTGTTTCTATGCATAGTCTGAATGTAAGTAAGTGATTCTTAATTTATCTTCAAGGTATTTACTAAGTGTGGAGTAAACTTTAAAGAACTTCTAAACTTCACTATTGGGAAAGTTCTGTCTGATGGTAAAGAGAAGAAATTAGCATGATTTTGGAATAAAAAAAATTGCCAGTTGTAGAATCTGCATCACCCAGCTTTTTCCAAGTTCAGCAAATTCAACATTTTGGTTCATTATATGAAGAAAGAAATCCTTAATTTACTTTGTCTTTCCAAGAAGTTATACAGTTTATCATTTTAGTTACAACACATCCTTTGAAACAATTGTATTTTTTAAAAAAGTTTTGTGTTTCACTTAGTAACAATAACAAAAAAGAACCAAAGACTATATCCAATGTAGAATATGATAGAATTTAAAGGATTAAAAGTCATCTCTGCTGCATTATTGTAAAAGCTTTCTCTCTGGTTGCCTTTACTCTAGCTCCTATAATCAATTCTCTAAATCACTGTCAAAGAAGTCTTTCTATTGTCCAAGAATCTAGGGTACATAATGCTGTCCTGCTCTATATACTGCCTTGCTTCCCATTACCTATGAAAGGAATTGAAAACTTCTCAATCTGGTTTGTAAAACTTTCTGCAATTGGTTCCTGTACCACAGAAGAAATTCTTGTGGCCCTGGGTAAAATGAGCTTCGAGAATTGCAGGGGTACATGTGTGGAGTGGGTCAGGAAGAGTGTCATTATGGAACAAACACTAGGTGGAGCCTACTCTCCAGCAGACAATAAGAATCGAAGCATCAGACTATTTAATTGGCTAATATTGGGGGCTGAAAGAAGAGAGAGAGCAAGTGTTTAATAAGTGCTCACTATGTGCCAGACAATGTTCTGTGATTTACAAATATTGCCTTGTTTGGTCCTCACAAGTCTGTGAGGTAGGTACCATCATTATTCTTATGTGGGAGATAGACAAGTTAGGTGACTTGCCCAAGGTCACACAGGTCATGTGTCTCAGGCTGGATTTGAACTCATATGTTCTTGACTACAGTCCCATTATTCTAACCACTGTACCCACCTGCTTTTTTTTTTTTTTGAGGGGGAGTTATCTTCCGTACTAACAAGGTTTCATATAAAATCTCTACCTAATAATTTACTTTTCTTACCAGGCAGGGTAGTCTATGCTTTTCAGGAACATAGTATAGTGGTCAGAATGACATGGAGTCAGTAAAACTAGTGTACAAAGTCAGAATCAAATAGTTACCAGATGCATGACCTTGGTCAAGTCACTTAATTGCTCTGAGTCTTATGTTCTCAAATGTAAATTAATGGGATTAGATGCACTTACCTCTAAAATTCCTTCCAGCTCTAAATCTGTTATCATATTAGCCTTCCCCCACTCGCATTTGAACCTACCCACTGCTCTGTTGAATTTCAAGGTAGATTTGGAAGTATGCACAAAGTGCAGAGTGAGAAGTGTCTCTTCCTGAATATCAGCACAGTGAGATATTATTTTATTTTGCCTAACTCAGTTATAAATAAAAGTGGCTATTACCTAACTTTCAAACTGTTTGAGGATAAGCCTGATACCTTTATTAATTAAGGTTCAAAGTTGAAATGAAATGAGGCACTCAAGTAATTGGACAACTGACAAAAGAAGACTCTAGCCCTAATGCAGCAAGGATATGCATCAGTGACACTGTAGCACTTAGCTTAGGTAGCCTGACTTGTTTTCATATGGAAAATTGTCATCTGGTCAGCAGGTGAGGGTTAGGTGATTTCTGAGATCTTCAGATACTCACCAAGTTGCAGGGTTGCAGATTCTAGTTTCAGTGGGAGCCATCACCCTCTTAGGTAATAGGAAAGCCACCTTCAACACAGCCAGAGGCCAGCAGGTAGCTGTAAACTTGTCTGCTTCTCTATAATGTTAATGAGATTAAAGATATTCCCCACCCATTAATGGACCTGCCCATTAAGGGAAGTTTGATTAGGGAAGATTTGTAAGAAAGCCCGTACATTCTGTTAATGAGGCACTGATTCTCTAGGGTTGTCATGCCCCCTGGTTCTGAAAAATGTATAAGTACTCTGAGGTACGGTTCTACTTTGGGGCTTAGTTTTTGGAAAAAGTTTTGTGTGCCAGATGAGACTCTAGTAAGCCACTAAGTGTCCCCCTTGTTTTGAAAACCCAGATGTTCTTGCTTCTCTCTCTACTAACTATGCATGTATGATCAGACAGTTGGATCTGTCTGCTGATCTGTGATGTGTGTATTGCCTTTTTTCGGGCTGCTGGAAACCCTGTCTGTTGAGCTTGATTCTTTTGTTTGTATTTTCTCTGAAGTTCAAGGTGTTGACTTTTTCCTCTCAACTAAATTAATGGTATATGTGCTTGATTAAAGTGATTTTTCACCCCTCAAAAATTCTTTTCCTTTTAGAAAAGCAGATCAAAGTACCTGTGACAGCCATCCCTCCTGTGTATGTTGGGGTCCTTGCTTTTCTATTCCCTAACCAATGAAGTCCTGACTTGGTCACATTTTCCTAACATATATTGTGGCAGGGCAGCCCTTTCAGATATTGGTTCCATGATATTAGCCTTACTTCACATTATTCCTTTTTATGGAATCACTACTTCTCTCTACTGCCCAATCTTGTTCTGCTCCTTTCTACTTCAGTTTATTTATTTCATAACTGCAAAATCCTTCCCCTATCTCTACCTATAGACAGTCTTTCTAATCCAAGTGCTTCCTCATATCTAATACTTCCTTCAGTGTCTAAGCTAGAAGTATAAATTTTAATCTCTGAAGCCAAATTTCCCCCTCTCTTATGTATGTAATAATTTTCCAAATTTCATTTTATTTACTTGTGCCTTTTTCATTCATCCATGATAAATTTGTTGACAGGGGCACAATTTTTCATCTTTATAATGCCAGTCTCTAGCATGATGTCTTGCATATAATAGGAATTTAATAAAATTTTGCTAAATGTATGAATCACTACTCTGTTTTAAATATAACTAGCATGATTTTAATATTCAATTTCTTCATTTTGTTGCAGGCAGAATCAATGAAATATAATCATTTTTACATAATCTTCCTATTAAGAAAGTCAACACTCAAATACATTTTAGCTACCTATCCTGAATAAAAATGATAGGGGTAGGGATGCCCCATGGAATCACAGATCAAAATTAAATACTGTAACTTTAATTTTCATTTAGGGAAATATTTTACTGATAGATTTTAGGAAAATGTAGTTTCTCTACCCAAAAAAGCAGTTCTGTGATAATATTTTAAATGACTTTATGTGGTAAATGAATGATAATATAAAAAGCATTATGAATTCAAAAGAAGGTGAGAGCCAAATCATAGCTACTCTCTCCTCTTTAAGTTTTAGAATTTAATGTTTATATAATCATTTATCAGTCAATTACATCCTGTCTTGACACACCTGCTTTGTTGAGAACCACTCTCACCCTCAAAAACATTATGCAAGAAAATGGATGAAAAGAGAAAAAAACATATTTTAGCTACAGTGTACACATTTTCATGAATAAAAAAAGACAAATATTGACTGAAAATCTAACTAAAACAATTATTTTATGTGTTTTAGAAATATAAAAATTTCTGATTTATTTTTTATTTTGACAGTTCTCAAAGGTTTAGTGGTTTTATGTTGGTGGTGGTGGTCTTTGGTTTATTTGTTTTCAGACTTCAGTCAGCCATTCAATTGTTTTGTGCTTGAGTTTCACTCCTTGAGTGAACGGGAAAGTAAAATTGATTTGTCTCAAAAGTGACAGAAGGTCTACTGAATTACCATTTGGAAAAGGCTTTGACATATTTTTCTAAGATTCTTTGGAAAGAAAATATTATTTCTGTGATCTGCCATTAGCATACCATATGTGATAACTGGTGTTATCATATCTAAGTCACTTATAATTGTATCAGAGTTTTTGCTTTGAAAAGTTGTACTATTCCATTTTGTGCCAATTGTCAGATTTGTGTGCTGCATGTAAAAATAATGTTATAAGATAATTAAAAGTTCCACATGTGTGGTTGCTAAATCTATACCATTTCTTACTATTGATAATAATAATAAAAATAATGAAACTGTATTTAACATAAAACAGATTTTCGGAATGACAATAATTGTCGTCAGAATATTTCGTTTAGACAAAAATACATATTATTTGCTAACTAAAAATTCATTCCTGTAATGTGAATATGTGAAAAATTAAGGAACACAGCTTATTTATAAGACCCAGTATATAGCCACCTTTCATTGAAAATAGGTGACAAATTTCCATAAAATAAATCAATTTAGCCAAATCATTTCATAGTATGAGCAAAATACAAAATGATTTTGAACATTGCAAATTATTTTTGGAGCTATTATTGTAAACCTTTTGGTATAACAATGAAATAAGTACTATTTGCTTTGAAAATTGTGTGTGTGTGTGTGTGTGTGTGTTGTGTGCACTCATCCTTTGTTGCTGAAAAAGACTATGCCATCAGAGAAATAATGACATGACTTGCACTTGACTTTGTTTTGAGTGAGAGAGAGCTGTGCAGGTCACCAGCCTCACTTCTCCTCCAGAGTCACCTGAATCCAGTGACCAGATATTCATCAGGATGACTGGAGATGATCCAGGATGAGGCAATTGGGGTTGTGACTTGCCCAAGGTCTCACAGCTAGTGAGTGTCAATTGTCTGACTTGAGATATTAACTCAGGTCCTCCTGATGCCTGCACTGGTACTCTATCCACTGCACCACCTATACAGTGTAAAGTAATTTGAATTCATAAGAATTTAGATGGAAGAATTAAGCTTGAATAAAATTCAATAGGGAGATTATTGTCACCTCCAAAGCATTAACAAAAATGATTCACAGAGAACAAAGTTAAATAAATCTCTAGCTGCCCCAAGCATTTATGTGGAAGAAAGAATATGTATTTAATTTTATACACAGATACACACACATTTATATATATATATATATATATATATATATATATATATATATATATACATATATATATACACGTACATATATACATATATGCATATACATATATACACATATTTATGTATATATAATGTATGCATTTATATACATATATACATACACAGAAGTGCATCTAATTATATAATCACATGAACAAAAAGATGCTGCCAAACTATTATTTCTAAATAATTCTCTTTTTATCCTTTCTATTTTCACATCCTTTATTATGCATTCAAGTTATTTTAATCGCTTATCAAAATATATTTAATTGGTATGATATATCAAACAGATATATCTTTGGTACCTTCTATCCAGAGAGTATTTAGTACACATTAATTGTTCTTAGTGGAGTTAATACCATTCCAAAGGGCCCAATTTGCCTTGTGGAGTAAAGAAAATGTGGAAAGGATAGGAACTGCATTTACATTCTCCTTCATTTTCTAATGAAGTCAAAACATTACAAATTTCTTAACTTATTAACTTCTTCAGTTTTTCAACCCTCATGATATCACCATGTGTGAGTGGGTCTATAGCTACAACTTGAAACTAATACAACAGATTCTATTCTGGCTTGTCATGAGGAATAACAAAAAAGGTGTTCTTCACATGAGCATGTTTGATGTGCTGAATTCATTTGTAGATTTGCTGCTGATAAAGAAAATGTAAACTATTTAGAGAAGCTTAGAAGAAAATAACAGATAATTATTATAAAGATCACACCTAATTTGAATACTTATGTTGAAAATAGAAAGGAAAGTGATGCTTATATGATTGCATTGGATTCTATTTTTCACCATTATTAAAATGAGAGAAGCAAAGAGAACTTTCAGTAAGTCAAACCATCAGTTCACATTAAAACTGAAGTATTACATCTCTTTAGGTATCTAGCTAAAACTTAACATTTATGATCAACTGATTAGACTGCAATGTAGTGTACTTAGTATTTTTTATGAAATGTTTCAAATTCATATGAATTATAAATTCAGAAGTGAAATAGATCTTAGAGGTCACCAATTCAATAGAAATGAGAAAACTGAGGTCCAGGAAGGTGATATAATTTAGTCAAGTTTAAAGAATAGTAAATAACATAACTAGAATTTGAACCCAGGTCCTGTGACTATTGTTCTTTCTATTGTGTAATAAAAAATGATCTAATGTTGAAGGGGGAGAAAAGGGAGGAGGAAAATGAGGAAAGGGAGAAGGATAAGGAAAAGTACCATGAGAGGAGCAACAATGACAAACAATATAAATTAGAGACTAGAGCTATACAAACTATAACTCAGCACAGAGCCTTTAATAACATTTTTCCTTATAGTTGGTTGACAGTTATATGTCAAAATGTTGATTAAAATAAGACAGTGCAAACTCAATTCAAAAATAAGATTAATGTCTACCTTAAGGAGCTTACATTTTACCTATCTAATCTAGGATGTCAAAAAAAACTATTCCCCATCTCTGCAATAATGTAGTTTTTTAAGAAGTCAAGATATTTTAGGCTAATTTTGTTGCATGGCAGCTATTTAAAAACAAAACAAAACAAAACAAAAGGAAGCCTCAAATATATTGAGTAGATATAGCCAGTAACACCACAAACTGAATAACCATCAAGGATATTAATGTATGGAAACAAATTAGGACTCTGATATCATATTGAAGTGTAACTACCTGCCTAGTAACTAATTGCCCTTTTAAAATGTACTTTTGAGATGGCAGAGAGAAGCTAGAAAGTTGCCTGAGCTATCCCCAGTTTCCCTCAGAAACAACATTGCATCAAGTCTTGAAGCAGATTCTGGAGTGAAAGAACCTACAAAAAATGGAGTAAAACAATATTCTAGCTTAAGATAATGTAAAAGGACATCAGGAACAGTGTGTCTCACCTGGGTGTAAAGGGAACACAATCCAGCACAATAGTACCTGGGCAAGTCAGCAGGAGGTTCTTAGAGCTCAGTATGCCCGTGGTAAAGCAGACCAGCTATGAGGCCTTTAGCTCCAGTACAGAAGGTACATTGCCAACCCTAGAAACCAGGCAACAATTGGTGCACCTAAGGCGAGCCAGTTCAGCACAATAGGCAAGCTACCAGCACCTAAGACCCCTGGCATATAAAGTCAGTAATCAGGTCCCTGACACCAGGACAAGAAGTGTGAGACAGTGCCCTCTATGCTGCAGAAGCATAGCTCAACTCTAAAAGCCATGAAATAGGTAAAAAAAAAAAAAAAAAAAAAAAAGGGCAAAAAATAAAAGAACCATGGTCATTGAAAGCTATTATGGTGATAGGGAAGATCAAAACACAAACTAAGGAGAGAACAATGTTGTCAAAATACCTACATGTGAAACCTCAAAGGGGAATATGAATTGGTCTCAAGAACAAAAAACCTTCCTGGAAGAGCTCAAAAAGAATTTTAAAAGTCAAATAGGAGTGGTAGAAGAGAAATTGGAGAAAAGAAATGAGAGGTATGCAAGAAAGAGTCAGCATCTCACAAGAGGAAAGACAAAAATTGACTGAAGAAAACAATTCCTTAAAAATACAATTGTCCAAATTGGGGTAAAAAATCCATTGAAGGAAGAAATTCCTTAAAATGAAGAATGGACCAGATAGAAAAGGAGGTGCAAAAATTAACTGAAGAAAATAATTCCTTAAAAATCAGAATTCAGCAAGTGGAAGCTCCTGATTTTATTAGTCACCACAAATCAATCAAACAAAATCAAAATAATGAAAAAAATATAAATAAATGCAAAATATTTTGCTGGGAAGAAAAAAAATTGATCTGTAAAATAGATGCAAGAAAGATAATTTAAGAATTATTGGACTACTTGAAAGACATGATCAAAAAAAAGACCCTAGACAGGAGCATTAAAGAAATTAACAAGGATGAGTGTGGAGCCAAGATGAAAGAGTAAAAGCAGGGACTTGCTTGAGTTGCCACCAAAACTCCTCCAAATACCTGTAAGAAAAAACTCTAAACAAATTCTAGAGCTGCAGAACAGACAACATGATGAAGTGAAACAAGTCTCTAGCCTAAGACAGCCTGAAAGGTTGACTCTCTGAATCACTGGCAGCTGTGGCAGACTTTTTGATTCACAAATGGCAAAGCCAGCATAGAAAGTCAGTGGGAAAATTCTGTCAGACCTGGATGAAAGAGTAGTATGATCCAGTCCTAGCCCCAGGGTGGTGGAGTGGTTGTGAAGGGGGCAGCAGCAGCAACTGCTTTCAGAGCAACCACCTGTAGACAATGTGGGATTGAGCAGCTGATCAGAGGGCTATTGCAAGGATCTCTTTGCTAGCACTGAGGCAGGAGTTTCTTGCTTTGCCCTGCTTGGATCAGGGTCACAGTCCTAAGTGGTGGTCCTGGGGTGAGGAGGAGCACTGAAGTGATGTAACTTGTGATTCTATGGAGAAGGATTCCTTCCCATGGTTCCAAGAAAAAAGAATGCTTGTGGTCACTTGCAGACCAGAGTACAGGCCAGAAAAGGAGCAAATACTTCTTTAATCATTCCACCTTGGAAGAACTGAAAATTTACTGGCACCAAGAGGTATCTCTGACAACAGCTGCACAAAACCTCTGACGTTAAGGAGAGTACACTGCCACTTCCCCCCACAGGAAGCAGAGAACTACCTAAACAAAGAGAGAGAAATGAAATATTTGGCTAGGAAAATGAGGCAGGCAGTGTAGGAAAAAAAAATCAACAGACTATAGAATCTTACTTTGGTGACAAAGAAGATCAAAACATGCAACCACAAGAAGACAACAAAGTCAAAGCTCCTACATCTAAAGCCTCCAAGAAAAATATGAATTGGTCACAGACCATGGAAGAGTTCAAAAAAGGATTTTGAAAATCAAGTTAGAGAAGTAGAAGAAAAATTGGGAAAAGAAATGAGAGTGATGCAAGAAAGGCATGAAAAACAACTCATCAGTTCGTTAAAGAAGACCCAAAAAATACTGAAGAATATAACACCTTAAAAAATAGACTAATTCAAATGGTAAAAAGGTCCAAAAAGCCAATGAGGAGAAGAATGCCTCAAAAAGTAGAATTGGTCAAATGGAAAAGGAGGCCCAAAAGCTTACTGAAACAAATAATTCTTAGAATATTAGAATGGAGCAAATGGAACTTAATGAGTTTGTGAGAAATTAAGAAGTTATAAAACAGAACCAAAAAATGAAAAAAAAAAATTAGAAGACTGTAATGCCAAATCACAGTAGCACACCCAAGGACTGCTGCTGTGAATGACTTTAAGGGTATAATCACATAGTATAATGAGCTCTCTATTTAGTCAGCAATAAACTAAACATTATTCAATAAATAAAAGCATAACATTCATAGAAACATCCTTAAGTAAAACATATCATCTAATACATATATGTATCTCATAACACTAAATGTGTCATATGGTACATAGCATATATCATTGTAACCCAAAGTCAGGGTGTCCCAGGCTAGGACCTTCCCTATCATGATGCGTCCTTAAGGGGTAGCAGACAATACCACACTATCCACCTCTAGGTCACTGTAAGAAAAATCTCCTTAACCAATACACAGTGTCCAAGTAAAGCCCTCTTATTTTTTGACTCAAAACCGACATCCAAATCCCATGGCTCTTCCTCATGGACTGACCGTTCCCAGCTCTTGCTTGGGTTCACACGTAGCTTTTCTGTTCCTGCTCCTTATCTCAGTCCATGGGGACTGTTCCTCTCCAAACTCTTCCTGCTTCTGCCTGACAGCAGGCTCCAGAGGTTTCTGCTCACAGTTTCTGTTTCTAGGAAAACAAAGGCTAACAGGTATAACAGCATTTATACACAACACCAACACCATCATTTCAATTCACTCATAAAGACCAACAGACAGGGCTTCTGTCTGAGAAATTAGCACAGATCAACAATCAGGGTTTCTAAGAAATCAACACAGATCAATGGTCAGAGCACCAATATCACCAACATTCTGTTAGGCCTCCCCACAAGCATGTTCCCCTAGCCTGTTCATGCCCACTTCTCTCTTTTAGCTCTGTTTCAATTTTCCAAGCAATACCATACAATATATATGCTGTTTCCAATCAAAAATTCTCAATTGATTCAATTGAAGGCAAGACTCAATGAAAGGCAATTAATTGGCTAAAACTCAATCCAGAAAAACAGAAAAAAAAATCTTACTTTGCTTGCTATTAAGATGACAAAGTGAAATATTTCATTGAAAAAAAAACTGACATGGAAAATAGATGTAGAAGAGATAATTTAAAAATTATTGAACCAGGTGGTCATTAAAGTCATGATAAAAAAAAAAAAGATCCTACAGATCAACTTTCAAAAAATTATGAAGGAGAACTGCCCTGAAATTCTAGAACTAGAAGGGAGAAGAGAAATGGAAAGAATCCACCAATCACCTCTTGAAAGAGATCCCAGAAGTAAAACTCCTAGGAATATTGGAGACAAATTCCAGAGTTCCCAGGTTAAGGAGAAAATATTACAAGCAGTCAGAAAGAAACAATTTAAGTATTGTGGAAACACAATCAGAATAATACAAGATCTAGCAGCTTCTACATTAAGAGACCAGAGGACTTGGAATAAGATATTCTAGAGGCCAAAGGAGCTAGGTTTAAACCAAGAATCACTTATCCAACAAAACTGAATATAATACTTCAGGGGGGAAAATGGACACTCAATGAAACAGAGAATTTTCAAACATTCTTGATAAAAAAAAGAGCTGAATAGAAATTATGACTTTCAAATACAAGAATCAAGAGAAGCTTGAACAGGTAAATAGGAAAGAGAAATCATAAGGGACTTATTGAAGTTGAGCTATTTAATTCCTACTTACAAACATGATTTTTGCAACTCATGAGACTTTTCTCAGTATCAGGGTAGTCCAAGGAAACATATGTATATGTGTACATGTATGTATGTATATGCATATGTGTGTATATGTATATATGTATGTGTATGTGTGTATTCCAGCTAGCTGGATGGTTGGTGGCTGATGTCAGCTCATATACAAGACAGTGAATGGCATGCCTACCTACCCACCCTTACTTAAGGCAATTTGCCATAGATATTTGGTTTTCCAAGATACTTTAGTTGATTCTTTGCAAAGCTTTTATTGATTATATATGCATTTTAGTAATTTGTTTTCACACACATTGTGAATATTATACCAATTAACTTGAAAGGTATTTGTTTTCCAGGCATGATGAGAAATGCAGTTTTTCCTTAATAGTCAGGTACCCATTGTTTAAAATTCAAATAATCACATATGCATATGTATACATATATACACACATACATATACATACATACACATATATGTACACACATGTGTATACACTCATAATTATATGTCAGTGTTTGAATTAAATGTTACTGATGCTCTCCATCTACCATTTAAAGTTAATTTACCTCTCTAATAAAATGAGGCAAATATATTTATTTTTGCATTTGATTGCAAATTCTGATTATATTGATCAGTAAACTGTAGAGTAAATTTTAGAAGTATTTGTCCTGGTGTGTTGGTTTCACAAGTGAAAGGTGCAGTTGTTTTTAAGTCTGGTGATTTCTTATACATGCCTCTCTTGTCAAATATTACCCCTTGTGGATAAACCGGCCATACATCATCTACTGCGTTAACATTGCTATATGTGTTGACATAATTTGGTACATGTTGGTATTTGTTATTACCATCTGGATCATCATTGTTTGGTGGTGAATTTGGATCTCCTCCTATTTTTGCCATCAAGAGTTTGTTGTGTCTGATGCTCATCCTCACATCCAACAGGCATTTTCTGTTAATTTACCAGAGTGATTTACAGTGATTTCAGGTTCTTTTGCTTCATGAGCATAATCATACACATATACATATATACATTCATATAGATATAGAAAGAGGTCAAAAGGTGAGTTGAATATGAAGGAATGATATCTAAAAAATAAAATTAAGAGGTGAGAAAAGAATATATTGGGGGAAAGAGAAAGGGAGAGTTAGAAGAGGGTAAATTATCTCACATAAAAGTAGCAAGAAAAACTTTTTCCAATGGAGAGGTAGATAGGGGAGGTGAGAAGAAATGAGTGAATTTTACTCATCAGATTTGACTTCAGGAGGGAATCACACTCACATTCAATTAGGTATCTTACCCTGCAGGAAAGTACAGGGAATGGCATGGGGGGGATGATAGATGGGAAGACAAATTGGGTAAGGAAGTAGTCAAAGAAAACACTTTTGAAAAGGGACAAGGTAAAAGGAGAGAATAGAATGATTGATATGGAACAGGATGGAGGGAATTGTAGCTAGTCTTTTACAACATGATTATCATGGAAGTGTTTTTCATAACCACACATGCATAACATTGCTTGTGTTCTCAATGAGAGTAAGTGGAGAGGGAAGAAGGGAAAGAATTTGGAACTCAAAGTTTTAAAAACAAATGTTAAAAATTGTTTTCACATGCAACTGGGAAATAAGATATACAGGCTGTTGGGATTGGAAGCTCAAATCCGTGTGGATGGTCTCGGGAGGGTAAAAGTGGGACTTGTAAATCTTAGAGTCTTACGAGGCCCTCCATGAACAGTGGGGATTCGAGAAGGTCAGACTGAGCTAGCTCGGCTAGCTCGGGTATTTCCGCCTCTCCCCAGGAGATACGTGATGGGTGGAGTCTCCCTGCCCTCGAGATTGTCCTGGATTGGAGCACACCTAGTTACCTAACAGCACGGTATTGAGATGCAAACTGTGCGGCTGAAGGTTAAGTAGGATTGAGGAAGCCTGAAAGCTCTCTTAGCACGTGTGGAGCCAATAGGACAGTAGGCTCCGCTTTCTTCTTTCCTCTCTCCCCTCCCCCTCTCTCCCCGCTTGTACTTCTAATTCCAATCCCTTAAGCTTAGCCTCCTTAGGAAATCTCCCCCTCTTCCTCCTAAGGAAGACCCCCTGCACTTGTAACCCAGACCCTGAAATAAAGCTCAACCCTTGTTTGACTCTGGAACGTCCTTTCTCTCATAAGTGCATCCGGTTTTGGCCAACCGAAGACCTCGGAGGTGAGGTAAGAAAGACTCGGGTAGCCCACACAGGCCTCTAGGCCTGGCAACAGGCAATGGAGTATAGAAATCAATCTGGCCCTACAAGAAAGTGATTGGAAGATGGATAGGAGATAGGAGTACAGTGCTAGAGGGGAGAGTAGACTGGGAGAAGGGGTAATCAGAATGAAAGCCATCTTGGGGTGGGGGGAGGGAAGGGATGGGGAGAAAATATGGAACTCAAAATCTTGTGGAAATGAATGTTGACTAAAATAAACAAAGACAAATAAAAAAGAAAAGAAATTGACAAGGAAAACTTCCCTGATTTCCTAGAACCAGAAGATAAATTAGTCATTGAAAGATCCACCCATTGGGTCCTGAAAGAGATATCAAAATGAAAACTCCAAGGAATATTGTAGCCAAATTCCAGTATTTTCAGCTTATGGAGAAAACAATGTAAGCTGCCAGAAAGAAACAATTTAAATATCAATGAGCCACAGACAGGGTTACTCAGGATTTAGCAGTTCTATAATGAAGGAGGATAGGGCTTGCAATATGATATTCCAAAAGGCAAAACAGCTTGAATTACAACCAAGAATCAACTACCTAGCAAAATTATGATAATCTTTCAGGGGAAAAGATGGACATTCAATGAAATTTGGGACTTTCAAACTTTTCTGGTGAAAAGACCAGAGCTAAAAAGATAAACAGGAATAAAAAAAAGTTATTCAATGAGGTTAATCTGTTTACAACACTACATAAGAAGATGATACTTTCAACTCTTGAGAATGGTATCTTAATTAGGGTATTTAGATGGGTTACACATAAACAGAGGGTGTGGGCTTAAGTTGACTTTAATGTGATGATATAAAAAAAGTAAGGAATAAAAAGTTATTTTCCTGGAGAAGAGGAAAGTAGAAGGCATAATAAGGTAAATTACTTCACATGGAGAGGCACAAAAGATCTATTATGACAGAGGGAAAGAAGGGAGGTGGTAAGCATTGTTTGAACTTTATCAGATTCCGCTCATCAGAATAATAGACACACTCACTTTGGTACAGAAATTTATCTTACCCTTTAGAGAAGTAGGAAAGAAAAGGGGAAAAAAAAGTGAAGGAGGTGGATAGAAGGGGAAGCAGAAGGAAGTGCAGAAGTAATAGGGGAAAGTAGAAAGAGGAGAAGGGGAGGTGTATAGATGGGAGAGCAGATTGGAGGAGGCAGTGGTCAGAAACATAACATTGATGAGAAGAGAAAGGGTGAAAGGAGAAAGAAAAGAATAAATGGGGGTGGGAGAGATTGGATAAAGGGAAATACACAGTAATCATAACTGTGAATGTTAATGGCATGAACTCTCCCAAACAATGGAGGTGGATTAAAAAAAAATAATCCTAATATGTTGTTGATAAGAAAAACACCTGAAGCAGAGAGAAACACAAGGAATAAAGGTAAAAGGCTGGAGCAGAATGTATTAATCTTCAGCTGAAGTAACAACAACAAAAAAAAAAGCAAGCATAGCAGTCCTGATCTCAGACAAAGGAAAAGCAAAAATAGATCTGATTAAAAGAGATAAGGAAGGAAATTACATCTTGCTAAATGTTACCATAAATACTGAAGTAATATCAATACTAAACATAAAAGTACCAAGTGCTATAGCATCCAAATTATTTAGAGGAGGAATTAAGAGAATTACAAGAAGAAATAGACAGCAAAAGAATACTAGGAGAGCACCTCAACCTCCTCCTGTGTTAACTAGATACATCCAACCACAAAATAAACAAGATAGAATTTAAATAGGTGAATAGAAATTTAGAAAAGTTAGATACGATAGATCTCTGAATAAATATGAATGGGAATAGAAAAGAACATACCTTTTTCTCAGTGGCACACGGCACCTACACAAAAATTTACCATATACTAGGGAATAAAAACCATAGAATCCAATGCAGAAATGTTACATGAATCCTTTTCAGATCATGATGAAATAAAAATTATATGTAATAAAGGACCAAGGCAAAATATGCTAAAAGCTAATTGGAAATTATATAATTTGGTCCTAAAGAATAAGTGATTCCAACAAATCATAGAAACAATCAATAATTTCATCAGAGAGAATAATAATAATGAAGCAATGTATCAAAACTTATTGGATACAGCCAAAGCAGTCCTGAGGGAAATTTTACATCTCTAAATGTTTAGATAGATAAAATAGGGAAAGAGGAGATCAGTGAATTGGGTATACAAATAAAAAAGATAGAAAAAAAGCAAATTAAAAATTCCTAATTAAATACCAAATTCAAAATTCTGAAAATCAAAGGAAAGATTAATAAAATTGAATGCATTCAAACGATTGAACTAATAAGTAAAATTAAGAGCTGTTTTCCTGGAAAGAAATAATTAGGGACTATTTTGCCCAACTGAATGCCAATAAATCTGACAATCTAAGTGAAATTTACAAAAACATAAATAGTCCAGATTAATAGAACAGGAAATAAAATACTGAACCCTGTTTAAGAAAAAAAAACATTAAACAAGCCATCAATGAATTCCCTATGAAAAAATGTCCAGGGATTTACAAATGAATTATTTGGAATTGATTGTGTGACATGGAAGACACTGGCACAGGACTGCTCAGCATGGCATGCCCACATCAGAGAAAGTGTTGTACTGTATGAGCAAGGTGGAATTGAAATAGATCAAAAAGATTCAAAATATACAAATTTATAGATTCTATGCCCAATGTTCACACAGACTATCTATGCCCAACTTGTCATAGAACATTCTGAGATTGTATTGGTCTGATTAGTCAGTCAGGTGCACTGAAACTTGACTCTAACATAGTGATGTCATTTTGATTCTCTTCAAGAATGAAGGACAGCTACCCTCCCCACCAAACATTCAAAGAACAATTAAAGACTATATAAACTATTTGGAAAAACAGGTGAGGAAGGAGTACTAGCAGACTCTTTTATGATACAAATATGGTTCTGATACCTAAACCTGGAAGAGCCAAAACAAAGAAAATTATAGACCAATTTCTCTAGTGATTGTTGATGCAAAAATTTTAAATAACATTAGCAAAGAGATTAGAGAAATTTATCTTGAGGATACTATATCATACCAGATGAGATTTATACCAGGAATGCAGAGATAGTTCATTAGTAGGAAAACTAGCAGCATAATTGACCACATCAATAATAAAACTAAGAGAAATCTTATGATAATTGCAACAGATGCTAAAAAACTTTTGACAAAATACAGCATCCATTCCCATTAAAAAAAACACTAGAGAGCATAGAAATGAATGGAGTTTTCCTTAAAAATGATTAGTACTATCTATCTAAAACTGTCAGCAAGCAATATATGCAATGGGGATAATCTAGAATCTTTACCAGTAAGATTAGGGATAAAACCAGAATGCTCATTATCATCACTAGTTTTCAATATTGCACTTTAAATGCTAGTTTTAGAAAAAAGAGGAAAAAAATGAAATTGAAGGAATTGAAATAGGAATGAGGCAACAAAATTATTACTCTTTGGAGATGATATAAGGGTGTACTTGGAGGATTCTAGAGAATCTTCTGAAAAAACTACTTGAAATAATTAACAACTTTAGTAAAGTTGCAGGATATAAAATAAATCCAAATAAATCATCAGCATTTCTATAAAATACTAACAAAGTCCAACACCAAGAGATAATAACTGTAGACTATATAATAGTTGGGAGTCTACCTGCCAAGACAAATCCAGAAAATATAACAACACAATTACAAAATACTTTTCACACTATTCACAGTCAGATCTAAACAACTGGAAAAGAATAAATTGCTCATGGGTAGGCTGAGCTGATATAATAAAAATGACCATTTTACCTGAATTAATTTACTTATCCAGTGTCATGCCAATCAAACCATCAAAAATTATTTTATAGAGTTAGAAAAATAATAACAAAATTCATCTGGAAGAACAAAATGTCTAGAATATTAAAGGAACTAATAAAAAATACAAAGGAAAGTGTCCTAGGCATACCAGAATTAAAACTATATTAGTAAGTGGGATCATCAAAACTATTTCATACTGGTTAAGAAATAGAGTGGTGGATCTGTGGAATAGGTTGGGTATATAAGATACAGTAGTCAATTAATGTAGTAATCCACAGTTTTATAAGTTGAAAGACCACAACTTCTGGGATAAACACTCATTAAAGTGACAAAAACTGTTGAAGATACCAGAAAATAGTATGGGAGAAACTAGGCATAGACCAATATCTCACACTCTATACCAAGATAAGGTCAAAATAAATACATGATTTAAATATAAAGAGTGATATCATAAGCAAATTATGAGAACAAGGAATAGTTTACCTGTCAGATCTAAGGAAAAGAGAAGATTTACGTCCAAACAAGTTATAGAAAATATTGTGAAATGAGAGATTGGTAATTTTTATTACTTTAAATTGAAAAGGCTTTGCCTGAACAAAATCAATGTAGGCAAAATTAAGAGGAAAGCAGAAAGCTAAGAAACATTTTTTACAGCCGAGACCTCATTTCTAAAATGTATAGAAAATTCAGTCAAATTTAGAAGAATGCTACTCATTCTTCTATTGATAAATGGTCAAAAGATATGAACAAGCAGAATTATCCAGCATAAAATAAAAATAATGCTACTTATTTATTTTTCCTAAATACTCTTATTTTTTTAACTTAAATAGAAAATGAGAAATTTTAATTTCTATATAACATATATATTGTTATGTATTTCTATATATTTTGTTTCTATATAACATATGTAATTTCTTAGTCCTCCTAGATTTAAAGTGACCTTTTTTATTTTAAAATTAAATGCAAAATTAGAAAAAGGAAAAAAACAACGTATACACAGCAAACCATACGAGAAGATTCAATATAAACAATAAATTTTCATTTCCTTTATATGGATTTTCCCTTTTTTCTTTAAAATTAGTGACATTTTATTCTCCCAAATGAACTTTATTATCTTTTCTAACTCAGCAAGATAACTTTTTAGTAATTTTATTGGGATGGTATTCACTAAATAGGTTAGCTAGGTAAAATTGTCATTTTTTTTTTTATGTTGGCTTTGTCTCTTTGCGAACAACAACTATATAGATTTAACTTTATTTGTATAGAAAGTTTTTACGTGTTTGTTCATTTAGTTGCTGTGTCTGGGGAAGTATACTCTCAGGTAATTTATAGTGTCTAGTTATTTTAAGTGATCTAAAAAAATATAGAATAATATTACTGACACCCTGTATAATTTCCCCACTTTCTCTAGATTAAATCTATTTTCGGTTTAACTTTGTCTTTTATGGTTACTGCCCCTGCTTTTTTTTTAACATAAATTCTACTTCTGACATTTACTTTATCTTTATGTGTATCTATCATTTTTAAAGTATTTACTAAAAACAACATATTGTTGAACTCAAATTTTTAATCTGCTGTCAGTTTCCATTTTATGTATAAATTCATCCTATTTCCATTCTAAGCTATAATTTCTTGTTGCATATTTTCCTCCTTTCTAGTTTTCCTCACTTGGCTCCTCACCCTATTCCTATCCCTCCTCCCCCTTCTGGTTTACCACTACCTGCTACCTTGACTTCCTATTGCTTAACCTACCCATCCTGCCAAGTGTCCCTCCCCTTATCTTCTCCCCCAGGTGCCCTATTCCCCTTGCCCTATTATTTCTTTCTGAATTTAGAAGGCTTTTCTATTCTTCTACATTTTAGTGTTGTTCCCTCTTTAACCTGGTCCTTTTGCTATTTCTCTTTCCAGGTACGTGCTAGCTCTTTCTCCCCTATCCCCACAGTGGCAGCCCAGCCTGCATGTGTCAGCTCAGCATAGCTGTCCTTGGCATCCCTAGACAGGGGAAGGTCCTCCAGTCTTCTCCTACTAAGCCATCAGACCCCCACTTTGTCCATGAGATGAAAGTTTCCAAGGCTGGGGCAGTCTCCAACTCTAGCTGACCCCAGGGCTTGTGGTTAGCTGATTCTAGAGAGCTGGCCTGGAAGTGTTTGCACTTCACTTAGGCCCAACCTCATCTTCTCAAATGTTTTCAGAACCAAGCTTTATCTGACTTTTGTTGATTGCAACTGCTCTTTGATCTTTTTTATTTTTTATTTTTTTTTATGTGGAGGAAATCTGATGAACTGAAAATTTTCCCACCTAATCCGCCATCTTCCCAGAATCCTCTCTCATGCTAACTGTATGGTAGGTAGTTGTTTGTTTTGTTATTTCCAAATACAATGAGTGTAGTGAGTTCCTCAATGTCTATCTCATATTATCTGTGCCACTCAAATTACTAATGAAACTATGGTTAATATTTAATAAACATGATTTTAGAGATTGCTCATGGCAATGTTTTATGGTTCTCATGCACATATATAAAGAGAGCACATTTTCCTTTCAATTGTTTTTATCATAATTAATAAAAGTGTACTGTAAAAGTTAAGAATACTATTTTATGTGACACTTTTTATCAGAGCCTCAAAAAAGGACAAAACCAGTTACAGGCCTGAGTTACATTGTATAAAGAGAAAGCAGGACCCTCAGGGCTCTTCTCTCTTAGCAAAGAACTGAATAAATTAAGCAGGGAAGTTCGTGTTGTATAAGATAGTGATTAATAAGCACAACAGAAAAAAATAACAGAATCCCCCATAAGAATATTGGAGCTATGGTTTCATTATTCATGAAGCCTTGAACAATCAAATGAAAAAGACAGTAGCCTGGTCCTTCTTCCATAAGCATTCCTCTTCTACTTAGCAAACTATATCTCAAGAGGGATTCATTTGTAATACAAATGCTCTATAGTTTTATAGTCTTTTCATGATATTCTTAAATCTTTACAATTTTAGAAGTTATTTATTTAAAAACCTAAGATTTTGAAATAAGAACATCACATCTCAAGTCTTACTTCTAATTCCCAAGATGTTGTCATTTTTCTTTCATCCTTACACAATTATATGACTATATTTCTCAGGGACTTCAAATAGCACAGATGGCCTATAAGAAAGCCATAAGATCAAATAGTTGGCTAACAAAAACAAAAGAAAAAAAAAACTAAGGAAACTGATTATTAATCCCAAAGAACAGAAGGCTGAAAGATGCTAGCCTCATGTGGTAGATGTTGTCAATAAATGACCTATGTTTTACAACACTAAACCAGAAATTTTTTAATTAGCATCTGTGTATGGGTGATGTACAGTCTGGGTAGTCTGATATAAGAAAGAGCACTGAACTTAAGAATCTGTACACCCAAGAATGTAATTTAGCTGTGTGAACAAACGATGTCTCTTTAAACCTAAAGGCCTCTATGCTTGGGGGAAAAATAGCCAATACAATGGTTAAAAATCTAAAACCATTTGACTTTTCTGTTATTCCACATAAAGACTCATGTCTCTGAACCTAGTGGGCATGGAGAAAGAACAGAATGGTCTTGAGACGAGTCCTAGGAGATTAAAGACAACTACCTCACCTCACCCCACACACCTAGGCTGAATGTGTTTGGGATGTGGTGAGTCTCATATAAGGACTAGTAGCCTGAACCTCCCTAGTGGCTGTCCAAATGTGTGTTGTGCCTCCTTAAAGCAATAAAGACAATTATTGTATACAGATCTATCTATCCTACAGTCCCCACATGAATTAAACCACTATTTTTCACTGAAGCTGAAATGAAAGTGAACAAGAATGTGACTCTCAGGGTGAATTAGCTCTAGAAGCAGTGGAATTTCAATAAGGGAACATACAAAGCAAAGAGAGGGTAATGGGGCTCAGATACCCCCTTACTTCTTTTCTGTCATGGATAGCTGTATGGAATGGGCACACATCTCCTTCACCCTTGAGAAGGACTAGTTTCAGAGTAAAAAGGGCAAAGGACCTGAACCATCCATCAGAGGGAAGAGGTAAGCTTTGACTTCCGTCAAAGTTATACTTAAATATCAAGAGTCCAAAGCAGTCCCCAGATATGGGTCCTGGTAGCCCCTCTGATGATGGTACATTCTGCCCTGGTGAATTGGCCCTTTCTGATGGAACGAGGTTACAGCTCTTTGCTTTCTTCTCTCCTTGGTCTAAGGGTAGACATTCTGGTGTTAAATTCACATTTTTCCCTTTGCCTGTGAAAATCTGTGTGTGTGTGTGTGTGTGTGTGTGTGTGTGTGTGTGTGTCTGTGTGTGTCTGTGTGTGTGTGTGTAACATAGAATGTGGATTGAAATCCTGGTTCTTCCACTTAACTTTATAAATGGGCAAATAACTTTTATTTCTCTAGGTCTTTATTTCTTTCAGTTTAAAAATTAGTGGGTGGACTAAATGACCCCAGTCTAAATCTATCACTTATATCTATGATCATATGCATTAATCATTGTATTTTACATAAGAGGTTCTTAATCTGGGAGTAGGAGAGTTCATTTTTTTTTAAATTTGATAACTATATTTTTATATAATGTTTCTTTTTCCTTTTTTTTTTTACTTTAAACTTCAATAGAAAATGAGATAAGGAAAAAAATTGTCATGAACACAGCAGGACATGAGAGAGGATTTAATATAAAGAACAAATTTCCATTTCAAGGAAACATAAAAAATTACACATTGTTTTCAAAGTTGTCCAGTTTTTGTTTGCTTGTAGGTTTTCTTTTATTCTCTGCTGTACACCTTTTACTTTATTTCCCCTCCACTTCTACCCTAAAGAAGGCTATAATTAAGTATGGCTATTATAAATATATAACTCCATACTTACTTGTATACAAATTGTATACATGTGTACACCATACATATACATATAATATATAAATATACATACACACACACACATAGATATGACAAAATGTACTGCATCAAATAGACTTCTTGTCTGTTTCTCTTAAGGTGGATAGCATCTTCCTTCAGATGTCTAAGTCTTTCCATGTTTTTATAAGGCAACCAATCTGGGAAGGAAAGATCCCAGTGTTTCAGGACAAAACAGAAACAGTTACTCTTTACATTTTCTTTGAGCAATTTTTTTTCCGCTAGAGAAAAAGGCCATTTTTTGCCTCATTTCTTACCTAGTCTTAATCACTGATTGGGCATTGCCTCAGTCAAACTGAGACCTAAGAAAGGCCTTAGCTTGAAGAGGTCAAGGTCTCCAAGTACATACAGGGCCATCTCCAGTCATCCTGATCTATATATTGCCACTGGATACAGATGGTAGGGTTGGGGTAAGGGAGTGAGACTGGTGGCTTTGCACACTCCTCCTTCACTTAAATTCTCTTCATTTCCAAGACATGGCATCCCCTTCAAGAACAAAGGACAAGCAGAAACAAATCAACGTACTCATCATTTCCTATATCACAGAAAGATTCCAACCCAATCATATCCAATCTGAGAAACTGCCTACGAAAGCATTTTGCCCAGTTTTCTTCATTCCTCCTATTCTTGGCTACATAAGTTTTATTTATGTAAGAAAATATTAATTTAAAGTAGTCAAAATTATGCATTTTGTACTTCAACAGTGCTCTTACCTTATAACTGAAGGTCTGATATTGTTGAATCTGCTTCTTTTACATCTTTTTCCTTGGTTTCTTTGAAGTTCTCTAGATACGTTTTTATGAACTTAAAAATCATCATTGTAAATAGTCCCTAGGTTTTACCAGACTGTCAAATGAATTCATGACAAACCAAAAGGTTAAAAACAGATTAATGAATTTTTATCATATATTTAAGAGTTGCTTGTTGTCACAAATCATAACAATTCTTAAATTCATTTGAATAAAATAGGAAAATTATTTTTATAGTTGTCTCTACTTAAATGAAAAATACAGAAATCATTTTTTGTTTTAAAAAAAGTTATTATTAATTCTATTAAACTCAGAAGCACCACCATTAGGGAAAAGAAGTCTTAGCAAACATGTCTGACTGTACAGTCACAACCCAAGTGGTCAGAACACCCAGATTTCCTGAATAATGCTCACCTTCCAAGTAAAACTGTCTATGGAGCAGATTCTATGTCCTCTGACTACATTATTTTTATGATTTTTATTTTTCTCTGCTGGTCATCCACTGCCCATTAGCTAGGAAGCCTCTCTCTGAACAGGGAAGGCTGAACATCTTTTGGTAGAGCATAGTACACACTCAGAGCCACCACTCTGAGCAGGAATTAAAAATAAAAATAAAAAGTTATCAGGATTATCTGAGGCTAAGGCAGTCTTGCTTTTGGTCACATTTGGTCTAGTGTAAATTCAAGAACCATAACCTCAATCATCTATTTCATTTGTAGGTTGAAAACTCCTTCAACTCTACAGATGATCAATTTGTGCCTTACTTCTTTAAGGAAGATTATTTTTAAAATTCCAAGAGCAGCTTTGTGAATTCAGATTTAGATAGTTGAATCTTAATCCCATCATGTGCTTTGGTTGAATTTAAGTGCAATTAAGTGGTACAGATAGGATCTCTATGCCTGCCTTTATTATACATGTCTACCAGTCACAAAATCACTGATTTTGCTTCTCTATTTTATTAAGCTCTGAGCTTTCTTGGACCATTCCTAAAAGATATTTGTGACCAATGCCTTTTGTTTAGTTGGTCCTGCAGTCCTCATGATAGGAGTATATGGTGAGGAGGTAAATGATGATTGACAACCCAACAAGAAGCAAGAAGCTAGAGAATAAGCCCTTGATCATTCATGCTAAAGGGCATGGCTTCACACGTACTATTATAAATGGAAATAGAAGACATACACAAACTGTCCTTCCTCATTCCAGTGGACCACATGTGCTTTGATTGATCTGTGAGCATTACTAAGAACTGAAAAGCCTTGACAGTTTGGGATAGCAAGACCATTATTTATTACTTACTGAGCTGGAGAAGCTGATGACTGTAGACCACTATAAAAAAAGTTATTTGTTCCCTGATTTCTTCTTCCTTCGACTTTACCATGGGAACAAGTAGCTGACTTTCACTGGACTTTCTGATAAGCAGTGGGGGAAATGTAGCTCATCCTATTTTCCAACCTGACTGCTATGAGCACATGGTGGTTAAATTCCACGCTATTCTAGGCAGGCACTATCCACTTTTGGGTTGCCTCATGTCTTTTTTATTTGTTTGTTTCTTTTCTAATGTTAGTTCAGGCACTCAACTTGCTTTTATTAGGAAATTATTATACTGTACTAAATTTTAAGCATACAAAAAAAGGCAAAAGAGTTTCTTATTAGGAAATTATTATACTGTACTAAGTTCTAAGCATACAAAAAAAGGCAAAAGAGTTTCTACTTTCAAGTTAAAATAGTATTGATCCTAGATTTAATGTGTCCAGACTTGGAGGCCATCATGTAATTTGAGAAAGTTTGGCAATATGTAGTCCTTGGATCAGAGATGACTGGTGGCAATGGAAAGACTCCCCACGTTCCCCCCCAAAAAAGAAACTTTGTTAGTAATCTTAGAGTAGAAGAAAATAAATAAACGATTGAGATAAAGTCTTGGTCTTCATTCCTAGAAGATAAGCCACATGAAGGCTAACAATGCAGAAAATATAAAATGCTTAACTAGTAATCAAAGTATCTTATGCTCAGTTGAGATTTAAATATCAAAATCCTGGGAGAGTATTACAGAAATTATTATTACCTCTTCTTTAAGTATTTATGCTACTGCTTTCCTATGTGATAATGATTAGCTGTGTGTGTGTGTGTGTGTATGTGTGTGTGTGTAGGAAATAAATATTTGGCAGATACACTTTTTGAATTATACATTGAGTAACTTCCTACTTCCATATTTTGATGAGATTCTAAACATAACCTTAAAGTTACACTTTCAGAAATTATCCCTGAATCTCTGGAATAGGACATGAAAGAATAGAATGAAATTAAAAGTTTGAAAATAGAACAAGTATTAACCAGTAGAAGGTGTTCTCTTCACCTCTCATTCTTAATAAATTAAGGGAAGAATGAAATATAAATGAATTTGGTACTATATAAATCCAATGACAAATTTGAATTTTCCCAGAAATTTTTCCTCAAAGTAGCACCGTGTGAAAAGTGCCTTGGCTCCAAAGTTCAAGGGTCTTGGTTCAATTCTACTTCTGATGCTTTAATGAATCTGGGACCTTGGGCAAGTCCCCATATCTCCTTGATCCTCAGTTTCTTCATCTGCAAAATTATGGGTTTGGACTCAATGGGCTATGAGTTCCTTCTAGCTATAGATCCATGATGGTAGGAAGTTTTAATTTTTAAACATTGAAATTTCAAGGAAGCAATGCATGGTATTAAATAAACACCATGTTATCACAGATATATTCCTGTATTTAGTTTCAGAGGGTATGTATACATTGATTCTTTTCTCTGCCTCTTACCAACTTTACAGCAAGCCATTTATTCTCTCTGAGCTTCACATTTCTGATATGTGAAATGACAAATATTTTAGACTAACATTTTACATTAACATTTATTAAAATAAATACCCAAGTACCTAAGTATAAGATATTTTCTAGGTGCTAGGGACATAAAGGCAAAAAAAAAGTCTCTCTTTTGAAGAAACTCACATTCCAATTTAGGGACAAGTACAGAAGTAGGCCTAGTACAAGGAAAATTTGGGGAATAGAGAACAATTCAAACTAGTAGATGTCAGTAAGGCACAGGAGGTGGCACTGGATCTGATTCTTGAAGGAAGGCAAAGATTCTGAGAGGTGGAGATAGGGAGAGTGTTATTTTTTGCCTAACAAGAAGGATGTCTTGTGTAAAAGCAAAGCGGTGGACATGGAATTCAGAGAGCACATTTTTCCCTCCAAGTTGACTAGATTATATAATATATGAAAGGGAGTAGTATGCAATAAGGCTGGTAAAGAAAGTAGGCAATAGATTTGAAAGCCTGAAATCCCCATCTAAAGAGTTTTCATTTTGTCCTAGAGACAATGGAAAGAAACTGAAGATTTCTGAGCATGGACGTAGTAATTATTTTGGGAGCTGTGTGAAGAACTGATGAGAGAAGGCTGAAAGCAGTAGAACCAATTAGGATACAGGTGAGAGATAATAAGGACATGAATGTGGGTGGTGAAGGAGAAAGGTATAAGAAGTGCTGTTGATGAAGAACTGAAAAGATTTGGCTACAAATTGAATAAAGGAACTGAGAAATATGGAAGAGTTAAGAATGGTCCAAGATTATAAAATTGGGGAACTGGGACACTGATGGTGTCCTCAACAGAAAAAACATATTGTAGTAAAGGCAGGGTTGGGGTAGAAGATAAATCCTCTTAGAACCTCCAGGAGAGGATATCTAGTAGACAGTTGTGGGAATGGGTTTGGGGAGAAAATTCTGGGAGTCTTCTATATAGGGATTTTAACTGAATCCATGTGGGTGAAGGAGACTGAGAAGGAGATGAGATGACAAAGAACAGGAGTATGACAAAAGAGAGAGACACTGAGGAAGTGGATTGCCAATTAACAAAGTAACCTGAGAAAGAACTGTCAGACAGGTAGCAAAAGAAATGAGAGAACACTGCCATAAAAACTGAGGAGAGAGATAGTACCAACAGGAGAGGATGATCAACAGTGTCATATGCTGTGAAAAAAAAATGTGAAATTATTTTTAGCAATTAAGGGAGCAATAGTAACCTCAGGGGGACTACCAGGAGTAGTAGTGGGGTTGAAAGTGAAAATGAAAATTACTTTGTGCTAGACGATTTACTAAGTGCAGGGTATACAAATATAGGCAAGTAAAATAGCCCCTATTTTCTAGGATCATATTCTAATTGGGGAAATAACACATAAAAGCGGAGGAGAAAATTATATTATCTGTCCAGATATGATTTGATTAGTAAAAAGGTGAAAGTAGAGTTCAGAGACAGTCAATGGATGATAGAGGGTAAAAACTAGATGGTTGGATTAAATAACTAGAAGATATAAAAACATTTAATGAGATTTTGAAATGTGGAATCATGGAAGAGAAGGAATTCATGAAAGATTTTCTCAATGTTTTTCATTAAAGCAGGTAAAAAGACATCTGCTGAGACAGAGAAGTGATGGAGGTTTTGGGGGTTTGAGGAGAAAATAAAGATTTGTAATACTTGCTGAGAGGAGAATGATTAAGGAAAGACTAAGGAATAATGGAAGTTGCACAGGAGACAGACAACAATGAAGCAGAGTAAGATAAAGGCAGTGGATGTTGGGAGTCATCCAAGGCTAGGACTCAGCATGGCAAAATTGGTGACAGGTAAGAAGAGGTAAGCTACCAGAGAGTAAGAGAATAGTCTACCACCACACTGGGTCACCAAGAAATCGAGATGCAGTGAAAGGCCGATGACCCTGGAAAAAACTGAGAAAATAAAAGGAAGTAAAGGTTATGCTGATAATCAACAATAGGAGTCATAAGGCAGAAGGGAAGGTAGAATGACAATTGATCATAATCAGATACAGGAATGTCATAGTTCATTAACGTAGAAGTAGATGGCACCTGTGGGTGGTCAATACTACAACTATCCCAGTGTGAAGCTAACGTAGGGCAGAAGAAGAGGTCGTGAAAGAATTAGTAAGTTGAACATGTAAGAAGTGAAAGTATTTGAGGAAATATCAAACTGTATGTTGAATTCCTGTTATGAGGACAGTAGTTAGGAGGAAGAAGAGCCTTGAAAGAAGTAGGCATTGAACTTGCACAGGAAGGAAGCAAGAAGTCATGGGGCTCAGTAGATAATAGCTACCACAATCTTGGTTGTGTGATCTATGTAGGTTGGATGAACTTCAAAGGAAGGGGGGTTATGAGTGACAAAGGCAAATGAGACTAGAAGTGTCAGTAGGAGAAGTAGTATATTTTGATTTCCCCACCATTACAAGTGAGTTGGCATATAAGTAAAAATGCAACCATTACTGCAAAGGGTAACCAGAGGTATAGTCACTTCATGAGAGAGCTAAGTATTAGTGAATAAAGAAGATGAAAACATGAGGAAAGGAAATATTTTAAGATGAAAGCATATCAGTTAATTATTGGGCACACATTCTAGAGAACCAAGTGGAAGAGGTAGGTAGATGTGGAATGAAACATTGAAAGGATCATATTGAGAGGTATGGGAGTAAGTGAACAGGCAGAGGAAGACTTTGAATGAATTTGTAGAATAATAACTAGAGATTCTTAATTACTGGAATGAGTAGAGTATAATGGGTTGGGAATATGTTAATCAATGAACAATGAGTTCAAGTATATTACTGTCCTCAAGGGACCAGGTAACAAGTATGGAGGTAAAAGAATCATGAGAGTAATTATGCATTAGTGGTGGAGCATGTTAGATGGTAAACTAGTAGCAGAGAATGAATTTATAATTCAGGACAAACAGTATGTCTGGGTCTATTCACATCAGTGTTAACTCTTTTCTTATACTGTATGATTTTTTTGTCCATGTTTGTTTTCATAATTCTTCCACAGAATTCAGATGAGAACTTCCTCTGGGTTTTTTGATAGATTGAAATGCAAAATTCTTTCTATCCTTATAATCACCTGCTTTTGCTACATAGTTGGCTGACATTCATGCACATGAGAGAATAGCCAAATTAATCTTGTTGTTAAACACACTGTTAAGATTAGATAACCCAAATTTAGAATAGAACAAGTCATAGTCTGTTCACAAGTTCCAAAGCTTTTATAAAGCATTTTAAGACTATAAGCGGTCAGTCTAGGTTTATTCATGATTGAAAGCTGTGGGAATGGCATTAATACATTATAAAAAGGCACTGAGGTGTGGCAGATAGTGTACATCTGAAATGGTTAACTAAAGGGGTAAGTCTGAAAAGAGGAAGGTGTAAATAGAGTAATAGATCAGGAATACTGAGGGAAAACAGGGACAAAGATGTTAGAAATTATGGTCAGGACAAAGAATAGCTTTAGAAGAAAGGAAGTAGAAGGAAAGAGGCTGTCAGGAAATGATCATTAATTAAAGAAGTGGATTTCAAAGTTCAAAATGATGGTGATGGTTACAATTACAGGTGACGGAGAGATTTAAAGTGTGACCCATGTCTTGGTTGGGAAATGTGGACTGAAGATTTAGGTTATGGGATAAACTGGGAGGACAGGGTATTTAAGGAGATATCAGGGTATATATTGTAGTTCCCAAGTACGAGAACAGGATTTGGTTTGGAGAAGATTATGAGATAGGGAGTCAACTCCTTTAAAAAGTAGATAGAGTGATCTGGAACACGGTAGATTAAAAGAACTAGGATACGTCCTGGATAATATAGATAGATGGCATGCACCTGAAAGAAAGAAGGCATTGAATAATGGGTAGCAGAAGGAGTATCAATATGGAGTAAAGAAGACACCATCTCCTCCTCCTACTTTATTGTTAGGGAGAGGGGGAAATGAGAGCAGGAGGAGGGAAGGAAGGAAGCATGTGAATTGGAACATCTGGAACTGGAGTGGGTAATACATGGTTTAGTTTCTTTTAGAGAGTCAATCGTCACAAGTAGGACAAAAAGAGTGTAGATTTATGATACTGAGGATGAAGGGCAGCTGGTTAAGAGTTGTGCCAAGAAATGGGGAGAAAAGGAAATAGATTGGAGATGAGAAGACATAAGCTTGGTATATGAGGCTAAGGAGAGAATAGTTACCAGTTATGTGAGCCTACTGTTCTAGGATTATATAATGAAAGAATGTAGTTTTGATATGAGTGTTATCTCTCCAAAGACTGTAGTCTTAGTAGTGCTGGAGAGTAATTTGTAACTGTGCCCAAAGGACAATAAAACTGTGCATTCCCTTTGATCCAGCAATACCACTACTTGGTCTGTATCTCAAAGAGATCATAAAAAAGGGAAAAGGATCCACATGTATAATATACATACATACATACATATATAAATATAAAACCACCATTGTTGTGGTAACATAACAATGATTGGATTGGAAATTGAGGGGATGCCCATCAATTTTGGAATGGCTGAACAAGTTGTGTGTGAATGTAATGGAATACCATTGTTCTATACAAAATGATGAGCAGGCAGATTTCAGAAAAACCTGGAAAGACTTATATGAACACCTGCTGAATGAAATGAGCAGGACTAGGAGAACGCTAATACACAGTAACAACATTGTTTGATGACAAACTATGATATACATAGATCTTCTCAGCAATGAAATGATCCAAGACATTTCCAAGGGATTTGTGATTAAAAATGCTGAACACATACAAAGAAAGAAATATGGAGTCTCAATGCAGATTGAAGCATTCTACTTTCTCTTTTTTATGATTTTTTTCTTTCTCATTGTTTTCCCCTTTTGTTCTGAGTCTTCTTTAATAGCATGATTAATGTGAAAATATGTTTAACATGATGTAATGGCCTTTTAAATGGGAAGATTTTTCCTATTCATTAATAGGTCAATGTGACCTGCCTGGGTCACTTGGAAGTCTGAGTCACATGGAGCCTGTGGTAGGATGAGTCTGCTGAATGGGAGAAACAGGAAGGGTAGAATAGGAAAAGGCAGAGCTAGAGCAGAGCTGAGGGGAAATTAATGAGAGAGCAGTCAAAACTGAAGGACACAGGCAAGCCTGCAGCTGATTGTGAGTGAGAATATTGTTTAAGGGGACTGTTTGTGATTTGTTTAAGAGAGGTAGTTTGTGGGAAACCTAAAAGAGGGAAGGCTGGGGCTGGTGATGCCCTCTTCATTCTTATTGTGTATAGATGTCTCCGTTACTATGGTGGATTTGACTTTCAATTATATTATTATTCTCCTTTTCTTATTTTCTTCTATTTCTTCTGCTTCTAGTCACCATGCACCTGGATGCCAGTTCTTAGAAACAATAGGTAGTTAGAGTAAGAATAAAAATAAATTTACAAAACATTTCTTAAAAATGTAAAATCTATACAACTTTTTGGGTAAAACATGGCTCAATACAAAATTTCTCCTTATATCCAAAGTTAATTTCCATTCCTATGAATTTAAATGTAGGGGTAGGTCAACCACATAAAGTAACATGCCCAAAAAGATTAGTGAGAAATATATCAGATTATATTAGAAACAAAATGTGGTTTAACATTGCTGAAAGTACATGGTATTAAAATTATTTTTCCCTTCCCTTTAGCTGACAGTGCAATAATTTTGGTCAAGAAAGCATCTGAGATGCTGTTCATCCTAAATATGAGGCTTTTTACGGAAATCTCTAGTAAATGCCTAGACTTCTTGGCTTGGAGAAAATTATGTGGGAAAATGTGAGCAGCAGTTGATAGAAGGCAATGTTCAAATCCTGTGCCAACTATAAGTATACATCAACCCTGTGGATAGGTTTATCTTTGAAATAAACACTTGTTTAAGAAATCTTCATTTATGTATGGGTTATCAACTCCCAGCATGCAATACAATAGCACAAACCCTGCTCGTCGTTTTATTTGCAATTGCTATAAAAGCTTAATGTCTGTCTCTGTCTCTGTCTGTCTGTCTGTCTGTCTTTTTGTCTCTCTCTCTCTCTATATATATGTGTGTATATATACACATATATTATATGTATATATGTGTGTATGCATATATGATAAAGACATAAATATACACACATAAACATACATGTGTATGTATGTGTATATATATTTGAACTCAATTTCAGTAAAGACTTATTAACATAAAATGATGCATTATATTAAATTAATTAAAACTCAATGCAATTGAGAAAACAACCAAGATATTGGTCTTGGCAGAGAAATTAATTTTAAAATATGTGTTGACCACACACAGAAATCAGTGATTTGTGTTATCACACGACAGGCACACAACAAAGAATTGCTAAATGAATGTATGGAATATTGGAATGGATGCAAATACCATATTGATATTCCTCAGCTGGTTTTACTTCTACTTCTTTTTGATCATTGAAAGGAATTTTAGGTGGACTCAGAATATTTTTTCCCACTGAAGAGGTATGATGATGACTTCTTATCATGTTGGGATATTTACAACACTGCATAACTATGGGGATTCTATAGCTCATGAGTTCAAACTCCTCAGAAAAAAATAATATGACTTAATGCTGCTTTTTAACCATTAATCACATTTCTTTTGTCATAAGTAATTTTATTTATTTACATATTTATTTGTTTCCTGGGTTGCCATAACCAAATATTTAATCACTGGGTGACTGAAAAACTGGTTAGGAGTCTCCAAACTACTAGTATTGTTTCTGATACAGCAAGTGATATTGACATTGAACTAGAAAACTCTAAACCAAGCAGATATTGTGAATTGCTGGCATAGATAAACTTTAGCAAGTCAAGTGCACCTCTGTGCCACACAAAGACAAAGAAACAAAGTTTATGTGGAGGAAAATTAGCCTGTTCAAGGAAAATCTTTTTTAAACTCAAATAAGTCTTATCATCTTAAAAGCATTTATATATTAAAAATCTGAAGGAAAATAACAAACAAATAAGACTTTTAGTTGTTTTATAACTGAAAAATTATTTTCACCATCAATATAGTGGAAACCTATATCAACATTTCTAGATAGATATATCTGTGATCTAAAAACCATAGTCATTGATTTGCCAAAATATTAAATGGAAATGTCAGTAAAGAGTACTACTTTGTTGTAAGAAATGATGAAAAAGATGGTTTCAGAGAAAAAAATCAGAAGACTAATATGAACTGATGTAAACTGAAATGAGCAGAACAAGAGAAGTATTTATACAAAAACAGTATCGTAAAGACAAATGATTTTGAAATATTTGAAAACTCTGAATGGAATGAAATGAAAAAAATCTGAAAACACTGAATGCAATGACCAATCAGAAATCCAGAAAATTCATGATGAAATATGCTATTCACTTCTTGCTACAGAGGTCATGGATTCACAATGCACAATGAGACCTTTATTTTTTGACATGGCCAGCACAAGAATTGGTTTTGCTTCCCTAGGCATATTTGCTACCAACATTATTTTTTTTCCCTTTTCTCAAGAGGATAAGATAAATTCAAGGAAGGGATTGTCAGATTTTTGTTAATTAAAAAAATTGCATTAAATTTTTAAAAGTTTACTAAAGAAGACAAAGATGGGAAGAATAGATCCAATTATAGATTATACAATGGAAATCTACGCTGATGGTAAAACAATTTTGAAAACATTTGAAAGGTAAATTTTCAAGATATTTGAAAGACAGAAATGTCAATAATGAAAATGGTAAGCATTTATGTAGCTCTTCAAGGTTTAAGGTTACAAAGAAAATAGAAAATTTGGTGGGTATTATAAATAAAATCAATTGAGAAAATATCAGCAACTACAGAATGATACCTGCTTTATCATCTTCATAAAATCATTAATAGAATGACATCTGTCAAAGGTTTCCTTAAAGAAAGGCGGAGAAGACTTTGATAAATCATGTTCTATAGCAGACTATATCTTCCCAGGAACAAAAAATGACTGAAAGTTGTGAAGAATAGACCTCACTGTGGTTATAGTCATAGCTTATATAAAACAAGAGGTTTGACTCAGTAGACCAAAATACAATCTTCACAGTTACTCAATACCATTGTTCTCTCTCTCTCTCCCTCTCTCTCTCTCTCTCCCACATGTTTATATACACACATGTGTATGTTAAGATTGTCACATTCTTGGGTAGCAGCAATTGTAGTTGTCCTCCTCCAAATATCCATAGCAAGCATGGGAGAAAAGAGGGATAAATATTGTTCCTAAAGGTAATTGCCACTGTCATAGAGAGTGTCCTGCTTGGAGTGCAAATGGAAAAATATGCTAACGGACACATGATTATCCTTATGCTCCTCCTTTCTGATGACTATGTGCTGATTTCTATGAACACCAGCATACTTTGGCTTCTCTAAGGAAATTAATGAACACTGAAAATTTTTATTTAATAGCCTACATAGAAAAATAAATAATAGTTGAGTGTTTTCTAGATTATAATATATTGAATAAACATAAAATTGAGTTAGTCTATTACTGTATATAATTTGCATAGATGGTCACTATGGTGACCCTAGAATTGAGGAGGCTGTATTATATCTGAGAAAATGCGTAATATATATATATATATATGTAATATATATTAAGTTTTATTGATATCTATCTTTAACATCACACTTTTTCCAAATGATCTCTTCACTTCCAAGAGAGTTGTATTATGTCACAAATCATAAAGAGGAAAAAATCAGATAAAATGATAAATACATCCAAAAAAGTCTTAAAATATATGCAGTGAATTTAAAGAACTATCACAATTTATGTGGCATAAGTAGAGAGTATCTTCTCATATCCCTTAAACCATGCTTCTTTTTGACAAATTTTTAACATTCATTTTTTTGGTGGTTCTTTCTGATTATATTGTACTCAATGAATATATTATTTTCTTGCCTCTGCTTACTCTGCACTGCATAAGTTCATATAGATTTTTACTGTGTTTCTCTGAATTCATTTTCATCATTCTTTATAGCACAATAATTTCCCATTGCACAATTTGATAGGTATGCACAATAATTTCAGAGATCCCAAGTTGCTCCCTGATATAATAACCTATTTTTATTTTATTTTTAACATAGTTTTTCTTCTAGTGATTATATATGGAGAATTATGGTCTCCAAAGAAGCAAAGCTGTGGGTGTACCAAAAGTCAATGGAAGAACATACCATGGTATAAGTAAGATAAAGCATATTATCAATGATTACTTCTAACCCAAAAGTGTACATGTTCATCCAGGAAATGTTTGACCTGAATAAAGAATTCTGATGAAATAGTAGTAATATAAGTGCTGGCCATGAAATTTTAAAAACTTAAGTCAAAATCTTCTATTTGATTGGTTAGCAACGCTATGTACATTTGATGGGAGGACATAGACAAAATTACAAACAAAAAAAAAATGAACTATGATAGATTAGGCTCTTCATTCCAGGAGAGAAAGCCCATTCTGATAAGATCACATTCGTCCTAATATTGAGGTTAAACAAATGTAAATTTATGAAGAGCTTTGAAATTTTTCATTTCAAAATAATATTATTACCTTTTTTTAAACAAAGGGTAGCTATAAGAGCCCTATATCAAAATTTTATTCTAAAGTCTCATATTGATATGGAAGGGAATATGGATGTTCAAAAGCTAAGTCAGTGAATTGCAAGCTGTGATCAAATAAATTAAGTAATCAAATTAAGGGAGTGATGTCACACTCTTTCCCTCCCTCCACTCCTATCTTTACCCATTGAGTGATCAAGAAATGGGGCAGACTTCATATTTATGAAGATATCAAAATATATTTTCACATTAGTCTTATGGGAAAAAATAGGACAGAACAATATAGAAAATAAAAAAAAATCTGCTGCAGTCTGCACTCAGAGTTCATCAGTTCTCACTCTGGAGGTGATAGCATTTTTCATCACTGGTCTTTCAGAATTGTTGTGGATCACGGTCTTGATTAGAGTAGTTAAGCCTTTCACAGTTGATTGTCATCAAAATATAAATGTTACTTTCCACAATATCCTCCTGGTTCTACCCATTTGACCGAGATGGTTCCTAACAGAAAATAAGTTTTCTTTTTCTCAGTGAGTCCTCAGAGAGTTTGTCATCTGTAGAGCTCTCTGGTTTTCCAAAAGCTAACGAGGGTGTGACCAGTACTTTAGTTATCCAAAGGCTAGCCAATTACCTGTGATTATGCCACTGTGAGGAACAAAGAAGTGTAAATGCTTCTTTTCACTTCCTTTATGCTGTAACATACCTATGGACTATAATTTCACAGCAGAATTTCCAAACAAGAAGATTGTATTTTAACCAAATAACTACTTGGTTTTGGTTTCAATTGTTGGAAGGAGGGAAAGATGGAATCCTATTACAAATATAACAAATATTACCTGTTGTTTGCAAAACAATTGCATGTTTAAATCATTATTATTTTTCTTTTAATTTTTATAGCAGTTGATGTTCATAGAGTGTGATTATATGACAAATTAGTAAGCAAAAACAGTGGAGATTTCTCACCAAAGATTGCCAAAGTATATTTGGCAAAGTATACTTGACAAGTTCCTGATATCTCACCAAACTGAATAAAATTTCCCAGAATCTTAGAACTGCAGAACTCAAATTTTAACGAAATAGACATTCTTTGCAGTAACATCTTTAACAAGCAATCATCTGATTTTCTATTCTTTTTCAAATTCCTTCCCTCCACACACCTTGAGATTTAATTATTACCACCTTACTACATGCTGCTCCACTTCCCATATGTCTTTGAAATAGCACATAGTAAGCACTTAATGAATGCTTATTGACTGATTATCTCTACTTAAAGATCTTCCATAATCAGAAACCTACTCTGTTGCTACACATTGTACCTTTGGATGAGTTTGCTCCCATGTTTTCTTCACATCAAGACTGCATTTGCTTCTTTGCAAATTCTAAACACTGCTTCTATTTCTTTCTTCTGGGGTCAAGTGGGAGAGAAGGGGATTTTCTCTTTCAGATGACATTTACTTGAAAAAAATCTATTTTACTCTACCTTCCTTATGTCTCCAATCTATTTGTCCATCCTCAATATACTTTTACACAATACAATATAGTAAATGGATAGTTGGCTTCAAACTCAGAACAACCTGAGTTTAAGTCATGCTTTTGATATACACTGACTATCAAATCTATGACAAATACTTACCTTTCAGTGTCTCAAACAAAAAATCTAAGATTAAGTTCTTCCGCTGCTCTGAATCTCTGGTGCTATGATCCTAAGTTATAAAGAGCTGCCCATCTGCATGAGCAGAAAATGTTTTCTCAGTGGGAATTCCCTAAAGCCAAGAAATCATAAAAGTGAACAAAACCAAGCAAACAGAAACTATACCTAACAATTACAGCCAGTCTTCATGAGTCAGTCTTCTGTTCTTTCAGCATTTTATAGCTTGAAATTTATTATGCAGATTCCCCAAATTAAGGGACAATTTCATTTTTATGCCCAGCCAAGAGTCAAATACAAAAAAGGAAGCTTATTTATTTTCCATTCATATAATACTTTTGCTAGGAATCTGGCACTGTTCCTATTCAGTCATAGATATATTTCATTTATTTCTCTTGAGTTAAAAGGAATGCTGATTACAGTAAATCTACACAAAACATTCACAGACATAGAGAGAGACAGACAGACAGGCAGACAGAGAATTAAGTTTGACCAAGCTTTCAATCTTCTTCAAGTCTTTATTTAAAAAAAAATTCTTAACGAGTACAATAATCTCACTTGAGTGATTTGTGTTTTCACTGCCTCTTCTTTTCATTGCCTATTCTCTCAAAGGACATACTAACAAACTAAATAAGGAGCTGCACTGCTAAGAAAGGTGATTAGGAGTGTCATGCACCCAGTGGGTGTTCAAAAAATACTAATTGATGTTGATGAGAAACAGGGCTGTTTTAAAATCCTCACTCAAATCCTTGACTTCTTAAGACATGTTACATCTATGCTTTAAAGAATGAATCAGTCTAATGAGGCTGTAAAGAGAAGCAAAGTCTTTAACATGGAGCAGGGAAAAAAAGGTCTGTTTCCTTGTGAGCAAAGGTGAAAGACACAACAAAGAATTGGAATCTCTATAATTTAGAAAAATAAAGCATTGATTTTGAAGTAGCAATATGGAAAGTTTCCTATAATTAATAGTGGCCTGAAGAAGTTGAAAAGGAAAGTTTATTTAAATGAAATATTACACACTTATTCTTAGTTATTCTTTTTTTTATTTAATATTTAACATTTATTTTCACAAAATTTTGAGTTACAAATTTTCTCCCCTTTTATCCCCTCCCTCCCCCCCAAACACAAGCATTCTTATTGCCCCTGTGACCAATCTGCTCTCTCCTCTATCCTCCCTCCCTGCCTTTGTCTCCGTCTTCTCTTTTGTCCTGTAGGACCCGATAGCTTTCTTGACCCCTTAACCTGTATTTCTTATTTCCTAGTGGTAAGAACATTACATTTGATCCTAACACTTTGAGTTCCAACTTCTTTAGCTCCTTCCCTCTCCACCCCTTCCCCTTGGAAGACAAGCAATTCAATATAGGCCAAATCTGTGTAGTTTTGCAAATGATTTCCATACTAGTTGTGTTGTATAGGACTAACTATATTTCCCTCCATCCTATCCTGTCCCCCATTACTTCTATTCTCTTGTGATCCTTTCCCTGCCCATGAGTGTCGACCTCGGATTGCATTCTCCTCCCCATGCCCTCCCCTCCATCATCCCCCCACCCTGCTTGTGCCCCTGTCCCCCACTCTCCTGTATTATGAGATAGGTTTTCCTATGAAAATGAGTATGCACTTTATTCTTTCCTTTAGTGGAATGTGATGAGATAAACCTCATATTTTTCTCTTGCCTCCCCTCTTTATCTCTCCACTAATAAGTCTTTTGCTTGCCTCTTTTATGAGAGATAATTTGCCCCATTCAACTTTTCCCTTTCTCCTCCCAATATTTCTCTCTCACTGCTTGATTTCATTTTTTTTTAAGATATGATCCCATCCTCTTCAATTCACTCTGTGCACTCTGTCTCTATGTATGTGTGCATGTGTGCATGTGTGTGCGTACTCCCACCCAGTACCCAGATACTGAAATGTTTCAAGAGTTACAAATATTGTCTTTCCATGTAGGAATGTAAACAGTTCAACTTTAGTAAGTCCCTTATGACTTATCTTTGCTGTTCACCTTTTCATGGTTCTCTTCATTCTTGTGTTAGAAAGTCAAATTTTTTTTCCAGCTCTGGTCTTTTCATCAGGAAAATTTGAAAGTCCTCTATTTCATTGAAAGACCATTTTTTCTCCTGAAGTATTATACTCAGTTTTGCTGGGTAGGTGATTCTTGGTTTTAGTCCTAGTTCCTTTGACTTCCGGAATATCCTATTCCATTCCCTTCGATCCCTTAATGTAGAGGGTGCTAGATCTTGTGTTATCCTGATTGTATTTCCACAATACTTGAATTGTTTCTTTCTAACTGCTTGCAATATTTTCTCTTTCACCTGGGAGTTCTGGAATTTGGCCACAATGTTCCTAGGAGTTTCTCTTTTTGGATCTCTTTCATGCGGTGTTCTGTGGATTCCTTGAATATTTATTTTGCCCTCTGGTTCTAGAATCTCAGGGCAGTTTTCCTTGATAATTTCATGGAAGATGATGTCTAGGCTCTTCTTTTGATCATGGTTTTCAGGTAGTCCCAGAATTTTTACATTGTCTCTCCTGATTCTGTTTTCCAGGTCAGTTGTTTTTCCAATAAGATATTTCACATTATCTTCCATTTTTCGAATCTTCTCGCTATGTTCTGTGATATCTGTCTTTCTCATAAAGTCCTTAGCGTCCATCTGTGCCATTCCAGTTTTGAAAGATCTATTTTCTTCAGTGAGCTTTTGAATCTCCTTTTCCATTTGGCTAATTCTGTTTTTGAAAGCATTCTTCTCCTCATTGGCCTTTTGAACCTCTTTTGCCAATTGAGTTAGGCTAGTTTTCAAGGTGTTAATTTCTTCAACTTTTTTGGTTCTCCTTTAGCAGGGAGCTGATCTGATTTTCATGCTTCTCTTTCATCCCTCTCATTTCTCTTCCCAGTTTTTCCTCCACCTCTCTAACTTGATTTTCAAAATTCTTTTTGAGCTCTTCCATGGCCTGAGCCCATTGGGTGGGCTGGGACACAGAATCCTTGATTTCTGTGTCTTTGCCTGATGGTAAGCATTGTTCTTCCTCATCAGAAAGGAAGGGAGGAAGTGTCTTTTCTCCGAGAAAGTACCCTTCAATAGTTTTATTTCTTTTCCCTTTTTCTGGGCATTCTCCCCAGCCAGTGACTTGACCTCTGCATATTCTCCTCACACCCACCTCGCCTCCTGGTCCTCCCAGCCAGCGTTTGGGGACTGAGATTCAAATGCTGCTTCCCGCCTTAGGGCTTTTGGCGGGGGCAGGGCTGCTATTCAGTGTGAGAATTAAGTTCAGATGGTCAGGTCGGGGCAGGGCTGCCTCTCAGGCCCAGTTCCCTCAGGGGGTTTATGTACAGACCTTCCACAATGGATCCAGGCTCCCGCCCGCTTGGGGAGCCCCTGTCTGCAGCCGCCTCTCAGCTTCTATCTTCCGGGGGGGCCCGAGCCATGGGGGCACCCCACTCCCCTCTCGACCCGCCAAAGAGACTCTCTCACCCACTCTCGTCACCTGTGGGTGGAGGGGCTTGTGCCGCCGCTGGAGATCCCGTCTCTGAAGCCTGCTCAGATCTGTACCTCTCGGAGCCGCAGCCGCCACAGGTCTGGGCTGGGCTCCACGTCTGCAGCGTGACGGACCTTTTGCGAGAGGTTTGCAGGTCCCTCTGTGGGTGGAGGGACCCGCGTGGCCGCAGGATATCCCGTCTCCGTAGCCTGCTCGGATCTTTTCCTCACGGTGTCGCGGCCGCTGCAGGGCTGCACTCAGTTCCCAGTCCCGGCGCCCCGTCCACAGCGCGAAGGACCCCCCGCGAGAGGTCTGCAGGTCTCTCCGGAACAGAAATCTCCCTCGCTCCAATATTCCGTGGCGTCTGGGTGCAGAATTCACCGTGGGTTGGTCTCCTCTAGTCGTTCTGTGGGTTGTGGGTTCGGAGCTATGTGTATGTGCGTCTTTCTACTCCGCCATCTTGGCTCCACCCCTTAGTTATTCTTAAAGCAGAATTTCACTCAAAAAGTTGAATGGAGAAGACAGTAACATGCAATTTATTTCGCATGGACAGGATGCAGAATGTTTACTTGAATCAAAGTTCTGAGGAACACCCACACTTATTGTTTTAGAACAGGCCCATTCCAGAAAACACAAAACTCATACAGACTTTGAGTGAAGGTTTTTAATTCAAGAGGCAACCATTAATTATTTGGATAATTATAAAGCCTCTATGTGACATTGCAGTCTCCAAACAACTGATATCAGCAAGTGCTGCTACCTTCAAGTAAATATACTTACTATGGTTCAGACAAATATAACCTAGATCTCAAAAGAATGAGTACTTGAGAATAAGTTCTGGGTATTAAAAATGTTGTATCAATAATTTCTTAGCTTCCACCAAATGATACCAGATGACTGCAAAATTGGTGAATGAGTTGATGATTTAGAACTTCATACTATCATGCCTATCCTCACGTCATGTTATCAACCTACAAAAGTATAAGGCAAACTCAAAGTTCAGTGTTACTGCTTATTTGCCTAAAGTCAATAGATCTTTTTTCCCCTTCTGGGAGCCTGTGCAAGTATTCACATGAGCCCTCAGTAACTGATGTAAGAGGTAACATCATTCAGAAAAATAGTTTGAGCCCTCTGTGGTTGAACAAAGATTCAAAATATCTTAGTCAAGTGATCAAGAATGCGAATTTGCTGCTTTCATGGCAAAGAGCAGAATTTGGAAATTTTTCTCTGATTAATCAAAAATGGTGTTTAAAAAAAATTTGAATTGTTACACAGAATTCATGATATAACTTCAAATAATAATTTGACTTGCTATTTGATAGAAAAGTTGTGAGATTCCTATGTAAACTCTGAAGAGGATGCACTTTAATAACATGCAAAGATATAATGAAATATAATTCAGTAACTGCATTCTCTAAAATATTATAATAATCACTCATATTTACAAGTGAACTAAAATAAGTTTTGCTATTAGTGTCATGAAATGGAGAAAAGCAATCTCAACAACTTTAAAGCAATTTAAGTTTGTCAGAAAGACCTAGATGAAAAAAAGATACAGCCCATTAACATTTTTGTTACCTAAATCTGTAGTAAAACCTAAAATTTATATTCTGCTAAAAGAATCATCCCATCATAGAGCATTAGAAGAAACCTCAGAGGTCACCCAATGCAATTCTAAATTGAATGATACATCATGTCTATAGTAACTCTAACAAGCAGCCCCCCATCTTTTCTTTTTTTTAAGAGCTAATGATAGGGAACTCTCTAACCCACAAAGCAGCACATTCCATAATTCTACAGCTGTTTAGTAGAAGAATAAGATTCCTAGGAAAGGATGGTGCAAAGTGAGAAGTGAAGACCTTTTAATAGGAGTTGAATGACTTTCTATGGCTTGCTGAAGTTGTTGTAGGTAAGATCTGTTATTTTTATAAGGGTTACAGAAGTATTATAGACAGTTATAATGGACTACAGAGATGGTGCTCAAGTGCAGCCCTAACAATTTTGAATCAGTCATAGGGCCTCACTTGAGGACATAGAAGGCCACATGTGGTCTTGATGCTGCATATTTCCCAAACCTGATCTAACCCAACTGACTCACTTTATAGATAAAAAACTAAGGAGCATAAAAGTTAAGGGACTTTTTCCCCCGAGATCACACAGGTAGCAAGTATCAGGACAGGATTTATATTCAGGTATAATGAGCATAGTCATTGCTCTTCCCTTCTGCTAATCAATGACTACCGAGGTCCAAAGTGAACATTTTCCTTCATAGTAAGGGGATAAGAGGCAAGCCCAGAATTAAGTACAAGGCTGAATGCAGTGAGCAAAAAGAAATGAGTTCAGTCTGGCTAGAGCATCTGTTAGCCATAGTCATAATAGGGAAGGAGGGAATGGGGGTAGTTTGAGGACTGTCAGGGGGAAAAGGGGGACAAGAGGGAAGGGATTTGGTAAAAGAACAGATAAGGGAAAACCAAAGAGAATATGTCAAGGAGTGGAAAACATTAGTTTCATTTTTGCAAAGATGAGAAATGGTAATCTGGCAAATTTTTATAGTATTAGAGTAATTGAATCATAGAGTTTAATAAGAGTAGCAGTAATAGCTTCATTTTATATAGTGCTTTAAGTTATGCAGCCTTGTGAGACAGAAGTTATCTCCATTTTACAAATGGGAAACTGAAACACAGAGAGTATGTGACTTACACCGGACTATGCAACTATATAGTGCAGCACTCAAACATGTCTTTGTAACTCCAAGTTTCAGAGTCATGTAACTGACCTTAGAATTTATTACTAGTCTTGTAGACCTTTAGAACTAGATCAAGTTAATATTTTCCCCCTAAAACTGATACATAATATTTCATATTTTAATAGGAGTTAAATTATGATTTCATCGGTTTCGGGAGGTTTCTGCGTGCCCAAGGGTCACACAGCCAATGTCAGAAACACAAAGTGAATTCAGGTTTTCTTGGCTTTAAAGCCAGCTCTTTAGGTCACTTGATATTTTGTATAAACTTATTTTGTACATACTTATGTAGCCACACTCTGTGTTCACTCCCAGAACAAAGCTGGCTACATTTCTCCTTTATAAGTTCTGGGTACCTCTAAATCACAGGGAATGATTTTGCTCTAATGCCTTTGGCTCAAGCCCCTTTTCATGTATGTTCTTGCCTCCTCTCTCACTAGTAGCTACCAGTAATTAGTGTCTCAATTAGATTTAACCAATTAGCATCAGTTCTCTTTTTATGGAGGCATATTTGTTTTGAATAACTAGCCAAAAGTTTTAAAATTCCCATCCAAGAATTCTCCCAAACATGTGGGGCTCATTTTCCCCTACAATACATCGGTCCAGTGGATAGGAGGCTAACACAATTCACTTTGTACATGGCTCTCTACCATTCCCTGGAATGGGTGGAACAGATCACTTGGGACTTTGATCCTCATGATGTAGCGTATGGAAAATCATAGTACGGATTCCAACTTTTGGAATTCTAATGGCTTACTCTTTTGACTTATTGAAGTTCATGAAATCTTAGTGATTTCCCAAGTCCTTCATCTGAAAATGGGAAAGAATAGACAAAAGCAAGAACAGCGGGAAAAAAAGATAGAAGTAATAACAGAGCTATACATTCTTGGCTTCAAACCAGTTCTGGGTAGGAGAGGACCTGAGGCCTCACTCTGAGCCAGGAAGCTTATCTGCTTTCCATCCCAGGCAGGGCCAGAGTGACACATTTTATCTGGCTTGCTAGCAGTATTTTTCTGGTATATTTTCAATGATGAGTCCCTATTTTTAGAAGATTAAAAAATATGTATATTATGTCTAAGTTAGATCTTCACTATTACCATTTTCTCCATCATTTTCTAAAGTCTAGACAATTAATCAAATAATAAATCAAGTTTCAGTTTGTAGCACTTTCTGAGCTGTGTGGTGTTTAAAATATTTAAGAGACATAAGTTCTATTTTATTATTGACAGAATTTTAACAAAAAAATATTAGTGGCACTCTTGATCGCCAAGACAATCATGACAGTGGAGGGTTCTCAGCATATATGCTCATGGAACAGAGATGCTCCTGAGGGTGGTGATCAGCTCTGATTGGTTAACAATTAATGAGAGAATGAATATTACAATGAGGAGCTAGAACTCTTTTAATGAACTGTGATTATTTCATTTACTTCTAAGTTATCCTTTTGGAAATCTATTCAAAGAATTTATTCCCACCCAAGCCTGAGTACAGCACAATGATAGAGCACAACTCTAGTTGGTTGGGATCTGCCCAAGACTGGCAGAATGATGATCCAATCTCATTATAAGTAATGTCCTTTAAAAGACTGAACTTTGAAATGAGGACTATAGAGAAAGGGGAAACTCTATATCTCCTCAAATCATTGGTTATTAATAATCATTTCTGTCATATGTAAATGATCACAATCTGCTCTTATATGTGCGATGAGATGGGTCCAGTGCACCCATGTTTGTTAGTTTGACTGCAACCCTGATTCCAGTTCCACAAATAATAAAAATATCTTCTTTTTCCCATGTAGTTATAAGACCAGAATAGGTGCAACATGATTTTAATTATTTCTAATTAAGGGAGAGGACACTTCCATTGTATCATCTTTCCTATCCAGAAGCAATCTTCCCAGGTCTTCCACATGAATGCTGCTCCCATTATATGCATACATATGTATACATGTTTTTTCATTCTATAGAATAGGAGCTCCTTGAAGATACTGATTGCTTCATTTTTCTGCTTGCAGCACCAATGCCTAGCACAGTCCTCAGCACAGAGTGAATATTCACTAAATGTTCCCTGCATGTTTTTTTTTTTTGTAAATATAAGTTATTATAGCAGAATGTATTCCAGACCTTGGAATGAGAATTTTTTGAGAAGTTTTATTAGTTTTCATAATGGTGAAACACATTGTTAGAGAGGGTAATTGACATCCCAAATGACATGCTACATATTTAGAACCAGAATCCAACATTCTTGACTTGTAATTGAATTTTTTCCCACTAAATCATATAGTATCCCCCAAAGTAAATTCCCTGTACTTACTTCACTGTCTCTTCATTAGCATTTTAAATATGTGAAGAGCTGTACTTATTTAGATTGTCATTCCACTTGTCCTTCTCCTCTTCTTCTTTCATATGTTTTATATTATTCAATTGATGTCACATATTTTAATCCATTAAATTCTCATTCAGACTTGTATGTTTTCACTGCATTTATTATACACCTATTAGGTAAAACACACTGTGCTAAATACCAAGACAGTTACCAATATAAATAAAATGCATTCCCTACCTTCTAAGAAAATTACATTCTAGTGAAGAGTCCTTCAAAATACTTAATTAGACATTACAGGCCCTCATTCTCAGTTAACCAATGAAGCAGTGGGCTTAGAGCTTGAGTAAGTGGTGGAACCAGAACTCTCCTACCTTTTCTTTTTGTTATTTCATGTTAGTTTCTGCTATACTGCACTAAATGATACAAGAAAAAAAAAGCACACTTATAAGAGCATTGCAGAATAATTTATGTTCATATAAGCATTGATCACTGGATCTGAAAGATTGAGATAATTCTTTGTACTCTGAACATAAAGCAGACTTCACTGGACTTTGCCCATGTCAGTGAGAACTCTCCATCTGCCAACATGTGGGCAACGGGTAGAGACTAATTCTCCTAAATCCCAGGTATCCTATTAATAAAGGATGCTTTCAGTTCTGCCCTGACAAGACTTAAATCCTGTCTTCAACTAAATCCATTGTGTGAAAGTATTGTCGAGGGCTTCAAAGCATGAATGATTTAACACATCGTACATGCCACAGTACCTGGGCACAATGAGAAGAGTTAAGTATAGAAGTGCAACCTTAACTTCAGTTTTGTTGCTTTTAGGCATTTAAGCCTGACCATTAATGCACTGTTGCTGATTTAATTTCCTCCACAATCATACTTAATTGCTTGCCATGTAGTATAATGTTCAATAAAGCAAAGCAATGAAGCAAAAAATAGCAAGGACCTCTTACAAAGGTTAAAATGAAACCCTTATTAGGACAAAAGTGAATAACACCTCCATACTAATTACCACGGTATAGCGGCAGCTCATAAACAGTGAGAAATCCCATTAAGCTCTATTAAAAGGTAAGCTTACAATTTATCTGGTCAGGTAAATGAATAAAAAATTAGTAGTTATATTATCTCTTAATGATTGCCTCTCCTACTCACAGTTTATATGCAACAGATTTTCCTTGGTAACACACAGATGTGATAACATCTATTCGCCCTTTAAAATATCTATGGAAAGACTATTTGCTGATTAGACTTTCCCCCCAATTTGGACAAAAAATAAGGAAAGAAAAGGAAAAGAAAAGAAGGAAAGAAATCAGCCTATTGCTTAGAGAAAGCCATGGTAATTTTGCAAGTTGTCTTCTTAAAAAGTAAGAGCACTGAGCCTGGAGTCAGGAACATCTGAGCTCAAATGTGGCCTCAGACATTTACTGGGCATGTGACCTTGTGACACGATGTGCCTTGGTTTCCTACACTGCAAAATGCACTGGAGAAGAAAATGGCAAACCATTCCAGTCTTTCCCAAGAAAATTCCAAATAGGGTCATGAAATATGACACAACTGAAATGGTACAGTAACAACAGCAACTTCTTAAAAGAAGTATTTTCAATTATCCATACAAGAAAGAATAACAAGGATGCAAAACTTCCATTCCCTAGACTGATAAAGCACCTACTTTGTACAAAACCACAATAAATAAAGAGAAGACATCAGGTTATGAGATATGCATGGTTTCTTTCCTTGTGTCACTCACAATGTAATGGGGGGGTGTTTTATAATCATAATAAAAGTTTTAAAATACTTGCTTCACTTTAATTATCTGAAATGGGTAATAAAGATTTTTATTTTACTTTTTGCAAACAAAAGATTAGCCAACACCAGAGTCGTAATGATTTATATTCAGGATTTTTGAGACCAAATCCAATAGTTTTCCTATTCTTACATCTCCATGACAAAGATAATCGAATGTGTTCAACTCCTTCTTTACAAAAATGAGTGGACAACTCATCTGCTGTCTTCTATGCTTATACTGAAACAACACGAAGTAGCATCAAATAGAAATATAATAGAAGTCTTTTTCAAATAGAAAAATCAAGAAGAGTGCATTGGATCAAAAGTGATCTGAAGTCCATTCCCATCAGTAATGGCGTTCAGTTTCAATGGGGAACACTCAATCTGAGTAACTAAAGACTATCTTCTTGCCAAATTTAATAGTTTTCACACTCTTCTTATTTTTTTGAACTATATTTGACATGGTTGACATCTCGCCCTTCAGACTTTTTCCTTGACATATAATTCTACCTTATTTTGACTTTCTCCATTTTTTTTTATATCTGATTGGATGTTTTCTGACTTTTGTTCTTACTCCTATCTCACCTCCTTAACTATAAGTACTTAATATGGTTAAGACTTTAGACTTGATTAATATTTAAACATTTTTTTCCTAGGGGGAAAAGAAGAAGTGGGGTGTTTTGTAGTGCATGAAAAGTTGGATTTTGACCTAGAAGACTTGGCTTTGAATCAGGCTTCACCTGTTGTTGACACTGGTACAGCTGCTGCTAATGCTACCATCAATACTACCACCACTTCCACTACTAGCTAGTATTTATATAGCTGCACTTTACAACTGTCATCTCATTTTCTTTCATAACAACTTTAGGAGATATATGCTATTATTATTCCCATTTAACAGATGAAGAAAATGAAGTCCAGGGAGGTTTAATGAGTTGTTCAGCAGTAGACAGCTCTGGGAAGTATCTGAGGCAGATTCGAAACTTAGCTACCCAACTCCAAGCCCAGCTCTCTCTTCACTGTCACTTAGCTTTTGCATGGTTTTGTTTTCCCTTTTTTCAGGTGTGTCCTACCCTTCATGACTCTATTTGGGGTTTTCTCAGCACAGATACTGAAGTGGTTTGCCATTTCCTTCCCCTGCTCATTTTATAAATGAGCAAGCTGAGGCAAATGGGGTGAAGTGACTCACCAAGGGTCACGCAGCTACTAAGTGTCTGAGATCACATTTGAGCTCAGAACTTGGGCATATAAAGGAAGACTAACATAACAATGGTATAGAAAGAGTAATGAAGAAGACAGTTACATCTTTCAGGGACCAACACAGCAGGGAACCAGTGCAAAGGGAAAGATCATCTCACTTCCATAAAGTTCTTGTGGTTAATATTCTGGTTATTTTTTTCCTTTCTTTTTTCCTTTATATTGAGAAAAAAAAATCTGCCTCTCTGTAATGTTTTCTGTTGCTCTTACAACTTAAAAAAGCCTATTCATTGGATGGGTGTATCTCACTCAAAGTGAGAATGCTCTAAGACTTTAGCCTGAAAGGGACAGGGTCTCCCATCGCATCCTGGGCCTTCTCCAGCCATCCTGATGAATATCAGGCCACTGGACCCAGATAGCTTGGGAGGAGAAAGTGAGGCTGGTGACCTTGCACAGCCCTCCCTCACTCAAATCCAAGTCAACTGCAAGTCATGTCATCATCTTGATGTCATGGTCCTCTTAGAGAATGAAGGACAAATACAACAACAGCAACCATTGCTCTCAGTTACGTCTGCTTGGACCAGTTGGGGCAATGGTAAACTCTCTTAATGTGATAGTTTTTCAAACTCTAGCAGGCAATTATAATCATGCCCTTCCAAATCTTCTTTTCACCCAACCAAAATAACCCATTTCTGCTATCATATGGCATAGTTTCTAATCTTGTTCCTATCATAGTCAAACACCACCTGAAACATTTCCTTTGTCTGTGTAGTCCATAAATCACTGAATTGTTTTGTGAAGAAAAAATTGGGATACAAAACAAACTAGAAGGAGACACAAACATACAGGATAATTTTGAAAGTTATATGTTGAATGCATTTTATATTTAAAGGGATAGTATCTTGTATATTATGAAAAGTCAGTTTCATGTTAAAAATAGTCTTCTTAAGGAGATAAGCATTCAGAACTGAATATAACACTCCTGATCTGGCATGATCAAGGCAGAGTACTGACTAATTACCTCCCATATTTTGGATGCTATATCTCAATTCATGACGCCTAAAAGCAAACTGTCCAAGTAAAATTGCATGATTTTGCATTTGGCCCATTATTTTCAGCTTTCAAGACCTATTTGGATCATTATTTTTTTTCCTCTGATGTATTAGCCAACTTTCCTAGCTTCATGTTATCTGCAAATGTAATAAACTTGCATTCTGTGTCTTCAAGTCACTACCAATAAAATTTTGAGCAGAGAAAGAGGCAGAAATGGGGAAAGACAGATAGACAGAGGGAGACATCTAGTGACAGAAGTAGACAGACAAAGACAGACTAAGACTTGTCCTGTCACTCACTTACCAGGCCAACTGGAGAAAGAGCTGAAGCCTGCCAGACTGTTCATCATGAGGAGGACAGAGGGAATAAGCTCACCAGGCCAAGTATTCTTGGTCAATAATGTCAGTTTAATCAGTTCATATAATTCTTTTCCTGCTAAGAGTATCTTTTGTTCCTCTGTACTTTCTTCTTCCTTTCAGGCTCTATGAAATGTGTTTGGACCAAAGGAAGCAATGCCCACTTTCAAGGGACAAAACAGTTTTGATGAAGAGGTTGAAGTTTATTAACAACAGAAAACCTCCTCCTGAATCCAGTCATATAATTCATTCCTAATACACTTTCCCTTTTCAGGACCTATTGTTCAAACTGGAGTGGAGTCAGGGAAGAAATAAAAAGGGAGAGAAATAAATGATTATGCCTCCTCTCCATTCACAAGTATAAATAAGTAAAAAGTAGCATAGGTGTCAATTAATAAATGACAGTGACTTCTGGGTCATGTGACAAACAGGATGGAAAATAAACTTTTTTTTCAGTTCCTACTACTTCAAATACACACACATGGAACTTTGTACCAGATAAAATAGAAATATAGCTGTTCCTTCTTAACAAGAAAGCAAGAAGTCCAGAACAGTGTAGGATGTAACAGTGTATGATGCTAATAAGTAAAATACTCATTCCGCATCCCTTCTTCACCACCACCTTGCATGTTCATTCAGGGAACACATAGCCACCTACAGGCTCCTGCTTTGAGACCCTACTCTGGGATTACCTTGCTACAGTTTGACTTGTGCAATCTCCCTCTCAACTTTTCCCCAGTACCTTGTTACAACAAGCAGGGGACTCAAATCAGTTAAGTCACATATGGAAGAAAAGGAGCCTTAAAAAGGAGGCATGTGTTCTTCCTGTCATGGCTGCTGTGTTTGGAAACAAAATGATTTCAGAAATTGCCAAGAACATACCCTACCCATCTCCAAAACTGAAATAAAGAGATAAACACTTGGTAGGGTCATCCAGAAAACTAAAGAATGCCGGGAATTAAGGGCAGGTTGAACTTTAAAGGAAAGGGAACTGGCATCTAACTGGAGTCGATACTTTCAGCCTAGAAATTTCTTGGGGGACAAAGGCTGATAAAAGCAAATCCAACCAAAGAGAAATTGGAGATATAGTTGCGGTTTAGTCCCAGAGATAATCCAACCAAAAAAGAGGCAAGGAAAAACAAAAAAGAGATAGAAGAAGTGGAGGATGGGGGAATATAAAAAAATAACATGAAAATCACTGAAGATATCAGGAGAAACAAAAATCAGCTAAAAATCCAGAGTATATGCAGATAAATTAACATAGAAGATATGAAAAAAAGATAACTTTAAGAAAAACATCTGTCCCCAATATTCCAGATAAAATAAATTTAACCAGAATTTGAGAATGTACATATTGCCAAAACAAATTTAGCTGCACCTCAAAGACTCACAGAGTATTAAACATTTCAAAGACATCATGGAACTGGAACAGGATATTCCAAAATGATTCAAGAGAGAAATCAAAATCATGACAAAAGATGTTAGATAGATAGAAATGGTAAACTCCTAGGATGACACAGAAGAAATAATTAGCAGAAAATCAAGAACAATGAGGTTCTCCAAAGGAGCAAATGAGAGAATCATAGATTTGGAATATGAATCCACTCAGAGGAAGAACAATCTAGAAGAAGAGAATCCAAAAGCAAGAACATTAAGGAGCATATATTTGCTATATAAACAAAATATAATGATCTGTGAGACAGATAGAATAGAAACTTTTTTTTTCTGACCCCATAGTTTGTTTTATTTGCTTTTTCCAATTAGCACCAAAAGCTCATGTCTTAGGTTGGGTTCCATTTTTCTTTTTCTTTTTAATATTTAGTATTTTATTTTTTCCCCAATTGCATGTAAAAACAATTTTGAATATTAACTTTTGAAAACTATGAATTCCAAATTTTACACCTTCCTCCCACCCAAATACACTCCATTGAGAAGGCAAGCAATTCTATATAGGTTATACACATGTAGTCATGTAAAAAATTTTATATTAGTCATATTGTAAAAGAAAACAGACAAAAAACTCAAGAAAAATAAAGTAAAAAAGTATGCTTCAATCTATATTCAAACACTATCAGTTCTTTCTCTGGAGATGGACAGGATTTTTCATCACAAGTCCATAGATGTCTTGAAACATTGTATTGCTAGAAATAGCTAAGCCATTCACAGCTTATCACCTTTCAATATTGTTTTGTACATAGTACATTTCACTGTGCATCACCTCGTGTGAGTCTCTTTGGGTTTTTCTGAGCTGATGAGAATCCTGCTTATCATTTCTTATAGTCAAATAGTATTCCATCATAATCACATACTACAAGTTGTTCAACCATTCCCCAATTGATGGACATCCCCTCAATTTCCAATTTTTTTTGCCACCAAAAAGGTGCTGTTATAAATATTTTTGTGCATATAGGTATTTTTCTTTTTATTTTTTTATCTCTTTTGTGATAAAGATCTTGTAGTGTTATTGGTAGGTCAAAGGGTTTGCTTGGTTTCATAGCCCTTTGGGTATACTTCCAAATTGCTCTATGAAATGGTTGAAGCAGTTCTCTACTTCACCAACAGTGCATTGATGTCTCATTTTTCCCACATCCATTCCAACATATGCCACTTTGTCTTTGCTGTTTTATTACCAATCTAGTAGGTGTGAAATAGTATCTCAGAATTAAGTTTATTTCCTTTGCTTCAATTAACAGTTATTTAGAGCAATTTTTCAGATGGCTATAAAAAGCTTTGATTACTTCATCAGCAAACTGTTCATAACTTTGATTATCAGTTGGGGAATGACTCTTACTTTTATAAATTTGATTTATAATTATATATTTGAGAAATGATGACTTTATCAGAGAAAACTTCTTCCTTGTTTATTATGTTCTGTCTCTTCTTTCACTGTGGGCTTCTCAAAAGTGTTTTGATTCTGGCTACCACCTCTCCCAGTTTGTCCTCTCTTCAATCATATCCCAACTCATCCTCTCAGCCCTTTCTCCTATTATCTTTCTACAGAACAAGATTGATTTCTATACTCATATGAGTGTATATTATTCTCTCTTTGAGCCAGTTCTGATGAGAGTAAGGTTCACTAACGATTCCCCATATTCCCCATCTTCCTCTCCATTGCAAAAATTTTTTCTTTTCTCTTTTATATGAGATAATTTATGCCATTCTACATTTCCCTTTTCCTTTCTCACTGCTTAATGTTATGTTTTTAGATGTCATATCTTCATACTTGACTCACACCTGTGCCCTTTGTCTATATATGTTCCTTCTAACTCTCCTAATAATGAGAAAGTTTTTTTGTGAGTTACTAGTGTCATCTTCCCATGTAGGAATGTAAACACTTTAAACTTATTAACTGCCTTATGATTTCCCTTTGCTATTTATCCTTTTCTGCTTCAATTGAGTTTTGTATTTGAGAGTCGTGTTTCCTATTCAACCCTGGTCTTTTCATCAAGAATGCTTGAAAGTCCTCTGTTTCATTGAATGCCAGTTTTTCCCCAGAAGGATTATACTCAGTTTTGTCGAGTAGGTGATTTTTGGTTGTAATCCTAGATCCTTTGCCCTCTCAAATATCACATTACAAGCCCTTTGATCCTTAGGAGTAGAAGCTCCTAAATCTTGTGATATCTTGACTGTAGCTCCACTGTACTTGAACTGCTTCTTCCTTATTGCTCCCCATATTCTCTCCTTGACCTGAGAGCTCTGAAATTTGGTTATAATTTTCCCAGGAGTTTTCATTTTGGGACCTCTTTCAGGAGGTAATAGGTGGATTCTTTCCATTTCTATTTTACCTTTTGGTTCTAGAATATCAGGATAGTTTTTTCTTGATAATTTCTTGAAAGATAATGTCTAGGTTCTTTTTTGATCATGACATTCAAGTAGTCCAATATTTTTAAAATTATCTCTCCTGGATCTATTTTCCAGATCAGTTGCTTTTCCAATGAGATGTTTCACATTGTCTTCTATTTTTTTATTCCTTTGGTTTTGTTTGATTATTTCTTAATTTCTTGTCAAGTTGTTAGCTGCCATTTGCTCCCTTCTAATTTTTTAAGGAATTATTTTCTTCTGTGAGCTCTTGTACTGTTCGGGGTCAGAGCCCGAACCCCTGGATCCCCCTGACCCACAGGCTTCTACTCTGTGGGCCCTGAAGGAAGGAGACTGGAGACAAGATGATCCAGGCAACAACAACTCCTTATTCAGCTGAGGGTTAGGGTTTATAAAGGCTGATCCACCAATCACATACATGCTGAGCTCATCCCATTACTTCACCATCTCATGACTGTTCCACATCCTTACACCCGCAGTAAGGAAGAAAGCTTATCTTGTTCCTGCAGCTAGTTCCTGGGTTCCCAGGCTCACTTGTAACTTTACTGTACAGGACATTGGTATCTGCAGGAACATCAGGTTCCAGGGTCACACAGAGCTTCTGCCAGGGTGCGCATCAGCACCGTTCCCACGGGAACAGGCTTTGCCTCTGACTTGCACCCCCTGGGACCCTCTGGGCCCCTTACAACTCCCCCTTTTTGTTTTTGCAGCTCTGAGGTACCATACAAGCAATTCCAGGGGAGCCACAGTTGTGATCCAAGTCCGTAGTTCTATACAGGTGAAGTCTGGTATCTGTCCCATCACAATCACTACTATTATACTGCTCTGCACCTCTGCCCACATACTCGCTAACCCTCCTACATATAGTACATATAGCTAATTAGCAGGCCTAAGGCCATAGCAGATGTAAAGAAACAAGCAATCACAACACAGCTAATACATAGTTTTTGTCACATCTAGCAGCCAGATGTTGCACCATCTCTTTCTACAGAGAATGTATACTCTTGAGTTTGATACCAAGTATGATTTACCTTAGCAGGGAACATAGCATATGTGGGTTGCTGTATAATCATAGCAAAGGGGTCTGATAGAGAATTGATACATCGAGATAAAGTACAATACATATCATCCTTAATACCTCATGGTGGTGTGTCTGGTCTGGAAGGAGTGGTGGCCTAATAAGTGAGGATCCCGTTCCAATCAAAATAGCAATATATACATCTGAGTAACAATATACATACATCTGACATCTGAGTGACAATATAAATACAATTGAGTCTAGGATACACATGACTGGTCAGTGAACAGTACTACGTAACTGGCACATGACTCCTATAGGTTCAGCTGACTGCTACAGGAGGAAGGGAGATAACGGCTGCTGCTGGGGCAGACTGTGTCCTTGAGGGAGATAACGGCTGCTGCTGGGGCAGACTGTGTCCTTGAGGGAGACACTGCCTGAGATGGTATTTAGGGGCTAGAGAGAAACATATTTGGGAAAAGTGATTTCAGTATTAGGGTCCGAGGACATACGTTCAACTGTATACAATGCGAAGTCAGTCTTAGGGCCCAAGTACATCTGGCCAAACTGAGGGCCCACTACGGCCAAACTGAGGGCCCACGTCACTCCCCCGTTTTGTTTTTTGACGAAGGGAAGAACCCAGATCTACGGCGTAAGGGACGAAGGTCTCAGCGTCTGCAGCTGGCATCCTGATGAGAGGGGACGGAGAGCCGTCCCAGGCACACAAGGTCCCGATAGTGGAGAGGCCACAGCAGCCCAGAGGGTAACGAGCCGCAGACAGTAAGTCACAGAGAGCCAGAACCGGTATCTCCAAAGTGGAAGACACGAAACCTGGAGGAGACAAAGCTGGCAAGGAGGTGAAGCAAGCAAAGGCCAAAATCGACCAGAAGGGGTTAAAAATGGTAGTTACATCATTCCTCTGAACATACATCCCCACACTTTCCCGACATGCTTAAACCCCCTGATACTGGCACAAAAGTACCTGGAGCAACGATCGGGGGATATGAAGGACCTTGATGACCCCACACACCCCACCTTCCCGTCTGCTTTCCCTAGTGTCAATCAAACCTGTTATGCATCCAAAGCTGTTGAACCCACCATCCAGACTGCTTTACCTTCCACAACCTTCCTACCACAGACAGGTAGCACACAAGGCATAGCGTCACTACCAGAGCTGTAGGGCCATACACAAAAGAGACCCCTAACTCGAACTGCACAACTGAAGAGACGTCCAGCAATGTTGCACAGGCTTGTTTATGTCCATGCTGGAAGAAAACTCGTAGAAATGAAGTGGAGAATACATGCACACATGGATTTCAACCTTTGCGTGTCAAAATAGCAAGATCTTTTCTGCTGCAGCACATCTTCCGGAAATCTGTCCGGTGCCTTTACAACAGTGTCACTTGAAGACAAAACCGTTTACAATGATAGTGAAAGCGAAAGTAACATTCCTCAAATGAACCAAAGCCGTAATCATCACAGAATGCCCAGGGAAAATGCGCAGGGGAATTTCGTGTTGGTAACAGTATAAGACTGATTACAGAAAAATGGTACTTCTTTTAAAATGCTTCTACACAATGAGGACATCTTAGGGTGAAAGGAATGTACATAAATGTTTGATCATACCAAGTTCAGGTAAAATAATATCAGTGTTCCGATAAAACTAATATTGGTGTTCCCAGTACAAAAGGGCTCACATATGTTGCTGGTCACTTGCTATATTCAGAGAAATTTGCTATAGAAGGAAAAGCAGGGACATGTGGCATACCAAATAAGACAGGGTAAAACATCCCTGACTCTGTTTGAATTGGGTAACAGTGCAATACTCCAAACCATGCAGTATCTATTCCATAGCCAGACTCAGGAATAGTCAGGTGAGAAACATTCCTTTTTCCAGGACACAAGGGAAAAACTGACCAGGAGGATCCCATCCTAGAGTGAGTCTAGAATTGTCCCCTCGGTGTTTCCTATCCAGATACAAACTTCACCTGTTAACAGTGCAGGATCACAGTCCTTCTGAGTAACTTGTGGCAATTCTCTCAGATACTGATTTAATGCAAGCAACGATACCCAAATTCAAACTCAAACTTAAAATGAAACTAGCTATAGTCCCAAATGCCTTTACCTTAAACAGCAAGTTTCACTGCTCACAGCTCAGAACCAGACACAGTTCTTTCTATACTCATGGAGTTGCAATAAGCAATGAAGATTAACAGGGCTCACATACATATGGGATTTCATTTACAATCCTTCCTACTCAAATTTAAAACTTGTCCTGATGTAAAAGTCAATTATTAAAAATCTTTTCTATCTATTACAACTATTGAGCAAGTCACATTCATTGTTTCTTGGTACGTGTTTCTGACCTGACCTGAACTGACTTTAGCAGTCACATAAACTACACAAGAGGAGTTCCTCTCTTTCTCTCTCCCATTCTCTTCCCTGATGCTGCAGCCATCAGAGAGAGAGAAACAGAGGGGGAGGAAAAGAGATAACTGCATTCCAACCAGCACAAGGGCATCGGCGGTATTAACACACAAACACATGCACACAAATTACAGAAAGACAGAACACAGACACAGACACTATGTACAACCTAGGTATGTGGCTTTCTTTCTTTCACTGTGGCCACTCGGTACCATTGTCTGAGGCGTTGAGTCTCCTTGTTGGGCTTGGCTCTCCATGCTGTCAGGTTTGTCCCTCCTTCAGGTCCTGGGCTAGAGTATTGTTGTGGCAGGGCTCCTCGGCATTCTGAGGGCCAATGACCCTTTCTTCTACGCTTTGGGCATGGTGTTTTAGGCCTCACTCCTGGCCTGCTCCTACAGTCTTGTTTAAAATGACCTGTTTTTCCACAGCTATAACATTTCTGTCCTTGTCTCATGCTGGCAGCTTCAGTTCTATACTGTCTCTTTACCTGTTCCTTCACATGAGCTGCGAATGTTACCGAACCTACATCTTCACACCTTTGCATCATCTCTTCCACTCCTGCAGTTCTGGGCAATCCTGTCATAGCCATTCTGCCATCTGTATAAGTTCCTGTTCGTTTTTTCTGTAGCTTTGGATATGATCTCTCTGGACTAAGCTCTCTACCTGTTTTATCTATAAGCAGAGTTACTCACAGTCTGTAACTTTCTTCTTCTTGTCCCAGTCAGCCGAGTGCACGTCTCTCCCAAGCTCCACAGAACCACCGGGGCACTGACTGGAGCATGCAGGTGGCATCACTCTCGTGCGACTCCGAGCCCACGCCTTGCAGGGGGACCTCGGTTTCCCTTCCAGTCCCTGTTCGGGCGCCAATTGCTCGGGGTCAGAGCCCGAACCCCTGGATCCCCCTGACCCACAGGCTTCTACTCTGTGGGCCCTGAAGGAAGGAGACTGGAGACAAGATGATCCAGGCAACAACAACTCCTTATTCAGCTGAGGGTTAGGGTTTATAAAGGCTGATCCACCAATCACATACATGCTGAGCTCATCCCATTACTTCACCATCTCATGACTGTTCCACATCCTTACACCCGCAGTAAGGAAGAAAGCTTATCTTGTTCCTGCAGCTAGTTCCTGGGTTCCCAGGCTCACTTGTAACTTTACTGTACAGGACATTGGTATCTGCAGGAACATCAGGTTCCAGGGTCACACAGAGCTTCTGCCAGGGTGCGCATCAGCACCGTTCCCACGGGAACAGGCTTTGCCTCTGACTTGCACCCCCTGGGACCCTCTGGGCCCCTTACATTGTACCTCCTTTTCCATTTGGCCAATTCCACTTCTTAAGGAGTTTTTTTCCCTTTTGGCAAATTTTTATGCCTGTTTTTTCATCTGACCAATTTGGCTTTTCAAGGCATTTTACTCTTCATTGACTTTTTTGTATCTCTCTTACCATTTCCTTTAAAAAGCTTTAGATGTTTTCCCATGATTTTCTTGCATCACCCTTATTTCTTTTCCCAATTTTCCTTCTACCTTTCTTACTTGATTTTCAAAATTTTTTCTGAGGTATTCCATGGTATGAGACTAATCCAAGTTTTTCTGGGAGGCTTTCAATGTTCAAGTTTTGACTTTGCTGTCTTTTTCTGAGTCTGTTTTTTGATCTTCCTTGTCACCATAGTAGATTTCTATGATCAGAATTTTTTTCTGTTGTTTGCTTATTTTTCCAGTCTATTCCTTGACTTTTAACTCTTGACTAACATGAGGTTCTGTTTCCAGGGTAGGGAGTGTCTGTCCCAAGCTTCAGTTTTGTGCAGCTATTTGCAGAGATACTGCTAGGGACCTGTAAGTTTTCAATTCTTTCCAAGTAGTATGATCTAAGAAGAGGTGTGTTTACTACTCTCCTGGGCTATGAGTGACCACAAGCATTCTTTTCTGCCCTGGAACTATGAGGAGGGTCCCTGTTCCACTGCAGCTACAAAGAGATCCCATAATCTCCTGCTCATCAGTTGTGTGACCCCCTTACCATCTATTTATGGGAACTTTGGAAGTAGATGTTGCTGCTGCTGATTCAGTGGCTTCCAAGGCCTGATTTTGCTTGGCATTGGGGGTAGCGTATGGGATAGTGCATATATTATCAAATTTCTCTGAGATATTGATCAGTTTTGCTTTTTCTTCATTTTTTTATACCTTTGATCTAATAGATAACTTTCTAGGAAAAGGAGAGAGAATGTACTAAGACAATGTAAAAATAAAATGTCTCACTGAAATTGATTTTTAAAAATGATATTGCCAGCAACAGCTAAGAAGACAGGCTCTTAATGTATTATTTCTAGTGATACTACACTTGAAAACCAGGACACACCTATCTCTAGTACTGTGATACCTGTCCCTTTATTCACAGTTTTCCAAAGATCTGACAGTGGCTCAGAGATATTATTTCAGTGCCTTGGGGATGTAAATGGTCTTTTACCTATCCACTTATCTTAGCTGCAAACAATTTGTTTTTCATTACAATCATTGTATCATTATTGTCATCATCATCACCACCACCACCATCGTTATCATCATCATCATCATCATCATCATCATCATCATCATCATCATCATCATCATCATCATCATCTTGCCTACTTTAACATAGTCCAGTTCCTCCTTCCCAATTCTCCAGTGCTATAAAAAGAGGTGAGTTAGTCATCCTTGGGACTGAGGACTGCAAAAGACCATTGACTTTAAGAAGAAGTAAATCAGCATCAACATTTTAATGGATTTTTGTGGTCTCTCTTTACCCAACAAAGAGCTGAAGAGATTTCAAAATTCTTGAATCACTGTGCCAAAGTAATGCAATAATGCATCTCTACCTTATGTACACCTATAGTGTATATATGTCTACACTTTAGAATGTAGAGGGAATCTCACTCAAACTACATTAAGACAATATTCAAGTATAGATATCCATTTTCTTTTCTGAGTTTGTCTATTTTTTAATAGTGGGGAGTAATCAGGGAACTTTGAGATTAATTAAGGCCTTCTACCTGTTTCACAGAATTAAGACAGATATGGTCTTTTGTAAAGTATCTAACAGTTTCCTAAGCAAGGATTTCAAGTGAAGGCAGAAGCTGGAATCAGCTAAGACTCTGGTCAACTGATAGAATAATGTGCCCCAGAGAAAGCCCAATGAGTGAGTCCAGCAGAGTAATTAGCCTAGCCAAGACAACTTTACTATCAAGAAGCAGTGTAGAGGATATCATAAGAAGGCATCAGTTATCTAATATTTTCAGAGTTATGAAACCTTGACAATTTCATATTTAATTTGCAAAGACTGTAGCTTTTTAGTGACATTTAAATACAAAATGATCTAGAAACTCATCTGAAAATTGATAAAGACAACAGACTTATCCCTCCTTGGATATGGATTTTTCTCAGTATATTTTTCTGTTCTATTTATATGGGCAAATTGAGGCTTTTTATATTGATAGATGGACTCTGGAGAGTTAGTGTAGATGAGAGACAACTATGGAAGAAAAACTGAGATCAACAGGATGCTTTTGGCTTTGACTTTGAATAATTCCCTTGTGATCTTTACAGAGTGCATCTGGAAAGGGAGGGGATGTTTCTCCACTCAAAACAAAATGAAATAGAATAATATAAAACCCAACAGCACCAATGTCTTCAATAGAAAACATGACCTTTGGAGACTAGCACTTGCCTACTACCTGAAATAAGATAAATCCGTTTTTTTTCTGACTCCCTCTAAAGTATAGGAAGTTGATGATAGAAAGAGATTAGCACCTGGCTCTATGATCCTGCATCTCAAAGAAGGTAAGCTTTACAGTTAAAACTACTGGAAAGCAGAGCTGAGGCAGCTTTTTTCTATTCCTTTTTTTTCATAGGGTAAAGACATGGTGTTTTGTAAAGTATCTAACAGTTTCCTAAACAAGAGTTTCAGTGAAGGCAGAAACTGGAATCAGCTAAGACTCTGGTCACCTGATAGAATAATGTGCCCCAGGGAGAGGCTGACCAATGAGTCCAGCAAAGTAATTAGCCTAGCCAAGACAACTTTACTAACAAGAAGCAGCGTAGAGGATATCATATGAAGGCATCAATTATCTAACAGTTTCAGAGTTGTGAATTGCCATTCCACATATCCATCTGTGTTCTCAACTTGTGAGCCTTTCATGAATGATATCTATACTTGCTTCTCTCCACTAATTGGATGTATATTTGTAGTCTTTGTGGGAGACTGTGACTTAACTTCCCCCAATATAAATCCTCTATAAACTAGTGAACCACTGAAATCCACGTATGAGGGGATTAGTTAGTTACATTTTTAGAAATATGGACTCACATGGTACATAGAATTGAAGATAATCATCCTTCAAGAAGTTCAGATGTGGGGGTAAGGCTAGCCCAGAGAATAGGATTGAGAGGAGAGGATTAGAAAAGCCTGAATCCTCCTCTGTAAAATGTGGATAATAATAGTACCTAACTCATAGGATTGTGGTGAGGATCAATGAAAATTGGATATAGACAGATATGCACATATTATATATAATTTCAAATTATTTAATTATTAATCATAATATTTATTATGTTATTATTTTTGATATTAATATTTATTATTTTAGTACTTCATAGTATGCATAAAGTATTTTACGAATGTTAGCTTGTCATACACATTCTCGTTGTTGCTTTATTGTTACTATTTTTTATTTCTCCATAATAAATGTAAACTTGAAAGCAAGGCCTGTTGTGTTTTTGTTTTTTATATTACCTATGACTGAATCAGTTCTTTGCACTGGATAGCCAATTAAGAAATATTTATTGAATCTATTTGAATTGAGATTTACTTTACTTTTCAGTGTTTCAGCATCAGTGCTAGCCTAGAAATAAGAATTGGATCTATGATTTTATTATTCTAGAGAAGTACCAAAGGAGGTATCTCACTCTACCAAGAGGAGTAAGCTCTTTCTTTGAAAATATAGGGATTTATTATTTTTACTTATATATTTATAGATATGTATGTATTTATGCATATTTATACACATATGTACATATGCATATATGTACACATAATTTATTATAGTTTCCTATAGCATTGAGAAGTTAATTTACTTGCCAATGATCACACAGCCAGTAGGTGTCACAAGTTAAATTTAAATCCAGGTTTTCCTGACTTTGAAACTGACTCTCAATCTCTCTAGCATCAGCAGAGAAGCATTCCTATTTTTAAACTGGTTTTTCAACTATTTTTTTGCAGTTATTTGATCAGGTGCATTCACCTTTTTCTTGAGTATATAATGGAGTACATCCTGAACGGAAGAGCTATGGGGACATACTAACATTATTCGAATAAGACAAGTGAGCATGCAGTGTAATACTCCTGTACCAATGGACATGTACCAAAAAAGAAAAAAAATATGTACTGTTCAAAGTGTTCCAGTAATATGTGCAATTTGATTCCCTTCTGGCCACTCAAGTAATACTTTCATTACCCTTGGTAGTCAATTGGTTTTCCTGAAACTTCTCTGTCAACTTCTGAAGTTTTAGTGAGAACAGTGGGGTGATACTGTGATGCTAGTGGAACCAAGTGAAAACACTGACCCTAAAATGTTTCCAAAGTTCTACTTGAGGAACTGGATGTATGCAGGGAAGACGAGCCTACAGGCACTACACTTTAATATTGTTCCGAATTCTTTAGCTGTTAAAATTATCGAGAAACTTCACTATAAAGGGATATTCTTGGCAATCCACTTGGAGAATGTTATTTTCTAAATTCTAGACAACTAAGGCCATATAATCTTTCGTAACATTGGCCTTGAACAGGATGAGATTAAAGAAAAGGCTGAAGGTTCCCTATACCTCTCTTAAGTCTCCACTCTGCTGCAGACTTCACTCCCTACTTGAGGGTTTCTAGAAAGGACATATTTTAGCTGTCAGTGCTCATCTTCTTTTACTCCCACTCCCACCCCACAATACAAAAAACTATGTAGCTATGAGTGTATTTGTTCCATATATACCTGAAATTAGTGAACATGGTTCAGTATCATTATGTTGGAGAAAATTTGTGCCTTGTCATAATGTTATTTATAATCAATCTTTTATTTCCAAAATTAAAATATAAATCAACTTAGTCATACAAATCTTTTTAGATCACTAGGCTTCCATGTTATACAATGTGAAAGTTTATTTACTAGAATGTATTTCTGAGACACAAAAAAGTTAATGTGCACCCCGAAGAAACTCTTGCTTATCTAAAGAAATAAAATTGTTGATTTAGTGTTTATGAAAAAAAATATTGCTGAAATTAATCTAAACATTGAATACTGATTTTTTCAGTGATTATCTTTTCCCCAAATTATATTTTCATATACTTTTTAAATATACAATTATTTGTTTTTGATTATATTTGCTTTAATTTGCTTTCTAGAAAGTTACAAGGTACGGGGAAGTGTTCCTATTTAATAAATTGTTTCATTGGGCATCACAAGTTGACTGGAGCATGTTATAGAAATGTTTGCTGTTGCCTTTCAAATTAAAGAGTAAAAACTTGAGAGTGAAATTTTTTTTCTCTTTCTCTATGTCTCATCAAATCATGTCTGATTATGGTTGGATTCCCTGGTATTTAACTATTATTGAATGCAGTAATGAAAGAAACCATGGAGATACTTAATTATCCACACAGTAGGTGGCCAATGGAGAAGCTTCATTCTAACCTTTTCCTCTGTGATAAGATAATTACTGTCTGGTGCAATTGCTACTAATATAAATATTCACTGATTGCAAACTGTGGCCTAAAGGCTGTTACTGATAAAAGGCTTCTTTGTGACCCTGTGGGGGTGCCACTGCTCATTTCTAAACAAATAAGGCCTCATCAACCAAAGAGCCATCAGTATTTCCATATGGAGAAAAAAAAATTAATAAAATTATAAGATCATTTTTTGTGAAAGCATTCTTTAATGCATTTGAACAAATTATATATTCGGTAACATATTCCTCACTTGTTATTTAAAATTATATTAAATGATCATCTGTAAGATTTTGGCACTGAGAACAGGTTGTGTACTAGGGACAGTTACCCTGCTATATTTCCAAAAATAATTGTGGAGACAGGAAGAAAACAATTCTCACCTTGGATTGCTCTTTACCATTCATGTCTATTAAAACCAAAATATCCTTATTATGTGGAAGCGAGATATTGACAAGGTTAGTATTAATATAACAAATGTTGTCACCTGAAATTATGTTAATAGAAAATTTAAATAAAATGACACTTTTGTGATTGACCAATCCACTGATACTCAAATGGTATTTCAAAATTCTGAAGTGACTTCTGAAACATCAGAAAACAAATGAAATTATGTTCAGAATAATTGTAGTGCTACAGAGTATATTTTATGTTATTAATTAAAAAGAGGCAACCTATATATGATATGTATCATTACTTTCAATCAAGCAGGATATGACTCAATCATAATGACTGCAATAAAGCAAACACAGAGTTTGCTCTAATAGGACTGGATAGCCCTGGCAAGATGTATCAGAGAAATGTGCCCTCATTCTGCTCATCGCCTGTCAAGTAGAAGGTAGAAATTCAGTAAAAAGCAATTGGAGTTATTTCCCACTTTGGCCTGCTTGACAGCTAAGTTTTATTCTTTGGTGGAAGGTAAGAGGAGAAGAACACAGAGGGGGAGAGAGAGAGAGAGAGAAAGAGAGAGAGAGAGAGAGAGAGAGAGAGAGAGAAAGTGGAATTAGTGAAATATATTAAGCCTAGAATGGACTACAGCAAACATTGGCAATGATGGATGGAAGATAAAGGGCAGTGGGCAAGTTTTATCAACGTAAGTGACAACATAAATGGGAGTTGCATGTTAGAGTGGAAAGAGTGCTAGAACTGGAGCCACAGGACTTGTGTCCTAATCCTATCTATGCCAAGTGTGATCTCAGGCAAGTCACTGTATTGGAAGACAAATGACAGGAAACGGAGGTATTGTTAATTCAATCATGAGTTCTGATTGTTTGGTTTCAAGATATCTTTAATACGTAGAAATGAATTATTTTGTAAAAAATAATTTCTTTTTTTTCCAATTACATTTAAAGATAATTTTCAACATTCATTTTTACAAGATTTGTAAATTTTTCTCCTTCCCTTCTTCCTCCCCAAGACAGTAAGCTATCTGATATAGGCTACACATGCACAATCATGAAACATATTTCCACATTAGTCGTGTTGTAAAGAAGAAATAGAACAAAAAGAAAAGTGACACAAACACAAAAGGTGAAAATAGCATGCTTCTATCTGTATTTAGACTCCATAGTTCTTTCTGTTGGTGTGGGTACCATTTTCAGTCTTCAGTTGTTGTTTTTAATTGTCTTAGATCACTGTGTTGCTGAGAAGAGCTAAGTCTATCATAGTAGATCACTGCACAGTGTTACTGTTATTATGTACAATGTTCTTCTGGTTTTCCTCACTTTATGCAGCATCAATTCATGTTAAGTCTTTCCAGGATTTTTCTGAAATCCACCTACTCATCCTTATTTATCACACAATACTATACCATTACATTCACATCTCACAGATTGTTCAGCCATTCCCCAACTGATGGGCATTTCCTCAATTTCCAACTTTTTATCACCACAAAAAGAGCTACTATAAATATTTTTGTAGGTGTGCACCCTTTTCCCTTTTTAAAATGATCTTTCGAATATAGACCTGTAGTGTTATTGCTGGATAAAAAGATACAGAGTTTTATAACCCTTTGAGAGTAGTTCCAAATTGCTCTCCAGAATGGTTGGATGAGTTTACAATTCTACCAACAATGTATCAGTGTCCCAATTTTCCCACACTTTCTCCAACATTTATCATTTTCCTTTTCTGTCACATTAGTCAACCTGATAGGTGTAAGGTGGTACCTCAGAGGTGTTTTAATTTGCATTTTTCTAATCAATAGTGATCTAGAATATTTCTTTTCAAGAAATCCATTTTAAAGAATAAGATTAAGTACTGAACTTATGAACCATCTCCACCCCCTCAAAGATAAAAGAATTACTATAATTCTACAAGTCCCACCAACTTTCTTCTATCTCCCATCTCTTTGCTTCCTTGCTTGCTTTACTTTTAGATACTGAAGGTGGGAGGAGGGTGGAGAAGGGAACTATACTTCCTTTTTGGCTAAATATTTACTTCTAGAATTTAGTAAAATAGCTGGATTGTCAAAATTTTCTTGTGTACTAAAATTCCTACATGCTCTTTTACATGTGATGACTTCAACTATAAAGCAATGAATGTTAGAATACCACAAACATAGACTTGTAGAATCATTGATCTAATATAGGAAGGACCTGCAGGGAACACACAGGGCCATAGAGTGCAACCATCATCTCTTTTTGTAAATGAGGAAATTGAGTTAAAAGGAGCTAAAGTAACTTGGCCAAGGTATCACAGAGGTGGAAGATACACACATATTCATTTATGTTGTTGTTTGTCCTTTGTTCTTGAAGAGGACCATGACACCAGGAAGGTGATGCCATGACTTACAAGTGAATTGCATTTAAGTGAAGGTGGACTGTGCAAAGTTACCAGACTCCTATGGAGTCATCTGGATCCAGTGGCAAGATATAGATTAGGACAACTGAAAATGACCTCCATATATGTATATAACAGACATATATATGTATGTATGTAGGTATGTATACATAAAAGTAAATATGTGAAATACATGTAGATAAACACATCTATATCTATCTGTATATATTAAATATATATTGTGCATGTATGTGTATTGGAAAATTGTTCTTGATGAGAGAAATTAATATTATGCTATTATTTTAATAACTAATTACTAATTTGTGATCTACCCTTTTCCTTTTATTTCTGTTAAAATCCAACTCTTTAAAAGGACAGTCATTCACTGAAGGGCATGACCCAGTGATTGCTCATATCCCTCAAAGAACATACTTGTTAACTAGATTGGGCAGGACCCTACCCAACCAGGATATCTAATTTTTGTGTAGCGTATAAGCAGAATCCAGTCTGGGTGAACCTTTGACTGGGGAAAGAACTCCCTGTTCTTGATCCCCTCCATTAGAACTTAGGGCCAAGCTCATAAAGGAGAAGACTTGCTAAAGATGTAAAGGTAAGAATGTCTTCCCCTGCCCTGGTATCTTGAGGCTTCTGAGTCTCATCATCAAGCCATCTTCTCAGCAAGAGGAACTGAAGACTTTACCTCACCTTCTCATTAAATGTTCACCAATCAGCATTGAGTTTCACTTGTCAAAAGTGTTTCCTTTCAGAAGGGGATTTCAATGTCTCCCTTGGCATCTTTGGTTACTGAAACCACTGACCATGAATTTATTGATTGCCAGTTGACCTCATTAATAAGTTATTAGCTATCCAGAAACTTTCTCTCAGTGTTTTCATTAATCACATTGCCAGATATTCTCATTGACACAGTCATTACTTGTCTGAGAAAGGGATATTAGATAAAAGAGTATCCCAGTACTGGAATGTGAATCTTCTTGGATCAATTGCTTTTGCCTTGAAGGATTTTATTGTTTAAATTTTTTTTGAGATAATAAAGGTCTACGATTCTTGTTTGTTTTATTTTTTCATGTTTTAGCCATTAGGACTACATTTGTCTCATATAAAGAATCTGCTGAAGTGCTTTTTACTCAAATTTTAGTATAAATGGTGTAGAATTGGAATTAATCTTTCATTAAAATTTTGATGAAATTATCCTGTGAATCTTTCCCCTTGGTAATTTTTGTTGTTACTTCTGTTTTTGTTTTGTTTTTTTTTTACAGCTAATTCTATTTTTTAGAGATTTTTATTTTGCAATATGTCTCTGATCTTCTGTTAGTTTTGATATTTTGTATTTTTGAAGGTATTTGTCTCTTATATTTTCCATTTTGTTAGTGTACAACTTTGTATAGTAATTTATTTCTTTCTTTGTTTCTTTTCTCCTCCTCATCCTTCCTCATTTTGCTTTTTATCCTCCTCCTTCTTTTCCCAGTCCTGTTTTGGAGGTATCACCTAGAGTTGGAGCTGAATTGAAGGGTTGAAGGGGGCTGTTCAGGTTTCAGAAGTGTCAGTGACATCTTTACTTGAGAAGCACATGGTGTGCTGATATCCTCCCTTTATTGATTTTACTTCCTCTTCTGTGCTCCCAGTCTTGGGTCTCCCCAATAAAATCATATAAGATTAGAGAAAAGGACCTGTTGGTTTCAGCATTGAATAACTGATCTTATTCTTCTGGGAAGCTCTTTTAAATTGTAGCAATGGACTATCTATGGGGAAGTGAGGGAACATAGGAATTTGCTAAACAGATTATTAGTGTAAATAATATCTCAAGGGCTTTTTTTTTTTTACAACTTCTTTGAAAACTTTAGTATAGCATTTTATATTTTATAGAAATCACTGTCTCTGAAAGTGTTAGAAAGCTTGGTATCTGGCAACCCCCATCATAAATGAATGAATCTTTTTATATTAAAGAAAGCCAGTAATTAAATAATTCAATCGGCAGAGATATTTTAGAGCAATAAATATTTTTCAAGTTATTTACTGGCATCTTGGAAGACAAATATAAAAAATGAGTCAATTCAAGTTAATAAGGACCCCTAATAGTGTCAATTTCCCTGAGTGCTTTTGGATACTTTTTCCTTAGACATTTCTCTAATTTTTCGTTAATTCTGTATCCCATTGATATTTACCTTTTACTCTTGCTCTTACTATCACTATTACTCTTCTTCCCCTCACATTTAATGTAAATTAGCAAGCTTTCACTATAATTTGCAGTCCTCTTACATGCTGATATAGGAAAAAATACTCATACATATATATATATACACAATTGCTATAAAGAAGTAATGTACAACTTGAAAGGTGTTCAAAACAGTTTTTACCATATATTGGTTTTGCTTTTGGCTGATATAGCTCTATACTTTGTAAATAGATCAAATGTTTATTGACTGACATAGTTTCTAGGCTCCTCTAGGGTCTTTACTTTTGTGCCTGAGCCAATAAAACCTTAACTTCTGCAATCCTTTTTATGATGTCTGTTCACTATGGTTTTAAGATCTATTTATTTATGGGCACAAACATATTTTGCTTCTAAGAATTCTCTTACTACAAGTACTATATTTCCTTATTCTAAGGAATTTAAATGAATTAATTTTACTTGCTATCAGAAACAGTGTGACCTCATGAACAGAGAATTACCCAGGACTTCTAGGCATGTACTGCTTGTAATCTTGTCATCATCATACACCCATCACAGATGAGAATTTTCCTTTACAAAGAAGGAAAGCTGGGGTGCCATATTAGGAGCTTTCACATCATAAACTAGTTAGAAAAAAAGGAAAATTAATGAAAATTAGAAGACTCAATGTGTTAATTTGATTAAGCCATTTGTTTTGATTAGCTGATTGGTTTCTTCTTCCTTTTCTAGTGTGGACTTTTAGGTTAGCATGCAATCCCTCATTTGGAGAGGAATTTAACACCAACTCAGCTTTAATGGTTAAAAGAAAAAGATCAAATTTCTTCATTTTTAAACTCATTAAATTCAAGGAGCCCTCATTCCAATTGTTGCAATGAGAAGCCCTAATGAGACTGTTGGGATTGCTTCAAGTGTGTTAAACTTGCTAAGAAATTGTGATAATGAAAAGTAACATCTTTATTATTATCAATTGATAATATTTTTAATTCAATGACTTATTTAAATAAATGAGCTGAAGCTGCTGTTAGTGTTTCAATACTAAGCACTTTTCATCTTAAGTTTTTCTTCTAACTTTGTATGGATTTTGGATTTCCTATTAGTTGATGATCTCAACGTAACCAGTCAGAAGATACTGGTATAGCTTTTATATCAGTAACTAGATATTTATTTTCTTTTTAAGAATTCAAAATTTAATTTGGGGTAACATTTTTAGTTATCATTATACCCAGATCTTTCTAACATTCTAAATGAAAAAATATTCATCACATTCATATATAAGATTTCTGAGTAGTCTAAAAACCTTGGCTTCTCTTCTTGCTTATTCCCAAAGCCATACTTTTCAACTTTTTTAAAACCATGTTTTCCTATGGCTAACTTCATTTTTGAGTGACTAAGGATCAAGTTATATGTGGATTTGGTCTGCAGGATTTTGACAAATTTAATAGATTTTCTCTACTTCACTAGTTTCAACAAATGTTGATGCGTAAGCTATAATCGTACTTCTGGCATTTTGGTCTGTCATAAGCAGTGTAATATCAGCTAGTCAAGAGTCAGCAAGCATTTATGAAGAATTTATTATGTATCAGTCACTGTGCTAAGTGCTGGGGAGGAGAAGAAAGGTAAAAATAGATTCTCTGCTCAAGGAGTTTGCATAAATTATTATACACGTAAGATGTATACAATGTAAATGGAAGGGGATTTTAGAGGGAAAGCATTAGTTATAGAGCAGAGGAGAGACCAGGGTAGACCTCTTGCATAAGGGGAAATTTGAGCTGTTTAGAAGCCAGAGAAACAGCACCTAGAGGTGAGGCAAGAGCTGACACATGGAGGACAGCCAGTGAAAAGGCACAGAAACAGCTGATGGTATGTTGTGTTTGAAGAACAGTGAGAGGGTCAATGCTACTATAACATAAGAATATGGTCAAATGCAGTAATAGGAAATAAATCTGAAAGACAAGGTATCCAGTGCAATTGTATTTCTCCTGTCACACCAACTCTCCTAATTTATTTATTTGTCTTTTCACAGAGATGGAAATAGCTATCACATCAAATTAATTCAGTTTGGGATATCTTATAAATGACATATTTGATATAATTTAGAATATGAATATTTTTCAGTCCATTCAATACTGTTGTAAATTTATTGATTGTTCGACACAACTCATAATTATGGTACTAATATTTAAATTAATATTTACAAATAATCTAAAAATTATGTCATTCTTAGCATCCCCAGTATATATTTCTACCTGTACTATACTAATACAGAGGCAGAGCCTACATGGGAGTTATGGTTTTAACCTATTTTTTTCTTGTTTTTGTTTTTGTTTTTAGCTAAGAATGGATCAGTAATGTCCAGGCTAAATGCTGATTAAGCCCCCTGCCATCATAAATAGTCCTATGGTGACAGATATTCTTTTCCTTTCTTGAACATCAAAACTTTTAGGTTTGATGCAATTTTCCAGAAACCTTCAGATCATGTGTTCTACTAGCATAGTAATTAAGAGACTGGCATCATCTTCATCCAACAATGAAATACATAGAAGCAGGGTGCTCGAATAGAAGTTAAATAAACTTCACTCTACATAAGTACATTTATCCTTTATTTAAAGAAATAGAAGTCAGTGATTATATAACCTTTTAATTCACTTACGATATTTTAATACTTACGACTTTTTAAAATAGAGAATATTTATATTATTTACTTGAATTTCACGCCACTTTAATTTGCTTCTTGGCATATGTAATGTGATAAACATGCAGTGATATGATCATGGAATTTGTGTGCTTTTCTAAAGCTTTTTCCTTTTTTAAAACTCTAATAAATAGCCAGGATCCATCTATCTATTTATGTAGCTATCTCTATAAATTAATCTCTATCTATAGATGGAGCTACCTATCTCTATCTATACCTATATATTTCTATGTCTAACTGTATGTTGGCAATGATATTGCATCATGGATATATATACATATATGTATATAATATGTATATAATATAAGCATGATATACATATATATTATACACACACACACACACAAATTATGAAATGAGGGCATTGTGTAGTTTGGTTCTTTAGAAACTCTCTAGGAGAGATAATAATTGACCTAGGGCAGAGACAAAAGTATGTGACATATTTTTATATGACACAGAGCATATGGGGACAAAAAGCCTATAATTCAGAGATAAGGGCAGAAAAAGGTATAGACACAGATGGTATGGCTCAGGAACTAAGGAATGGGATGATAAAAGAAAACAGGAAATATGAGGAAGAAATTGAGGAGGAAGAGAGGCAGAGAATATCTCTCATGTAACCATGGATTAGAGTTGGGAGCACTATATAATATGCATCTGATGGAGATGAAAGAGGATTGCGCAGGGGATAGAAATTTGAAATTTCATTGTTATAGTGCTTTTTGGGGAAAGAGACCAACTCCTATCTCTTTCTTCTAGGGGTTAGTTCATTAACACATCAAAATCATCTCAAAGTCATCATCTCAAAGTTATCAACAACTTTTTTGACATTCGACTGCTCTGGAACTGTGCAGTTTGGATTTTCTCTGGCATTTACATGTCATAGGAATATGAACCCTGACTACAGTACTTAGGTGGCTTTTGCTAATTTATCATATATTAACAGGAATAGATAAATAGATAGATAGATGATAGACTCATAGATGGATTGATGTATGAATAGATAGACAGATACATATATACACATATACACACATATGTATACAATAATCTCAGGTCCTGAAAGTTCACCCCAGCAATAGTAATTAAACTCTCCCAGAGATTGATATTGAACAAGTAATATCAATTTTTTGATAATATTAATAAAATTCAAAGCCAGATTATTATGTTTTCAGGAGTTTGTTTTGGTTTTTGGCTTAGTCATTCACCATACAAAAGTTCTCTCTTCAATTGCAGATTCAGTGTGGGAGGAGTTTCATCAGTTTGGGAAGCCCTCAACATGAAAACTCCCTCCAATAATTTGCAGTTCGTATGTAATTTATGATCAAAGCTTTGTGGAGGTGATGAAAAGGTTAGCAATTTGATCAAGGTAACTCAGTCAATATTTGTAACAAGCAAGGATTGATACCATGTCTTCATGATTTCAAGTCTAACTCTTCATCTTTTCTACTACACTGATTTTCAGGGAATACTATTAAGGAAATGATTTACATTTATTATTACTTTGTATTTTAGAATTTTCTTGCTCTAAGTACTGAAGGTCAAAGAATAATCAAAGCAAAGTCCAATCATCTTGTTTCCCTCTTATTGGGATAACATTAAGAGATATTTGTGTGTCAATTTTTTTTAGGATTTAATTTCACTGGAATGAAAATTATATATTTTAATCAGTTTTAGTTTATAGTCTTTTTCACACATATATACAAACATTCATGGACACATATAAGCATAACAATATTTTCAAAGTTTTCAGCTGAGAATCAATGATTTTTCTGCTTTCTAGCAAATATGAAATCTTACAAACACAGCTCTAAAAATCAAATGTCTTTAGCCATGCTGCATAGGTCATCATTTTACTATTTATGTGATTTTGAAAAAAATATATTTCTACTTGACTTTACATGGCTAAAATTGTAACCATCCCACTGTGTAGGTCAGAAAAATCTGAAGAAAAAAAGGTCATGCTGATTCAAACTGCATATAAAACATTTATTTATTCTCCCTTTAAACATCATAGAATAAAAATCATTTGTCCAAAATCTCTACAAAAAATGGTTATACCTGAAGCAAAATAGAATTTTGACTTTCAAATAAAATAAGAAGGAAGGAGAGTTAGAAGTTTTAATTACTACTTGGACATGAATCAATAAATCAACAAATAGCTAAATGAACGAAAAAATAAACCTTTATAATACATACAAAACACTGTCCACCTCAATATCGACGAAATTATCGTTGTTTTTAAACATGCATTTGACCACTCTACAGTAGTTTTTGGTTCTAATTCAATACAAATCATCCAAAATTACCACACCTATGCGTACTTGTCATAACTGGTATCAGCTATCAACTAATCAAAAATCAGCTCTACTGTTCAGTACCCATGATCAGGATGAGGCATTTTCTGGGCATAGTCTAGAATTATTATATTCATATGCTACTAATTTTGAAGCAGAACAGTCTATAAGTGAGCTTATGTGAAATGACCAGCACCAAATGCAACTCAGAAATGTAAAATATTTTAAAAATTTATAAACAAACTTCTTCTAGAAAACATTGTTTTTCTATAAAGGGACAACTCAACATGATCCTTTTTATTTTTCATCCGCTATTCTAACATTTAATAGGGTCCTTGGTTAGATCCCCAGGGCTATAAGTAAGGTTCTTTATTATTTTCATCCCAAGATCTAGATCTACCTCTCCCATCCCCATTAAGCTAATATTCACATTAGAGAACCAAACCATAAGAAAATTATTCCTCACTTTCCCTAAGATTAACTGGAGAAAAGCAATTGAACGTTTAGATAACAATTACACACACACGCACACACACACACACATACACACATACATATATATAATGAATATATAATATATAAAATGAACATATACATGTATTAAAATATTTCTTATTCAAACAGTCTCCTTTGTTGGCTCATCATGCCTAGAATCTCTTTCCTCCATACTTCAACTAAGAACCATCTTCTGCAGGAAGCTTTTCCTGATCCTTCCCAACTAATAGTATAATATGACCTAATTTGAATTTGTATCTATCTACTTTGGTTCCTTGCATTTATTCATTTTGTCTTCATGCTATATATATTCTATAAGTATGATTACAGGCTCTGAAAATGCAAATGCATTTCAGGTAGGAATTATTTCATTACAAGGTTTGCATTCATCTTCTCCAGAATCCTTTCCTGTTCCTCCCAAACAATCCCTCCCTCCCAAATTACCTTACATTTAACTAATTTGTACTTATTTTAAGTAGCTATCTATTTATGAGCTGTTTGTTTTCTCCTATAGAATATAAACTCTTTGAAAGTAGGGATTGTTTCTTTGTGTTCTCATCCCCAGCGCATGCCACATAATAGATACTCAAAAAATGTGTGTTGATTTACTGATAAAGACAGTACAGTAGTGAGGTAGTCTTTGGCTAGGGCTTGCTACAAACTTCAATCAGTCTCTAACTTCTATACATATATTTAGAATGAATAAAAACATACATTAAATATGTGGCCATAGTAAGACACTAACTAGGTAGGTGCAGAAAAAAAATGAGACTAGAATGAAAGAACAGGAAACATTTATAAAATAGAATGGAGGGAGGGAGGGAGAGAGGAGAGGGAGGAGAGAGAGATACAGAGAGGGAGAGGGAGAGAATGAATCTAGACTGTTAAAAATTCACTTCTACACAAAGGCTAAAATAAAATGTGAAATAAAAAGTACATGTGGTGGAGAAAAGACTAAAAGAGGAGGAGGAAAAAGCAAATTGAGATGGTCAAATGCTCACCTTTTTGCCATCCTCCTTCTCCCTTTTCAAAATATGACAAAAAGATAACCATTTTCCCTCTGAGGTCAGGCAAAACACATTTCCACCTTAAAATTGTTACCTCAAAGAAACTACTTCCTTGGAAGAGAGGGAGAGAGAGAGAGAGAGAGAGAGAGAGAGAGAGAGAGAGAGAGAGAGAGAGAGAGAGAGAGAGAGAGAGAGAGAGAGAGAGAGAATATGAATGATGGCATTGTGCAGATATAAGTCACATATATTCTTTTTAAACTACTACCTGGCTAATCTCTGGGATGATATGTTCCTGGGCTGTTGTTCTCCAGACCTAGGACAAAACTTTGGGAAGGAAAACAAAGAAAGAATATTTGAATGAATTTTTATTAGGTCAGATGTTATATCATGTGTCCTAGATTCTTGCATTCAGTATTGTTCTGGGGCCATGTCATGAACGCTGATAAATTTTTCAGTGTAATCACTTATACCTCAGAAATTAGAAAACATCACAATGTTGGTTTTGCTAAATGTCAAAACTTTAAAAAATCATATAGAAAATATTAATCATGTATATAAAAACAGAATGTATCATGCACTTTTTCTGTAAAGCTGGTTAACATTAATCAACATGCTACTGTCAATATCTTTTAAGAATTGTTGGTAAATGTATAAGTAACAATAATATAGCCTGAGAGAAGGTACATTCTAAGGTAACTATGGAACCTGGGGGCTCTCAAGGCTAAATCAACTGGAAAGAACATTGAAATCATAATCAGAAGATTTGAATTTTGAGTGTAAGTTTTGACTCTTCCTGTATGATTTTGAACAAGTCACAGTCTTAGTCTCCTTAGCTATAAAATGAGATCTAGGTGATTTCTAATGTTGCTTCCTGTTCTAAAATCCTGTGACTCCTAGGGAAACACTTTTGGTTAGTACACATTAATTAACTTAATAAAAATATACCCCATTCTATTCTCATTCTCTCTCTCTGTCTCTCTGTCTCTGTCTCTGTCTCTCTCTGTCTCTCTCTGTCTCTCTGTCTCTGTCTCTCTCTCTCTCTCCCCCTTCCCCTCCCTTTCTGTATATATGTGTGTATACACACGCAAACACACACATGCATACTTATATTTATGTATAAAAGTAGTTCTGGTTGCATCAGTTAATTCATAGCTGATACTACTGACAAACAAGGTAAAAGCTATTTCCTTCCCACCACAATTATTCAGATAAAGTTCTACCACATAAGTTTTCTTATCACAATTCCAATTTGTCAATCACATTGGGCAGAAAATGAATTATATAACATTGCAGTATAGAAAAAGACAACAAAAGTATGTATCATGCTATAATTTCGAACAGTTATATTTAATAATTTTAAATGAACCACTTCATTTTCAAAAAGTGATACATTAACCTTTGATTATACTGCTACTGTAATAAAGTGGCAAGATTTCAATAATCAAATCATGTTGCCTGGAAACTGTGGTAGCTTCATTCATAATACTTGTTTAAAGAGACATTTAACACTTTTTAAAATTGCTAAGGTAATATAAGAAGATGCCAATTACATCAACTGATTCCATTTCTTATGTAATAGCTTCAAGGAGTAAAATTACAAATAACAACAGAAGATAGGGCATAGTATCTGATCTTTGTTTACCTCAATGAAGGAAATTCAAATGTGTGTGTGTGTGTGTGTGTGTGTGTGTGTGTGTGTGTGTGTGTGTGTGTGTGTGTGTGTGTGGCACTGGGCAGGGAGAAGAGAGAAAGAGAAAAGGGATAGGGAGATATGGAGAGAGGGAGAGAGATTTTACTGAGGAACAAAGTTAAAATTTCAAGCTTCATTTCATTTCATCTTCAGTCATTCAGTGGAAACTCTGATATCCCTCTCAATAAAAAAAAAAAAAAGTCTCAATCTCTCTATGCCTTCTGCTCCATTGTATTTCTTGTCCTTATCCTCCCAGAGGATTTCACCAGAATTCACCAGAAAGATCCACCCAGTGTCCTGGCAACTTTATTCTAGATTTCAAATGTTCTTTGAATATCAGTGGAGTCTATGGACAATTAACTTCAAGAGTTTACTCTTATCTCCTTACTAGCCTACCTTCTTTCCTGCACATGAATTTTTTACAAAATTTTTCATGTATCTGTACTTCTTCTGAGCAATTCCTGCTCATCAATATGTTCATCTATGGATAGGGGGCTGGCCTTGGAGTCAGGAATATCTAGGTTAACTTACAGCTTTGAATATATATATGTATATGTATATGTATATATATATATATATATATATATATACTCTTTCTTTCTTTTTCTGAACATTCCTTTATCAGATGTGGGCACTTCCATAATTCAATCACCCAAATTCAAAACCATGGAATTATCTTTGATTCCTGACTCTCCTATGATGAGTTTTGATGATTTTATTTTATTTATTTATTTTATTTTTAAATTTTATTTAGTTTTTAAAATAAAATAAAAATAAAATAAATTTATTTATTTTTATTTTTTCAACATTCATTTCCACAGGATCTTGAGTTCAAAATTTTCTCCACGTCTCTCCCCTCCTCCAGAACAAGATGTCATGCATTCTGATTACCCTTTCCCCCAGTCTGCCCTCCCTTCTATCATATCCTTCACATCCCTTTCCCCCTTACTTTCTTATAGGGTAAGTTACCCAGTTGAGTGTGTATGTTATTCCCTCAGAGCCAAATGTGATGAGAATAAGGTTCATTCATTCCCTCTCACCTCCCTCCTCTTCCTCTCTATTGTGAAACCTTTTTCTTGCCTCTTTTGTGTGAGATAATTTACCCCATTCTATCTCTCCCTTTCTCCTTTTCTCAATATATTCCTTTCTCATCCCTTAATTTTATTTTTAGATATCATCCCTTTATATTAAAGCTGACCTATGTCATCTATCATTCTATCTATCTATCTATCTATCTATCTATCTATCTATCTATCTATCTATCTATCTATCTAATCTATCTCCTCCAACTACCCTAATACTAAGAAAGATCTCATGAGTTGCAAAAACATCTTTCCATGTAGAATTGTAAACAGTTAAAATTTAATAAACTCCTTATGATTTCTATTTTCTGTTTACCTTTTGATGCTTTTCTTGATTCTTGTATTTGAAAGTCAATTTTTCTTCTCAGCTCTGGTCTTTTCATTAAGAATGCTTGAAAGACCTCTATTTCATTGAATATGCATTTTTCCCCTGGAAGATTATACTCAGTTTTTCTGGGTAGGTGATGCTTGATTTTAATTCTAGCTCCTCTGACCTCCTGAATATCATATTCTGAGCCCTTTAATCCCTTAATGTAGAAATTGCTAGATCTTGTATTATCCTGAATGTGTTTCCAAAATAATCAAATTGTTTCCTTCTGACTGCTTGCAATATTTTCCTCTTAATCTGGCAACTCTGAAATTTGACTGGAATATTCCTAGGATTTTTCCCTCTGGGACTCTCTTTTAAGAGATGATTGATGGATTTATTTTTAATTTCTATTTTACCCTCTGGTTCCAAAATAGCAAGGCAGTCTTCCTAGATGATTTATTGAAGGATGATATCTAGGATCTTTTTTTAATAATGGCTTTCAGGTAGTCCAATAATTTTTTAAATTATCTCTCCTGAATCTATTTTCCAGGTCAGTGGTTTTTCCAATGAAATATTTAACATTCATTTCTATTATTTTCATTTTTTGTTCTGTTTTAATAATTTCTTGGTTTCTCATAAAGTCGTTAGTTTTCATTGGCTCCACTCCAATTTTGAAGGAATTATTTTATTCAGTGAGCTTTTGGACCTCTTCTTCCATTTGGCCAATTCTGCTTTTTAAGGCATCTTTTTCTTCATTTGTTTTTTTGATCTCTTTTGCCATTTGAGTTAGTCTATTTTTTAAGATATTATTTTCTTTAGTATTTTGGGGGGCTCCTTTAGCAAACTTTTGATTAGTTTTTTATGATTTTCTTCCATCACTTTCATTTCTCTTCCCAATTTCCCTCTACTTCTTTTACTTGCTCTTCAAAATCCATTTTGAGTTCTTCCATGACCAATTCATATTTTTCTTGGAGGCTTTAGATATAGGAGCTTTGACTTAGTTGCCTTCTTCTATTTGTATGTTTTGATCTTCCTTGTCAGCAAAGTAAAATTCTATAGTCTGAGATTTTTTACAGTATGCTCATCTTGCCAGCCAAATACTTGAATTTCTAACTCTGTGTTAAGATCATACTCTGTTTCCACTGGGGGTGTAGGTGGGTGTGGGTATGCTATTCCAAACTTCAGGGACTTTGTAACAGCAGCTTCATTCCCCCAACATCTGAGGGTCCAGTGCTCTGGAAGCAGCAGCAGTTACCTCCACCATAGTGGGGATGAACCATGGCTTTCCTTCTCCTAGGTCTTACAGAGTTTTCCCATTGACCTTCTAAGCTTTTTTGGCATTTATGGGTCAAATAGTCTGGAAATTGCCATGGCAGCCAGTGATTCAGTCCCCTGAGGCCTGTTCCATCCCTGTCTATGCTGGTATAGCCCATGCTAGACTGTACTTCCCATTCAGCACAGTGTGATTTACCCTTCCTGTCAACCCTCCAGGCTATCCTGGACTGGAGATTTGTTTCACTCTGTCATTTTATGGGTTTTGTCACTCTAGAATTTGTTCAGTCATTTCTACAGGTATTTAGAGGGATTTGGGGGAGAGTTGGAGCCAGTCCCTGCTTTTACTCTGCCATCTTGTCTCTACCCCTTCAGTGCCATTGATTTTAGAAGAACTAAATATCTCTAGAGGCAGCAAGGTGGTGCAGTGGATAGAACATGAGCCTCCAAGTCAGGAAGATTCATCTTCCTCGTATACTTACTAGTTATGTGATCCTGGGCAAGTCACTTAACGTTATTTGCCCCAATTCCTCATCTATAATAAGCTGGAAAAGAAAATGGCAAAACACTGTATCTTTACAAAGAAAATCCCAAATGAGTTCACAAACAAGGCAGATCTGATTCAAACAACTAAACAACAATAACACACAGGAAAAGTCTGAAAATCTTGTTTGGGAGAGGGTGACATGGTGGATACAGCACCAGGCCTGGAATCATGAAGACTTTGAATTCAAACCGAGTCCCAGACATTTAATAGCTGTGTGACCTTGGGCAAGTCATTGAACTCTCTTTGCCTCAGTTTCCTCATATGTAAAAATGAGCTGGAGAAAAAAAAAATGAAAAGTACTCCAATATCTTTGCCAAGATAATCCTCAAAGGGTTTGTGAAGAGTTGGATGCTATTGAAATGACCAAAAAAAAACCCAACAAATTCTCTCTGATCTGTCATTCATTCTCCATTCACAAAGTCACAGTTCTGCTTCAGGTTCATATAACTTCTACCCTAGAATATCATGATAGCTACGTAATTGGGCTCCTTGTTTCAAATTTCCTTTATTTCATCCTCAGCACAATTCCAAAAGCAATATTTCTAAAAGAAACATATTTTATAGTGCTTCCCACTTATTTAACTCCAGTGTATACCTGCTAATTGTAGCATTAACTACAAACATTAAGTACAAAGGACTTAAAGTCCTTTCCAATCTGCATCCAAGTTATCATTCTAGCCTTATTTCCCATTTTTTTCGTCACGCTCTTTACAATCCAGCCAAACTGTCCCACTTTCCATTCTTTGCACATGGTGCTCCATCTTCTAACTCTGTGCATTTGCCACATCATCCCCCATATCAAGAATGATTTTCCTCTTCATCTCCACTTCTTAGTATACCTTTTGATGTTGTTCAGTCGTTTTACTCATGACGGCATTTGGAGAAGGGTTTGGCGAAGATACTGGAATGGTTTGTCATTTTCTTCTCTAACTAATTTCTAGAGATTGAGAAACTTGGGACAGATAGGATTAAGTGACTTGCCCAGAGGTCACATAGCTAGTAACTGTCAGAGGTCAGATATGAATTTAGAAAGATAAGGCTTCCTGACTTAAGGCTTGGTGCTCTATCCACTATACCACCTAGTTGCCCTATTACTCTGGGATTTTCTTGGCAAAAATACTACAGTGATTTGACATTTCGTTCTCCAGCTCATGTTATAGATAAGGAAACTGAGAGAAACAGTTAAGTGACTCGCTCATGTTCTCACGGCTAGTAACTATCCATATCTGGATTTGAACTCAGGACTTCCTACCACCAGGCCTGGTATTGTAATTACTCTACCTTAGAATCCTTTAAAGGAAATCTCCCAAACCATTAATTGATGTGCTATGATGAGGGGCAAGTCACAGAACATATTATTCTAGGAATTCATCTCCATAATGAAATTAAAATTCTACCACACCCCCTCATCCAATGAAAATACGTATAAAACCACTGTGTAATTTATTATATACTGTACCAATATATTTCTTCCTCTTAAATTCCAATCTGAGCACATTGTCATTTAAAATGTCTAAGATACATGTACAAATAGAACAGTTCTATTCATTTTTCAATACAGCTGCATATTGTTATCTAGACACATAGCCTATGAACTGTATGATACCTACAACACTCTTGAATGTAGCTCAAATCTGATTAAAATGTAATTGGGATATGTTTTTAAAATAAATAAAAATAAAATATTGCTGATGATACAATTTAAAACTGCATCAATACTCAGCCAGCAGGAAGCCTTATGTTAGGAATTAGTGGCTCCCATTTCTATTTCAGTTTGAGACCACAGATTTAAACAATAGGAAGTTTGAATTAATATGCTTATTTGTTTGATTTTCTTGTGTTGATAGGCCAAAATCTTTTGAGGGATTATGGATTTCACATGGGAGATCTGGAATGTTCCAAAGCTTGATGAAATTGGCAGAATATAATCCAAAGGCAGAAAAATTACTCCCTCAAGTGAATTGTGCTCTATCATGGATATCTGTCATTATGATGACAAATGAAGTTGGTAAGCATATAGATCCCTGTTCTATGTTAGCATGCTAGGTTGCCAAAGTTATTTCTTAATTAATATCTCTCAGGAAATCATATACAATTTTCACACATGTATGCTGAGAAGATCCTTTAAGTCTTTTGTTCTACCAATATTTTTTTTGGATAGCCAATAAAAATACTTTATATTTTTTCTATCAGTCCATTGTGGAGCCTTAAAAATGTGGCATGCTAGAGAATATTCTTTGCTAAAGCCTGCCCATTTCCCTTCTCCTGACTTCATAAAGAATTTCCTATATGCAGTGTTAACTATTTGCATAAAAATTTGGTAGTTATATAAGTGTATAAATATACACACATACATATGCGTATGCAAAATGTGTATATACACATATATGTGTGTATGGCATTAATACTAACTTGATCATCATTTTTTTGTTAAAAATAAGGACTTTTGCTTTTTGTGATGAGGATGCGATGCTGAGATCTAAAACTCTGTAAAGGGGAATGTGTTTTCATTCTCAAATGAAAAATCAGAAAATGACTAAAAGTAGAAGAGATTACAACAAATAATTAATGATATGCTACATAGGAATGAAAACAACTCTGAGATTTCACCCAATATCCATCAATTTGGCAAATATAATAAAAGATGGAAATAGTTAATTTTGGAGGGGCTAATGGGGGGAAAGCAAGTCATTATACTGTTGATGGAGTTATGAAATGGTTTAAATATCTTGGAAAACTTGAGAATTATACTAAAAGTGGCTAAAATAACTATGCACTTTGAGCCAGAGTCTTCATTGCTAGGCATGCTAGCTGGGCATATTTAAAAACAGAATTAAAGGTCATCATGAATATTAAAATATGTCCAGGAGTACTTTTGTAGTAGCAAAGATATAGAAACAGATATGTAGTTAAGTGAAGTATGAGCAAAAGAAACTATAATACGTGAATGTCATGGGATATTCAAGTACCATTAAAAATGCAAAAATAAGAATTCAGAAAAACATGGGAAGACTTTTGTGAACTGATGCATAATGAAATGTGTATAACCAGGAAAGCAGTGACTTGTGAAAAACAAACCTGAATGTTGTATAATTTTAATGACCAAATGTGATCCTGTCTCCCTCCATTTATTCAAGAGGCATAGGAGTAGGGGAGGTAGAGAATGATCTATGTGTTGTTATTTGTGAGTTACTTGAGGACAGAAGTTTTGCGTTTTATGTAGATGTGTGTGTGCATGTGCTTTTATTTGGATGTGTGTTTCTTTGTATCCCCAGTGCTTAGCACAGTGCAAGGCACAGAGTAAATGCCTTGGGAGAGGTAACTGATGTAACACCAGGAGTGAGGAAGACCTAACTCCAATACTACCTCTGGGAGCCTGGGCAAATCATTTAATCTCTCAAAACCTAAATTTCTTCATGTATACAATAGTAATAACAGTAGCATCTATCTCCCAAGATTGTTGTGAGAATCAATGAAATAAACTATGTATGATATTTTTCAAACCTTAAACTGATATATAAACTCTGGCTGTTAATATATGATTTTTGGTTGATATGCTGGTTGTTGGCTCAACTTTGCACTTTTTTTCTTAATTCTTTGTTAAAATATAAGTACACTGTAGTGAGAATTATATTTTGAAATGAATATGGTATAAAAAGAAAAGTCATCAATAAAATAAAATGTGTAGTACCATTCTGTTTGTTGTTCACAAAAAATTATCCAGTTGATACATTAATAATAATCATTCAGTCGAGTAGATGACACAACTTTCAGCTCTCCCTAGATTGTTCACTTAGGCATATAGCCATATAATGTATATTCTATGTTATTTTGAATTACTTCAAAACTAGTTTTTATTTAGTATTCATGTCTATACCTAGAGCTTTGACATACATGTATACACACAATTATATACAAAGAAATACATACATACACATAGAAATACATGCCTTCATGAATGAGTAGCAGTATATTAAAAAAACTAAAAAAAAATTATTCCTACATGAAATTAGATTCTCTGAGCTTTGAAACAAACCATGTACCAATTCATTTCTAGAGCAGTAAGTTGGATGTGTGTGTAAAAATGTGTCTTAAAAATAAAGAAAATAATAGATAGGATTTTAAGAATGTTTTTATTTGCAACCCCAAGGGTCAGCTTTTTAATCACCTTACATTTCAAAATGTGTTAAAGTTGGACAACTTTTATTATCCTTAAAGCTGCAATATCAGTGAACCTTGGAATTGAATTAAATACTGTAACCTTTTATATATGTGATATTCCAAAACTGGTATCTTTTGTATTCATATTTAAGGTCCTCTAAGGGTATCTTTTAACTGCAAAAGAAGATTATGTTATGTTCCAAATAGTTTTTGTGTTCAGTGTAGTTTTAAAAACATTTGATTATTTGAAAATTAATAATCCATGCATGGATCTTTCTACTAACCAGAATATTTACCAAACCTGAATATTTCATTATGGGGATTTCTGTTACTGTATCTTCTTTCTGAGTGTTCCTATAGAGATAACAACTTAAGTGCCTTATCTTATTCGGCATAATGAATTAGTTGCACATTAGTCTGTGAAACATTTTTCATTGTCATTTTGACATATACGTATATATATATATATATATATATATATATATATATATATATATATATATATATATATATGTATGTGTATATATATATGGCAAGTCAACCAGTGACATGGTTTAATCATTGATAGTCAAAACAACTGGACATATAATGCTGTATGGATTTAGTGTTGTTATACATATGTTGCCTGAGAGTCAAAAAACTCTCTTCTCTACATGATCTTAGCTACATGGCTAGTGCCATAATTAATAATTTTGAAATTAAGATATATGTATTACTATCACTGGGTAGAATTTCTCTTGTGCTATCCTTTCCAATCATAAATTTTACATTAAAAAATACAGCTTCAGAATCTTTGTAGTTCAATCTATTTTTGAACACGAATCTGCTTCACAAATTCCATACAGCTATACTTATAGGAAAAACCAGTTGTTGACATGAGTTTCCTCTAAGGGAATAACATTTCCCCTTGGAGAGACTAGCTCAATTTAACTGTAAGAAAATGATTTGTAGATATCTGAGGTCTTTTTTTTTTTTTTAACAAATGAAGAGATGCCTTTAAATACTTTCTGTACTTATTCTTTGATAACCTTATTTTTTAATGTTTATAATATAAAAGTTTTATAGACTATTAGAGTTATGAAATTGAAGTTTCAGTTAGACTAAAAAAAATCTATTAAATATACTTATGAAAAGTGAGAGACTTGGGATTAGGTGAATATTCAACAAGAGAACTGGAGCCACAGTTTCTGCATTAGACAGAATAGAAGAAGAAAGACACTGGAAACAGATAGAAAGGGCCAAGTAATTGATGGTAAAGAGAAAAAGGAATTTCAGTGAAATAATAGGCAGTCAGTGAATGGAGGAAGCAAATATTGGTTTAGTTTGGTTTTCTCATTTCAGAAGGAATCCATTCCACTCCTCGTATATACTTCGAGGTTGTTAAATTTCCTGTGTTTGCATTTGTGTCTATCACCATTCCTGAAATGTTACAATACTCAAGAGACAACAAGGATATTTGTCAAGCAGGTCTAGCCCTAGGCAAAACTGCAAAACAGGTAAAATTTATCTTCTGCCCTTTACCCTTATTTGATAGCAGCCTGCACCTTTAGCTTCCCTCATTCTTTAACCAACTCTAAACGTTAGCCATGTGATGGTTATAGGAGTCATGTCCAATATCTCTACATACAAACCTAACTATTCTTTAACTCCAGTGAAACTGTATCTCCCAAAGTAATGGCTAGTTAATTTGGAAGTGTAATTGATCCAAATGTATAAAAGTTATGGACCAGAACCATGCCATTCTTTCCTTTCTCCCTGGTGATGTGTGCTATTATCACCTATACTAATGCCCATGTTCTCTAATTCAAGAGTAGCTGGAATGGTAGGAATTTCAGTGACTTTACAGGAGGGATGACATTGTAAAGGCAGCTGAGATCCATCCCTGAGTCTTGGTAATGACAATAGTCAATGTTTATGCAGCCTTATTGACTGTCAGATCACCAAATATCTACTCCTCTTTTTGTCAATCCAAGGGGGCCTGCTTTGTGTGGATTTCTTTCACTTTTTACTCTTAGCCAATATTCCTTTCTTTCCTTTAATTTGAGATCCTGAGGCTCCTGAGTGTTCTTTTTCTCTGAGTCTGCTTAGCTCTGTGAGCTCAGGGATTTGGTATACTTTAGCCTTAATTACCTGTTCCTCTTACTTTATCTTTTCCACAAAATCCAGATGCTATTTGTAGGGTTATGCTTTCCTGTTTTGATTCTATATGTCTTATGGACTTCTGTCAGTTTCTCTTTATTAAGTAAAAGAAGCTTCATCTTCCCAGTAGGAATAAGATTTTAGCAGCCAGGCAAGTATAGGGAGATGCTGAAAAATCCACATCAAAAATATTTTTTGGATAATTGGGCAAATCACTTAAACTTTCTGTGCCTAGGAAAGCTCCTTGAGATTAAGCACCATCAGAAGTCAAGTTTATTATTAGAATGACCCATTGAGGAAGGAGTGGAGAGGATGATTTTCTGGGACTTGTCTATGTAATCAGAGATGAGTTACAGTCTATATTTGCAGAGGAATTTCCCACATAGGGAGCTTCCCAGACTGAGTAAACAATAAATCCTTCTCTGTCCCATTTGAAAAGAGATGAACAACTGTAGGGATCAATGCAGCCTACCTGGAAAACAAGGGCTTGTGAGCTAAGCATTGAGAAAAGATAAAGGTTACAAAAAGTGACATTGCAGCAGGAGTGCATTCCAGAAAAGGGGAACAAACCAATCCAAATACTTGCAAGCAGGAAATGGAATGGTGGAATTTCATTAGTAATGTTTGGCTTGAAAAAAGTCTTTAACTGTGATCCATGTGAAATAATATTGGAAACATAAATTAGAACCAGATCAAAGTAGGACTTTACAAAGTAGACTGAGACATTCATATTTGACCTAGAGGCAAAAGGGATTTTTAGGAAGGATAAGGATCTGTTATTACTGTCTCACTCCCTCTGGACATAATTAGACTTGTGTCTTAGGAAAACTATTTTGATAGTTGTGTGAAAGATGATCAGAGATCAATTAGTAGATGATTTCAATAATGCATGAAAAGAGGATGAGTCTAAACCAAAGTGTTTGCAGCGTCAGTAAAGGAGAGAAGCTGGATGGGAAAAATGTTTCCACAGTAAGTGACTATACCTGCAAAGCTCCAAAAAGAAGAAAAAAGTACAGTAGATCTTACTATAACCAAGTATGGAAGGAATAAAGAACTGTGTAGTGATTGCCAGAGTCTGGGCTATGATATTTTTAGTTAGCTATAACTATGTCTTTATCTATTTATAGCTATATCTATATACTATATATGTATATTTTCTCTTCTATAAGAAAAAGTTGAAAAAATGTGAATGATCTTATCTCTGTTTTTACTTTTAAAGTTCTATCACAAATTTCATGTATCAGAGAGAAGAGCCAACTGGGATTCTAAATAACATCAGGAATCTATGAAGGAAGCCAAAGGAAGAAGGAACACTGAATTTCTGGAGCTAAGTGACAGGTATGAGACCCTTCATGAAGCCTGGAAGACTGGACTACCTCAGGAAAAAAATGTATTTTTGTACAGCTTTAAGTTATGCACATCCTCCCAGTGCGCTGAAGGACAGATGAAAAATCAAGTCCTCTCTGATTCTCTCGGAGTCAGGAATCTTCTATTGCTCATCTCTAACTTTCTGTAGGACAACTCATTTCCCATCTCCTTATCATGAGGCATGAATTTTGCACCCAATCAAGCACTACTCAAACCCTCACCCTTCTGTTAAATCCTTGGTTCTTAAACTTGCTCTATTTCACGGAGCTCTACTCACATGACCACAGAGAAGAAAAACATACATCACTGTACAGAATGCCTTTACCATCAGAATAAAATTGATGCACACATTAACAGTACCTAATAATAAGAAAATGCACAATAAAAGCCTTCTAAGCAGCTGCAAGCCCTTCATATTCCTGGAATCCGCAAGTCTTCAGACATAAGAGCAATTTGAACCTAGTAGTTCTAGGAAATGTATAGTATGTGTTTAGTTCCTCCTTCCCTTTGTGAGCAGAAAAAAAAAAAAAGGATAATTATTTTGACGTTTGATTTTTTATTTGCAATTGAGCTAGCTATCATAGGAAGCATTCAAAATATCGGAGGGTGTGATTGATGTTGGGGGGAACTTGTAGCCTTGAGTCCTTAAGCTGTAAAGTTTGGATTCAGTCAAAGAGCCACACTTGAGGACCTAGAAGGTGACATGTGACCTCAAAGCCTCAGGTTCCTCACCCCTACAGAGCAAAAGTCAGACATAAGGGTAGCCTCTGGACTTGAGTAGTATCAAGGAGAGAATTCTCTTGTTACTGATGGAATTCTCTGATCTCTTCTGGTCACAGGAAGCTCATTTCATGTGAGATAGGATAAGTGAAACCAATGACCAGTCACAGCAAACAGAAACCTTCCACCACCATTGCTACCCATTATGCCTTTGACTGTTAGGGAAAAAAAAAATTCTTCTGCTATAGCTGTGTAACTTCCTGGGTTCACCTTTTTATTTATCCCCTCCACACTCCACTGTCACACACAAGTAGTAATCATGAACTCGAAAATCCTGGAACTATAGAGATTTGCTATTTCTTTTCTTTGGGGTACCTGATACTCTTAATGTACTCATACTCCATACTTTGTTGAGAGAAAGAGGTGATGCATAATGCTGTTTGTTTATTCTCTGTGAGGCACAGGATATTTATTGACCTGCCATCAATAAGAGAAGTTTGAGTTCTTCCCAGACATTACAAAAAACTGTCTAATTGTATAATAATTAGGCAGCAAGGGAGAAAAGTGAATAGCGTGCTGCACCTAGAATTAGGAAGCCCAGAGTTCATATTGAGCATTAGACACTTACAAGATGTGTGGCCCGGGGCAAATCACTTAGTCTCTCTGTGTCTCAGTTTCTTCATCTGTAAAATGGGGATAATTGCATCTCCCTCACACCTCCAGGCCCAGGTGGTCGTGAGGACAAAATGACATATTTCTAAGTACCTTTGCAAACCTTAATGAACTATTATAAATGTCTTCTTTTCTTATTTCTTTTTCCTCTTCCTCCTCCTCCTCCTCCTCTTCCTCCTCCTCCTCCTCCTCTTCCTCATCATCACAATTATTATATTAATTCCTAGATCTATATATCTAGCCCTAGCCTCTTTCCTGAACTCTAGCTCTATACTACTAACTACCAACTGCTATTGCTGTTGTTGAGTCATTTCAGTTGTGTCCAATTCTTGGGGTTTTCTTGGGAAAAGATACCAGAGTGGTTTGCCATTTCCTTCTCCAGTGTATTTTACATGAGAAACCATGAGGAACCAAAGATTACATGACTTGCCCAGAGTCAGACAACTAGTAAGTGTCTGAGGCCAGATTTGAACTCAGGAAGATGCCTTACTGAATTCAGACCCAGTACTCCATCTACTGCACCACCTATTACCTACTGAACATTTCAGACAAGGTACTATAGAAGCATCTCAAACTCAGTATAGCCAAAACAAAACCCACTCTCTTTCCCCCAAAACTGATCCTTTATTACAAATTTCCCTATTTGTGTCAAAGACACCAACATTCTTCCCATCACCCAAGTTCAGAACTTTAGAGTCATTCTCCATACACTTTCGTTCACTCATATATCTATTCAGCTCTTAATTCTTGATTCTGCCTCCACATCATCTCTTGGATCTGTTCCCTTCTTGCCAGTGACACAACCACCACTGCAGTTCATTAGCTTGTTACATCTTGCCTGGGCAATTCTAATAGTATACCAATTTGTCTCCTTGCTTCAAGTTTCATAACTCTCCTTAATGTGATCAAAATACTATTCTTGAAGCACAAGTCTGGGTATATCATGCCCTTCTTTAATAAAGTATAATGGCTCCTTATCCCCTTTATGGTCAAGAAAAAACAAAATATTTGATATTTAGAACTCATCACAGTTTGAATACCATTTATTTTTCCAACTATATAATATTCTATTCCCATTATCGTTTAAAATTGGCTTTTTTGACTTGCTTTCTATACCACATTCCATACTTCACACCTGAAGTAGACTCCTCATCCTCTTAGTCTGTTAGACACATGAACTTCTTTCAAAGCTTCGTTCCAGAAACCACTTCCTATATGAAATTTTTTTTCTGATTGTCTTTTTTTCCAGATTCCAAGTCCTGCTAATGACTCTCCTCTAAATTAATAAATCAATCAAAATGTATTGATTAAGAATCTACTGTGTGCCAAGCACTCTAGTGGGCATTGCAGACAGAAAAACAAATGTAAAAAGGTCCTTACTCTCAAGAAGCTTACTTTCTAATGGAGTAGACAGAATGCATGCGTACATACATGCACGTGTGCAAATATGTGTACATATATAGAGAGATGCATAGATGTATACATAGACACATATGTGAATATATGTGGGTATATATAAAACCATCCATCCATTCCTAGATATACATATTTGGTAATTTTGTCAGAAAAATCACTAGAATCTTGAGGCAGGAGCAAAGGTGTCAGAAAGAGCCATGTACAGAAGGTGATTCTTGAACATAGTATGGAAGCAAAGTAGGGGGTGTAAGACATGGAGATTCTAGACATGACAAACAAGCAGGTCACAGACTCAAAGGAAAAAGAGGGAGATTTGTGTGCGATTAAATGTAAAGCCAGTTTAACGGAGCCATAGCATATATTATGGGAAATAATGAGGAAAAGATAGGGTAGGTTATCAGTATGAAATGCTTTAAATGGCAAACAGAAGAATTTATATTTGATCTAGAGTGTATTGAGTGGGGAAATGGCATCAGAATAGCCATTTAGAAATATCACTTTGGCAGCTGTATGGAGGATGGATTTGGAGAGGAGAGAGATGAATTAAGAAGCAAAACTGACTGTCTATTATAATAATTCAAGTGATACTGAATTAGTGTAGTATCTATGAATAGAGAGAAAGAACATATGCGAGTTATGTTATGCAGAGATAGTCAACAAAACTGTGCAGCTGACTAGATATTTGATTGAGAGTGAGGAAGCAAAAATAATTTTGAGGTTACAAACCTGAGTGATTGAAAGTATGGCTGTACTCTTAGTATTTGACACATAGAAGGTGATTAATAAGTGTTTCCTAGTTGGTTGATTGATTGATGGTCAAACCTGACTTCTTTAAAGCACTTCTAGTGATTCATGATGGAAGAAATATACTAAGAAAATGGAACGTAAAAGTATTAGTAAAAATTATGAAATACTTAACAAAGAGAAAACACAGAACTCCTTGAAGATTTTTCAGATGTGCTAGTTTAACTGCCTTTCCAATGGCGAAAGATTGGAAATTCAAGGTTCTGTCTAGGCCCTCTTCTCATTTCTTGCTAGACAACCTCCTATTCTCATCCCCTCTCTTGGAAACCTAGGGATTTTAGCTCCTAGGAGTAAATCTATCATCTCTCTTCATATAGCTCAGAAATCTTTCTATACAGCCCTAGAATGTCCCCTCAACTTCAGTTCAACATTATACGATGCCTAATAAACCTTCCCAGCTGTTTATCGTGCATACATTTCTCCCTGACCATCTGAAAAACTGAAGTCATATTTTCTACAAAAGTTTCCTTCTTTCGGATGTCCCTATTTCTGTCAAAGGTTTTACCATTCTGTCAGTCCACCAGGTCAGTAATTTCAGTATTACCTTTTACTCTCTACTTTTACTAACCCCACGTATCCAGTCACTTGCTAGAACCTGACAATTTATTTTCACAATACCATTTACATTCAACATCTTCTCTCTACACATGTAGTTACAACTGTGCCTGAGGTCAGGTCCTTATCACATCTCTTCTAAGAGGCGATAGATAGCCTCTTAACCAACCATTCCCCCTGCCTTGAAGCTGTCATTTCTCCAACATATCCTACTTATTGCTGCCAAAGTGATTTTCCTTTAGCTCAGGGATGAAATTGTGACTCTACCAATAAATGAATTCCACTGCTTTTTTTATGGCTTTTGAGACAAAATGTAAATACCTCAGCTTAGATTTTTAAATACATTTACAATCATTCTCCAAAGGTTCTTTTTATCCTCTTTGGACTTTACTCCTCCTCCCAAGCTCATTAATCCATCCACAGGGTTGTTTCTGCTACTCCCTCTCCTACTTCCTTATCTTTGTACTACTGACCTAAAAACCTGGAATGGATTTCCTCCTCACCTTTACCTCACAGAAACTCTCCCTTCCTTCTAGACACAGCTTAAACAATAACTTTATAGGAAGCCTTTCCTGATCTCCCCAATTGGTAGTACCCTTCCTCCCAAATTGCCACATATTTACTATTATATTCCTTTGCATTTTATGAATATATTTGCATATTTTCTTGTCTTCTCCATTAGAATGTAAGGTCCTTGTGAGTAGGGGTATTTTCTTCTTTGGATTTTTATCCCCAATACCTAGCATAGTGCCTAGAACATAGTCAGTACTGTGGTGTTTAAAAAAAAGGTTTGAGAAACATAATTTCTGAATAATTTAATGATTTTATTAATAATGCCAGCATTTTAATACAAGGATGGTTATTTGGCCTTTTCTCTCTTAAACCAAAGAATGAGCTCATGGCTTATATGACCTTTGGAAGAGGGGTGTTCCTGAGAATGGCAGTCAACTTTGATTGGTTAATAATTAATAAGAGAATCAGTATTACAATGAGAAGCTGGGCCATCTTACAATGAAGGTCTTGTAGTGGTATCATGTCAAAGAGAGGTTATTCATAGGAATAGTTGTACCCAGAATACCCAGTCTTGGGCAATATATTCAAATAATTTATCTCCACCCAAAAGCAAAATGGTTTCTTCACCTGGATGGTATCGGTATAAGACTATTAAGAAAGTAAGTCCAATCTCATTATTAGCAATGTCCTTCAAGAGACTTAACTTTGGAATTCAGTGATTTAGGAAAAGAGGGGAACTCTGGATATTTGTAAATCATTGGTTATTTAGAATTACTTCTCTCAGTACCTTGTAAGTGTGTATTGAATGATTGCTTTAGAAAGGAAAGGAAAATTGAAAAGTAAACAGTTCTTAGAACATCATTCTTGAGAATATGATTTGTATTTCTTGAAATTGGCTTAAAACATAGGAATTATGAGATTCTGTCCAGGAACTGATTTGGTCTATTAAAAAAAATCTTATTTCCCTGATGTTACAAATCTTGTCAGAAGATCTTTTAAATGAAAATAAGAAAGGGATAAACATAAATCTAGACTCAAATCATCAAATGACATATTCCCATGGTCTCCTAATTAATTTCTATCTCATCTCTCCCTACTTCTGACTATCCTTCAGACAATGACCAGTGATTTTTCTTAAGCGCAGATCTGACTGTGTCTATCAGAACTCTCAATGTATTCCTATGGCTTTCTATAGAAATTCATCAGTTTGGCTTTTAACGACCTTTTCAACTTAGTCCTAACCTAATTTTCAAGTTTCATTATATATTACACTAAAAAATTACCTTTTTTTTTTTCTTTTCCTTGCATACAACATTTCTATCTCTGGTCTCCATGTACTCTGAGAAATGTACTTCTTCCTTATCTCTACATAATAGAATCCCTTATTTCCTTATAGACTCAACTACATGATGCCTGTCCTGATTCCATCAACTGCTAGTGACCTTTCTTTCTCTAACCTATTTTTTATTTGTCTTATTCTTATTCCATATGTACTTGTATATGCATATATCATGCCCATCAATAGAATATAAGTTCCTTGAGCACAGGGTTTGTTTTATTTTTGTCTTTGTCATCATCAGCAACAGCACAGTGCATGCCACATAATAGACATTCAATAAATGCTTGTTGATGGACTCATAGGTTGATAGATATGAAACGTATAGCAGGTATCTCATAAGTAGATCACCATGTAAGGACTAGTTATTTAATGGATATATTCAAGATAAAACACAACAATAAACCTCACCTATGACTTTATTTTTTTTAACTCAAATCAAGAATTTATTAAGTACCTGCTATGTGCAAGGCACTCTACTCAGCAACAGGGACACACTGGGACAAAAACAAGTCTCTGCCCTTGAGCTTACATTCTACTTCAGGGGAAAAGGAAAGATATACAACAACATGAATATAGATAAGTATATACAAAGGAAATAGGATGGACTCCAACAACTGGGGAGGTCAGGAAAAGACTCATGTAGGTGTTTCATGTGAGCTGAGCCTTTAAGAGTTAGGGATTCCAAGAGGTAAAGGTGAGAATGAGCATTCCAGGCATAGGCATAAGGTAGAGAAGCAGGAAATGTAATGTCATGTCCAGCAAATAGGCCAGTTGGGGATGAAACCTAATAATACATAAAAAGTAACGGGAAATATGCCTAAAAAATTAGGCTGGAGCCAGAGTACAGAGGTTTCAGTGTCGAACAGAGGAGCTTGTATTTTAGCCTATTCTAGAATACACTATGATCCTCATACACAAAAACTACAGAAATATCAAGATTAAATAAAATGTTTCTTCTGAGTTTATTACTTAAAAAAAAACAAACTAAAACAAAGACTCTCAACCAGTCATGGCTCCAGTCCCTCCCTTTTCCCACATTCCCTAATCTTTCTCCAGGCCCTATTCACAAAACTTAATCTGTTTTCACAGAAAACCTACATTGGGGTAAAGGTAAGGAAAAGGGTAGAAGGCAGTAGTATCATCTAAGCTCCACCCAGTGAGAAAGGGGAATTTCATTGCCCAGAGATCTATACTGGGTGGAGATTCACAGAATCCAACTGACAGAAGGTAGGGAAAGAGGAGAGAGGGAAGCAAAAGTTGGGAGCTAAGGGACCGCTCACTATGTCACACTCATAATGACTTGGGGATGGGGGGGACATCAGGTGAACCACAGGGCATCTTGCTATAAAGAGCATTTCTCAGCTCTCCTATTGCTGAAGGTGAGGAAGGGGGGGGTTGGAGGGCACCACTAACAAACAAAAATGGAATCAAGATTGTGTCCTTTTTCAAAACTATCCAGGGCTCACAAGAACCACAAGTAATACTTGAAGGGGGCAAATTCTGGGTGAACAGCACCAATTAGGTTTCCATTACAACTTATCAGGGGAAAGTCACTTATTGGGAAAGAGTAAAGGGACACAGCATTGAAATTACAACCCCTCCCCCCCACCTCTAACAGAGAAAAAGACAGATGATGTAGATCAATGATTGAGAAACCTCCCAGACCACTACTGATGTGGAATGCTGCATACACTGTGAGATGTGGTCCATTTGATAGTTTGCGTAAGTGATTTTCTTTGTTACAAGCCAGAGTTGGGGGAGGGCGTTACTGGGAAGTGACAGTGGCATAAAAACCAAAAGTATCAATAAAACATTATTAAAAAAAAAAAAAACCTCCTCTGACACTCTTCCCCCCACCCATTCTCCCAGAGCCCCAGGTAAGGGAGGGAGAGGATCAGGCTCAGGCTCCTTCCTTGGCCAGAGATGCTGGGCACAAACACCTCAGAGAAGCCAACGAAGAACAATAGGGCAATGGGCTTCCAGGATAGAAAAGGTCCACTGGAGCCTGACTGGTGGAAGGCACAGTTTTACAATGGAGGTCCATTCACTCCTGGGTGGTAGAAGGCACAAAGATCCTCATAGCGACAGTGGCCCTTTGAGAAATGTCTGCAGACAGGGCAGTTGGATTTATCTGTTCTATCACCTTCCTGGACTCCATCCTTGAATTGAAGGGCGTTCTTGGGCCAGGGGATGTTCTTAGATGGATGGTGACTATTGCCCCCTCCAAGGTTTCTCCATCCATTGGGAGGACCATTCCTGGCATGGTCCCCATAGCCTGTTCCCCACCTAGGTTCTGGATCCTCATAGGCCCAACGGCTATGTGGGTATGGTCTAGGCCTGGGTCCTGGGCCCCCTCTCATTGGGCATCCTCCCCAGAAAGGAAGTGGAAGGCTCAGGAGTGGGGGAATCACTGGTCCCCTTAAAATCTGAGGGCCTCTGTGGAAGCCTGGATCAGGGCCACCAAACAACTTCCCATTGGCTATGGGTGGAGGGCCCAGGAGGCTGGATGGACCAGCGGGGCTCCCACTCTCCTCATCCCCACTCTCCTCGGGGTCCGGTGGCCGCTGCTTCCCCCTCTTGGGCATCACAGCCAGTGTAATAGCAACGATCAGAGTCGGGCCGGTGGGAGCAGGGCCACCTATGATTTTAAATATCTATATATCTATTTATGAAAAGGAAAGGGGAGCAGGAAAATTATCTAGGAAGTCATGACCTATTTAAATACTTCCCAAAACAATCTGATGAAATTACAGGACTTGAGGCATTGTCTGATGGGTCCTAAAAGGCATTTTCTGTGGAATGTGAATGTGTCCTGTTTCTATCTTCTGTTTTCAGAGACTATGTGGGGCTCTTAATGTTTAGTTGATTGAGAGAATGGAAGTTAAACATGATTAACTAGGGATCCTAACAATTTAAGAAGACATATTTAACCTTATAGATGTTATTAAGACTTGATAAGATGGAAATCATTTTATGATACTTTTAGAAATGTATAACTTATTCAAAAGAAACACAATACGTAGCATAGCATCATGGCTTAAAGGTGACCCAGGGTTCTTGAAGGCTGTGCTGGAAGAATTCAACATTTATTATTTTTTATCATGTTACTAAGCATGGTAAAGCAACTCATTATATCTGACTTTAAGGTATCAGTCTTAACAAAGAGGGAAAAAAAAAAAAACATCATGAATACAGTGACTAGTGGGTGATAATTTTTGGCCATGACAAAACACGATAAAAAGACAAATATAACATGGTTCTTTTCATTGTGTACTCAACTGTTATTGTTTTTTTTTTTTATTGTTGTTTTCCTCCTTTGCTCTCAAAGAGGATGAAAGACATCAAGAGGGTGATGTCTTGACTTGCAAGTGAACTGGATTTAAATGAGGCAGAGCTGTGCAGTCATCAGCCTCACTTTCTTCTCCAGAGTCATTCAGAGTCCAACCATAAAACATAGGTCAGGATTCCCGGAGATAGCCCAGGATGCAGGGGGAGACCATGACCTTTGTAAACTAAGGTCTTTCCCAGGTCTCAGTTTATCTGAGGTGACACCCATTCAGTGATTAGAGGATAGAAACCAGTTGAGATAAAAGACAGCCTAGTTTGCCTTCTCAGAGAATCAGTCTGAGAAGCAAAGACCCTTAGGGTTTCTGGCTAAAACAGAAACAATTGCTATTTATACTCACTCTGAGCCATCAACACCTAAACAATGAGCAAGTGAGACATGGGCTGGGACCTATTATTGGTCAATCAGTGGCCCAACTGGCAGAAAATGGCAGAAGATGTTAAGAGCTGCTCTATGTTATTGAAGTATACTGTTGTGAAACAATTAAGAAGCCTGAGAGTCAGGAATAGTGGGGAACATCTGGATGAGGATCAGTGGAGAAATTATCATAAGCAATATTACTCAGTTTCTGCTATAAACCAGCTGAGCAGAAATGTGTTTTTAGTTCTATTACGTTCAAAATATATATCTAAGACTTGTATAAAGCCATAGAAGACATATTTGCCAAATATTCAGAGATAGAAAGCTAGAAGACATGGCTAACCTTGCATAGTCAGGATTCTGAAAGGTCATCAGTAGTGGGAATGAGCTTAAAAAGTAGCATATTAAAGGAATAAATTGTTGTTTCTATTGTTGGGCTAAAAATATCAAATTCACAAGTATAGAATTCATAAGCCCAGTCAGTTGGCTGTTTTTGAGGGGAAAAAATAACTGAAGGTTTTAGTGGACTGAAAGATTCTTATAAGTTCAAAATGTGATTTGACAGCCTAGAAAATCGAATGCTTACCTATTCTGTATTTGGAAGCATAATATCTAGAATATAGGAAAGTTGAGGGGGGAGTGTTTATTCTGCTTTTTATTACTCCGGTGAACAAGTCCCATTTAAAGTGTTATAACTAGTTATCGTTGTGATATGATGCTTATTTATTGGGTTTTTCTTTTTATAGGTCATAGACAAACTCGAGTATCCAAGTAAAGACCATTAGGATGGTGAGGATTGGACACCATGGCATATTAACTTAAAAATTTACTGTGCCTATTTAGGATACAGAAAAGATTTAGGGCAGCCATGATAGCATTTTGCTGGTCAAGTCAAGGATGTCACAAAGAAGAAAATTTTTACTTATTCTAACTGACTCAAGAGGCAGAACTAGAAACGATCTGTGGAAGTTGTGCAAGGCTTGGTGTAAGGGAAAGCTTCCTAACTAGGCGTCCAAAAGTCAAATGACTTGACTTAGGAGAGAGCAAGTTTCTCCACACTGAAATTCTTCAGGTAGAGTATCTGTGACTCCAGGTTGGCAATACTGGAGCGTAGAGTTGATTAACTATAGGCTGGACTAGATATCCTCTGAGGTTTCTTTTAACTCAGATTCTGCAATGGTAAGAGACATCTAAAAAAGGCAAACAACATTTTTTTCAGTAATATTTTTTCCTTTTTAACCACTCTCATTATTATAAAAGAAATCATTATAATAAGTCCTTGTGTTTCAATTTCACCATTTTTTCTTTGGCATGAGACTATTCTGCATAAAGATTTCTTATCCTTTATAACAATAAGATTCAAACCTCACCTAAGTCCCTAAGGGTTAATGTTATGTTTACTCCTGACTTCAATTAGGTGAATTAGAAAAAAAAAATGAAAATGATTATAAAATAGGTCAGGGTACAACTATTGTATTTGATTTCTCTTTGGTTATAGACCCTATTTCAAAATACCATTAGCTAAATTAGAGGCATATTCCATAACCTATTTCTCCTGGGAAAATGGCAACTCTGCATTTGCACTGATTGTCATTGTATAATTTTATTAGTTTGTCATTTAAAAAAATAAATGTAATTGAACAACCATATAGCAGAGAAAATGAGGCCATTCAACTATATCCTACTACCTCACAGATAGTCACATGAATATTATATATTTTTCTACTCAGTGGCTGTGGGAATAATGAGATTACACCTATCCCCATTTTCACTCAGGATAATAAGAAGCTACTGTACAAGATCATTTTCAAAGTCATTCAAAAGTAGAAAATGACTCTAGCATCCTAAAAATGAGTGCACAAGTAAAATTACTATTAAATTCTTTTACAATATACCAACAAACTGTATGAGGAAAAATGGAGAGATGCTCATCAAATTATCTTATTTAGCTAACAAGAAAATGCATGGAGAAGAAGTTTTAATGGCAATTTTCATCCAAAATAACTATGATGTTCTTTACAGGAAATACTTTAAAATACTAAAATAAAAAAAAAATAGGATATCTCTAACTATTTTGAATAATAAACCAAGATCAGGTCGAGAGTTCAGCTAGATTATATGACTTGAACTTTAGGAAATAATAACCTTAACATATAATAATGTTGCAAATTTATGTGTGCCCATTAATAACTAGATCTAGTGATCCAAGTTGAAATGTTGATCTTGCAAGGACAATGTCAGAAAGTGCTATTGTCAGAAGCTGCTCCCGTTTCTACTTTATCGCTGCTTCCATGCTCCCATTATTTCTTTTGCCCACTAGAAATGCTTTAGAAGAGCTACATATTTACTAAGACTTCTGACTGTCACTACATCTGACCAAGGTAGCTGATCCATGCTGCCTTGTCTGTCTCAATGTCTATTCTTTCCCTGACTCTTCCATTCAAGGAGATTTCCTGGCTCCTGATAGTCTGACTTCTGAATAATAGTGGCCATGTGATTCTTTGATATTTTATGTTCTCAGATCTTGGTTATAAGTGCTCTATTCAAGGCACCTTGATCTGACTCACAACTTGAGGTGTGCTATTCACCTTACATGATCTTGTGAGAGCCAATTATTAAATGTTCAGTGCAAGCATTTACCTCTTGTGAATCAGCAAAGGATACAAATCAGGGCTTATTTATTTATTTTTATTATTTAGGCTAAAGAAAGTGATGGAGATATTTTTAATTATGCAAATTAAAATATAAAGTGTTCCCTGCATTGATTCCCCTGCTGAGAACCAGGTGTTAAATATTTACCAACATATCTTTACATGACAGCCTTTATTGACCTCATTTCTTATGTGTATCTGAGCTCATTCTAAAGAATCTGTTGATGTTCTTACTCTTTGACTGGACTCTAGACAGTTCTTCCAATATTTGTTACTATTTCCCCGTCGTTAACACCTAGTCAAGCATAACAAACATTTATACAGTCAGAATTCTAATTTTAATAGAAACCTAGCAATAGATGAGGCAAAGACAGCTGCTGAAATCTGTTTTTTGTATTTTCAAAGTAGCTAAAAATTAGTTGGAATGTATTTTTCACCTGAAGTTATTTCTACAATTATCCTTCCCATTTTTTCAAAGCTGCCTATTTCTGAATTTTTTTCAACCATGTCAACAAGTGAATAATTCATTATCTATATTAAACTTTGGGAATTTTGAAGCACTTATGTTCTTAAAATATCATGGCACATTGCCTCCATTATTCATTAAGAACTTAATGTTTTCAAAGTATCTTATATTAGAACGAGGAAGCAACCCTGTAATTCCTTACCTGTATTTTCATCATTATATACAAAGTTCCCCTAAAGACATAGTGTAATTTTAAGCTATTAATTTTTAAATTCTCACTAAGACTTTTGGGACATTATAATACACATACACATATGTATATATAGTGTATATTCATTTATACATTTATGCATCCATATATACACATAAATACATGCTAATAAACACAGTACACATGTATATTTATTAAATGTATATCCATCTCCAAGTACATATTCATATACATATAAATGTCATACATTATAAATGTATATATAATGTTATGACATTATACTCACATGTATTATATTTACACATATACATATATGTGTATAAATATATATATGAAATCTCCTACAGACTTGTAAATACTATTGTTTTAATTAATAACATAATGAAGACATACAAAGACCAGCATGGTGAATGACGATAACAAATTCTTCCTTTTACAGCTTGTAAATGACCAAAAAAAATCTAGTTTACAAGGATATTGAATCTTACTGCGTTTGCTCATTTGCAATTTTCCTATTTATAAGTACACTTTGGTAATTGAAAACTGGTATTTCAGGTCATTTTTGCAGTTTCAATTAAGAGCAGAGGGTTTTACAAATTGTACTAAAATCCCTTATGGATTTGAAAATGGGGATGCTGGTGATTTTACAATCCTTGGATGTTCATCAACTCAAATGTTATCAGAATTGCTGTAACCAATAAGTCTTTACTCCAGTCAATTTTCCTACATAAATGCAGTGACAATTAAAATGAGTCATAAAGAGGATAATAAACACTCCTAAAGACCTTGACACAGACAATTTTTTTTTTTTGCCTTTAGGAATCTACTTTCCTCTTCAACAAATTTTCCACAAGAACAATAGGATAGAAATATAGTGGAATTGAAAGATGATGTTTGTGGTCATGTCTTGCAGATCACACTTAATTGTGGATGCAAGAACCTACTCTCTGAGTAGTCAAGCCACTCCAAACTTCATAGCAGCTTTAATACATTTGCCTTTTATGTTCCTAGATGGTTTAAAGACTGTCTACTCAGTTACCATAAAGGGATTTGATTATTGGACTTAACATTAATACAACTGGCAATGATGAGGAAATCTCAGTGTCTTTGGCAGTATAGCTGGCTTTCATGTTTGTTTACTGTTACTAAATAATGCAAGGTTTTTTGATTCAGTTCTTAAGTTAAGGTTAAAACGAATGCTGATACATTACTAGTATCCATGTCAATTGATGGAAAATTGATTTCAGAATAAAATCAATGATATCTGTGAATTTTATTTGTTTTAGAATCTAGTTCTATAAATTAATAAAAAAGTGGCATAAAACTAGCTCCCAACCTTTTCCAACCCTGTAAATGACTGTCAGTGATAAGCTTAAAAACTTGGACTCATTTTTGACAATTTAAATTTTCTTATATCTTAAATCCAAGAATTTTCACCAAGTCTTATTGAGTTTTTTCTCAGAATTTTTCATATATCATTCATATACACTATATACACATATGTGTATGTGTATTATAATGTCCCGAAAGTCTTAGTGTGATTTTAAAAATTAATAGTTTAAAATTACTTTAAATTAAAATTATTTAAAATTACCTTTTTCAATATACTTAAGGCTGCAATTCTAATCTAGATGTCTATTATATCACACCTAAATGATATTATTAATCAACTATTGAGTGTTGCTTTCGTTTTCATGTATTACAGTAGAGTGGGAAAGCATTTTGAAGGTTACATAATTTAACATTCTAATTATAGCAATAGGGAAATTGAGACTCAAGAACATGAAATAACTTGTCCTATGCCAGACACAAAATGAGTGTCAGACCTAGGATTCAAACTCAGATTCTCTGACTCCAAATCCAATGTTCTCTAATTTATACTTTGCTAATATCAAATAAATATGACTTATGGGAAAGGATGCTAGATTTGGAGTGAGAAGGCAAGAATATAACTCCTGCCTTTTCTATGATCTTTATGACCTTGGACAATTCAATTCTCTTCTCTGTGGTTCAATTTATTCATCTCGAAAATGAGAACCCAAAGACAAGACTTCTAAAGACCATTCTAGTTCTAAATATATAAATTTACAATTTTTATCTTTTCTGAACATAATCCATTAATCAGCTAATTCTTACGCCCCCACCCCCAAGTTGGGGACAGGGGGTAGAGTCATGATGGCAGAGTAAAGATAGCGACTTGTTGGAGGTCTTTCAAATTCTCCTCTAAACAACTTTAAAATAATGCCTCAAAACAAATTCTGCAGTTGTGCAACAAGGAAAAAGCAACAGGATGGAGTGAAACAACTTTCTAGCCTAACTGCTTAGAAAGTTGGCAGAAAGAGTCTGTATCACTGAGTTAAGAGAGGAGTGCAATCCAGCACAGGTCTCACTCTGGCAAGTTAGCAGCTGGCCTTGGAGATGAATAAATCTATAGCAGCAGTTCCCAGAGCTCTCAGACCAAAAATAGTAAGAGATTCAGACAAGGAAGGAGATTACAGAGGACTCTTTACTGGCACTGGGAAAAAGACTCCATTGCATTACCAATATACAGCTCCAGGTTGCAGTGCAAGGGTGAGAAGGAACACCAATGTAACAGAATACACAGGCAGTGGAGAGCAGGGAGCCTGGTCACAGTCACAACATGGAAAAGAGTGCTCATTATCACTCATAGACCAGAGCAGAGGTCAGAAGAGTAGCAAACACACTTTGCTCTAGCTATACCACCTTGGAAAAACTGAAAACGTACAGAATCTCATAACAAACTCTGGAAAAAGAGCCTCATAAAAAACTCTGAAGGTGAAGACAGTACCCTCTCCTCCCTAGGATCAGACCTAACTTTAACATCAGGTTAAAAGTAGAAACAAAAAAAGTAGGCAAGAAAAATGAATAAACAACAACAAAAAGAACCTGATCATAGAAAACTACTATGGTGATGGGGAAGATAAAAACCTAAATTCAGAAGAAGACAATGGACTCAAAAGAACAATATCTAAAACCTTAAAGAAAAATATGAGTTGGTCTCAGCTACAAAAAATAATAACTCAAGAAGAACTCAATTTTTTAATCAAATAAAAGAGGTAGAGGAAAAATTGGGAAAAGAAATGATAGTAACAAAAGAACACCTAGGAGAAAAGTCAACAACCTGGGAAAGTGAAGGCACAAAATTACTGAAAAATAAGATGTTAAAAAACAGAAAAAGCCAAATGATAAAACAAGAACATAAATACATTGAAGAAAAGAAATACTCAAAAAACAGAATATCATTGGGAAAAAGCCAAATTTCAAAAGATCTACAAAAATTCACTGAAGAAAATAACTCCTTAAAAAGTAAAATTGACAAAATAGAAAAGAAGGTATAAATGCTCAATAAAGAAAATCATCCATTGAGAATTAGAATTGAGCAAGTGGAAGCTAATGACTCCATGAGATATCAAGAAAGAATAAAAAAAAATTAAAAACATTAAAAATTGAAGAAAATATGAAATGTCTCATTGGAAAAACAACTGACCTGGAAATAGATGAAGGAGGAATAATTTAAGAATTATTGAATTACATAAAAACCATGATCAGAAAAAAAAGAGTCAAAAAATCGCATTTCTTTGTGATGGGAATGTCAGACAATGTGTGAACTTTAATCTCATGAGAATTGGCTCAAAGAGTTAATATGCACACTTAGTTGAACATAGAAATCTATTTTACCCAATAGGTGAGAAGGAGAGGAAGGGGATAAAAGGAGGATAGCAGGTGATAGAAGGAAGGGGAAATTAGGGGAGACAGCAGTCAGAAGCAAGTCATTTTTGAGGAGTGACAGGATAAAAGGAGAGAAGATAAACAGGAGAAAATAGTATGGAAGAAAATATACAATAATCATAACTGTGAAAACCTTTCATAGTGAGTTTATCTGAAAAAGATATCATTTCTCAAAAACATAGAGAATTGAGTCAAATTCATAAGAATGCAAGTCATTTCCCAATTAGCAAATGCTTGAAGGATATGAAGAAGCAGATCTCAGATGAAGAATTCAAAATTTTCTACAGCTGTATAAAAAATGCTATTTTTCACTAATCACTATTGATTAGGGAAATGCAAATTGAAATATCACTAAAGTACCACTTCACACCTATTAGATTGACTAATAAGATAGAAAGGGAAATTACAAATATTAGAGAGGATGTGGAAAAATTGGGATGCTAAAGCATTGTTGGTGGAATTGTGAACTGATCCAACCATTTTGGAGAACAGTCTGGAACGATGTCTAAAGACCTATACAACTGCTGTGTATACTCTTTGATTGAGCAATAGCACCCCTGAGTTGTTTTTTTTTAAACTGAAGTAAGAAGAATCAAGGGAACATTGTTTACAGCAATACTGTACCATGATCAATTATGAATAACTTAGCTATTCACGGCAATGAAATTATCCAAGACTATCTATCCTAGAGGACTTATGATGAAAAATGCTGTCCACTACCAGAGAAAGAACTGATGGAGTCTGAATGCAAATAGAAACTTCTTTTACTTTATTTTTCTTGTTTTTTTTGTTATTATTCTGTTTCTTTAACAATATGGTTAATATGGAAATATGTTTTGCATCACTGCACAGGTATAACCCATATTAAATTGCTTTCTCAGTGAGGAGATTGGGGAGGGAGGGAGCAAGAAAATTTGAACCTCAAAAGTGGAAAAAAATGAATGTTAAAATTGTTACTTCATAAAAATTGGAAAAAAGTAAAGTATTTTTTAAAAGTGTTCAAGACATAAGTGAATTTCTCCAGCTATTTCCCCACAAAATGATGGTTATTACGGCCCAGAGTTCTCTATTCTCACTTAGGATTTCACACATTTCTGTTGCATCCAGTATGGAGGATTCTGCAAATAGGGCAAAATAAAGACAATGCCCTCCTTAAGCATCCATTTCCCTTGGTCAAATAATCTAGCTCCAAGATTTTCCTTCTAGAAACTGCCTAACTGAATCTACTTTTTCTTCAGTTCAACCTCAAACAATTATAATATCTTAAAAATTTCCATAGGTCATTCTAACCATTAAAGCAGAAAGTCTTAATCCAGAGTCCATGTAGTTTGATTTCAGTCTGTGAACGTGAATTGGTGGAGATGGGAGAAGGGAGGGAAGCTTTCTTTTTTTTTTTTTTTTAATTTAACTTTTAACATTTATTTTCACAAAATTTTGGGTTACAAATTTTCTCCCCTTTTCTCCCCTCCCCCACCAAATCCAAGCATTCTAGTTGCCCCTGTGACCAATCTGCTCTCTCCTCTATCCTCCCTCCCTGCCCTTGTCTCCGTCTTCTCTTTTGTCCTGTAGGGCCAGATAGCTTTCTTAACCCCTTAACCTGTATTTCTTATTTCCCAGTGGTAAGAACATTACATTTGATCCTAACACTTTGAGTTCCAACTTCTTTAGCTCCCTCCCTCTCCACCCCTTCCCCTTGGAAGACAAGCAATTCAATAAAGGCCAAATCTGTGTAGTTTTGTAAATGATTTCCATACTAGTTGTGTTGTATAGGACTAACTATATTTCCCTCCATCCTATCCTGTCCCCCATTACTTCTATTCTCTTTTGATCCTATCCCTCCCCATGAGTGTCAACCTCAAATTTCATTCTCCTCCCCATGCCCTCCCTTCTGTCATCCCCCCCACCCTGCTTGTGCCCCTGTCCCCCACTCTCCTGTATTATGAGATAGGTTTTCCTATCAAAATGAGTGTGCATTTTATTCTTTCCTTTCGTGGAATGTGAGAGAGTAGACCTCATGTTTTTCTCTTGCCTCCCCTCTTTATTGGAGGGAAGCTTTCTTTTCACTAATCCAAAATGAAATGGAGTATTTTATTTAATTATTAAAAAACCTGTTCTTAAAAAGCGTCCATTGGCTTCAGCAAGTTGCCAAGTAGTTCTATGACACACAAGCACACGCAGAGATATGTAAATGACCTCTAGAATACAGGAAATAAATGATGCATGCACTGTCAGACATGGTCAGCATGCTGCTTTGTTTTACTTGCCTAGGTACATTTACTACAAAGGAGGGTTTCCACACAGTGAAGGATGGCAAGTGAGTCTGTGGTTAGTGATAGACATGAAAAAAAAAAAGGAGTACCAATAAAATATTTGCAAAAATACATAGAACAAAACAGGGAAAAGCAAAATAGGAATCAGTGGATTTATTATTATCTTGTAAAACTTGTATATTCATCTGTACACATACGGTGAATATCAGCAGTTTAGGTTCTTATATAATATTCTTCCTTATTTTTGTTTTCTATATATTGAAATGATCAATGAACATTTAATTTTTTTAGCTAAAATATAAAACCAGTAGTGTTGATATCATGTAGAATGTTTGATTTGTATAAGAAGATAGATATCTGAAAAGAAAAAGGGAAGTGATAATATTTTGAGGAGATTTGAATATTGCTTTCCTAATATAGATTGCATTACTAATATAAGGACAAGGTATAGTAGTGAAGGCGGAGGAAGCAGACTAACTAGACAATTGCTTATCTTTTCACTCTGGTAAAAAGCAGAGCATCCGATAAATACTTGATTTGCCTTTATTGAACAATTTGATCCAGGAGCAAACTAGATCTACTTCCAATGAGCCAATTGTTAAACTTTTACTATCATTTATACCTTACAAATTTTAAATGCTACAAACAGGACTTGATTTATTGTTTTGTTGATTATGTAGATGTAAAAAGTCATGGTGAAGATGTTAATAATGTATATTTAGCTTAAAAGTGTGCTGGACCTCCTTTCCTCTCTTTCCCTGACCACTCCTGTCCAGAAGCTAGTGAAACATTTACCAAAACATGCCTGATTTTATCTATCAACAGGGCAGAACTGGGGAAGTCAAAATAGTGAGAACTTTGGGAGAAAATCAAGCTACTGTCTTAGAGATATTGGCCTTTTAGATAGGGCACAAGAATTGGAGTCAGGAGGACTTGAGTTCAAACAACTCAGATAATTGACATTTGCAATTGTGTGTCCATGGTCAAGTCAAATTATCTTTCTGTGCCTCAGTTTTATCATTATCAAAATGGGGTAAGGGTTGAACTTGATGGTATTTAAGATGCATTCCAGTTCTACAATGATGATCCCATGATCACATTATATAAGAATACAATATTCTGAGAGCAAACATTCACCAAGCCTTATTAAGTGCATATTATATATATGTAAAACCTCTGAAAAATTAAAAAAGCTGCATTTAAAAAAATACAAGTTGCTCTCTAATGAGCTAAGCTTTAATAATTATCACTGATTTTATATAGTACTTTAAGTTTTGAAAGCAATTTACATACATCATTTCATTTGAGCTTGACCCCCACCTTATGGGGAAGGTATTAATGTTATTAAAATTAGTGCACATTTATTAAGTGCTTACTATGGGGCAGGCACTATGGTGAAAGAGTCAAAAGATAGTCCCTGAACTCGAGGTGCTCACAATCTAATGGGAGAGATAGTGTGGAAGCAAATATGTACAAAGTAAGCAACACACAAGATTAATGGAAATAATTAACTAAGAAAAGACCCTAGAATAGAGAAGAGTTGGGGAAGGCTTCCTGTAGAAGATGGGATTCTATTTGGTACTTAAAACAGAAGTGAAATGATTTGTAGAATATCACATAACTATTAAGGGTAAGAAACAGGATTTTAACTAAAATTGTCCAGATTCCAAATGCAATTGTTAATAATCCACAAAGATTCACTTATCTAAAAAAAATGTGCAAAATATTAAATGTTTGCCATATGGTTGCAATGCATGGACAACAGCAGAAACTGAAGTACTAAAATCCAGTGTCTATATGTCATTAGGTGGGTTGGTTTACCTGCCATCTAATAGTAGCTGATATCCAATCTAGTCCAATGCAGTTCTGTTCAATTGATCCTAATTCAGTACAAGCCCTTATAGAAACAAACAAAAACAAACAAACCACCTTCCAATAGTTAGCATAAGTGGTAGTCCCCAAATGACCTTAAGTTTAACAAAAGGGAAACAAAAGGGAAGTAGATTACTTAACTAAACCAGTAACATGTAGTATGCTTGGATTGGAGAGAGCTAGGTGGTGCAGTAACTGGAGTGCTACTTGGGCCTGAAATCGGGAAGACATGAGTTTGGCTTCACATGCTCTCTACTATATGATACTGGGGACATCATTATACCTCTTTTGCCTTAGTTTCTTCATTTATAAAATTGAAATAGTGATATCACCTTCTCATCAGGGTTGTTATGCAAATCAAATGAGATAATAATTGTGAAGTACTTAGAACCATGCCTGGCATAGAGCAAATACTATATAAATCTTAGCTGATTATTAATAAAAAGATCAAAGGTAAATTTCTTAGGAATGGAAAACAATGCACAACATTTTACATGATGTTTTTGTCTATATTAAATGTAATATATATTTGCTGTTATTATTTGTACAAAAAAACCTTAATGACAAAAATTCAAGTTAGCACCACACTAAGACAAATCTTATTTGTGTCATGGGCAAAGCAAATTTTGTAAAAAAGAAATTTAGTTTTGAAGATGATATTTTAAGCCTCTTATGTGTCATTTTGGCTCATTTCTTCTAACTTAAATCAGTGTCTCTTTGAATTAGAGGGAAATGCTGTCAATTCAAAATCAGCATTTATATTCTGTGTGTCAATGAGAGGAAAAAATGCTTTTAGTTAGCTCTGGAATCTAGGAAAGAAGCCAACCTGAAATTATTTGGCTTTTTAGGTGATACAAAGTTTGAGTCTGTGTGTTTTATTCATCCATCAGATGTTTGGCACTTTGAGGAATACATTAAATAAACTCTGAAGAAGATGGAGAGGGGATGATAAAGTTATTTGAGTGAAGTCACATTGTCACAGGATTACAGAGTCTAATATAACTGAATTTGCAAATTAAAAGAATCAGCATGAAGTTTTAAATCAAGTAAAATATAGAAGACTTTTTCTCCTTCATTTTATCTCTTTTCCCAAGTATTTTCTTCCTTCCTCTCAGGCAGATATAAAACCGTGAAGTAATCCTATCTTGTTTTCTTCACCATCTACATCTGACCAGTGGACAGTACTGAACTCTTCATAACTCTCATAAGAATCTCATCCTCTCCATTCTTGCTGATCCCAACCTTGTTCAGGTCATTACCTCTCATCAGAAATATTTAATAACAGTCTCCTAACTGCTCTGTCCCTTGGACAGTCCATCTTTCACAATGCTGCAAAAATAATCTTGTAAGTACACAGTTCTGATGATACTATCCTCATGCCTTAAATTAAAAAAAAATCTTTTCTAGTTCTCTAGTGCCTGAAGAATGAAACAAAAGCTTACAAACTTGATGCTGAAAGCCTTTGATAGTTTAGGACCAGCCTGCTTTCCCAATCTAATTTCATAATGTTCACAGAAGCATGGAACTTCAATTGGAATCTCAGTGAAGTGAGTTAAATTTATAAGAATACAAATCATCCCCCAATTGACAAATGATCAAAAAATGTCAAAGCTATCTAAAGTCTTATGAAAAAATGATCTAAATTACTATTAATTAAAGAAGTACAAATTAAACAACTCTGAGTTGACACCTCAGTTTAGCTAATATAACAAAAAATAAAAATGATAAATGTTGGAGAGGAAATGGGAAAATTAGGATAGTAACACACTATTGGTGGAGTTTTCAACTGATCCAACCAATCTGGAGAGGAATTTGGAACCATCTCCAATGGGCTATTAAATTTTGTATACAGAGCCTTTGACCCAGTAATACTGTTATTAGATCATAAAAAAATAAGTAAGGATCAAAATGTACAGAAACATTTATGTCAGCTCTTTTTGTGGTGGCAAAGAACTGGAAATCAAAGGGATGTCTTTTAATTGGAGAATGGTTATATGAATGCAATGGAATACTATTGTGCTATAAGAAATGATGAGCGGAATGACTTTAGAAAAATCTAGAAAGACTTACATGAACTGAAGAAAAGTGAAGTGAGGAGAACCAGGAGAACATTATACACATTAACAATAATATTGAATGATGTGCTATGGAGAATGGCAACTGTTCTCTGCAATGCAATGCTTGAAGACAATTTCAAAGGACTCATGACAAGAAATGCTGTCCACCTCCAGAGAAAGAACTGATGGAATCCGAATGAAGAGCCAAGCTTACTATTTTTCACTTTTTTTTTGTTTCCCTCTGTCTTCTTTCAGAACATGACAAATATGGAAATGTGTTTTGTATGTTTGAAATACATAACCTCTATCAAATTGCTAATTGCCTCTGAGAGAGAGGAAGGGAGGGAGAAATAACTTTTTACTCAAGACTAAAAACACAATGTTCACAATTATTTTTACATATAATTGGGAAAATAAAATATTATTAAAATACTTTATATGAAAAAAGGAACCTCAGTAGCCATCTAGCACATCCAGTTCCAATAAAATAAAATAAAATAAAAATTTGCCCGGCAGAGCACCTCCAAAGTATCCATCTTGCCTTTTCCTAAAGATCCCTATGAAGAAATCTAATACTTCCACCACATTGTACCTTGGGATAGCATTAATTATTAAGACTTTTTTCTTATAGAAAGACTCATCCTGCCTCTTAAAAATATCCTCTAATTCTTCACACACTTAACTTTTGATCTAAATTAATAATTCTAGTACAGCTCTCACCATCACTTTAAACTTGTTAAGCTTCATCCTTTACCTGAAACAGAATTCTTCCACTTTATCACATGCTGAAAATATTTTCCTTCAAAGCCAAACTCAGATATCATCTCTTCAACACTCTTCCTGGAGCCCAATTGCTAAAAATGTTTTTTACATCTTCTATTTTTAAGAAAACTATTTTTTTTGGCAGATCTCTTTCCTCATCCAAATCAATATTAGATCAGCATAATTTGTATATTTCTTTTTCCCTTCACTCATATCCACATACAACCATTGTGTGGTAAGTGTCCTAGTTATAGAGACCATATAATTTTCATCTTGACATCCCCAGTAAGTAAGGAAATGTTTGCTAAACCGAATCAAAATGTTTCATGTGTAAATATATTCTTATTTGAGAAATTTTTGTGGTGTCCAAATAAAAAGGAAGTAAAAGGATGGTATTTCATGGAAGAGGTAACACCTGAGCAGGATGTGCAAAGAACAAAAATATTTCAACAGAAAATGATGTGGAGAAGGTGTGTCAAGCCTGGGTCACAATCTATCTGCATGTCCAGCGGAAAGAGAGAACTGGCTAAGAATAGTAAGCAAAAACAATCTTGTTTAGCTGCAACATAACGTATTAAGTTGAGGAGCTTGAAATAAATCCATTAGATTGATTTTAGACAGCCTTAAATGCTAACCAGAGAGTTTGCAATTTGTCTTCTAGGCTCATGAAGATTTTTGAGTTGGGAATGGCATGCAAAACTTTTACACCAAGGGTATTTTATTGTTTTGTTACAATTAAAAAAAAAAACTTATATTAGAGAAGTGTAAAAAGAGAAAAGGAGATCAGAAAGGGGATACAACACTAAGTCTAGAAGTAATGACAGCCTAAAACAGGGTGATATCACTGTAAGTGGATAGACAGTACAGAAGTAAGAGACATCTTGGAGGTGCAGAGGAAAGAATTTAGCTACTGATTATATAGAGAATTATGAAAGAGACAAAAGGTAAAGATGACTGAGATCTTGATTGTAAGATATAGAAATTGCTGGCTCATCCACAAAATTAGGAACATTGGGAGAACAACAAGGGTCTGATCAGAGGAATGAGAAGTGAGGTTGATGGATTCAGTTTCAACCATATTTGATGTGAGATGCTGTTTGAGCCACTGAGTAGATAGAACAAGGATGTGATTGGAAATGTGGACCATCTCAAAGCTTGTCTTTGGAAAATGGAAACCTTATTGACTCCACCACTTAGGTAGATGTGTGAGTGGCAAAGCACTCACTAAAATTACACAGAAGCTCTCATTATGTCTCTCATGCACTGGAGATATACACTTGGAGTTTCAGGAGCTTCTAATCAGTTGCTTATAAGTGAAGTAATTCTTTTGTAGTAGGTTAGAATGTTAAGAGGCTCATTCCAATATTCGAAAGGCAACTTTGAGACTGACCACTCCCTTCAACTATGATTAACATGAGTAAGATATAGTACCAGAGTGCTTTCTACTTCACTGAACTCTTAAGTTCCAGACATTTTGCTCTAGTGCATTATATCTTCTTGTTACTTATTTGCATTTTCATCTTTATTCATCACAAACTGATTTTTCTCTAGGTATGATCCCTATTCACACTTTACCCATACCTTACACTGTTCCCCTAGGATTCTCCATTTCCATTGGTAACACAATTTAACCTTAATCTCTTTTTCTTGTGCTCTATTTACCTCCTCTTTACATTAAATGAAAGAACTTTTGTCCTCTTGCCTTTCTTTCCTATGAGGTCTGGCAGAATAACAAAAATGTTCTTTGAATCACTAAACCACATCCACTATCTTCCCTGCCATCATCACTAAGCAGCAGTTCCTCTTTGAAGTTCATACTAGGAAAGAAACATGTTGGGCAGACTCCTGTTATTGTCACCTGTTCATTTGTAAGATAATCATTCACTTTTTAAAACAATAAACCTTTATTAAGCACCTGTTACTTGCCAGATCCTGTGGTGGGGACCAAGGACACAAAGACAAAAATAAAGTAACCTCTGCCTTTAAGGAGTTTCTATTCTATAGGGAGAGATTATATACACATATATGTCCATACATAATACATAGGAAAAAGTGATGCACTAGATGGACTTCTAAGGTCCCGTATAGCTAGCCAATTATCTTACCTTCCATTTTTAAACTTTCCTTCTGCCATTACTTTAGGCCAACGTGTCTTCCCTTTTCACTAGGGGAAATTTAACTATAGATACCAAGATGGAGATTGCATTACAATTCTCTTGGCAGCCTAACAGTGGATGGAGAGAGTCCTGGGACTGAAATCAGGAAGTTCTGAGTTTAAATGCAGCCTTAGACACTGACTAGGTATGTGACTGTGGGCAAGTCACATATCCTCTCTTTGTCTGTTTCTGTATCTCTAAAATGGGAATAATAATAGCACCTAACTTCTAGGGTTGTTGTGAAGATAAAATGAGATATTTGTAAAACACCTTGTAAACCTTAAAGTTCCATATAAATGTAAGTTTTAGTAATAATTACGATATCGGTGATGATGTTGATGATACCAGTAGAATGACCATAGCTGTGTATTACCTTATAATAATCTGCTGTACTTGGCTTCTTGATTCCCCCCGAGGTTCAGGTTTAATATGCACCTATTTCAAAAGCAAGTATTTACTCATCTATGGCAGAAATGCACTTCATTTGTTTTCTACCTCTGTAACTCTTTGGAAAGTCCTTCCTCAACTCTACCCTTGATACCTTTTCTATTGTCAGCTACTATTCCTCGAAGCAAAATTTCCCAGACACAGCGCTTCTAGAAGTGATGACATGAACGGGCAGACACTTTTGGCAGTCTGCAGGCATCAACAGGCCTTTCTGGACAGCTCATTTTTAGTTAAAAACCAGCCTGCTGCTCTTTGAGTCATTGACAGCTTCCTTGATTCATGTTAAAACAGCTTATCAAAAGCCAGAGTTATTACTGTGAACGACATTGAACTCTGAGCTAGTCCAGCAAAAGCAATCAGTTAGCCAACTGTTTTGAAAGCCATTTTTCTAAGGTCCTGCTGGTGGAAGGTGATTCTTTTCTAAACATAAACACAGAGAACATTAAGTGAAAATTATGAGACACAGTCATGGCAGAACATTCATAGGTCACATTTGTTTTTTTTTTAAAAATTTCCAGTAGTCAAAAGACAGATATAAATTACAATTTCCTCTGCTGGGAGAAAGAACTTTTGATTCTTATGAAACTGTAACATGTAATATTAAGTAGGGTTTGGAGGGGTAGTATTTTTAATAACTTAGAATAAAATAAAGATAATCCATTAACAAGTAGTCCACTGACTTATAAAGCACTAGTTAACACTCAGGAAATATAATTAAATTCTTTTGGCAAAATCATTGAGAGTTTTCTTTCCTGAGGAGCAATAGATTGTATGGGGCAGCAAAGTGGCAAAATGGATACAGTGACAGGTCTGGATTTAGGAGGACCTAAATTTAATCCCAGTCTCAGATGGTTACTAGTTTTGTGGGCCTTGGCAAGTCACTACCCCTTTGCCTCAGTTTCCTCATCTGTGAAATGAACTAGCAAAGGAAATGGCAAATCACTCCAATCTTTGCCAAAAAAAAACCCCAAATGTGGTCATGAAGAGCCACACATGACTGCATGATTGAGCAACAGCAAAAGATTATATAAGAACAATGATGTTCAACTAGATATTAGACAGAATTCCTCATATCGCTTTTAGCCTGTAAGTATTTACTATTACCAAAATGTATAGTTATCTTAGGTGCATATGTATTCATATCTGACTTTCAAGGAGCAACCCACTCTACAGCAACCATTCCTGCTGCTTCCTGCCCATCATCTTATAGACTAAAAGAAGTTAAATGTGGAATAAATAGTTGAAAAGCAATAATCTATTTTTTAAAAGCCCACAAAGTAATTCTGAGACTTCTACAATGATTCCTAATCACATTTCTGTGATGCTTCCAAAAGAAATAGGAAAGGTCAGACCAAAATAAAGTAAGCAGATGAAAATTAGAAATTAGTCAAAATAACAAATTAAACCTAGAGAAGAGAAATGAGTTGCCCAAGGTCATCCATGTAATAAGTCACAAATTCATATTTTAAACTCTACTCTGATTCAAAATCTAGTTTCTTGAAAATAATAATAATGAGTTCTCTTTATATAACCCCTAAGTTTTATAAAATATTTTACATATATTAAATCATCCTCATGACAACCCTGGGAGATAAGTGCTATTATTATACTCATTTTATAAAGGAGAAAACTGAGGCACAGAGAGGGTATTTGACTTACTCAAGGACACAGAGGTAATGTCTGAGGTAGGAGTCAAACCTTGATCTTGACTGCAAGTCTCATTTTCTATCTATAAACTGCCTTGGTACTATAGCCTATTAAATTTAAAATCACAAAACCTGGTCTCCCATAAGGAATTTATAAGTTTAAAAGCCAGCATACAGGGTAACATATTAAAAACCAGGATTAAAAAAAAAGTTAAAGCATAGGAGTTAAAATGGTCATTCTAGTGACTAAAAGTACCCTTGTTTTTTTCCTCAAATAAATTCTACTCCTGATCTTTATTTTATGTTTTTGTGTATCTATTTCCTATTCTTTCTGACTCCTCTACTTTATTTTTCCCTCTACCTTGACTTTCTATTACTTGCCCTACTACATCTCCAAAGATTGCTCCCTTATCCTCTCCCCTCACCCTTTTTTCTTACCCTTTTGTTTCTATCTGAATTCAGAAGACTTTTATAGCCTTCCAAATATATATATTTTCCTCTTTTTCCCATTCCCATAAATCTAGACACCCTCTTATAGCCCCCTTATATTTTTCCCTCACTCTAATATTTCTTAATAAATTCAGAATATTTTTATTACTTCCTAAATGTATATATTGTTCTCTCTTTGACCCAGATATAATGTGAGTAGGGTTCCCTCTAAAAATCCCTCCCTTGTCCTTTCTTTCCTCTCTATCTCTTATCCTTTTATTTCTTTCTGAATTTAGAAGATTTTATATCCATATATACATATATATACGTATATATAGTTCCTTCTTTAACCCATTCCTGATGAGAGTAGAGTTCCAAACTATTAGCCCTCCTCCTCCATCTAATTCCTCTCTCAGTTCTTCCTGTCACACCTCATTTGCATAAGGTAATTACCCTTTTAACCTTTTCCTAAATAGTTGTACTTTTTAGAATCACATCATACTCAAGGCTACCCCAATCTTTCTTTCAAATTACCCAGTTACTAATAACCAAAAGACCACAGGTCTTAGAACACTGTATATTGAAAAGCAAAAGAACTAGAGCTGCAGCTGAAAATATTATGCCCAGGAAAGTTAAACATAGTCCTGAGTGATAAAGAAAAGATATCCAAGAAGTTGCCAGACTTTCAAGATTTTGTTGCAACAAAACATGAACTTAATAGAAAATTTGGCATACAAGATGCAAGAGAAATATAGTTACTAAAAATCAGACATTTTTTCTCATGCATATATGATAATTAAGAGAAAAGACATTTAATATAACAGAAGACACTTGAGGGAAGGGGGCATTTATTTTTGTTTTAAGTTTTTTAATCCCCAGCACCTACCACAGTTCCTTGTATGTACTTGGTACAAAATAAATTTTTTTTTCAAGGAATTCTAAGACTGGATCTTAGAAGTCTTGGCCTGCAGAAACCTTTTGGTAAATGAGAAAAAGAATGAATTAATTAGAAAAGATGAAAATTTGGCTTTGAAAAATACACTGAATTTCATTGGTACAATGGAAAATGTCAGCCTTAATTATAGCTGAGATCACTGTCAAAGAGGTTTTCCTTTGAAGAATGAAGAATGAAATAAATATATTTTCTTGTGGTATTCTTCCTGGGTCTTGGATCACTCCAATATAAACCAAAACTGACTTGAGGTTTTAAATGATCTATGGATTTCACTTCTCTACCCTTTTTCTCTCCATTAAAATGGATATGCCAGAGTCTAGTACATTATAATTGCAAAACAGCTGAAATACAGATCAATGTGTTTAAATAAGGCCTACCTTTCAAGGGTAGACAGGTGAGGTATCTATTTATGAGTAGCCAAAGAGCTGGTGGATCACTAGGCTCTTAATTCTTAGAAGCCCTTATCCATATAATGTGCTTCTTAGGTGATGTCTGTTTTCAACCTCTGTGGACAATTTGAGCATGCTTATTGTGTAAAATTGTGACAGATTTATTGCACATTCACTCAGAGTTAATCCCATAAATTCTTACAGCTTTCATTTACTCCAAATCAAATTGTTTTATGCCATCTGAATTAATTGGAAGATGTCCTTCAATTTCAAATAGGATTTGCCTGGAATCCATTTTAGAATGTTATAAAACCAAGTCATATAGGCAAAAGATGAACATTTTCTTTTCAGTATGAGAACCAAAGGAAATGGGGATTTTGAGGGAATTTTTTTAATGCTAACCCCCAAATCATGTTGTATACAAAGCTTCAGTTTCAAGAATGTCAATTTCTTCTAAAAGAGAATGAGTTGAGACTTATGCTCATCACATACATTTCTGTCTGAAAGGTAATTGAGCATTTAATGCCTGATCAATTATCTGCATTGTTATGAGATTCTAGTAGACAATGAGATGAGAAGACTTCTGATTACTTTGCTAATGATGTTATAAAATATTTGTGGACACATTTTATATTCAGTATCAGTCCACCACTAAGCCAAAAAAAAAAAAAAAAGATGTAGGTTTGCTTTAAAACTGCCTACTCCAGTTTGAGTATGTCAAAATTCTTTGATGAATGTTTATCTTGCCAGATTTTCCCTCTGCTAAATAGGTGATGATAGGCTTGGCACAGGTCATTATCACAAGTAGAATTAATCTCCCGTCAATTCTGAGCATATGTAAGTGTAAGTATTGATAGAGATCTTGGCTATAGAAAAGCAGTCCTTAAAAAATGGAGAAAGATGAAGAGTTTTTAAAAAATAAACACTTTCTCTATATAGGCCCTCCCATTCAATAGTGAAAACAAGAGTGGTCATTTGGGTTTGAAGCCATTTACTTTACTAGCATCAGAGTGAGTCTGAAACAAACTTAAAATCTCATGACACATTATAAAATATGAAACATTATTCCTCCTTATGTAGTGAGATTGAATTGACCTATAGGGGTCATCTCCTGGACCATGCTCAAGGTTGTCATTCCTTGGTTCTGGTCAATAATAGTAAATCAAGGCTAAAGGATTTGTACTCTGAGGTGAAAATAAAGACCCCTTATCTTCTACAAAGACAGTAGAGTTGAATATTCAAGTGACACATCAAAGTATTGGCCTTCATCACTTTATACAAGGTAAACTGTAAACTGAGGCACTCTCTCTAGGGAATTCGCATTTCTCTTTCTTCCAAAGGGATAAGGAATCTAGACAGCTCAAAGATCAGTTCTCAAGATCCAAATCTCCCTTTTCCACAAAGGAAAGAAAACCTGAGGATGATAATACCTATGAAATTAAAGATTTTTATCAAGAAGGGAAGTAAGACATGCTCATGACAGCAGTTTGCTCAGTGTTGAAAAGTTCAACTAAGCAGCAGGTGAAGATGGTATATACACTTTTCAAACAAACAGAGGTGGAAAATGGGCAGGTCTGAGGAGAGGAGGGGGCCTCTAATCACCAGGCATGAGAGGAGAGACAGATCCAGGAAGCAGGGGGATGAAGAATTCCACGCATACAGGCACTGACATAGTTCAAAGTTTGAGTACAAATAAAAAGAAGCTGGATGTTGGATGTGTCAGGATGGCTCCAGGAATCCAAGGCTAGCTGATACCTTATCTCAAAAGGCTGCTCAACCCTGGCTTAAGTTAAGTCAACTGCAGGGTTACTGAATCTCTACTTCTAGCTAGGTTTCACTCTTGGTTGCCACAAAGGATTGTTGGTATGTCAAGTTATTCTGTATCCTGATTGGTCAAAGTAGTCCCATACAGCTCCCCTAGGTTACCCAGATAATTGGAGGGCTCAGGGAAGTCAAGGCAGGTAGTATATTCATTTTTACAATTCTAAGAGTAGCTTGATGGTTGGTCTTCTTGCAAGAGAACAGAATGAATGTCCTAAGACACAGCTGTAAACATTTTGACACTGACTCAGCAAATGCAAGTGGCTCTCGATTACACAGGGATAAAGTACACATTCCTTTGTTTACCTGCAGAGAGAGTAAGGCTGATGACTTTGCACTGCTCTGCCTCACTTAAATCCAATTCACTTGCAAGTGAAGACATCACCCTCCTCAAGTTCTCTTCAAGAAAAAAGGATGAAGGACAAAAGAAGACCTTCAAAACCTGGACCTTTTCCTACCCTTCCACCCTCTTACATTAAAACACTGGCCTTCCTGCTATTTTTCTCTCATGACACCCCTGCTTACTTTATGCCTTCTCACTGTTTGGAATATTTTCTTCTTTCTTGCCCCTGCCTCCCAGTTTCTTTCCAGATTGAGATGAAATATCTTCTGCAAGTAGTCTTCATAGACTCTCCCTACACCCAACTTCTGTTCTAACCACTCATTTACTTATCTTGTACACATGTAAGTATCATGAATGTACATAGTCATTTGCAGGTTTTCTATCTTATAAGAATGTGAGGATCTTAAGGGCAGTGAGTTTGAGTTTGTCTTTCTTTGTATTCCCAGAATCAGTCAAGTGTCTGGTATATAATAAATGCTTTAGATATCTTATTGGCTTGTTAATGACTGAGTAAGTAAGCCCTCAACTATTCTCTGTGAATCTTGCCCATACATCTTGGAAATTCTTTCTGTGGGACAGTTTGGGGGAAAGCTTAGCTTTTCTTAAGTCTTTACCTTTTGCTGCATGTGCTTGCAATCACATGACATCTGAAGCATAGGTCCTACCTAGGTGAACCTAAGCTTGCATTATGACTACCTCTTTTTGTCTTTGTCCTTTCATGAAATTTCGGTGAGTATCCATTCATCCAAAGGTGAAACCTTACGTTTGAGAAGTTTGAAGGATCCATTGTGCCAGAGCTGAATAGAGGAATGGTCGTGGGGGGGGGGGGGGGGAATCTAGCAAATACTCCAGAATTCTTGGAAAAATTGTCAATTAGGGAGAGGATTGACCCAAGGTTATCTTTTGTTTTATTTTGTTTTGTTTTTTATTTGTTTGTTTTTAATCAGTAGGAATGTATTAGGAGTTGTTTGGATAGCACAGAATCAGGTGAAAAGTAAAATGCCTAATCAGCATAATGACAAACTTTTGTTTTATTTTCGCAACCTTCTAGCTGAGTGAAGTAGAAGTTATGAGTTAAGTTACTAAATACTATTTTAAGTTTCTTTCTTTTAAATAATGACTGTGTATTTTAGCATTTCTTTTGTTATACTAGTAAAGTATGTGTTGTTCTATACCTGATTCCTCTTGTTTAGTAGTAGGGATAATAAAAGCACTTCACCTCACAGGTTCATTTAGAGGATCAATATTTATAAAGTGGGTGCAAGTCATGACATCACCTTTCTGGTGATTTGGTCCTCTGAGAATGAAGGACAAAAGCAATCTGTGAGTAGGAATAGCTGCCCCACTGGGGACTCAACTGGCCATTCCAGTTAGAGAACACAGCTTCCTTCCTTCCTTCCTTCCTTCCTTCCTTCCTTCCTTCCTTCCTTCCTTCCTTCCTTCCTTCCTTCCTTCCTTCCTTCCTTCCCTCCTTCCTTCCCTCCTTCCTTCCCTCCTTGTTCTCTCTTTATCCATATAAACAATCATACCTTTACCTGTAACTAGATTTCTTTTTATAAGCACCTTGCCTTAAACCTAAAACACTCCAGCTTTAATTGATTAGCTAACAATAGGTCCAAGCCCAAGCCTTACTTGGTCATTGTTTGGGCTCAGATGACTCAGAGTGTAAATAGTAATTGTTTCTATTTTGGTCAGAAAACCTATGGGCCTTCCCTTCCCAGACTGATTTTTTTTAAAACTAGATAAAAGAGGCCATTTGCCTCTTTTCTTACCTAGCCTTAATGATTGAATTGCCTCAGTCAATCTGAGACTTGGGAAAGCCTTTAGCTTTAAAGGACCAAGGTGTCCCACTGTATTTGGAACAATCTCCAGTCCTCCTGGTCTACATGTTGTTACTGAACTTTGATGGCTCAGGAAGACAGACTGAGGCTAGTGATTTTGAACAGCCAGCCCTATCTCTCTTAAATTCAATTCACTTACAAGTCACCATCCTGATGACATGGTCCTCTTTGAGAATTCAGGACAAACAACAAATGAACAAACAAAAGTTCTTAGCACAGTACCTGACACAGAGTGACACTAGATAAATGTTATCTCTTAGTAGTAGCAGTAGCAGTAGTAGTAGTAGTAGTAGTAGTAGTAGTAGTAGTAGTAGTAGTAGTAGTAGTAGTAGTAGTAGCAGCAACAGCAGCAGCAATACATGAGTCATAATTTAAGCTGCAAGTAAAATTGCTTGCATATTGCCAGAGGAGGGGAGGTCAATGAGTTAAAGAATGTGACAAAAGTTTGCCTCTCAGTAGAGGTCAGGTTCCCTAGGACTTAACTGAGACCAAACCATATACCTGGTTAAAGAAACAGGAGTGGGTATAACTAGTTCACTACCTGGGAATCAAACAGTGATTCTTCAAGGTTAGCCTTATTAGAACGTTATTCTTACAAGTCAGAGGAGCAAAGAATGCTAAAGCCGGAGATAACCTTAGAAATCATCTAGTTCAATATCCACATTTTATGTAGGAAGATCCTCAAAGCTGAGGACATTATGGTAACAACAGTAGCTAGTATTCATATAGGGTTTGAATTCCAAGGTCAGTAACATAGCCACTTTGCTACCTAGAATCTTATCTGATTACATGTCATATTCTGACATAGTTATTTAGGAAATAACTAAGAGAACTGAGATTTGAACCCAGGGTTTCTGACTCAGTGTACCAAAAGAGACTCATCTTTGGTCTAAGGCAAATTCTAGCTATTGCTGCTATGAAACTATGTAGGGTCAAGTCTACTGATCTTCTAATCTGGACTGAAAAATAAAAATTGACTTATGTACATACATACATCCAGTAAGCCCATGAATCCACAACTACTTCCCCTTCTTATCCATATAACTCAGACAAAATAATAGCACTACTGAGTATACATGTGTGTATATATATTGATATAGATGTATACATATATATATGTTTATATTTGTATGTACATATATTCACATGTAGATGTATTGATATAAATTGTGGGTATGACCTTTTCTTAATTTTCGCACGAGAAAATTGAAGCTCAGAATGATTACATGATTTGCTGATGGTCATATTTTTGTTGTTCATCTTTCATTTTAAAAATGACATCATGGAGTGATGTCTTGACTCACACATGAACTGTGCTTAAGTGAAGCAGAATTGCAAGAATCAGCCTCACGCTCTTTTCCAGGGTCATAGAAGTCCAACGGCAAGATAAAAATCAAGATGACTGGCGATGGCCTGGAATGACCTTGGCATCGTTGATGTCTGACCAAGCTCAAAGTGCTCCCCAAAACCTGCTTCACCTGCCTTCATGGCATTTGAGCAAATTGTTCTTATCTGTCTTTACTGTACACTTGTCACTCAGCTCTCACTTGTGGCACCAAGAAGTTGTAGCACGCACAGTAGCCACACACTGGTAAAACTGTCCCAGCAAAAGGGCTAAACCAGGTTGAGGGAACAGGCCTCAAACTCATGGTGAGTTAGTGGGTGGTCTACTCCAAGTATGGGAAGATTTGTTCCAGCAGAATGGGTGAATGAGAACAAGCGTGGTCACATAGCCAGTAATTGTCAGAAGTCGAATTTGAACTCACATCTCTTGAAACCAAGACTCTGCTTCTGTTTCTCCTGATACATTATCTAGGCTGCTCCCCCTTTTCTACCTATTTTTCTCCCTTTATCAAAATAAAGTCCTTTTTGTCCACTTCACAAGAAGAAAAAAAAAATAATCTCTTTTTCTCCTTTGGAAGAAAAGGACTGACTGATATTTATTTTAACCTTTACTAAGAAAAAATTGGGTGAGAAATCAAACAGAATTTTCCTCAGATCTATTATTAACCCTGGAACTTTTATGACCCTAGGGAGCATGTCCTGCATTACTCAGAGACAATCATGATTCAAGACAGCTATCTTGCATTCAAGATTATTTCTCACTCCTCCATTACAGAAATACTTCACAAGGTTGTTGATAGAAACATGATTTGGACACCTTAAAGCAATATCTACATATGAATCATATTGGTTTAAAATGATAGAAAAACATGAATCATGTAGCAACAAATTCTCCCTGACTGAGGAAAAATACAGATGAGTAAACCAATAGGGGTGTTGAAGGGTCCATAGTCCCGGGATTGAGTTTCAGAGAGACCATGACCTGCCCTGCAACACATAGGAAGTAGACTTCTTAACTGCTAAATATTTTGCCCTTTTGTCAATCTTCTTCCTTTTCAATTTCTCCACATTTGACATTCTACCTAACACAGGCTAACACAAAGGAGTTCTTCCCTGCTTTTTCTCTCCCTCTCTAATCTCTCCTTGGTTATTCTCGCTTTTCATCATTTTCTCACTCACTGTGTGGCTGTCTTCCACAATTTCTCTTCTTATGACTGTCTACATACTTTCTTTTGATCACTTCATTATCCAGTGCTTTTAATTAATATCACATTCACGTAGATGACTCCTAAAGTTATAGATGTTGATCCAATCTCCCTTAAATTTCCAAATTTTCAAGAGCCTGCCAGACAATTCACACTCTCTTTCATCTGATATTTTAAACACAATACTTCCAAGATTCAATTCAACATCCTCTCCTAAAAACCTGCTTCTCATCAAAAATTTCCCATTTCTTTTGATAGTACAGACATCTTCAGAGGCACTGTTGATTTTCCCCTATTTTCTACATATTAAATCAGTTGCTAAATTCAGTCAATTTTATTTCTCTTGACTCTTCCTCTCTCACATGGTCACCTTTTGAAATTAGTTACAGTTCCAAGATGGTGGTTTCTGAGAAGTATCTTCCTTATTTGAGCCTAGAACAAGAACAGCTATTATTGAGACAATTAGATTAAATACATCTGCCAATATAGATAGGCAAAAAGGTGGTTACTATGTTAATGTCCCATCTTCAGTTAGGCAATAATTTGTGAATAAATATGAGTAAAATCATGTACCTAAAACTTGGAAGTACCTTGTCTTTTTCCTTTCTTGTGAAGAGTGATGAGTTATTTTTCTTCACTACTATTACCCCTTAGTTCATAATAGAAAAATAACTTTTTTAAAATGTAGTCATGCATTCTTTTTTAACCTAAGATCCTATGAGTCACAATCCTTAGAAGTTTCTGGAAGGCTGTCTATCATCACGGTCTAGGAACTAGAAATGTATCCCATCATAATATAAGCATAACAAATCTTTGATGATGTACAACCACTATGTACATTTCTTTTTGAAAGTTGAATTTGACAGTCTATGCACTGAAGGAGCTTGAAAAATAGCAGAACAGGCTAAGAGAGGAATCCAGGGAAACAGTTTGATATAGTGTTCTAGAGACAGAGGAATCCCACATGTGACAATAACTCTTTTTATGATCTTGGGTAAGTTACTTAATTTTGTTAGACCTCAATTCCCTCATCTATAAAATGAAGCATTGGACTAGATAACTTCTAATGTCTCTTCTAGCACTAGGTTCATGATTTTATATTATATTCAAACTAAAAACATACAAAGCAAAACCCAGTTTCTACAGGAAACTTTTGTGATGTTTCTAATTCTAATGCCTGCCTTATGTGAATTATTTCCAATTTTTCCTCCCTCTCCTTAACAGTCTTCACTTTGTATATCACACATCTCCTTGCACCAGGAAGAATTTGATCATTACTGTGTGTGGTTTCTAATTCCCCAGAGGTTCCATTCCAGATTCAAAGACAAAGGTCACTGTGAGGGTTGCCTAAACAAGTCCAACCCACTTGTCTTTTCCTTTTCTCTTCTAGCCTTTTAAATTACTTGCAAATGATAAAGAACTTTGCTCTGCTAAGCCTATACTCCAGTAGAAACTTGGCTTTATCTTACTGTATTTGAAGCAGTTTTGTCTTCTGAAGGCAATTTACCAAGAACTATGCTTTCTATGGGAATACATGGCAAGCTGAAGACCTCTAGTCTCCTTTTCTACTGTTTCTTTCATGAAAACCATGGAACCGAGTTTAATAACTTCCCAGGTATATTAAGAAAAATTGACAGTTATGCTTAGAGAATTCTTGAGACTATTTATCATCCAGTCATCCTTGATAGATTGACTCACTTCTCTACCTGCTTTGACATCTTCCTGTGGTCATGTTTGACCAAAACACTGAACATCACCCTTATCATATTGTCGAAAGGAAATATCTGTGTTTGGTCCTCTCCCGGATTATTGAGACAAACTCAGAAAGTTAAAAGGATTTTATTCAACACTTATTGCCAAGGCAATAAGCCATCCTTGCCTCAATCTGTGCCCTGCTTTCTATAGATAAGAGTAAGCAGCCTTCATGTGACAGAAAGATAATCTTGATTGTTAAATGTTTCAAATGAGGAGATGGGGTTGGTGATGCCTCACCTCTTGATTGGTGCACATTTTAAATGAGGAAGTAGGCTTAGGGCCACCTCAGCTCCTCTCCTACTATTGCATCCATAGGAGATGTGATTAATGCTAAGGAAATGGGATCATTGTGCATGTGGGCTGCCCTTTCCTGCCAGCTTCTTGCCATGTACCTAAGGTCTAAAAGTTATGAAGTCACTCAGACTGATACTGCACCACTGGCTGACCTTGTAAAATAATTATTCAATAATATCAAACTACTTCCTTGACACATCCTGGGGAGAATGATTCTACATCCTCTTGCCATGAGAAAACATCTATCTGTGTTGATATTAGATACTCTTCCTCACCTATAAATCTGAGGAATACTTAAACTGCTTACTACATCCGATTATTATGAGAAAGAGGGTTTTTTTGGTTTGTTAACCTTAAAGTACAAAACAGTTAGAAGTCGTCATCTGCTTTGTCCTCGGTATTTATTGGTGTCAGTCTGATAAGAGATGGAAAGCAAGCTACATACTAAAATATATTCTTCAGGACTCAACTATTAAAATTATCTCTTAAAATACAAAAAAATCATCCATTTGATTACTCTGCCTCTATTTTTTCCACTTTCCATAAAGAGATGAAAACTTTTCCAACTCTCCACATTAATATTTCTGATTTGCTCATATCACTCCTGTGCTCTATACACTTTAAATACTACCTTCTCTGTTAAAGTGCCCGCTTGAACATCGAAATTTGGAACAAAAATGACTGAATTCTAGCTGTTTCATTAGTCAGTCAACAAGCAAGTAAGTTGTTCCAGATACTCTGTGTGTGTATACATGTATTTATATGCTTGTACATTATATATATACATACATATACATATAAATGTATGTATGTATGTATAGTTGTTTGCATATAGTCTTCATCATTTCAGTATGAGCCCCTAGAAGGATTTCTTTCTAATACTAGCACTGGACACAATTCCAAGTTTAGATATAAAAGCAGGAGCATGAACATTAAAGGAGGTCATTAAAGTACATTAAACAGGGTAGTGATATGATCAAATAAGGAAGATTAAAAGGGAAAGTTTGAAAAGCTTTCATCACCATACAGAGAGTGGAAAGAATAAAGACAGCGATCAAATAAATTATTTTATTATTTTAAGAGATTATTTTGATAGGTGATTCATGAAGCACGTACTTTTAGTACGTGGCCTTATTGAATCAGGAGTGGATAGATGAATGGATGGCAGGTGGACAGAGAGAAAGAGAGGGAGAGAGAGAGACAGAGAGAGAAGAGGGGAGAGGGAGAAAGAGAGAGAGAGAAACAGAGAGAGACAGAGAGAGAGACAGAGAGAGAGACAGAGAGAGAGAGACAGGGAGAGAGACAGGGAGAGAGAGACAGAGAGAGAGAAACAGAGAGACAGAGAAACAGAGAGAGAGAGAAACAGAGAGAGACAGAAAGAGAGAGAGGGAGAGAAACAGAGAGAGAAACAGAGAGAGAGAGACAGAGAGAGAGGAGAATAAACTTGGAGGTAAAAGAAGAAAGGCTCTAGCTTTTGTGTATATTTAAAGAGAGAAGTGAGAACACTAGGAAGTGATTGTTGCAGAAGAAGGAATTAATAATGAATTTAGGAACCTTTTTAATGAGGTTCAATAAAGCAGAGAAAGACTCTAGGCAGGGTCAATTCTGGGCAACGTGAATGAATTTAGGTAATGATTCCTGTAGAGCAAAATGATTGTTTGTGTGTTTTTCCTAGACATAGTTAACCATGTTTGGTAAAAGGTAACCAACTTAAAAATGCCAGCTGGTATGGAAAGTGCAGAATATAACCCTATCCCTGCCTTTTAAAGGGCATTGGGAAATTCCCAGCTCACAGGAAAGAAAGATGCAATACAAAGAGTGAGGCCTTTCAGTATATAAGTAAAAATAAAATGCTAGTTATATATTATCTTGTGATCTCACCTCCTAGATCTACAGCACATAACATGACTATGGACTTGTAGACCTCTGTAGACTTTGTCACTTCATGCTTTATAAATTCTAACATCTGCCTATCTGGTAATGGAAGAGTTATCTAATCCAGTTCAGTTCTTACAGTGTAACTGAGCATTTGTGGATTTAGTTTGTATTGTAGAGTTATGGTTTGTATAAGAAAAAAAAAATTCCCTTGAATAGAAATTATTTACTAGATCAACAAATTTCTTGCCTGAAGTGAACAAAGGACATTTTAGTCTTATTTCCATTAAATAACATCTCTTCTTGCTCTATAGCTCCTCTACGTATAAAATTCAGGGGAAGATTAACAATAACAATTCTGTCAAGTATTCTATGGCCATCATCATGATTCTAGATGTACTCAGATTGGATATGAAAAGCAGCTTGAGGTCAAATTTGGAGATCAGAGACATCCAGCAGAACCTGAGCAGTCTTTTTAACATA